>NC_071387.1:167796434-169046434 GCF_022682495.2 Desmodus rotundus
CAAGAGAAAACGCGGGGTCCTCTGGGTGGCAGGGAGGACTTCCGTTTCCCCGGACACGACCCCAGGGACCCTGTGAACCTGGCAAGATATCTCAAGGGTGGGGCCCGTTGCCCGCAGACAGGCTTGTGGTGAGGGGGCCTGCCTGCGCATGCGTGGCCCCCCTTCTGGGCCCCAAACTAAGCAGCCGCTGCTCGGAGGAAAGCCATCTCCTGGGGTCCTCCCCCCTGTTCTTCCATCCGTAAAGGGGGACCCCTTTACAGATGGAAGAACAGGGGGATCTTCGCAGTGGTGGGGACGTGACGGAGGGGTCTGCGGGTTTGCCGCCACGTAGGCCAGTTGCTCGCACCCCGGCCCCTTGTTTTCGAGCCCCATGGAGGCAGAGGGCCGCTTATCGCTGGATGCAGGTGTCCTGCGGGGGTCAAGGGACGGCGTGGGCACTCCCCGGGCGAGAGAGGAAGCCTGGGCCCCGAGAAACCCGGGCAAAATCCCCAGCCCTGGCCCCCGTGGCTCCAGTGGCCTCCCCAGGCTCCTGCCATGGGGCATGGTCTTGCTCACGGGGGCCCAGGTTATCCGCAGGTGAATGCCTTTTGCAGACACCAAGTACCGGAGGCCGGGGATGCCTTCACGGAGAGGGGGGTTGGTCTCTGGGCGACCGAGGTCTCAGCGGTCACAGTCGCTTCTTGCGGAGTTTAGACCAGACTTTAGAGAGTGGCAGTCGCCAGGTCCAAGTTTGCCTCCTGGGGGCGGGGGGGGGGGGCAGTTTGAGCCAGGGCAGGACTCTTAACCGCCCAGGCAGGGCTCAGGCCTGAGTCCCCCCGGGAGAACCCTCGGTGGGTGTGGGTTCCGCCCACATGGCCCACTCCATCTGGAGCTGAACAGCGGCCGGCCCCCCTCCCCGGCCCTAGGTCCCCAGGTCTTCCCTGTGCACTCTGCCTCTGCCGGGGTTGGAGAGCTGCTGGGAAGTGGGGTCCAAGAGAAACGCGGGGTCCTCTGGGTGGCAGGGAGGACTTCCGTTTCCCCGGACACGACCCCAGGGACCCTGTGAACCTGGCAAGATATCTCAAGGGTGGGGCCCGTTGCCCCTAGAGGGGCTTGTGGTGAGGGGGCCTGCCTGCGCATGCGCGGCCCCGCTTCTGGGCCCCACACTAAGCAGCCGCTGCTCGGAGGAAAGCCATCTCCTGGGGGCCTCCCCCCTGTTCTTCCATCCGTAAAGGGGGACCCCTTTACGGATGGAAGAACAGGGGGATCTTCGCAGTGGTGGGGACGTGACGGAGGGGTCTGCGGGTTTGCCGCCACGTAGGCCAGTTGCTCGCACCCCGGCCCCTTGTTTCCGAGCCCCATGGAGGCAGAGGGCCGCTTATCGCTGGATGCAGGTGTCCTGCGGGGGTCAAGGGACGGCGTGGGCACTCCCCGGGCGAGAGAGGAAGCCTGGGCCCCGAGAGAACCCGGGAAAAATCCCCAGCCCTGGCCCCCGTGGCTCCAGTGGCCTCCCCAGGCTCCTGCCATGGGGCATGGTCTTGCTCTCGGGGGCTCAGGTTAGCCGCAGATGAATGCCTTTTACAGACACCAAGTACCAGAGGCCGGGGATGCCTTCACGGAGAGGGGGGTTGGTCTCTGGGGGACCGAGGTCTCAGCGGTCACAGTCGCTTCTTCCGTAGTTTAGACCAGACTTTAGAGAGTGGCAGTCGCCAGGTCCAAGTTTGCCTCCTGGGGGCGGGGTGGGGGGCAGTTTGAGCCAGGGCAGGACTCTTAACAGCCGAGGCAGGGCTCAGGCCTGAGTCCCCCCGGGAGAACCCCTCGGTGGGTGTGTGTTCCGCCCACATGGCCCACTCCATCTGGAGCTGAACAGCGGCCGGCCCCCCTCCCCGGCCCTAGGTCCCCAGGTCTTCCCTGGGCACACTGCCTCTGCCGCGGTTGGAGAGCTGCTGGGAAGTGGGGTCCAAGAGAAAACGCGGGGTTCTCTGGGTGGCAGGGAGGACTTCCGTTTCCCCGGACACGACCCCAGGGACCCTGTGAACCTGGCAGGATATCTCAAGGCTGGGGCCCGTTGCCCGCAGACAGGCTTGTGGTGAGGGGGCCTGCCTGCGCATGCGCGGCCCCGTTTCTGGGCCCCAAACTAAGCAGCCGCTGCTCGGAGGAAAGCCATCTCCTGGGGGCCTCCCCCCTGTTCTTCCATCCGTAAAGGGGGTCCCCTTTACGGATGGAAGAACAGGGGGATCTTCGCAGTGGTGGGGACGTGACGGAGGGGTCTGCGGGTTTGCCGCCACGTAGGCCAGTTGCTCGCACCCCGGCCCCTTGTTTCCGAGCCCCATGGAGGCAGAGGGCCGCTTATCGCTGGATGCAGGTGTCCTGCGGGGGTCAAGGGACGGCGTGGGCACTCCCCGGGCGAGAGAGGAAGCCTGGGCCCCGAGAGAACCCGGGCAAAATCCCCAGCCCTGGCCCCCGTGGCTCCAGTGGCCTCCCCAGGCTCCTGCCATGGGGCATGGTCTTGCTCACGGGGCCCAGGTTATCCGCAGGTGAATGCCTTTTGCAGACACCAAGTACCGGAGGCCGGGGATGCCTTCACGGAGAGGGGGGTTGGTCTCTGGGGGACCGAGGTCTCAGCGGTCACAGTCGCTTCTTGCGGAGTTTAGACCAGACTTTAGAGAGTGGCAGTCGCCAGGTCCAAGTTTGCCTCCTGGGGGCGGGGGGGGGGCAGTTTGAGCCAGGGCAGGACTCTTAACCGCCCAGGCAGGGCTCAGGCCTGAGTCCCCCCGGGAGAACCCCTCGGTGGGTGTGGGTTCCGCCCACATGGCCCACTCCATCTGGAGCTGAACAGCGGCCGGCCCCCCTCCCCGGCCCTAGGTCCCCAGGTCTTCCCTGGGCACTCTGCCTCTGCCGGGGTTGGAGAGCTGCTGGGAAGTGGGGTCCAAGAGAAAACGCGGGGTCCTCTGGGTGGCAGGGAGGACTTCCGTTTCCCCGGACACGACCCCAGGGACCCTGTGAACCTGGCAAGATATCTCAAGGGTGGGGCCCGTTGCCCGCAGACAGGCTTGTGGTGAGGGGGCCTGCCTGCGCATGCGCGGCCCCGCTTCTGAGCCCCACACTAAGCAGCCGCTGCTCGGAGGAAAGCCATCTCCTGGGGGCCTCCCCCCTGTTCTTCCATCCGTAAAGGGGGACCCCTTTACGGATGGAAGAACAGGGGGATCTTCGCAGTGGTGTGGACGTGATGGAGGGTCTGCGGGTTTGCCGCCACGTAGGCCAGTTGCTCGCACCCCGGCCCCTTGTTTCCGAGCCCCATGGAGGCAGAGGGCCGCTTATCGCTGGATGCAGGTGTCCTGCGGGGGTCAAGGGACGGCGTGGGCACTCCCCGGGCGAGAGAGGAAGCCTGGGCCCCGAGAGAACCCGGGAAAAATCCCCAGCCCTGGCCCCCGTGGCTCCAGTGGCCTCCCCAGGCTCCTGCCATGGGGCATGGTCTTGCTCTCGGGGGCTCAGGTTAGCCGCAGATGAATGCCTTTTACAGACACCAAGTACCAGAGGCCGGGGATGCCTTCACGGAGAGGGGGGTTGGTCTCTGGGGGACCGAGGTCTCAGCGTTCACAGTCGCTTCTTCCGTAGTTTAGACCAGACTTTAGAGAGTGGCAGTCGCCAGGTCCAAGTTTGCCTCCTGGGGGCGGAGGGGGGCAGTTTGAGCCAGGGCAGGACTCTTAACCGCCCAGGCAGGGCTCAGGCCTGAGTCCCCCCGGGAGAAACCCTCGGTGGGTGTGGGTTCCGCCCACATGGCCCACTCCTTCTGGAGCTGAACAGCGGCCGGCCCCCCTCCCCGGCCCTAGGTCCCCAGGTCTTCCCGGGGCACACTGCCTCTGCCGCGGTTGGAGAGCTGCTGGGAAGTGGGGTCCAAGAGAAAACGCGGAGTCCAATGAGTGGCAGGGAGGACTTCCGTTTCCCCGGACACGACCCCAGGGACCCTGTGAACCTGGGAAGATATCTCAAGGGTGGGGCCCGTTGCCCGCAGACAGGCTTGTGGTGAGGGGGCCTGCCTGCGCATGCGCGGCCCGGTTCTGGGCCCCAAACTAAGCAGCCGCGGCTCGGAGGAAAGCCTTCTCCTGGGGGCCTCCCCCCTGTTCTTCCATCCGTAAAGGGGGTCCCCTTTACGGATGGAAGAACAGGGGGATTTTCGCAGTGGTGGGGACGTGACGGAGGGGTCTGCGGGTTTGCCGCCACGTAGGCAAGTTGCTCGCACCCCTGCCCCTTGTTTCCGAGCCCAATGGAGGCAGAGGGCCGCTTATCGCTGGATGCAGGTGTCCTGCGGGGGTCAAGGGTCGGCGTGGGTACTCCCCGGGCGAGAGAGGACGCCTGGGCCCCGAGAGAACCCCGGCAAAATCCCCTTCCCTGGCCCCCGTGGCTCCAGTGGCCTCCCCAGGCTCCTGCCATGGGGCATGGTCTTGCTCACGGGGCCCAGGTTAGCCGCAGGTGAATGCCTTTTGCAGACACCAAGTACCGGAGGCCGGGGATGCCTTCACGGAGAGGGGGGTTGGTCTCTGGGGGACCGAGGTCTCAGCGGTCACAGTCGCTTCTTCCGTAGTTTAGACCAGACTTTAGAGAGTGGCAGTCGCCAGGTCCAAGTTTGCCTCCTGGGGGCGGGGGGGGGCAGTTTGAGCCAGGGCAGGACTCTTAACCGCCCAGGCAGGGCTCAGGCCTGAGTCCCCCCGGGAGAACCCCTCGGTGGGTGTGGGTTCCGCCCACATGGCCCACTCCATCTGGAGCTGAACAGCGGCCGGCCCCCCTCCCCGGCCCTAGGTCCCCAGGTGTTCCCGGGGCACACTGCCTCTGCCGCGGTTGGAGAGCTGCTGGGAAGTGGGGTCCAAGAGAAAACGCGGGGTCCAATGGGTGGCAGGGAGGACTTCCGTTTCCCCGGACACGACCCCAGGGACCCTGTGAACCTGGCAAGATATCTCAAGGGTGGGGCCCGTTGCCCGCAGACAGGCTTGTGGTGAGGGGGCCTGCCTGCGCATGCGCGACCCCGCTTCTGGGCCCCAAACTAAGCAGCCGCGGCTCGGAGGAAAGCCTTCTCCTGGGGGCCTCCCCCCTGTTCTTCCATCCGTAAAGGGGGACCTCTTTACGGATGGAAGAACAGGGGGATCTTCGCAGTGGTGGGGACGTGACGGAGGGGTCTGCGGGTTTGCCGCCACGTAGGCCAGTTGCTCGCACCCCGGCCCCTTGTTTCCGAGCCCCATGGAGGCAGAGGGCCGCTTATCCTGGATGCAGGTGTCCTGCGGGGGTCAAGGGACGGGCGTGGGCACTCCCCGGGCGAGAGAGGAAGCCTGGGCCCCGAGAGAACCCGGGCAAAATCCCCAGCCCTGGCCCCCGTGGCTCCAGTGGCCTCCCCAGGCTCCTGCCATGGGGCATGGTCTTACTCACGGGGCCCAGGTTAGCCGCAGGTGAATGCCTTTTGCAGACACCAAGTACCGGAGGCCGGGGATGCCTTCACGGAGAGGGGGGTTGGTCTCTGGGGGACCGAGGTCTCAGCGGTCACAGTCGCTTCTTGCGGAGTTTAGACCAGACTTTAGAGAGTGGCAGTCGCCAGGTCCAAGTTTGCCTCTTGGGGGCAGGGGGGGGGGCAGTTTGAGCCAGGGCAGGACTCTTAACCGCCCAGGCAGGGCTCAGGCCTGAGTCCCCCCGGGAGAACCCCTCGGTGGGTGTGGGTTCCGCCCACATGTCCCACTCCATCTGGAGCTGAACAGCGGCCAGACCCCTCCCCGGCCCTAGGTCCCCAGGTCTTCCCTGGGCACTCTGCCTCTGCCGGGGTTGGAGAGCTGCTGGGAAGTGGGGTCCAAGCTAAAACGCGGGGTCCTCTGGGTGGCAGGGAGGACTTCCGTTTCCCCGGACACGACCCCAGGGACCCTGTGAACCTGGCAGGATATCTCAAGGGTGGGGCCCGTTGCCCGCAGACAGGCTTGTGGTGAGGGGGCCTGCCTGCGCATGCGCGGCCCCGCTTCTGAGCCCCACACTAAGCAGCCGCTGCTCGGAGGAAAGCCATCTCCTGGGGGCCTCCCCCCTGTTCTTCCATCTGTAAAGGGGGACCCCTTTACGGATGGAAGAACAGGGGGATCTTCGCAGTGGTGGGGACGTGACGGAGGGGTCTGCGGGTTTGCCGCCACGTAGGCCAGTTGCTCGCACCCCGGCCCCTTGTTTCCGAGCCCCATGGAGGCAGAGGGCCGCTTATCGCTGGATGCAGGTGTCCTGCGGGGGTCAAGGGACGGCGTGGGCACTCCCCGGGCGAGAGAGGAAGCCTGGGCCCCGAGAGAACCCGGGCAAAATCCCCAGCCCTGGCCCCCGTGGCTCCAGTGGCCTCCCCAGGCTCCTGCCATGGGGCATGGTCTTGCTCTCGGGGGCCCAGGTTAGCCGCAGATGAATGCCTTTTACAGACACCAAGTACCAGAGGCCGGGGATGCCTTCACGGAGAGGGGGGTTGGTCTCTGGGGGACCGAGGTCTCAGCGGTCACAGTCGCTTCTTCCGTAGTTTAGACCAGACTTTAGAGAGTGGCAGTCGCCAGGTCCAAGTTTGCCTCCTGGGGGCGGGGGGGGGGGGGGCAGTTTGAGCCAGGGCAGGACTCTTAACCGCCCAGGCAGGGCTCAGGCCTGAGTCCCCCCGGTAGAACCCCTCGGTGGGTGTGGGTTCCGCCCACATGGCCCACTCCATCTGGAGCTGAACAGCGGCCGGCCCCCCTCCCCGGCCCTAGGTCCCCAGGTCTTCCGTGGGCACTCTGCCTCTGCCGGGGTTGGAGTGCTGCTGGGAAGTGGGGTCCAAGAGAAAACGCGGGGTACTCTGGGTGGCAGGGAGGACTTCCGTTTCCCCGGACACGACCCCAGGGACCCTGTGAACCTGGCAAGATATATCAAGGGTGGGGCCGGTTGCCCGCAGACAGGCTTGTGGTGAGGGGGCCTGCCTGCGCATGCGCGGCCCCGCTTCTGGGCCCCAAACTAAGCAGCCGCTGCTCGGAGGAAAGCCATCTCCTGGGGGCCTCCCCCCTGTTCTTCCATCCGTAAAGGGGGACCCCTTTACGGATGGAAGAACAGGGGTATCTTCGCTGTGGTGGGGACGTGACGGAGGGGTCTGCGGGTTTGCCGCCACGTAGGCCAGTTGCTCGCACCCCGGCCCCTTGTTTCCGAGCCCCATGGAGGCAGAGGGCCGCTTATCGCTGGATGCAGGTGTCCTGCGGGGGTCAAGGGACGGCGTGGGCACTCCCCGGGCGAGAGAGGAAGCCTGGGCCCCGAGAGAACCCGGGCAAAATCCCCAGCCCTGGCCCCCGTGGCTCCAGTGGCCTCCCCAGGCTCCTGCCATGGGGCATGGTCTTGCTCTCGGGGGCCCAGGTTAGCCGCAGATGAATGCCTTTTACAGACACCAAGTACCAGAGGCCGGGGATGCCTTCACGGAGAGGGGGGTTGGTCTCTGGGGGACCGAGGTCTCAGCGGTCACAGTCGCTTCTTCCGTAGTTTAGACCAGACTTTAGAGAGTGGCAGTCGCCAGGTCCAAGTTTGCCTCCTGGGGGCGGGGGGGGGGGGGGGCAGTTTGAGCCAGGGCAGGACTCTTAACCGCCCAGGCAGGGCTCAGGCCTGAGTCCCCCCGGGAGAACCCCTCGGTGGGTGTGGGTTCCGCCCACATGGCCCACTCCATCTGGAGCTGAACAGCGGCCGGCCCCCCTCCCCGGCCCTAGGTCCCCAGGTCTTCCGTGGGCACTCTGCCTCTGCCGGGGTTGGAGAGCTGCTGGGAAGTGGGGTCCAAGAGAAAACGCGGGGTCCAATGAGTGGCAGGGAGGACTTCCGTTTCCCCGGACACGACCCCAGGGACCCTGTGAACCTGGCAAGATATCTCAAGGGTGGGGCCCGTTGCCCGCAGACAGGCTTGTGGTGAGGGGGCCTGCCTGCGCATGCGCGGCCCGGTTCTGGGCCCCAAACTAAGCAGCCGCGGCTCGGAGGAAAGCCTTCTCCTGGGGGCCTCCCCCCTGTTCTTCCATCCGTAAAGGGGGTCCCCTTTACGGATGGAAGAACAGGGGGATCTTCGCAGTGGTGGGGACGTGACGGAGGGGTCTGCGGGTTTGCCGCCACGTAGGCAAGTTGCTCGCACCCCTGCCCCTTGTTTCCGAGCCCAATGGAGGCAGACGGCCGCTTATCGCTGGATGCAGGTGTCCTGCGGGGGTCAAGGGTCCGCGTCGGTACTCCCCGGGCGAGAGAGGACGCCTGGGCCCCGAGAGAACCCCGGCAAAATCCCCTTCCCTGGCCCCCGTGGCTCCAGTGGCCTCCCCAGGCTCCTGCCATGGGGCATGGTCTTGCTCACGGGGCCCAGGTTAGCCGCAGGTGAATGCCTTTTGCAGACACCAAGTACCGGAGGCCGGGGATGCCTTCACGGAGAGGGGGGTTGGTCTCTGGGGGACCGAGGTCTCAGCGGTCACAGTCGCTTCTTCCGTAGTTTAAACCAGACTTTAGAGAGTGGCAGTCGCCAGGTCCAAGTTTGCCTCCTGGGGGCGGGGGGGGGGCAGTTTGAGCCAGGGCAGGACTCTTAACCGCCCAGGCAGGGCTCAGGCCTGAGTCCCCCCGGGAGAACCCCTCGGTGGGTGTGGGTTCCGCCCACATGGCCCACTCCATCTCGAGCTGAACAGCGGCCGGCCCCCCTCCCCGGCCCTAGGGCCCCAGGTCTTCCCTGGGCACTCTGCCTCTGCCGGGGTTGGAGAGCTGCTGGGAAGTGGGGTCCAAGAGAAAACGCGGGGTCCTCTGGGTGGCAGGGAGGACTTCCGTTTCCCCGGACACGACCCCAGGGACCCTGTGAACCTGGCAAGATATCTCAAGGGTGGGGCCCGTTGCCCGCAGACAGGCTTGTGGTGAGGGGGCCTGCCTGCGCATGCGCGGCCCCCCTTCTGGGCCCCAAACTAAGCAGCCGCTGCTCGGAGGAAAGCCATCTCCTGGGGGCCTCCCCCCTGTTCCTCCATCCGTAAAGGGGGACCCCTTTACGGATGGAAGAACAGGGGGATCTTCGCAGTGGTGGGGACGTGACGGAGGGGTCTGCGGGTTTGCCGCCACGTAGGCCAGTTCCTCGCACCCCGGCCCCTTGTTTCCGAGCCCCATGGAGGCAGAGGGCCGCTTATCGCTGGATGCAGGTGTCCTGCGGGGGTCAAGGGACGGCGTGGGCACTCCCCGGGCGAGAGAGGAAGCCTGGGCCACGAGAAACCCGGGCAAAATCCCCAGCCCTGGCCCCCGTGGCTCCAGTGGCCTCCCCAGGCTCCTGCCATGGGGCATGGTCTTGCTCTTGGGGGCCCAGGTTAGCCGCAGATGAATGCCTTTTACAGACACCAAGTACCGGAGGCCGGGGATGCCTTCACGGAGAGGGGGGTTGGTCTCTGGGGGACCGAGGTCTCAGCGGTCACAGTCGCTTCTTGCGGAGTTTAGACCAGACTTTAGAGAGTGGCAGTCGCCAGGTCCAAGTTTGCCTCCTTGGGGCGGGGGGGGGGGGCAGTTTGAGCCACGGCAGGACTCTTAACCGCCCAGGCAGGGCTCAGGCCTGAGTCCCCACGGGAGAACCCCTCGGTGGGTGTGGGTTCCGCCCACATGGCCCACTCCATCTGGAGCTGAACAGCGGCCGGCCCCCCTCCCCGGCCCTAGGGCCCCAGGTCTTCCCTGGGCACTCTGCCTCTGCCGGGGTTGGAGAGCTGCTGGGAAGTGGGGTCCAAGAGAAAACGCGGGGTCCTCTGGGTGGCAGGGAGGACTTCCGTTTCCCCGGACACGACCCCAGGGACCCTGTGAACCTGGCAAGATATCTCAAGGGTGGGGCCCGTTGCCCGCAGACAGGCTTGTGGTGAGGGGGCCTGCCTGCGCATGCGCGGCCCCCCTTCTGGGCCCCAAACTAAGCAGCCGCTGCTCGGAGGAAAGCCATCTCCTGGGGGCCTCCCCCCTGTTCTTCCATCCGTAAAGGGGGACCCCTTTACGGATGGAAGAACAGGGGGATCTTCGCAGTGGTGGGGACGTGACGGAGGGGTCTGCGGGTTTGCCGCCACGTAGGCCAGTTCCTCGCACCCCGGCCCCTTGTTTCCGAGCCCCATGGAGGCAGAGGGCCGCTTATCGCTGGATGCAGGTGTCCTGCGGGGGTCAAGGGACGGCGTGGGCACTCCCCGGGCGAGAGAGGAAGCCTGGGCCACGAGAAACCCGGGCAAAATCCCCAGCCCTGGCCCCCGTGGCTCCAGTGGCCTCCCCAGGCTCCTGCCATGGGGCATGGTCTTGCTCACGGGGGCCCAGGTTATCCGCAGGTGAATGCCTTTTGCAGACACCAAGTACCGGAGGCCGGGGATGCCTTCACGGAGAGGGGGGTTGGTCTCTGGGCGACCGAGGTCTCAGCGGTCACAGTCGCTTCTTGCGGAGTTTAGACCAGACTTTAGAGAGTGGCAGTCGCCAGGTCCAAGTTTGCCTCCTTGGGGCGGGGGGGGGGGGGCAGTTTGAGCCACGGCAGGACTCTTAACCGCCCAGGCAGGGCTCAGGCCTGAGTCCCCACGGGAGAACCCCTCGGTGGGTGTGGGTTCCGCCCACATGGCCCACTCCATCTGGAGCTGAACAGCGGCCGGCCCCCCTCCCCGGCCCTAGGTCCCCAGGTCTTCCCTGGGCACTCTGCCTCTGCCGGGGTTGGAGAGCTGCTGGGAAGTGGGGTCCAAGAGAAAACGCGGGGTCCTCTGGGTGGCAGGGAGGACTTCCGTTTCCCCGGACACGACCCCAGGGACCCTGTGAACCTGGCAAGATATCTCAAGGGTGGGGCCCGTTGCCGCAGACAGGCTTGTGGTGAGGGGGCCTGCCTGCGCATGCGCGGCCCCGCTTCTGGGCCCCAAACTAAGCAGCCGCTGCTCGGAGGAAAGCCATCTCCTGGGGGCCTCCCCCCTGTTCCTCCATCCGTAAAGGGGGACCCCTTTACGGATGGAAGAACAGGGGGATCTTCGCAGTGGTGGGGACGTGACGGAGGGGTCTGCGGGTTTGCCGCCACGTAGGCCAGTTGCTCGCACCCCGGCCCCTTGTTTCCGAGCCCCATGGAGGAAGAGGGCCGCTTATCGCTGGATGCAGGTGTCCTGCGGGGGTCAAGGGACGGCGTGGGCACTCCCCAGGCGAGAGAGGGAGCCTGGGCCCCGAGAGAACCCGGGCAAAATCCCCAGCCCTGGCCCCCGTGGCTCCAGTGGCCTCCCCAGGCTCCTGCCATGGGGCATGGTCTTGCTCTTGGGGGCCCAGGTTAGCCGCAGATGAATGCCTTTTACAGACACCAAGTACCGGAGGCCGGGGATGCCTTCACGGAGAGGGGGGTTGGTCTCTGGGGGACCGAGGTCTCAGCGGTCACAGTCGCTTCTTGCGGAGTTTAGACCAGACTTTAGAGAGTGGCAGTCGCCAGGTCCAAGTTTGCCTCCTGGGGGCGGAGGGGGGCAGTTTGAGCCAGGGCAGGACTCTTAACCGCCCAGGCAGGGCTCAGGCCTGAGTCCCCCCGGCAGAAACCCTCGGTGGGTGTGGGTTCCGCCCACATGCCCCACTCCTTCTGGAGCTGAACAGCGGCCGGCCCCCCTCCCCGGCCCTAGGTCCCCAGGTCTTCCCGGGGCACACTGCCTCTGCCGCGGTTGTAGAGCTGCTGGGAAGTGGGGTCCAAGAGAAAACGCGGAGTCCAATGAGTGGCAGGGAGGACTTCCGTTTCCCCGGACACGACCCCAGGGACCCTGTGAACCTGGCAAGATATCTCAAGGGTGGGGCCCGTTGCCCGCAGACAGGCTTGTGGTGAGGGGGCCTGCCTGCGCATGCGCGGCCCGGTTCTGGGCCCCAAACTAAGCAGCCGCGGCTCGGAGGAAAGCCTTCTCCTGGGGGCCTCCCCCCTGTTCTTCCATCCGTAAAGGGGGTCCCCTTTACGGATGGAAGAACAGGGGGATCTTCGCAGTGGTGGGGACGTGACGGAGGGGTCTGCGGGTTTGCCGCCACGTAGGCAAGTTGCTCGCACCCCTGCCCCTTGTTTCCGAGCCCAATGGAGGCAGACGGCCGCTTATCGCTGGATGCAGGTGTCCTGCGGGGGTCAAGGGTCGGCGTGGGTACTCCCCGGGCGAGAGAGGACGCCTGGGCCCCGAGAGAACCCCGGCAAAATCCCCTTCCCTGGCCCCCGTGGCTCCAGTGGCCTCCCCAGGCTCCTGCCATGGGGCATGGTCTTGCTCACGGGGCCCAGGTTAGCCGCAGGTGAATGCCTTTTGCAGACACCAAGTACCGGAGGCCGGGGATGCCTTCACGGAGAGGGGGGTTGGTCTCTGGGGGACCGAGGTCTCAGCGGTCACATTCGCTTCTTCCGTAGTTTAGACCAGACTTTAGAGAGTGGCAGTCGCCAGGTCCAAGTTTGCCTCCTGGGGGCGGGGGGGGGCAGTTTGAGCCAGGGCAGGACTCTTAACCACCCAGGCAGGGCTCAGGCCTGAGTCCCCCCGGGAGAACCCCTCGGTGGGTGTGGGTTCCGCCCACATGGCCCACTCCATCTGGAGCTGAACAGCGGCCGGCCCCCCTCCCCGGCCCTAGGTCCCCAGGTGTTCCCGGGGCACACTGCCTCTGCCGCGGTTGGAGAGCTGCTGGGAAGTGGGGTCCAAGAGAAAACGCGGGGTCCAATGGGTGGCAGGGAGGACTTCCGTTTCCCCGGACACGACCCCAGGGACCCTGTGACCCTGGCAAGATATCTCAAGGGTGGGGCCCGTTGCCCGCAGACAGGCTTGTGGTGAGGGGGCCTGCCTGCGCATGCGCGGCCCCGCTTCTGGGCCCCAAACTAAGCAGCCGCGGCTCGGAGGAAAGCCTTCTCCTGGGGGCCTCCCCCCTGTTCTTCCATCCGTAAAGGGGGACCCCTTTACGGATGGAAGAACAGGGGGATCTTCGCAGTGGTGGGGACGTGACGGAGGGGTCTGCGGGTTTGCCGCCACGTAGGCCAGTTGCTCGCACCCCGGCCCCTTGTTTTCGAGCCCCATGGAGGCAGAGGGCCGCTTATCGCTGGATGCAGGTGTCCTGCGGGGGTCAAGGGACGGCGTGGGCACTCCCCGGGCGAGAGAGGAAGCCTGGGCCCCGAGAAACCCGGGCAAAATCCCCAGCCCTGGCCCCCGTGGCTCCAGTGGCCTCCCCAGGCTCCTGCCATGGGGCATGGTCTTGCTCACGGGGGCCCAGGTTATCCGCAGGTGAATGCCTTTTGCAGACACCAAGTACCGGAGGCCGGGGATGCCTTCACGGAGAGGGGGGTTGGTCTCTGGGCGACCGAGGTCTCAGCGGTCACAGTCGCTTCTTGCGGAGTTTAGACCAGACTTTAGAGAGTGGCAGTCGCCAGGTCCAAGTTTGCCTCCTGGGGGCGGGGGGGGGGGCAGTTTGAGCCAGGGCAGGACTCTTAACCGCCCAGGCAGGGCTCAGGCCTGAGTCCCCCCGGGAGAACCCTCGGTGGGTGTGGGTTCCGCCCACATGGCCCACTCCATCTGGAGCTGAACAGCGGCCGGCCCCCCTCCCCGGCCCTAGGTCCCCAGGTCTTCCCTGTGCACTCTGCCTCTGCCGGGGTTGGAGAGCTGCTGGGAAGTGGGGTCCAAGAGAAACGCGGGGTCCTCTGGGTGGCAGGGAGGACTTCCGTTTCCCCGGACACGACCCCAGGGACCCTGTGAACCTGGCAAGATATCTCAAGGGTGGGGCCCGTTGCCCCTAGAGGGGCTTGTGGTGAGGGGGCCTGCCTGCGCATGCGCGGCCCCGCTTCTGGGCCCCACACTAAGCAGCCGCTGCTCGGAGGAAAGCCATCTCCTGGGGGCCTCCCCCCTGTTCTTCCATCCGTAAAGGGGGACCCCTTTACGGATGGAAGAACAGGGGGATCTTCGCAGTGGTGGGGACGTGACGGAGGGGTCTGCGGGTTTGCCGCCACGTAGGCCAGTTGCTCGCACCCCGGCCCCTTGTTTCCGAGCCCCATGGAGGCAGAGGGCCGCTTATCGCTGGATGCAGGTGTCCTGCGGGGGTCAAGGGACGGCGTGGGCACTCCCCGGGCGAGAGAGGAAGCCTGGGCCCCGAGAGAACCCGGGAAAAATCCCCAGCCCTGGCCCCCGTGGCTCCAGTGGCCTCCCCAGGCTCCTGCCATGGGGCATGGTCTTGCTCTCGGGGGCCCAGGTTAGCCGCAGATGAATGCCTTTTACAGACACCAAGTACCAGAGGCCGGGGATGCCTTCACGGAGAGGGGGGTTGGTCTCTGGGGGACCGAGGTCTCAGCGGTCACAGTCGCTTCTTCCGTAGTTTAGACCAGACTTTAGAGAGTGGCAGTCGCCAGGTCCAAGTTTGCCTCCTGGGGGCGGGGTGGGGGGCAGTTTGAGCCAGGGCAGGACTCTTAACAGCCGAGGCAGGGCTCAGGCCTGAGTCCCCCCGGGAGAACCCCTCGGTGGGTGTGTGTTCCGCCCACATGGCCCACTCCATCTGGAGCTGAACAGCGGCCGGCCCCCCTCCCCGGCCCTAGGTCCCCAGGTCTTCCCTGGGCACACTGCCTCTGCCGCGGTTGGAGAGCTGCTGGGAAGTGGGGTCCAAGAGAAAACGCGGGGTTCTCTGGGTGGCAGGGAGGACTTCCGTTTCCCCGGACACGACCCCAGGGACCCTGTGAACCTGGCAGGATATCTCAAGGCTGGGGCCCGTTGCCCGCAGACAGGCTTGTGGTGAGGGGGCCTGCCTGCGCATGCGCGACCCCGCTTCTGGGCCCCAAACTAAGCAGCCGCGGCTCGGAGGAAAGCCTTCTCCTGGGGGCCTCCCCCCTGTTCTTCCATCCGTAAAGGGGGACCCCTTTACGGATGGAAGAACAGGGGGATCTTCGCAGTGGTGGGGACGTGACGGAGGGGTCTGCGGGTTTGCCGCCACGTAGGCCAGTTGCTCGCACCCCGGCCCCTTGTTTCCGAGCCCCATGGAGGCAGAGGGCCGCTTATCCTGGATGCAGGTGTCCTGCGGGGGTCAAGGGACGGCGTGGGCACTCCCCGGGCGAGAGAGGAAGCCTGGGCCCCGAGAGAACCCGGGCAAAATCCCCAGCCCTGGCCCCTGTGGCTCCAGTGGCCTCCCCAGGCTCCTGCCATGGGGCATGGTCTTGCTCTCGGGGGCCCAGGTTAGCCGCAGATGAATGCCTTTTACAGACATCAAGTACCAGAGGCCGGGGATGCCTTCACGGAGAGGGGGGTTGGTCTCTGGGGGACCGAGGTCTCAGCGGTCACAGTCGCTTCTTTCGTAGTTTAGACCAGACTTTAGAGAGTGGCAGTCGCCAGGTCCAAGTTTGCCTCCTGGGGGCCGGGGGGGGCAGTTTGAGCCAGGGCAGGACTCTTAACCGCCCAGGCAGGGCTCAGGCCTGAGTCCCCCCGGGAGAAACCCTCGGTGGGTGTGGGTTCCGCCCACATGGCCCACTCCATCTGGAGCTGAACAGCGGCCGGCCCCCCTCCCCGGCCCTAGGTCCCCAGGTCTTCCCTGGGCACACTGCCTCTGCCGAGGTTGGAGAGCTGCTGGGAAGTGGGGTCCAAGAGAAAACGCGGGGTCCAATGGGTGGCAGGGAGGACTTCCGTTTCCCCGGACACGACCCCAGGGACCCTGTGAACCTGGCAAGATATCTCAAGGGTGGGGCCCGTTGCCCGCAGACAGGCTTGTGGTGAGGGGGCCTGCCTGCGCATGCGCGGCCCCGCTTCTGGGCCCCAAACTAAGCAGCCGCTGCTCGGAGGAAAGCCATCTCCTGGGGTCCTCCCCCCTGTTCTTCCATCTGTAAAGGGGGACCCCTTTACGGATGGAAGAACAGGGGGATCTTCGCAGTGGTGGGGACGTGACGGAGGGGTCTGCGGGTTTGCCGCCACGTAGGCCAGTTGCTCGCACCCCGGCCCCTTGTTTCCGAGCCCCATGGAGGCAGAGGGCCGCTTATCGCTGGATGCAGGTGTCCTGCGGGGGTCAAGGGACGGCGTGGGCACTCCCCGGGCGAGAGAGGAAGCCTGGGCCCCGAGAGAACCCGGGCAAAATCCCCAGCCCTGGCCCCCGTGGCTCCAGTGGCCTCCCCAGGCTCCTGCCATGGGGCATGGTCTTGCTCTCGGGGGCCCAGGTTAGCCGCAGATGAATGCCTTTTACAGACACCAAGTACCAGAGGCCGGGGATGCCTTCACGGAGAGGGGGGTTGGTCTCTGGGGGACCGAGGTCTCAGCGGTCACAGTCGCTTCTTCCGTAGTTTAGACCAGACTTTAGAGAGTGGCAGTCGCCAGGTCCAAGTTTGCCTCCTGGGGGCGGGGGGGGGGGGGGCAGTTTGAGCCAGGGCAGGACTCTTAACCGCCCAGGCAGGGCTCAGGCCTGAGTCCCCCCGGGAGAACCCCTCGGTGGGTGTGGGTTCCGCCCACATGGCCCACTCCATCTGGAGCTGAACAGCGGCCGGCCCCCCTCCCCGGCCCTAGGTCCCCAGGTCTTCCGTGGGCACTCTGCCTCTGCCGGGGTTGGAGTGCTGCTGGGAAGTGGGGTCCAAGAGAAAACGCGGGGTACTCTGGGTGGCAGGGAGGACTTCCGTTTCCCCGGACACGACCCCAGGGACCCTGTGAACCTGGCAAGATATATCAAGGGTGGGGCCGGTTGCCCGCAGACAGGCTTGTGGTGAGGGGGCCTGCCTGCGCATGCGCGGCCCCGCTTCTGGGCCCCAAACTAAGCAGCCGCTGCTCGGAGGAAAGCCATCTCCTGGGGGCCTCCCCCCTGTTCTTCCATCCGTAAAGGGGGACCCCTTTACGGATGGAAGAACAGGGGGATCTTCGCAGTGGTGGGGACGTGACGGAGGGGTCTGCGGGTTTGCCGCCACGTAGGCCAGTTGCTCGCACCCCGGCCCCTTGTTTCCGAGCCCCATGGAGGCAGAGGGCCGCTTATCGCTGGATGCAGGTGTCCTGCGGGGGTCAAGGGACGGCGTGGGCACTCCCCGGGCGAGAGAGGAAGCCTGGGCCCCGAGAGAACCCGGGCAAAATCCCCAGCCCTGGCCCCCGTGGCTCCAGTGGCCTCCCCAGGCTCCTGCCATGGGGCATGGTCTTGCTCTCGGGGGCCCAGGTTAGCCGCAGATGAATGCCTTTTACAGACACCAAGTACCAGAGGCCGGGGATGCCTTCACGGAGAGGGGGGTTGGTCTCTGGGGGACCGAGGTCTCAGCGGTCACAGTCGCTTCTTCCGTAGTTTAGACCAGACTTTAGAGAGTGGCAGTCGCCAGGTCCAAGTTTGCCTCCTGGGGGCGGGGGGGGGGGGCAGTTTGAGCCAGGGCAGGACTCTTAACCGCCCAGGCAGGGCTCAGGCCTGAGTCCCCCCGGGAGAACCCCTCGGTGGGTGTGGGTTCCGCCCACATGGCCCACTCCATCTGGAGCTGAACAGCGGCCGGCCCCCCTCCCCGGCCCTAGGTCCCCAGGTCTTCCGTGGGCACTCTGCCTCTGCCGGGGTTGGAGAGCTGCTGGGAAGTGGGGTCCAAGAGAAAACGCGGGGTACTCTGGGTGGCAGGGAGGACTTCCGTTTCCCCGGACACGACCCCAGGGACCCTGTGAACCTGGCAAGATATATCAAGGGTGGGGCCGGTTGCCCGCAGACAGGCTTGTGGTGAGGGGGCCTGCCTGCGCATGCGCGGCCCCGCTTCTGGGCCCCAAACTAAGCAGCCGCTGCTCGGAGGAAAGCCATCTCCTGGGGGCCTCCCCCCTGTTCTTCCATCCGTAAAGGGGGACCCCTTTACGGATGGAAGAACAGGGGGATCTTCGCAGTGGTGGGGACGTGACGGAGGGGTCTGCGGGTTTGCCGCCACGTAGGCCAGTTGCTCGCACCCCGGCCCCTTGTTTCCGAGCCCCATGGAGGCAGAGGGCCGCTTATCGCTGGATGCAGGTGTCCTGCGGGGGTCAAGGGACGGCGTGGGCACTCCCCGGGCGAGAGAGGAAGCCTGGGCCCCGAGAGAACCCGGGCAAAATCCCCAGCCCTGGCCCCCGTGGCTCCAGTGGCCTCCCCAGGCTCCTGCCATGGGGCATGGTCTTGCTCTCGGGGGCCCAGGTTAGCCGCAGATGAATGCCTTTTACAGACACCAAGTACCAGAGGCCGGGGATGCCTTCACGGAGAGGGGGGTTGGTCTCTGGGGGACCGAGGTCTCAGCGGTCACAGTCGCTTCTTGCGGAGTTTAGACCAGACTTTAGAGAGTGGCAGTCGCCAGGTCCAAGTTTGCCTCCTGGGGGCGGGGGGGGGGGGGGGCAGTTTGAGCCAGGGCAGGACTCTTAACCGCCCAGGCAGGGCTCAGGCCTGAGTCCCCCCGGGAGAACCCCTCGGTGGGTGTGGGTTCCGCCCACATGGCCCACTCCATCTGGAGCTGAACAGCGGCCGACCCCCCTCCCCGGCCCTAGGTCCCCAGGTCTTCCCTGGGCACTCTGCCTCTGCCGGGGTTGGAGAGCTGCTGGAAGTGGGGTTCAAGAGAAAACGCGGGGTCCTCTGGGTGGCAGGGAGGACTTCCGTTTCCCCGGACACGACCCCAGGGACCCTGTGAACCTGGCAAGATATCTCAAGGGTGGGGCCCGTTGCCCCTAGACGGGCTTGTGGTGAGGGGGCCTGCCTGCGCATGCGCGGCCCCGCTTCTGGGCCCCAAACTAAGCAGCCGCGGCTCGGAGGAAAGCCATCTCCTGGGGGCCTCCCCCCTGTTCTTCCATCCGTAAAGGGGGACCCCTTTACGGATGGAAGAACAGGGGGATCTTCGCAGTGGTGGGGACGTGACGGAGGGGTCTGCGGGTTTGCCGCCACGTAGGCCAGTTGCTCGCACCCCGGCCCCTTGTTTCCGAGCCTCATGGAGGCAGAGGGCCGCTTATCGCTGGATGCAGGTGTCCTGCGGGGGTCAAGGGACGGCGTGGGCACTCCCCGGGCGAGAGAGGAAGCCTGGGCCCCGAGAGAACCCGGGCAAAATCCCCAGCCCTGGCCCCCGTGGCTCCAGTGGCCTCCCCAGGCTCCTGCCATGGGGCATGGTCTTGCTCACGGGGGCCCAGGTTAGCCGCAGGTGAATGCCTTTTGCAGACACCAAGTACCGGAGGCCGGGGATGCCTTCACGGAGAGGGGGGTTGGTCTCTGGGGGACCGAGGTCTCAGCGGTCACAGTCGCTTCTTGCGGAGTTTAGACCAGACTTTAGAGAGTGGCAGTCGCCAGGTCCAAGTTTGCCTCTTGGGGGCAGGGGGGGGGCAGTTTGAGCCAGGGCAGGACTCTTAACCGCCCAGGCAGGGCTCAGGCCTGAGTCCCCCCGGGAGAACCCCTCGGTGGGTGTGGTTTCCGCCCACATGGCCCACTCCATCTGGAGCTGAACAGCGGCCGGCCCCCCTCCCCGGCCCTAGGTCCCCAGGTCTTCCCTGGGCACTCTGCCTCTGCCGGGGTTGGAGAGCTGCTGGGAAGTGGGGTCCAAGAGAAAACGCGGGGTCCTCTGGGTGGCAGGGAGGACTTCCGTTTCCCCGGACACGACCCCCGGGGACCCTGTGAACCTGGCAAGATATCTCAAGGGTGGGGCAAGATATCTCAAGATATCTCTTTGCTTCTCCTAAACTACACAGCAAGGCTGGAGAAGAAAGAGAAAGGAAAGGGATGCACCTGTATAAGCTGCTAGCTGTCGGGCTAGCTGTCGGGGAGCTGGAGGCGGGCACTGTGTGATTGCCAGTGGAGAACAGGGCAGCTTAGAGAACCCCTTTATGTTCCTGGGAAATTGCTGCAGGCCCCTCCCCATGTTACTATCCTTTTGATTTTATTATAATGGCATTTCAACATGTACAACCATAAAACAAGGGTATAAACTGGATGTTTATCGGTTAGTATATAATTGCAGAACAAAATTATAATCAAATACCATAAAGGTAACAAAGTTCAAATTTGTGATATTAACTTAATATAATAAGATAAATGGATGGTATTGTCTTTCAGAAACTAAATTGCCAATTTGAGGTTAATGGTAGGAAAAGGTTAGCTCAGCTCTGGTCATATATTTAGTCTGTTTTTACATTGTAAGTTTGAAAATATATCTCCTGAGAACATGTGTTTGCATACGAAATAGGAGTGTTGATACATTCCAGCCTTGGTGTGTAGTTTAGGAGAAGCAAACCTTTCATGTCACAGATACCCTGGAGGGAGCAAGGCAGGCGTGGCTTGCTAACTCTGTCAAGTTCTCTCTTTTATTTGAAGCTACTAGTCTGCATTTGGCGGGCAACTAATCTAATTATCGTTGCACTCCAGAACAGAACTGTTCTTTAAGGTATACTTACTACTGAGATCACTGTGAATGGAATGGTTGAAAGTTGATGTTTTCAATGACTGAGACCATAGTGCACATCTACTGGGAATGTGTCCCTGGTTATGGGGCAAGTTCCTTTCTGGCCTGTGTTTGTGTGTCCTGGGGTGGGACACACAAAACATCACATCCCCATGTTCAGCCTGCTGAAAACTCTCTCAGTGACAGAGCGCACCATGAGGTCACCTGGATTTCACTTGGTGTGAACTCCAAGGTAAACACAAACGGAAGGGTAAACAAAAGGATTCTGATAACACGTACACCACTTCTCAGTCGTGGCCGTCCCAATATTCACAATGTGCTGAGAATAACTGTTACAGGCTGTCATCACAACGAAAGCCAAAATTTAGATCCTCATGAGAACCTGCAGACCCTTGGAAAACTGTCCAAGAACTTGAGAAGGGCTGGTTAGCTAGAAACTATGAACTCCCTTTGCTTTCCGAAGACCAGGGTCTCGGTCCAGCTCTGCCACTAACAAGCTATGGAAGGCTGGGCAAGTGTCCACATGTTTGGGAACCTGTTTCCTCGTCTGGAAAACGGTCCTGCAGATCCCATTGACCTCACAGGCTCGCTCTGAAAGGGAATGAGACAGTGCATTTGAAGGCGCTTAGATAATCCTCCTACTGCTTACAAACAAAAACACAATCACAATAGCAGGGGCCAGGGGCTGCCTTACCTCCAACCGCTTCAAATGTCCACACCAGTCATCCCTAAATAGCATGGGACAGGGACAGACAAGAGTCTCTCCTGGCCCTTTCAGTTTCTTCTCTCCATGCCTCTGCTGAGCCAATAAGGGTGATGGTTACCATTAGTGGGCTGAAAGGAGCGGAAGAGGAGTTCAGAACTCGTCTGTTGCTCTCTGCTGCCCTCTTCAGTACAGAAATTGCACCCAGTGGGGTCTCAGCAGCAAGGGACACAACGCTGTTGTGTAGACGCAAGGCTTCTGGAAACCTCAGCTCAACCTTCCAGCTTCATCCCCCTACCCCCACCCCCACCTCAGAATCATGCTGCCCTGAGCTGGCCCTGAGCCCCTGCAGACCCTCAGGCCTCCAGGCCTTGCAAAAGCCCCTCAGTTCATGTTGCAGCTTGCACAAGTCCTTCTCCCTCCCTCTTAGTTTGTTTTGGCTTAATTAAGGTGGATTTCAGAGCCCGGAGACCCCGTGAAGTCTCTTCCTTATCCTTTACACTAGGGAAGAAAATTTCAAATGAACCACACAGGGTTCACAGGAGCATTCAGTGGGACCAAGGAAGAAAATAGAGAACCTGTATCTTTATACAGCATATTTAATTTCACTCTTCTGAAATTTCAGCTTTGGGCAAGGTTTTACCATATAGAATACATTTATTAGTGGACTAATACAGGCACAGATTTATGAATAAATATTCATATATTATGGAGTAATGCAAATTTTATTTTGCTTATTTTCTTACTGAAGGGATATATAACCATAAAAGTCTGAAGACTCTTTTCTAGAAGAGTTTCTATCATACTAGCTAAGGGAGCATTTTTTAAAAATCCCCACTCAAGGATAGTTTATTAATCTGAGAGAGAGAGAATGAGAGAGAGAGAGAGAAGAATCCATCTGTTGCCTCCTGCATGTGCCCTGACCAGGGACCAAACCCACAAACTAGGTGTGTGCCCTGACCCAGGGTCGAACCTGCAATATTTTTGGTGCATGGGATGACGCTCCAACCAACTGAGCTACCTGGCCGAGGCTATGGGAACATTTTTTTTTTAAATTATTATGCCCCAACTGTATCCCAGACCCAGTGAGTGAGTGAAGACCATTGTCTTCAGGAGTGAAGAATGAAGTGTATTTATAAAAAGCACCCCTGGTGATTCTGATGCAACCCCACCACCTGCGAAAAACCACATTGTTCTCCAGACTGTAAGCTCGCTGAAGGCACACTATGTCTGTCCGTCTTGGTCACCATTGTATCTAGAGCCTAGTGCACTGCCTGACACAGACGTTCCACAAATATTCGCTGAAAAATTGAATGAACACATGACCCACAATCCAGAGACATCCGCTTCTAACTCTCTCAGCCTTTCTAGTCATGCTTAATGATTTTATACAATTGTTTTATATGGTCAAGAACCCACATATATAAAAGTGAGTTTTTTAATCATTTTTAATAAGCAGGCTTTTAATGGTTAAAGTGTTTAGCATTTTCTATTGTAAATTGCACTATGTAAAAAATCATTCTGCATACAGCTTCTATACATCCAATTAATTGTGTGCATAGGATGGAGTTCCTGATGTGGGATTTCTAAATCACAGATGAAGAACATTTTAGAGGTTGCAGCGACTATGGGAAAGCCACGTCACCGCTGACCCCGGAGCAGAAGGCGCAAAGGCTCCGAGGGTGTTATGATCAGTGGGGTGAGAGTCTTCGGGGCAGCTTGGGGTGTGGCAGAAAGACTTAGAGTGTCTGAGTTCCAGTCCCTGCTTCTCCCACTTACTGGCTGTGATATTAAAATTTTTAAGCCTAAGTTTCTTCATATTCACAGCTACATGACAGGGCTGTTGATATTAGAATTAATTTTCACAGTTAATGTAATCCCAAAGGTATAAAAGCCTTAGAGTCTAGGAATGTTTTCTATGAAAGGAGGCCATCTGATCTCTCCTCTATAAAAATGTACTGTTCACTCACAAGCAATTTGATTGCCAGTTCCTGTGTTGGGAGCCGAGGACAGCCCACAAATGCAGACTATGGCTCTTGAAGGTTTCAGATATATTTCGGAACTCTGGTGGATGGGTGGCCTCAGAAATATTGAGGTGAGTCTCATCTCGCTGTTTGCAGAAGGTAGCACGACAAAATGATCGGGAGCAGACTGAGCACTCTGTTTTTCTCTTCACGGTGTGCCCATAAAACCAGTCGGGCAAGTTCCCTGGCACCAGGCCACTCTGAAGAGAAGCACCTCCTCTTTCCTGCTCTTCAAGCACAGCTGACTCCAGAAACCAGTGAGCAGCGTTCTTTGGAAAGTTTGGTTGGAACCCAAGACCAAAACCTGCATTTCATCTCCGATACAGGGCGGCAGCCCTCAAACTTGGGTGTGTGTAAGTGCTCAAAAAAACACGCAGATCCCCTGCTTCAACCCCTAGAACTTCTGATTCTGGGGGTCTGGGGTGGGGCCCAGGAATCTGCATTACCTTCAGTGACTCTAAGGTAGGCCACCTGAAAACCAGGTGCGAGGAAGGCCTGGCACAGTCGACAGCCCTGGTCAGGGCCCGGCAGACCCAGGTTTGAGATGAGATAGTTCCACTGACATCAGCATCAGCCTCATAAGTCATGTCACTTCACTGGCCCTGTTTTTCACGTTAAAGCTTCATTTTCATAACTGGGGGAGAACACTCACTCATCACAAGGCCGGTAAACGTCAAATGAAAAACTGGAGGCAGGAAAAGCACCACTGTAACTCACAGCACCTGTTTAAGGTCCTGGAATTGTGGCTCCTGCCTTTCACACTGAGGTAAGCACGAACACCTGGCTGGTTCACGCAGTCTCCCCAACGCGAGCCTCTGCCCTGAAATGAAGTTGTCTTCTTCGTGTTGTGTGTTTCGCTGTAACAGAGCAGTGCTGGCCCTCCACCAGGCAGTGCCTCTGGATTTCCTGCGTGGCGTTCCTTGTGCTCAGAGTTCTGGCTGCCGTGATCGGTCTTGGGATTACATTTGGGATCCCTGGAAAACCTGCAAGTATGCATCTAGGTGACAGACATGTCGTCAACTTATGCAGCCAATGACAGTATATTTATTATACCCCATATTATTTCCCAAATGGGTGAGTCTGCCTTGGCCGGGCAGCTCCGTTGGTTAGAGCACCATCCCAATACACCAAGGTTGTGAATGCATAAATAAGTGGAAAAACAAATCAATGTTTCTCTCTCTCTCTCTCTCAAAGCAATAAATGAAAACATTATTTTGATGGGTGCGTCTTCTGATAATGGGTGGTTGGCACCTGGTATGAGCCACCACTGCTCTGGACACTTGACAAATCTTATCTTTATTTCACTCTTTTCAACAACGTTATGAGGGAGTTGCTATTATCACCATTATGAACAGAGACTCAAGGTGACTTGCCCAAGATCCTATAGCTGGTCAATCGACAAGCCAAAGTTCACATCCAGGTCTGTCCAACTCCAAAGCCTACACAGGATGTGGTTTGTACCTTTAAGAAGATTCCACTGTAATTAGGGAGACTAGGGAAACAGTGGTGAACAATACGGAAGAGCATGTACTTCAATATTAAATTAGATTGGGTGGAGTGCTAACTACTGTTAGTAATTTGAAAAAATCAGTCACAGTCACAATGCCAAGCACCTCATGAATTAAGGGATACAAACTCTGAGGTCATGTGTCTCTTAATTATCAACCTGGTCCCAACTGCAAAACTTTCAAGATGCAAAATGTACCTTCACCAAGTGCTCGTCAATGCTAAATCAGCCTGTTTACTAGTCAACATATCAAACCAGAATTTTCTGGAAATACATTAATTTAGGTGTAAATATGTTTGAGATATAAGTGTTATCGATCTGTTATTTACATATTAACTTCCATCAAATAAAAAATAAATCTTTTTATCCTGCCCAAGGATATGTTTGTTGATGAGAGAGAGAGAGAAACATCAATGTGAGAGAGAAACGTTGATCTGTGGCCTTCAGTAAGCACTGTGACCAGGGATTGTGTGTGCCTAGACCGGGGATCGAACAACGACCTAAGTACGTGCTCCAACCAGGAATCGCACTCGCAAACTTTTGTCGTATGAGACAATGCCCCAACCAGCTGGACCAGCCGGCCAGGACACCATTAAATTTTTATAGTACTTAAACATTTTTTAAAACACCATCACATTGCTTTAACAAGCTCCCACTCATTTTTAAGTGTGCAAATTCATCGCATTTACACAGTGATCTCGATTTAACTTCCGGTGTCCCCTAGAGGTTGGTGCAGGGAGTTAACTTGTTGCTATTTCTAGCTAAGAATATAATGGAGGGGGCTCCACAGAACCAATCTACAGCAAACTCACACCAGAGCCAGGACTGCCTGACTCCCCTTCCCAGGCACCTTCGGTTCCTCCTCAGGCAGGAGTGAGCTCACACTTGTTTTCCCAAATGCCAGTGTTATTGCAAGAAATGCAAGCTAAGTAGGCCTAGAGAGTTTGGGAGAATGGGGACGAAAAAGAAAAGGAGAAGAAAAAACAGACAAAGAACAATGGAAAGAAAGCAAAAGGGAGAAGGAGGAAGCAGACTCTTACATTATTAAAGCTTGATGTTCAGGGCCGTAGATGCATACGTCAACACCCAGCACTTGTCTTACAATCTTCCAGACTGGCCGTACCGGCAGTGTAAAACAGCCTCACAGCGCCCCGGCTTCTTGTGTGAGGACCTCGCAACTTGCCTGCCACCCTCCCTGCTTTGTAACGGCAAGCTGGACTGCAGCCACAGTGAAGATGAGTCTGCTGCCTACTGTGGTGAGGTGGACAGAGAATCACAACAAAAGAATAGGCACCAGCAACTAATAATTAAAATTTAGAGTTATAATTGAAACATTACCATGCACGAATGATTTCTGTTGCAAATAATACCTTTGTTTAATATAGGTCAAATGCCCATCAGACTCCCACAAAACTTGATATTCCAGTGTCCCAACCAGGAGACTTGGACATATGTGGACAAGGGTGTGACATGAGAAATGACTGTGGCAACTGTTCAGATGAATCAAGTAAAAGTGAAAATGTGTGACTGATATTTTAATGGGTTCAATTATACAAGTTAACCCATACTTAGAAAACTTCCTATGGATATTTAAATTTACAATTAAGCAACTCCATCATTTCCAGGAGCTTACATATTTTTTATTATAGATGAAGATTTAATCACATAAAGACTTTTCTTAAAAGTAAGTCTATACTATTCCTGAGTTTAAAAATAATTCACACGTGTGAGAAAGAAGTGGCCCTCTCTAGAAATGCCTGGCATAAGTTAAAAGCAGTTTTGGCTAGGACACAGAGTACTAGGCAGGGCATCTTGGAGTTAGTATGGGAGAAAGAAGGATAAGCTGACATTTATTGAATATTAATTATATCTCTAACTAAAAAGCAAATAAAGCCAGATTTGCAAAGATTAACAAAGGAAAATACTAATCTCGATGGACAACTCTTGTCTGCTGTCAAATTCTTTTTGGATTTCTTTGGAAATTTTGGTAAAGATCAAAGAAGAGTCTGTTGCATGCTTTGGCTCGCACAGGTTTTTGTTGTTTTTGTTTATTTAACCTTTGGTATTTCTTTGCTCCTCCTCCCTCACTCTCCTCCCTTCCACCCAGTGTTCTTCACGGTGGTTTAACTCTGGGCAGCATCCTTGATCACTCTGCAGTCGGGAGAGGCTGCGTGATTAAAACTGTGGCCATAGATACAGTTTCAATACCTCATGACCTTAATCAGTATATTAAAAGTTTATCGGAAACACAGCACACTACAGAGATCATTTCTTGCCTTTTGCCTGGTCATGATGGAAGGTAGAAAAGGAAATGCTGCCAGGAGGTGCATGCTATCTAACAATGTGTTGGCAACAAAAAGCTAAAAGTATAAACACATTCTTTTCTTCTTGAGAGCTGCCAATTAGCAAATACTGAGTCTCTTCCCGGCTTACTGAACATACAAACTCATACGGTCCCTTCCTTGTTTATGTAGCATGTCAGTGTATTTATTTGCAGGCAGATGAAGAGAGGTCACACTCTTCCTGGCTTTCAAAGTATAAATTCTTTCACTCAAATGTGTAGAATCTTTAATAAGCATCTGCAATTTTCCCCTTGAACAGTTTTCAGTAATACTTTTAAGATTCAAAGGGCCTTAGCATTTCCATTAGCATCTTTTTGAGTCCACCTTGATATTTTGTTGTGCTTTTAAAAATAAATAAAACTGTCTAGTTTTACAGTGCCCGAAGTGTCCAGGCTGGAGATGTGAAACTGTTTTCTTTGCTGACTGTGCCTGCATTCCCAGAACTCACTGCAAAAATGGCATTCAAGACTGTGCTGATTGGAGTGATGAAAAATTATGTGAATAGAAGACTTTCCTAATTATTATACTGGAAAAAATAGAAACTGTTATTCATTCTCTTAAGATTTTTCTCAAAAAAGAAATAGAAAAGAAAAATAAAAAGAGGCAGCCCTGGCTGGTGTGGCTCAGTGGATTGAGCGCCAGCCCCAAACCAAAGGATCGCCTGTGGGACTCCCAATCAGGGCACATGCCTGGGTTGGGGGTGAGGTTCCCAGTTGGGGGGCATGCGAGAGGCAACTGATGTATCTTTCATATATTGATGTTTCTCTCCCTCTTTCTCTCTAGAAGTAAATAAATATCTTTTTAAAAAAATGACATTATCTTTTGGGGGTGGGTGGGTAATCTACTAAAGAATCCAGTGTTATGTAATGGAGAAAATGATTAGATCCAAACTTTAGTGATTTTTGAGCCCATTTATAAACTCGTTTCTAAAATTTAGAGTATAGCTTCCTTCCCTGTGCACACATCATTACAGGGATACCCCAAGTATAGATATATTTAAAAAAAAATGAAGGGTATTAATCTTGAGTTCTTGGGTCAAAATCGATGTCTGTCTCTTCATTCGTGTAGCCCTGGTTCAGATCCAGCTGAAAGCTGGTTTGGCCCAGGGTTGGTCTTAAGTGGACAACAGTCAGAAGTTCAAGCAGCTCAGAATCATCTGCCTCTCTAGCTTGCCAGGGCCCAAATTTCTAAGTAGGTCCAGAGCAGACCTGGGTTTGAATTTCATCCTGCCACTTAAGGGGCTGTGTTACCTCACACAAGTCATTTCACCTCTTAAAGATGACTTCCTTATCTGTACGTGGCTCTTTTCGGGGGATTGTTATGATAAGCAATGAGACATAACACAAGTGGTACAGTGCTTAACATGTATGTAACAGTCACAACAATTGCAGACAATTAAAGAAAAATTATAATATGGTAGGTTGTGTTAATAACTGCTCTCCTGCTCTGGGGAGGGATTATACTTCCCCAGTCTTCTGACCATGGCTATGTACATGGCCTGCTAGGGCTGATGAAACTTGGCTAGTAATGATGTGCATCACTTCCCACGTAAATCTGGAGAGCCAGCCAGTTGTCCCGAGACTGCCAAGGTTCAGGTTAGAGGATGCTCCTGGAGCAAAGTGGGGCCCAACCAGACAAACCGCTGAGGTCAAGTGTGACAAACCTTTGTAAGCAACTCAAATATTTAGTCATTTGGAACTGTAACATAACCCTGCCTGTCTGTATATTAAAGATATTACAAGAAAATCCTTTATTAATCCATAGCCACCAACACACACCAAATATTTTAAATGGGCCAAAGAAATGTTTTTAGAGGTCGTTGGAAAAAAGTGTGAATACAGGTGAACAGGATTAACCTTAGCTAGCCTAGCATCTGCTACAAGCAAATCGCCTTCGGCTAGGCCAAGCCTGGAAATCTATCGGTTTTCACCTCTACAGATCCAGGGTAAACAACTGGATATTCAGGTAGTGACGTTCTTCACATGCTCACGTCAGCCTGCCAGTCACCCCACCGAAAATCTCTGGCTGTGCTACTCAAAGCATGGCCAGCGGACCCGCAGCATCAGCACCACCTGGACACTTACCAAAAACACCAGCCTTCAGGCCCCACTCCAGACCACCCCAATCCTCTGCCCTCACTTAACCCACCCCACATGCTTTGCTTGGTTACACACAGGTGACATTTGTAGCAGCTTTAAGAACCATCACGTGACCTACCATCTCCTCACTCTGCCAGGAAGCTGGCTGCTCTATTAGTCTGGGACCTGGAGAGAATACACAGCAGAGCCTAACCTAACCCACAAGTCTGGAAACATGTAATCTGTTTTGTAAATCATTGAAGCTTTGGAGTCCTTGTTACTGTAGCAGTCTATTTTAACAGAACGGTTACACAAACTTAAAAAAACACAATGTTATGATCTGCAAATACCACTTACACATTTCACTTTTGATAATATTTAATACTGACTTTTAGATATAGCTATATGGTACTTTCAAAAGGTACCTGCAAATTGGTATGAAAATTTAAAATGAATTCTTGCCCTGACTGGTGTGACTCAGTTGGGCACCAGTTCACAAAGTGAAAGGCCACCGGTTTGATTCCTGGTCAGGAGTTGTGGGTCTAGTCCCCTATACAGAAACATGTGAGAGACAACAGATGGCTGTTTCTCTCCTTCTTTCTAAAAATAAATTTAAAAAATACAAATAAAATGAATTCTTATTGTTGAAGTAGAAACTAAGAATTTTCTTCAGTTGGCCTTAATACAGGTTACACAAAATTGTTTTATAATTTGTGAAAATTTTCAAGTTCCTTCAAGGATATAATTGCTAATACAATTTGTTTAAAAGTAGCCCTATTATCAAGGGACCTTTTTGGGTGATGAAACTGTTCGGTGTCCTGGTTATGATGGCAGTTACATGTGTTAAAATTCTTACACCTGCATACACATATCAATTGTACTGTATGTTAATTTTAAAAACAATTAAGGAACGAAAAAAGTAGCCCTTTTCATTTAGCGTTATCACTTAGGAGCGCGTTATGGTGACACTGTACCTTTCCCCCAGGTATCTCCTACAAAGAAGGGATTAACTGCTTTCACTGTTTTGAACTTGGTTACATCTACAAAATGGAGCAGCTAGTTCCTATTTCATAGATTGAGGATTAAATGAGAGAAAATTAAGTGTGAATTCACATACAAGGTACTCAGATATGCTTACAATATAGGCAATATTAAGAGAAAAAGAAACCCTTGCTCATTCATGAAGAAATACTCTATTCCCATCTTATAATTATACCCATCACATAAACCATGGAACCCTTGAGGGCTAATGGAGAAAAGTTTTCAAACATGAGAACTTCATACCACTTGTGTTATGTTATACTATCATGTCAAATCTTTAATAATAAAATTCCATCAAAGATTATCTGTTGTATTACATGCCATGATCAGCTTTCTACAAACAACTTTGCTTTGCTTTCTGGGTACAAATCAGTGTCAATGAAATTAAAAAAAAAAACTATACTAGGCAAAGAACTTTATTAACCTTGGTTTCAAACTTTATTCCCAGGCTTCTTCAGCTTAATTAGCTGCAAAAAATGATTTGTATAGAAGCAAAAACTGAAAAGAGCTGCAGTGTCCAAGGGGCTAAGGCTTAAAAATATTAGAGATCTAGATTTTATCAGATCCATAAACAAAATTTGAAAAAGCAGTCATAATATAAAATAGCAGCTCCCAGTAACTTCCTCAAGTTCATCATCTTCAGAAGTTGACTCAATTCAGTTTGCTTCATTCTTGGAAGCCTCATCAAAATTCTCCACAAGATCTAGAAAATGATAAGAAAAGGTAGAAGCTCAGAAAAAAGTCAAATCTACAAATACAGATCTTAGGAGGAGATAGGTAAATGCCCTCAAAATATATCCTACAGTTAAATCGGGATATAAATTTAAACTCTTTTTATTTCCAAAGAGACCACTATCCATTTGGCATATTTTTAAGTGTATGTTTTGGCATATAAATAAAACAAGAGAACCAAAGTCATTAATATGCCATGACATAAAATACCGTGCTTCAAGAATATGTACATACCCTTCCCATTCTCACCCCACCTCAAGACCTCAAGCAGTATCAGACATGAGTCAATGTGGGGGCCAGAACCAGAGTACCGTGACACACAATTCCAAAGTTTTCCTGGACTCCTTAGGATACCTGTCCATGCAAAGTGGAGTCATTTATGATCTAGTGATTCTACTGCCCAACAGATACTTGTTTTACCAGACAAAAAAATTATTCAGTAACAGATAAGATACGACTGCCAACAGAGCTTTTCTGACTTTAGAATGGTTATATCCCCAGATATCTCAGTAACTTTTCCATGCCTTCTTATAAATTTACGTGTCTCATAGTAGGAAACAAGGGTCATTTGTAATCTGTGAGTAGTTATTACATTTAGGTAACAAGATACTTACTTATTTATTCAACACTTAAAGGTTATATACCTCCAACTTCTTGGGATCCCAAACAGAAAAGGCAGCCAAGTCCACAAACACAACTCCCAGTGAAATATTACTGTACTACTTTTCTCTTTCTAAGTGAGGCTCAGGTCCGTCCCCCCAGCCCTTTATTCTGCATCACCTCCCCCAATGTAGTCTTTTTTACAGAATAAAGATTCTTTATTCTCCCTTGCTGAAATTCTCCAGTTTCACAAGTGAAGGTTCCTACCTGGGACTTCATCATCATCATCCTCTCCTGTAGCAAGTGGTGCTTTTCCATCCACAGCTATAAAAGGAAAATGTAAATGTTACTCACACATTTGTCTAAGTCTTCAATAAACATTAATTGAAAGAACAGATAAAAGGTTTACATTCATGATGTGACATTTGGGATTTCATCTAGCAATATGTGATATTCTACAAATAAGCAAGAATACTAATTAAGAGCCAACAAACCAAATTCCATACCCATCCTTTCAATCCCTCTGGTCCACCGCAGACACTGAGAGAGCATGAGAATAATAGGGAGACCCCAGGGTACAGGTAAACCCACATACCAAATTACAGTTAAGATTTATTTTGGGAGGCAAATTAAGAGGCTGTTTTCTCAAATACTGTTGTGTTGTGCATGGCATAAGAGAGATACTCAATAAACCTTTACTGAAATGAAAATAATTTAAAAAAATTAAAGAGTTTTTGAGTGGTAAGCATCCACTTTCCTTTTATTACATAACGAAGTGAACTACAGTTGAGAGTTGGGACCTTACAGTAATTGTCCCATATGATTTTCAGTGGGTTGCTGCAAATGCCTAGTTCAGCTCTTGAAAGGCAAAGACAACTTTCTAGAAACTCTTAAGCCTCTCAATGTGACCTCCCCCCAAAAAACACCCCATAAACTGAAACAGAGTAAGTTCATGCCTAGAAAAACATAGATAACTAAATAATAAGCCTGTCTTGCTGCCACATTCCCATTCTTCAAAATTTAATCAGAGAGCTTCAGCAAAAAGTAGCCATACCCCTGATGTACATTTGAATTCAACAACAGTATTTTCTGCCCTGACTAAATCCTTATCATACTGTAATTAAAAGCACCAGAATAGTGGCAGGCCAGTTCTTAAAGGTTACTGGTAATATCAGTTGTATAGATACAACTGACAAAATCTGATAATTTATATCATAATTAATTTTAAACTGCCAGTTATCAAAGAAGCCCGTAATTAACATTTTCATCATTTCTAGCTAATAAAGGGAAACATTTTTGAAGTCTCTTATCCAAAGCAAGAAAGCTAGTAGGAAACAAACAAGTATAATAATCACAGCATACTACATTATTGCATGCACTAAGAATACTTAATTAAAATCAGTGTAAAAATTGGTGTTTTTTAGAGGAAAGGCTGCTTTTCCATTTGAGGATACTCACATCCACTCTGCACCCCGAGATCCTAGAAATCTACTGATAAATAAGTAAGCGTGCAAAACTCACATTGTTTGGGCAGAGCTTCAGCGAGTCTCCTTAAACTAGTCAGACTGTCTGCACCAAGCTGATTTAAGATGCTGGGTAGCATTTCTGTCAGCTGCTTTGTCTCAGCATGGCCTGTAATGGTGAAAGTGTTCGCTGCCAGAGATGCCTGAACTTTAGGATTGTTAAAGTGGATCACTGTTCCTTGGTTTGTGAACATATTTACCTGTAAAGAAAAAAAATTTAAATTAGCAACACCCACCAAAACCCCTTTAAAACCAACATTTTATTAGGCAAAAACAGAAGTGTGGCTAACGAATCTAGTACTTCACTGTGAAGCACAGGTGGAGTGGAGAGTGCATGCAATCCAATGGCTTTCAGACTTAGCAATCTCCCCGACACTCATTAATAAAGTCAACATTTTAGAGGAATATAAAATGTTCCATTGAAAGTAGAGTAAAAAAATCATTTAATTTATGAACAGTAAAGCTTTTTTCAAACAAATCTTGTTTTTTAATAAAGAAAAGAAACAAAACTTGACACTTACCTCTTCAATACCAGAGATATTGTTTACCCCTAACTTCTTTAAGGAGAACTGAAGTTTTTTATCATCTGCTGTAGCTGTTCTGTGAACCACCTTCTTCTTTCTGCGAGCAGTGCCCTAAATTGCAGAAGACAGGAAAGGACACAGCACACATTCATACTGTAACAACAGACATTTTCAAATGGAAACAGTTTCAAATTTCCATGACCACAAACTTTTATGTAGTGAGTAGGCAGGTTAAGGCAATGGGGAAAGCCAAAAGAGGGAAAGGAATTGTGTACAAATCCTTAATAATTTCTACAGTTCTAGTTTTGTCAGGTATAAATGAATGATCTTTTCAAAGTCCTACTTTTTACAGTATCTGCTCTAAAGTGATCAAAGAGGTGGCATGTATCAACCTAAATTATGCCTTATTTAGAAGCTCAATATCCAGAACTACTACCCTTTTTTACATTAATGAAAAGCTCTGCCCTAGCATCTGCATGGCTCTCTCCCTCACTATAGATCTTCGCTCTTATGTCACTGTATTGAGTGGCCTTTCCCAATGACCCAATATCAAATAGCAACTCCCACACTCACTGCAGATTTATTTCTCTTTATAATATTCATTACCGGCAGAGATTAAGTATATTTTATTGTCTGTCTCCCCTCGCCGGAATGTAAACTCCTTGAGGGCTTCTATTTACTTCTATAAAACTCGGTATCTAGAATAGTATCTGGCTCATTGAAGGAACTCAGTAACTGATGAGTGAATGAATACAGACAGGCTTCAGGAAAACTTGTCTCTCTTGTACATATACGTCAAGTCTCCAATCTCCCCTTTCTCTAAAATATCATACAAAATTCCAAAACCAGGCAAATCTGATCGCGCATATTCTGCTTAAAACTCTTTAATAATGCACACAGACTCTCACATATAAGCTAAGCCCTTTACATTATACTTAAGGCTCTTCATGGAAAGACAACCATCCACCTACCTCACTGCCCCCAATCTCCGTATCAATTCTGATCATCCTTTAAAATCCTGTTCAAACCATTATATCTTCTATTTTCCCTAAACTCTACAATTAACACCACCACCAGCCAAATCACTCCCATTTCTGTATCTTGAAAACGCTTCTACTGCACTATGCATATTACATAAAAAAGAATTTTTAAAAGGTGTCTATCTCCTCTACTTGCCTTAAACTCTCCTATATACTTTAAACTATCAAGATTTTGTATTCTCAGGATCCAACATAGTAAAGGCTTAAATAAACTATGGTTTAATTGAAGGAAATATTAATAGCTACAGAATACTGGTTACCAACCACCCGAAATCCCTTTAAAAATAACAATTACCTTGAAGTGATCACATAGATGCCTGGTTTCCAGAGAATCTTCTCTAAAAGACATTCTAAGAAACTACTATATAAGACTGAAAAAAACCCCTAACCAGCACACCTTCTATAGTTTTCATACACTTACATACGAAGGATTCAATTTTCACCAAAATAATCATTATCAATCAGATACTGAAATAGCGAGCTTTTATAACACTTGCAGTTTTCCCTAAGGCAAAACTAACTAACCTAACTTCACATCCAATAATAAGTAGGTTTCTTAAAAGGTGAAGAAAATGCTTCCACATTACAATGACAGAAATACTTCCTCTATTAACTAATAAGCGAGTAAAGTTTAATCTTACATCAACCTTAGGGGTCCTGGAAAACCTCGACTTTCCTTTACCTAGAATGATTTCTCTCACAAGTTAGACTAACATTTAAAGTAAAAAAAAAAAAAGGAAACACAAGCATATTATTCAATTACTGCTGAAACCGGCACTAAAAGGCCTGGTGGTTAAAAACACCAGTATAGGAGGGTCCAAAAACTGACCACAAAGAACACGATGAGTTTCTTTCTGGCCACACCTAGCTTATAATAATTGCTTAAAAGGACAAGAAACACCTACTGAAATAGGTAGGTGCAAATCTTGACTACTATTGAAGTCTAAGAGCAATTTTTGGCTACTTCCCAGTAGACTCCAACTTGAACATAAATGCTTAAAGTTGAGAAAAACTAATAAACTTGCAGTACGGAAGCCTCTACCACACTAGTGAATACCTGACAAGTCTCACCAAGTGAAGACATGCTCTATTCCCACAGGCTATACCACGCCTCGTTAAATACTCGGAATGTGCTAACAATGCAAGACACAACCACGTACACCTCTGTCTAGAGTGAGCTTCTGATTTAAGGAAGTTACTCAGAGAACAATCTAAAAAAAATTCACCAAGTGAAAACAAATCCCCTTGTAGAGGGCTCAGTATCCACCAAGAAAAACCAATTAATCAAAACCGGATCATTTAAAAACACACCAGTAAACAATCTCATTCCTTCCATTTTAGCCTAACTGCAAAGCCAAAATGAAAAGATACCCACACTTAGGTGTAACATTTTCAAATCCATAGTCACGGCTCTTAAATTCCAAAAGGTACCTACAAGAAAGATCTTCAAACACCCTAGAAAATATACTCCTCCTGCACCGGACTGCATTAGCTAAGAAGCACTACAGGAAGGTCTTAATTTACAAAAGACACCGACTTCTCACTATTAAGTCGACAGCTTAAGCCTAAACAAGTCACGGGTAAAATGGCCACAATGATATGTAACTGAAATGACACATTTCCTTACTAATTACATTATGAAACACTTTTGTTCTACTTAAAACACTGTAACACTGGAGAAAGACTGTTTACATAGAAACAATACAGTTTAGGTGCTCTTTCATCTCGACTTCCTTGCTTTTTCATCCGAGTACACAACCTGCATGATTCACGGATACACAGTATACTGTATATATAATTTAACCCGCTGCCCCCTCTCACCAATTTGCTAGCTCTGTGAAATGCCCCCTACAGACAAAGTGACACGCCATCAACATTAGAAAAGCAAAAGGGGAGAAAAAAACGCCTAAACCTTAAAACTTAAAAACACTATTAAAACTTACTTTCCCACCAATGCGCACTTGTGCCTGCAGTTTGGCGAGTTTCTCTTGGTTCATGATAGTTTCTTTCATCTAGAAAAACAGGAAACCCTCAGCGAGGAAAAGTCTAGTTCACTAGCATTCCACGCTCCTTATTTCCCATCACACCAGCGGAACAAACACCCTACACAGGCCGAGGCCTGGATCCCAAATCCACCCAGCAAAACCCCCAATTTCAGTTTCGAGAGGGCGCAAATAACACCCAACCAACTTCCTACCCGCTCCACCCCCACCCCCACCCCCAAACTCCCCTCCTCTTTGCAGGCCCGGGAAATGGGCTCTAACCCACGCCCGGTCGACACCCCCCACCCCGGCCCCGGCCTGGCCTCGGCCTAGCCAGGGCCTGCCCGGCCCGGCCACTCTCCGAAAGCCTCGCGGTACCTGAGGCTCCTGTCCTCGGCTTCCGCCGCGAGGTGGAGGAAGAGACAGCGTCGCCTCGCCCCCAGGGCAGCCGCCCCTGGCTCGACCTCGACCCCGAGAGTCAGCCTGAGTGGGTGCGCCTGTCCGTCGCATCGCCTTCCTCTCCTCAGCCCTGTCCCTCCCTGTCTCGCTCCTTCCGGGCACTTCCCGCCCCCGTTCCCGTCCTCCTCCCACGCCGGCGTCCACAGCCTTTTTATACCTTGTTGGAGAGAAAACGGGGCCGCGCGGGGGACTAGGATTGGCGCTCAGGGGGTCTTTGGCAGACCAGCTGAGAATAAGCGCGCACACGCGGGGACACAAGATGGCAGCTAGGGGGAGGCCGGAAGTGACGCAAGGCCACTTCCTTGAAAAGTCAGGAAACGGACTTCGCCGCGAGCTCAATGCCTTGCTGCGCAAGCGCGGCCTCAGGACGCGGGGATTGTGACCGTCGCTCGCGGACGCCCTTCCCTTCTCTTCCAGCGCTGGCTGGACGGAGACGACACCGAAGACTGGGCTGGACGCACCGCGAGTAGCCCTGGGGAAGGCCATACAAGGGTCAGAGCACAGTTCCTTGCACAGTTAGGGTTGATTAAGTCGGCCCTGTCTCCCTGGAGTCCCCATCCCCAACTTCTTTACTCTCCGAGAAAGACTGTTCAGGTTTGCGGTAATGCTTGGGGCGCTCAGCATGTGCTCCCCTCGTTAGTCGCTCTGCTCTGTGGGTGACGCGGGTTGGAGCAATCATCTGAGAGTTTTAGTATTTCCCCTTCGGCTCGAATGAGCTTTTTACCAAAAATATTTTGTCAAAACTTTGTCAAAAACAATGAAGCTAATTTTGCTTTTTAAGTTTAGGTGGTTTGGTCTGTTGCAGGACCACGGTCTGGAATTTCTGGGGCGCGTGTTCACAGAGCTCTTCAGTCGGATTGGGGATGGGAACGGGTAATCTGCATTTCAGCAAGCGTATCAGGGGACTAGATCACCTTAGACTCGTGTACGAGATTACCGTACTTTTCTTGCCTCTTTAACAGCAAAAATTTGAGTCGGTATCTGTTGGCACGGATTTGACCACCAGCGAGTCACAATTGAACAAACTTTACCTTTCTTAAGTAGTATGTCAATCAAAGAAGAATCTGTGCCCGGTGTTTTTGGAGAGGCTAAACTGGTATGAGTTAAAAGTTTTTAAACGCTAGGACAAGTTTTGAGACAATTTTAACATAAAACTGCCGATATTAAAAATGGAAACTTAAATCGAAATGCCATCTGATCAGCTTTTTTGAGGTCTTAGCTATGAAAAGCGTTTTCATATTCAAAAATGAGCTCGAAATCTTAGAGACAATAAAATTTATATAACAAGAAAATACGTAGCTGCTGGTTTCTCTCCAAAGATTAATCTTTTTGTTTTTGAATACACATTTAAATGTATTTAATTGTATCTGTAAGAAAATAACTGTTGAGTACATTTTAAAGATAATTGTAACAGTTGATATTTTCTCTAAAAACAATGTTGTTTCTATTATTAAATAAGAGTTTAGCACAGAAAAGTGTGTTTGTACTGTTAAGCTACATGGATCGCTGTCGGAACAATGAATACCACAGTGTGCCAACACTATTCAGTGCTATAGAAATGTTACAGAATATGCAGAAGTACTCCCCTGTTTGAAACTTGATCTTTGTTCAGGAACATTTTTTTCCCCTTCATGTTATACTGGGTGCATTTGAAGCTTCCTGGTCATGTGATGTCTTTGACTATTTGCATAAACACAAGATACTGATTCACCTTTTGTACACCTGTTTTCAGGAAGCATTCCAGGTTGTTTTTTATTTTCCTTTGGTTCCCACATTTCTCTGTTGTTCTTTTGGAACGTTTAAGACTTGCACCATGTTGAAAATCATGAAATTTTCCCTAATAGTAAGAAAATATACTATGATTTTTGGCTTCTTCAGCCGTTTCTGCTTATTTTGTGAGTGCTAATTTTTTTTTTGGCAGAATTATGCTTCTGCTAATATTTATATACCAGGTTTTAGAGCAAATAACAAAGGATTTTTTTCTCTAAAAAGTAGTTACTAAGTTGCCATCTTAGCTCAGGGGTGGCAATCCAGTAATTTACATACTAGCTTTTCCTGTGTGCTCCCAGTATATATGGCAAATAGGGACAACAGGCCCATACATTACTGCTGAGCTTGAACAAACCTAAAAAATCATTTACACAGCACTCAACATGGCCTCTGTCAATAGAGTAGGCAGGAAACAGGAAACCTGCTTTCCCTCATGGGTTTATAGTTTATGGTCTAATCAAAGTCCATAAAGTGTTTTCATGACTTAGTGCACTTGAGCTTGCTTCAGCAAGGGCTAAGATATTTATATTATATTTATTTCTTAAGAGCCCCATTCTGACCCGCAGGAGGTATTGAAAAGCACTGAGGAGAAATGTTAACCGTGCCTTTAGTTGCTTCCTGATGTGGTTCTTGATTGATAGCCACAATGGACTTTTGTTTGCTAGTTTCTAAACCTCCTTCCTCTTTTATCTTCTTTTCTAAACCTCCTTAAACTCTTCTGGCACCCAGCTTTGTCTAGTTAATGCCTCTACACCTTATTTAGCTTTCAGTGTAAATGTCTCAGGAAAGCCTTCTCTTGGCACCCCCAACCCCACTGAGTTACATTCATTATAGTTATTTTTAGTTGCGATATTTTGTTAAATGCAAAATGAGAGATTGATATTTTGTTGAGTTATTGGAGAATTGAACTAGGAGTATTAATAACAATTTCCCACTAGGTTAATATCGAGTGTTGGCTCTGTGGTCGTTGGATCCTCAGAAACGTTATGAAGTAGTTACTCCCCACACTACTGGTGAGGGAACTGAGGCTTAGAGAGTTAAAGGTGTGGAAATAGGCACAAACAACCTCATCTTCCCTCCACCAAATTTTTCCATCTGTACTTATCTGAACCTATAAATATTGCCTTCAGTCCTGTTACACATGGAAGAAATATTTCCTCTCCTGGTACTTTTGTTTATTTCATTCAGGATCTTGATTCTTCTGTTACTATTTCCTACCTGTATCTCTTTCAACCACTCTACCAGTATATGCATATGTCTTAGTATCAGGTACCTGCAAAGAGTGCAAAAATTTCTTTTGACCTCTTTTCTCCAGCCACTACTTAATTTTTGTGCTCCCCGTTATAGCATAATTTCTCCAAACAACTGTCTAAACTTCCATCTTGATGAATCCAAAAGATAAATTCAGTTCTTATTTTAGCCTTTAGGTAGCATTTGACACACTTGACCACTTCCACATTTTTGAAACATTTTCTTCTCTAGGTTCCAGAACATCTCACTTCCTGATTTCCCCTAACCTTATGGCACTTTCGCAGTCTACTTGATCTTTTTTCTTTGACTTCTAAATACTAGAGTTGCTCACGTTTTAGCCCCATTTTCTTCTGTAAGTCTACACTCCCTGAATGGTTTCATCCAGTCCCCTGGCTTTAAATGTTATCTTTATTTTGATGAGCCCCAAATTTGTAATTGCATCCCTAATTTGTTGAACACCAAACTGAATGTTCTTTTTACATTATTATGGAAAACTTCAGGCACATAAAAGTAAAAATAATATAATGAACTTACATAAACCTAACACCCAGCACCATCGATTATTAAACTAATCATAGACTCAGTATTTTCAATATATAGTAGGGTAAGAACATATTTTTTTTAGTTCATATATTTGCAGACCTTCATTCCATATACATTTTAAGTTTTGTGCCATTATTTTAAATTTTTGTTTGGGATTGATTGTGTAGATTAATTTGTGAAGATTTTATATCTTTACTAACTATTGTGTGAGCCTGCATTCAGTTGCAAGAAAATAGTTCTGGCTATTTTAAATATAGGGATTTAATATAGAAATTGGTGCTTAGATATTTGTTTAAAGGGCTGGAGGAGTGGGCTTCAGCTCGGGCCATCAGAAATGAACGTCAGGATAATAGTGCAGAACTGGGCTGTTAAGGGAGCTGCTACCACTGTCCCAATCCATCAGGACAATGGAGAATCAAGACTCCACAGCAGGACTTACTGATGGTAAGATACACTACTGTAGGTACAATTCAAGAGTCAAGAAGATACTGTAGCAAAAAGTACTCATCACCCAAAAAGCAACGATTGTGTCCTACAAAGCTGCTGCAGAAAGTACATTATCTTCACTACCATGCTTGCCAGCCCCAAAACAAAGCAGCATGGAGAAAGCTTTTGCCTTATACCTACCTTCCAAATCTTACTTAAATGTACCTAGTTAGCAGAAATCATTTACCTGTAGAATCCTAATTGCAAGGATATTTGGAAATGTAGTTTTTACCAATCTACCTCATTATCTTCCTGAACTTTCACATCCACAAGCAAGTGCATCTATTTTTATTTCAAATCTTTTATTTATTTTAATAGATAAAACTTTAACAAAAACCTTTTTTAAACCCTTACCCAAACACATTTTTTTTCATTCCTTTGAGAGCGAGAGAGAGAGAGAGAGAGAGAGAGAGAGAGAGAGAGAGAGAGAGAGAGAGGGAGGGAGAGGAAGTGGAGGTCGGGGGTGGGGAGTGGGGGAGAGTTGCCTCCCCATATGTACCTTGACTGGGGATCAAACCCACAACCTGGGTATGTGCCCTGAGCAGGAACCGAACTTGCAACCTTTCTGTGTGCAAGATGACTCTCCAACCAACTGAGCCACACCGGCCAGGGCACTAGAGAACACTTTCTAAAGATCGTGTGCATTCTTTGTTAACTGGAATACCAGGTATGGTAGCCTTTATTTTTTTGTCTCTCCCATTTTAGATATTACAAATATCCCTCCAGGTCTGTTAAATTTGCCTGTAGTATCCTTGTTGAAAAGAAATACATTGATTTTTGACCACAAAGTCATCCAGCCATCAATTTACAGAAAATAAAAAGGGCATGTTAAATTATTCCACAGAATGCAATCAACAAAGTTCAGGTTACAGAAAATGATAGGACAGTTAATCTGGTATTTCAGCAAATAAATAAAGGAAAAGAAGAGAAAGGGGATTCTTTAGATGAAAAATGAGACCTAAGAGACATCAAAAAAAAAAGAGAATGGGTAAAACAATGGTGCTTAGGGATTCAGGTGCAGCTGATAAAACGGGAAAGGAAGTGATTACCATGAATGTCAGAACAGTAGTTACTGGGGAGGAGGAAGGGGGTTGTGATCGGGAGACCTGACGAATGGAAGTGCTGGGGTGGTGAGCAAGGGCTTCTCTTCTCACCACTGTAGTGGTATGCAGCTTTCCATATGTGCCATAGTAACAATACAAGGTTTTTTTTAAGAACACAAAACAACTTATATGACATATATACGAGTATATGTAACGTCACTTTTCAACATTAGAGTGGTGTGGTATCAGGGGAAATACATATTTGGTGTCTGTCCCAGGTTTCTAGGCCATAGCTCCTAAAACCCTGGAACTGTTGAACTGTTAAGAGTATCCTTTGGATGCTGATGAATGACTAGCATGCTTGGGATCCCTAGATAACTTAAGGATAGGGCAGATTGCCAGAAGGACCAAGGCATGATTAGAGGGTTCAGGGTTGTAATTTTCAGTCCCACTCCTACCCCCACCCCCAAACCTCCAGGGAGAGGAGGACCTAGAGGTTGAGCTCAGTCACCAGCCAATAATTTAACCAACTGTGCCTATGTAGTGAAACTTCCATAAAACCTCCTAGAAGACAGGGTGTGGAGAGCTTCCAGATCGGTGCAGACGTCAGGGTGCTAGGAGGGTTACATAGCCCAAAGAGGGCATAGCGACTCCAGAAACCCTCTCCCCTGTGCCTCTCTTACGTTTGGCTGTTCCTGAGCTGTATCCTTTAGATTAAACAAGAAAACATGTATTTTCCTTAGCAAACAACTTGAAGAAGGGGCTTGGAGACCCCAATTTATAGCCAGCTGGTCAGAAGTGAGGGTGGCCCAGGACTTGGGATGGGCATCTGAAGTAGGGGCAGTCTGGGGTGGAACCTCTTAAACATGTAGGGTCTAATGCTGATTCTAGGTAGACAGTGTAACCATTAAGTTGAATTATGGGACACCCAGTTGGTGTCCAGAGAATTGACTGTTAGTGTATGTGTGTGGCAGGGGGGATACCCACTCAGCTGGATACCTTTGTTGGAGAGGAGAATGGGAGGGAAGATTGGGGAAGAAAACTCAATGAGAGGACCTTGCATGCACTGAAGATGACAATGGGCTAACGATACTTAAGGGCTATATAGCCTTTACCTTAGGTATTGTTCTTAGTGCGCTCCCTATTTAGCTCATGAATTCTATGAAGTAGGTACTCCTGTTCCCATCTTACAGATTCAGAACATTGAGGAACAGCACAATTAAGTAATTTACTTAAGGCCACAGGGCTGGGAAGTGGCAAAGCTGAAATATGAACCCTGGCATTCTGCTCCACAGTCTGTGCCCATAACTGAAATACTACGATACTGACTACTAAGGAATATGATTATCTCAACTCTCAACCTGGGACCTAAGCATATATTCAACTGCCTGCTCATTATCGCTCCCTAGGTGACTAACAGACTTCCCAAATATACTGGTATTAAATCAATGCTGGGAGTCAATTCTTTCCTTTCTTCTTATATCCTCGCATGTCATGTCAAATTCATCAGCAAATGTTATAGGTCCCGCCTCCAAAATATATTCCAACTTTGTCTACTGACCATATTTACTGTCGCCCCCCCAGTCCAAACCATTATCACCTGGTCTACTGCAACAGCCTCTTAAACTTCCTCCCTGTTCCCACTCCGTCCCCTGCAGTTTGCGCTGCACACAGCACAGGTTTTAGAAGGCAAATGCTATTACTCTCCTGCTTATAGCCTTCCAATGACTGTCCATTGCCTTTAGAATAAAATGTAGATTATTTACTGTGACCTCCAAAACCACACATAATCTGCCCTTTACTACTCAGATTTTGTCTCATCACTTCCCCCAATTCTTCAGCATCTTAACATACTTGGGCTATGAAGAACACACAAATAACAACAGAAAAATGTTTCCTTAGCCTTCATTTTAATTTTGAAAATAACAAATAGGGTCAAAATATCAGGAATGATGGATTTATGTCAGTCTAGGGGCAGTACTTATGCAAAGTAATATTTGAACTGACCATTCCCTATTCTCAGTTGTCAACTTCCTTAGTCCTCATCAAAATAGGCAATGGCCATTAAAAAAATAATAAAACCTTGTGGACACAGACAACAGTATGGTGATTACCAGAGGGAAGCGGGGCGGGGGGCAGGCAGAAGAGGGTGAAGTAGGGGTAAATGGTGATGGAAAGAGACTTGACTTTGGGTACTAAACACACGGCACAATTTACAGATGCTATATTACAGAATTGTACACCTGAAACCTGCATAATTTTATTAACCAATGTCACCCCAATAAATTCAACAAAAATTAAAAGGCACTGGAGAACTGAAGAATTTACAGGAGCAAAGGTGGCAGGGAGCCACACCGGAAAGACTGTCAGAAGACAAGGAAGGATGGAAAAGCAGGGGGAGAGAGAGGTGCACCCACTCCTTCACATTGATAAAACACCAGAAATAAAAAGGGGTTTACATTTCTTGGGGGAACACTGATTAATAACACACATTTCAGATGCACAGCATTATAATACAACATTTGTATGTTATGTGTCCACCACCCAAAGTCCAGTCTCTTTCCCTCACTGCACATTTGGCCGCCTTTACCCTCTGTGTCCTCCCCACACTGTGCTTCCCCTCTGGCTCCCTCCATTCTGTCGTCTGTATCTGTGGCTTTATTTTATTTTTCAGGAAGGACAATTTCGAGTTAGACTCTGGCCCTAGCTCAGCACAAACCAGTGGTTGAAGCCTCTCTTCATTAAGATTATATAATGTAAATTAGTAATATAAAGTGGATCATCACATCTTAGAGGGTTCTACTGAACCTGATACATTATTAAAGTGGTAGGTGGCAGGGTCTAGGTTGTAGCATCTGCTTTCCTAACTCGTCTCTAGTCATTGGGTACTGCCTGTAGCAAAACATATTTTTTTTCTATCAAATGCAAATCAGGTGGTAGAGAGTAATAGTTTTCACTCTCCTGTAGTTTTACAGAATTCCACATTAAAGTATCATACTATCTTATTTTCTTTCAGCATACTGTTTGTTTTGAGCTCAGATCTGCTTATGCACTGAAGAGAATGGCATTTGCATTAAGACTGTGTTAAATTAAAACATATAGTGAGCCCTGGCTGGTGGGACTCAGTGGATTGAGCACCAGTCTGTGAACCACAGGGTTGCCAGTTCGATTCCTAGTCAGGGCACATGCCTAGGTTGCAGGCCAGGTCCCCAGTAGGGGGCACTCAAGAGGCAACCACACATTGATGTTTCTCTCCCTTTCTCCCTCCCTTCCCCTATGTCTAAAAATAAAATAAAATCTTTTTTAAAAAGTATTATCTTTATATGTATATATATAATGAACTGTGCTTTTATTATGGTGGCTATTTCCCAGACTTTGTCCTTCACTGTTGAGTGAAGCAGCTAAGGAGTAGGGAGATTTATACATTGATTGTATTGACTAGAACAAAACCATAGCTTCATATTTCCAGTATAAGTAGGCTTTTACCTATTATAAAGACTAAATTAAAAACCTTCGTAAACAATGGTGAATTATCCCAGTTTCACTTCCACATCTGTCTTTGGACAAACAGATTAATCCTTTTGAACCTGTTTTCTCACCTGAAAAGACTCTCACATAGAGTTCTAAGTTCACTAAAGCAGCCTAGAGCCAGGCCTACGTCTCTGTATTTTACCAAGTTTCCCCAGGTAATTCTCATTACTGACCAAAATTTGATACTTGTCTCAGTGTACTATGAATTGATTGACTGATTCATGCATTTATTTACTCATGTGTGCATATCTCTAGCAATAACCATGCACTGAGTGACTAGGCATTGTCATACAGTGCTGCGGTTTCTCAGATGAAAGACCTGGCCCTGCCCTAAAGTTCTCAGTTTAGTGGAGGAGACAGACAAACTGCTAAATGCAATATAGTGTTATATGATGCTCTGATACGGGCAGATGAGATACTGAGGAAGCACAAGCAAAGGCGTTCACACTTCTACTGGAAGAGCAAGCACATCGGGGAAGATTTCCTTGGGTCTTGGAAGGCTAGAAGAATCAATTGTAGGAGAAAGAGAGGAGACCACTTTAGGCACAGAAGAATAAGGAGGCTTGAAACTACAAGCAGTTTCGGAAGGCTAGAGCAAGTATATTTCCCAAGGCCTAGGATACATCACACTTAATACTCAGGTTTAGGTGGTGCATGGTCAGGTAAGTCATTACATAGTCACAGAATTACACTCTTTCCAGTTCTTTTTCCCATTTTCTTTTGTAAGGAGAAAGCCTCTTGGGTTCCAGTGTGTAACAGCTTTGAAACATTTGCCAGTCTCTTATGTGTAGGTTTAAACTCAGAGCTCTAGCTGACAGCATGGTTATTTTATGGCAATTGAAACTAGCTTGCTATTTTTGTTAGAGATACAAAGTTTCTTTTTTGAATCATTTATTTGAATAATTAAAACTGATCTATTTTAAAAATATTAAGTAGATCATTCATTCTGGTAAGCCAAAAATCGTGAAGAAAGTATATGAATAACTGAAGTTTTGAAGCCATGATGGAAATTAAGTGGCAAAAGATAAAGCTACAGAGACAGAGGAGCAATTATGAAGGACCCTGGAAGCAAGGGTAAGGACTGAGTTTTACTGTAAAGTGAGCGGGGCTGTCCAGAAGAGTGTTAAACAGGAGGATTAAACTTGGAAACAGGCACAGAAGACAGTGGAGAAGCTGGAATAGGGGGTTGGGTAGAAGAAATTCTCAGAGGTTTGGCTATAGGCAGTCCAAAGCTGTTCCCGATGGACTTGGTGTATTCACAGAGTCAGTGGAGACTTGTGAAGGGGGTGCAGTTGACCCCTCTGAGAGCCCTCAGCCCTTATTGGCTGATAGCTGCGGTTTAGGTGTGAACAGCATACCGGGTTCAGTCGTAAAAAGCATGGCAGCCCTGCAGATTATCAGTTCCAGAGGTAATAATATTCCCTGCTCAAATTTCATAGGAGGTTTGGAATATGATAAAATTACAACTTCTTTCTGATAATTGGTACCAAAACTGTGTACCACTAGAAGACAAAACTCCCATGTAATTTAGGTGACATACTTCATTTTACTCCCTAGTCCTCCAAACTCGGGATGCACAACTGTTGCCAGTCATTGTTCCCCCACAGAGACTGGGCCAAGCGTGACTGCCAGCTGCTATAGAACAGTGACCAGACTTGGTTGTAGAACCAGCTGCCGGACATCTGTCTTCTGTCAACTAAGATCAAAATGAAGCCCCGACCCACTAGATGACTTAACACAACGTCTAACCTAAACAAAGATTGCCTCAATTATAAGACTTCCTTTCCCACCTTCTCAACAGCTGTGAAGATACAGGCACTTGCAACGTAGCCTTTTGTTCTTTTCTTTGTCTTTTCCCCCTCTTTTTTAAAAATGCTGGACTGGCTTATTTTTTCACATGTCGTTTTAGGTTCTCCTTCTCTTCTTGACCTTAGACTTTCTACAGGACCTTCTGCTTTCCTCTTTCTCCTCCAGAGAATCCAGCCTTTGTTTGAGCCTCCACAAATGAGTTTCTGCTGACTTCTGAATTTGTATTACAAGCCCTGGCCCCTTGTTCCCGGCCTGTATCTCCTGGTGCCTCCTGAATCTGTGTCCTGTTGGTGTCTTCAAGTGTGGTGAATCCCAACCTGAATCTTCTAGTGAGTGAAGATTGGTAGCCCATCCTTAACCATCCCATTTCGACTACCAGCTGCTCAAGCTGATAAATGACATACTGCAGGCTGGGACTTACCTCCCACTAGTTGGTCTGAGCTTCAGTGACTTGTGTCCACAGAGAAATAGACAATGTTAACTGATTGTACACTCAGAGAATTAAACCGTCTCTTGTTACTAGTATCTTTGCCTTATGAATTCTAATTTCTTTTCTTTTTCTTTCTTTTTTTGAGAAGAAAGCATTTGGCAGTAGGGTAGAAAATCTAGAGTTCACCGGATTTCAGATTTTCGAGTACAGGACTATTAGGTGGAATACTCATGAATACTGAACAGCTTTAGTTGCTAGTGAATCAACTGATTAGAACTTTACAAAGAAATTCTAAAACATCAGCCAATATACTATAGCTGAATTTAAAAAATATTTGTGAAAGACATACTTTGTAATACAATTATCTAAATGAGTTTCATCTTCTATTTATCTGAAAGGCATTTTTCATGGAGTTCAGAGTAGAATTTCATAAGTATAGATTTATGTTTGTTGCCTTGCACTATGTAGTACCTTAATGATACATACTTGATAGGTGAGCTGATTATGACAGAATGTCACATACAAAAACCTCTCACAGCTGAAAGTTTTTCTGAAAGAAAGGTTTTATTGTGACAAGGCTCACCAGCAAAGGACCAGGCCCAGGAGCATGAAGTCTAAACCACCAGCAGCAGGGCTAGGGGGAAATGACAAGCTTGTCTGCCATCCCGGAGGTGACAGGCACTTTTATACACTGTGTTTTGGGGAAGAAAGATATAAGTTGCTTGAAAGAATTTACATTGTCTACAGACAAGAGGAGCAGGAGAAGGTACAACAGGGGCAGTTCTATGATAGGTACAGTCCATAAGTAAGAAATATTTACTGCTTTTGATTGGTTGTAGACAAGAGCTGAAACCTCTTGCATATGCAGGAGTCAATGGTGTTTAGTGGTCAGCGACGATGCCTGGAGGTCAATTCAAAGCTCCGACATGCATTCAGGAATGTGAACACTCTTTTCTTAGTTGGTCCACAGCTATTAACTGGTTAATTATTCCTGGTTCCTAGTGACAGAGACACATCTCCAGTTGGGTTAAGCCGCAAAGCATACCAGGAGTTCCAGGGGTTCAGATGAGCTTCAAGCATGACTAGATCTAGGTTCTCAATTGTATCACCGAATGCTGTCTCTCTGCTTCGGTTCTCTGGCCCCACTTTCTGCTGGGTTGCTGTTTTTTTAAATTTAATTTTTAAATTGAATTTATTGGGGTAACATTGGTTAATAAAATTATATAGGTTTCATGAGGTGTACAATTCTATAATACATCATCTGTATATTGTATTGTGTGCTCACCACCCAGAGTCAAGTCCCTTCTGTCACAATTTACCCTTCACCACATATGCTCTTCTGCCTCTCCCACCCTCTTCCCCTTTGGTAGTCCCCATGCTGTTGTCTGTGTCTGAGTTTTTTCTCTTAAGCCCTTCACCTTTTTCACCCAGCCCTGCAAACCCCCTCCCCTCCGGCAGCCGGCAGTCTGTTCTTTGTATCTCAGTCTGCTTCTATTTTGTTTATTTATTTTGTGCATTAGGTTCCACATCTGAGTGAAATCATATGGTATTTGTCTTTCTCTGACTGGCTTATTTCACTTAGCGTAATGTTCCCCAGATCCATCCATGCTGTTACAAAGGGTAAGGTTTCCTTCTTTTTGCGGCCAAGTAGTATTCCATTGTGTAAACGTCCCACAGCTTTTTTATTCACTCAACTGCTGATGGACACTTGGACTGCTTCCAAATCTTGGCTATTATAAATAACGCTGTAATAAACATAGGGGTGCATATATTCTTTTGGATTAGTGTTCTGGGTTTTTTCCAAATACATTGCCAGAAGTGGAATTCTGGGTCATAAGACAGTTCCATTTTAAATTTTTTGATGTAACTCCATACTGCTTTACACAGTGGCTGCACCAGTCTGCGTTCCCACCAGCAGTGTACTAGGGCTCACTTTTTCCCACATCTTTACCAGCACTTGTTGTTTGTTGATTATTGATGATAGCCATTCTGACAGGTGTGAGGTGATATCTCATTGTGGTTTTAATTTGCATTTCTCTGATTATTAGTGACATTGAGTGTCTTATCCTATGTCTATTGGCCATCTGTATATCCTCTTTGGAGAAGTGTCTATTCAAGTCATTTGCCCATTTTTCTAATCAGATATTTTGGTGTTGTTTTGTAAGTTCTTTGTAAATTTTAGATATTAACTGCTTTTCAGGTGTATCATTGGTGAATATGTCCTCCCATTCCAAGGGTTGTCTTTTCATTTTGTTGGTAGTTTCCTTTGCTGTGCAAAAGTTTTTTAGTTTGATATAGTTCCATTTGTTTATTTTTTCTTTTGATTACCTTGTCTGAGACAACATATCAGAGAAAATATTGTTACAAGAGATTTCTAAGATTTTACTGTGTATGTTTACCTCTAGGACATTTAAGTCTTTAATCCATTTTGAGTTTATTTGTGTGTACAGTGTAAGAAGGTGGTCTAGTTTCATTTTTTCCCACATATCTGTTCAATTTTCCCAACGCCATTTATTGAGCAGACTATCTTTACTCCATTGTATGTTTTTGCCTCATTTGTCAAATATTTAAAAAAAGATTTTATCTTTATTTTTAGAGAGAGGGGAAGGGAGGGAGAAAGAGAGGGAGAGAAACATCAATGTGCAAGAGATACATCGATTGGTTGTCTCTCACAAACCCCCAGCTAAGGACCTGGCCCACAACCCAGGCATGTGCCCTGACTGAGAATCAAACCAGCGACCTTTCAGTTTGCAGGCTGGCACTAAATCCACTGAGACACACCAGCCAGGGCTTGTATGTCAAATATTAATTGACCATAAAGGCATGGTTTTATTTCTGGGCTCTGTGTTCTGTTCTGTTGATCTATATGTCTTATTATGCCAGTACCAGGCTGTTTTGATTACTATGGCCTTTGCTGCTTTGGTTTTATTGTCTATGGCAATAGACAATAGGTTATGGCAAGAGGGACCCCAGCAACTTCCCACTCACAACCTGACAAATGTAATCCCCACAGAAAAAGATATCCTCTTCTCAGCTCCAGCAAAAGTCCCAGGTTTAACTCTGATTGTCTCGGTTCAAGTGACATGTCCACTGCTAGCCGGGCCACTGGAGCTAGGGAGTGGGTTGGTGCCCCAAAAAGAAAAAGAGATTCTCTTACTAGAAGATGTACAACAATTTGGGGTGAAAAAAGCAAGAAAGAAGACATGAGGATAAGAAGAAAATGTGAACAAACCCATTCTTATTTTCAAGTTTTAGCTGGGATTCATCCTGGCAAACAAATAGCCAAATGTTTTTAACCCCAAAATGCTTGGATGGTTTAAATTAAGTTTCTCAAGTTTTAAAAAATTATTGTTTTCCTAAAAAGACTTTTTAGATAACATTTATTTTTGCCTAATCACCCCTCATGAAATTTCAATACCATAAATATACTGTATGTGTATCTGTGCTTTATATATAAGAAGAATAAGTATAAAGCTAACTTTTTATCATGTAGGATGAAGAACAACAAAATAAAATTTTAAGTTAAAATTTTAGTTAGATTGAAAGTCAAAGCTATTAACATTTATCTATATAACTGCATTGGCTGAGTATCTTTTAATATAATTTATTTTCTTACAAATTATAATGTTTTAATATGTACATATTAGCAATTTTAGAAGTACATAATAGCAGTGTGATCAGTTTTTAAAAATTATTCAAACTTGTTTTTTCAATAAAAGTAAAAACTGAAAAAAGTTAATTTCTTAAATATTAACTTTTAACTTTCACTTGATATGGGAAAAATGGCTTTTACCTGGATGCTGGATATGCAAATATTGTTGACGCTTTTTCTTTTCAGCACTTGACATAGCTAATGATGTGTTGGATAACTTCCACAGAATTAAATAGTAAAATATAAGCCATTTTATTTAATTCTCAAAACTCAAGTAATGCGCACAGCACTGAGGGTCAAACATAGACAACACCCCCAAGGCACCCAGTAGCACCTGCAGGCCCCCTGTAACAACATAAGTGAGAGGGAGCAATGCATTGCAAGCCAGTCCTCCAACCACAGCCACCGGTTCGCCGCAGGTTTGTAGGCCTGACCTTGCACACGGTGTGTGTCTTCCAGGTCGGGGTCAGCGATACTCATGTAACACCTAGGAAAGCTCCGAGTGAGAAATTAAACACTAAGGAATAAGATTTTGTTGGGTGGCGCTGAGCTTTGGATGGCTAGAAACCATTGTAATATTATTTTTTTGCCCTTTCCAAGAATCAATTTTTGTCCCCTTGAGGGCCTATTACCCCCATTGAGAATGGATGTGTAATATAATAGGTAGCTTAAAGGGCAACTTTGTCCCCTTACTTGGAGCTGACCAATGTCTTCCCATAAAATTCACTTACTGATTTTAATTTTCTCATGCCAGACAGATTTAAGCTCTCTTTGATTTGACACATCCTCAGATATTTGGTAACCAACGTCATATCCCCTCCACACCGAAGAGCCCCTCTGGGCATTCTTTCCAAGCCTAACCTTACTCACAGGCTCCTTGAAATGGCACTTGGTTGATTCAGTTTTTCCCATTGCGTTAGGTGTCCTCTGGGGACAGGCGCTATGTCTTATTTACCAGGCCGGGTGCCCTGTTTGGATCCCCTCCAATTTGTTGTTAAAATGAAGAATCTACACCTGAACTAGAGCTGAAGGATTTCTTGCCCTGTGTTGCACAGTATTCGTCGGTTAGCACAGTCTAAGGCTACACCATGGCAGCCTGAGTGACTTGCTGATGCCTGTTGAGTAGTGAACTGAAATCCCTAAGCTTTTCTTCACATCTCCTGCTGACACGCTGAATTTCTCCCCCAGCCAGTTCTGGTTTGCTGAGACGTAGTTGTGATTCGCATTCAGGACCGCTACATTTCTGTTAGACTCTTCCCATTGTTCCATGTTCCTTTGTGTTGAGACATTTGAAGATCCTGATTCTCTTATCCCATTCTTTCATTCATTCATTCACTCATTATTTATACTTCCTTTTCTAAAGGTTTTAAAATAAAAATTAATAAGGACATAAATAAGAAAAATCACTATGAGGAAAAAGGAAGAAGCAAATTTTCCAGTTCCTAGAGTTAATGTATGTGCTGAGACTGAGACGTGAAGTTCACATCTAAGTTTCCCTGCCCAGGCGAGGGTTGCTTTCCTCCTCCACGCACCCTCCATTGTAGGGGAGGATGGACCTGGAAGGGCCATCTCAGGAGTTCACACACTGACTTCTCGACATGAAATATACTTGGCGCCCGAGATCTAGTCACCTAATACATTCAATGCATATTATAAATTATAAATGTTATTTGAGTAACAGAATCTTATAAAAATGTAAAATATGGCCCTTTTCAACCTCATAATAATATAGAAAGTATGTTATCGTCTTAGCTACATTAACATATGTTAACCATGCGACATCTAACAATGAGTCAATCACCAGCATAATTTTGAGGGGGAAAGGCCTTGCTACTGATATTCTCTACAATGAAGGCAAAGGAGTGTTTCTGACTTGAATTATTTGGACATTTGGCCCAATCCTTTACTCAGTGAGAATAGACCTGGCTTATGAGAGTTAATTCATACCAGCTGGAGGCTGAAACAATTATAAAGCTACTTTGGAATGTCCTAAATTATGCCTAAGAGACCTGTTTTTGACAGATGTGTTCATGTGGTCCAGTCAGTTGGCATATGGAATTTTTATGTACAAGCTAGTGCAACAGTTTCAACATGTAACATTTACTAGTGCTTCTACTGGCATGGAGAGACAGATGGTATATACATTAGGTGCAGAAGCAAGCTTTGCAGTTGGCCTTACAAGCTTTACTTTGCAGTAACCTAGATCACTTCCTTCCACCACACTCCACTGCCCCCCCCCCCACAACACACACATGCATGAGAGGCCAAACCCTCCCGCCTCCTGCTCCAGAATCTGCTATCGGAATTCCCTCCTAATTTCTTGATGTAAGAGTTTCCTTCTTCCCTTCTTGGCCCAGATCTCCATCTCCACTGTCTTTCACCCCACCAGCTGGTTCAGGGTCAGGCCTGGAGGCTGAGGTAGGGAAGAACACTCCCCCACAGCTCTTCTCAGCGCTGCCCCCCCCCCAATGTTAGTCTTGGCAGCTTCCAGCCCATATTCCCCCATTGACCCCAAATTCCCCCTCTCTTCAACTCTCAGCTCCAGCAATGAAGTACCGAGGTCAACAAAAGCTGCAGATTAATCTCCTGTCCCAGATATTTCCAAAGCAAACTGGGCAGTGGGGGGAATGTCTTCTCTTCTTTCATGTAGGACCTACATGAAATATAAGTCTCTGCTACTTTCCCCTCTGCTGTGTTCTGTTTTGCCTTTTCTCTTTTTGTGTTGTTTCTACTTTTTCTGTTTGTTTGTTTTTTATCTCTCTCTGTGTGTGCCTGTGCATGCGCATGTCTAGAAGGTACATCTAAAGAGGTGAAATACTGAATCTGAATTCTGTTCTTCAGTTGCCCAGAGGAAGAGGGAAATTCTGGTCGGAAGTTGCTAGTGGTGGCAGTGTCAGAAGTAGGTGGGTTGCAGTGAGTGGGGATGCAGCCCGGGAGCCATTGGAGACACTGAAGCTGGAAGTTCTGAGAGCCATAGTTCCTCAAACCCTTGTCCCAGAGAGGCCCCTTTCCTCCCTGCTCCACTGCTTTGCCTCCGTCTAGATCCTCACCCCAGTCTTGTCCTAGCCTCTTTCTTCCTCTCCCCAATTCCATGTTTTGGATGGAGAAGGAGAAAGAAAGAGGATCCCCTGTTTCATTACAGAGGTGGGGAGAGAAGGGTAGAGACATAATGAGTTCTAGACATATCTTGTAGGTTGAATACTTTGTAGACCACAGGGTGTGATAGAGAGAGAACTGGCTCGGGCGTCTGAGGCTTCCTTTCTAGGCTTGGCTCTGTCACCTAGCACTTTGGACAAACCACTTAACTCATGTGTTAACCACTTACCAAGGCCAGTGGTGAAGCACAGGTGACCGCTTGCTATTTTCTTTTCTGCCCCTTCTCCAAGGAGATACAGCAAACCCTCCTTGGTATTGCACCCTTTTCAGTCCTGCCCCACAGCAGATATCACATTGACATTCTTTCCCTCCATGCGATGAGCTTCCTGAGGGCAGGGGTTGGGTCGAATTTGTTCTGTATCTCCAGGGCCTAGCACAATGCAGGTTAACAGTAGGCACAGGTAATGGTTATTAGATGTTAGAAAGAAGAGCCAAAGAAAGATGGACCCAGGTATTTCTAGAACAGTAAGTGGAAAAAGTCAAGCTTTGACAAAAAAATAATTCCAAAATTCATCTAAATGTTCAATAACAGTCAAGAAATATTTGAAAAATATTACTGAAGAAGGACTGAACTAGCTCTATCAGATATTAAAACATATTATAAAATTGCAGAAATTACACCAGTGTGGTACTGGCGCAAGGATAGATTGATCAATGGAAAGAGCAGAGAGTCTTGAAAGAAACCAGAATACATGCCAAAAAAAATAGCACATAATAAAGGTGGTACTTTAAACCAGTAAGGAAAGCATTATCATTCAATAACTGCTATTAGAGTGACCGGCTGTCCATCTCAGGGGGAGAGTTAACTCTACAGTCCTGTCCCATACCTCACGACAAAATAAATGTCAGATGGATTAAATTTAAAAAGTGAGGCATAAAAATTATACAGTAAAGTGCAGGTAAATACTTTTTAAAAGTTTAATGTGGGAAAGGTCTTTCTTAGAAAGACCCTGCAGGAAGAGACCATAGTTATGACCACATGAAACTCCTGTGCTGCAAAAAACAGCCAAAGTCAAAGACAAATTGGAATAAAATAGTTGTTCATACATGAGAGAAGAGTAATATTCTCAGTAAATAAAGAGTTCTCATTATCAATAAGAATCACTTTCAAAGAGAAATGGTAAAGAACCTGAAAATGCAATTAGGAAAGGAAAGAAAATCCTCAAGTATATATGTCTTCAAGAGCAATTACGAACATGCCAAAGAAAATAATGAGATTTTTATTGCTACTATTGTAATAGCAAAGTTTTAAAAGAATACAGTGCTCAGTGCTGGGAGGCTGTGGGGAAGCAGGTATTCTCCCCTTCTCGGGTGGATGGATTGTTCACACACAGGTGGGAATGAGGATGAAGTGTGGGAGGAAAAGGTGGGGCAGTCAGGGGTGGAGAACACGGTGCCTCAGAGAGGTCGACCGTGGTATTAATCCTGGCCAGCGCAGCTGGAGACTTCCTGAAGGTCCTGGGTCGGGTAGGAAGTTGGACTGCAGGAGAGCAAGGGGAAAACAGACCAAGAGGGAACTCAGAATAGGGGTCCTTTCTGAGGCCATTACATCTAGGTTTCCTTTCATAAAGTCTGCCTTGCTCATGTTTTGGTTTTTATAGAGCAACCGAAGAATCAATTCTGAAAACCCAGCACACGTTTATACCCGTTTCTTTTTAAAATTGTACCAACACACCATTTTCAACATTTCTATCAGGAAGGGTAATGCAGCGGTAGAAACAAGCCAGGGCTGGCATTCGAGCGTGGTGTGCGTGGCGAAGGCAGCCCCAGATGGGCGGAAGGGCGACAGTGAGAGGGTGAGTCTCACTCTGTTAGCTGTGGGGTTTCAAGCACGTCGTTCAGTCTCTGAGTTTGGTTCCTACGTGTTTGTATTTCTGTAAGTAGGAATAATAGTACTAACTTCACACTGTTGTGAGGATTAGGTAAACTGTGTATGTAAAATCCTGAGAATTAGTATGTGCTCAATATAAGTAGGTTCCCTTCCTGCTAAGAACACCAGCAAAGAGATAACTCATTTTAAAGGTGTCACTTCATATTTCTGATGTGGTCTGGTTCTAATAGACCCTGAGGCCTCACACCGTTTGAGGCTCCTGTTAACCTTTGATAAAAGGGTGTTGGCAAAAAAAAACTGAGCTGCTTTCTGTTTTGTTAATCTCCATGTTGAAAGGAAGTCTCTGGCTTCTGGTAAAATGCTGAAGGGTTCAATCAGGGCCTCCCTCCAAATCTCTGGCTGCATAGGCTCATGTGTTGTGGCTTGCATACCAATTGAAGAGTATGTGACCCCATCTGCTGAGGAAATATAAAACAGAAGATGGGCAAACAGGAGCCCCAAAGAGCCTCCCAAGGCACTTGAATCACATTGAGGTGGCTGTGCCATCTCGGAGCATCTGCTAAATGCTCATGGCTGTTGGAATCTGGGATTACCTGTGGCCATCATGGTAGGTACTAAAAACCCACATGTTAAGGCTAATCAAAATGGTCAGGGAGGAAGCCCACACTCAGCAGGGGATGGTGGAGGTTTGACTCCTCCCTCTCACCCTAACACGCATGGCATAAAATCAGGTAGCTGCTGGCATTGCTGCTGCTGCTATTGCCATAGTCTTCCTTTCGGGGGCAGTGTGGGAGGGTGTGTTAAAAAATAAAGAGAAGGATCAACATCAGAAATAGAAGAACACGGTCTTAATTTTCCCACTGCTATCTTCCTGGTTAGTGGTTCTCAAACTTCAGACACATTCCCAGGGGATGCTGATGCTGCAGGTCCATGCCTGGCTCTGGGAAGTGCTGCTCTGGATGGTTTTTAGACATCTGGCCCCGTTGCTAGGGGATCTGCTCTGAAGATTGATTTGTTTCCCTGCCTCCACTCCTACCCAGATTATTTAGACCAGGTCCCTCAAGTTTTCAAAAAGTAAAAGTAATTACCCCAACTTATTTTGTTCAAAATAAGGGATTTATCATTTGGGACAGAAATGACTTTATAATAGGGGTGTACTGAAGTCCAGATTAGTAATCTTGAACACTAGCTAAACTTCAGAAAGATCTGGGAAACTAGGAAGAAGGAAAGAAGGAAGGAAGGAAGGCAGGCAGCCCAGGCCTCACACCCAGATGTTCTGATTTAATTGGCTTGGGGTGGGGCTCCTGGCAGGAATAAATTTTAAAAGCTTCCCATGTGATTCTAATTTGCAACCAGGGTTGAGAACTGCTGGTCTGGATCACTGGTTCTCAAATTTGCCTGCACACTGGAAGCACTTGGGAAGTTTTTAAACATACCGATATCATCTTGACACTTTCAAAGATTCTGATTTATAATGGAATGCAGCCTGGGCAGTTGAAATTTTAAAATCTCCCCAGTTGATTCCAAAATGTCTCCTATGTGGGTAAGTTTGAGAACCACTATTTAGGTTGAACAAGTCAGTGGTAGCTTGGTCCACCCGCCAGACACTCTACCACAGTGGTCTCAAAGTCTGGTCCCTGGGCCAGATCAGCATCACCTGGGGACTCTTAGAAACTCTCACGCTGCACTTCAGACCCACTGAATCAGCAATCGCAGGGGTAGGGCCCGGCAACGTGTTGTAACAAGTCTTTCAGGTGACTTGGACACACCCTGAAGTCCAAGAGCCACTGCTGTGTCATCGTTGCTGTCACGTGAGGGTCCGCTTGCCATCCTCACGAGAGACCAGTCAGAGCAAGTAGCAAGGACTTCAGTCCTCGGAATGTTAGGCAATACCAGACCCGCGGTTTCCAGATGAGTAACGCTAACGCTGTTGGTGTGGCCAAGTGTTTATACAATCTGTGAGCTTGTGTTGGCTGGAAACTGGTGCCATTAAATTGGGAGAGTCAGTTATGGCTGCAACTGCAATCCTGGTCAAAGTTACCAGCAAAGGAGAGGCAACAGGAGAGAAGGGAGGCGATATGAAGCGAATGTCATCCCCTGTTGTCCAGGATGCGAACTGAGAGCACAAATATTAGAGGGAGAAAGGAGGGAAGGCAAGTGTCCATGACAGGACAAAAGAGGAGGGTGTTGGTTTGGGAGTTTTTTGTTGGACGTTAATGCCTTTCCAGTTCATTGTAACAGTGGGTGGAATCTATTTTCCTGTTTATAGGGACCTGCTTTCTCACTGGGGGAAAGAGCTAGTGTGTACTGTGTTAAATGCTGAAAGAAAATCTCTCTGATTGTGTCAGGGTCAAGCAGGGTAACAAAACACACAGCAGCCTGACTGAATAGGGTACTATTGACAAAGCACTCTGTTGCATACCCCTGTAAACGCAGCTTATTCTAATGGAATGCAGCCTGAGGTTAGAAGCTGAGAATACTAAGGTGAAGGTGGCAGGAATCGCCCTCAAGTGAATTACAGTCCAGCAGGCAAGAGAAGTCTGTTTCTACACTGTGTACTGATCGCTGTGTGAACAAGGTGCAGTCGGAATACGAAAGAGAGAAGGACGAACTCTGGATGGTGGTGAAAGTGAGGTAGTCAGGGAAGCAGACATGAGAGCTGGATTTTGGAGGGAAAATAGGTCGTTTAGCAGTTCAGGTGGTGTTCCTGGTGGAAGTAGGGCTCTTTCACGGGATTGAGAGAAAAGTATTTTACTGACCCACGTATGGGAGACTGTGGTTTGGCAAGGTTTATTTGGGTACACACAGGAGATTGTGGTATGGCAAGTTTATCTGAGTGGGAATGGAAATCTGCCCATTTCCTATCTCTGTCCATCCCTCCATGGAAAAACTTCAACTGTGTTTTCAGCAAGGCCAAAACAGGCCAGTGTCCAGAGTTTCTGTGCCATATTAAAGCTTAGTTTAGTCCAGCTCACCATCTGGCTAGCTTAGCTTGCGTTCCCTGGTGCAATCCATTGCCGTGCTTGCTGTGCTGCCCTATGCAGACTCCCACCGGGAGCCTGCATTTGGTGTGTGCGTGATGCATGGGTAAGCACAGGCAAGCATTGCGGAGAGGGGGAAGATGAGGGGAATTAAGCCACAGTGGGGCAATGCTTGATCTCCTGGAGTGTGTGAAGCTGTAAGCTTCCTGGTGAAGCAAACAGGCTTATGCTCCATGGTTGATTATGCTCAACAATGTCTGATTCCCTTTGCTTTCTTCCTTATTATATAACTAGGTACCTACCTGCAGTAACAGTGGGAAGAGGGTTTTGGGCCTGGGCAAGGGCCCAGTGAGTGGCGCGAAGCAGCATATCAACTATTATAAGCTGTTGGTAGTTCAGGATGGTTAATGGGAAGTGATGAAGTAGGAAGTGGCAGGGGATGTGACTGTAGAGTTGGGCAGGGCTGAGGGCTTTTTTAGGCTCAGCTTAAGGAACTTGATTTTGACCACACAGCACTGTAGCTGGCAAACCTTGTGAATCAACCTGATTATTTAGGGAACTTCCCAAACAAATTCCTGGGCCCCACCTCCAGATACCCTAATACATCACTGGGTGGACCCTGTGATGTGTGCTCCCCAGGTGAGCAGGAAGCGAAAGGCTGACCAGGAGAGAAGAGGCTAGGCAAAGCCACATGCCAAGAGTGAGCAGTACTGAAAGGGCTAATTTGGAGGTGAGCCCTGTGGTTTGTAGGGTAACTAGGTCTTTACCCCACTTTATTTTTATCCTCATCTGAAGACATGCTTACTGATTGTAGAGAGGGGAAGGGAGGGAGAGAGAGAGGGAAAGAAACATTGGTGTGAGAGAGAAACATCAATTGGTTGCCTCTCATACATGCCCTGACTGGGGACTGAGCCCGCAACCTAGGAATGTGCCCTGACCAGGAATCGAACCTCTCAGACAACCATCTAACCAACTGAGCCACACTGGCCAGGGCGACACCACTTTTTAAAGGAATGTTCTGTGTCATCTTTACTCGGTGTTTCAGAAAATGTTCTGATGTGCATTGAGGCAATAAGAGTATTATCAATACCAGTCTGGGGTTGGCAGGAGCCCCAGCTATGGGTGCAGTTTATTTTGCACTAACGGTATCACTGCCAGTAGTAACAATGATGGCAACACGTGAGGCACGATACAATATATTGGTGTAGTAGGTACTTATTAATATTGGTTTTTCCTAAAATCTGATAATAACACGTTTAAATTTCCTTTGCAAGTAAAACGAAATAGGCCTGCATTCCTCTGAGCGATGGCAAGATTGGCCAAGGCTGAGCTGCAGGCACTTATAGTGAGTGTCTACTACAAAGAAGCAAATCAGCAAAGGACATTAAGGTAGAGCAAACCCTGGGGCCAGAAATAACAACTTCTGGAAGTTCTGTGAGGAAGCACTGGCTTTGAAGCACAGTCTTCCATTGCTTCAGGAAAGAGCTGGCTGTGGGGTTTCCGGGTGTCGTGTTCGGAACCGAACAGTCGGTGTCTGGGCTGTCTGACAGCTATAGAAATAAGAAACATAAAACTGCCCCCCCCCCCCGGCAAATTAGATGTTTTTTAATATTGTGAGCTGACTTACATGGAATGAATAACGTAAACTGTCATATATTATCATCATTAGACTTTTTAATATCATGATGTGGTAGGTTATACTTTCCAAAGATGTCAGTATTTCTCACATGTACTTTTTTTTTTTAATCCTCACCTGAGGTTATGTTTATTGATTTGAGAGAGAGAAACACCGATGAGAGAAACATTGAGGAGAGAGAGAACCATCGATATGAGAGAGAATCATCGATTGGCTGCCTCCTGCACGTACCCCAACCAGGTATTGACCCTATAGCCTAGGTATGATGTGCCCCGACCAGGAATCAAACCCTCAGCCTTTTGGTGCACAGGATGATGCTCCAACCAACTGAGCCATCCGGACAAGGCTCCTACATGTGCTTTGTACACAGTGATTTTGACATGCCTCCCACTGAGAGCTGGGGGTCCATGTTCCTCTTATGGACTAAGTTGTGTTTCCTTCAAAATTCATATGTTGATGTCCTAACCCCCAGCACCTCAGAATGTGACCTTGTTTGGAGAGGGGGGGGTCTTCACAGTGGTCATCAAGTTAAAATCAAGTCATTAGGGTGGACCCTAATCCAATATGACTGGTGTCCTTATAAATAGGGGCGATTTGGACACATGGGCACACAAAGAGGGATGGCAATGTGAAGAGACATAGGTAGAAGCTATCTACCAGCCAAGGAGAGAGGCCTGGGACAGATCCTTCTCTTACAGTCTTCAGAAGGAACCCACCTTGCCAAGACCTTGATTTTGGACTATTAGCTTCCAGAACAATGAGATAATAAATTTCTGTTGTTTAAGCCATCCAGTCTTTGGTTCTTTGTTATGGCAGACCTAATAAAATAATAGTTTCCTCCCCTTGAATCTGGGTGACTTGTGACTACTATGGAAATGACATTTTTGACTTCCTAGTCTAGGTCACAAAAGGTGATATAGGATACAGGTCAGCCATGGTGTGAGAAAGCCCAGGCCATCTGAAAGGGTCACATGTCAGTGTCCTAGCCGACAGTCCCAGCTGACAGCCAGCATTGATGGCAAGAGCTATAAATAAAGACACCTCCTTATGATTCCTGTTTTCTGACTTGGGTTACCTACATCTTCAGACCTTCTTAGTTGAGTCCCCAGATGTTGAGGTACAGAGATGTATGAACCCCTCGATGCCCCTTGTGAATGCCTGACTCACAGAGGTTCTGAGTATAATAAAATGGTTGTTTTAAGCCACTCAATTTGGGAATAATTTGTTTCACAGTGTTGGGCAATACATCTTTAAATTTATCTTTGTTCACAAAATTTTATTTGATATGGCTGATGTTCTTGGAACCATCAGGGACTTTAGCTCCCAGACCGTGGTCCCCACTTTTCTTGGCTTTTCATGACAGCAGGTCCAGATGTTAATCGGAAAAAATAGGTGACCCCGCCATGAGGCCTCTAATGAATGAATTTCAGGTAAACTGCACAGAACAGAGAGCAGTGACTCGGGAGTGAGAGTAGAATCTTCAGAAAAACTTCTGAAGTGGCTGAGTTCATTAGCAAGGTTAGCACAGTTTGCCTGGAGCAGGGGAGGAATCATGGAACCCACAGGCTGTACTTTTCCCGTGTGGGGTGCAGGGTCCAGGAGAAAGAGCAAAAGTGCTAACCTGTTGTGGGGTAAGAAGTTGTGGCTGTTCCAGAAGAGAGAACTGGGAAGCAGATTCTGAAATCTCAACAAAATTAAGCAGCACTTCCAGCCTGAGTTCCCCACAAGTGAAGCGTGTGAAGCCTCACGAGCTGGGCCAGGAAGGGAGACATGGACCTACTGTGCTGAGGAGCTGTGTTCCTCAGACCCTACATATCAAAGGTAAGGAATGTAAGCAATGGGGACAAGAAAAGAAGGGGAGAGAGGGCACTAGTTTGCATTGGCACAGGAGAGAGGAACATTTGTGCTTGTTTCTATTTTTAGCTACAAGGGTTTGGAACATGCCTGAAAGCTGAGATGAGAGATAAGAGAGAAAGATGATCATTAATGAGCAAAGAAGTTAGAAAATAATAGCAAAAGTGTGATATAAATATTTTGAAATAGTAGCTTCCCAACATTTTTTATCGTAACCCACACTGATATTTAGTTTACGTGGTAACTCAGAATACACATATACATAAAAAACCCAAAAATATAAAAATAACTGAAGTAAAAGTTTCACAAACTATTCTTCATATTATGTGTATTGCAGTCATATTAGAAAGCATGACTATTCTATTCTATTCTATCCCATCCCATTCTCTCTCAGTGCTGATTGCAAGCCACTAAATTGATTTTGAGCCAGAATTTTGTCCTTTCCAAGCTGCTTTCTTTTTTTTAAGATTTTATTTATTTATTTTTTAGAGAGGGGAAGGGAGGGAGAAAGAGAGGGAGAGAATCATCAGTGTGTGGTTTCCTCTCACACGCTCCCCACTGGGGACCTGGCCTGCAACCCAGGCATGTGCCCTGACTGGGAATTGAACCGGCGACCCTTTGGTTCGTAGGCTGGCACTCAATCCACTGAGCCACACCAGTCAACACTCCAAGCTGCTTTTGACTTCCTCAAAATGATCTTTAAACTCAATTCATCCTTCAGCTCTCTCCATTCTGCTATTTATTCCATCTATTTGTTCTTTATTTCATCTATTACATTCTTCATACTTAACATTTCCACTAGGATTTTTAAATTTTCTTTTCTCTGCATAATGTTACTAATAAGTTCTCTTCCTTGATATATTTATCATGCTTTTTAGACATTCTTGAAACTGGTGTCTGTTCCAATAATTACACTTCAGATATAAACTGTTCAGTGTGTGGTCTTTTCTTTACACTAATTGTGCTCCGTAGGCATTTCAACAGCAATTTGGACGTTGCTCATTGTGAAAAGTTTGGAAAACACAAAAGGTACAATATAAATAACAAAATAAAACCACCCATAATTTCACCTTCCAGAAATAGCCAATTAACCTTTTAGTGTATTTCCTTCCCATCATACTACTTACATGTATAGTATTGATATTGATATAATATTGATATTGATATGATATAGCATTGATAAAATACTATATCTAATTTTCTATTTGAACTTCTCATTTACCATTAATCTTCAGATTTTTTAAGTTATTAAAATTTTAATGATTGCAAACTATTTTATTATAAGGATATATAGTAATATATTTAACTCTTGGACATTTAGAATGTTTCCAATTTTTCCCCCTTTAAAACATCACCATAACAAAATTTTTTGTACACAAATTTTTGTTCATGTTTCTGGTTATTTCCATAGAACAGACGCTAAGAATGAATGAGTCAAAGAGAATGGGCACCTAAGATTCAGGCCTTGTGCAGCCAAATTACCTGCTAGAAGGCTCACATCACTTTACAGCTCCCACGGGCAGCATCTGATTGAATTTGAGCCATCAGGCCTGTGACCCCCATGCAATCGGCTAATATGATAGAGGAAAGCTGCATTTCACTATTTTTCTAGTTTGTTTGCATGTCTTTTAGTACTAGTGATTATTCATTATTTGTATTTACTCATCTAAATTTTGAGTTCAGGCCTTTCCCCAGTGTTTTCTGCTCTGGAAGGCCAGCCAACCACAGCTTCCCAGCAAAGGTGATTTTCTCACATGTGCCTCTAGCAGAAGATATCCAGAATGCCTTCCGCAGTGAGGCCTATATTTATATCACTCAGCCAACTCCCACCTCCCCACTCTCCATCCCCCACCCTGTCACCCCCAGATAGGTGTTAGATCATGGTGTCACGTAAATGGTTCCCCCTGAGGGTGGACATCAAAGTTCTGGTGTGTTTGCATGTGTAGAACAGAGAGGTGATAGTTCAGTCTTTTTTTTTAATTATATTTTATCAATTATGTTATTATAGTTGTCCTGATTTTTCCCTACTTGCCCTCCTTCCACTCAGTAACCCCCACTACCTCAGGCAATCCACCCACCATTGTTCATGTCCATGGGTCATGCATATAAGTTCTTTGGATGCTCCATTTTCTATACTGCAATTTACATCTTCATGGAAATTCTGTAACTACTTATTTGTACTTCTTAATCTCCTCACCTGTTCACCCATTCCTCCATATCCCCTTCCCATCTGGCAACCATCAAAACACTCTCTGTATCCATGATTCTGTCTCTGTTCTCTTGTTTGCTTAGTCTGTTTTTTAGATTCAATTGTTGATTTGTATTTATTGCCATTTTATTGTTTGCAGTTTTTTTTAATTTTAATTTTTATTGTTATTCAATTACAGTTGTGTGCCTTTTCTCCCCATCCCTCCACCCCACCCCAGCTGAACCCCCCTCTCCCCCACCTCCACCCTCCCCCTTGATTTTGTCCCTGTGTCCTTTATAGTAGTTCCTGTAATTCCCTCTCCTCACTGTCCCCTCCCCACTCCCCCCTGGCCATTGTTAGATTGTTCTTAACTTCAATGTCTCTGGTTATATTTTCTTTGCTTTTTTCTCCTATTGATTATATTCCAGTTAAAGGTGAGATCATATGGTATTTGTCCCTCACCATCTGGCCTACTTCACTTAGCATAATGCTCTCCAGTTCCATCCATGCTGTTGCAAAGGATATAAGCTCCTTCTTTCTCTCTGCTGCATAGAATTCCATTGTGTAAATATACCATAGTTTTTGGATCCACTCATTTGCTGATGGGCACTTAGGTTGCTTCCAGTACTTGGCTATTATAAATTGTGCTGCTATGAACATTGGGGTGCATAGGCCCTTTTGGATTGGTGTTTCAGGGTTCTTAGGGTATAATCCCAGCAGCAGAATTGCTGGGTCAAAGGGCAGTTCCATTTTTAGTTTTCTGAGGAAATTCCATACTGTTTTCCACAGTGGCCTCACCAGTCTGCATTCCCACCAACAGTGCACTAGGGTTCCCTTTTCTCCGCATCCTCTCCAACATTTGTTTGTGGATTTGTTTATGTTGGCCACTCTGACTGGTGTGAGATGGTACCTCATTGTGGTTTTAATTTGCATCTCTCTGATGGCTAGTGATGCTGAGCATCTTTTCATATGTCTCTGGGCCCTCTGTATGTCTTCCTTGGAGAAGTGTCTGTTCAAGTCCTTTGCCCATTTTTTTAATTGGGTTATTCGTCTTCCTGGAGTGGAGTCGTGTGAGTTCTTCATATATTTTGGAGATCAGGCCCTTGTCTGAGGTATCATTGGCAAATATGTTTTCCCATACTGTTGGTTCTCTTTGTATTTAGTGGTATTGTTTGCAGTTTTGATCTTCTTTTTCTTAAATAAGTCCCTTTAACATTTCATATAATAATGGTTCGGTGATGATGAACTCCTTCAGTTTCTTCTTGTCTGGGAAGCTCTTTATCTGCCCTTTGATTCTCAATGATACCTTTGCTGGGTAGAGCAATCTTGGCTGTAGGTCCCTGCTTTTCATGACTTTGAATTTTCCTTGCCAATCCCTTCTAGCATGCAAAGTCTCTTTAGAGAAATCAGCTGACAGTCTCATGGGAACTCCCCTGTAGGTAACTAACTGCTTTTCTCTTGCCGCTTTTAAGATTCTCTCTTTATCTTTAACCTTTGGCACTTTAATTATGATGTATCTTGGAGTGGGCTTCTTTGCACCCATCTTGTTTGGGACTATCTGTGCTTCCTGGACTTGCATGTCTATTTCCCTCAACAAATTAGGGAAGTTTGCTTTCACTATTATTTCAAATAGATTTCCAATTTATTGCTCTTTCTCTTCTCCTTCTGGCACCCCTATGATGTAAATGTCGGACCTCTTGAAGTTATCCCAGAGACTGCTTACAAAAAGGATTCTTTTTTCTTCTTGTTCTGATTGGTTGTTTTTTGCTTCCTTATGTTCCATATCATTGATTTGACTCTTGGCTTCATTTACTCTACTGTTGTTTCCCTATAAATTGTTCTTTATTTCCATTAGTGTATCCATCATTTCTGACTAGGTCTTTTTTATGCTGATGAAGTCCTCACTAAGTTCCTTGAGCATCCTTGTAACCAGTGTTTTGAACTCTGCATCTGATAGATTGCTTATCTCCATTTCATATAGCTCTTTTTCTGGAGTTTTGATCTGTCCTTTCATTTGGGCCATGTTTCTTTGTCTCCTCATTTTGGCAACCTCCATGTGTGTGTTTCTATATATCAGATAGAGCTGCTATGACTCCCTGTCTTGGTAGTATGGCCTAATGTAGTAGGTGTCCTATAGGGTCCATTGGCACAGCCTCCCCTATCACCCAAGCTGGGTACTCAAGGTATGCCCTTTATGTGGGCTGAGTACACCTTCCTCTTGTGGTTGAGCCTTGATGGCTATTGGTAGATCAATTTACCCAGGCCAGTCAGTTTCAAGGATTGGCTGTGACCATTGACCACCAGCCTCCATGCTCCATGGTGGATCAGCTGTGCAGGGACAGGGTGGTGGTGCTCTGATGTGGTCTGTAGCTGTTTACTGGGTGCCCTGGCCCTGGGGTTTCCCAAGTAGTGTAGGCCAAGGTCAGCCCCCACCTATATTTTGCCCAGGGCCACACTTCCTGACCTATGAAGCAATCTGAGATGGCTGCTGCTTGTGCTGGGCTTGGAGATTCCTGGGTGAAGCCAAGCTGTGAAACTAGGCTGGCTGCTGCTAGTGCCAGGCCTGGGGCTCACTGAGGCCAGCTGTTGCTTGTTTGAGAGGATTTAGGAAGTTGTGAAGTATGAGCCAAGACCAGCCATTCATATGGAAAAGCAGCTTGGGTGGGCCTATAAGTTGGGTAGGGCAGAGTTCCTGGGGATCTCCAAGGCAGGTCAAAGAGTTTAGCCAGGTTGATGGAGTCTCAGATATGGCACTAGTTTGCTGGCCCTGGGGGGAGGGTTTAGAAAAGGGACAATGGCCTCTGCTCCCCTTGATGCCAGACACTTCAGTTTCTCCCTATATACCACTGGTGCATTTCAAGCTGCTACCTGGTGCTGGAGATCAAGAGGAGTGAGTTGGAGTAGGGGAGTCTATGTGTGGGTTCTTTAAGAGGAACTGCTTGGGGCTCCAGAAGTTGCTTCCACCAACTCAATCCTTATTGTTCTTGTAGCCAGAAATTGTGGGGGCTTATCTTCCTGGCACTGGAACCCTGGGCTAGTGGGCCTGGTGTGGGGCTGGGATTCCTCAGTTCCAAGATATCCCTGATGTGGGGGGGCTCCACCCACAGGGCCCCCCTGGCCACCACAGATGAGAATAAGTCTACCAAGACATGATCTGCTTGGGAAGGAAAGGTGGCCAATCTCTCAAAGGAGAATGGCCAGGAGCCTTTTCCTCAAAGGGCTTTTATTGGGTTCAATTTGCACAGGAATACAGGTAAAGCTCATCAATCATTCTCAGGCAGTAAGGATCAAACAATAAATAACATACAAAGAACTACGAAGGCTTATTCTGAGTCAGGGTCAGTTAGCTAAAGGGCTATAAAACTTTGGGAAACAAACTCATTTTATGCTTGGACCCTTATCAGAAAACTGAGGGCATTCTTAGCAAAACAGGTTTCACAGGATTTTATGCATTCTCTCTTAGGCCTGATCACCCCGGGGAATCTGCCCTTTCCAGCACAGGACTGCACTGCCCTCTGTCATCGTTTCAGGTTTAAGGCAGGCAGGGGAAGTAAGGCAGCCAAAAGATTAGGAGACTTCTTGCAGACAGAATGAGGACTCAGGCTATGTCAAAGCCGAGGGGTGAGGGTTCATCACCCCCTTTTTCTATAGCCCCCCAAGTCCTTCCCTGAGGGCCTCTTTGTGACCATGCCTGTCTTAGGTCATCCCTCCCTTGAGGAATCTTACCTGTCATTGGCTAACCGGTCATGCACTGGGGGCCAGGCAGGGTGAAGTAAAGTGGGCAGAGGCAGTGCTCCTGCCAGGGAGATAAGGTTTGTCTCCTTAGTAGCTTATGGTCCCAAGGTCTCTCACTCAGCCTTAGCCGTGGGGGGTTTACAGCTTCTGAAACCAGGCAGAGTGGTTCCCCACACTCTCCTGAATTTTATCTACCACATGTGGGTGAGGGACCAGCCCATCCCATGACTGTGCCCCTCCCCCCAGTCTGGATGGATGGGATTTCTTTAATTCCGTAGTTGTCAAACTTCTATTCGACTTGATTTCTGCTGGTTATGAGTGATGGTTGTTTTACATTTTAGTGGTAATTTTGATGTTGTTGTGCTAAGAGGCAAGCTATGTCTGCCTACACTGCCATCTTGACTAGAAGTCCAATAGTTCAGTCTTGGTTTAAGCCTGAGCATCAGGCAATAGAGTGTGTGTGTGTGTGTGTGTGTGTGTGTGTGTGTGACCAGCATGGTACTGGCATAAAAACAGACATATAGATAAATGGAACAAAATAGAAAGCCCAGAAATAAACCCACAGCTATATGGCCAATTAATATTTGACAAATGGGGTAAAGACAGTCTATTTAAAAATGGTGTTGGGAAAATTATACACATACATGCAAAAAATGAAACAACTGACCTGGCTGGTGTGGATCATTGGATTGAGTGACAGCCTGTGAACCAAAGGTTGCCTGCCGGTTTGATTCCTGGTCAGGGCCCATGCCTGGATTGTGGGTCAGATCCCCCCGTGGGGGGTGCGCAATATGCAACCACACGTTGATGTTTCTCTCCCTCTCATTTTCCCTCCTTTCCCCACTCTCTACAAATAAATAAATAAAATCTTTAAAAAAAGAAACCACTTTATTACCATATACAAGAATAAATTCAAAATGGGTAAAGACCTAAATACAAGACATGAAAACATAAAACTCCTAGAATACATAGACAGTAAAATCTCACACATTTCTCTTAGCAATATTTGTTCTGATATATCTCCTCAGGCAAGGGAAATAAAAGAAAAAATAAACAAATGGCACTACATCAAACTACAAAGTTTTTGTATGGCAAAGGAAATAATTATTCTTTCACTGAATGGAAGAACATATTCACCAGTAATACATCTGATAAGGAGTTAATACCCAAAATTTATAAAGAACTCATACAACTTAACACCAAAAAAAAAATCCAATTTAAAGTGAGCAGAGGACCTGAATAGACACTTCTCCAAAGAGAGCATACTGATGGCCAATAGACATAGGAAAAGAGGCTCAATATCACTAATCATCAGAGAAATGCACATGAAAACCACAATGAGATATCACCTCACCCCTGTCAGAATGGCCATCACCAATAAATCAACAAAGAACAAGCGCTGGTGAGGACGCGGAGAACAGGGAACCCTTGTGCACTTTTCATGGGAATGCAGACTGGTGCAGCCACTGTGGAAAACAGTATGGAGGGCCCTCAATAAATTAAAAGTGGAACTGCCTTATGATTAAGCTATTCCACTTCTGCACGTATATCCAAAGAAACCAAAACAGTCATTTGAAAGAGTATAAGCACCCCTATGTTCATTGCAGCATTATTTACAATAGCTAAACTATGGAAGCAACCCAAGCGTCCATCAATAAATGAGTAGACAAAAAAGCAGTGGTACCTATATACAATGGAATATTACTTGGCCATAAAAAAGAATGAAATCTTAACATTTGCAACAGCATAGATGGACCAAGAGGGTATTATGCTAAGTGAAATAAATCAGTCAGAAAGACAAATGCCATATGGTTTCACTTATATGTGGAATCTAAAAAAACAATATACATGAACTAACAAAACTGAAACAGATTCATGGTTGACAGAAGGGGGTTGGTTGGAGAGGCTAGATGAAAAGGGTGATGGGATAAAGAAGTACAAGTTGGTATCTTGCAATATAGTCACAGGGATGTAAAGTACATCATGGGGAATATAGTCAATAATATTGTAATAACTGTGTATGGTGCCAGATGGCTACCGGAAATATCAGGTAGAACATTTTTTAAAGCATATGATTGTGTAGCCACTATGCAGTGTACCTGAAACAAATACAAAATAATATTGAATATAAACTGTAATGGGGGGACAGAAATTCTTATTTTTTAAAAAAGAATGACTTGAACTTTTGATTTAGGAGTGCAAAATATAAATGTGTGCTACTGCAAACCACTGAGACCCAGAGCTAAAAACATCTCTGGGCTGGTATGTGTTGGGGTGGGAGGGCCGGCCCAGGTTAACTGTGGCAATGAAAATTCCTGAGTCAGTGTAAATAATTGTGCTGTTATAAAACACAGATTTAGACCTTTGCTGACATCCTGAGTTCTTGAGGATTTCTGAATCCTGCCCATGCCATGAACTGCCCGAGGGGCTGTTATGCAAGCACAGATTGCCTCGTGAGACCTAGGAGGCCACTGAAATAGCTTCCTCACCAAGGAATCGCACCTCCCAACTACACTGCCTGAAGACCCACCACTTGAAACTGGATTACAGCATTTTATCAACAGAATTCCCAGGTTAAAATGTGCCTACTTTCGGGAGAGGTACCAACCACTGTCAGCCAGTAATATTTGCCTTGACCAAACTGGTCCTGAAGGACAGATTTGGGAGGTGAAGAAAGCAGGGCCCATGGTGATGGTGTCCCGCATTGGGAGAGGCTTGTGGGATGGGAACACCAGAATGGAAGGCCTGCTCTGCCATTGCTGCCTCCAGGGCAGTTGGCAGCAACTGTCAGAACCTGCTTCCTCGGCCATCATGGGGAGGTGCCCCTGTCACCAGTTAGTGTGACCTTGAATTGGTTCAGTGGCATGTGTGAACCAACATTCATGGAAGGTAATATTACATCACAGGAGACTGCCAAATGGAGGGCCCTGGACAACCAGAGAAAACTAAAAAGAAATTCCTGCCTGGCTGGTGTGGCTCAGTGGATTGAGTGCTGGCCTGCCAACGAAAATGTTGCTGGTTGATTCCCAGTGAGGGCACTCCCAGCGCATGCCTGGGTTGCAGGCCAGGTCCCCCCAGTTGGGGGCGTGTGAGAGGCAATCAACTGATGTTTCTTTGGCTCAATGATGTTTCTCTCCTCTTTCTCCCTCCCTTCCCCTGTCTCTGAAAATAAATAAATAAAATCTTTTTTTAAAGGAAATATTCTCTGAGGATATTTTATTATTGATTTGAGAGAGAGAAACATCAATCAATTGCTCCCCCCGGACACACCCAGCAATACAGGTACATGCCCTGACCAGAATCGAACCTGCAACCTTTTAGTGTATGGAATGATGCTCCAACCAACTGAGCAACCTGGTTAGGGCCCAGAGAAAACTTCTGAGGCCATCTTGGGGCCCCAAGAATTAAGACAGGTAATAAAGCATAACAAGGATGTGAAAAACATGTGTGTGGGGGGGAATGATCACAATTTTGTCTGAAACTAATTTTGGTGGAGTCCTAACTCCTACCTTTACTGAACACAGTGGACAAAATATGAGTCTGAAAGTCTCAAAATTATAGGCAAGTTGAAGTTACAAGTTCAGAAGGGCATGACAGAAACCATTACTGTGAGTTCACTAACGTTAGGACAATGGAATTCCTTTGAGGATTTCTGAGGTGAAAAGGTGTAGGAAAATGAACAAATAAACCTTTATTGAGTGCCTATTGCATGCAAAGTGTTGCAAAGAGCTAGGTGAGTGGAGGTTCAAAAACAAACAAAAGAGGACACAACCCAAATGTCCATCAATGGATGCACAGATCAACAAAATGTGGTACATACATACAATGGAATATTATTCAGTCTGTAAAAGGAATGAAATTCTGCCACATGCTACGGCAGGGATGACCATTGAAGACATTATGTAAGGGAAATAAGCCAGACACAAAGGGCAAATACTGTGTGATTCCACTTATAGGAGGCAGCTAGAATAGTCAGTCATAGGGAGGGGAAGCAGAGTCATGGTCACCAAGGAGCTGGGGCGGGGGTGGGAGTAGGGGGGCGTGGGAGGAATGGGAGTTATTCTTGAATGGGTACAGAGTTTCAGTTTGCAGGGATGGAAATAGTGCACCACTGCGAGTGTACTTAATAACTCTGAATTGTACACTTAAATAGGTAAATTTTATGCTTTGTGTATTTTAACACACACGAAAACTAAACAAAAGACCACAAACAGAAAAACCCAGGAGCCCTTTTTGGCCTCCAGACATTTGAGTTTAAAAAAAGAAGGAACACCCACAATGGAGGCCAACGCAGGATTACAGACCAGAGCACACAACTGGCAGGGACGCTGAAGCATCGCTCACTCCCAGCTCGGGGACTCGGAAAGCACTTATTGGGCATAATAAGTACCTATTTACCTGGCTCCCGCATGAGACTACGAGTACCCTCACACCAGGGACTCCTGTTTTCTTCTTCCTCTCCCCAGGACGGAGTGCCGGCCACAAAGCATCTTAATTCAGGTTTGTGGAATGACTCTTCGAGAACGGACGCGGCCCAAAGTATTTGCCCTTTGGAAACACGTTCAGGTTCACATTCATGAGTAAACTCCTAGGTTGCGCTTAGGGGCCCAGAGAGGAGTCATCCAGGTGTCCTCCGCTGGAGTCATCCGGGTTTACGCCCCAGGTCACTGGCAGCCTTCACCCTTCTTAGGAGGTCCCTAGACCTTACCGAGCTCTCGATGGAGGGCTCCGGGGCAACGGGCCGAGGGGGACGCCTCCCTCTCTCACGTGGCGCCCAAGCCGACCGCAACCAGTAGTCCAAGAAATGCCTCAGTGCACGCCCAGGCGCCACAGAGGAGAGAGGTGAGGCCTCAAAGGAAAGAAGGAAAAAAAAGTCCTGGCACCCCAAAGCTAGGTGGGAATGAAGCAAAACGCCATTCCTGCCAGCGCCGGGGCTAGCACGGCGCCGCGCCACCGCCAGGGGGCAGCCCTCCCCCACGTGGTCGGCATCGGCCCCGCAGGCGCCCCACCAGTTCCCGCGTCCAACTCTGCGGAACCCGCAGGAGAGGAGGCGTCGCGGCTCGTCCTCGCCCGCCTGGAGGGAAGGTGTCTCGTCCCTTGTACCAGCCTGAGGAGGCGGGGTGGCGTCCCCAGACTCGGCAGAGACCTGGGTGCGCTTTAGGGAGGGAGGGCGGTGGGGTGAGGGGGTGAAGGGGACTAAACGGGGGCGCTCGAGAAATGAAATGCCTGGGTTTCCGCCCTCGGGAAATGTTACGAGCGCAGAGCTGACAATCACGTGCAAATGTGTAGGTTAACTAAAACAAACAAAGCAAGTGGACTGACCAAATGCGGGGCTTTAGTAAAGCTCACCAAATCTCTGTTAACACTGTCCCTGCAGCGGTTCTCCTGGGTTGATCTGCTGCTCTGACCTTCAGTAAACCCTAACACTTTCTCCTGAACGGTGAGAAGGTAATTTCCCACGTTTAAAAAAACATTTTTTTTTTTCAGGGAACAGCCCTTTAACCCTTTGGGGAGGGGCCTTCAGACAGTGACAAACGCAACGCCAGGTCAGTCCCCGTGCCCTTCTCGGCCGGACAAGTTCAGGGCGGTGGCAACAATGGAATGACGGCCGTAACTGATCATCTGATGTAACTAATGGTCGGCGAACAAATTCTTCCCCTCCGTTTCATCTTCAAATACTTCGCCACACACCAGTCCCGAGTCCAACGAAAATCACGGTGTTTATTTAGATATCGATTGAGCAGTACTTACAAAACTTAGACTTTCAAATGTAAAAGTGAACTCTTCGGTAAGGACTCCTGGCTACATCAACAAAGCAATGTAATGCCTGATTAATAGTGCTGATTAATGTTGGCTCAGGTTAATCCTGAACCAATTACAATAATTAAATGGTTCAGCCATATATCAAACGAGAGTAAATGAAAAATAATTTATTTAGAACTTTGAGACATTCTCATAGATCTTTCAAATCTGTGATGAACTTTATGGGTCATTTATAAGTGTAACTGGTTGGTAGCCGTTCTCAACAACAAAAACTCGATTTTAAAACAAGTCTTAAATGGGGGAATAGTTTATTTTTGAGGCTCTGTGATTGATAAGGGGAATAATGAAACGTTCCAAAATGTGAAAAGTACTTGGTCCATAAAACGGCACACACAAGGGCAGCTGATGAATGTTTCCACAGAAAGCCATCGAGTTTTGATTCTCAGTTCTCATCAAGTGGTCATTTTTTAATGAGCAAGCTACAATTTTAGGCAAGTACCCCTCCCTTTGAAGTAGAAGTGCTTTAGGAAATGCCAAAATCCTATAGGTATAGCTATGGAAGTATGAATTCCCAAGCTATTAGGATTTTTTCACTAGCCAAATTAGAGTTTATGACAAACCTAAGTATACTTAAAATAGAATCACATTTGAATTATTTCCACTCACTTGTCTGTCACCTGAAAAGAAAAACTGAGTTGACCAGAACTTGAATCTTACTTAAAAAAAAAACAAAAACAAAAAAACCCCCACACAACTCCTTTGTTTCTTTTCACCAGTAGCTATTGGAAATATTCGTTGATTTTCAAGAAAACATTTATTTTTTTAAGACTTTATTTTTTAGAGAAAGGGGAAGGAGAAAGATAGGGAGAGAAACGTGATCCGTTGCGCGGGGGCAGAACCGGCAACCCAGGCAAGTGCCCTGACCGGGAATCACCCAGTGACCTTTGGCTTTGCTAGAGGATGCCCAGCCAACTGAGCCACACTCGTCAGGGCTCCAAACATTTAAAAAACGTGTCTGAAAATTTTTATTTATCATTGTAGTTTCTATTATTAAGCCCGCCTGAGTGCAGACGTGTGTATACGTTATAGTAAAGCAAGTATTTGGAGATTACCACGAAGTGTTGATTAGCATGTTCCTCTCACTGGTAACTATAGAGCCCTTTACCCCATTATGAAAATATTAACTTTTTGGGGTAGTTTCTAGGTGCAATTTTTTTTTTGCGAGTGTTTGGGTTTTCACTAAGTGTTTCCATTTCTTCTCTACATTCAGTCGTTGCTTTATTTATACTCAAGAAAATTTTCAGATCCTCTCATTAGAGGGGCTTAGTTTACCCGTCAAGTTTCTAGGGCATTCAATTGCAGATAAGTGACTCAAACGCCAGCCTAACGGTGTTTTTTGTAACAGGGGGTAGAAAACAAACGTCTTTGGGGGAGAACCAAAAGAGACAGGGTGAAAGGTCAATAAACAATGATTGTGCTCAAACGGGGGTGGAGTGGAGATTCTCATCGGATTCGCTGGGGAGCCACTTGCCCTATCTGGAGGAGATGGGACAATCCCAACAGACCTCCTAGCCATTCCCCAGGGACCACCTCAGATGATGGGGTGTCGTTTGGCCCCGGCTGGCCGGCTCCTACAGGCCTTGGAGTGGTCAAACCGCCACGTCCAGGGGCTGCTTCTGAAGTTAGGGTTGAAGGCCAATGGAAGAGAAAGAGGCTGAGAACTCTAACTCGTGCCTTGGGGTCCACCACCGCGGGCCATGCGTAATTCAGGTCTCAGCCCTTTTGGCAAGGAATGGTGGAGTCCTCTCTCGTGTTGTCTCTTCTCAGTTCCTGCTCCCTCCTATGGGTGAACTTTTTCTCCACAGCAAGACTGATTTCCTAGGCTTTCTTTCCCTTCCCTGGGTAGTGCTCTGACGTGCACACCATGTGACAAGCCTCCTTCTGCTATAAGCCGCGTGAAGGTCCGCCCTCTCCTGGTCTCAGCCCCTCGCCTCGCGGAGCTCTGTCCCTAGACTCTCACCCATCCCACACCCTCCCGGGCGCTCCAACGCTCAGACTTGTTCACCCAGGGCCCTGTCACCCCCTCTTCAAGTGGCCCGTCCAGCGGCTCTCGGAGAGGGGAAGGTCAAGTCCTCCGCCCCGGCCCGGGTGTGCGCGCAGCCAAGGGGGCGCAGGGACCGCGGGGCAACCGCGGAGGCGCAGGAGTTACAAACTCGCAGTGCAAAGCCTGGGCCACCACCGAGCAGCCCCGGAGCTTGGCTTGAGCAGCAGCTGCGCCCCCAGCGTGGCGCCCCGGGGCCAGGCCCTCCGCCCGGGACCCGGGCTGGGGCGCGGCGGGAGCCTGGAGTCCGGCGCCCCTATGCGCCGCCTCAACGTCGCAGCGCGACAGCTATGACCCTGAGCACGGAGATGTCCGATGCCTCCGGCCTCGCCGAGGAGACAGATATCGACGTGGTGGGGGAGGGCGAGGACGAAGACGACGAGGAAGAGGAGGACGACGAGGGCGGCGGCGGCGGCGGCAGCGGGCCCCGGCTGGATGTCCCCGCGCAGCGGCGGCGGCGGCGCTCGTACGCCGGCGAGGACGAACTAGAGGACCTGGAGGAGGAGGACGACGACGATGACATCCTGCTGGCCCCGCAGCCTGGGGGCTCCCCGGCGCCCCCCGGCCCAGCCCCGGCGACGGGGGCCGGGGCCGGCGGGGGCGCGGGCGGCGGCGGGAGCGCGGGCGGCGGCGCCAAGAACCCGCTGGTGAAGCCGCCCTACTCGTACATCGCGCTCATCACCATGGCCATCCTGCAGAGCCCCAAGAAGCGGCTGACGCTGAGCGAGATCTGCGAGTTCATCAGCGGCCGCTTCCCCTACTACCGGGAGAAGTTCCCCGCCTGGCAGAACAGCATCCGCCACAACCTCTCGCTCAACGACTGCTTCGTCAAGATCCCCCGCGAGCCCGGCAACCCCGGCAAGGGCAACTACTGGACGCTCGACCCCGAGTCCGCCGACATGTTCGACAACGGCAGCTTCCTGCGCCGGAGGAAGCGCTTCAAGCGGCAGCCGCTGCTCGCGCCCAACGCCGCGGCCGCCGAGTCGCTGCTGCTCCGCGGCGCTGGCGGCGTGGGGGGCGCGGGCGACCCCGCGGCCGCCGCCGCCGCGCTCTTCGCGCCCGCGCCGCCGCCACCGCCGCCGCCTGCCTACGGCTACGGCCCCTACGCCTGCAGCTACGGCCTGCAGCTGCCGCCCTACGCGCCCCCCTCGGCGCTCTTCGCCGCCGCCGCCGCCGCCTTCCACCCGCACTCGCCCCCGCCGCCCCCCGCGCCCCACGGCGCGGCCGCCGAGCTGGCCCGGACCGCCTTCGGCTACCGGCCGCCTCCACTCGGCGCCGCCCTGCCCGGGCCTCTGCCGGCCTCCGCGGCCAAGCCGGGCGGCCCGGGCGCCGCGGGCCTGGCGCGCTCGCCCTTCTCCATTGAGAGCATCATCGGGGGCAGCCTGGGCCCCGCCGCCGCCGCCGCCGCCGCCGCGCAGGCCGCCGCGCAGGCCTCGCCCGCGCCCGCGCCCGCGCCCGCGGCGGCGCCCGCGCCCGGACCCGGCGGCTGCGCGGCCCAGGCGGCCGTGGGCCCGGCGGCCGCGCTCACTCGCTCCCTCGTGGCCGCCGCGGCCGCCGCCGCCTCCTCCGTGTCCTCGTCGGCCGCCCTGGGGACCCTGCACGCGGGGCCCGCCCTGCCCGGGGCGGAGAACTTTACTGCCAGGATTTCCAATGGGTAGAGCGCGCTGTCAGCGCCCTCGGGGCGCGGAAGGTAGGACTCCCGCTCCGTTCTCCGCCTCGGTGGTTGGGGGTTTGGTTCGCTCCGGCCGGCGCGGCGCCCCTGCCCCCGCGCCCCCGTTTTCGCCGCCGCGGATCCTCGGCCGAGACTGTGTGTGGCGACCGCTCGGCTTCGCGGCCCGTCCGGTTATCGAAGCCGCCCTGCGCTGCAGCCCCGGCCCGGGGGAGGGAGGAGAGGGTGCTGGCGGCGGCTGCCCGGTCTAGGCACAGAGACTTCCTTGACTTCGGGGAACGCTTACAAATTCTAAGCCTTTTTGAGGTCTAGAGATTCTCAGGTCCAGGCGTTAAAGAAAAAAAAAAAAAAATTAGTGTCCAAAAGACGAACAGTAAAGGCCCTGAAGATTGTCGGCAAAACAGTCATTTTGTTTTGAAGACACTTGCCTGGTGTACTTTTTCATGAAAAGGAAAAAAACGATTAACGAGTTTACACAAGGAAAAAAGTCAGAATTATTTCTTATTTTAACCTGTGTTTTGTATCATAATAGACATGCGGAATTTTTATTTTGTACTTACTGCATATTCTTTACAAGGAATATTGTAAATTTTACTGGCAATTGTTGTACTATTCATTCTAATGTAAGATTTTTACACTTTTTCAGAAATAAAATGCTTAATTTTTAAAGAAAATCCACCAAAAGAATTGGCTTTAGTCATCCCCTTAGTTCATTTTCTTTCTGTTTAAAAAAGCTTCTGTGTGAGAGAAGGAACCCATTATAGAAAAGGCAAATAATTTCAAACACAATTTTTTTCAAACAATTTAACAAAAGTACTATTACAGGAGGTCAGAAGTTTCTTTTCAATGATAACAAATAAAAGAAGTAACTTTGGTATACATTTTCAAATCTAATTCCATTCCATTTTGATGAGCATTGAGTCTATTTAAAATTAAAGCCACAGTTACCTTAGGATAATTTTATAAAACTTTCTATTTTTTGACCTTCCCACTTCAAGCAATTTCTACTGCTGTTTGAGCACAATATTGCGAATATCTGTTAAACACTCTGCAACGTAGTATTATATAGTAACAGAATCAATACAAGTAAATATGCAATTTTTAGTTGTACATTTTTAATAGGTGTGATCATCAGCTAAATAGCTTTAAAGTTCTGAATAAGAAAATGTTCACATACACAAAATAAATTGTATTGGAAAGTTTTGGTATTTAAAGCTACTATTTTCTCAATATAAGAGATTCCAGTAATTGCATAAAGAAGTTTTTATCCTGAAAGGCAAACATCAAAATTCTAGCTTAAATGAATAAGTAATAAAAATGAAAATGCACCAAGTGTTTATTGAACTAATTATATTTATACATTTTAGATAATTTAGAACATCTTTTTTTTTCAAATTCTATGTGTTTTCATTAAACTACTTGTTGCAGGCAACTTTTAGACCTTGAAAAAAAATGTGAGACTGTAGTTTTGATGACTACAGATATTACTGTGGGCTCAAATAAACCAAGACATTAAATACTTAGTACCAGTGAGTTGCAGAGGAAGTAAAATCTGTTCATTAAAATTTTCGAATCCCTCGGCAGGTGTACATCTGCAGCTTTGACCACGCAAGTTAGCAGAGACTGAAATATAGGCCAGTATTTGCAGTGACATGCATTCTTGACATCTTGTCCCCTCCTTTATTTTTAGGGAGGAAGAAACTGACTCACAGCCTCAAACTTAAGTTCCTTTCTTTTTTTCCTGTGAAATGTTTAGAAGTTTCCTGGCTGGGCAGCTACCCAGTTGGGTCGAGCCTTGTCCAGTACACCAAGGTTATGGTTTGATCCCAGCCAGGGCATGTACAAGACACAACCAATGAGTACATCAGTACGGGAAACAACAAATCAGTCTCTCTCTCTCTCTCTCTCCCCCCCTTCCTCTCCCTCCCTTCCCCTCGTCCTCTCTCCAATCAATAAAAAAATTTAAAAATAAGCAGACATGTTTGGAAGAGATTAAATGAGTTAAACATATTCACCCTCAAACTTAACAGTAAATATATAGATGCAAATTGAAGTATTATTAGACAAGAATCTTATATGCCAAAGTTACTTTTATTCTAGCCCAGATAAGGGAGAGGAGACATTGGGACCGAGGACATCTGATGCCACTGGCGTGGAGAGGCATCAGCAGGAGGAACCCAAACGACACAGGTACTGCTGGCGCCCCTCGCAGCCTTCTGTGGCACACAGATCTGACGTTTCCCTCTGAAAGTAATGGTGAAGAGAGAGTGCAAGAACAATCACGTGTGTGTGATTATTTGCATGAGGCTTGGATGTCCTGAAAGCAGGGATTCCTGGCCAATCTCTTTGTGGTCAGAGTCCCGCATCTTTAAAAAAGTGTCAGGAGGAGCCCCACTTCCTGGGCTGCCAGTACCCTTAAGGGAATGGCAGGTAGGTGCTGGGCAACCCAGCCTCTCTCCGGTCCGGGTCCCGCAGTTCCCGTCCCGCTTCTTCCGTGCTGGCTAGAGAGACCGCCCGTGCATCTGGAGCCCTGAGCCATAAGAAAAAGTCAACTCAACCTGCCTGCCTCAGTCTCGATTTTTGGATCCTTTAAGTCCAGCTGCTCCACTCTCCCGGTTTGCGGTTCTGCGGTCAGCTTCGCTGGCCATTCCAGCCTGGCCGGTGGTTAGAGGAGATACCAGGGCTGGGTGACCCGTGGGCTGTGACAGGAGTGGGCTCCGGGCTGAGGGGCGAGGGCCTTGGGGCAGGCAAGGATTGCGAGGTGGGCCGTGGATCCCGCAAAGCCCAGAACGCGGGGTGAGCAGGTGCTGGAACAAAGGCTGCCCGGCTACCGTGGCCTTTGATGGGCAAGGACGTCTCCTCCCGGGCCCCGCATTCGCATGCAAATTCAGCTCTGGTCCCCTTTTCTTTGAAGGCAAACAGAAGGATGTTTGTGTGTTTGTAAGGATGAAGCCTGCTTGAACAAGCCTGGCTCAATAGGCTGGGTCTCGAAAAATAAACCAGTTGGACAAACATTGGCCACCAGCTCTCTCCTCCCAACTACAAAGTGTGGATTTGCTACAACTCATTAACCCGACGCTTTTCTCCCCTTATCCTCGTTTCTCTGCTCATCAAACGCCCCCGTAGAGCCTGGAGACAAATGACCGAAGCACAGTTGGGAAGGAATTGCAGTTAATAGGGAGAGGGATATATTGGGGCTAATGGTTTGGGCAGATCCCGGAGAAGGACCACACAAAAAGGAGCCTCTCCATTCAGGGCTCTGTTGTGCGCGGAGATTTAATCTGCAGCTAGATTTAGCCAAATGTTATCTATTGCTGGGGTAATGAAGCCCGTATGGATTGAATTGCTCCTTGTACCACACATGGTGTCATGACCTTAGATTGTTTCTTGGTTGGTTTCTTTTTTCTCTATTGGGTAATTATTTTATTTCTTTAAAATAAGCTAGCGCTTCTGCTCAACACCATGTTTACTCTCCATCTCTACCCCCTGTATTTATTTAAGAACCACTTCCCTTCTTCTTAAAAAAAAAAAAAAGAAAAGAAAAGAAAGGAAAACTGGGTAGGGGAAGGGAAAATGGGGGGACCCATTCTCTCCCTGTTTTTTACTCACTGAGATACCTGTCTGTTTGCACACCTCTACTTCCCTGGCCCCTGCCCAGGGGTCCTTTCCTGCCCAAACTTTCTGCTGATGGAACTCAAATTTCGGGTATATTTATTATCAAAAACCTTACAGTGAATGTTGTAAGCATCCATTTGGGAGAAAGACTTCTGCCCTTTGCAGTTTTGTGTGTGTGTGTGTGTGTGTGTGTGTGTGTGTGTGTGTGTGTTTAATCTACCATTTCTTCCCACAGCCTGTCCTCTGAGGGAGCTGAGGGAGGTGGTTATTCTGATGGAAGGCGATTATTTTGATGGAATACCAGCCTATGTCATTTATTAAAGGCTTTTTGAGGCCAGTGGTTGTGCCGGTTTTGTTTTCCTCTCTATGGCCCTGGTGGCTCTGATTTCCTTGCTTGACTGAGGACCAAGCTTGAAGCAACGAATGGTGTTATTACAACTGCTATTGATGGGTAGGGATCTGATCTTAACTACCCAAAGCCAGGAGTTAAGGATTCTAGTTTTAGGTTTAAAATTCTCTGCTTGGCTACATACACATTTTGCTCACACCTGTTTTTATTACTGTCTGAGAAAAGTCATTTGGGGGCAACTTAAGGGTCGTGACAGCATCAAACTCAATCCAAATCAGCAATGTGCCTGGGAGCCACCCTGGTGTCAGTGGGCTCCCCCGGGGGGTCACTTTGGGTCTAATTGGAATGCCAGGGGTCCCCTTCCCGCTTTAGAACTGAACCAGATGAGGACAGGCCTGCGGGGCAGAGGCCAAGGGAAGAGGGCCCGGCATTGTCAGCATCCGTTCTTGTCTCCCGGTTTCCTGGTGTTGCAGCTGGGTCACTCATATGCGCACACAGGCATGCACACTCATTGCCCATCAGCTGCCACTTGCCTCCCCACTCCCCTATGATTTCGTAATTAGGCATATGCTTTTTGTTGGTAAATGTGTTTGATGTCATGGCCAGTGAAACATGGAGTGTTTATAGGGCCACAAATGTAAATGTGTAAATATGTTTAGTGTAAAATCTGGCCCTTCGACTTTAGCAATAAATACCCTGCCAACTCGGATACGATTACATTTGACAGAAAGATGGAGAATCTGATCATGACCAGCTGCTCAGGGCTCTTTGGGGCTTATACACTCCCAACTGAATTCACTTTTCAGATAATTTCTTTGCATGTTACGTCTCTCTAATCACATCTTCCCTTGATGTGAACAGCTTAGGCTCTTTGCTTTTTATTGTTGACCCTTCTGGCATGCAAGGAACTTCCTGGTTATTCCTCCTGCTTCTTTACCAGGAAAATACTATTCAGTAACAAGCAAAACACACACAGAGGAAACAACTGATTACTATCACTGGTTCCTTTTTGAGTCCTGAGTCTACAGGTGTGATAAGATGGGTAGGAAGAGAAATGAATGTAGATTGTGAGCTCAGACCCACATTTATAATTTCCCTTGTCCTTCTCATCATCATCCTAACTTTAAAAACTCTTGAGCTACTCTGACTTTTAAATAAACATTTTAAGGAAGTACAATATGCATACAGAAAAATGCACAAAGTTCACCCACTTTTCACAAAGTGAACACACGCATGTAAACCAGCATCAGACCAAGAAGCAGATGTGGCCACAGACACTCCTTTCCTGTGCATTCCAGCCGCTACTCTCAGCACACGTTAACTTTTTAAAAGGGCTTTCACTAATATCTTTCTCAACTACACTTTGAGAAAGAGAAGACAAGAATTATTATTGACTCCATTTTACAAATAAAGATATCAAGGCTCAGAAGATACTAAGTGACTAGCCCAGTGTCACAGCTATTTTATTTCCATTACATTACACTGCCACTCTGTTGCCATCGTTGTGATTTATTAAACACCCATGGTGATGGGGCAGTTGCCTTAGAGATCACTGAGTCATTTATTTCTTAAACACGTTTGTCTTGAAAACTTGCTAGACCCTCCTCCCTGCCATCTCTACTCAGGGCTTCCCAGTGGTCCCCCAGCTCCTTGTTTTAGATGCATTTGGAATCTATAACTAATTATTTTGGATGTGGCAGCTTCCTCCACCTACTTACATATGATACTCTCTTAGCATCACTTCTCCAAATTTTTCCCAGCGGTAGTCTTCTTTTACAACATATCACACACACACAAAAACACACACACACAGCTTACCTTTTCACTATTTGTCCATTTCTTCTGCTCTCACTAATTTTTAATGGTCGAAATCTACCAAACTGGCAGAACTTTTTGCTAAACTGCTAAGCAGATCTTTATAACTAGACCCAGGGTCACCTCCTTCCCATGGGGAAAAGAAAAAAATATTAAGAGTCAGATCAACTAATGTAACATTTCATGAGAAAGCAAATCCTTTTCCTGCACATGTGTCCACCCTCCCTCCAGATACCCTCTCAAGCATTTTACTGTTCTTGAACAGCTGGGTGGCTCCAGCGGGTCCTGTTAGCCCTTGCACAGCTGATCCACTGCACTGGAGCCCCCAGGGGCAATCCCACCTGGAGCTCAACCTGCCTGGCCAGAGGTCTCCCTACAAATGCTTTTGTGGGGAGGGAATTCCAGACCTCCTGCTGGAATCACATCCCTTGGTGTGAAGAGCCCATCCTTGCCCATTGCCACAGAAGCCTCAGTGAAACCCAGTGTCCTCAGGCAGGTGCTGGGGCCAGTGCTTTTTGTCTCTTCCCAGGACATCCAGGCGGGAGTCAATGCTGGGATTGTACCTGACTGAAGCTGCAGACTGCCTCCAAAAGTGTTCATGGTGATTTCTGCCCCCCACCCCCCAGGGGCAGTGATTAATGCCAGAAAATATTGATTTTTTTTAGAGAAAGAGTGGTTTTCTTAAATATCAGGAAAAGTTTTTTTTTTGTTTTAATTCCAGACCATAAAGGAAAACCCATTCAAGAAATAAAAGCAGTCAATTAATATCAGGAGCTGTATATAGAGAACCTGGAAAATTCTAATTCAGAATTTGAAATGAGGAGTAGTTCTGAAAACATATTTTTACTCTTGAGAGTGACTCTGTTGTTCAAGGTAGGGTGTTTCCCTGGACACGGAGTGCTAGAGTTAAAGAGAATCTACCTGGTCTGTGGAGCAGAACGCAAGCTGTGTGAAATGCATCCACAGGCCCACAAGTGCATGCCCGCTGAGCACCAGGAGAGGAGGAAGGCCACAGGCGGGGGAGGATGGATCTGCGACTGGGGAGCCTTGCCTGGGCCTGTCTGTCTCCGAGGCAGCCAGACAGGCACAAACTAGGATTCTCTCTTGTTTGCGACTAGTGCTGGTCAATAACAGACTGGCAAAGAAGAAGAGGGGCAGACATTAATTATGGCAGAAAGCAGAAGCTTCTCTGCATCCTTGCTTAGGAATTCCCATTAATATAACTGAAAGGCAGATATTGTCTGCAATAAAAGGACGCCACACATTTTCTGAAAAGTCAGCGATGAAGAGTTTTCGTGAATGAAAAAATAACTTGCTTCTCTATTTCTATTTTTATTTTTTATCAGAGTTTGATATATATGAAAATGATTGTGAAAAGATTATGTTCTGTTCAATGTTGGACTATGGAGAGGGAAAAAAAAAATCACAAACCAAAGAAATTCTCCAAAGCCCACAACTGAAGAAATAAGACTAGGTTAAAATTAAATGTTAGATCCCGCTTCTTGCCATGTGAGGATACGAGAAGACAGCCATTTACCAGCCAGAAAATGGGCTCTTGCCAGACACTGGACCTGCCGGCACCTTGATCTTGGTCTTCCCAGCCTCTAGAACTGTGAGAAATAAATATTTGTTGTTTAAGCCCCCAAAAAATAAATAAATAATCCCTTTTCACACTCATTTATAGTTTTGGGGAGTATGGACACAGGTTGTGAGAAATAAGACAATTTAGTGAAAATGCTTTGGAAAACATAGAACCTATACAAAGGTATAGGATGATGATTCATTTGTGGCTCCTTTCCCACACCCTTATTCTTCCAGGAAATAAAAATAAAAACTAAATTTTGGAATATACCCACATCCTTAAATTAGTTAAAAATCTTTGGCTCTATGTAAAAACTCATCTCTCTTCAAAATTCCCACCCCATCTATGAAATAAATGGTTACTTAACCTTTTTCAGAAACAGTGAGGAAAAAAGATACAGCATTGTGTTTTCTCTTACTTCAGCCAGATGTGTATTTGGACAGATAACTTTCTCCTTCCTTCTAAAATAAACAAACCAATGGTGTTTTAAAGCCACTCTTCTAGGCTCTTGCTCTGTTTCTTTTCTCTGCTTACCAGTCATCTCTTCAACTTCTAAGCTTTGAGAAGTGGGATTAGTCTGCAGTATTTATTGAGCACCTGTTACATTGCAAATCTTCTTACTCCTGCTTTAAATATAAGAACAAATGAAAAGAACCCCGACCAGTGAGTTGCCTCCAATGACAACCATACACTCCTGGGACAAGAGGAGCCAGCCTTTCATCAGGAAACAATGGGGCGGCAGGAAGGCCAGCAAGGTAATTTTTCCATTTATCCATTTCACAGAACCACTTGAAAAATCTCAGTGGTCTGTAAACTGGATTGAAGCTGTCTGCTTCTTACCAGTTTATTTCCAGTGCGCCAGTTGACTCACAAAATGCCTAAAGCACCCAGGTGCCCATGTGGCCTGGTGATAACTCAGTGCCAAACTCCTCTGTGCAGAGAACGTGAATTTGAGTTTTCTTCCCAGCCTTTTTACTACAGTTACCTATGAGTCTTACTACCTATTAGTCACCAGTTCTTCCCTGTGAAGACTTTAAAGCAGGGGGAGAACAATCAGGCCCATCATAAAATGCTCATACTACTGTGAACTGAGACCGTGACCTCCATGGAATGAGTTTGTGTTCACATGGGGTTGTGAAGCGTTAGATACAGAGGCACAGTGAAAAATCCTAGGATGCTTTTTTCCCTGCTTAAACATTTTATTACAAATAAAGAAAACTGAAAAACAAATCACTGCGTTATTTTCCTTGTAGTCTTTTATAAACTTTGAAGTAAATATTTTCAACTTGCGGAAATTGTAGAAACATCGGTATACAAACAGCCCAGGTTTGGGACCATGGGGGAGGGCGGGGGGGGAGGGGGGAGGGTTGCATAGGCACCCGAGAGTTTTCCAGTATTCAGTTCGAGCATTATCCTCATCTTTAAGTTGTTATCACCAAGGGATTGTGGTAAGTCATCAGGTTTGTTTTCTTCAAAAGTAACTAGGGGTACAGAGGACAAAAATAAAATGCTGAGGAGCTCTGTGTTCTGTTTTTCTATTTAAGGAATTTAATATTTCTTTGCCTTCCTCCTCTTTTCCTCCCTCTTCTGCCATCCATCTGCATACATAGCAGAAATCCAGCAAACCACCCCCCACACGTCTTTAGAATTTGTGGGATGGGAATCCCTTATTTTAGGGAGTTGGTGGGTGCAAGTTGTTATTGTAACTCTATTCTGTAACTAAAGCTCTGGCATGTAATAAATCTCTCCCCAAAGACTTTTGGATCTTTGATTTGAAAAATCGGATTCCTTTTGTGGAAACAGTTGACAGGAACCTAAAAGGATTAGTTGCATTCCACATAGGATAATTTTTACTGGCAACATTTTGAAACGATTTGGTCCCTTTCAGGCCTTAAACAATGTCCAGAAAAATGATCTAACGAGACTTGTATTGTTTTCCTTTGTCTGTGAATCCGTTTGCTGCTTGTGCCAACGTCTCGGTAGGGATTTGACAGAGTTTTCCTCCCGAGCAGTGCACCGAATTAATGTTTGATCGCCCTTTCTACTTGGATTGTTACCTCCTTGGGCCAGGGGCGCAGCAAAGTTTTTCCAACGTCAGCCCCTAAAACGAGGCAGGAGCCCTTGGTCTGCCTGTCAGTGGCACTCTGTCTGGGAGGGGGGGCGTAGGGACCCATCGTCACTTGCCGAGAGCCAGGCGTCCGGTGCTCAACAGCCTGGCCCAGTGTCGCCAACGGCTCAGGCGCCCGGACGTCGCAGGGGTGGGCGAGGCAGCGTGCACTCCCCAAACCTTCACCGTCCTGACAGTCATCTGTCCCCCAGGATGCGATGCTGAAAGCAAGAGGAAGAAAAGGGAGACAGAATGTTGCTTCTTCCTATCTCCCCCTGCACCCTAAAGAAAGCCCCAAACGAAAAGCTAAGAGAGGCCTGCCTTCTCCTAGACGGTCACAGTGTTGCTGCGCCTGCCTTGGGGGACCGCGCTCCCGCCTCCCCCGACCCTCTCCACTGTTTATTTTGTTGTCAGCGGACTTATCAAGATGTTAGTTGCTGGAGGTTCTGACCTGCCGGGCGCTTTGGCTGCTCAGCCTGGGCTTTCCGCTCTGTTTTTACACCTGCACAAACTCCACCGCACTCCCCTGTCTGATTTATAGCCCAATTAAAGGTTCACTGTTCTTGAAGCCACCCGCGCTGATCCCTTCCCCGCCTCCCGCGGGCCGCGGCGGGAGCTGGAATGCGCTGGGCCGGGCCTCTCTGCGCCCGCGGACCCGGCGTGCGGCCGGGGAGCTCGCCCGAAGCCCGAAGGGCGGTGGCGTGGGCGGAGGGCCTGCTGCAGGACAAGGGCACAGAAACGTCTCAGGCACGCCACCCGAAGCCGCATGCAACTAAGTACGCCTCCCCAAAGTTTTTTTTCTTCTTGGGGGTTTTGACTTTATTGGGATGAGGAACTATGCTGACAGCAAGCAAAGCCAGTGGCAAGGAGGTCGCAGGAGTGGCCACATGGCGCGACCGGCCGCACAGCCCCGCACCGATCTTTTGGCTCCTGTGCTGCCCAGGCCGCACCTCTGCAAGATCTTCCGAGTGAGGAACCGGTGGCCACGGGGCTGGCGTGGCGGAGAGACGCCAGGCCCGGGCGGGAGGCCATGCGCCTCTCGTCCTCAGTCCCTCCTTCCGGCTCGGCTCTGCAGGCCACGGCCGGGAGACGCTCCCTGGAGAAGCAGGAGGTGCCAGCGGCCAGGTCTCAGCGGTGGGCGGGAAGCGCGGGGTCAACGACCGCCCCGCCGGCGAATCCGGCCAGAGCCGAGCCTTAGAGCGGGCGGGTGGGCTCCCGCTCCACTACTTTGCGGCCTTTTCTTTTCGGGGAGAATAAGCGGCAACCCAACCGAGATTGGCAGCATTGAGCATCTTCCTAACCCACCCTGTCTTCTTTCCATCTATCAATCCACCTTTCTAATTAGACTAATTAGGAGCGCTCTGGAGTGTCGCTAGGCCCGGGGAATGAAACTCTTAGAGGTAGTGAAAGGAGGCCTGAATGGCCACTCTGGGGGCCGGGCGGGGTTTTTCTGCGACTCATTCAGCACAGAGTAACAGTGGCTACATTTATCCCTGGCCATTGAAAAGAGGCTCGATTAAAACGTTTGGGAACTAGTGCCACCCTGCATCCCTTCTCTAATTAGAGGAGCCCGGGGCGATGGCGAGAACGCCAGGACCCCGCAGACTCCAGTCTTCGGCGCTACTGCTTTCCGCCCTTTCAGCGCAGCCGATTTCCTTCCCCAAGACAAAAGTCTGCCACCTCCCCACCTGTTGCCAGGCGCTCCTTCCCCACCATCCGTAGACCCTTCGCTCCCCTCCTAGGCCGAAAGCCAAGCCAACAGCCTTAGGACACGCAGCACAGCGGAGAGGTTGGGGGCAGCCGAGCGGACAGGGGCTCCCGGTTTCCTCTTCCCAGCTTGGAAAGCAGCCCTGTGCATTCGGTAGGCCTCACGATTTTTTTCCATCTGCTTCCCCGGTATTTCTCACATTGCCTATGTATAGCTTGGTCTTAAACCCTCCACCTCTCCCCCTGCCCCCCCCCCCCCACTTAAAACATGGAATTTCCAAGTCGAGCATCTGGGAATGGCAATCTTAGGTGACCACTGTTTTCGTCCCACACTTTGCTGTAGGAGTTCTTCGCCTGCATAAAAAATTTGTACTTTTTGTCACGTCTTTTAAAGAAATGTGTATTGAGCACCTACTGTGTGTCTAGAGATAAATTCTTACTATACTCCTCAGCCTTTTTCCTTCCCTCTTAGTCCATGCCCAGGTATGTCTTAAGTTAAACCTGACTTGCTTAATTCCTGAAGAAAGCTGTTGATTTTATTATCCCCATTGTAGATGTGTAGATATAGGTAGATTTTTCTTGGCTTAGGAGGAGGGAACCAAGACACAAGACATTAGGGAAGCAAGAGACAGAAATGAGAGACAGCAGACATATTGCATCTACAGATTGTGTGTGTGGGGGGGGTATTCATTTTCTTGGTAACGGAGTGGTATCTGATATTTTTACAAAAATTTGGAATGCATTTTACTCTCAAAGGTGACTAAGAGGGTTTGATCTCCTCTCTTTCTTTCTCATATTTTGTTGCCCTAATCCACCTTTATTGGAAAAGAGCCAAATGTACAAAGAAACATCATCAGGTCGCTGTTCTTGATCTCGTTAATTTAGAAAATGGAACCTCAGCAAAAGATACTATTAACTAAATGTCGGCCCGCCATATGTAGAATTCCTTGGATCCAAACTTCAAAAAAAAAAAGTAATGAAAGATGTCATGTGAGTGAAAATCCCATGTGATGTCATGGGATTTTTAAAGGCCTAAACTGATCTTAGAATTTTATTGTTTCTACACCCTGCTTCACAATATTTTAATTTAACAGTTATAATATGTGTGGCATTGCAACATAAATCTAACTAAGAAGCTGGGATGGAGCAGAGCAGAGGAAAGAAATGAGAGTGTTCATTTGCATGGGGGGAAATTATAATTTTCAAAATTTAAAAAATCCTGGAAACTTTGAAGTGAAAAACCAAAATTTGTTCTGTAATTTTTATTATCAAATCTCTTATTTCTCATTTTAGTTGCTAATTTAAATTTTAATTAAAGAATAACATGGTAAGGTGCTCAACTCCTAAGCACGGAACTTGATGAATTGTACATATACACACACCTGTGCACCCTTTCTTAGACCAAGTCATTGAACAGTGTAAACACCCCAGAAAACTCCTCCATGCCCCTTCCAGTCAACACCACCCCACCGCCAACCACTGTTCTCATTTCTGTCACTGTAGATTATTTTTAATGCCCTTGAACTTCATATAAATGGAATCATACAGTGTATTAGTAGTGTTTTGTTTTTTTCTTTTATTCACCGGTATGTTTTGGAAATTCATTTGCTCAAACTCCTATTTATAAGACCATATAAATGGTAAGTCAATTTATATAGGTCTAGAAGGGTAGGAAAACACTGGAAAGCTTTACCTTACTCAGTTTAAAACAAACAGAATTCCATTAAAACAAATACCCCCTTCTCCCAAAACTCTACCCCCCCAAATCACATCATTATCAAATAGCAGAGGTAACTTCATGATTACAAGTAGGTAAATAAGTATGATGTAGTATTTTACCATGGCAACTATTAGTTACATCATTTTCAAGATCTAATTGTGGGTAAATGTAAGGAGAGCAGAAGCCACAAGCTACTTTTGTAATTGGATTCTATTTTCTATTTGCCATTTCAGCCCCTAATACTAGTAGTAAGTACTTTGGGCCTCTTCACAAAGAATGGCATGAACTTGAGGGGAAAGTAAATTGCATCCAGTTTTTTCTAGCTCGGATGCACAAGTACTTGATGCAACAGCCTGTCAAGTGTGCTTTGAATCCCATTTAAAAGTAAAGTGTTTGCAACTAACCTAGCAGTCTATACTTTGTCCCATCTGTGGGTCATCGTACAGGCCAGCTAACTTTGAAAAGAGAGAAAAGCTGCAGGATTATGGTTGTTCCCCTCTCTCCTGGCATCCCCAGCAATCAGCCACAAAGCCAGCTCTCCCATGAGTTTATACTGTGGGTGACCAACCAGAGACAGCCAGTGCAGCCCACCATTAGTCTCCTCCTCCCCCAATGAGAACTGAGAACGCATCCAGTAGGACTTGGCTTTTCCCCCAGGGAGGAGAGCATTTTTAGGCATGAGCATATTTGTGCCATGGGCAAATCTTTGAGACCAGGTGAAGTGAGGTTTTGGTGGCTTGTTACTGGACATTGGTAAATTTGAAGTAGAGAACAAACTTTTTTACAATCTTAAATCTAAAAATTAATATAAATATCTTAGAGTCCATACTCAGGAAGACATTGTGAAGACAAAAAGTCATTCCTACTGAATTATCACAGCACCAGTCATATTAATTGAATAAGTAATTTGTGACATTTTAAAAACTGCATACCTATTAGAATATCTAAAATAAAAATGGCCCTATGCCAAATGCTGGCAAGGATGCAGAGAAACTGGGTCTCTCATGGTGTGAATGTAAAATGGTATAGCCATTCTGAAGAGTAGTTTTTCAGTTACTTACCAAACTAAATAGGCACTAGCCATACAGCCCACACTCTAGGGCATTTGTCCCGGATAAATGAAAATGTATATTCACCGAAAAATCTGTACACAAATGTCCATAGCAGCTTGATTTGTAATAATAGCGAAAGGAAACAACCTACATGTCCTTTAATGGGTGAAACCCTGGCATGGTTATACAGTGGAATACTACTCAGCCATAAAAAGGAGTAAGCTATTGGTGAGTGCAACAAACTGGATTCAAAGGCATCATGCTTAGTGAAAAAGTCAGCATCAGAAGGCTATATACTGGATGATTCTATTTCTGTGACATTCTTGAAATAATGAAACCGTAGAGAAGGAAACAGATTGGTGGCTGCCATGGCACAGGGAAAGGGGGGAGGGGTCCATATATGACAGGGTAGCAGGAAGGCGTGCCTTGTGATAGAGGAGTCCTGTGCCTTGACTATTGTGGTTACGACAATCTATACACAGGAGAAAATTGCATAGAACTACACACACAAACAAGTAAATGCGTGTAAAGTGGTGAAGCATGAGCAAGTCTTCTTGTAAGCTATGCCCTAGGTAACAGAGTTGTACAATGTCCCTCCCTGGTTTTGATATTGTACTGCCGGTATAAGATGTCGCCGTTCGTGGGAGCTTGTCCAAGGGGGCATGGATCTCCATGTACTAATTTGGCAACTTCCTGTGAGCCTATAATTATTTTCAAATAAAAAGTTTAAAAAAGTAAAAGATCCTTCAGTGAGTGTCTCACCGATAGGACTCTGCTGATTACAAGGCCCTTCATGGGTTGATTTCTCATGATTAATAACAGCAGTGAACTTAGCCCTGCCCTCTCCACAGGCATTTTATAAGCAGTGTTAGAAAGACTCTTCCTTTTTATTTGTATTTTTCTATTATATGTCCAATGCTGAAAAAGTTTTGGAACATAAAAAAATGTGCCCTTTCATTTGAAAAACTTTATTATTTGAGGGTGGATTTGATTTAGCCAAATGTGCCGGAGTCAAATATTGTGAATAAAGCAGATTACCAAATTAGATAAAACAAATTTTTGACAAAGCCAAAGTGTCCCTTTATCATCTGTGTAAACTGGTCACAAAAGGAGAGTTCTCAGAATATTATTGGGAAGCACGGCATCCCTGGTATGGTAGTGGCCTCCCAGGGTGGTTGCTTGGAAGGAAACACTCATTTGCATGCAAAAGTTCTGATGAAGGTCTAAAAATGTGCCTCATTTCTAGAGCCAGGCTCTACTTTGTTTCTTGGAAATGTGTATGTTATTTTGCAAATAGTATATTAAACAAAGTATTGAGTGTCCCGAAGGGCAGCACTTACTAATCTCTTTCTAAGCAAAGCACTGCACTTTACCTCACCTGTTTTGCAACTTTGAACTATTGTAAGTGAAATGTTTAACTCTAGAATGGTTGTTAACTCTCTTATTCCACCAAAGAATGGGGTGACTTAACCAATACTACCCTTAGTTGTTAAAAATCTCCACTGACGATGAACATGTTCAGCCCTCGTGATCCACGGTTGGCACAATTACAGCAGGGGCTTCATGCAGACCCCACCCATGGGATCCGGCCTGCCAGTCTGTAACTAGGCCCTGACACAGAAACAGCCTAAGTTCCTGCTGGAAGCAGGCCGAACTGTGAGCGACTGAGTCCTGGTGCCAGTGTTGCAACCACGGGAATTGTTTCTTTCCTCGAATGTTTTATTACTTCATTATTTTATTTCCACTAGGAATTGTGGAGTTCTAAATATTATTAGTGGGTTACTATTTTTACACACATGTATCCTATTATTTTTGGAGATTTATATGTGGAGAGAGAGACTAACTTCCTTTATCCCACCTATTCCTTTACCTGTTCACATAGATGGGCTCCCATCCGTTTGAAGAAGCCAGAAGGGACCACACAGAACCTGCGACTTGAGCAGAGGAACCAGATCATGGGTATCTGACAAAAATCTGGTTTTGTTGTAGGAAAATTTCTGGTAATTAGCTTATTTTCTGTTCACTTTTTGATTTCCCCAAAACAGTTTTAATTGTTTTAAAATTAAAGCAACTTATAACACATTACTTTGCTCAATTTCAACAGAAATTTTTGACAAAATTGTAAACATTTTAATTAAAAACTTCAATAAAATACATGAAAAATTAACAACAAACTAAAACCACTTCTTATGATATATGATAAAAGTGTCAGAACCTGGGAATTTGTTACCAGATTCTTGGGTCTATAAAGCACTATAGGCATAAAATAGCATAAAGGTTGAAGAAAATACAAATAAAGGTCACACTAAAATACTGATATTGTCACTAAAACAAATAATCAAGGGAAACCAAACACCTACATTTGATCATTTATTCACTAATTCATCTTGCATTTAGTGAGCTCCTATTATATCTCAGGCATGGTGTGATAGGCTGTTGAGACAAGGAAAATAAGACATGTGGTTGGGGGTAAGGGAGGAGGACATAGACACTACTTAAAATATTACATGATGTGCTTCAATAGAAGTAGGAACTGACTCATATAAGATCCCAGAGAAAGAAATAGCTGTCTGGGAGGGTCAGGGAAGACTTTGCAGAGGAGGTAATATTTGAGATGAGCCTGGAAGGAAGATAAATCATACTTGGGAATAGAATATATAAAAAATAGCAGCATAAAAGAGCAGAATGTTTTCAGTGAGCAGGAAATGAATACTCAGTCCGAACTTTTGGTGTCTCTGGGCCGCACTGGAAGAAGAGTTGTCTTGGGCCACACATTATATACACAAACACTAACAAAAACTGATGAGCAAAAAAAGTTTGAAAAGTAAATTTACAATTTTGTGTTGGGCCGCATTCATAGCCATTCTGGGCCTCATGTGGCCCGCAGGCTGCGGGTTGGACACCCCTGGGAACCTCATCAAGCGGAGTCAGCCAAAGCGTATAAAGCAATCAGCAGGCCCTCCTACTGTGAGCACCAGAATCTTCTGCCAGGTACTTTGGTACTTTAGGTACTGCCAGAGGTTTCTTTGGCAGTACCGAAAACCATTTGGGATGTAAATATCAGAAAAAGGGTGAGTTATGTGATTAACTGTTTACGTATGTTTAACCCTTCCAGCATATTTCTATTTTATTGATGCCAAAATGGGAATATGTAATTTTGGGTGGGAAAAGGAGGAGGAGGAAGAAGAAGAGGAAGAATGATTTTAGAGACAGGTGTCAGTAATCTATAGCCTGTTAATTCCCATCCTGATAAAGGGTGGAATAGAGGGGATTAAGGGATAGAGGGCAAGACTGCTAGCTGGGGCCAGCAGGGGGGAGTGAAGAAGATGGTGCGCTGGACAGCGGGAGCACATTCCGAGGAGGCACAGTGCTGCCACTCATAGCCTTGCTCAAGCCTTCTCTTACTCAAGCGCTAACCAGATCTCATCCCCGACAGCTTCCCCAAACTCTAGTACTAAATTTCCAATACCTGCTGGACATATTCACTATTTCTTTTAAGAGAACCATCTTTCCTTAATTAGCTTCCCTTCTTGACTGCTTTACTTCTATCCATAGCTCTCCATTTTGCTATTAATCCAGGTTGAACACTTTTAAAATCACCTTTTATTACTTTATTATATTAATTGTCACATCCAGCCATGTACCAAGGCTGGTCAATTCTTCCTCTGCAAACATTTGTCTTTTCCCTTCTCCATTCCCACTGTTGAAATCAGAGGTTAGGGCCCTATTACCCTGAGCCTGTACCACCGAAGTAGTTTTTTCCCATCCGGTCCGTTTACCTTCAGTCTCCCCATTGCCCAGTGTATGCTGCAGATTGACTTTCTGCAGTGCCATGAAGCCCTCCCAAAGATGATAAAGAGACCAAAAGGGTGTAGTTGGGGAGGAGGAGAGGTTTTGCCAAGCATCATGGAATGCTGTGATGCTAACGCACCTGGGAGTTTTATTCCCACCAGAAGAACTTGGTGCATAGGATTGGCTTTCGTAGCCACCGCACACTTCATGAGTGTACCTGTGGCCTCCCTTTGGTGAGAGCAAGTACAGACTTGAAGATGAACCCATTTACAGAATCAAGATATTTGAACAAATCTGGCATTTAGACAACTAAGTGATTTTTTTAAACTGTTGATTAGCCATTTTGAAGCTTTGTTCAGATGATCTATTATAGTTCCATTTGGTTCCCAAACCTACAAAATACCAGCCTTTGGAGTTAGGTGAATAAGGTCCACTAGGTTGAAAAACTTAAATCCAAGTAATGAAAGCTTCTGGATATGCCATGTGAAGTACCACTGTAAGTTGTCTCCTGGTTTATGATTATTATTAAAAACCATTATCCCCATTATTAAAAAAACATTGACAGTAGTGAGCATGCTGATGATGTGGCTAGACCCTCCCATGACTGCGTTCCTGGAATTGTAGGAAAGAAACTAGGAGGTCCAACCAGCTCTGCTCCTTTTTCTCTTAGGGCAATATTTCTCAAACTCTAGCATGCTCAGAATCTCCTCCAGCCTTGTTAGGAGGCTGGGCTCCATTCCCAGAGTTTCTGATGCAGTAGGGCTGGGCCGGGCCGGGCCTGAGAATTTGCAGTTATAACAAGTTCCCAAGTACTGCTGCTGATTAAGGAATCACACTGTGAGAACCACTGTTCTAGAGTATAACATGGGCCTAGGACGCAAGGGAAGTGTACCACTTACTCAGGGATGTGTAGGCAGTTTCTAACGTATATCCCAATGATGTAATTCCCTCCCCTTGAGTATGAGCTGGACATAGTGACTTGCTTCTGTCAAGGAAATCAATGGGATGTCACTTCCATGCTAAGGGTATGAGAGACTGTGTCTTCCATCCTGCTGATATGCTCTCTCTGTTTAGTGGCCCTCTATCTTGCCCGCCTGCTTGCTTGTTCTGATGCAGCCAGTTGACCTGTGATGAGATGCTCATTGGAGAAACCCACATGGGAAGGAACCTGGGGAGGCCTTTAGACAACAACCTTCAGTCCACCAATCGTGAGGAAGTGAATCTTGCCAACAACCATGTAAGTGAGATAGGAAGAGATTCCTTCCCAGTGAAGCCTTGAGATGGCTGCAGCCATGTGAGAGACCAGAGCTAGAGGAGCCAGCTAAGGTGTGCCCAGACTCCTGAGAAACTGTGAGATAAGAGATGTTGTTGTCTTAAATGGCTACATTTAGGGATAATTTGTTATGCAGCAGCAGATAACTAATACAAGTGACCTCCTCCCGTTTCATGAGGCACTACTGGGTGGCAAGACAAGAGAGGGAAGCTGAAAGAGCTTGTGCCTTAGCATGAGTGATGAGAACCTTCCTATACACAGAGCTACACTGGTACTGTACCAAGTCAGCTTGAAAGTCTCTATTTTCTGGGTTTAAATTATTTATTTTGTACTTAGAGTGTCACTTGGCAGTGAGAATGTTTATCTGGATAGTCTACTGTTAATTCTCACGAGTTCTTCTGTTCTCTAAGAATAGCTATATGAAAAACAAAATGCTAATGGAGTAAACAAAAATCCCATCTATTAATTTGTGATGTTACTGCACACTTAAGCATCTAAGTATCATGAGCATTTTATAACAAATTGACATCTCTTAGAAACTAATATCTATAGGCAGATAAAAGCTAAAAAATTTCTCATCTCTAACATAACTTTACATGTAAAGTAAGTGACCAAAAGGAACATTTCAGACACATGATTGTACATACTGCTGTGTATTATTTAGGTAGCTTTTTAGCTTTCCCTTTTTCATGGGAGAGAAACAGATCAAAGGAAATAGTCTTAATGTTTTCTACTTTGTCAACATATCTCAAGACATTCTACTTTAATACAAGTCAGTAATAGAACTCTATTATAAACGACAAATAAATTATAGGTTTTTTTCAATGACTACATGACTTTTGTGGATTAAAATTGGGATGATCTACATATTAATAGGTTAATTTATGTGGAGGAAAAGTTACAAATCATTCACTTAAAAATTGGCTGAGCGCCCACATTCTAGAAGCACACTAGGGAGCGTTGTAGCTGCACAACGAATGTCTCGCAGAGTGAATTTCTGAACATAATTTATGTAGATGAAGTGTGCAGAATGTTTTTATTTGTTCTACATCTCACTGTCTCACCTCTGCATGAACTTCCCAAACCCAGATCTACTCCAAATACTCTTACTCCCCTTCTCCACACTTCCCTCCAACGTGTTTGCTTTGGCAACTTTCATGTTCTTACAAACAATTCTCCCAACGAAATCAATCACTCTTGCACCCAAAGAGAAATACTGTGCGCTCAGTGCGATGACAAAATGAAACATGTTTGAGGCAAACCATGTGTTCCCGCGTGTCCGGAATTATGCTCTTTGCTCAAGGAACATGTTCCTAATGTGTTTGGCTTCTGTTACCCCTTGTGATTGCAACTTTCATTGTCTTTTGGAATTTATGATTTCAGAAGCGACTGCTTGGACTCCTTTAATGGCACACTTTTGGAATGTGAACACTGGGGGATTCACAAGGCAAGTCGTTCTGTTCTCCTTTCCAGGCAAGTCTGGCCCATATAAGGGCACCTGGTGCTTGAGGAATTCTGGGGGATGGATCCTCCTTTTCATTTGGAACCCCAGACAAATGGCTTCTCTACACAACATGCATCCGTCATGATTTAAAAGCTATTTAGCTCATCGATCACGTTATTTGGAAAGAAATACTTTCTGGTGATGGCGTGAGGCAACATTATTTTAGAAAGGAACTTTTCCGTGGTGCTTTCCCCAGAGGCACCCAAGGTGCTTCACCAGACTTGCCCTCCCCCCCCTCCCCCACCACTGGACAGCATACAGACTTAGAAGAGAAGCCATCAGCATTGCTGGGTTTGTTTCGTAAGCATGAGACTCGAGAGCTAATCAAGACTCCTGGTCCTGTTCTTTTTCCTCTGATTGATGGATATCAAACTCTTAGCCCAAAGATTGTCATACTAGGAGGCCATTCCAAGGCCCACTGGGCATTTTAACTGGGTTTCTGCACTCCTTCCGCTTGGAGCTCTTCAGCAAGTTTGGGGTTCTTTTCCTGCACCGATTCCATATACCTACTTGGGGGCCCTGGGAAACTCAGTTCTGTGTAAGTCTGATTTTTTTCCCTATATCTCATCAATCTTAGATTATTTTTAGAACAACAAATGGGATAAATAAATTTTCTCACACTTTGATGTTTAATGCATCCCAAAATTAAAGCTATCCATCACTCATTGCAACCAATGGAAACACACAGGCGCGGGGAAGGTGCGAAACAGAATCTAGTTATAGGTGAGGAAAATACCCTTAGTTTAAAAGGGGGCGGGGGTAAGAATTAATACATCGTAGAAACTGGAAATATAATTTTTCTGCCCATTAAGAAAAGGGTTGATACTCAAAATTTTAGGCTTTCTTTGATTCCAGGGGCATTCAAATAAATTTTAACATATTCTCTGCAGAATTGGGGGGGCCCACGGTGTGCACAAGGAGGCTATTATGTGATGGTGCACTGGTTAGAACTCAGGCTCCAGAGGCCAATGGTTTGAGCCCCAGCTCCACCACGAATTAACTTGGTGAGTAAGCTGCTTAACCTCTCTGAGCCTCCGTTTTCTTGTTTGTAAAAGGGCACTACTAATACCTATCTCACAGGTTTGTTGTGAAAATTACATAATATGATGCATGCAAAGCACTGGCATGTGAGACAGGTCAAATCAGAAGCAGCTGCTGTCATCACCATATCACCATTATTATTGATATAACATTAGATTTGGGGCCATGGAATATAAGTGATCCAAAGTGGCTTAGGCTAGGAACTAAACAAGGATGGCAAAATTTTTAATAGAAGGGTAAGAGTTTCAAAAAAGGAAGACAGAGAAAGGCTCAAAGGGGGAGGCGGGCCCTTTGCAGGGTCTTGGTCTGTGTCTTGAGATGGGGTGGGATTTGTCTCCCAGTGTCCCCAGCCCATTAGTTCCGTAGCGGCACTGCATGCTATGTGCCTCCCTGTTGGGGACTGAATGTTTGTCTCCCCCCACCCCAAATTCATATGTTGAAGCCCCAACCCCCCATGGTATTTGGAGGTGGGGCCTCAGGGAGATAATCGGCATTAGATGAGTTCATGAGGATGCCCCCCCCCACCCCACCTTCCCCTGCAATGGGTTAGTGTCCTTAGAAAAAAAAGAGACAGGAGCTCACTTCTCTGTGTTCCTGTGAAGACACAGAGAGATGTCTGTAAGCCAGGAAGGAGGCCCTGACCAAGAAGTGAATCTGCCAGCACCTTGGTCTTGGACTTCCCAGACTCTAGAACTGTGAGAAATAAATGCCCGTCATTTACTTAAGCCACCCAGTCTATGGTATTTGTTATAGCATTCTGAGGTGACCGAGACATTCTCTCAGGGGGGCGCGGGGTCATCGGACACCTCAGCTCAGGTGCGGGAACGTGACGGGCAGGCTTTCTGGTTTGCTAGATATCCAGGTACTTCAGTGATGTCTTTCTCTTGACTGGCAGAAGCAGCGTGTCCTCTTTTGGCTGGAGTCACTGAGTAGAGGAAACTTGGGCTGGAAATACTGAAATTCATTCTCTTCTTGGAGTCCGAAGAATTTAAATTCCTCAGCTCTGATTTTTTTTGGCTCTCTGAAACTTCTACACTCCTTAGTCCCTTCACCTCTGCCAACCAGTTTCAAAATAATATAAAGTACAGGCAATTTTTATTAGCGCTGTCTTTCCTTTTCTGTTTTAAATTCAGGGCCATGGATCTCTTTGATCAAAAGAAGCCACAAGCTCTTTTCACACTTCATGGAGACATGGATAATTTAACTTTGATTTGGGGGAGCACTGGAGCCAAAATTAGACAGGTGGCAACTGTCATTAAGTCGTTACAATCTAGACACTGAATGACCAATATAAACCAAACAAGTGAGGAAGTGCAGGAAGGAAGGAGGACTGTTTTAATTCTCAAAATATCTCAACTTGTGGCTCCCCAAATTGAATAAAAAGCTCTAATACTCAATAAAGGGAGAAGTGGGTCCACGGTTCCTAACAGTTGACTCGACTTTCTTTATCCTCCTATTACGTTTGCTTTTGAAATTTACCAGGTTGCACTGCCAAGTGATATTGAGCTTAGGATCTCTAGAACGCTTTAGATATTTTCCTTCTATATCTATTTAAGCCAGTTCTGTCTCCTCTTGCACTTGGGAAGTCTCTTTTCTATGACGGGCAAATTTATGTTATGCTTCTCTGACCCCCCCTCCTATTTTGCATATGTATGCTCATCTGCACTTTCTGCACTCCTAGGCAGTGATGGCCTGCCTGCCCCTCCAGCAGCACCGGTGCCCAGATCATGCTCTCCCATCACAGAGCCTCTGAGACGTCCCGTTTAGGAAGTCCTTGACTGACTGTTAAATTGTTCCAGGTTAACCACTAGAAGTTCATGCCACAGCAATCCATTTTCTGAATGACTGCTACTGCTATGAGTTAGATTTTAATCCAGTTTTTAGTCAACAGCATCTAAAAAATTGGAGTCCAGCATTTTTGTAGATATCTTTACAATCCAAGGTTGTTTACTGTGAACCCCCATTTGTCCGTTTTCAGACTTGACTTAATCTTGCATGGATTTTCCTAGACACCCGCCAGTGGCCTTGCAACGACTTGAATGAAGTAGTTGTTTAATCACTTTGGACTAGTCTCAACAACTTTATTTCAGTGAAGTTAAAAGTGAGACTTCCTTGAATATTGACAGGAAGAAAGACAAAAGAGGAAGGGAAAGATCAGCACGTTGGAGGATGTGTTGGGGCATCCAGATGTTGTGTTGTACTAATCCAGTTTTGTTGTTCTTGTGTTCACTCCCACCTCTGGGCTTTGGCTTTACTTTCTCAAGAATGGGACATTTTCTGCTCTTCCCTTTTGTTGCTTGGATAGGAAAGGGCTTACGTTCCCCTTTGCATTCAGTCCAAGCACAATACACGAAGCTTCTCATGCTTTGAGGGACATGTGGCTGAGCTCTAAGCACCATCTGCAGAAAGATGGTCTTGGGAAACCTTCCTCCCAGAACAGAGAAACATCTCCGGAGCGAGTGATCTCCGGCGCGGAGATTCAATAAGCCTAACCGCACTTGGCTCCGTCACAAACCTAATACGGCAGCCCATATTGTTGCTCGGGAAGTCTCCAGCCAAACCGAGCTCTTGTAAAAATAAATACTCATCAGCAAATATTTTGATTAGTTAAAAATGTTCTAAATGGCTAACCCCTCGCTCCCCGGCTCCCCCACGGCGCGAGCGCGGAGAAGAGCCCCACCCCCAACTCCGGGGGGGGGGGCAGGCGCTCCCAGGCCAGCGGCCCCACGCCCTGCCCGCGCCGCTGTGCGCCCAGCCTCGGCGGGACCCTGGGGTCGCTCAGCTTCTAGGGCGCGCAGAGCCCAGGGCCTGCGGGGCGCGAGGGGCCGGCAGGAGGCGGACTCGCCCTCCCCGGGGCCCGCGGGCGCCACCGGCTCTGAGATGCCGCGACTCCGCTGCACTTACTTGCCTTAAGCTCTTTATTAACTCTCCCGAGCAGCGAGGCTGCGGCCGCGCCTCCTGCGCCCCGGTGGTCTGGCTCCTCCGCGCGGCGCACATGCTAAACAGATTAACATGCCTTGGCTGACCCACGCCTCGCAACCCGCGGATAGGGTTTCTGCAGCTCCATGTGGAAATTAACCTATCTGTGCCCGCGGTCAGCTGGGCCCGGCCGCTCCCGCGCCGGCCGGGCAATCCAAACAAACCCAGGCCGCTGGCCCCCTTTGTTACCCTTGGCTCCCCTCCCCCTCCGCGGCCAAATATTTATTGGAAAAGAAGTTCTCCTCTTTGGCCAAAGGTAGGGCACATTTCTGAGAGCTCTTTATTTGTAAATGATTTTTGGCAGGGCCAGGCACCTTAGGAGGGGTGGAGGGAACCCAAACTCCACAACTGGAGGATTTCTAACCCTCGGCAGGCAGATCTGTGTATGTTTGCACAGGGCACCTCGGTCCTGGTCGTTAAAAACACACTCACTGTCTACGTTTCGCTTTTATAACAGCCCCTCTGTTTAATATGGTTGATTGAGTTGTTCTAGGGCAAGTTCATCCCCTCGCCTCCCGTCTTTGCCTCCCATTCACACCCAGCAAGCAGAGGGAGGCGATTCTTCTAGGTTTTCTTTCCTACCTAGAGGAGCCGAAGAGGCGGACTCGGAGTGCGGTCCCAGCCTGAGGTTAAATCCACCTCGCGGCAGCAGCATCTGCCTCTCAACCGCTGCCTCTGCATCGAATCAGGGGCACTGAGGACTCCTAAGGGACCTCGGGTTCGCTCGTTCGGCGTCATTTCCCCTGGTTCTAGCGTTCCTGTCGCAGTCAGGGACACACGGGGTGGCGCTCACCAGACGGCGGCTGGGGCAGCTTTACTGCGCACTGCTACCAGCAAGATGGACACGGCTCTTTACACTCCTTCCTTCTCGTCGGCCAGGAAATGTCTCCATCGTTTGGGAAGCACACGTGACAATTTTCTGGGACCACTGCCACTCAGGGTCCCGTCCCTCAAAATGAGCCCAGGCGAGTGAGGCTACCCGCTGCGCCCCCCTTCCTGACCGGCTGCTAGAACGCGGCGCTGCTTCGCCGGGGTGCTGAGCGTGTCCGTGAGCGTCACTGCCCAAGGCCTGTGGCGGGTGTCCACCCCACTAGCCTTCATTTTCCAGTCAGCCCTCTCGGCAGCGCCTTTTGCCATCTTGGCATCAACAAACTGTGTGAGACAGTCGGGGGCCCTGATCAAACTGTGCGATGGCAGCATCTGTGTGACAGGGCCACAGGGGGCCCGCGACCAGCGCTGGGCACCACTGTCCCTCAGCACCTCCCTGCTTGCCAGCCGGAGTGACAGGCTGACTCTGCGGATTCATTTTGCCCTTTCCTTCCAGTAGTGTGTTTCTTGGATGAAAGGCACGTTCCTGGGGTAAAAAGCTCTCAGAGCTGCAGGCTTCTAGAGAAAACAATCAGGAACTAACTGGCCGCACATTTCAGGGGGTTCAGTCTGACACTGAGAAGATGAACTAGAATCGGCTGGTAATCCGCCCACAGCCAGGAACTGCACTGAAACTGAGCTACAAACAAATATGCTGAGGAAAAGGGAAATTGAGCTCCCTCCAAATAGGCATCGCGGTGGGAAACCTGCTAAGGCCACAGAAATTGCTGAGCATAAGAAGGAAAAAAATTAGGTTCAAGGTCTAAGGCAACGCAAGGCCTAAGTCAGTCAAAAGCCGGTGGTTCTTTTTTCCTCCGGTGATGGATAACATCTCAGAATTCCTTCCAGCTCTGGAGCTGTGGTGTTTAATCAGAGGCTCATTGTGAGAACATTTCTCTGCCTTTCTCACAGGGCAGCTGGCATCCTGATTTCTGGTAATCCTTTACTTTTTTCTTCATCAGCACCTATACTCGATATTGTCCATATGGATCATGTGTGTGGGAACGCACAAATTACAGCAACTTTTGTCTTTTGTCGTGAAGGGCTGACAGGGTGATAAACACACGCAGCCTCCCCCCTGTAGGAATTCCTCATCCTCCCTGTGTGGCTCTGGCCCTGTGGATAATATCATTACAGGACTAAACAAATAAACAGTCTCTCCAAATCAACCAGGAAGCACTAGGGACTACACAGTTCCTCTCTGCAAAGATGATACAAGTACATTTACACTCACAGCTTGGAAGTGCTCCAGCAGCTGTGAATAGCCGTTCAGTTCTGTCGGGCTGGGGAGGAGCTGGGGCACTGGGCTGACCCCCCCAGCTCTGTCTTTGCTTCCATCAATGTGAGCTTTCAGGGTTCTGTTTTCCTTACTATCCTCAGCTGGGAACATCAAGGACCAGTAACACTTTTTATGAACCCTGAGCTCAAAGAAGAAGCTTTTACTACAAAGTTAACATATTAAACCCAAATGACCTGGATGAAAGGTTAACATGCCTCTGCCAGCCTAGAGCTTCCCCTTCGAATGTGATTTCCCGTATTCCGGCCGCCACCGCCCGTTCAGACAGACATGTTAATTCTTAAAACAAGGACATTCCACTTCAGCAAAAGAGCAGACGCTGACTGCACTCAGAGCCACAGCCAACGCTCCTTCTCATCCTGACCAACAAGTTAGTCAATATCATGGTTTTCACTGAAAAGTGTCCGTCGCAATGCCAGCATGAAGACCCATGCAGTGCTCTTTTCCCAAGTTTAAAAACGAAGTTTTCTTGTTTCTTATCTTTATACACGTGTCAACTGTTCCTGGATGTTCAGACCTCTTTTTCTGCCTGTTCTTGTGAACTGAGTCTTTTATTCTTTTTTAACCATTACTTTTCCTGAAACTGTATGATAATTCTGTGTGAGTATTTAGGGGGGAAAAGATGGAAAAGAAATACCCCAAAATAGTAAAGTGGTAGTGAGATTATGTATTTAAAAACTTCTTTGTCTGCTTTTTCTCCCACCCCAACTCCCCCAGTTTTGGTCCAAGAGGTGGATGTTAGAGTCAGATTAATTAACAGGATTATCCTTAAATGATATTGGTCCTTTTGAGGTAAGCACTAATTTCAGTTCAGCAGGCACAGTTATTGACTTTTCTCGCTTGTCTGTTCAAAACCTAGGGATCAGACATTCAGAGGGCCTGCCTGCATTTATTCAGGAAGGTGGGGGTGGTCCAATGGAGGAAAAGGAGCAAAAACCAACAAAACCACAAAAAACCCAAAGCCAAACAGTAAACACACGAATAGGACAGTGCTACTTTCGACAGGTGCTTTCTTGTATTTATGACCCAACAGTAAACAACTCTACCTCCTTTCAGTGCCCAGAGGACGGCACAGGTCATCCCAGGCTTAGGCAGTATCTGTTTTTACATCTTAATCTGCAAGGATTGTGGGTGAACACAAAGGAGTGTTCCACATCTGGGAACTAACAAGAGACCCATCGGACTCTGGGGGCAGGAGAGGAAGACTGGGACTGCCCATGGACCCCAGGCAAGAGCAGCCTCCCACAGCTTCTCTGAAGTCAACAAGCAGAGGGTCAAAGCAATGAACAGACCTGAGGGGGAACAAACACAGAGCTGGGCACACGGTGACTTTGGTTCCAGGTGCACCTCTGCCACTGAATGGCCGTGGGAGCTGGGGAAAGCTGCTAATCATTCTCTGGGACTCAGCCTCCTCCTTTCAAAATGAAGAGGTTGGTCTGCTGATTGCCGGCCATGTCTGTGAGTCACTCCTGTTTCAGAGTGTGCGAGGACTCCGGCGCTATGTACACGTGTTGCAGTTGAGTTGTCCAGTATATGAAGAAGGAACTACTCCTGAGAGAAAGGCCCTAAAGTACTCCAGAATTTGGGTGGGGCAGTAAAACTGAAGTCAGGAAGCCCATCATCACAATCTTGTCAATTTGAGGAAAGTGTGGCCCTCAGATCTAAAACTAGAATTAAATGGAAAGACTTGAATTTTCATCCAGGAGACATTACATCAAGCCCCAGTATGTGCCCGGTACTATGATGGGCAAGGGAGCAACAAGGAAGAAAGGACCCTTCCCTTTGCTAAGAGTGAGAGCTCACTGAACCCAGTGCCTGACTCAGGAGACTAGTGTCTATTGGTTGGTCTTCAGAAGCTATAGTTCAGTGAGAAAGGCCAGGCTTCCGGAGGTTAGAAAACCAGTGATGGCCTGAGGCCACCTACAAAGACCTGCAGGGAGCTGGGAAGGAAGGTGTCTCAGACTTTGCACTAGTCCTTCCATTACTGTGAACACTGACCCAGAACTCTATACCTTATAAACTTATTATTATGTTGCCTATATTTTCTTCTGGTTCTCCCATCATGCCAGCCTGTCTTAGCTGTACAAAGGGAAACTAAAGAAAGGGGCTTTACTTGTGCCCAGATGGAATTTTGAAGAAGGAAGGGGGAACTCCAAGGACTCAGGCCTGGCCATGGAAGCTGTAATCGAAGCATGATATCCAATACTTTCAGGAGCAGGTGCAACTCTGGAACGGTCCCAGGTTTGGTGATAGAGATGGAAATGAAGATTCACTTGGACAGTCAGTTCTTTCACCTGGAGAAATCTTCCAGAAAATTTCTCAGTTCACACTGTGTTTAATAAAATAATGTGATGCTTTTACAAGATACCTTTCAGTTTTAAGATTCAACAACACCTCTGCCCACACAACTCTTTGATGTCTTCCTGGCTCACTGATTGGTTCAAAATCTCAGGAAATGGAGCGGTTTGGTACGTGTTGTAACTCTGGTTTTCCATGTCTAGACTGGGAGTACTCAGGGGATGCAGACTGAGGTTTGCATATGTGAGTGAACGATCAGCATGGAGTTCTGTTTCAGGTGACAGCAAAGTTCAAGGCTGAGAAGTAGCAGTTATTGGCGCAAGGTTCTCCAAATCTTCCAGCTGTGGTGGAATCAGAATGTGTATGGCTCTCACCCAGTGTCACGTTTGTGTTGCTCAAAAACAAATGACTGGTTCTCAAGATTGAAAAAGCTTCAGTTCGGTTGGAAAGTTGCTTTTTGTCTTCCCTCCATGACTCCCTCTTTTTCCAGTCTCCTCACCTCCACAGCCTCCCTGTTGCCTCACCACTGGGCTCCGCACACACACAGCCCATAAGCTGTTAGGTTTATTTCCTCACTCGTAAAAGTTGACACAAAGGGCTGACAGGAAGGAAGGAGGAATTAGAGGTAGACTCTACCTCCTAGACTTTTCATACTTAAGTATGTACCTTTTTTTTTTCATGGCTGGAAATAACTTGACTAGGATGATTCAGTGTGACTTCTGTAGGCTTCAGATTTTTCTAATCTGAAACAGGAAGCAGTATCTTCTGCCCTGACCAAAGGTATTATCTATGATTCTGGAAGTGATAAGAATCTGACCAGAGTTTGTAAATGATTTAATGATTAGAAAATATATCCTATCAAGACTAAGGAATTTATATTGTTTGGTCGGGAGACCGGGGAAAAATGAGGAATACCTTTATAATGGCCTTCAAGTATAAAAAAATTTGTTGACCAGCTGTTTTCAATCCCACCCAAAAAGAACAACAACAACAAAGGAATGAATTCAAGTAGCACCATGTGGAAGGTAAGGCATTTTCTGACAATGTAGATCTGTGGCTCTCAGATTTGAGTGTGCACAAAACACGCAGGAGCTTGTTTAAAATGTAGGTTCCTGGCCCATACACTTAGCAGTTCTGATTCAGTGAACGTGGGGGGAAGCTTCAGCATCTGCATTTTTAATCAGCCCTGCCTGAAGCTGAATGGGGGCAAGTGGTTCTTAGACCACACTTTGAGAACCGGTGTGGTAGATGACTGAATGGGATGGGTTCTCAGGGGATTCACTGAGCTTTTCTTCTCTGGAACACCTCATAAAGACATTTAAAATTTTTATTTCATTTAAACACAGAACAGATTATTATTTGTTTAGGGGGTTAAATAGTGGCAGCCTAAAAGTCATGTTTTTCCAATCAGCCACACCTTTATCTTACACTTCTAGCCCCCAGAGCCAGAACTGTGAGGAAAAAAATGTCTGTTGTTTAAGCTGCCCCGTTTATTATATTTTATTATATAGCAGCCAGCCAGGTTAATACAACTGGTCCTTTTGAGAAGAGAGGAGACACAGGAAAAAGGCCATGTGACAGTAGAGGTAGAGATTGGAGTGATGTGTTTATAAGCCAAGGAGTGGCAAGGGTGGCTAGCAACTACCAGAAGCTAGGAAGAGACAAGGGAGGAGCCTCCAGCCGAGCCTTCAGAGAGAGCATGGCCCAGCCAAAGCCTTATAAAACATGATAAGAGAATCCCCCGTTTTGGTAGTTGTTTTGTAATTGTTAAATTATATGAATAGATGTAACTTCTCAATGTTGAAAGCTCCTATGTTTTGCGGTTGGCAAGTTCGTAAACCTAACATCTGAAAACCCATTGATTTGCTAGCATTTCACTTGCAATCTCCTACTTTCCCGAGAGGTGCTATATTGCGGTGTAACATGATAGAGAAGGGCAAAGGACTTGGATTGCTGCTGGCATATCAGTTCTTTCCATCAATAAAACACTCAATTGAGTCATTTTCTCTGGCCACTTTTCCATTGTAAAAAAACTTAAATCAAAGAACATGACTGCTTTTATTGGCAAAACAGTAGATAAATCAGGGATGTAAAAATGCAAGAAGAAGGATTCAGTACAAGCGCTACACAGAGTGGACTTGCTGGGTGAAAGGTTTATTCTGTCAATTTTCCTCTTGAGACTCTTAGGTTTAAGGAAATGTTTGCACTGCTCTAGAGAAAAAGTTGGCTGTGTGTTTTTCTTTTGTGTTTAGGCCACTCTGAAAGTAATTCCTTTGGGCACAATTATCTAACATATGGTGATTTAGAAAAAGCCCAAAGCAAAGGTCATCTGGATGTTTTAGAAAGGAAAGAATAAAATCCATCTTGGAGTGTAACACAAAGTCAGGAAGGGCTGAGGTACATCTATGGTCAAAGAAACATGAAAAATAAAAGTGAGAGAGACTTCAAGCAAAAAAGTGCAACTCAAGTTCTTTTGCTCTTTTGCTTGTTTGATTTTTGCATGAGGATTGTGCATGTGGAGATGAGAAAAGGCCTTGATATTGGAAAATCAGAGAAGTTTAGTGCTGGGTACACAGCCATGTTCTTTAGGGGGTTTTTGTTTGTTTGTTTTTGTTTTACAATGCCAGAGAAAATGACTCAGGTGAGTGTTTTACTAACGGAAAGAACTGACACGCCAGCAATAGCTCAGTCCTTTGCCCTTCTCCATCATGTTACACGATGATGTAGAACCTCTCTGGGAAGCAGGAGGTTGCAACTGAAATGCTAGCAGATCAGTGGCTTTTCAGTAGTGGGCCCTGCCCAAGGCTTCCAGAAGGGCAGCAGACTCAGGGGAAACTGGCACAGGAAACGTTCTCATTAAACTGGCACGTGTCCTCTGTAATTGTGATGTTCTGTGTCTTTAGGCAGCCATGGCAATCCGAAGTCCTATCTTCAGTGGATTCTAAATGAAGTGAGGTATTTTAAAGATTTGATTTTTAATTTTTATAAAGATTGGAACCAAAGAGTTGCTTTTGACCATCACGCCCCAACCAACTCCTTACAACTTTCTGATGATAAACAACATGTATGGAAATGAAAATGCAGGCTTATGACTCTTCCCAGGGGTTGTCAGCTGGAATTTTGTTGGGTCAGAATAGGCAAAGGAATCCCCCAAACACATTTTTCCCCCATGAGAAACATCCTACTTCCAGTCCCCTCGGGGTGAATCAGAGATGAATAGGTACAGCTGCACCCATCCCCTGATCCACAGAAAGAGAGATGTGTGAAGTAACCAAATGTGACAGCGGACTGAAGGAGCCTGGTGAGAATCAGCTATCTTTCTGATACAATGCTTACCCACTGAGATTTGAAGAGGTGGCAGGGATTTTACTGGCAAAGGGGAGCCAAATGTGTAGAAAATACGGCTCAAGTTCTTTTATAAAAGAAACATTCGGATTTTCTAAGTGTCTGGTGAGGGTGTGGAAGGGTGAGGCATCAGATATTTTCCATGTGCAGGTCAAGTATAGAGGAGGGAGGTGTGGAAATACAAGAAAACAAACTTAAGATATTTGTCTTGGCAAGATTTTTACATCATAATATCTGGGAGCTGAAAGACCCTCTATTCCTCTACTCGCACTTTACAGCTGAAGAAACTGAGGTCTCAGGAGACTGGGAATTGCCTGAGGTCACTTGGCCAGTTGGAAACAGAACCAGATCACTAACCTCAAAATGCAGTCTTCTTTCACAAAGCGGGTGGCCTGGGTAAGCTCTAAGTGTGCAGAGTTCAGGGGAGAGGAAGTGAGTCTCCGTTAAACACTAAGCACAGCAGCATTAGCTCCTGGTGCCTTGGTGGCCCAAAGTACATCTCTTGGGGTTGCATTCTTGAGCTGGCTTCGGTTTTGAATGCTGCAGCAGCTACAGAGAACTCATTCAAAGTACCTTTCTCAACTTGCTCCACCCTATGATCACAATGGCAGACAGCAAAGGGGAAAGAAAGAGAAGTGATGGCCTGGAGTCACTTTGAGAGTCAGTCACCATGCCAGAGAAACAATAGCAGCTGAGGTGGTGCTGATGGAGGTCTAGACCCTCTTTCTCTGAAGAGAACTGTTTCTGACGGCTGGAGGTCTTTTTAGACCTCAGAAACCTCGAGCCCCTTATCTGACTATGTCTGGATGAACAGCTCAGAGGAAAAGGCTGAAGAAATATGTAATCAAGCAACTGTTATACCTGCATGTGTGTGGAACCAGCTTCTGCAAGGGAGCTGCCACAAAGCAGGTCGCTGTGTAATAGGAGCATCCAGAGGACAAGAGAATGCCCTCCCACTAACACGGTGGTGCAAGAGTAGTAGCGATTGCTGTTTGTCCAAGGGTTGGTTTAGAAATGTAAATAATGGTGCCAGTTATAAAAGTACTACAGCCTCTGGACCTGGCTGATATATAGACTTTTAAAATAGCACCTAGTTCTGTGGAAGAGTTCATTGGATAGGGTGGCTTACCATCAACTTACTCACTATCAGCATTTTCAAGCCTGTAAAAGTAGCTTTTGAAATTTTTCCTTAAGCTCTGGCTGGTGTGGCTTAGTGGATTGAGCTCTGGCCTGCAAACCAAAAGGTCGCTGGTTTGATTCCAGTCAGGGCACATGCCTGGGTTGTGGGCCAGGTCCCCGGTTGGGGGTGTGTGAGAGGAAACCGATTGATGTTTCTCTCACACATCAATGTTTCTCTCCCTCTCTTTCTTCCTCCCTTCCTCTCTCTCTCTCTTAAAAAAGAAAATTTTCCTTCAAACATACAAAACTTAGTTGAGCTGCCATTAACTGTTAAGTTTGCATGAATATGATAGCAAGTTATCCTAATCATGGGCATTCTAAGTACTACAGGTCATATTAGAAATTAATTGACTCCATAATGAGACCGTGAACCAGCCAGGCCCATACTGACCAGCCCTCCACCCCTGTAACTTGGGTTCACTTCCACAAACAAACCACTTACACAAAACCCCTTGTCTCGGCTCTGCTTTTCAGAAAGGAGGAAGTTAGGCTAAGACAGAATTTCTTGTATCTCTCGCAGTCCCCACTCCCAGCCCTGCTCCCCTGTGCTGGCCTTGTCCGTGTCCTTGATTTAGCAGTTCAGCGTAATGCTTCCATTCTTTTCCAATTGTCTTTCTTAATTCTGATATCCTGTTTGGTATCCTAATATCTTATTTATTCCTGATTTTTAGCCTATTTTTCTCATTCAGGCCTAGTGTACTGATGCCCCAAATCCCTTCAAATCCGCAGCTATAAAAATGCCTCGGTTCTTCCTCCTTTGCATCCAAATGCTCACTAATTTCAGTGGATTTAAGCCCAGGAGAAGTGAGCGCTGCATTGTGTCTTTAATGAGGCACTTTTCAAATCTCCTATGGTATGTACAGTTTGGATTACTAAATTATACCAAAAGCATTTCATGTGAGGAAGGTGTGACGATTCATAAGTCGTGGTTTCTAAATCACTTTAAAAGTCTAGAAAGAAAGGCATTTTAAAAATATACAGGGGTTGGCAAAGGTAGGTTTACAGTTGTTTATATGGAAAAATATATAATACAAGGATCAATAATAATACCAGAATAAACTATGCCCACAACTGTAAACCTACTGTTGCTCACCCCTGTATAGTGATGCTTTTATTAACAGACATTGCCTTAGCTGACAGATTAAATTCTAATTAGGGAAAATGTTCGGCTAAGCCTGGACAGGGTGGACCTACTGTAGTCACTGCACTTTGGCAGCACGGACCGCTGCAAGCCATCCGTCCGTCCACGCGTAACACTCGTCAGGTCCTTATCGTTTGTCAGGAAACTGCGCGAGGCTGTACTGATTGAAAAAACCATCGTGGGCTGCTTGCATCTCACTAGTGTATGCCTGTAGGGGTGGGGTTTGAACAGTACACAGGCATTTCTAACGTGTAGAATGCCATTTAAGGAAGAAGCAAAGTGCGGGGAGGGTTTAGAAGCAGGAAAGAGCACAGCTAACTGCGAGTTCAGCAAGGCATCCCAAAGGGGTGATGTTTGGATGAAGCTGGAAGCAGAAGTAGAATTTTATTTAATACAGTTTTTATTCTGGAATAAGTTAAGGTATACAGAAAGTTGCAAAAATAGTACAGAAGGGTCCCATATATCCCTCATTTCGTTTCCCCATTCTCAACATCTTATATTTCCATGGTACATTTGTTAAAACTAAGAAACCGACATTGGTACATTACCATTAATGAGACTTTACACTTTTGGGGATGTCACCAATTTTTTTCTATTCATGTCCTCTTTCTGTTTCAGGATCCAGTTCAGGTAACCAGAAGGCATTTCGCTGTCATGGCTCCACATGGCAGTCTTCTCTGGTCTATGAAAGTTTTCTAGTCTTTGCTTGTTTTTATGACCTGGGCAGGCTTCAGGTATACTGGGCAGGCATCTTGCAGCACATCCCCCAGTCCGGATTTGCTGATGTTTTTCTCATGGCTACATTAGAGTTCTGGTGTTTGCGGAAGAACAACACAAGGAGCAGTGTTCTCTTTATCATACCATGTCAAGGGGCACCTGATATCTGCATGACATTGTGGGTGAGGTTAGCCAAGAAGAAACATTTTAATAGGGAAATCACGCCGCAGGTGAAAGGGGCTACACACAGTGTGCTTATACTAAGACTAGGAGCAAGTCCAGGCGGGCCAACAGGTAGAGCACTTGCAAGGAAGTAGCAGAGATAAGCCATGTGTCGGCATGGCACCTTTAAGTTTTTAAAAAGTTTTTAGAAACAAACTTTTTCTAAGTTTGACACCTGATGGTAAGGTGATTGGGTCGATATAGCCCCCATCAAAAAGCGAGAAAACCGAGGCCCAGCGAAGTAGGAGGATGGCGCAAACAATGGCAGAGCCAGGGCTTACACCCAGTTCTCCTGATTCCCACCCCACAGTCATTTGCTCCTCGTCTTGGTCGCCGCCTCTTGGGAGGGCCTGTGGAGCAATCGTTGGGAGTGATGGAAGAGCGTGAGTCTGATGAGTCTGTTTTGGATTCCCTTGCATTCTGTCGAAATCTTTCATCCCAACTGTGCTCGCAAAAGCTAGGCAGGACAAAGTCAATGTTTACTTCTGAAGAGATTGAAGCTCTTTCATGCAGGTCTGGGAAAGTTTTCTTCCGTGCTGCTATTTCACGCTAGTGCTTGCCGTGGTGTATATCCCTAAAGGGAATATACCACTGCGGTTCTAAGTGTGGCGGGTCTGCCATGTAGTTCCTACTAGCAAATGTTTACTAGTGCCATCAAGGAAATATGAGAGATGGGTCATCAAGGAAATATGACAGACGCAATTCTTTTGGAACTGGAAGCTAACTATTGGTCTTGGTTGACCCAGGAACAGATTGAGGGGAGATGAGAAAGATCAGAGGATTTTTTCTTACCTTCTTTCCTAAAGCACCCTGGAACTTGCCCTTTACTGTGTCCAATGGGAGCCACAATTGGCTAATTGGGAAGATCCCTTACCCCACCTTGTTAGATTTAACATTCACTCATTTGTTTCATAAACATGTATCATGTAGCCACCATGAGTCTGAATTTGTTAGGCAATAGGAATGTGTGATTGATAATATCAAGGTAGCTTCTTGCTTTTAAGAAGCCCACCAGCGTGGAAGAGAATTAAAAAAAAAAAAAACTCCATAGGCGAGAGTAATTAACAGCCTGGGCTTCACAGAAGAGGTGATGCTGGAGCTGGGCCTTGGAGGACAACAGGGAGCTTTCATGGTGGAAACAGCATACACAAAGGCATAGAGGAGAAAGGCAGCCCTGCACATCTGGGGACGCGGAGTCATCTGGAGCTGCTGGAGCATGCCAGAGGGTGTTGGGAACAGTGGGAGGTGGAGCAGAACACAACTCCCGCTCCAGCCTCCATCCAGCGCCATCCCCTGGGTGTGGGGGGGCACAGAGCTCCAAGAAGAAGTCCTCCAGCACTGTACCTGCTATGATAACATCCTTTAGACAGTCAGGCACTCGGACTTTAAGGGTTTTGCCTGACTTCCCGTTATTGGAACTTGATCTTAGAAGTACAGGGCCGTAATGCCTAATCCCTTTAAATGTGTTGAAAGCATAACAGCATTTGGTCTGTGATCGGCAACAGATTCTCTTGCAACTAATTTTTACGCAGCTCAAGATTGAGTGGAAACATCCCACTGTACTTAATATGGTGTTCCTGCAGAAGGGGCAGTGTTCTGGGGGGAGAGGGCAGAAAGACTATCTGTTGATATTTGATATCACTTGTTCACAGAGCTTTGTCATTATACTATGTCACATGGCTCTCTTATAGCTTCAAAGCCATTAAATGCTAAAGAAAACAGGATTTTTCCAGCTCTGATCTCATATGTACAAATTCCAAGAGCAGCCTCCCAGAAAATAAAAGTTTTTATACAGCAGAGTGGATGTGTTCATGAAAGATATATTGTTTATTTTCTTGGCACAGACTTAACTCTAAAATAAGATTACTTAATTGAAGAAAACATTTCCTGACATGCTGAGAAGCAACATTTGAACCAAATCTCCTCTCTCTTAAAGTCTGGGGTGGATGTGTTCTAGGCTATTTAATCCATGTGAATCTCAAAGAAAATCATTTTAACTACTGAGGCATTTCGTTGGTAAGGCAAAGTGTAACTCAATACTGTAGGCAACAGCTTGTAATCAATTATGATTTTTAGTTGGGAAAGTTCCTGGGGTTTGTTGTTATAGTAGTAGTTTATTTATTTATTTATTGGCACAAAACCCCTGAAATCTGGAAGCATTCAATTCAATTTTTCATTGTACTAGGCTGCTCCCGACTTTGCTTTGCAGGGTAACTCAGCTTATGTTTTAGTGGTTCTTTTACTGCTTTTTAGGACTTTGGACTCAGTATAGATAAAGAGAGTTACATTTGTTACAGAGAGTTGACCTTAAGCAACTGTGGGAGTTCCTGTAAGGCTGTCTTTGTGGCTGACGCTAGAAATTGAAGTCCTTGGGGCAGGCAGCTGAGAAGGGAAGGTGAGTGCAAAGCAGAGTAGAGCAAAGATAAGGTGGAACCCACAGGCATAAGCTGGCAGTTTGGGCTGCTTCTGACCTTGATGGTAGAGTATCTGTGGAAGTTGACGTCTTTCATCGTGGACTTGACACACACCTGGCCCAGGAGTCAGAGAAGCTGAAGGAAGAACCAGGAGAGGGTGGAGGAGTTGCAGGCGTGGCTGCTGCATCACCAGGAGATCCACAGTGGCTGCTGCTTCTCTGCCCTGCAGACCTCACTCAGCGATCTCTCCGCGACACACTCGAACTGGAAACATACAGGGAGTGAAATTCTGGGAAACAGAATTCAGTGTAGCCATGCTGACACATTACAAAGCCACCATAGTCAACCCCTTGTCAACTCTCACTATACAAAGCTCCTTAATCCATATTTGATTTCCAAATGAAAGCCGTAACTAAGTCGTGCTTCGGTCTGACATGATACAACCTCACAACCAAAACACAGTGATTCCTCCGAAGAGCTTCAGAGCCTCGCCCCTCCCCCCTTTTTTGTTTTGGATGATGTTAAGTCTTCTTCTAGCTGATTCACAATCCCTGTAACTTAAATGTTGGAGTATAAAGTTAAGTACTATATGACACATCTCAGGTTAGGCGATAGGGGGACGAGGGAGGGGATGAAAACAAACATGTTTAGTTCATGCATATACAAACATATAACTATCACAATAAGGAGGAAACACTCAAACTATTACAGTCCTCGTTTATGCAGTGGTCAGTGGCCATCGCTGGTATACATCATTACCTTCTTCCACTGCCCACCCCACTTCCCCTGAGCAAGTACTTTAGCTGCTCACGGCTCCTTGCCTGGTGGGGTGACTCAAACCTTCATTTCTGAAGTGTCTGGGTCATGCACAGTTCTGTTTGAGTTGGGATGTTTTAGCTTTCCACTGACTTTAATCCTTTGAAACAGGAGTAGTAAGAGGTACTCCAGAGGATCTCTTGCAATTCAAATACATTGTTCCTTTGCCCTATTGTCTGATAATCTCCATTTCCCCATGATTATCATAGTCACTGGAGCTAATGCAGTAATGCTCTTCTTCACTTTTTGAGTCACAGGCATAAGGAGCACAAAGTGTTCAGGTGGCAGTCTCAATTCCAGTTCACTGGGATCATTGCTGTTTCCCTTGAGGGAAGCATTTCCCACGTTTAGTTCCTTTTGAAGTGAAAACTCCTAAACCAGGAGAGCTCAATTGCAGGGATAGAAATAAAAAATGTTTCTCATGATTCACTAGGAGTAATAGCAGCAAGGGTCACCCCATTTCACCCCTTGATTCTCAGACCCATGAATCCTGGCTGTGGGAGAAAAATTGCCACATACTGGACATCAGTTTAGAGATATACTATATCCTGGAGGATATTGTCCCCAGCCCTCCAAGGTATTGTGACCTAGCTGGCACCATAACTGAGTCTTCAAAAGGCTCTTCCACGGCTCCATCAAGCCAGATACTCTAAAATGATGGGGAACGTGGCAAGACTATGGAATTTCATGAGTATGGGCCCACTGCTGCAACTTCATTTGCTATGAAATGAATTCCTTCACTGGAAACAAGGTTCTTCAGAATACCACAGCAGTAGATAAGACATTCTGTAAGTCCAAGGATAGTGGAGGTAGAAACAGTGCAGGCATGAAAGGCAAGATGACTAAGTACCCATTCCAGTAAGAGCAAAGTGCTGCCCCTTCCATTGTGGAAATAGTCCAATGTAATCAACTTGTCATGAACTAGCTGGCTGATACCTCTGGGTAATTGGGCTGCTCAAGGGCCGCTAGAAGTTTGGGCACTCACCAATGGCTATAGGCAATGCAGCCTTGGCAAGTGAAGGTCATATTGTTGAGTTAATGCGTGACTTTATCCCTTCACCCCTACCACAGGCACTTTGTGAGCCCCTTGGGCAATGCCAAGAGTAGCTAGAGAAGGATGCTGATTATGTCCACAGAATGGGCCAGACTCTTCACCCGGGGTCCCTGTTCCATGAGTATTCACGTGACACAAACATCTCACACTCTGTGCCCTTTCAGAGACGTCTATTCCCAAACCTCTTCATCAGATCACCCATCTTCCAATCATGCTTCTTCCATTTCCCTGACCAGCCTGCCATACCATTAGCCACAGCCCATGAATCGTTGTAGATCATACCTCTGTTCATTTCTCCTTCCAGCTATAGCAGGTGGTACAAACTGAATTGCTGACCTAGGATACCTACCTTTGGGTATTTTCAAAGGATTCTACTATACTTCTGGGAAACTCTTATCAAAAAATAGTTTTTAGCTTATCTTTGGTTCACAAACACTAGTCCTTGAATACCATACTGCTTACATATGCACCCTAACGCAAAGTCATGGTAGGCAGGTGCTTCATTGATATTTGGGCAATGAATAGGTAACCCTGGCACTTGACCGTGCTACTGCTGAGCCTGTGAGAAAGCAGCCAAATGCAGAACAAGCTTGTGCATCTGCTCAGCAGCTGAGATTGTGTAACACGTGAATACTTACAGCCACAAGTCTGTTTTGATCACCTAATATGTACCCAGTTATTATTCCACAGTAATCTTTTTATACCAATTGTTGAGCTAGGTTAATTTTAAAGACACATGACATCAATTATGTAACATTACATTTTTTTGTTCAGGTTAAGCACACGTGTGTATCTGGGCTTGGAGTCATAACTACTGCCTCAGAAGTGCTCAGATGGGAAAAGGGAATTTTTTATTTCCTAACTAATTATACGTCTAGATTGCTGAAGCAATGTGCTCTTAAGCTCTGAGAGGTTCAGGCCCATTTCCAACATTGGCCTTGCTCAACACCTTCAAGCTTTCCTTGATGTTTGGCACATGATAGAGCTTTATAATAGTTGTTGAGAGAATGAATGAGTTCACCAAGATCGTGTCAAACACTAGTAAATCTCTGAGATACTTCAAGGAGCTGAACTGTAGGACCAGAGAGAGTAAAGCCTAGTAAAAGAGCAGTGAGCCAGGGCCAGGACAGCTGAGTTCTAGCTTTAGTTTTATCACTGCCTGGTTCCATGACCTTGAGGACATCTGAGGGTTGAATAGCAGCCATGAGAGGCCTCTGATACTCAAAGGTGTTTTGCTTAGACTGCACAGTGCTCTAAAAACAAAACATAACAAAACAAAACTGTGTTTGGATGAGTTTTGGAGCACACACTCTCTGGTGTGCTATAGTTGCCACCCCTTCCTATCACCTTTGTGCATTTGTACTCCTGGTCTGACCCCTGGAGCCAGCTCCAGCTCTGATATTCTCTGAGTTCAAGGAACTGGGAGTATAAGTGCCATAAAGGCAGGAGTTTGGGCCTCTTTTGATCTCCGCTGAATGCACAATCCTAGAACGGTGTCTGGAACGGAATAAATGCCTTATTAAGTGTTTGTTGAATGAATGCATTCATGCATGAAAACGAAGCAGACCCATGTAGAAAGGGAGAAGGGGGAGCGTGTCAGGAGATTGCCCTCTCCCATGTGGGTAAGTTTGTTCTGCATTTGAAAGGGAGTAGGAAGGTTTCTGGTCTCTGCTTGTCTGGGAGGTCTCAGATTGAGTGCCACTAAGAGAAATAACACCTCTGCGAAAAGCTTCCATCATCAAATAATACGAGTTGGTTTAAATATTAACTGCCCTTGCTCGGGAGCCTTCCTAAGCAAAACTGGCCGCTTTGTGCAGCCTGTGGGGCTATGGGCACTGTTAGGGGCCTTGTTCTAGATGCCTCTGCCTGAGCTTGTAGCTGGTTTCCTGACCAAGGCACTGCTGTCTTACTACTGGATCCAGCTGAAGAACTTCCTGTGAACTTCCTACTATGTGTGTTTAAAAATTCCTTTCTGAGAGTACAACCCCACAGCACTGCTGTTAACACTCAATAAAACTTTTTTTTCTTGGTGGCTGTTAAACTTTAACATCAGGTTATACTACACATCAGCAGAATATTCCACACAGGCCTTCCTTGCTAAACAGAATGTTAGTCCCTCTAACTTGTCAGCTTTGGGGAGAATACAAACCCCACTCCCTTTCATAGCCACCTGGGGAGAAACTCTGCTAAAACAACATTTCTGGTCCTTCAGAAACAGCCCTTCAGACAAACGAACAAGATGAAATTAGAGACTTGAGGCTTAAAGAAACAGTTTTAAAATTAGAAAAAAAAAGTGCTGAATTACTCATAAGGCATGCATACTATTTTCGTATGTCTTCCCAGCTCTGATAGTTTGTAGTACAAATCTTTAATTTATGAATTAAAAATGTAAATAACTTGACAAATTTTGTCTGACAAATCCAGACTAATACCTGTCTTGATTTCAAGAAGAAAAAGACCTGTGTTTCTTCTAACACCGAGAGAGGACAGAGCAAAGAAATGTCCTGGTCTCTTATAATTTAAAACAGCAATATTGACCATGGCCTGGAAGCTGCAGGTCTCAGCCTGAGCTCCAAAGCCCCGGCACTGCAATGTTTCATTTATAACTCAGATGCAAAGGCGGCATCTGGCCTGTGCGGACAGAGCTGCTGATGAGCAGGGCGGTCCGCTCTGGGAGTGCTCCATGGAAGCTGACAGCAGGCGTTTCTCCATGGCCCACAGGGCCAGCCCTCCTTCCCTGCACTGGACTTTACTGCAAGCCAGAGTTTCTGCTTTTGGTTTCACTTGTGGTTTGTAGATAAATGAGCCTAGTTGCTTTCACTCTGCACGGCCTCCCCATCAGGGCACAAAGTCCAAGATGTCTTGGGAAGATAAACACACAGAAGAATCTGGGCCCTCAGGGTCAGAGGCTTTGCCTTTGTAAACTAGACCCCGGGACAGTGCAGCACTGTGTCTTCTCCTCACAAAGGATGAGTTTGGACCGTGAGCTGCAGAAAAGCAAGTCTGAGGTTTATTTATGCATCTCTGGCTTATACTTCATATGTTATTATCTTTAGACAACCACCTGATTAAGAATAAGGATGAAAAATTCATTTTAAAAGAAAGGAAGACTAATTTAGTAGACTTCCAATTTAAAACAAAAGTGATCATCTAATATTATTCCAACCATGTAACGTCACATGGTAGCTTTGAGGACAACGGAAGAAATTAGAGGCTACTGTATAGATCTGTACCAGTTTAAACAGATCTAGGCTATCGATGGGCAGTTGAGGAATAATGGCTTTACCTTTTTATTTGTTGCATGTGGAAAAAATTGTTCTTTATTATTATCATCATCTTCAACATCTCCAAATACAACAAATGTCCTCCAAACCCAAGCATATTTGTTTCTGGTACCAGAATGAATTTACAGCCTAAAGAAATCAGCAGTGATGGAGATGCTTGTGTCAAGGACGCATGATTAGAGTCATTACCTAGAATCTACACTGAGAGAAAAATCTATTTTCAGAGATAGGAAGTCATAGGAGTTTCAGATCTGGTAAAATTCTTAAGGATTTTCACCTGAGGATATGTTTATTGACTCAGAGAGACAGGAAGGCAGGGAGAGAGAAAGAGCGAAACATAGATGTGAGAACGAAACATGGATCGGTTACCTCCCATATGAGCCCCAAGTGGGGATCAAACCAGCAACTTAGGCATGTGCCCTGATCAAGAATTGAACCTGCAGCCTTTTAGTGTATGGGACCATACTCCAGCCAACTGAGCCACTCTGGCAGGGCCAGGTGGTTCCTTTTTAATTCATTTTTATATTGCTGATAGCAGTCAGCCCATCTTGCACCAAAGTGGTGTCAGGAAGATTCTGTGGAGAAGGTAGGATTTCCAAATTTGGAATAGGATGAAGTTTACCTTCAAAATCTCTTAAAGAAAAGGTAAGCTTTTCTTTCACTCTTTTTGTGTGTCCTGTCTCTAAACTTTACTCTTTAAAGAAAAAAAAAAACAACAACACAACTCTCTCTCAATATACCAAGTCCTTCTTCCCTAATTGGGACACTCCACTCTGCTTCTACTGCTTCCTGGAAAGGCTTATTACCCTGGGGCAGCATTTCACAGACTTGCTTCAGAAATAAGTCTGGAGCATCCATCCTGGGAGCCTTCACCATGCTGGCATCCGAACTGCTTTATGTCCGAACTGTACTGTCTGTGTGACTCAAACTGGGAAACTATATGATTTTGAGTGACCCATTTTGGAATGCTGAAATTGATTAAACATGACTGAAAAAGTCATAAATAGTCCAAATTGTTAGTCTGGGTTTGTAAATAAGATTGTGAAATGTCAGAATTTCCATAAGAAACATGGAATGTGAAAGAGCTCCTAAACTTTCAGATTGTCATACTGTTAAGTTGCCCTGGCTCTGGCCTTATTTTCTTGCTGAAGGGCCTCCCTCCTCATCACTCTGAAAAGAGACTGGGCCCGGGACTTCCAGCTGTAGCTCTAATTAATTAGCCTCACCTTGCAGAGGGTTCTGAGGAATGTCATGATGGATTAGGAAATCATGAAAATCACATGTGTTTCACACTAGAGCTAAACCCAAGATGCATGAGACCAAGGCTTTAAGAAAAAAGCAGCACCTCTTGAGGTGTGCTCAGTATCAATGGTCTTCAAAAATGTGCCAGGCAGAGTTCTGTGATGATGCAGCTTTTTGTTTAGTTTTTACTTTTTATTGAACGTGCATGTGCATGCATGTAAAGAGTCAAGGGTGTTCTTTCCCACGCAGGCTTGCATGGAAAACAGAAGTCTCCACCCTCTGCCTCTCCCACTTCCCACTTTCTGAAGGCAAACCCACCCGACTTTTCCAAAGAAGTATCTTGTTATTTATACCCATATCTCTAAATCACATGCGTGTATTGCTACTTATTGAATATTCACTTTTAAATATTAATTCCAATAATAGAATATAAGAACTTAATGCTCTTTCCCATCCCTTCCCACCACCCATATTCACATGACCCATCACCCTCCAACTGTGCGCTCCCTCATAGTTTTACACGCTTTGGTTAGATCAATCTATGTGTTCCCATTTCGTGGTCATTTAAAATGCTATTGACAGCTGAGCTACGTAGTATACTATGATTACTTTTCCTTTTCTCTGCAACTTACTGTTTTCCCTGCATTAATAATTGTGTTGCTTTTTTTCTTTGCTTGGTTTTCTATGTTTATCATCAAATAAGCCACAAACTCTTCCATTTATGGAAATTGCCTCTCAGTGGGCTCAAACACATTAGATATACTGTCAGAAGTCACTCCTAGAGCCATTCCAATCTTGGTTGCTTGGTCCCCAGGCTGGTTATATATCTGTTGTTCTGGGATTTTCCTTCACTATCATCTTGGGGGTTACCTTAGCCTCTGTCTTATGATGAATTCCCTGTTTCTTGACCTCATGTATTTCTCCTTCTTGATTTATTCACTTGTTTTGGTGGAACACATCCCCTAGTAGCTTTCTGAGAAAAGGTACGTAGTGGTAAATATGTTGAGAATTGCATTTCTGAAAATATCTTTATTCTACCACTTTACTTGATTAATGTTGTCACTGGTCATAAATTCTAGATCGGAAATATTTTTTCCCTCGGAAATAGAAGACATTTCTTCTTGGCCTTCATATTTCTAATGTTGCTGTTGAAAAGTCAGATACTATTCAGATTTCTGATACTTTGTACCTATTTTTAAGGCTCTTTGTCCTACAGTGTTAAAATTTCACAATGATGAGCCTGGGTGAGGATATCTTTTTATCCATCATGGGCAGCACCTGAGGGTCTTTAACTGTTGACTTTAATGAACTACTGGATGATCTCTTCCCATTTGTTCTCTTTGTCTTTTTCTGCAACTCCAGAACATCAGTTGAAGGATGTCCTAAGCTGGTCCTCTAAATATCTTACTATTTCTCTCCTATTTTATATCTCTGTTCTACCTTCAGGGATATTTATGTAACTTCTTTTTTGAAACTTTTATCGAGATTTTCATTTTTACATCCTACTTTTAAGTCTCTGAAGATTTTTATATTTTTTATATAATATCTTGTTCTTGTTTCATGCATGGGATAGTCATTATAAATGGTTTTATCTCTATAATATTTTCGTCCAAGTTGTTGTATATTTGCTTGTTGATTTGGTCTCTTTCTTTCCTATTAGAAGTCTCCTTCGGATGTTGGGTAATCTTGGCTGTCTGTCCATGTGTGAGAGTCAGTGCTACAAAGCTGATAGGAAGCTCTATATGTAATCAGGGCTTGTCAAACTGAGCTTCACAATGGGGTGATCTGGCTAAGCTATTTCATAGGCGAACCACTGATGTCAGTCTCCGGGTCTTTTTTCTTAAGCTGGCTGCATTCCCCCAAAGAAGTCTCTTTTAATTAGAAGGGCAAAATACAATGGGGTTAATTTCAACGGTGTGCCAGCTTTCACTTATTCGCCCTGTTTTCAGGACAGTTTTTCTGCCTTGATTATTCTTGTTTTTCCCCAGTTCAACAGATCTTTGTCTTATCGCCTTCAGGGAATAAGTTAAAAGTATATCAAAATGGTGGAGAAGATAGGGTCTTGCTGCTTCTTAAACAAGCTCAACCCATCCTCTGGATTCTAGCCCCATCGTTATTCTTACTTCCAGATGTAGCTGGTACCACCAGTTCTAGGCCTTTGGGGGACTCTACGGTGTAAGTCAGATTTCCTGCCAGCTTTTCCTATTTTCTTGGGTTTGCTAAGCCATTATCACTCCTCCAAATGCTTTTCAGCTTCTAAAATGTCATTGTTTCTCTTCTTCTCTTTGTTTTCCTTTTTTTTTTTTGTATGTTTGTTTAATGCCTTACTTGACACTTTAGTGGAGTTTTGGAGGGAGTGGAGGCAAATATGTGTATATAACCAGCAATCTTTAACTGGAAGTTCATTAGGAATGAGATTTTTTTTTGAAGAAGAAACAGAATTAATATTCTATGGAATAAGCTTCCCCTGTGTGCATGACATACATACTCATACAGTCTAGGGCCTACTGTAATTTTCTAAATTAAAAGGAAAATAGTGCCTTTGTCAGTTCTTTCCAGTATCTTATCTGTAGGTTGAACCCTTGATTCACATCACTGCCATCCTGGCTAAGGAAGTCCTATGCCCTTGGGCCTGTTCGTACAACCCAAGAGTCTCAGGGAAGATTTCAGGCTCTTATTTTAACATTCCACCCTATTCCCTTCTGGCTGATTGCTGGATAATTAATGCAGAGACTCCAAATGGGAGGGGGGGTGTTAACTAGAGATGGAAGAGGAGGCCCTGAAACTCTAAGAAATCCATTCCCTCCCATACACAGTGGCATAGCCATGGGATTGTCCCTCTGGCTGTCCTTTCTGACCTCTCCTTTCCCTGGTCTCCTACACAACCCTGGGGCAGAAGTGGGAAGCACATAATTTATTAGCGAAGGACTGCCCAGCCTATGTGGTCAGGGACTAGAATTCTGCCAGGTCATTATCCTCAGAAGCCAAGTGGATGACCACATCCCTGCCAGGAGATAGCTTAATCTGCCTCTCATTTCCATCACTTTTTTGGAAGAAGAAAAAAGAAAAAGAGATTTTAACATTTTTAAAGATAAGAGCTCCCAAAAGGGTTAGTTTTTCATAAGGGAGTTTACCTGGGGAGCTTCCAACTACCTACATACACACATGTATACACACAACACAATACAACACACACTCCCTTCAGTGCTTTTATGTAGGGCAAATGAGACCTGAGTGAATGCCAGGCAAACCTGAAATGGGAAAGAATCCTTAAAATGGGGATTCCATAGTCTCAGGAGGGTATTTATGGGAGGGGGAAGGGAGAGCCCTTAGCTTGGCAGGCATGGGGGAAAGTCTTGAATGAACTGACAACATGTAGGCAGGCTTTAGGATTGTCTATGTATTTGCTTTTGAAGTACCTGGCTGTGTGACCGGTATGGCTCAATTGGTTGGGCGTCATCCCATAAAGCAAAAGGTCCCCGGTTCAATTCCCAGTCGGGGTGTGTGCCTGGGTTGAGCTGGGACAACCTTGCAAATAAAATCTTCTCTCTGCTCCAGAGGTAATAAAGTTGTAATGTATGTGGCCTTTCGGGAGTAATCATCTTCAGCAGGGAACTTGGCAGAAACGCCGCCCGACTTTGTTTCTTAGACGCGGTGTGCATTAAAGTCTGAAATGAACTGCAAAGTACATACCCATCTGCCGCAGATGTTGCTACAGGTGTAGGATGTTGTGGTTTCTCTCCTCTCTTCTCCCTCCCTTCCCCCCTCTCTAAAAATAAATCAATAAAATCTATTTTAAAAAATTTAAAAAATAAAGTACCTGACTCTCTAGTATCTCAGGCTCTACATCCTGGGCATTTGTTGACTAGCTGTGTCCTAGAGACATTTCTGGCTCCCAGGATCACGGCTCCAGACACAAAGCTGGTTTGGATGATTATTTTTTGGATGATTCACACAACAACTTCTTGACATTCCCTTCTTGGGTTGTAGAGTTCTGGCAAGAGTTTTCACCTAACAGGGCCTTCTTTCTCCTTCCTTTCCGGCTCACTTCCATGTTTCAAATTCCGATTTCTATCCCTCTGTCTACTGCAGAGCTCAAGGGCTCAGAAACTGAAGGAATTCCTGGGGGTCCTTGGAAGCTGCTCAGGCCTGGATGTCCATAACAATGTACTCATTTCAGCTTCTCCAACAAGTGCTGCAGGCTCCATCCTGCTCTGAGGTCAGGGCAAGCTTCTTTCAGAGCCAACACCATTTTCTGCATGCATGTCTTTATACGTAATTTTCAGTAATGCTTTGCAGGCAGCTGCCTTTCTACATAGGATCAGCTGCCGGAACTGCAGGAAACCACACAGGCCAGAAACAAAAAGACACTCGAGGTATTGTTTAGAGAACACATGTAAGATGTTAGAAACCACAACATCCTACACCTGTAGCAACATCTACGGCAGATGGGTATGTACTTTGCAGTTCATTTCAGACTTTAATGCACACCGCGTCTAAGAAACAAAGTCGGGCGGCGTTTCTGCCAAGTTCCCTGCTGAAGATGATTACTCCCGAAAGGCCACATACATTACAACTTTATTACCTCTGGAGCAGAGAGAAGACTTTACTTGCAAGGGTTTGTCCCCACTCCAGCCCGGGTCATCGGCTGAGGTTTCTGTCAGAACAGTTTTGGCCCCAGAGATTCTGCTTGCTCTTTCAAAGTGAACAAGAAACCAAAACAAACTCTATAGGGCTTGTGCCTAACAAGAAGCAGACTTGGTTAGTTACTCACTCACTCACTCACTCACTCACTCTCTCACTCATTATGATTGTCCAAAAGTAGCATTTACCACCTCAATATTAATTCTATGAAAAACAGATTAGCTCTGTTAGTTTTAACTCCCTCCTAATTGTGTTTCTGAGCAGGGACCCCGTGCTTAATGATGCACCCAGAGAACCCAGTGTTCTCGACAACAGGAAACTTCCTTTCCAATGCCTGGGGTTTGCGCACCTTATCAAACAGAAATTTTATCTTTATTAGTTTCCTATTTTAACCCAAGCTATAAACACCATAACCATTAATAGTTGCACTGTTCAGAATATATGAATGTTCTCAAAATTGATGACGAGCTACAATTTTGGGTGAGACCCAAGACTGCAAACTCTTGTGTGCTTCGAGACCCCTCGCAGCAGTGAGGTCGGGAGGGTTGGTTACAGAGTGCCGACGGCCTCTGAGGGAATATTTTGAAAGGTAGGGACTCTCTGGGAATTTTTTCCATTTTTGTTTTATTTTTGTATTGATTCTTAGAGTCTCTCTAAGCCAACTTCTAAACAGTGATACTGGAAAAACTTGGCAAAAGTGACCCTAAATGTTTTTCTATTAATTTTGCCCCTGAGTACCTTGCGTGAATCTGTCTGAGGATCAGTTTTCTGAAATGGCCCTTTCTCTATTCCTTTCAGAGCTGCAGTGAGGACCAGATATCTCTTCTATGGAAGACATAAAGGGATTACAAATGTAAGATCTTTTTTTGCTTTTAAAGTTAAGAGGAGGTTTATTCAATTCCCCAGTGTGTTATTTTATTTATTGCTATGTACCAAAATCACCCCCAAACTGAGCAGCTTAACACAATAAACACTTATTATCTCAAAGTCTCTGTGAATCAAGAATTCAGGAGTGACTTAGCTGGGTAGTTCTGGCTCAGGGTCTCTGATGAGGCTTTAGTCATGTGTTGGTCAGGGTTGCAGTGGTCTTCAGGTTTGCATGGGGCTGGGGAATCTACTTCCTAGACGGTTCACACATGTGGATACTGGCAGGAGGTTTCAGCTTCTTGATACATGGGCTTCCCCACAGGGCTTCTTCAGTGTGTGTGACCTTGCAATTGGCTCCGCCAGAGTGAGTGATCCAAGAAAGAGCAAGGCAGAAGTCACGATGTCTTTGTGACCTAGTCTTGGAAGTTACACATTGTTGTAATATCCCATTGGCCACACAGGTCAGCCCTATTCATTGTGGGAGTGGACTAAACAAAAGGCATGCATTCCAGGAGAACCTTCAGGGGCCATCTTGGAGGTTGGTTACCATAAATCTGAACTATTTTGACTAAATGAATTAAAAGTGGCTATTAAGTACATGTTTGAACTCAGCATGTTGTTTCCAAACATTTTCCCATGCACCAATCACAAAAGTTTCTATTATCTCTCTGAGTATCATCTGACAAATCATGAGCATAGAAGCAGAGGTAAATACTCAGTCCTTCGAGTCAGAGAGTGGTGGGTACAAATCTGGCTCATTCACCTACTTGTTTAAGCCTGTAACTCCTCATTTGCAAAATGGACATAATATATAAGACCTTTGGGCTTCCGGTCAAGATGCAGGTGTAGGTAAATGCAACTTGCCTCCTCGCACAACTACAGCAAAAATTACAACTAGACTACAAAACAAATATCACCTAGAAACATCAGAAAATTGAGCTGTATAGAAGTCTGACAACCAAGGATTTAAAGAAGCCATTCACTAGATGGGCAGGAGGAGAGGAGATACAGAGATGCACGGAGAGGTGGAGAGTCATGGAGAGGCAGAACAGGAGGTCCCACATCCATGTGTGGTAGGTAAAAATCAGGAGGGATACATCAGAGTGAGGAATCCCAGCCCCAGACCAAACCACCCAGCCCAGGGTTCCAGAGCCAGGAAGATAAGTCCCTGAAACTTCTGGCTGAAAAAACCAGTGGGGGGGTAGGTGTACCAGAAGAAACTGTGGGACCCACAGGAGACCCCTCTTTAAGGGCTCACAACAGACTTAGGGCTTACACAGACCCACCTCCTCTGGGATTCAGCACTAGGGCAATGGCTGGAAGAGAACCAGTGACATACGGGTAGAGAGTGAAGTGACTGGCATCAGGGTGAGTGCCAGGAGACAGCTTCCTCCTGGGAAAACCCCAGAGGCCAGTCAGTGCCATTGTTCCCTCTCTGAGCCCTCCTCCACACAGAGCCACAGAGCAGTAACATGGGTTGCCCCACCCTGGCGATTACCTAAGGCTCTGCCCTATACAACTTACAGGTACACTTTTCTACAACAGGCCATACTACTAACAGAGGGAGTCAAAGTATCTCTACCTAATAAACAGAAACAAACACAGGGAGGCTGCCAAAATGAAGAGACAAAAGAAATATGGCCCAAATGAAAGAACAGAACAAAACTCCAGAAAAAGAACAGAACAAAATGGAGATAAGCATCCTATCAGATGCACAGTTCAAATCACTGGTTATCAGAATGCTCAAAGAATTCATTGGGTACTTCAACAGCATAAAAAAGACCCAGGCAGAAATGAAGGTAACACTAAGTGAAATAAAGAAAAATCTTCATGGAACCAACAGTGGAGGGGATGAAGCCGAGAATCAAATCAATGATTTGGAAAATAAGGAAGAAAAAAACATTCCATCAGAACAGTAAGAAGAAAGAAAAAAAATTAAAAAAAAATGAGGATAAGCCTCTGGGACATCTCCAAATGTACCAACATCTAAATGATAGGGGTGCCAGAAAGAGAAGAGGAAGAACAAGAAATTGAAAACTTATTTGAAAAAAATAATGAAAGAAAACTTCCCTAACTTGGTGAAGGAACTAGACATATAAGTCCAGGAAGCACAGAGAGACCCAAACAAGTTGGACCCAAAGAGGAACACACCAAGACACATCATAATTAACATGCCAAAGCTTAAAGATAAAGAGAGAATCTCAAAAGCAACAAGAGAAAAGCAAAGAGTTACCTACAAAGGAGTTCTCATAAGACTATCAGCTGGTTTCTCAAAAGAAGCTTTGCAGGCTAGATGGGACTGGCAAGAAGTATTCAAAGTGATGGAAAGCAAGGACCTACAACCCAGATTTCTCTATCCAGCAAAGCTATCATTTAGAATGGAAAGACAGATAAAGTGCTTCCCAGACAAGGTAAAGCTAAAGGAGTTCCTTTATTATTATGTAAAATGTTAAAATGACTTATTTAAGAAAAAGGAGAAGATCAAAACTATGAACATTAAAATGGCAACAAATTCATATCAACAATTGAATCTAAAAAAACAAACTAAACAAACAGGCAGAACAGAAACAGAATCACAGATATGGAGATCATTTGGAGAGTTAACAGTTGGGATGGGGACAGGGGAGAATAGGAGAAAAGGTACAGGGAATAAGAAGTACAATTGGTAGGTACAAGACAGACAGGGGGATGTTAAGAACAGTATAGGAAATGGAGAAGCCAAAGACCTTATATGCATGACCTATGGACATGAACTAAGGAGGGGGATCGCTAGAGGGAATGGGGGTACAGGGTAGAGGGGGGGCAAAAGGGGAAAAATTGGGACAACTGTAATATCATAATCAGCAAAATATACTTTTTAAAAAAGACCATCAAACAGTACCCAAGCACTCAGTTAATGGTAGGTATTTTCATTAATTATTGTTTCTTTCACTATGTAATTCAGCTTGAGAGGCGAGCATAGCTGCGCAGAGTCTGCATTCTGGCCCGCACATAACAAGGGGTCTGGATGTTGATTAGTGTCAGGTTTGATGAAAACAACGGCTCAATGACATCATCAAGCACCCAGATTCTTTTCATCTTTCTTCTCTGCCATCAGGACGTTTGGATTCTCTCCGTGATGAGACAACCGCTGCACCCTGGATCACTGTGTCCTCGTACAACTACATAAAAAGGCTGCCTTAATGAGTAAGTTCTTCTCTACCCCCCCTTTTGAGGTGAGGAAAATCTGCCCATCCCTAGTAGGCTTTTCCTCAGGTTTGAGTGATCTGAATTGTGTTGTATGCCCATTTCGAAGCCAATTATTGTTAAGAGGTAGGGAAGTATGGCTTGTTGTAGATTAATCGAGGCTACTCCTTGGAGCTGGGAGAAGGCGTGGCTTCCCAAAAGCATTTGACTATGTGATGCCTTAAAAAAATAATATGAAAAAAAGATGGAGATGGCTGTTGGGTGGGTCAAGAGTACCTGTTGCAGGGCACATGGAGATGGAATTTTGAGAATTTGCATGTCTGAAAAAGTCTTTATTCTGTCTCTACACTTGATGAATAGTTTAGGTAGATATGGAATTCTAGATTGGAAGTGATTTTTCCTTAGAATTGAGAGCAGTCATTGCTAATATTTACTAAGTGCATGTTATTTTATTTAACCCTCATAACTCTGTAATGTAGGCATTATTATTTTCCTCATTTTCCAGGTGAGGAAACTTAAGATCTTAGGATTATATAACCAAGAGAAATACAGCCAGAGAGTGGTGAACATGAACTCTTAGCCACAATACCATACTGCCTCTTAGTACGTGAAATTTGTCCTTGGCATTGGTCCACCTCCACTCTCTTTCTGGCCCACCTTCTAGTGGTGTCTTTGCTCCCTAATTCCTTAGTGTACTCCTATTTTCTTAGGTGTCCTCAACTTTGTGTTGATCCCATCCCCATCATTTCTCAAAGACCTCTGCCCTCCCATGGCTTTTCTCCTTTTCCCTTTATACTGCCCAATCAAAATTTCAATTCCTTCAATGGCATTGTCTCAATTTGGGTTCGGAAGAAAAAAAAATCTATTTACATAATTTAGAATGATGTAGGAATGAATGAGGGAAGGGTTGGTACCTCTACCTACTACCACCACCCTAATTTCTAGCATTTTAGAAAGGACTGTATCAATTCTAATTAGTTATAGAATCAACATAGGTAGTATGTCTTTATCTGAGCAATTCTGGCTCAGGATTGTGTGAGATAAACACAGACAATTGGTCTTAGTCATTGTCCCCAGGGGTTAAAACTTTAGTTGAGGGGATAGTTTACCTAGAAAAATAATTGGAATGCATCAGAGTTTACTTGTGTGCACTCTTTGAGGTAGTTAACATCTTAAAGTCTGTGCCGGCTTGACATCAAAAAGGCGACTTGCCCTTCTAAGTACACAGAGATTTCAGAGGAAGGTCCACAGACAGGTCTGCGGGGGTTAGAAGATGCCAGAGGGCGGGTGTGGAATCCAGACAAGGGCAACCGATGAGTAAGTGTGTGCCTGCGCTGGGAGTGTGATGAGAGGTGACCTAGTGCTGCCCTAGCTTAGGTCACCAGAAGAACAGGGGTGTGGAGCCGGACCCCAACTTGTGAACGGCAGTGTTCTTTAAAGCAAGGGTGAGGAAATGCAGGAGGCAACAGTCACACCAGTTCCTCCCGTTCTTACCCTTCTTGGTTCTCAACAGCAAACAAAGCTGCAGGGAAAGAGGCCTTCTTCAGAGCATTGCTCTCCTGACCTTTTGAGTGTTTTTAAATGAAAGCGCTTTCTTTTAATATATTTGAAAAATCTGGAAGGAATAAGATAAATCAATGCCTTAAGCTTTACCAGCTTCAAGTTCAGTCATTTTTCTTGAACTGAATTCCCCACAGTGTTTAAAGAGCAATAAGAAAGCAGAGCTGTCAGCATGGGAAGCCAGTCTTCTAGACTTTGGGGCGAACTAGGAGATCGACTTTTATTCAAAACAAACCACCAACCTCTTTCCCACTTATCTTTGGCTTTCAAAACCGGCACCCAGCCCCAGACTGAAAATGCCTCCCGTCGGAGTTGGCCTTCCAGACCTAGCTCCTAGAAGGGGTGAGCCACTCTCCCTTCCCTCGGGCGCATAGTAACTGGGGACACCCCTGTCCTCGGTGGTCAGGAGGCACGGATTTCCAGAAACGCGACTCAGGCCCCCACAGCCCCACCGCCCAGGGCGCCGCAGAGACCCCGTGCGCCAAGCCACCACCCGACGACCCCTGTAAAGCACGCCCAGCCTGCGCTGCTGGGATGGTAAACGTGGGGTCTGTGTTGCTTTAACCAAGCAAGACAGGCCTGCTTCTGGCCGACAAGCAGGTTTCCTGGGGCAGCTTGTTCCCGCAGGAGTCAGCAGAAGAAGTTGAGTGGAGAGCCGAGGGCGGCGGACCCGAGGGCCTCGACTTCCCGGCCTCTAGGACGCCAGGCAGCTTCTGCCTTCGCGTAGGTACCTCTGGAGCGGCCCCGGGCTCATTTTCCACTCGGCTGCTTCTCGGCCGAGCTGTAAACCCAACCTGACGTGGGCTCATTAATTTGGCAGCGACTGGAAGGCTGGGCCATGGCGGCGCGCCCAGGAGGCCTTTGTGCGCCCAGGGTCAGGTCAGAGGGCAACCGAAACAGCGCTGAACCCTGCACGCGCTCCCCGGTGCCCGGCGGCTGGGCCCGAGCCGCTTCCCCCGGCTGGACCGCCCAGCACCCGGCCTCCCGCCCCGCGACCCCTCCAGCATGGCTTCCGGAGCCCGGGAGCTCGGTGACCCGGGCCCTTCGCGGCGAGGGGTTCAGGAGCGGGAGCAGCTGGCTCGGCCCTTTCTCCAATCCCCAAGCCCTGCATCAGCCGGGAGGGTCCCAAAGGGCTGGGCCGAGCTCTCCGAGGCCTCCTGCCTTTGCGAGTCAGTCTCCTGGGTGCAGACCCAGGCCTGCCCATTGCCTCCTTGTAGTCTCTGCTCGTGCACCAGATCCCCGCGCCAGACCCACGCGACTGCGGCGTGCGGCCCTCCAGGCCCGGAGCCGCCTCGCGCCAGGCCTCTGCCCCTCTGTCCTGCGGCCTGGTCCTGGGGTCTCTAGAAAGTTTTCTCGGGGGTTTGGGCCTGGCACTTGCGCGACCGGGCCCCGTGCTATTATTTCTGCACGTGGGCAACTGAAGGGGCGCGCACCTGGGGCGAGGAGAGGAGGCCGTTACCGCAGGGTCTGCATGCGAGATGGGGGGGGGGGGGAGCCCCAGCGTGCGCCCTGGCCTCTGGCGCTGGAGAGCGCCTGCTGGGCTTTGTTTCTCTCCCCCAGTTTTCTCGACTGGCAGGTTGAGGCTTGGAAGCCCTGGCGCTCGATCCCCCACGCAACGGCTCTGTCCTTCACAAAAGCCTGAAACCCCGCGGCGGGGAAGGGGAGGGGCTGTTCTGCTTTTTACAAGTGGCTCCAGCGCAGATTAATTTTAGCAAGTTTCGCAAAAACAAAGCAGCCTCCTTCTGTGCCTTTAGGTGACTTTTGTGACATTTAGCAGCAAGGAAAACTATTTCCTCTGCCATTCAGAGCTAACCACGTGTAATTGGCCTAGAAGTCTGTTGTATTTTGGGGAACTGTTTGCGATATCCCATCTGTTTTCATCTCGCGGTTCAAACGAGTCTGTGTTTACCCTTCTGTCGGGGAAATTGGTTTACATGCGCAGCAATTTCGGTGCGACACCGAAATATTCCCTTGAACTAATGCTGTGGGTCCGACAGGCTTTGTACTGCTAATAACCCTCCATTACGTCTGTCAGAAGACATTTACACAGCCTCATGGTCGGTCCCATCAAGAAAATTAAGATTCTAGGTTTATCTTAACTATTTGAAAACCAATTGGTCTCTGGCGATGGCGCAGACGTGCGGGTAGGGTCGGGGGAGGTGGCCAAATGGCCGGGAGCGGGCGGGTCACACAACTAAAGCCCTGAGGCGTTCTGGGTTCCTTGGGGTGGGCTAGGCTGGCACTGAGCAACAGCCAGCAGCTTCCTTCTCCGCTTCTGCGGATGCATTTGCGTCTCCTCCCTGCTTGGTGATCCGCAGCAGTTGGGTCCATACCTCCCAGCGCCAGATCGCGCAACCTTAGAGAAGAGGCGCGAGCCCAGGACAAATGGGTCTCTGGCCCCGCGAGTTTAGCAGACTGAGGATAGGTGGAGGTGGAGGTGCTCCCAGGAGGGATAAGTCTCCTTCCCAGGGCTGGGGGCACAGAAAAGGACCCGATCAGTGGAGCGTGGAGCGCCAGGCGTACATCGTGTTGGTGGGTGGCAGTCTGGCTTTGGCCCTTGGTGAGAGCCTGCCGAGGCCCACCCGGGTGAGGAGCTGGGAGCCGCAAGGCAGCTGTGTAGGGGGCTCCTCACGCCCAGGAGTGTGCGTTGGAGCTGCGCCGCTTGTCCCCGGGCTGAGTAATCGGAGAAATTGCTTTGAAAACACGTCAGCAGCCCTGGCCCAGAGGCCCGTAATCAGCCCCTGGCATGTGTGCAAATGCTGATTTTGCGGGTGTTACTTAATCCACGCGGGCAGTGAAAAGCCTCGGGTTGGTGGCAGGCTCACCTCCCCCCTCAGGCTTCTTCCTGGTTCTGGGGAACAGACCAGGCGTCCAGGACAGGGTGGTGATGGGAGAGGGCATGGGTCTGATGTTGGGGCTTCTTTGGCCTAATGACTGAGGACTGAAAAAGAATGTGACATAAAACTGTTGACAGTCACTTCTGTGGCCTTAATTTGAGCCATTGTCCCAGAGTCCTGGTAGAAATTAGCCATTTCCTCTGCATCCCATGCGAACTTACTCATTCAAGGGGAGGAGAAGTTGGGAGAGAAAACCATGATGAGTTAGGCGGGAGGAAATGTGACCAAGGCTGTCTTGGTGACTGTGCAAAAGGAGCAATAGTCAGTTGTTCATTTAAACCTCAATACTAGAAACAGTCAAAAAACTGTCTGTGGAAGGCATGAGACCCCTCTGCAAAGGAAGCCCCGTAGTTTAGTCTTCCCGGTTAGAGCAGTGACCTTTGCTGACTTCATTAGGGTGGAGGCCTGTTTGTGCAGGAATGCAGGAAAACAAAGATAAAGCGTTCATCTTTTCCAAAGGTGGAAGGATAAGCTCGCACACACCCCCTCATGCTGGCCAGACCCCAGTTTTCTCCACTGACTTCTAGTCCCTATTTCGTTTTACTTATGTAGAGTCTGTGGGGGAAAAAGAGTGAAAATTCCAACCTAGCACCCCTCACCCACCAAAGGAACGAAAATCTTGATTTACGTAACTACTTGGATATAGGTCTAAGTAAGGGGCAATCTCTCTTTTCAGATCCTTGAACATTTTATTCTGTGGCATTTTCAGAACTTTCTACAAAAAGTAATTCCACAGAGGATGTGAGAAGATCCCAGCTCTAGAAGCTAGGTTTAGTCAGTCAGTGAGGATGAACGGGAAGGTGTGTCCTGGAAAGCAATGATTGTAAGGTTATGATTCTGCTTTCCACTCCCCGTCAGCCTAGCCACAAAGCATGAGGAAAGACAGCAGACTTATCTGAGAGTACAGCTCTCACATAGCCAAGGCAACCATAAGCATAGGGTTTTAATTTAATGGGGTTCCTTAGTAGAGGCTGACTGTGTCTTAGCAATTGTCATTCCTTATGTTTGTTTTCTTTTGCCCTTCTTACCCATCTTGTATAACTGACTGAACTTACAGCGAAGAGACTCCGCACACGGTTTGTTTTTGAGAGACTGCTGTTTGCGCTGTACTGGCAGTAATGAAAGGGCACAAAAGGAATAGGTGTGTTTCCTGCCCATTGGGAGCTTCTAACTTGTTTGGGGGGGAGAGACTTAGAAAACTTAGGGTCTTCATATCCTCTAAGGAGTGGGAAGGGCCTCTACAGTATTGTTGAGGGAACAGAGTGAGGAAGCTACCAGCTCCTTGGCAGCACCATCAGAGCACAAAGAGTGGCTCAGGTCACAGGAATCTCTTCTGGGTCACTCACGTGGTCCTCAGAGTACGTGGGAGAGAAACTAGATGAGGAGACTGGGAAGCCAGCAGCCAGATCGGGCCCAACTCAGCTTTATGTGTTTCCCCTGCCCCTTCTGCTCCTTTAGTGGGCACAAGAAAAGACTGACGGACGAATCTGGAATTCATGGTGTATGTCTATGTGAGTGTAGGGGTGCGGTGGGCGACGGAAAGGCCAAAGCCATTGTCTGCTCACCCTCCACCTGTGGTGAGGTTCGGGAGCTCCATTTTCTGCCTGTTGACCCAGAGCTACTTGTTTTGCTCTTCGCATCGACGTGAGAAGCCCACATGTAATCTCAGGAAAATAAACTAACTGGATTACGAGCTAAAGAATCACGGGGCTTTTTTTCCTGCTAGAATCTCAATAGCTGCTCTAGGACAAACGTTGCCCAACAAGACTGCCACCATCACAGGACGAAGCTAAAGGACTTAATTGCCTGTGAATAATTTACAGAAGTATTTGAAATTTTGTAGGCAATTTAGAAAGAATACCTTGGTGGAACAGTCACTGCATTTCTAATCATTTTTGAGACCATTTTTACCTGGTTGGTATTTGAAAGCACAAGAATTCTTTCTCCTTGAGGAAAGTGTTTGATTCTGTTACTCCACATGCTTTTGGCAAAGTCAAAAACAAATCTGGACACAGTTGCTCTTTTGAGTCTAACGTCCTCTCCTCCCACCCCCACCCCACAAACACACACTGTGTTTGGTTTGGTTTTTCAGACCACACACACAGAGAGCTGCTCCGTAAGTGACCACCGTCTTATCAGTTCTATAGTCAGCGGAAGACTTGTGCTTTGACTACCTGCCTTCGTAGTTTTGCACTTTGGGGAGAGGTCCCCCACTTTCTTAATAGTGTGGGATGTGGTAGGGCGACTTGCATGGCCTGTCTGCTTTGTCACTGAAAACATAGCTAGTTTAAGTCCAATTGTCCTGAAATCTGCTTTCTTCAGGTTTTTCCCAAGGTCTATAACTAATCATTCATGATGAGCCGCTGCTATTGAGCCTGCACGACCCTGGGCCAGTGGACTGGGACCAGCCCCTCTGTTGGGGCAGCTGCAGGAGCCTGGAGGAGCCCTGCAGGTGAGATGCAGCTTGGCATCTCCACGTTCACCTTCCCGCTCCCCCTTTGAAAGCCGGAAGCCCTGCTTGTCCCTAAAATATCTGAAACAAAATACTCATTTAAAAACTTTTGTCAACCTATAACCAGTTAAATTTTTTCCTAATAATGAAATTATTAAGCATTTAATTTTTCCCCTCCATGTAAGTTTTAATTCGGTCATTGAAATTTTGCCCAGCACAAATTTTGCCCAGAACATTTGGTGACTGGTTTCTTCTCTTTTGGAAAATCACCTGTGCGAATTTTCAGGGATGACCATGGGGACTAGGATTAAGTTTACATGCGGTCAGTGAAGGCTCCAGCTGGGAGAGGCTGGGCTCCTGGCAGAGCAGTGGATGGGGCCGAGGTGGTGGATAAGGAGACGGAGAGAGAGGGGTGGGCAGATGACCTGGAAATCCTACTTTCTAACCTTTCTTGGTAGGTTCTGGCCACGATCTTATACCGGTACGCCTTCAGATATGGTAAAGATCATAGATATTAAATGAGGAAGAAGAAGAGGACCAATTTTTAAAGAAAAGCAACTTAAAAAATTATCATGCATGTTGAATTATAGCAAAACAATGATTATACATAAGTTATAACATTATAGTTATTCCTAATGCATATATGCTTAATATTTTCCATCCATATTTCTCTTATCTAGATACTTAGATAGAATATGAAATCAAAGTCAGCACTCATCATTTATCATATTATTAATACAAATTATTTTTCTCAAATGTACAGGATTTTTATTCTATGGACTATTTTTTAAGCATGAAACTCAGATTCTAAAAAAAACACTTTCAGTTGTGTCTTTAGCTGAGTTAGCTTTGCCCATTTTTCTAACTGTGCTTTTATACATTTATTTATTTTTGTGATTTATAAAAATGTCCTCATAATTTTAATAGTCACCCCTGGGTGCATGGGCAATGGCTTAGAAAACTTCCAAAATATGGTAATACCACTATAGCAAAACACCATTACAGCAACAAAAAACACAGCCCCACTGAACACAAGCCCAGAACAACATTCCTCCAACTATCTAGGGAAAATAAACCAAAAAGAGCTATCTTTCATCGTGCCTGCGAGGTCAGCTAACCAGGGCTCTCAGGAAAACAAGAGGAATGGTATTTTATGGAGGAGGGCCCCTTATGGAGGACCCTCTGCTGCTGGCCCCCTAAAAATGCACTCCGGGCTGGGGTGTGAAGGCTGAGCTCATTCAAGAAGACAGGTCAAAGGCATGAAGCAACATAGAGCCTGTGCCACCTCGAGTGGGTGTCTGGGGCTGTGTGGATGAATAGACGCACATGGTCCATTTGAGCTGAAAAGCAGTCTTGTCCCACAAGCTGAGGACAGAGTTGTTTTTTTTTTTTTAGTTATTGTTTTTTGTGAGGGGCCAAAGGAAAGCTTGGTGTTCCGTGTTTCTGCATTGCAATGAAGAAATGGATTTTGAGTACCAGCTGTGATTTTTCCCGATGTGTGGTCTTGGGCAAGTCACATAGCTTTCCTTGAAGTATTTTTCCCAATGAAGTCAGAGAGGGGTGCTAGGAGAATTAAGAGAAATAGCACATGTGAAGGCACTGGTTTCATATATTGCAAGCGCTCTATAAATGACTACTGCTATCTGGAGACTTGGTTGAGTCCGGGTCGTTAGAAAAAACCACCTGGACTCTTTCCTTGCACTGATTCGCGTGTGTACAGCCTCCTCCAATCATGAACCAGGTCTGAGTGAATGCCTGAAGTGGCCAGAGAAGGGAAGGGTAGCTGGGTCCGTGGGTGGGGCCCCATGTCGCACCCCAAGTGACAGCACAGGGCGCATACATAAAAACTTAGAGAGTAAGGTAGGGTCTGGCAGAGCCTGCAGTTAGAGAAAATGTAACAGGGCAGAAGAAACAGGTAGAGGGCACATGGGTACGTTCAGTTGCCTGCTGGCCATGCTGAGTGGCCGTGTGAAGTGATGGTTTTAAGAGCCCCCGCTTAGAACATCGCTCCATGCGTGGAGCAACGGTACCTTCAAGAGGCAGCAGAGACTCAGGCTGAAGCACCTGACTCTGAGTGAGTGGCCCGAGTCTGCTTTCACCACTACCTGGCTGGACGACTTTGGGAAGTTCACGCACTTCTGTGCCTTAGTGTCTTCATCTATAAAATTGGGATGGTAATAGCATTGTCGTTATGATTAAATGAGTTAATAAATGCCACGTGCTTAGAACAGTGTCTGGCAGGCAGCATACATTTGCTGATATTATTGTTATTGCAGGCTGCGAGCTGGCCCCTCCCCTTTTGAAATCTCTAGCTCAGTAAATGTAGGTTACCCCACAGCCCGCCTGAAGGAGAAGACTCCGCATCACCCAGACGTCTTTCTGAGGCCCTCACCAGTAGCACTGGGCATGTGTACAACATCCTAAGATTGCTCTTTAACAGTCTCTCAGAAGAGACGCCTTATCCTTCCCAGCAGACTCTCCCATGCCACAGCGTCACTCCACCTTTGGATGTAGTCTCCACCTTTCACGTGTGATCGTTCACCACCTTCAGCTCTTGTACTTGTGTTCTTCCTCTTCCTTCTGGTTCTTGAGAATCACCAAGGGTTTTTCTGTGTCCTGTAGACTCCCAGGGGATCTTGCACTGATTGGACCAGGGCTGCTGTTGGTTGGGATGAGTATGTGGGTGGATGGACTCAAAGGACAATGCTTTTGATTTTTATTAAAGCAGCAGGAAATGAAAAATGGAGCATCAAAAAATTAAATGCCCTGTTGGCTTTTAATTAATTTCAACCTTATTGTTCATGCTACTGTAGATTCAGAATGATACTACCATTATTTTAAGAGACGGAGAATAAACGTTAATGCCTTCCCCAAAGGTTGCAGGACTCCACAGTTTTCACTAAAAACTCCTTTCCCTTTAGTGGCGAACTTCAACTTGGCAGGAGGAGGAGCATCAGCAAGCACGCCGTCTTCGTTAGCCATCTGAGATTGTGTTATTCCTCCACAACAGACATAGCAGAAGGAGTCGAACTTGCCATTTTAGAGCCCTGCTCCTCCTGATTGTGAGTAGTTTAATTCGTACCTTCCATGTAGCTTTGCTGTTGACATTTATTAGCTGACACTGTTGCTGCCAACACAAGTTTTGGGTAGATTGTGGTATAAACAGATTTCCTCTTTACACATTCTAATCAGCGTAGAAGGACTGTTTTTATTGAAACCGTATCTCAGCCTAAGCTTCTCCAACATGTAGGCACACATATACAGAGTTTAAATTGTATTTAAGGTTGGTAAATGTTCTAATTACGGGGCTGTGTGTGTTCAGAGAAGAAAATTAAATCAGTGAACATGGGAGGCCAGGATGCCCTTCTGCTCTGGTTTGGGTTCTTTACGGTTTGGGGCTTTGAGAAATCAGTGCCATGAAATGGTGGGTGACCATCCAGGCAGACGTTTGTCTCCTGGCTGATTTACAATGATATCTACAGACTGTTTTTCCTCCTCGATGAGGTAAAGTTTAATTCCTGATTGCCTGCTTTATCCTAACATATCGCAGAGCAATTTCCAGCAAGCGACTGTCCTGGATAATGTCCTGGGCCTTGTTTTCCATGTTAGAATACGTGAAATACTAGAATAAAAAGGGATGACATTGACATTGTGCCCTCCAGCCCAGTCCCAGGCCACTGTCACAGTGATGACGGCGACCAGGTTAGTGTTCTCTGAGCCTTGCCCAGCTTCTTTGGAGCTCACCTAAGGAGAGGCGAATACCCCATCTTTCCCAGCTCCACTAAAGAATGCAGCCCCAGCTGCTGCAGACCAATGGATGCTAATGGGTTTCGAAAGTAGCTGCCGCTGTCCTATATAGTTAACTCAAGTAGGATTTTGGTTTAGAAAAAGGGCAAAATATGCACTCTAAGAATATGTAGAGCATCATCTAGCCAGGTCTACCTGACCACAGTGATTTTGCTGCTGCAGGCAAAATGCCTTCCTGACATAGGTTTGAGTTGACAGATTACTGAGGGAAATTTTTGTCTCGCCCACACTCCCAGATTATTCAGCTTATTTTTTAACACACCACTCAGCCTTCCTCCATGCAGATCATGGTGTAGACCTGGCATCCTAAACTTAGTAGTCTTTTTGCTGACAGCTGAAAAGTAAAGGCATCTGTGGCGATCAGACGGGTTGCCTCAGGTTGGGTCCAGATGTCAAGTTGACTGATGCTGGAGTGCGGGCTGCCAGCAGCCTGGCTGTGTGAGTGCACGGATTCCCAGGAAGCAGCCCTGGTGGTTGTGGCATCAGTGGGTCGAGACATGCGCACAAATATGTACTGAACAGATGCCAGTCCTTCTGTAGCAGCTTAGTAGAATGCCCAGAGAACTGTGGGCTCCTCCAGGATACAGACCCCAACACACACAGTTTTTCAGCATTTTTCATGTTTCTAACCCAGGAAGTTTGTTCCATTAAATTAACACCAGTATGTCTGTGCTAAGAAGTCCAACTCAAGAGGGCCCCTGTGGGAAAAGCCCGATTCAAAGCGAGGATCTCCGTGATGAGAAACCAGTACATTTCTGTAGTACTTCTGACTTCCAAAGCACCATCAGATTTACCTCTTTTTCACTTTTAGTTCATATCACCGTGAAAAAAGTGAAAGGCGTGATCACGTAGGTGATCCAGGGCCCATGTTTTGAAGTCTTTCTGGGTATAAAGGACCATTGCCACTCCCCAGCTCCACGGGCCACCATGAGATGGGCGAATGGTCTACCGAAAGTCATACAGTTCTAAGGGGAACCTAATCAACAAAACAAACAGGCAAGCAAAGATAACCAGAGACACTGAAGTAAAGACCAGTAACCAGGGGGGAGGGGAAGGGGGATAATAGGGGAAAAAAGGGAAAGGGCTGTCAAGGAACACAGGATAAAGGGCATAGGATTGAGGGTGGGAGGTGGGGGGGTGTGGAGTGGGGGAAAGTGGTGGCAGGAAAAGGGAGACAGCTGTATTGGGGGGGGGGGAAGAAAGTCGTCCTTAGTCGGCACAAGAACTGCAAACTCCTCAGCCCCCACCCCTGCTCAGTCTCTAAGTGTAGTCCCTGGACCAGCAGCAGCCGCACTACCTAAAACCTACCGGATCAGAACTTCTGGAAGTGGGGCCCAGGAGTCTGTCCTAAGGAGCCCTTCCGGTGATTCTGAAGCAGCCTCTGGTTTGAGGGCCACGGTCCTGGCCCATCATTTCCCATTCGGGTTTTCTGGACCCTGGGCCCAGGAGACATATTGGTGAAACCCCACAAGCTGTTTTAAAACTTCATGGAACTTAGTAGAAATCATACTCTTAATGTTTCTTTTAAAAATTATACATTTCATCACATATAGCTGATAAGTGAAAGTTGGAAAAGGGAACTGATTGGTAATCGATGCTGTTGGGTATTCTTTCATTCATGCAGTCATTCATTTAGTCATTTATTGGTTATCATATGGTCTGTGCTAGATACTGGGAGATCTCAAGGGCCTCGAGATAATTATAGGCTTGTAAGCACATTACTGCTCTACAGAGCAATACGTGCTGAGAGGCAGATTTAAACAGCACTGTGATATAATAAAGTCTTCTGAGAAACTTGGGGGAAGTAATCTTCAGATGAGGCCATGGTGCTTCAAGGCTTTGTACCTGAACTTGGGTGGTTGGGATGGGGAGAGGAGGGACCCTCTTCCTCCCTCTTTATTCCCCAACCACTCTGCTGAGAGCCCGCAGAAACATGAGCCCACATCTGGGTTCTGGGTGCCCCCTTCTTGGAACCTCCCGCCTTTTTCCTAGTGAACAACATTTCTGCGCATAAGAAGCGCTGGTAGAGCATTTGAAACAGACTTGCAGAGGCTCTGCATTATGAGGAAAACTTAAACATGAGACCTTCAGCATATTTTTATAGACCTGCCTCATCTTTTATTAGAATGGGCAATGACTTAAAAGGCACTTCTTTGTTTAATCAGATGCTTGAAACCAAATGACTTGTCCGCTTGATTCAGTGTCCATTTGGAGAACATTTCAGTTTCATTCTAGTACAATTACCTTTCAAAAATACATAGGTTTAATTTCAGTGCAACTACGTCACAGGTCTTAGTCTTTAAGAAAAAATCCATGATTATGTGGTTTGTATTTCAGGAAAAAAGTCCCCTCTGGGTTAATTTTGCTTTCAGATGGCAGTTAGGTTTGTCCCTCTGTGTCAGGTTCTTGGCTCCAGAGCCTGAAGCCTAAGCGCATGGCGGGCTTCCTCTCACAGTTTACTTTCCGTCTGTCTGTAATTCCACTTCAGAATGTGTGTGTGCGCCAAATACACCCAGCAGGACTGAACGGAGAGGCAAGGGGAAGGGCAGGGCAGAGATGTTAATGCAAGGAAACTTCATATGTAACAACTGAAACTTATATCGAGAACATTAGCCATTTCTTTTTTCTGTGGGGGGTGCTTCTGGTTCTAAATGAAGTGTTAGTGTTTGTGGGGTGATAACCTTGTCCCACTGAATTATGATGAGAAAACAACCCAGTTGCCTACAGAGCCAAAAACAAACCTCAGAACAGCTTAACTCATCCGTCAAACAAATTGTATTTTAGGAAATGCAGGACAGAGAAAAATGCACAAAAGAAAAGGAGATTTATTTATTTGTACAGAAGTAGAACGACAGGCATTTGAGTGGATCCAAATAGCATTTGGGGAGGAAAAAAAAATGTGATTCATTGCCAGCTATTAAATCTTGTTTATCCTTCTTTAAACTAACCAGAAACACATTTTGGAAAAACGCTAGTTAACAGTTTAAGCATTGAAAGCCTCCTGTTGGTTCTTCCTTTGCCTCCCTGCCTTCCCAGGGGCAGAGGAGGGGTTCTGAGTGTCCTGGGCAAGGGATGGACTGCCAGTCCTGCGTTCGAAGTTCCCCCTCAGACTCTGGGACAGTTCCTTCAGCTTTCTCAAAGCGGGGTGCTCACCTCAGGGCAACAGCAAGAAGGTCGGTGTTTACACAATGGTTTCGGATGAAAGGCCCCGAAGGATAGAAAACATTACTTCCAAGACACAGTCACTGACAAAGTGACGGGTCCTTCAGAAAGTACCATTTCCGTGACAGTTGTCATTGTTATAGTATCTCCCAGACCAACAGCCGACCTGACAAATGCTGATTCCAGCCACGGCTTTGTGACCGAAATCCTTCAAAACATTTGACAAAGATCTGAGAAATGTGCCAAAATCCCAGTAGCCGGTGGAAGAAGCTGCTCCAGGCTGAAGCAGCTGCGGCGGCCCTTCCAGGCTGGACCTGCGCTGGTCCTGCACCGGCCGTGAGGGAGCAGCGGTTATATCTGCTTCCATGCCCCGCGCCCGAGCGCCTCCTGGCTTAAGTGTATTAGTATAAACATTCGGGTCAGCAAGGGATTCACTTGGTTTAATTAACTGCTGGAATATATACATTTCTGAAAGAAGCCACCAAGCAACAATTCCACCATGAGGATTATCTAGGGGTTGTGATCTCAGAAGTGTCTAGAAAGGGGACTCTGCTGAGTTTTAAGCCCACAAGGAAAGGCCCAAGTGGGCTGACTAAATCCGAAGAACTACTGCCCCCTGTCCCCTCTCTCCCACGGTGGAGGCCGAGGCAGAAAGAATATCCGCACGATGGTTTTCGGACTTTCAGGCGTCAGAGCTTTGTCTGTGCCGGCTTCTGTCCCCCCTTCTCCCTCACACCCTTCCACTTCTCTCTTCTGGCCGACGCATCACGTATATTCCCTCTCGTATTTCTGTTACCATTATGCGTTCCTTGAGGACAGGAACTGTGTCTTATTTATTTTTATATCCCCTTCTCTCAGCAGAGCACCCATCACATAAAGTCGGGCACTGACAAACGCCGGTGAAAACGGGTCCTGTGAGCAGACACAGGGCCTTCGCCCCGGCCAGCCGCCCGGGCTAGGCCCGCACAGCCTCTGGGTGCAGGTGAAGACGCACTGCCGCCCACACAGCTGCCTAGATACCTACTTTTAGAAAGACTGCCCCCCTTTTTTTCATTTGAATTAACTCTAGAAACAACATTTCAGCCTGAACCGTCACAATACAAACAAAAATAGCATCATTATCCTGTGGGCACCCTCAACGCCGGCACTTTTGGAGGCGGAATCCATCTGAACTCTGGCAACAGTACCTATGGGGTTTATCTGATGAGAGGTCAGAGGGGACAAACCTAGGTTAGAAGAAAGGTGCACCTTCTCTACTGGTCGTTCACTGGGCAGTTTACAGAGGGAATGGCGAGGAAGGCACAGAGAACATCCTGTTCGTTCAGAAATGTTATCATGTGCATTCCTCCAGAAGGCACGGGTAGCGTCACTGTGTTCTTCGTGTCTCAGAAGGGAACTGTGGGCATAAGATGGGCCAGGGCAGAGTGTTATCAAAGGGTCCAGAAGAGCGGTTCTCTGACTCATCACAGAACACAGAGTAAAGGGAGGAAAGACTTTGAAAAGTAAGCAATAAAGTTCCCCCGTGCTACAGACTGAATGTCTGCGACCCTCCCAGATTCATATGTTGAAATCGAATCCTCAGTGGCAAGGTGTTTGAAAGTGGGGCCTGTGGGAGGTGATTATGTCATGATGGGGGAGCCTTTATGAATGGGATTAGTGCCCTTATTTTTTCAAGATTTTATTTGTTTATTTTTAGAGAGAGGGGAAGGGACAGAGAAAGAGAGGGAGGAAAACATTGGTGTGCAAGAGCGCTGTGCAAGAGAAACATCCACTGGATCCCTCTTACACGCTCACCAACCTGGGGCCTGGCCCACAACCCAGGCAAGTGCCCTGACTGGGAATCGAGCTGGTGACCTTTCAGTCTGCAGGACGACACCCAACCCACTGAGCCACACCAGCCAGGATGGATTATTGCCCTATGAAAGAAGCCCCAGAGAACTCCCGCACCCCTTCCGCCATGTGAAGACACAGTGAGAAAATGTTGGTGCGCCACCCAGAAAGAGGGCTTTCACCAGAATCCAACTGTGCTGGTACCCTGACCTTGGACTTTCTGCCTCTAGAACAGTGACAAATGAATTTCTGTTGTCTATAAGCCCCCTAGTTTATGGTAGTTTGTTACAGCAGCTCTAACTGACTAAGATATCAGAGTAATACTTTACAAAATCTTACCAACTCTTTGCATGGATTCATTTGACCACCTGAACCATGTTTGGGGTTGGGTGCTTCTTGAAGGGCAGCCATGGATGGCATGTGGATGGACCTCAGGCTCCCCGGAGGAGCTCAGCTAACAGAGGAGGCAGTTGAGCTACCTGCAGGGGTCCTCTGGCTGACCTGGTTTCCTTTGCCACACCCCCTTCTATTCCCTCTTTCTAAGGGGCTAGTTCCAGCCACTTTCCTGCAGGCACCAAGGGCTCATGTCAAATAGTCACGTGGCCCCTGGGCATGGCAGCAAGGACAGTGCTGTGGCCATTTTGCCCCATACTCCTGTACCAAGGACACAATTGCAAGAAGTCATGAAGACTGCGACCCAGCAATTCCACTCCTAGGCTATACCCAAGAGAAATGAGATCAGATCTTCACGTAAAAGCTTATACACACGTGTTCACAGCAGTACTGTTCATAATAGCCAGAAAGTGGAAGCAACCCCATACGCTCATCGACTGATGAATGGATCATACACTGGAATATCATTCAGCCATAAAGAGAAATAAAGTACTGATTAAAGTGCTATAACGTGGGTGAACCTTGGAAACATTATGCTAAGTAAAAGGAGCCAGACACAAAAGGCCACGTATGGTATGATTCCATTCAGATGATGTATCCAGAATATGCAAATCCATAGGCAGAAAGGTGATTTGTGATTGCAAGGAGCTGAGGGAAGGGAGAGCAGGGAGGAACTGTTAGTGGGTATGGGCTTTCTTTTTGGGTTGATGGAAATGTTCTGAAATTAGATTGTGTTAGTGGTCACTATACTTTGTGAATACACTAAAACTCACTGAATTGTACACTTTAAAATGGTCTTTAAAAAAATAAAATAAAATGGTGAATTTTATTACAATTAAAAAATGCAAAAAAAAAGTTCCCAGGAAGCACCAGCTGCCTTTCTTCCCTCTGAGCCAAGAGGAACTTTGCCCAAACACTCGCACACACCGGACCTGGGTTTGGACTGATCTATCGGTGCTTCCACCTTTTCTTCTACCTTCCAGTGACTCCACACGTCAGTGACTGTCACTGGAGACTCAAATGATATTCAGTTGTGAACCTTCCTGGTTGTGTCTGTGCCAGGCCTCGGGTCTTCGGGGCTGGTTGATGTAGACACAGACCTCAGATCAGCACTCTCTCTGGAAACACTGCTCCTATAAGCTGCTCCCCGTGGAAGCCGGATGTCTCAAAGGTTGGAAAGCAGCAGGGGGGCTGTTTTAAGAGACTGGCTGATAAACAAGGATTGGCAAACTGCCAACTCAGGCAGTCTGTTCTTTTTTTTGCTGCCATCATTTCTTCTGTCATAAGACAAAGCCTTGGGGTATAGAGATGCCTCTATTGTGGGGATCTGGGGAACCCCATTCTTGCTCTTCCCCTGCGTGTCCTCTCCTCAGCAGGCAGGCACCTCCCTGGGGCCCCTTGTGTGGAATCCACACATCTATTCAGCCATAAGTGTGAGGGTTTCTCAGGGCACACACCTCGTCGAAGGGGCAGCTTGGGCGCTCGCTGTGCCCACTCACTGAGGTCCCCTGGCTGCAAGCCTGGAGCCCCTCCCCGCCCACCTCTCACACATGACCTCATGCTTGCTCTCCAGGTGGGTTCCTTCCTTCCTGTCTATAGATACCTCAGTCTAGGCACTTCCGCACCTTGCTTACCCCTCACCATTCAGATAGGCACATCTAGGACGTTTTTAATTCCCACAGATGACTCTGAAGGGCAGATAAAATGGGAAGCTGTTTATCGTACTAGTTCTGAGAGCGAAAGGGACTCGCATCTGCCAAAGGCTTTCAAGCAGGCAGGCTGACAGCAGTGCTGTCTCCTCAGACTGTAATAGTTTAGGCCGGTCAACAAAAACGAAGGCTCTGGATTTACTTCTTTTTTTTTTAAGGTTTTACTTTCAGAGAGAGGGAAAGGGAGGGAGAGAAACACTGATCCGTTGCCTTTCACACACCCCTAACCAGGAACAGAACTGCCAACCTTTTGATTCTCAGGCTGGCGCTCAGTCCACTGAGCCCACCAGCCAGGGCTGGATTTACTTTTTAAACTGATGTATAAATCCCAGAATAGTCAAGTGGGTTGAAAAATATCCTTGTGATTCACACCAGGACACTGGCCATTGTGTAGTCCCCAAAGAGTGCCAGCGGAGCAGCCTGATCATGTATCCGCAGGTTTAGTGAAAACACATAGCTCTGTCAATGTCAAAACCATCCAAACCCGTAGGGAATTTTTATAAGAGTTTGTTTGAGCCAAACTGACGACATATGCCAGGGAACAAGATCTGAAATGCTCTGGAGAATAACAGTTTTGCAGCTTTTATGCATTTGAAATTAAGGAGGGAACATAAGGAAGGTTATATGGAGGAGAAAGCAAGGTGGGGATTGGATTACAGGATAGTGAACCAGATTATGGGCTCTCTTGAGGGTGGTTACAGTTTATTTCAGAGGTGTGTTAACCTAGATGCACAGTAACAATGGACAGGGCTTGTTAACGCCAAGATAAGCCTCTTCCTAGACCGTTATACACCTCAGGTCTTTACGATCAGATCATCCTACAAGGTACTTTGCACAGAACACATCTCCTTTTATGTCCACAGCCCTAATTATTAGGAGCTTTTCTGAGCGGCCAAAGAAAATGTATCTGGATTCAGAAGTATGTTTTCCTCGATTGTGTTGGTGGGTTAGTCAGAGGGCTGTGGTGTAACTAACAGACCAAGATTCCGAATGACCCAAGAAAAGGGGAGTTTATTGGCAGCTCTGGTGCTCACAGACGGACAGGGGCTTGGAGAACCAGGCTGGAGATAGGTAGCAACCAAGCCTGCCCCGAACTGAGGAAGCCTGCTGTATGGCAGTGATGCCAGAGCTGGAACAGTCTGGATAAGGCAAAGCTGCCACCCTTGCATCACTCAAGATTCAAAGTCAAGGAGGCATTCAGTTGGCTGAGTTCTTACTGCAGGTAGGCCAGTGGTTATCCTAACATGGGGGAGGAAATGACCTAGCCCCTCGGCTGGCTGCTGTGATGGGAAGTGAGTGTAGTCCCACCCACACTACACAGGAGGGAAAAAGGTAATTCCCCTGAAAGTAATTAGAGTGCTAATTAGGAAAAGGGAACAGATGCTAGGTGGACAAAAGCCAACCATTGTTTATTTCATTCAAAGTACAGAAAATCACTTGAAACAAACTAAATTGATTGACAGCTTCTGTCTGAATGAGGGTGTCCAATTATCTGTAGGGAAATGATTATGTGTTTACAATGAACCTTAATTTTATGGGAACTCTGGCAAAGGTAATATCTGGCTGTGAGCTAAAGGAATATCTGAAACTGTTACTAGCTCTCCTGCTCAGCTTGACTGTTGCAGTGGAGACAAAATGAGCTAGAACCTGGAGCATTTATACAGTGACTCTTGGTTAAATTAGGTAAGGTAAGCTGAATAAACCTACTTTGTAGGGGGTCTTCAGCCATTTTTTCCTATTAAAAGACTTAATAGGTGATTAACACTTCAGGTACTGAGGGGGTGGGGCGAGGAGACTCACAACATAGAACCTCTGAGTAATTCATTAGTGTCCACAGACAATATATATGTTTCCCATTCACATATGCTATTGGCCAATGAGAGTGGCATAGCACCCAATGAGAAGAACCCCCCATTCTGTACATGCACTCAGCCAATGAGGTCCCTGCCAGGTTTTCCAGAGTAAAGTGAGTTAGGCAACATGGCTAAGTGGACTGTTTGCTTTGCTGTGGCCTCTCCTGCCAGTTGCATTTCATTCTTGCTGATAGTGTTGAACCCCAGTGGCTGAAGAACGTCTACAAGGGTGCTGGACCTGTTCCAGAGAAACAAAGTCACGCTGGACCACAATTGTAACTTTTACAGCAGCTCATGCCTCCTTAAGGACATGGTTGAGTAAACAGAGGGTAAAGTTAAGTAGGCAATTAGGGATTGGTGGAAGTCTGACATTGTGGAAGAAATCACAAATATCACAGCAGCCTTGGAAGATTTAGCAGCAATTACCGGTATATGAATGGGAGCTGGAAGAACCGTACCCAGAGGCATATTGTGACTTCACGGAACTGGAAAGAAAGGAAGTGCGATTGCCAAGGCACAGTCTGCTAGGGCTGGGGCTGGGGTGGGGGTGGTCAGACAGAACTCCCTCACCTGGAAACTCCTCCTCCTTACTCCAGGAAGGAGGCCTGCACCCTAGACAAAGCCTGCCTCAAGGAGCTGCTCTTTCTCCACTGGTTTCTCAGAATTGGCTCAGCTTCTCACTTTTGCAGAGCAAGTCAGCAAGGGTTTAGGAGAAGGGAAATCTGTTTGTCTCTATAGATTTCAGCATGGTTTTGTGGTTGCAGTATGTATTCCATTAGCATTTTTGGATAAACCACAGATAACATTCTCCATGCCTCTTTGCATATAATCTTAGTAATAAAGTGCTTGGCCAATATTTTATTGATTATTGAGAATTATGAATAATCATGGTTGTGTGTGTTGGAGAGCTTCTGGAGAAAGATAATTAGAAACACATTTTTGTCAGGGCATTGAAACAATTGTGTTAGTTTTTAAGGGATTCTTGTAAAAGATTAGGATTGCTTCTTTTTTTAAGAAGGCAAATAAAGGCCATGATGCAACGCTACAGTTAATGATATGCTTGGACAACTGAGAAATCAGTTTGTGAGAAGTACTATTAGTAATGAAAACCTAAAACACAAGACTAGTTGTTATGGTAATAGAGTCCCACTTCCAAAAGTTTGGCTTCAAGGAATGGGCCCATTGAATAGAGTCCAACTATGCAGGTTTCCCTAATGTTCTGGGGCTTCTTACTACAAGAATCATGACTTTTAATACAAATTTAATTCTTTTTTTTTAAATCCTCACGCAAGGATATGTTTACTAATTTTAGAGAGAGGAGAAGGGAGAGAGAGAGAAACATTGATCAGTTGCCTCTTGTACGCACCCGACTGGGGATGAAATCCACAACCTGGGTATGTGCCCTAACCAAATCCACAACCTTTTGGTGTACGGGATGATGCTCCCAACAACTGAGCAATCCAGCCAGAGCTAATACAAGTTTATAAAATACTTAAGGTCTGTGTCAATACCAACAGAATTAAACTGGCAGTGGCCAAACTGTCTCATGTGTAATTTAGCTTCTTTAAAAAATGAAGAAATGCGGAAGTAACATTTCACAGCCCTAGACCATGTAGTTGTTAATTTTAGATCTCTAGACACAGGATGGAGTCTTTGTAAAATCAAACATAAAATTGAGTCGGTATTATTCCTATGACCTAATATATTTTTCTGGGGCATAGTCATGGCGAAATACTTTCATGTATTTTTAGTACATGATTCTTACCATTCTTCAAACTTTAACAGAAAGATGTAAAAATCACAGCATTTTAGCATGGTGGAAAGGATCGTTGACTGGGGTAGGGACACCAGTGAGGAGACGACTACAGTAATGTGAGCAGGACATGGTGCCAGTGGAGATAGTGAGAACCAGCTGGATTGTGAATAATTGTTGACAGAGGCTCAGTAGGATTTCCTGGTGGGTTGCGTGTGAGTGCACGAGGGAGGAGTCAAAGGTGACTCCAAGGTTTCTACGAAGTTGCTATTGTCTGTCATAAGGAAGGCTGTAAGAAGATCTTTTAGGGGAGAGATCTAGAGTTTGGCCTGGAAGTAGTAAATCTGAGGTGCCTTTGAGACTTCCAGTGGAGATGCCAGGAAGTCAGTTGGAATACAAGTGTGTGTCTAGGTGAGAGGTCTGGCTGGAGACAAATCTACAAGTTGTTTGTGCACATGTGGGATTTAAAGTCTTGAAAGTGGGGAACGTGAGAAGAGGACTGAGGATGGGGGGCCAGGGCTGCGCTGAGATGCAGAGGTCAGGCAGATGCACGATGGCCCGAGGGGGAGGGAAACCAAGGGAGGGTGGTGTCCCAGAGGACAAAAGAAGAATGTCATTCAAGAAAAAGGGAATGATCACTTCTGTCAGTTGCTTCTGAAAAGTTGAGAAAGGTAAGAACTGAGAAATAGGGCAATCAACTGTCCCCATTGGCCTAGGACTTTACTGGTTTTAGCACTGAAACTCCCATTTTCTAAGAAATCCCCCAGTCCCAAGCGAACTGGAATGGTTGGTCACCCTACCAGTGGGAAATGGCCATTGGGCTTCTTGGTCACGAGTGATTTACATAAGAAAAGTTTGTGTGGAGTGTGGGGACAAAACCTTGAGTGGAGTGGGTGGGTTTTTGGAGACAACGGGGGAATTATTACATAATACATATTACAATATCGTTACATTGTTATTCTTACATAATTTTAAAGTTATGTAAGAAAATTCCTTGTTTTTTACAGCTGCACCTGAAGTGTGTAAGAGTGAATTGTCATGTTATCTGGGACTTGCTTTAAAAAACTTCAGCAAGGAAAAAACAGAAATGAAGCAAATAGGCATCACATTCATAATTATTAAATCTGGGGTTCACTATATTTTCAATTTTTATATATGATTGACATTTTTCATTAAAAGTTTTTTTAGACTTAAAGAAATTAATAGGATAAAGGGAATTGGAGGCAGCAGGAACACACAGATCTTTGGAGGGGTGTGGTAGAAAGGAGGGTAAAGAAATGGGTGGAACCTGAGTTGGTCTATGGGATTTTTTTTTCTTCTTCGGGTGGGAGAAGCTACAGCAGGTATGTTTGGACTCCTGTACGGGGAACGTGATGAGGCAGGCAGGTGACAGGTGACCGGGCCGGGCCAATGTCTGGAGGAGAGGGAGAGACAGTGCTCTGGAGAGGAAGATGGGGAGCAAGTGGGACACTTGTCGTGCTGGTTCCAGGACCCCTGAGGGGACTGCAGGGGATCAGTGCCCTCAGAGGCCATCAGGCTCCCATCTGAGCTCAGACAAGCACAGAGGATGTTGGGGATCCTGACAACGGGCATGTAGGGGAGGTGGCTGGGGCTGGGAAGGGTGGGGAGTGGGTCACGTTGGGGGATATACGGAGCTCTGTGGGGATGAGTTCTAGTGAAAGGTGGTGGTTTAGGATCTTGGGGTTTTGTAGTGATAGGTAGACACCCAAGAAATACTTGTAAACATGGATGTGGGCATTATGGGATTAGCCCTGGCCGGCTCTCAGGCAGATGTGGGGGTGAGACTGGGGGTTATGGGGAGATGGGAGGCGGGCAGAAGGCCGGTTAGCAGGAGACTCAGGGCACTCTGCAGGTAGCCCCCACCCCACTGAGTCCCAACTCTCCCTGAGGCTCAGCTGGTGGAGTTTGGGACCCTGCCAAGTTCTTATCAAAAAGGGGAGGAAAATCAAAGAACCAAGGGAAAAGGCAAGAGTCCCATACTAAGGAAAATTAGAGAGAGGCCTCTCAGCTCTCAGACCTGATGAGGTCAATGCAGAAACGTTCTGAAAACCAACAAGGGTCCAGAGGGCTTTGAGGCTGCAAAAATGCTAATAAATTTACCAACGAGCCACAAGCCTATGAAGTTGAAGGTCAGTTTACTCTCTCCTTTGGTCATTTTGCAGACTTCCCAAGTTTGCAGAAATTTGTCACATGAAATAATTTTGTTCTTTGTGAGTTTATAGGATTGAAGATTTATCTATAAAGACATGGAGCTTTTAAAAAAAATCAGCAATCATAGTAAAAAATAGAACACTTAGTGGCTTTCCAGTCATTTCTTAAACACTTGTGTACATATCACTAGGACCGCAAACATAATCTTGCTGGACCTGTGAAGAGACGTGTGTCCCTGGGCCTCCTGTGGTGTGCCCCAGCGGGGCGGTGTCTGCTCAGGAGGAGGCCGCGTGCCTCTGTGCAACCCGTCCGACCCGCGCATCCCACCCATCCCCTGTCCTGTGAAGTTCTGCGGCAGCTCTCACCCCACACGGTGCCACTCTGGGGCATCACCTTTAAGGGGCCTTTTGTTGTTTTGCCTGAGCATCTCTTCTCCACACAGGGTGGTATCTCCTGGTTCCTCAAGGGGCCTATTACTTTGAATCTCACACATTGTCTGGCACAAACTAGATGTTCAAGGAATATTTGTTTCAGGAAGTCCAATGAATGAATCAATTTATATATTTACTGAGCACCTCATAGGTTGTAAACATTGTTCGCACTGAAGAAATGGCTGTAAGTCAAAGAAATAAAAATCCCTGCCTCATGGGTCTTATATTCTAGAGGAGGGGAAGCAATGCGCATTTTCACAGGAGACCTCTTCCTGGGTAGGTGGCAAAAACTGAACTCCAGAGTGAAGCGAGTCTTTGTGACTCATTACTGAGGGCCTATCCTGTGGCAGTTGTTTTATTTTTTTAATTTAACATTCGTTCTTTTTAAAAATATATTATTTTTCAGTTATAGTGGAGGTATGGCATATTAGTTTCTGGTGTGGAACATAATGATTAGACATTTACATACCTTAAAAAGTGATCACCCCAATAAATCTATTACCCCCCCCACAGACACCTCATAGAAATTACAATATTATTGACTGTATTTCCTACGCCGTACTGTACACCCCCATGACTATTTTTATAACTGGCAATTTGTACTTTTTAACCCCCTCACCTTCTTCACCCTCTCCTCCACACCCCTTCCCACTTGGTGACCATCAGTTTATTCTCTGTACCAATGAGTTTCGTTCTGTGTTGTTATTCACTTATTTTGTTTTTATATGCCACATGTAAGTGAAATTGTACAATATTGATCTTTTTCTGTCTGACTTATTTCACTCTGCATAATAACCTGTAGGTCCATCCATGTTGTTGCAAATAGCAAGATTCGATTCCTTTTTATGGTGGACTGATAATCTATTGTGTATATGCACCACTTCTTCTTTATCCTTTCTTCTGTTGATGGATATTAGGTTGCTTCCATATCTTGGCTATTGTAAATAATGCTGCGATGAACATAGGGGTGCGTTTTTCTTAAATTTGTGTTTTGGGTTTTTTCAGATAAATACCCAGAAGTGGAATTGCTGGGTCATGTGGTAGTCTGTTTTTAGTGTTTTACGGAATCTCCATCCTGTTCTCCACAGTGGCTGCACCAGTCTGCATTCCCACCAACAGTGCACTAGGGTTCCCCTTTCTCCACACCCTCGCCAGCACTTGCTTTATTGATGACGGCCATTCTGACAGGGGTGAGATGATATCTCACTATGGTTTTGATCTGCATTTTCTTGATCATAGCCAGTTAAGCTCTTTTCACATGTCTGTTGGGTGCCAGTTGTTTTAAATGTGCTAACATCACCCACCAGTGTGCGTTAGGGAGTTCGGATCCCTGTCTTAGGGATGTATGTGCAGCTGAGGCTCAAAGTCGTGAGTGAGTTTCCCAAGATCATGGTGTTAAACTGGCAGAGCAGAGATTTGACTTCAGGTCCCATACTCCTAAGCACTACGCTGCATTGCCTCTCAGTGTCTATTCAGTGCACAGTAGGTGCATTTGTGTCGAGAGAGTAGAAGCACTGATGCACTTGGCATCTTTATTCTCTCCCTCTAATTTGGTCAGAAGCCAACAGGATAGCAAATGCCTAATTTAAAACCAGCCTTTTTCTCTGCTGCCACTTGGTAGCCTTAGGCTGTCTAACTCCCCAGTTAATTTCCATTTAGGTACAGATGTAAATTTAAAGGCAGGACCCTGAGTCTGGGAAGCTTCACACCCTTATAAAATGCCAGCTCCCACCAGGAGAGTAAGGAAAAGAATGAAAAAGCTCCACAGCATGCCCACATCACCTAAAAATCATCAGCAGCACCCTTATACTTCTGGCTCCAAGTCACGCTCTAATTATTATTTTAAAAGTGTATGTCTGGATGACTGAAAGCACAGGAGAATTACTTTTGCAGGATAGAGGTGGGATAGCGAGGCCTTGCAGAGGGGAGAGCCTGTTTCATATTTAAAGAAGCAGAAAAGGAAACTGTCCAGCTAGTAAGGGATGTGGGTGTTGGCTCTCTGGACCCAAACTGGGTACCTGAGTGGTGATTACTTCCACACCGATATTGGGTTTCACTCTGCCTTACACTCCAGTGCCAGGCCACTGGGGCAGGTGGGGCGCCTACAGGTGGGGCTGCCTGCTGAGCATGCCCCATGAGGTGGGCTCACAAGCACTGCTTCTGTCCCAGGATGTGCCCAGAAGTACCAGCAGAACCTGCTGCTCTCCTAGGGCCAGTCTCTGAACCCCACCTGTCTTTCCTCCTGAAGAATGTGTTTACCACTATGCTTCGGGAAGGCTGCAGCCTCGTGACTTAGGGCAAGGCACGGCAGCTTTGGGGGTGCTAGCGTACTGTCGGCTTGCCCGAGGACCTCAAATTTGGATGTGGGCAGTGAGCACCAACAAATCTTCTCTCTTTAACCAGCTCCAAGGACTGGTCACCACATGCAGAGGACTTTAGGGAAAGGGAGCATTTTAAAATATTGAGTTTCCCACTGGAAGTTAAAACAAGAAATGAAGCAGCAGGGGTTGCTGCCTCTGGTTGCCTAAGAGCAGCTGCTGAGCAGCGTCTCCAGCCCCCTCGAGTGGAAAGCAGAACCTGCCCCAGGAGGCGCTGCTTCCATCCAAACTAAACTTCCCCTCAATGACTTCATTGAAAGCTGGTTTACATCATGAAGAGAAACTCCATTTATTTATTTGTAATAACTTTGGGATTTTATGGACCCACAAGAGGGTGTATTTAAGAAAACATTAGCCAGCTATTCCAAATACCAAGTTTTGAAACTTACAATGCCAAATAATCATCAATGGAAATATTTCAATATTAAGAATGAAAGGCAGCAGCAAAACCCCCTTTTGATCAGGTCTTTGGAGGCGGAGAGGTTCTGAAATGTATATTTTTAGTCATGACATCCTGGGGTCCTAGGAAAAGACAACTGGATTTCCAGGAACTCGTTATGAACAACATATGACCTAATACAAGTGGGTGCATCTAATGCCTCCCTCGCGGGGCTTGAGCCCTATGAATAACTTAGAAAAGACATGGGCCGATCCTCTCTCTGTTGCTTCACTTTGAACATAGCGTTGGAGGGAATTACATGATGTTTTTATTAGTGTTTTTAAGACAAAATCATTGAGAGGTTACCAAGACAGAGTGTGAGCTAAGCATGGGTCTCTGCAGAACGGTATTTTTCTAGTTCCCTTTCTATTAGCAATCGTACGTCAGTGATGTTTTTATTTCCTTAAATAGCCAACATCATAAATCTTTAGAAAACTTTTGAACCATGTTCAACCCTCTCCTTTTATGGAAAGCATGTAGGACCCAATGGTGGGAGATGATATTCCCCACCCATCAAGCCTTCATCTTTCACCCCTAGGAGACACATGTCACAAAGAAGAGTGTGTGTGCACACAGTCACCTGCTCATCTCACTAATTCATGCGTGTGCATTTTCCTTATAAATGTAGGTGTCTGTCTCCTACCTCCACCCCACTCAACTGACCTTCCTGAGGGCACAAGTCAACCTTAGTTACATTTACAGCCCCAGACCCACATCCACGCTTAGTTGTTGGATTCCTTTGTGGAATATCTACAGTGCTGAGCACTGTTAAGCCCCAAGGGCCAGGGGGAGAAGCAGAGTCTACAGAAGAGCTCAGGTCACCCTTAAGTAGCTCATATCTGATGGAAAGAGAATAATCATTTCAGAGAAAAATTTAAGGCCTTAGGGTTATAACAAACATATTAATAGCAACTTATAGGTGATAAGATGCTTTATAGACACTATCTTGTCTGACTCTACAAAAACACTTTGGGGGGGTCGTCATTTTCCCTATATTTCAAATGAGGAAACGGCACCAAAGGGATTAAAGGTGGATTTTTACAAGGTCATGGGGCAAATAAGGGGTGAAGTTGGGTCCTTCATTCCCCAGTTTGGCTCTTGCCGCATCACACCTTCCTCGGCCCACACTGTTCTCTGTGTTAGGACGTGTTTTTCTTGAAGAATAGCTTTATTGAGATTTAGTTCACTTATCACAAGTTCATCCTTTGGAAGGTACAATTCAGTGGTTTTTAGTATATTTGCAAAGTTGAGTGACCTTCATGTCTATATAATTCCGGAACGTTTTCATCACCCCCCACACCCAATGTCATTAGCAGTCACGCTCCATCCCCCTCCACCCAGCCTTTTGCAACCAATATCTACTGTGTCTTTGTGGACTTGCCTCTTCTGAGCATTCCATATAAATGGGATCGTGCAACACGTGGCCTCTCGTGTCTGGCGTAGCTCGCTGAGCGTGACGTTCTCATCCACGCAGCAGCGGCGGCGCTTCACTCCTTTTCAGGGCGGAGCAATATTCCCTTGTGTGGATAGCCTGCATTTCCTTTATCCAGCTGTTAGTTGGTGGATATGTGGGTTGTTTTTACTTTTTTGGGATATTGTGAATGGTGCTGCTGTGACATTTGTGTGCAAATTTCTATGTGAAGATATGTTTTCAATTCTCTTGGGTATATAGCTTGGAATGAGAATTGTTGAGTCATATGGTAACTCTGTTTAACATTTTGAGGAACTTTCATACTGTTTTCCAAAGTGCCTATACCATTCTACATTCCTACCAGTGATGTGTGAGGGTTGCAATTTCTCTACATCCTTACCAACACTTGCTATTTTCTTTTTCTTTTTTTTAAATTAAAGCCATCCTGGTGGACATTGAATGATATGTCATTGTGTTTTGATTTCATTTTCTCTGATGACTAACAAGGTTGAACACCCTTCCAAGTGCTTATCAGTCATTTGTATATTCTCTTTGAAGAAATGTCTATTCAAATCCTGTGCCTATTTTATAATTTGGCTATTTATTATTTTCTTATTGTGTTATTTGACTACCACAGAGCCATGTGGAAGGAGATGAGATTAGAGCTAGTTAAAACACTGGGCTAAACCTAAACCAGGATTGCCTAGGGTTCTGAGTTCAAATTCTGACCCAGCTATTTCGTCAACTGAACAAGTCACACACTCCTGCTGGCTCAGCTTCCTCTTCTAAAGAACAAGACTGTTGTGAGTTTCAAATAAACTGTAACTGACATTGCCCAGTGCCGGTAAGGTGAAGAGTGACTGGAACTCGCATCTGTTGCTGGTGGGAATGCAGAATGACACAGCACTCTGGACAACAGTTTGGCTGTTTTGAATACAATTCAGCATGCACTTACCCTACGGTCATCAGCCCCAGTCCCAGATCCTTACCCAGGTGAAATGAGCACTTATGCCCATGTGAAAACCTGCGCAGGAATTTTTACGGTAGTTTTATTTATGATCACCAAAACCTATGAAGAAAAATGTCCTTCAGCTGGGGAAAAGATGTACATACAAATAATTCCATAAGTAGAACTATACTCAAAAATAAAGAGGAAAAAATTACTATATTCCCAGTAACATGGATGAGTCTCAATGCACTATGCTGAGTGACAGGAGCCAGTCTCAGCGAACAGTTTTTTTATATGATGTTCTGGAAAGGGCAGTGGTTGCTGGGGCTGGGGAATGAAAAGGGGACTGATTACTGCTGTGGTCTGAATGTTTGTGTTCCCCCCAAATCCATGTGTTGAAACCTAACTTCTGAGGCTGTGGTGTTAGGAGGCAGGGACTTTGGGGTGATTAGGTCATGAGGATGGAGCCATCATGGATGTGCTTGTAAAAGAGGGCAAAGACTATGCTGTATATCCGAAACTAGTGCAGACCAATGCTGAATGTAAACTGGAATTGAAAAGAAAAGAGAACAAAGAAAGCTCCCTTTCCCCCTTTCACCATGTGAGAACACAGCAGAAAAACAGCTGTTTGTGAACCAGGAAAACCTCACCAGAAACAAAATCTGCCGGTGCTGTGATTGAGGGCTTTCCAGGCTCCAGAACTCTCAGAAATAAATGCTTATTGTTTCTAAGCCTCTAATAGTCTCTGGCATTTCGTTATAGCAGCCGAAACGGACTAAGACAACTGTAAAGCGGTCTGCAAAATCTGAGCGGGGGATGATGTAACTGGTCAATATCTTGATTGTAGTGGTTACCTGGTTGGTATGTTTGTCAAAACATACAAAACTGTAAAATAAAAAAGGTATATTTTATTATATGTAATTTTTAACCGGAATTTGTAAAAATAAAGCTAGACAGGTATTAAAAAATGAAGTTCTTCTGCTCTCTGCAGGCAAGAAATCTTAAACCCTAAGATCTGGTCACCTCTTGGGTACCTCTGTCCCTACAGGAGACTGCTTGGGTCTGACCCCCAACTTTCCCTCCATTTAAATTGAAGACCTATAGACCTCCAGATATCTGCGTTAAAAGTGGTCTTCAAACTGGTCCAGTTTGCTTGGTGGCTGTGTGCTGTGCTCACACTCTCCCCAGAACATTCTATGAGACGAAGAATCCCATCCTCCAGAGTGTGCTGGGGTCAGGAGCCCCAGGGAAGGTTGCAGTGGGTGTAACCCGCTGAGCGGTGTTGTTTAAACCTCCGTGGCAGCATTGCGACCACACCAGGATTCTGAGCATGTCCATCGCGGGAGTTCCTTGACACTGTTCTTACTCCCTCCGCGGCCAACTTCGATCCGCCAATCAGGGGAGAGCACGGCGCAGAGGACAGGCCTGCGGTGCCCGTGAAAGTAGCTGCGTGGGGATGTGTGGGATATAGCACAGAAATGACTGAGTCTTCACCTTTTTTTTTTCTCCTGCAATATCTTGAGCCCTTTCTGGTATGATGTTAATGTTTATTTGGCTACAACTTTGAAATTGATATGAAAAGACAACCAGTTAAAGAGAGGTCAGGAAAAAACCAACAAGTGACATTAACCAGCAGAGGACAATGGACATATATTAAACATACCAGAGGGAGACTGTTTTCACTTTGTTCTGATTACATACTGTGAGCACAGGACACGCTTGCTGCAGGCACGGGCCTGGGCCTGGGCTGCTGCCTTCCAGTGTGAAGCTCTGGGAAGATGCTCAGTCAGCAGGCCCTCCCTCACTGTGAATGTGGGCAGAGAGCTTTTAACACCAGCTTCACCCATCTCTTACTATCTTGAACTTCCCTGCAGAGTGAGATTAGGGTTTCTGCTAACCTACTGCTCACGGAGCAAGATTAGAAAAAAATCCCTGGGAGGTAGTCGGAGATGAAGAAGTTGCAGGAAGGTTCCTGAACTTTCTAAAGCTGCCTTCCCCTCCTTGCTTGGTTTATTCTGTCAGGTACACAGGGCCACCAGAAAGACCGAGGTCTGCAGTGAAAAGTGCAACAGAGGCAAATAGCTGTAGGCATTTCAGATGAATAGGGGGGCTGGGGCGCGAGAGCCACTGGCAGTTTGTGTGCCTTGGGGGGTCGGGGCTGCGCAGGGAGAGTGGCAGAGGGGAGACCAGGCCCTGAGTAAGTCACCTTTTAAAATGGAGTACAATTGTCCTGCCTGCTGAAGCGTGTTAGGGAAGGTCAGCAGCTCCGTGGTGCTGGGAGACTTGCTCTGAACTCTGGCCCTGAGTAGTTCTCCCTTTAATACTGTCTGCGGGAGAGAGATATCTTACAGAAGCAAGGTGAAATCTTTCAAAGGCCACTAGTGACACAACCTCTATTTCTGACAGTTGTCAAGGTAACATTTTAGGTCTCCCTGCCTTTCCTTCACTCACCCACTCAGGCAGGTGGATGATACTAAAACAGACTTGCAGGAGAGAATAGCGGGCTGGGGTTAGCTCCTGCTGAGTGTCTCCAGACCATGCAGGTGGCAGCCCCAGCTCCTTGAAGTCCACTTAGCTATGAGACCAGAGAGAGGACCTCTGTGCAGCTTCCTGAATCGTTCCACACTTGATCTGTCACCTCCTACACTCTAGGCCCCTTTCCCAGTGTGTCTCCCTTCTCCCCGACCTCCCAAGTAGGGGCATCCAGCACCTTGACCTTCTTTGCTCAATTTCAGGCCGGTGCAGGTCGCTAATGTTGCACCAGCATAATGTGCATGCTGCACATTACAGTTTCATCTTTTCTCATATTGTGGCACAGCCATCACCACTATCTGTTGCCACCATCCATCTCCAGAACTCCTTCATCTTGCAGAACTAAAACTTTATGCCCTCTTAAATAACTCCTCTTTCCACTCCCCCCAGCCCCCAGCAATCACCATTCTACTTTCTGTCCCTACAAGTGTGACAGCCCTGGGCACCGCATGGAAGTGGAATCACACAGTGTTCGTCTGTGTTGTGCCTGGCTTATTTCACTTAGCATAATGTCCTTGAGATTCATTTACGTTGTAGCATGGGTCAGAATTTCCTTCTTTCGGGGGCTGAATAATATTCCATTGCACGTATAAACCACGTTTTGCTTGTCCGTTCTTCTGCTGATGGACACTGGGGTTACTTTCATGTTCTGGCTACTGCGAGTGACGCTGCCATGGACCTGGGCACACAAACTCCTCTTGGAGACCCTGCTTTCGGATGTCTACCCAAAAGTGGGATTGCTGGGTCCTGCAATAGTTATATTTTACATTTCTAAAAACAGCGCAGAGTTCCAGTTGCTCCAAACCCGTGCCGACAATTAAGTAGTTTCCTGTCGTTTTGAAGGTTGTCATCCTAGAGGGTATGAAGTGGCGTCTCACTGTAGTTTGGTTTGCATTTCCATAACGATTTATGTTGAACATCTTCTTATGTGCTTATTGGCCATTTGTAATTTCCTTTAGAGAAATGTCTGTTCAAGTCCTTTGCCCATTTTTGAAATAGATTGCTTGTTTGGGTTTTTTTGTTGTTGAGTTTAGGAGTTTTCTATATGTTCTGAATATTAATCCTTCATCAGAAATGTGATTTGAAATATGATTGTTGATAACATATTTAACCCCTTCCAGGCCAATAACCCTATTGATAACTATCATTGAGCCTTTAGCGTGTATCTGGTTCTGCTAAGTGCTTTACCTACATTATCTCACTTAATCCTTCAAACGAGGCTACGTGAGGCCACGTGATTATCCCCAATTTACAGAAGAGAAACCGGTGGTAAATTAAAAAATAATGGGATTTGAAGTTGGGTCTGCTGCCTGTAAAACTGTACACAAAAGACGGCTTCAAAGGGATGCATGTGGCCCAGGGACCTGAGGTAGCAGCAGTGTGTTGAAAACCCAGTTTCTAATTGAATCCACCACTAAGGGGCTGAATGGTAGTCCCCGAAGGATAATGTCTATGTCCTAGTCCTTGTAACCTGTGAATACTACCTAGTGCAGTAGAATAATATAGAGAGAAACATGTAATTAGTGATTCTAAGAGGAGCAGCTGATCCTGGTTTATCTAGATGGAGCCCACATGTCACTGTAAATGTCCTTATTCGAGATAGACGAGGGAGATAACACAGGCGGAAGAGGAGAACACAGAGAGCCTCACAGAGGAGAAGACGATGTGAAGACAGAGCAGAGAGGAACGCAGCCGCGAGCCGAGGAATGCTGGCAGCCACCAGAGGCTGGAGGAGACACAGAAAGATCCTTTCGGAGAGCCTCCAGAAAGAACGCAGCCCTGCCGTCTCCTCGATTTTGGGCTTCTGGCCTCCGGAACAGTGATAGATAAATGTCTGTAGTTTAAGCCACCCAGCATGTGGTGTTTTGTTACAACAGTCACAGGAAACTAATTAGGGACCTTGGATGCATGAGTTTACTCCTCCATGAAAAGAACATGTGGAATGAGACCATTTTAACTGGGCACTGCCCTTGGATTACTCACCCCTGGAGTCACCAAAACTTAACAATGTTTTGAGGTTTGAGCATCACCCCAAAGTAGCTGAAGGAAAGTCACTTGGGTGTGGGCTCAGAAAACAGACATTGTGAAAGCTCTCCAGGTGAGTCGAACGGGGTCCAACGTGCAGGCTCCCTGGTTTCCATGTCTATTCCCTTAAGAGTCTGTGATGCTCACAGAACTGAACTCAGCATTCCCTGTCCTCACCTTCCTCCAAAGCAGCAAGAACAGTATGAACTTCTGAGCAGGAGAGAACCAGGGCTGCCCAGAATAGAAAGAGATGTCAAAGGAGCTCTCCCAGGGCAGCAGAGGGGAGTACAGAGTTTAGGGAGAAAGGGAAGAGGCCAGCAGGGCAGTGGGTGGAAATGAAACCGCCTGGGAGGTCTGAGGAGCCTTCAATAACATTGCATTGGACAACGGAGGGGGCCCTGGGGCCAAGGGGAGGCACCTGTGAAAATAGCAAATACTTGAGCCAGAGACGGTACACATCCTGCCTTGGCTCCTTCAGGTTCCCCATGGCGGCGGGGATCACAGGGTGAGGGTGATGCGTCTCCCACGATGTCAGTGTTCCCCAGGGCCCATCAGGAATTTGATGGGGAACCAGCTCAGGGGCCGCAGTGACCTCCGAGAAAGGCATACTAGTGATACAGTAGGAGCGATAGGCAGGTCATCATTCCTAAAGATATAGCTTTAACCTCTGCCCCCCCCTCCCCCCACTGCCAGCTTTGGGAGATCCTGACAAACCAAAAAACTTCTCCAAAAGGGATGGGCGAGGAGTGTGGTGGGGGAGGCCTGTGCTCTAGGCGCCGTCCTCTCCCCTCCACCACACAGCTGACAGACACTTGAGAACTTTCCTTCCCAAGCCTGTATCCTGCTGCTTCAGGGCAAAGTGTGCAGCTTTCCCACCAGGATCAGTGAGGAAATGGCCTGGTTTAGACTCAACCAGAATGGTTTGTTTTCCCACCAAGACCTCAGCTCCGTCGAGGGAGCCCCACTAATGCCCATTTTTCCAGGGCGCCTGTTCCTCCCTGCCTCCCTCTCTGGGCTCTGAGAACACATCACCTAGTGTCTGTACGGCTTCTGCTTCTTGTTTGACATCCCTTATTTACAAAGCAAACAGAATGATCCTTTTAACACACATCATGCTAAGTTTATTAATGCAGAAAACAACCCCAGGGGGCCGGCCTGGGGGACCCCTGAAACCTGCCAGCACAAACTCTTCAAACGCTCAGTGCGTCAGATCCTCCAGGACAATATTTCACACAATGGAGTAAAAATAATATTTTTCTTTGGGCCTTTCCAGCCGCTTTTGTGGCGAGCAGACAGAAATTATTTTCTTACTCTGCTCCCAGAGCAGAAATCTGGACGAAGCTGCGTTTATTTGTTTAACACAATGATTTCATCCTAAATGTCTCGACAGCAAATAGCTGGTGGTTTAATAAAGGGCCTTTGAAAGGAGACTGGAGCTGGGTAGATGGGAGGCATGCAGCCCTCTGGGGCCCAGTGGCCACGAGCTGCTGTGACTGGGGTGCAGGAGGGTCGGGTGCCCTCCTCAGGCTGTCGGGGAGACCTGGGGGTCATGGCAGGTTATGGCTCCCTGATCAGAACCATTTCTGATGCTTTATCCTGAAGAAGGAAGGAGACTGACCCTTTGGCCACAAATGCCAGATCTTCCCCAAGACCAGCCCTGCCAAATACAGACAGACACAAACCCCAAAGCAGATACTCAAACTTGTTTGGAGAAAAGAGGCCTTTGTATTCATTTCTGCCTTCTCCTGATTAAAAATTATGTCCCATGTCAACCAAACGCCAGTTGCTGTTCTGATGTCAGTCCAGATTAGGGAGAGCGAGCAGGGCCCACTCCGGCCTCATGACTCCCCCCACAGGCAGAAACCTTCACTCCAGACGGCCAGGTCTTCAACTCATAATTAGAAGTGTCAACAAAAACTCAAAAGGCCCATTTGTGCTTCACTTCTTTTCCCGGGGATGAATTGTCAGGGGGAGTGAAATGAAGCAAACACACACAGAGAAGAAGAGCCGGGAGAGGTGGTGAAGGGCATGAAAACTGCCCAGGTGGTCCTGGCCACTCAGAGTCCTGCTTCCTCGTTTTACAGAGGAGGAGGGGGCCTAGAAAGGAACAGCGGAGTGTCTAAGGGCACACAGCGACCGGAGAGCTGTGAGTGGAACCCCGGCGTCCAACTTCCAGGATAAAGGGGTAACAGCTTGATCTAGTCTTACAGCTGACAAAATCAAAAAGCTGAGTTATGGGTCTCATTTTTGCTAACTGGGACTTGGGTGGAACAGTTGGTTTGGTTCCTGGTGATTTGGTTCTTGGAACAATGGATCTGAATCTGAATCAGCTCCCAGAAGGGAGGCAAGAACCAGCTAAGAAGAGAATATCTATTTACACTCGTGCATGTATTTCTAATGATAAAAGTCATACTTATTGAAGATTATATAAAACATATACAGGTACAGACAAGAGAACAGAAATTACTGATAATTATAATTACTTATAATAGTATGTTACTGTTAACTTATTGGTCTGTCAGTTTTTTTCTTGCTTCTACATGCTTATTTGTTTATGAAGTTAAGATCCTAATTTATTTTAAAAATGGTTTAATTCGTTCTTAAACTTCTCCCCCCATCATTAACGGTCACTGTGAAGCATGACCTTTGGAAAGCTGGCTTTGTGGTATTCCATCGTATGATATGACTGTGGTGACTCCTTTCCCAGCACCCCATGGCCGGTCATAGGGCAGAATCTCTTTGCGTAGGTCTTCAAGGACCGCCACTGAAAGATTGTCAGGCTGTGTGGGAAGTGGCCCTCCAATTCTTGAAGCACTTGAAGTCTCTTTCCTCCACCTCAGTGTGGCTTCAAATTACTTTCGAATCCAATGGCCTAATTGACCCTCAGCTCTCTCATCCTTCCCATTTCTTCTCTCTTTTTGCTACTTTCTTACCAGATAGATAATAATTTCTTATTTCAGCATGGTATTCTATTCCTTCAAAGAGTTTTTATAGAAATGGCCTCAGTTGATCTTCATAAAAACATGGGCAAAGCAGAATGATTCCAATTTTATACTCAACAAATGTTGAGTGCCCACCATTTGCACTTTGCTTGTCACTGGTGGGGGGACACAAATAAGACAGTCCTTATCTCAAGGAATTTTGGGTCTTGAGGGGTATTTTTAAGGAATTCAGTAGGTGATGGCTGTTGTTTTTATTGGCTTTAATGACTTACCTCCTGTCACATGGCAAGCTGATGGCTCAGGGAAGTGACCTAGCACACCCTCCACTTTCTGTACTCTGCCTCCTACATGACATCACAGTTTGTCAAGAACTGATTCAGAATTGGGGGGGTTGGAGAAGGCAGGAGGGTAATGGGAAGCTTTTGACACTCCCTGCTCCCTTTTACCTCAAGCCCTAGCGAAAGGTCCTAACATTCGAGATGCCAGATTCCCCTAAGAGGGGTCCATGGAGTGGAGCTTTCAGTGTATTGGAGGTAGAGATGATGTGCTTTACCTTTAATGAACAAGGGTTTGTTTGGGATTAAACCACTACATCCACCAAAAGACTAAAAAAAGAGAAAGGAAGTAATAGATATTAGCTTCTCCCATGTGCTAGTCTTGATACTAGACGCTTCACATACGTGCTAAATAAATCTTAAATAAATGCCCTCTCTATAGATAGGACGATGGGGGTTCTGAGAAGGCACCCAGTACTAGTTCACAGAGCTGGTAAGTAATGGAATTGGGATTCAAACCCAATGTTCCTGGCCGGAGAGCTGTGCCTGCCCCACCACCTCCGCCTGTACCCTTTGGTAACTGAGCTTTAGGCTACGGAGGGGTTAGTCAGTCACCATGGGTGTGGAGGCTTAGAAAATCCGACTTACTTTGTGCAGAGTACCAACTGGTTCATTTTTGTCTCTTCCTACAATTCCAGCATTTTGCTATGAAAAGAGCACATAGGCATAGCTACTGTTTGCTGATGGACTGTTTCCTTCTGCTAGGTCTTGTTAGAGGCTCTCTCCTTGTATCATTGATCACACTGATGTCTGACTCTTTGAGAGTGCAGAGTATTTTAAGTACTATAGTGTTTTCACATTCTCTTCTAAAACATGAAGGACACTGGACTCCCTCTGACGAAGCTAAAGGAAAAGATAGTCTCGTTTTGCAGATGTGACCCCTAGATGTGGTCCTGCTTTTGAATCTTGGACAGCCAACGTTCTCATCTGGCTTGACTGCATGGTCCTGGCCAGGGAGCCAGTGGTTAGATTTGGAAGGAAAGGCTCTTGCCAGAAAGACTACCTACTCAGCATGCATATCTTTAAGTCTATTCTATATGCCATTGTAGAGGTGTCTGGGGGAATTTAGAACTGGTTGCTTATGTTTCATGCATTTCCAAGATGTAACATTACATAAGATGTGGAAAATAGAGCCTTATGAAATAAAATCAGAGCCAAGTACTCTGAGGCTGAACAGAATTATTTTCTTTCTGAATGGTGAGATCTTTGCTGGTAATATACATATTGACATAAGAAAACAATGGTCTCGAAAGGGCTATGGGCACTCTCTGGGAGTATCTAGTTGATACTACGAGGCTCTGTCAGGGCTGTTTCAGAAAGAAAATTGATGTGTGTCAAGGAGAGTTGCCTTCCACTCTGGAGGAGAACACATGGGCTGCATTTTCAGTGGCCTTGCCCCTCCCCCGCTCCAAGACTCCCACCCATCACTCCAGATGGCAGTGCTTGGACTGAGACACCACTAGCTAAATATTTCAGCGCCAGCAAAACGTATACTGCTCTAGAGCGATTCCTTCATCTTCATCACCCAAGCCTGAGTCTCACCCCAACAAGTCACTGAGTGTTATTTTTTCTAAGGTAGAGAGGGGGGGCCTTTATAAAAAAAAAAAAGGTTTAATTTGCGACTTACAAGGAGTAATAGGATTCTTTCTGAATCATTTTTTGGGGATCCCAGAATGTTACCTGACCCTCCTGACCATCACTTTCCCTTCACAGAACTTGCACTTTATTGGGGGGCCCATTAATTATCTCGTCATCCTGTTCATTTCTAACCTGACCCCAGTGCAAGCATTTCCACGTGGATCAACCCAGGGAATTTTCCCCACCTTTTGAGACTCGCCCCGAGTATTCCTGACACACACATGCATCAGTGATGTAACTGGCTGCAGAGTCTAAGCAGACCACTCAGATGTAGCTCTTGGCCTAGATTAACTTACCTTCTCACTCAAAGCAACCAGGCAATAGGATCCTCCTGAAACCTCCAAGTGCTACTAAATGTAATAAAATCCCTCACATTTATCATCAAATCCTGTAAAGCACAGTGACAGCCTGGCACTTTTAATATTCTTTTTATGACATGTCATAGCTATCACAGGTTGAAAGGGGTCCCCCAAAGAAAACAATAACATTGAGTGAAAAGTTATATAAAGTCTCTCTGTATTAGAAAAGTTAGTTTTGGCCCCTAAACATCAGCTTTTATGGGCTCCTATAAAATCATGACTATTTCTTAGCAGTAGAATTTTCCAACCCTTGCAATGAAATTCTGAGTTATATTAGTTACTTTAAAATGAAGAGGGAGTGACTTCAACCTCAGGGAAAGTGAAATAGACATATTGTTCCCTATCTCTGCCACTAAATACAACAAAAAAACGCAGACATTATATATGAGACAAGCATAAAAAGACTAAAAGATGGAGAAAAGAAGGCAGATCAACTAGGGACCTGAGGCCCAAAGAATGACATAAAGGTGAATTCCCTGGGCTCTTGTTATCTCATAAACCCCAGACTCAGAGCTGAAGAAGCTGGCACATAGGAATGCCAATGGGTACAGGCATGAAAAGCCCCAAGAAAAGCCTGCGCTTTTTGGCTAAAGGGCCAGGAAGGATGCATCCTAACAAAACAGAAAACTTAGATAATAATCACTCTACTCAGGCAAACACCACAGAAAAAACTATGGCCTTGCCCCATCCATACCATACCTACCTTCACAAGATTATAATGAGCCACCCCATGCCCCGACCATGGTGGAGGCAGGGAAGGCCAAAGAGGGCACCAGGGCTTTCATCCCAACTGGTTGGTAGTGAGGCTCCACCTTACCCCTATTGTGTCAGCGGATGCTAGCAAAGAGTCAGGAATTTCACAACTGCCAGTGGTAATGAGGCCACCCCTACCTCAGTATCCCTGAAGACCACACAGGGACCCAGAACTAGCATTCCCACATAGCAGTCAAGTGGACCTCCACCTTGGGTATCAATGGAGGCCAAGTGGGGAACTTGAATTTCTACCTCCACCTATAAGCAACAAGGTGATGTACCTACCACCTGCTGGAGTGGTGTTTAAAAAATGGGGGGGGGAGCAGATTTATATAAGATCCAGCCTAATAATAATATGAAAATGCCCGCGTTTCTGTTGAAATCACTTGTCATACAGGAGCCAGGAAGATCTCAGACTGAAAGGAGAAAGATAATGCAATAGATGCTAATGCCGAAATGACAGAGATGTTAGGATTATCTGACAACACTTTTAAAGCAGCGGTGATAAAAACGCTTCAGTGGTACAGACTGACGATTAATTTGCCAAAATCTCACAGCTAATGACCCGGCAAGTTTCAAACTCAGGTCAAGTTTCAAACTCACTGTCGCTATTCTGCAACAGCGTAGTGATGCCCGAGTTCCCTTAAATTCATGGTTCATAGGTCACTCTGCATTTCAGCACACGAGTCCTGTACATGCTTTGTTAAGTTTACATGTAAGTATTTTTAATGTCCAAGAACTCTTGTTACTCTTCTCTGCTTCCTTTTTCATAACAACCTACTCTTGTTTAAGGTTACAATAACTTCTCAAGTTTCTCAAGGCATGTGAGTATGCAATTTCAAAAGTTTTCTTGTATTATATCTCTTTTCTCTGCTATAGATTATTCTATTTTTTACTTTTGGTCCTCTTTTGTGCTGCCGATTTTTTCCAAATGTCTGTTGATTCTTGATAGTCCATATTTAAAGGTGAAGGGCTAGGTTAATGATATGGGAAGATGGTATGGGTCTTTTCTGTTGTTGAGTGGGCTTGCTGAGAGCTCTTAGTTACCATTTTTTTCTTTGAAATATTCATTGGTTTATAGTTCATAGAGTTGAAAAGGGGGATTTGCCTGTCTGCATGATTTTGGCAATTCATATGCTATCCATGATTTTCCAAAGATTACCAGCAACCCCACCTACAATTTGCAAACTGAAGTAAGAAGGAGGTCAAGAATAAAGAAAACATATTTTTTAAAAGATAACAAGCAAAAGGATATGCTGAGGAAGAGGTGGGGGGAGTAGAACCTTGTTCCAGGTGTGTAATGTCTTTATTTCTGTTGATTATTAAGGAAGGGGCTTCAAAGGCATGGTGGGCTGTTCATAAATACTTACGGAATTGAATTATTTTCCTCTAAAGCTTCCCTTGTATTAAATAAGAAATGATTAAGAACAGTCACAAGGACGTTGGAATGCTTTTAGTGAAAGATTGTTTGGACCTCCTTAGTGTGAATGTCCTCTGGGAGAGCGTTACTCCATGCCAGGCATTGTTCTAGGAACTTGATGTATTTACTTTATTCACTTGTTGTAACCATCCCATGAGGGGGTGGAGCAGCCACTACTGGTGCCCAGTCCAGATCCCCCTCACTCTCCCTTACACTGGAGACTCCTATTCCAAGCACCTGAAATTCTCTGCCTAAACCACCTTCCCCCCCCCCCCCTTTTTCTGTCTAAAAGAGCACACTCAGTCCACATGCAGGACCCCGGGGGTGTTGAGAGTTAAGATCCTCACAAACAGCCCTCCACCAATGACGGATGGGGACTTGGCGGATTAATACCCCAGCTATCTCGGCCGTCAGTTGGGAATAACTGAGGTGTGTTCTACTCACTCTCCTACTCTCCCAGTGCCCCAGTGCAAGAACTCCAGTTGCCCACAGAGGTTAACCCTTTATTAGCTTCCTTTCCTTCCCTGTTTCACTTCTCTATTCCCTCAGGCCTGTGTCCTAGGCGCACCTTCCAAATGAACTCTGCTCTCAAATCCTTCTCTCAGAGCTTCTGGAGATACCAAACTAAGAGCACTAGGTAATATTACTGTTCCCATTTTGCAAACGAAGAAGAAATAGAAGCACTGGGAGGCTGGTTACCTGACCATGTTTAGTAAGTCAGTAAATGGAAGCCGGGCTCCCGAGTCCAAGTTTTTAACAAACGCCACATTATAATGCCACCATCCCCTGAGCGCTGAAAGTGAGCCAGGCACCTTGCTAGGTGCTTCGCGCAATTTATTTCACAAAGGATAAAATGAGCTCAGATAGGTTATGTGACATGTCCAAGGTCACAAGGTCATAGTGGCAGATGAGGACTTAAACTCAGGTCTGTGGTCTTAGCCATCCTGCCCCAATGTGAGCCTCCATATTTAACTATTTTTTCAACTAGATGGCTTCAGGTGGACATATACAGGGCCCAGGACTCTCAGTGGCAGATCCAGGGGGACACAAATTCTAGTCCCCAAGTGGGCTGCATGTCTTGTCCTGAGTCATTTGTGCACGTGTGTGTGTTTCACAAGTCTGCAAGTCAGCCGGGATCAGTCTCCAGGCTGTTTTCTCTCCGTTAATAATGCTCTCTAGTGCCTATTGTCTTCTTCCTAGGAGCATTTCTGGATGGATGCAGGTCCTACCCCTGAGGAATGGCAGGAATGAGGCCAGAGGTGGGGGAGGTACAGTGGCCAGCGATGACTAAGTTAGGGCTTTTGCATAAGTTATATCATTTAATTCTTTTAGAAATTCCTTCATGCAGTTGCTCTTTTTCCCATTTTAAAGGCCAGAAAATGAGGGTAAGGGAGGCTAAGTAATTTACCCAAGGAATTCATCCAAGGCTAAATAATTCAAAAGCCAAGCCTCTTGGACTCTAAAGCAGTCTTCTGTCCTCTGAGCCAGCAGAGGGTCTGGCACATCAAGGGTAGGTAGACAGCTGCCAGAAGCTTCCAGGGTACTCCTGGTCTAGCACCTGTTTAGAGGTTCCAGGCAATTCTGACTGTGATGCTTCTAACATTAAACCCCAGTCCCAGTCACGGTTGGCTGGGATCCACACCCACATGGGGACAGATCTGTCATTCTGCAGGTGTTGGGTTCTGCGCTGACCATTACAAGCCGGAGCAAGAGAACCAGGAAAAAGTCTGGTTCCTACTTAGGAGGAGCCTGGTTTGGAAAGATGGGCCACTTGCAGATGTGGCAGCTACGTGCACATGTGCCACTTGTATGTGAGCTACTTCTGTGAGGGACACGGGGAACGGGAAACAGCTGGGTTGGTTGGTGTAAATTCCAGGCCCCTTTCTATATACTTTTGACTGAGACCCAGCTCAGGGTCCCACAGCTCGAACAAGATGGGGAAAATTGGAAAGGAGTCAAAAATAAATGTATAATGTCAATTGCCCCATGACACTCAAATGATAAGTAATGTCACAGTTATTCTTCTAAATCAAAGTAAATCTGGAACACACATCCACTCCTGGATGTTGAGAACCTCAAGACCAGTTTTGTTGGGGTTTGCATGCCCCCCTTATGTGAGGACCCTGGGGCTTGCAGGGCAGCAGGGGCGGTCCTCGTCCGTCAGTCACTGCGTCCGTCTGAAGGAGGGTGGCTCCCCAGCATCTCCTTCCCTCTGTGCCAGGCTTGGTCTCGGGAGTCATCGTGGAGGGTCCCAGAGTCACAGGGGTCAGTGTCCATCTCCACCATCGCTGGGCATCTGGATTTTGCTACCTCGGGTGGGGTCCCTGTGTGGGGGTCCCCGTGTGGGGGTGGGCTCAGGCCTCTGTTTGTACAGTCCCCTTCCAAATCCCGGGAGACCAAGTGGGCGGCTCTTCTCTTAACCTCAAGCTCATAGCCTCTATTCCCTACCTGCTGCTGGGCCACCAGCCACATTCCCTCCCTGGACCTGCATCTCTGAAGCCAGAGGCCTGACTATGGGTGATCTCCCAGGGCAGTTCTCTGAACCTACCAACACAAAAGAAAACAAGCAAAACAAAACAAACCACAAAGCAAGAAGTTGTTTATCTTCCCTCCATTACACACACACACTGTAAGCCAACTCGAAATAACTGTCTGCGGTATTTTGTGTGACAGCCCTCGCAGACTAATGCACCTTCACAGGGATGAAGGATTGTCTCTGACTTGCATCGTACCTGGTATTCCACCCTCACTCAGGCGGGACGGCACCCCTTGGCTTTGGGAACCGAGAATTTGTGATGCACAGCAGCGTAAACCATGCTTCCTTTTTCAGTCATTCCCCTCCCACAGAACGAACTCAGCTACCTGGCCGGTTAGCTCAGTTGGTAAGAGCATCGTCCCTATACACCAAGGTTGCAATTTCAATACTTGGTCAGGGCACATACAAGAATCAACCAATGAATGCATAAATAATGAAACAACAAATTGATGTCTCTCTCTCTCCCTGCCCCGTCCTCTCTCTCTAAAATAAATAAATAATTTTTTACAAATTAATTTCAAAATTAAAAAATAAGGACACCAAGTAAACATAATAAGTCATGTCCAAGGCAGAGTTATAAAATGCCTTTCAAACATCTTCAATGGCATTTATACTTAAGTTGGAATGCTGAAGCATTTTCATATAGTTGCTATCACAGGTGTGGTGCCTGTAAAAAGTTAGTATGCCCCAGGACCTATGAAGACTCGAATTGGTGCTGTCCTCTCCCACCTGCAGAAACTCATGGGTGTAGGAGATGACAGTAGTCTGGAGACAGGGTCTGTAATGTGGGGTGGCAGTGAGGGAGAGGCTGACACTTCCGTTGAAAGGCAGACATGCCACATAGGAAGGTGGTCAGGAGTCCAGCTCAAACCTCGGTTCAAATCTGAATTCTACCCCTGTGTGACCCTGGGCAACTTGCTAAACCTCTCTGAACCTGTACTTCATCGCTGGCATGACGGGGATAAGAATGCCTACCTTGTAAGATTTTTGTGAGAATTAAGGAGAAGAAGAATGTAAGGTGCTTAGCTGTGCGCCTGGGGAGTAGTAAGTGCTTGATAAATGCTTGCAATTGTCACCTTCCGGCCTTCAGCATATTCTTACAGGGAAGAGGAAAGAGGGGTCCCGCTTACTAAGCTTTTGCTCAAACTTGAGCCACGGAGAAAATATTCAGGAGTGGATATTGACTGGAAGTGTTTTTATTCTTGCAGCTAAGAGAAAACAGCAGTACAAAGAGGTCATGTGACTCACAAGAGCACAGGTCCCTAGGGATGATGACTGGGAGGGAGGCAAGAAGGTGGGGCAGGGGCAGGGGTGGGCAGGGCTCCAGGAGAGTACCTTGAGCAAGGCCTTAGGGGGCAGACAGGCAGGTCCCCAGACCCTGCGGGCTCACGTGCCTCTTCTGTAGCTCTGGAGCCAGTGCCAGGGGAGCAGAAACTGCCAGCTGGCATCCTAGGAATGTGGGCTGCTTGGAAAGTTAATTCACGTTTGTTGGTGGTGGGCACCAACTGTGGCAATGACAAAGGCAAAACTAAATGTGGAACAAAGTGAACACAGGCTGTTAATTCATAAATATTTTTTTACAGGTCACTTTTGTTTCCTGGGGTTGAAAGCTATTGGGAAGTGCAGTAGCTTCGTGAAGTAAAAAGAGGAGATCCTGAGACAGTCTCTGGTGGGCAAGCATCCTGTTAAGGTGGGAGTTTCGGAACCAGGGAGACTTTCTAATTGGTGTTTTGGCACATGAGGCAGAGGCCTCAAGGAGGCAATGAGCAATGTGGGGACATTTCAAATGAAGATTTTGCTTCATGTTAGGGGTGGAGGGTTTTTTGAGGCTACCCATTTCCCGAAACAAGTAACGAGGGTTGATGGGGTGCTCTTTTGTGGTCAAACTGTTATCACGGTCCCTATCGGGGAGTAGGGGCCACCCTTGAGGCTGTTTCTCAGCAGAGATCCACGTCAGAAAACCCCTGGCCAGGGAGCCAGAGAGCCGAGTTTCTTGGCTAGCTGCATAGATGGTCTCCCTGGGTCTATTTACCATCTGTATGTTGAAGGAGCGGGATCTTACAAAGAATGTCCAATTGCTGACCCTTGGGCCACATCCAACCTGCAATTGTGTTTTCTTTTGCCTACAAATTACTATTAGGATTTTTTATTTAACATGCTGTGAGGAAAGATGTGCATTCTCCAACATATAGCCTTCTGCTCCATGCTGTGTAGTGCCTGCCAAGTTCCTGCCTCTAGGTGACCTGCTGTGTCCCTGTAGGCGTCTGGGGCTGCAGCCACGGAACTAGTGCCTTCCTTGTGCTGGTATTCATTGTTCTTCAATTTTCAATGCCACCTTTTCACTTTCGCTGCCCCCTGCGGTCACCTTATACCACCCTCCACAAATATTTCAGACTCCCACTTCTTGAGTCAATTATTTCTCTCAGAAAAGTGGAGAGAGAAATGATACAATTAACCACTTGAAAGAAAACGAACAGAACAACCTATACATACCAAGACCCTCAATGGAGGCTGGAACCTGGGGCCCCACTTGACCTGCCCCAGCTAAGAGGGGTCTGACGCCTCCCTGGTTGGAAGGGACCAGTCAGGCAAACGCAGTTGGTGCTTAGAGCCCTGCACAGGGTCACAGAGCAGGGCAAGAAGCAGCGTCAGCCAGCCCCCAGGCCCCACAGCGGGCGATCCCGGAAACGGCGCCCTCCACCCCCTCCACAGAGTAGCCAGAAGCCACAGACACTCCAGAAGAGCCGATTCTCTTCACACTCACTGTGCCTAGGAATCAGATGCTCTGTCCCTAATTGGGGGCCCGGACACGTTTGTGTCGCTGGAGTCTTCCACCCCATCCTCAAACCGCGGGACCAGATAAATCAAGTTGCACTTCAAAGCAAACACTTAGCAGAGCCATCTGTAATTCATTCCCTTTTCTAGTTATGTAACCAGAGAGATCCAGACAGAAAGTCACAGATTGGAAGAATTTTTTTTAAACCCCAAACCTTTACAGTATTGGGATAATTACGGCTTTCAAACCGTTGATTACTTTAAGCTGTCAGTAATCTGAGTCTTTTTCAGAGCCAGTGACCAACTTTTTGTAATTACATTCTATCTCCCCGCTTCTGTGTCTATGTAAAGGGAACGGAACCCTGAGTTCCCGGGGCTCCCTTCCGCGCACCTCACCCAGGGCACTTTGTTGTCGCTCCCTGAACGCTCCAGCAGACACTGCGGCTTCCCGGTGCCTGCTTCCCAATCCGCAGTCTCCTTAGGGAAGGTCCAATGGTCCCCAGTACCTAAAAGAAGTGTGAAGCCTATGTGGCCAGGGCTTTCGATGTCAGTCATTCCCAAATCACCCAAAATTCTGTGGTCCAAGGTTCAAGGGCAATACAAATGCTAGATACTTTAATAAATGATGTTTTCTACACATTTGTAACTTTTCAACTTTTTGTTTTCTGATTATGAAACTAATACCTATCAAGGTGAAAACTGAGAAGTATAAAGAAAATAATTATCCCAAATCCTTGCCTGGGAGAATTATTTAAGCAATAAGTGATACTAATATTCTAGCACATTTCTCTCAAGTGTTTGATTCATATATGTTTATATTTCTAGAGTTAAAATTATACTGCGTTTATAATTTTGTATCTTGCATTTCTACTTATTTGCCCACACAATAAAAAAACTTTATAACCTTAGTTTTCAACACAATTTCAAATAAAATGGATGTACCACCGTTTCTTTCAAAACAGCCCCCCTATTATAAGACAAAGGTTATACCCTCTGTTTTGCTACTGTAAATACAAATGCCGTACTGAACACCTTTAGCTGCACATTTCTGTCTGTGTTTCTGATTGCTTCCATGGGAGCCATTCCTAGAAGTGTAATCAGCTCTGCATCGAAGATTGTGAAAAAACATGTAATGTTCTTAATACATTTCAGAAACACTGAGCTATCACTAAATATAAATATTTTTAAAACCTGACTAGTTTTTTAGTGGTTCAAAGAAGACAAATTTATTTTCCTAGTTCTTTTTTTAGACCTGAGTATTTTGATAAGTAAAAAAGTAGAATCTCATATTTGCATTTATCTATCTTTAGTTACCAATTAAAATAGTTATTTTTTTCAAATCTTTATTAGCAATTTGCATTTTATCCTATCTTAAAGTATACACTGCACAAGGCCATGGACTGGGGCCAAAAAAGATCATGAGATTCCTGGGGAAAAGATGCCCCCACCTCATTGCTGACCCCACTACGGCAAGAGCAGCCAGGGTCTGCGAAGATTAGTGAAGCTGGGACATCCAGAGGAAGAAGCTTAAGTGGGGTGATCCCCTTCCTGCTCATGTTACTTTTTATGGTTGTGTAACAAATTTCCCTCAAAATTTAGTGGCTTAAAATAATGAAGTTATTATCTCTGTTTCTCTAGGTCAGAAATTTGAGATCATTCTCTAGGCATGGGGGCTCCGTGGTAAATAAATCAGGGAAGGCTCTCTGATCTCACTGAGCTTCATCCTACAGGCCCCAGGCCTCTGAGTCTAGCCCAGGAACAGCAAGCTGCTCCCTCTTACCAGGGCACCAGGTAAAACCAGAGGGACAAATCCCCGGAGAGCATGCTGCTGTCAGCTGTGGGTCTTGGAGTGTTAGGGAGTGACATCACAGAAAACGGTGAGTAGTACCAAGGAGAAGACTAGGCATGTGTGGTAGGCTGCGAAACGACCCCCTAAAGCTGTCTATGCCCTAATCCCCAGAACTCGTGACTGGGTTACCTGCCATGGCAAAAGGAACTTTGCAGATGCCATTAAGGATCCCGAGATGGCAATGTTATACTACAGTGTCTGGGGGGCCGTAAGTAATCACAATGGTCCCTATAAAAAGGAAGCCAGTTCTAAGGCCATCGAAGGAGGAGGTTGATGGAAGCAGCAGTTGGAGGATGCACTTAGCGTGGAAGGAGGGGGCCATGAGGCAAGGAAGGCACGAACTGGAAAAGACAGGGAACAGATTCTCTCCTGGAGCCCTCAGAGAGAACACAGGCCGGCTGGCCCCTTTCTTTTAGCCCTGTAAGATTATTCGGGACTTCTGATCTCTAGTTCTGTAAGAGAATAAGTCTGTGTCGTTTAAGCCACTGTGTTTGTGGTCATTTGTTCCAGCAGCAATAGGAAACAATTACAACAAGCAAATAGGTTGGCTTGCCACAACTCCGCAGGTGCTGCAAATAGACAGGGAGACTCAAGTCAGCTGTTATTCATAGCAGCCAACGGCCAGGAGCATCCACACGGAGCTGCCCTCATGGAGTGGATCCCCACCCCTAAGTTCCGTGGGGAGCTGGGATGGGCCCCATGATAGCAGCTCTGCACACAGGAGGTTGTGCTGCAGCTAAGGGACCCAGTCTAGGAGCTCAGCCCCTTTTACATTAAGTGGTAAACAAGCCACTCCCCTCCGCCGGTGAGCAAGTGGACAGCAGAGTAGTCATGCTCTGGTCACCTTGACCTGCTAATTGTCTGCATGACTAGTTAAAGCCACAGAAACAGCTCAGGGTCAGCGGACTGTTAGCCTTGCAGTTCGGCGTGCTCAGCCAGGACATGCAGGGACACATGGGGCCCAGGCTGGACTGCCTCCTCTAACATGGAGTGCCCTCCCTGTCCCCACAGGCTGCTCTCCCGACCTCAGCCCAGCCCTAGAAGGGCTGAGAAATCACTCTCAGTCACCTCGGAGGCAGGCATTCATTTGCAGGCCACAGCAAATGCCTCTCTGTTCTCCAGGCATTCATTTCAGCTGCCAGGGCTCAGAAAGTTCTTGTCCAAGGTTGAGAATTGGGCAGAGGTGTTGTTCCCAGGAGGGCCAACACAAATGCCTGCACAGTCTACAGAGGGCCAAGCAAGGTCAACGGGCAGTTATAAATGTCACCCTGGCAAGGCAAGCAAACTAGCCAGAGCTGAGCCTCAATCGGACCTCTGTGTAGAGCAGCTGGCTGATTCTGGGGGCCCGCAAGAGACCTGGCAGACGGGTGAACCAGCCAGCAGCCCCCAGGGAGGGACTGAGGCTCGGCCTCTTCTTGTCACCAACCAGGGGTGTGGGAGAGAGAGAGCATTAAGACATGGCCTCTCGGATATTGTCCACACCACAGGGTTTGCATTTCCCCCTGAGAGGAAGCTACGGAGGCCTGGGGCAGTGAATAACTGCCGCTGAGCCCAGGGTTCCAGAGGCTCGACTCTTGACAGTCAAAGATTTAAGTGTGTGCACTCGGGCACACATGCTGCTATCCCTAGTCATGGAAATGCACGGAACAAGAAAATCTACAAGGCATTTATCCTTTTTCTCTAAAACATTATGCTTAAATATTCCCATTCCAGAATAGGATCGAATCCACAACAGCAGTGTCTTTGCAGTGTATGAGGACAGGCTTGCTTCTTCGCGAGAAATGTTTTTTCTTGTGGCTGTTCATATGATTTAGGCATGACTTGGTGGGATGAGGGAGATTCCTAGCCAGCCCCCCCACTAGACATGCTAGACCAATTAGAGAACTGCAGCTTTAGAGAACATCGTATTACGTGTCAGGGTCCCCAAACATGACAACAGGGAAACAAAACATATTCTAGTCTAAACTCAAAGGTAAAAATGTTTTTTGGTTGCAATGAAATCATACAAAATGTACCTAATAAAGCCCTATTAGCTAACACATTTAGTGTAATTAAAATTTGTAATTTAGTGCATTCTACCCCCAAGAAAGGTTTGCAATCAGATGATTCTTCTCACTAAAGTGTGTGTTCCCAAAGTTTCGAGAGGTAGGTGGCATTCACAGTGAGGTGACGAGTACCAATTCAAGGGGGTCAGCCACAGGGCAGGGACCCCTTGCGGCGTGCCCCATGCCCAGAGCAGAGCCTGGCACAGCGTGAAGGCCCAGGAAATGGCTGTTGAGTGGATTCGTGAATGGATGAAAGAGATCCCTTTATTTGAAGGCTGGTGTGGAGCCTGGACTATCACATGAACCTAAGGAAAAAGCAAACTGAAAAGCAGTGTGTATAACATGATACATTTTTTTTTTTGCTTAAAAAAATTTTAAACACCTCTATGCATTTAGAAGAACATAGAAAAAACTACTGACAGATTACACCTTCACCTGTGGACGATGGTTACCTCTGAGGACTGAGACTGACTTTCAGTAGGAATACTACCATATTTGGCATAGTTTAGGCATTTCTGCATTTGACTTGGTGAGGCAAGTTTGTATTGGTTTTGTTTTGGTTAAAAAATAACAATTTTATAGACCTCACTTAAAATGTTCAAAGCACTCTAATATGTGATTCAATAGGAAAAAATGTTCATTTTTAAATTGGAGTTTCATCATGTCTAAAGATCATGATCATTTCCTAACTTTTTATCAGATGATCTCTCACCACCAAGCCAGTGGTAAGCTTTTTTTTTTTTTTAAGAATGCTATAAAAATGTTAGTAGAGTATTAAGAACTACATTAGGTTCAGTATTTATTTATTCAACAGGTATGTATTCAGAATACAAAGTAAGCTCTGCTTACTTTACAAGCCTGTAAGTGCAACAGGAAGTACTATAATATGATATAGTGTACCACAAAGGTAATAGAGTGGAAAAAAGTTAGGGTTCTAGATGGATTTTGTAAAGTCACCTCAAGTTCCTGTCAGAACTGGAACCTCAGACCGCGGCATTTCCTTCATCAGGGTTGGTTATTACAGCCTATTCTTCATCTTAATGCCTTATTTCTATTCTTTATCATGTGTAGATTTAACATGATGTGGTCACGTGATGTTTTTCCTGTAAATTTATCATAATTGCAATTATAGAGATATAACAATCTCTACACTCAAAGAAAATAAACCTTCTAACGAGGACTCAAGCTAACCACCTTAGGGAATTGTTCTTCTTGATTATATTTTAAGGCCATTAAAATATTTGTTTAGTGATTTATGCATCCTGTAGACAGATGTAGCGATCGGTCTATTTTTCATGTTATAGTGGAGTTTTCTTTTTAAATATTCTCCTTGGCTTTGTGGTGAAATGTACATTATGATACTTCCTCATAGTGACACATGCAAAAGCATTATTCATCAAACGGTATTTTCAAGCATACTTCTCATTATTCTTTCAAGTATATAAACACAGGGAAGCCCTATACTCTTTCCACAATATAAAAAGAATTAAAGATGTGGTACAGTTCTTGACCTGCGTGGATTTGGAATTTAAGGACTGGGTCACCATATTTCACATAAAGTTCTCTCTTGTTCTTTTCCCTTCTCCTTTCTCCCCCACACCAAATGCATAACTGTACTTGGTCTGATGCTAAATCAAGGTAAATGAGACGTGACCTATTAAAAAGGAAATGAATAATTTGAAAGAGGGGAAAATTGCATTCCTGGCTAGAGGCATGGATGTCGTGGTTCGAGTGTGTAGGTTTATTCTACCACTTCACTAGATGATGTTGCCTTTTGGGTGGCATGTCTTCCATCATCCAAATTACCTCATGAAGTCAGCAGAGTAACTCAAACCATGTTGCGGTGCTATCTACTTTATATATTTTTTCAAGGGGCTTTTTAATGGGTTCTTTTAAATTAATAGATGTATATATAGCAGACCTGTCTTTGAGGGGTCCCTGGGAATAGTTCTTATTAAATTCCCTAAAACTTAATCTAAATCAGGAATTAAATGATCTGTGTGAGCAGGCACACAGGTCAGTGTTTCATGGGCAAAACTATTAGTAAGGTCCCTCAAGTCTTCTAAGTACCAACAGAGCCAGCCTGTGCCTCCTGGTGGCCTGTGGAGGAGGAGGTGAGTCTGGGAAGCCATGCTCAGGAAGTTCCCCAGGCAGTTCCTTCAGGTTCTTGGGGCGGCCCTGAGTGGCCAAGGACTCACCCAAGGAGGCCGGGTCTCTGCAAGTAGAGCAGAGTCAGAGGACAGAGGTACTCTGGCTGTGGGGCCAATAGAACATTGTCCATGGTACAGTCTGTTGAGTATCAGTGCCCGACACGGCTTTGATCAGGCAACTCACATGGAAACAGAAGAGAATTTACTAGCTTACCGAGGCGGACAGTTCCTTAGTCTGTGTCCTTTGTCACTGTCTTGCAAATTGCTGCACATTAGTCATTGCACAGCTCTTTGCTTCCTTTTCTCTCTTTTCACTTATGAAGAGTCTTGATACGTTATAATCATCAATATTGTCTCCATATGGAATGACAGTTCCTATTTTTTCTAGCCAGTCAAGAGTGGTGTTGAGAGTAGGTATAGGTACGTCTTCTTTGCTATGATGGAAGCCAGCACTAGAAAGCAGTCTTTGACCACGGAATTTGACCAGTGCTGCTGCTTGCAGGTGGCACACAGAGGGGATCCGTGAGCGCTGCGATTCAGTGAGCACTCCTTTCAATAAAGGAGTCCTAAGGGTTCCTACCTCTATGCTACTTACAGAGTTAATGTATGAAATCCAGAAAGAAAATGTATTTGCAGGCATCTTACAAAACCTGCAGTTGGAAAACAGGTACTGAGCTGCCTGTGATAGGCAAAAGCAAGGGGCAAGGGAACTTCCGAGTCTGCCATTTCTCAACTTTAGACTATAGTGGTATAAAGTTTTGTGGAAGCCAATTCTCCTAGAAAAAGGACTCAGTTAGTAAAGTATTGTGAAACAGTAATACTTTATCCTTGATATATAGATGTCCCTAAATTTTTTGGAAGTTGAGAAAGAACATATTAAGAGCCTGGCATTTATAGAATTTCTAAACAGTACAAGTCACTGCCAGTGATCACATCTAAAGTCGTGTTTGCAAATTGGAAGTATAATGTAAGTATTTAATGTTAGTGATTCCCATCATTACAACCATGATGAAAATGGCTCATCTGTACTTTTCCTCACATAGAGATGTTTGCCTTGGAAACATGCCTGCTGATTACTAAGTTCTGAAATATATAGGCCTGAGCTAGATTTGGATGTGTTCCCTCCCTCCTTCTTTTCATGATTAAAAACAACACAACAGCTTTGGGGGCCGTTTGTAACAGTTCAAAACTGGAGACCACTCAGATGTCAGGCACCAGATGAGCGGCTGAGGAAACCGTGACCCATGCGTGCATGTAATGGGCTATTACTCAGCAACAGGAAAGGACAGCCTGCTGGTACACGGGAAGGTGAATGAGTCTCAAAAACATGCTACTGCAAAAAGAAAAAGAAAAGAAAAGAAAAACAGATACAGGAGAGTATGTGAAATTGTAGAAAAAGCTAAACTAATCTGTAGTGAGAGAGGGCAGGTCAGTGGGGGCCTGGGCTGGGGTGGGAGATTGCCAGCAAAGGGGCACAGGTGAACTTGCTGGGGACAGGAAGCTTCCACAGCACGGTCATGGTTATGAAGGTATATACGTTCAACAAGATGTATTCCACCATACACTTAAAACGAGTGTGTTTTATTGTCTGCAAGTTTCTCTTAGTAACGTTTTAAAACAAAAGCTGAACACAACATCAAAAACAAAAACTTAGCCCTGGAGTACTTGTCTGGGTCATCGAAGGAGTCTGTGGTCCGATAGGACCTTCACCAAATGTTGGTCACGGTCATTTCCAGGAGTACGATTTGGGGGAAAGGGATGTGGGGATGTACTTTCTTTTGTCTTGTTTACTTGGTACCCTTCCTATAAGTAGGTATTACATTTGTACTAATGAGAAGAAAAAAGGAAAAAAAAAGATACAGTCCCAGATAAAATAATGGTACACTGAGAGAAACCCCCGTTGTTCTTAGTGTGCTTACTCCTATGGTATGGGAGTAGCTATGTGTGTGCTGCGGTGTGGTTAAATTAACACCAGACTGCGAGCTGGCAAGGGGGCAAGCTTCTCTAAGACCCCGCTGTGTGGAGGCTGAGGTCTCATCATCTGACTTGGGGGTGTTTATGGGGCACAGCTTCCCCAAGTGGGAAATAAAGAGGAGACAGCCACGTAGCGACGGGAATGGCTGAGGGGAAGGTTATGCCAGCCCCACAGGGACAGGGTCCTAGAGGCCTTGGGACTTCCTCCAGAGCTTCACTGATTTAATAGACATTCTGTGTTCCCAGCCCCCACTGCCCAGGGTTTTTAGTGTCTCTTTTTTTAAAAAGTGCTAGCCTGTCTCATTGGGGTTAAAAGGAACCAAAAAATACTACTAAAAACCCCACTTTTTTTGTTGTTTTGTTTTTTCATCGAGTTCAGAGAAAAGGAGATCTGGGTGTCCTGGACGGCCAGACGTTGTGGTGACTGAAGGTATGAAAATGAGGAGCCAAGAGCCGAGGCTGCTGAAACAGACACCCCCCACCCCCCGGCAGTTCTTTTTCCAGGATTTTCTGTGAAAACGTTGCGGGGGGTGCTTGGTTATGATAACATATACCAAATAGAAAACAATAATTTAAAGATTAGCCTGCACTGCAATGTGCCTTTCCACATGGCAAGAAGCAAGTCTGGTTGGCCAGCGTTTGCTGGGGTGATTTAGAGGGGCCTTTGAACAGCGATGCTTGTGGTCCAGCAAAGGCCTGTGACTAACTGACCTGTCTGTGTACAGTCCACTTCGGAAACAGAAACTTCCCTGGTGGCATGGGAAAGAAAACACCAGCCTAATCCTGAAAGGGTAACTTTAAACCAAAGCCCAACCAAGACAGAGAGTGGGAGAGAGACTGCCAGCTGAGCCAGGCCAGAAATAAAAGTCCCATTGTCCTAGCTGAGGCTGGCTCACAGGCACCCGCTCCCGCCTCGCCTGGCTTGCCCTGCACGCTGACACTTCCAGTACCCGAGAGAGCACATTCCAGAGGCAGGCCGTCTTCACCCGAGATGTAGCTGGAGGAGACATCACACTGGAGGCATGGGGGTGTTGGGCAACGGGGTGGGGGCGTATGACATGGAAAATCATTAAACACTAATGGAGCCAACCTCAAACCTGCCAGAACACAGAAATGACACATCTGGGAGTTCTGGGTCCATGAGAGGAGAGCAAGGGGTAGGCTAAGAATAAGGAAGTTGAGCAGGCAGAGCTGCCCCAGCTCAGCTAGAGCTGAGGATGGAGAGCATGCCTCCAGGAGTCAGCTCGGGTCCTAGAAGATTGTAGTGGTCTTCAGGGCCCACTGGGACAGCCGTCCACTAGCCAAGCACTAGCAGCAGCTCGCCCTTGAGGGCAGGGGTTATGGCAGCTTGGGCACAGGAGACCCTTGCTTCATACAGATACACTGGGAAAAGCTCCAAGATAAAGATTTTAAAGTAAAAGAGTGGATAGACCATGGACAGAATAGCAAAGTGGGAAGAGGCTGGGATGGAAATCGGGAGCCATGACTTTCAGCCTGTGATCCCGGCAAGTGGCTTGCCAGCTTTGGGTTTAACATCAGTGAGAGTGAAGGCATTGGGCCCTGCGTGTGCCATTCACTCTTGGTCTGGAATTCTAGATTCACTGAGCATGTGCCTCCAGGGTCTAAAGAAGGTTTTCGTTTAAAAAATGTTTTATTGTTGTTCAATTACAGTTGTCTCCATTTTTCCCCCTTTACTCTTCCCTGCCCTACCCATCCCCCAACCCCCACATTCAATCCTTCTTCCACCGCCGCCCCCTTGTCTTTGTCCTGAGTCCTTTATAGTGTTCCTTGACTTGACCCTCCTCCTTTCCCCGGTTATCCCCTCACCCTCCCTGTCTGGTCACCATCAGTTCTTTATTTCCATGTCTCTGGTCTATTTTGCTCATTTATTTGTTTTATTGATTAGCTTCCACTTATAGGTGAGATCATATGTCATTTGTCTTTCACCACCTGGCTTATTTCACTTAGCATAATTCTCCTTCCCTCTTCTCAACCCATTCTCCGGACTATTCTCTACAGACCTCCAAGGACCCCCAAGTTCCCTAGCTGGGAAATCACCCTATTCTGTGACTGGAACCCATTTACACCATAAGTCTCACCCCTCAAACTGGATGAAGAAGGGGGGAAGTGCAGCTTGGAGAGCTTAAGCGTTGTGAATGTTGGAGGGAGAAGATGCTGCCGCCATGGCGACAAGTCCAAGAATCAGGGTCTGGGCATATCACCGACAGGCTTAGGAGACTTTGCAGCTTCATACTCTGGTTCTTCCTTTCTCGTCTTCAACTAGAAGAACTAAAATAGAAGTTATTCCCAGAACTTAAGAACATTTTTAAAGCATGTCCCTCATCACAAATGGGCTGCATTCCCAGAGGACCTGTCAATCTAGGTGTGATTTCAATGTGTTAGCAAGAAGTTCCTGGGCCAGCATTCAAGCCTGGGTTTTGACCTCAGCTTTGGCTTTAACTGGTTCGATAGTCCTGGTGGACTCATAGCACCTGTCTGGGCCTCAGTCTTCTCATCTGTAAAGCAAGGTGCTGTCAACATCTACAAGCCGAACCCTGAGGAGATCTACAGATACTACAGATACTTATTATTCAAGGTGAATGGCAAATCTGTGGTTGGCCTCTTCTACCTGCAGTCAAAGATGGTCAAGCAAAGGAGGGCCCAGAGCGCAGCCGAGGAGGAGAGAGAGGAAGGTCAGATGCCCGGAACCTGACCCCTCATCTCTTTTCACCTCATGCCACCCAACCCTGTAACCTCTAATTATTTTTTTAAGTGCTGGGCTGGGTGACGTGACCTCTGACAGTCCTTGCTGGCATTCCTGGACACTGAGCATGAGCCATCTTCAGTGCACCTGGCTCCGCCATCCTCTCCTATTTTCCCATCCCTGTGGCCCTGAAGAGGTGGGACTGGGGGGAACCTGAGCTCAAGGCCATGAGAGTGAGACGGAGCCCTTGTTGGAGCTGTCTGGAGGCACAGAGACTGTTCCCCGGCTGCATGCCCTCTCCCGGCAGCACAGCCCGGCAAAGTGGACGGCAGGCTGGCTTCAAGGATGTGCGGTATTAGAAGGGCCCCACACTGGGTTTAATGCTCTGCTGTTGCCATCTCGAAATTTTCAATAGTTTTTAAACAAGGGGTCCTGCATTTCAGTGTGACAAATTCCGGCAGGTGACCTTGCCAGTGCACAGCTTCCTGGAGCAGGAGCTAGTGCAGACAGATCTGGCAGGGACCCTGTCTTCAGGGGACCACAGGTGCCAGCTCCACAGCCTGAGGGGCAAGAGGCCCACAGGGGGTGTGGATATGGCTAAATATTCAGGGGTGCAAGCACACAACAGTGAAAATAGGCTTGTAATTCTTAGGCAGGGAGCTTTTCTAAACAAAAAACACAAACAAATGTACGTATCCTATATGAGTGGATACACATGTGTGTATATGTGTGTGTTACGTATATATACATACATACACACATATATGCACATACATATACATGCGTATATAGACACACACACACACACAACAAATGTACACACAGAAAACCTTAAAATGGCCAAAGACCTTGAGCAATTTATGGTCAGTAATGAATCAAATGTCAGCTTGTACACGTTTTGCACTGATTGAGTTTTCTAAACCAATTCATTTGAAATCCCTAGTAAGACATTTAGACTTACAGAGGTGACTTTTAAGCAGAATACTGTGGAGGAATCAGGGCATGAACCTGGCTTAGAACTGTCAGGAGTTTATGTCTCATTCGTGCCCAGGTCAGAGGGAGTTACATGTTCATCACTATCATTGTCTTTCAAAGGAGACACGTGCCACATGCACTATTGGGACATTCGCAGGATAAGAACTCAGTCTCATACTCACCTGTGTGTCTTTCACGGAGTCTAGCAGTGTGCTGGCATAGAATCTGTTAAATGAATGTTTGCTTAAGAATGTTCATCTCCAAGTAATCACAACGTTTTCCTATAAAAAAATAACACATTTAGTAAAGGTGGATGAATATATATTTAGCTATGTAAAAGTGTCATGGATTAGTAGAATTTGGAACAACAAAAACCCCTTGACCACTATCCAGTCCAGTCCTCTCATTTAATAGATTAGAAAACTGAGTCTCAAAGAGGCTAAGTTATCTGAGGTCACGGAGCTAATCTGTGCCAGAACCTAGCTCCTCTGACATCTAGGTGAAGTGAATTTTTCCACTAACCCACCCTGCCTTGAGAATCAGGAAGCATAAATAAAGTACCTTCGATATTTATTCAACGCTTATATATAGTCTTTCTAACCCTTCATTATGGAGGAAAACTCAACTGTTTTAATTACTACCTGCAAAAGAACTTCACAGTCCACTACAGTTGGTTTTTGGCAAGCCCCTATGAAAGACAATTTGACATCTAAGGCAAGATGGGAAGAAAGGAAGGTCTAATAAAAGCTCATTATTTGTAGATTGGAATTAAGTGTTCTGTGCCCAAGCTGTTGGCTTTCTCCTGACTTTAGGGTTGTTGCTTTAACACTTCAGCATGCAGAAAACTGGAGAGTAGGAGCACCAATCACTCAGTCCTGCCATGGGACACCCCCTAAACCTAAAGGAAAGGTAAAATTTTGCTTGCTCAGAACAACTCCAAAACTACCTCAGTTTCATTCACATCATGGGTTTTGAGAGAGGTATGACAGTTATTTTGTGTCACCAAAGTGTTTACTCCTTTGCGTGATTCCTTAAAGGTGAATTTCTAAAAAGGAGCCCCCTGGGCACAAGTGGCCAGTCAGATGGACCCCCTAAGCCCCAAAGAGCAAACAGCTGGGCAGAACTGCCATCAGATCGCTCAGAGAGGGTGGAGAAGTGACCAGACAGCATTAAGGCTTAGCCAGGAAATTAGTGAGGTGCAAATTGCATGGTGGTGGCTGCAGGGCAAGAGGAAAATTGCAGGCTGCTGCCTGGAGAGAGAGAGAAATAGCAGGGTGGTATTTTGGGGCCTGGAGACAGTGAGCCACTGAGCATGCTCATCCTTGCCTGAAACCACGCACACACAACAACAACAATAACAACAACTTTTTATGGGAGGACAATATACAAATGGAAAAGTGCACAAATCATAAAGCTCAATGAACTTTTATAACCCTAACCACTAACCTGCAACCAGATCAGAAAGAGAACACACCCTCAAGTCCCCTTCCAGTCATCCCTGCTCCAAGGGGAACTGCTATTCTTATTTGGCCTTGTCTTTTAAAAGTAAGCCAAGTGGCAGCTGAGGAGGAGACAGCGTGGTGGACTTTGTCCAGATTCTTCCCACAACTCCATAGCTGCAGACCCAGCCTGGCAGCCTGCTGGGCACTAGCAAGCCCAGCAGCGCCTTTGGATCATGACAGGGTCAGATCAGGAGAGGAGGATGGGCAGGGCGTCCAGGAAAGGAGGCCTGAACGCAAGAACCCAAAGGCAACAAGACCAGAGCCCTGTCTGAGGCCCCTCCCGCCCAGCTGAAGGGCTGGCCTCTGCCGTGCCCAAGGCAGGCGAAGGTAAGACTCCAGTCTCCTCTCAGCGTCAGGTTCTTGGTCATACTTGACAGCGTTGGGCTGTTCAAATGGGGCCTCTCCTGTTTCTTTTTTGGTGTTTTTGTGGGTTTTCTCTCATTGTAGGCTCTCCGACTTGCCTTATAGTGGTCAACCATTCTGGGAGAGGAGGACAGGCTGCTTTGCTCTGCCGGCTTCCTGTCAGACAGCAAAGTCAGGCCTCCGCGGCTTGGCAGCTTCCACACTAATTCTTGTGGCCTGGAGTCACGGCTGGTTTTGCTTAGTTTGCCACCTGGCTCCAGTAGACTATTCTGCCTCGAGTTGGACACTGTTTCTGAGGAGAATCAAGCATGTTTTAAATAGGTTTTATGGTCTGGTTCCGCGTGTTGGCTTGGCTTCCTTCTGGCATACAACACTCTCAGCACTTGAGTTCACGTTTGTACCTATGAGGGAGAGCCCATTTTGACCTGGGCTTCAAAAATAGCAGCCAGATTTTTTTCTATACTTTCAGTGGAGTAGTGAAGAAAGGCTTATATTCTCAGGGGAGGAGATCTGTCCCAGTCATAATTGCATCCTTGGCTTGGGGAAAGAAGTGTCCTTGTCTCTCTTGGCCCACTTCCATTCGCTTCTCAACTCACTGCACTTCAGCTGCCTTGGCCTCACCATGTTTCTCTTCTCGCTAAGTCCACCCGAGATCTCTCAGATGTCAAGTCCAATAAAGACTTTTTAGTCCTAATCTTAAATTAGCCTGTGGCAGCAGTGGTGTGGTTGACCTCTGTGTCCACCATGACATTTTCTTCTTCCTCGGCTGCCAGGAGGTCATGCCTTCATGTTATCACAGTGCAGACCCTCAGCCTTTTCAAACCCATCTTTAGGCATTAACTGATGAATCTATAGCCCCACTGGAAATCGGAGGTGATCCTTGGGCTAGAGACAAAAACTGAGGCTGAGAGACAAGGCCTTGAGAAGATCAGTTCTCCTCCCCTCCCCCACCAACCACCTTCCCAAACAAAAAACCCTGACCCTGCTTGAAATCTGGAGCTGTGTTCGGGTGTTTTTTTTTTTTTTTTTTTTTTTTTTTTTATTTATTCTTTAAAATAGATTTTATTTACTTGAGAGGGGAGGGAGAAAAAGATGAGAACCACAGACATGTGAGAGAAACATTCATTAGTTGGCTCCCCTTTGCATCTTGACCAGGGACTGAACCTGCAACCCATGTTCCCCAACCCGGAATCCTTTGCTTTGCCAGAAGGCCCCCAACCAAGCCACACAGTCAGGGTTGTTATTTATTCCTCAATAAGTTTAAATCCTGGAGGGATAGCCCGAGTTACCTTTCCCCAGATTACTCTGGTTTTGTTTGGTTTACCACCAGGAGTCACTGTGTTCTTTTTTGCTTTGTACACATAAGCACATCTCTTTCCTAGATAGAATTCAGTTTCATCTCGGGCATAAACACCTTCAATTTTAAGAAGAGCTGTGTGCTCCCTCTGGTTCCGGAGACCCCGTTTATAGCCAGCAAAAATGGCCTTGGACCACAGCCTTCCAGACATATTTGTTGTTGTATAAGTCCTGTTCCCGGCAGGCACCACAGGACCCAAGATGGCGAAAAAGAGTGTTCGGGTGTTTTTTAAGACCTCGAGCTCTGTTTTGCATTCTATCAAGTGCTTCTGACTTCTCCCATTGCCCTGAGATTCTCCAGCTGTAGAGTGGCCAACAAGCCATGAGCAGAGAGGCTGACAGGAGATGTGTTTCTAAGTGTAGCGCTAGAAACCACTAGAGGAGTCAGAATAACCCTGAGCGTCACTCAGTTTCCCTAACTATCAACACAGGGGCAGCAATTCCTACTTTTAGAGAAGGCGTGAAAAGCAAGTGAGAGATCGTGGAGATGATAAAATTTTGTTATTTGTATTCTAATTTAATCCAGAATTGAGTTTATTCACACAGGAGTCTTAAATAACCATAAAATTTGTGCGTAGGAAGCAAATTTAGAGAGAATCCTGTCCAACCACTTTGTTTTACAGGAAAGAGGAATGAGGCCGGGAGGCTGAGAGCCTTGCCCAAGATAACACTGCCAGCCAGGTGTCAGGTTTCCTAGCTTAGAGCTCATTGCACTCCAGACTTCCCCAGGGTCCATACCACACCCTTGCAGCTGGGCTGGACCCTCACACATCACCTTTCCAAATAGAGCACTCTGTCTAGGGCGCAGCATCATTTGGTGTCCTATCTTTTCCAAAGGAAATCAAAGCTATTCTTGTCCCCTTCTCCCCATTCTTCTTCCTTCTCTACCCTGTAGGTGGTCTGAGGTCCTCTGCCTGCAGCTGCTCAATGTCCGTGGCCTTCCTACCTCTGCCTGCTCGAACCTTAGGGTGTCTCTCCAGTGGGATAATATTTTGGGAGTATGGGGAGAAGTGTTAAAGTTAGAAGGGACTCGACCCACAGAGGCTGGATACTTGTTCTCTAGCACCAGAGAAACCTATTTTTGACACTGGAATGACCTTGAACTAAATATAGATCCTTTTTAAGCCTCAACTTTCTTGCCTGTGAAATGGGCATCATAATGGTACCTACCTTGTGTGGCTGTTGAGAATTAAATGAGACAATGCCCCTAAACAGTGGTTCTCAAACATGATTGCACATCAGAATGACCTGGGGAGCTTAAACACACACACACACATACCTGATGGCTGGGTCCTACCCCTGGAAATTGTGATTTAATTGCCCAAGGTATCTGGATTTCAAAAATTCCCCCAAGCAAGAAAGGGAAGAAATGCCCACCCCCTCCTACAGGTTTGCAGGCACCACCCGCAATGGGAGACTGCTTGGATCATCCCTGCCAAGTCCCTGATACCTTGTCCTACTGGGCTAAGTTCCATGGGGGAAAGGGAGAGTAGCTCAGAGCTGGGACATTCAGAGTATGAGTCCCTTGAAGGCTATTGTCTGGGACCTGGACAAAGTACTTATCCCCCTCCTGAGGGTTGGGTCAGCATCACCCCCAATGGGAGACTCTTTTGATCTGTCTCCCTGAGCCTGGGGCAGCTGAGCTTGCTCCTACAGAGGGGATGGGTGGCAACACCCAACCTGAACCTGCAGCAAGCCCCTCTAAGGGGAATTAGAGTTGGAGACTCTGGCAGAGACTCAGTGGTTTGGCTCTAAAGTAGGGGCCATTTTCCCCTCATTGAGTGCTTGACTGCATGGTTCCCAAGTAGGGGATCCACTTGCACTGTCCTCTTGGCTCACATTGCCATGCCCTACCCATGGAAGGGGCTGTGGTTTGTGGCCAACTTGGGCCCACTCTACAGTCTTTCTTCAGAAGGCTTTGAAGGAAGACCAGGCAACATCAGGAGGTGGTGGAGTAGCTGACAGGTGGAGGTGGACCTCAGCCTCTGTCCTTTTATAGATCTGCCACCAGCTCTAACCTGGAGGAAGCCAACCCCTATACACAGATTGGCCCCACCTAGAGGCCACATGAACACCTAGGTCCAGCAGCCACAAACAGTGAGCAATGTGGTAGCTCCAGAAAGGTAGCCCTAGGCTGGTTATACACAATATCTGACATCGACTAGTACCTGAATCCCACCCAAGTGGACTCAGAACCACCAAAACCAATAGTGGGCTTCAGGCCACACAAGAGTTCAACCCAACTAGTCACACAAGCAGCAAACCCAAAGGAGGATTCCAGCAGGCACCAGACCCTGCTGGGAACAACTCTGCCTTGGGGGCAGCCCCTGCACAGCATCCCATACATAGTGATTGAGGTTTACCCTTATAGTCAACCAGGCTGAAGGGTTAACTCCACCCACCAAGGGCCAACAGCTTTCAAGGTTCAATTAAAATAGGAGGGTGCACATAACCCACAGGAAACATTCCATGAGCAAGGAGCTCAGGTGACCTGGAAGACTGTGTTACTGAGCCCAACAAGATACCTTCATCATAAAGCCACCATAACAAGTTTGGGAGTCATAGCAGATCAACCTAATACATAGAGACAAAATGAGACAATGAGACAAAGAAATATGCCCCAGATGAAAGAACAAAGATGAATTCTTTTTCTCTAGGAGAAATCCCTAGAAAAAGAATTGAATGAAATGGAAGCAACCAAAATATCAGATGCAGAATTTAAAACAATGGTGATTAGGATGTTTAGGGACCTTAGGGAAAAAATGGATGATCTTGGTGAGAACTTAAACACAGAGATGGTAAGCATTAAAAAGGACATAGAAACCATAAGAAAGAACCAGTCAGAAATGAAGAATGAAATATTCAAAATGATGAAAAGCAAGTACCTGCAACCAAGACTACTTTATCCAGAAAGACTATCACATAAAATTGAAGGTGAAATAAAGAGCTTCCCAGACCAAAAAAACAAAAACAAAAACAAAACAAAAACAAAAAACAAAGCATAAAAGAGTTCATTACCACTAAACCAGTATTGCAAAAAATGTAAAAGGGTCTGCTTTAGGAAGAAGAAGAAATAGGGAGAGGAACATAGGTATAAAGTAAAAAATGGTAAGAAATAAATACCTAGTAATAATAACCTTAAATGTAAATGGATTAAATGCTCCAATTAAAAGACATAGGGTAGCTGAATTGATAAGAAATCATGACCCATATATATATACTGTCTACTAGAGACCCACCTCAGAATAAAAGATACACACAGACTGAAAGTGAAGTGGTGGAAAAAAATATTCCATGCAAATGGAAATGGAAAAAAAAAAAAAACAAACTGGGGTAGCAGTACTTATATTTGACAAAATAGACTTCAAAACAAAGGCCATAACAAGAGACAAAGATAATCATTACATAATACTAAAGGGATTGATACAACAGGAGGATATAAGCCTTCTAAACATACATACATCCAAAATAGGAGCACCTAAATATGTAAAACAAATCTTAGTGGACATTAAGGGAGAGATCAACAGCAATACAGCCATAGTAGGGGATTTCAACACCCCACTGTCATGAATGGATATATCTTCCAAATAAAGAATCAACAAGGCAACAGTGACCTTAAGTGACACACTGATTGGATGGATTTAATTGGTATTTATAGAACATTTCATCTCAAAGCAGCAGAATATACATTCTTCTTGAGTGCACATGGAATATTCTTAAAGACCATATCTTATGATGCAAAAATAAGTCTTAACAAATTCAAGAAGACTGAAATCATATCAAGCATCTTCTCTAAATACAATGGCATGAAATTAGAAATCAAGTACAATAAAAAACTGAAAAAATTCAAATACATGGAGGCTAAATAGCATGTTATTAAACAATGAATGGGTTAACAATGAGATCATGGAAGAAATAAAAAATACCTGGAAACAAGTGAAAATGAACACACAGCAATCCAAAAAATCTATGGGACACAGTGAAATCAATCCTGAGAGGGAAATTCATAGTATTATAGAGCCTACCTTAAGCAGCAAGAAAAATCTCAACTAAACAATCTAACACTACACCTAAAAGAACTAGGGAAAAAAAGCAAGCAAAGCCCAGAGTAAATAGAAAGAAGGAAATAAAAAAGATCAGAGTGAAAAATAAATGGCATAGAGAAAGAAAAAAAAAAAAACCCACAAAAGAACAACGAAGCCAAGAGCTGGTTCTTTGAAATGATAAGCAAGATTGACAAGCCTTTAACCAGATTCATCAAGAAAAAAAGAGAGAGGATCCAAATAAATTAAATCAGAAATAAGAGAGGAAAAGTAACAACTGACACCACAGGAATGCAAAGGGTTGTAAGAAAATACTATGAACAACTATATGCCAACAACTTGGAAAATCTGGGTGAAATGGATAAATTCCTAGAAACATACAATCTCCTAAAACTGAATCAGGAAGAATCAGAAAACTTGAATAGACCAATTACAACTAATACAATTTAAGTAGTAATAAAAAAAAAAAACTATCAGCAAACAAAAATCCTGGATCAGAGGGCTTCAGAGGTGATTTTACCAAATATTCAAAGAATAACTAACACCTATCCTTCTCAAACTATTCCAAAAAATTCAAGAGAAGGAAAGACTTCCAAACTCTTTTTATGATGCCAGCATTATCCTAATTCCAAAACCAGATAAAGACACTGCAAAGAAAGAAAATTATAAGCTAACATCCTTGATGAACATATATAGGAGACCATTCTGTGTGGTGTGGGCCCAGCTCCCACTCAGAAAGGCCAGTGGAAAGCAAGGTCCAGCACACAGGACCCACCCCCACGGATGGGTTCTCCTGTGGGGAATCAGGTCTGCATTGTACCTAGGCTGCTTTGAGACTAGCTTTTTGCTAAAACTCCCTCACCCTGAATTGAGGCAGCAAACGTTTACTGTGTATCCTTAAAGTAACTTCCTAAAATCTATGATAAACCTTCTAAGGAGGAGCGTAACCATTTCAACCACTTTTCCCTTTAATTTGCAAATATCCTTCCTTTTTGATGTAATTAGCAACACCCTCTCCTTTGTTTTCTGTAAAAGGTAACCACCTAAAGTGAACCTGTGCATAGTAAATGAGGACCATCCTCAATGTAATGTGCCCAGAAAAGCAATAAAAGCCTGTCATGGCAAGGGTCGGGGTGCTCTCCCCTTGAGAGAGTGGCCATGTCATCCCTTAACCTCCACAAGACTTGGTAGTCCGTGTGAATTTGTCTCATCTCAGCCACACTGCTGCAGACACTGCAGGCCAGTGACCACATCAAACATAGATGCAAAAATCCTCAACAAAATATTAGCAAACCAGATCCAACAATACATTAAAAAGGTCATACACCATGATCAAGTGGGATTTATTCCTGGGGATGCAAGTTTGGTACAATATTCTCAAGTCAATAAATGTGATACATCACATAAACAAAATGAAGCATAAAAATCACATAATATCAGCAGATGCAGAAAAAGTATTCAATAACAGTCCAGCACCCATTTATGATAAAAACTCAGCAACGTTGGAATAGAGGGTTCACACCTCAACATATTAAAGGACACATGTGACAACCTGCAGCCAACTTCACACTCAATAGGCAAAAAATAAAAGTGTTTCCCTTAAGAACAGGAACAAGACAGGGATGTCCACTTTCACAACTTGTACTCGGCATAGTACTGGAAGTCCTAGCCACAGCAATCCTAGCCATAGACAAGAAGAAGAAATAAAAGGCATCCAAATTGGAAAGGAGGAGCTAAAACTGTTGTTATTCACAGATGACATGATATTGTACATAGAAAATTCTAAAGACTCCACCAAAAAACTAGATCTAATAAATGAATTTGGTAAAGTAGCAGGATACAAAATTAATATTCAGAAATTGGTGGCATTTTTATAAACCAGTAATGAACTATCAAAAAGAGAAATTAAGAAAACAATTGCAATTTACTATTGCAACAAAAATGACAAAAAGGTACATAGGAACATAGGAATAAATTCAACCAAGGAAGTAAAAGACTTGTACTTGAAAAATATAGGACATGAAGAAAAAAAATGAGGAAGATACAAATAAGTGGAAGCATATACCAAGTTTATGGATTAGAAGAATTAACATTATTAAAATGTCCATACTACCCAGAGCAATCTGTAGATTTGACACAAATTACTATTAAAATATCAATGGCATATTTCACAGATCTAGAATAAATATTCCAAACATGTATATAGAGCCAAAAAAGACCCTGAATAGCCTCAGCAATTTTGAGAAAGAGGAAAAATGTTGGAGGTATCACAATACCTGATATCAAACTATATTGAAAGTGCATTGTAATCAAAACAGCCCACCCTGACTGGTGTGGCTCAGTTGGTTGGGTGTCATCTTGCAAACCGAAAGGTCACTGGTTCAATTCCTGGTCATGGCACATGCCTGGGGTGTGGGTTCGGCCCCCAGTTGGGGTACATGCAAGAGGCAACTGATCAATGTTTCTCTCTCACACATCCATGTTCTTGTCCCTCTTTTTCTCCCTTCCCCTCACCCTGGAATAAATTTATAAAAAGAAAAAGAAATTTTAAACAGCCTGGTACTGGCATAAGAATAGGCATATAGATCAACAGAATAGAAGAGAGAGCCCAGAAATAAACCCACACCTTTATGATCAATTAATATTTGACAAAGGAGGCAAGAGCATCCAGTAGAGTAAAGGCAGTCTCTTCCATAAAAGTGGTTGGGAAAATTGGACAGGTTCATGCAAAAAATTTAAACTAGACCACTAACTTACACCATGCACAAGAGTAAACTCAAAATGGATAAAAGACTTAAATGTAAATTGCAAAGCCATAAAAATCCTAGGAGAAAACATAGTCAGTAAAATATGAGACGTCTCTTGTAGCAATATTTTTGCCAATGTACCTCCTAGGGCAAGGGAAACAAAGGGAAAAATAAACAAAAGGGATTACATCAAACTAAAAAGCTTTATGCGTAGCAAAAGAAACCATCAACAAAATGAAAAGGGAACCCACTGTATAGGAGAACATATTTGCCAATGATATATCTGTTAAGATCTTAATCTCCAAAATATATAAAGAACCTACACAACTCTACACCAGGAAGACAAACAAAACAATCCAATTTAAAAATGGGCAAAGGACCTGAACAGACCCTTCTCTAAGGAGGACATACAGAGGGCCCATACACATAATGGGAAAATGGCTTGACATGACTAATCATCAGAGAAATGCAAATTAAAACCACAGTGAGATATCACCTCACACCTCCTGAATGGCCATCATCAACAAATCAACAAACAAGTATTGGCGAGGCTGTGGAGAAAAGGGAACCCTAGTGCACTGTTGGTGGGAATGCAGACTGGTGCAGCCGCTGTGGAAAACAGTGTGAAGTTTCCTCAAACAATTAAAAATGGAACTGCCTTTTGACCCAGTGATCACACGTCTGGGAATATATCCTAAGAATTCTGAAAAACTAATTCAAAAAAATATATGCACCTCTGTGTTCACTGTAGCATTATTCACAGTTGCCAAGATCTGGAAAAAGCTCATGTGCCCATCAGTAGGTAAGTGGATAAAAAAGTCAGTGGTACATCTATCTATACAGAAAGGAATCTTACCTTCTGTGACAGCGTGGATGGACCTGAAGATTATTACGCTAAGTGAAATAAGCCAATCATAGAAAGACAAATACCATACGATTTCACGTATATGTGGAATCTAATGAACAAAATAAAATGACAAAACAAACAGAGGCATGGATACATGGAACAGACTGACAGCTGTCAGACGGGGTGGGGGAGGGGGGAACTGGATGAAAGAACCTGCAGGGGTTAGCCAAAAAACACATATGCATAACCCATGGACACAGACAACAGTGTGGGGATGGCCAGAGGGAAGGGGGGGCGGGGCAGGTGGAGGTGGGTGAAGAGGAGAAAATGGGGCTGGAAAGAGACATTGGGTGCACAATGCAGGGTGCAGATGATGTTTCATTGAGTTGTACACTTGAAACCTATATGGCTTTGTGAATAATGTCATCCCAATAAATTCAATTTGAAATTTTTAAAAATAAATAAATATAAAAATTTCCCCAAATGATCCCAACTGTGCCAAGATGAAAAACATGCTGTTAAAGGGTTCGGCACAGCCCCAGGCAAACAAGCAGGAGTCAAATATGAATTAGCTTCTCACAGGACGGAAACACGATGATGATTCAAAGCTTCCTTTCTTGCTAGAACCTCACAGCTTTCCTGAGGTCCTTCTTTGTTTTGGATTTTCTGGCAAGGATCTTTCTCCCTCTCCCTATCCCCAGTTCTGCCCAGAAATGTTATCCTGAGTTTTTCTGAAACATTGGGCTGGTGACTTCCTGCGCTGAGAGGTCAGTGGGGACGTGAAAGGTGTCCTGACATCCAATGAGGGCCCATAGATCCACTCCGGACATCTCCTGGCAGTGTCTATCTCACAGGAAAGATGGTTTAATCTCTCAGCACCTTCCTCCTAAAAATGGGAGGGCATTGACATATATTACACCCCCGGAGGGGCTGGGCGTTGAGCTAAGCAGTAGGTACAGAGTGCCTTCTCTGAGTGGGATGATGGCTTCTGCCTTGAAAATTATTAGCTGCCAGAAGCAAAGGACAAAGCCCGCGAGCAAAGAACCTGGGACAGGCCGGCCCGCAGGCTGGCCACTAAATGGGAGGAGTGGTTCCTTGTCTCCATTGTTCAGAGCTGCAGGGCACTGCTGACAACACTTTGCAAAGGTGCGGGGAGCTCGGGAAGGCAGAGATGAGTCCTTTAGCTCGTTTTACCAACCTGTCGCAGACACAATCTCTAAACCGCCCTTTCCTGGCCACCTTTCTCCACCCCAGCCCACGCCTCACCTGCACTCTGACTTGAGTTCAAATCCGCAGCACGCGGATGCGGACCAGTGAGTGTTACTGGGCGCTGACCAACATGGGATGCTATGCACATCCCTGGGTGTGCGCAGGATGTCCCCAAAAGGCTCACTCCGAAGCCAGCCAGGACGCTTTCTGTGGGCTGAACGAGGTCCGAGGTCCGAGGTCGGAGGTCCGGTACACAACGAGGTCCTGGACCGGAGGGAAGGGCCCGATGAGCCCCTCAAATGCAGAGCGCGCCCGACCAGCCTGCTAGCCAGGCCCCCTGCACCCTTCTCTCAATCTGGCTGGATCTCCGAGCCCCCACGTGTCTAGCTTTCTGGAGCGTCGCGCCAGGGCCCCAAGCAGACTGCCTCTCCTTGAGGTTCCTTGGATGCATCTGAGAAAACAAACTGTTGCTCTGACCGCGGAGGATCAGGGGGCAGAGGAAATAGTTCAATTCCTGGTGGGCCACACCACCCTTGGCCCTGGCTCCCGTTGCAGCGCGTGGTCCACACCTACGGCTCTTTGCCCCAGCGCGTGCGGTGGGCCCCCAAGGCAATTCACCGCCCTGAGCGAATCTCTGGTGGCTCCGTGGGTGGGGCGACGCGCCCCAGTCCTTGCTCTCTATGACCTGGGTTCCAATCTCGGCTTCTCGATGTCTTCGCTGGAACCTCAGATAAACCTCAGTTTCTCCCGGCGGTATAGTGCCGAGGCCAAGTTTTCAAAGTCTGGGTTCCTAACTCTGTCTTGCCATTTATGGCCCAGTGACCCTGGACAGATCACGCGATCTCAGCGTGCCTCAATTCCTCATCTCTAAAATGAAGATGATAATATTTCTACTCCCATGGGGTTGTTGTGAGGAATAAATGAATGTAGCACACTACCGTGTTGGGCACATAATAAACACTATATAAGTATTTGATATCATTAATAAAGTAGGGATTATACTATGCACCCTGCAGCGTTGCCATATTAAATAAGATAACGTAGGTAAATTGCCTGTATTAAGTAAGCAGCAGGTAAATAATAGTTAGTAGTGTTTCTGTTACTCCCGGGGGAATCAGATTTTTCTTTTTTAATCTTGGCCTCCCCACGTGTTCATCTGGGGAAAGAACTGTGCGAATTGGCGCTGTAGGCTCCATGTAAAACGGCCCCTGAATTCGTGCCAGGTTGTAATTTCCTTGAGGGTTTTGAAAGGGGCTCTTCCACGTTGCCAGGCTAGCGCTGCGCTTTTGTTTGCACGAGGGCAGTGAGTAAATTACATCCTGGGTTGAGCAAAGCAGGAAATAAACACGTTCACAGTAGGACTCTTCTAATGAACTATTTTATTTCTCTTTTGCTTTTGTTCTTGGTCGTTGATGGTCCGCTGCAGACTAATGCGATACTGATGTATCTTAATATTAATGGTTCGGAGCTGAAGACAGCGGTTCTCCTCACTCCTCACGCTGTGCTGGCAGGGCTGGATGCTCCCACGAGGCCCAAGCTCGGGCACTGAAAGATTCTTTGTCACTTTCTCCCCTTCTCGCCCAGTACTAATGTCTGAGTTCTGGGAAAACATCTTCTAGATTGAGAGTGAATTTAAACATCGCTGCTTATTGGATCATAATTTTCTGCTTGAGCAAAAATCAGGAGTGCCCTCTCGCACCAGGGTGCCCCTCTCCGCCGCAGTTGGGAGCACTTAACCCTTTATACGTGAAACTTGGCTGAACCACGCACTGGCATTCCAAGCTGCCCTAACCCAGGGCACCTGCTATGAAGTATTAAAGACAGCACGGGCTGTCCTTGGCCTCAATGTTGGTGATGCCAGTCTCATAAAAAAAATGCCTTGGTGCCTGCTGAGGTTCAAATAGGAGATTGCATTTCTCCCCCGACGGCTGCTCGTCTGGCAAAGCCTAGGCAGTAAGTAGGTGCCAGTGAAAAAAGATAATCTCCAGCCTCTGCCTGTGCAGTTCAATCTGGCATTTCCATCCCCAGGGTGCTTCCAAATGCATTCAAGACTGTGCGCCTAGGCCCAGAACCCCCGCCCCTCCGGGGGGTGGGGGCGTCCAGTACAGCCGCCCTCACCAGGATATGAGGAGGAGAAGGACCAGCGTCCAGGGCTGAGTCCCTGTGCCCTGGGTTGTGTAGAAGTTCTGGAGACCAGGGGAGCCGAGCAGAGAGAGATGCACAAGGATGGGCTCTGGACGGAGCCAAGTTTGTGCCTTTTAAAGAATGAAACGTGCGCCTGCCTTCAGCCTCTCCGGAAAGACAAACGCAAGAAGAAAATCAAGCGGCCGGGCAGCTTTCAGCAAAGGGGGGCCCAGACGAGAAAGCGGGTGCAAGGCCGAGTGTGCGCCCCGGGAAGCAGACGCGCTGGATTGCCCGTGCCACAGACGCACTGTTGTTTATAAACTCGTTGCACCAGGGCAGCAAGACCACGCGGTTCGTGTTGGATGCCTTTCATCCTGGAAGGGAAGGGCACGTAAACCAATCTTTGGCAACGCTCAACCTCCCGGTGGCATTCCGAAGCATGATGGTTTTCAATGTACATAAATGTGTTTCAAAAACGCCCAAACAAGGACTCTGTTTATTTGTTTTGGTGTAGGGAGGTTAGCAAAACCTTCCTCGCTTCTCTTTGATTGTGTCTCAGATTTACTGGCTTCTACTCCGCTGCACCGCCGGGGCCACCCGCCTACGCTCCCAGCAACCCCAGGTCCGGGTCTGCGCCGCAGCTCAGAGGAAGGCGAAGGCAGGATTTATCAACCCCCCTCCCCAGGACCTCGGATTTCATCTCTTTCTTTTCCCCCTGTATGTTCAGTTTGTTTTCTCAAGACCTAAGCAATTTTTAATGTACTCTATACTTCCCGCTTAATCCTCATCGTTTATTGTATAATTATAGTTTCAAAGTGATTATGTAATTAAAATCATGTTTCGTTGCAGCAGGACTTCAAAAGGGCGGCAGACCCCCGCTCTGGCATTATTTTCTGGTGATGTAATAATTTCCCTGTGATATTTAAAATAAACACATTAGTGCAAGAATTCTAAACATGTCTGAAAGTATATAGTAGGCTTGATTGGCACGAGGCTGGGTTGTAAAGAAATGGTAAAACCTATCACTAGTTTAATATATTTCTATGCTCCCATGCAGGGTAAATTATAGGATAATGGGGCGCAGGCGATGGTAAGCTCTGTTTATATAATCCATTTCTTCACACGAGTTCCCACTGCTTTCCCTTCCCTTTGCTGTATGTGGTGGTTCTCTGATCCCCTGACCTCAGCCATGTGTTTTCACTTTTTCTTCTGATCTCAATTCCATGACCAGCGGGGAATAAAATACAAATTGAATAGTAACCATTCACAGGCCGCTCTTTTCAAACTGTTGTTAAAACCTCTTTGTCTTGTCTAGCGGTTGATAGATAAATGTGTTGTATTTCTCCTGACTTTTTTTTTCTTCTTCCTCTTTTTTTTCTCCCCTTGGTCAGGGGAAAATAATAACCCTCCTCAGCCCAATTATGCTCTTTAAAAATTAAAACCCACTCCTCCTTTCAGACCGCTCCAGCGCTGCGTCCCGTTCTCCCCGGTTGGCCCACTGGTTGGGCGGCCGCAGAAAACGCGGAGGATTCACCACGTGGGATAAAGAAGCGGCGGGAGCCGAACTCCGCTGGGGGAGGGAGCGGTGCCTCCCGTGTGAGGTCCACGCCATTGTCCTGCGGCCTGAAGGTTCATTTAGCATCAAACCTGTATCGCCTTAGATCTCCTAGCCGAGCGCCGAAATGCGCTCCCAGGGCTGGGGGCCGCCCCTCCAAGAATCAGACCCGGGCGGAGGGTGACGGATCCTGGAAGAGAGAAGTTACAGTGGACTGAAAAATAAACCTCCTCCTTCGCCCGCCTTTTTCTTTTCATGGTCAGATCTGCTTCGGGCGCGAGGTGGACAAGGGGCCGAGCTATCTTGCGGCTTTTCTCACAAATGAGAAATACAATGGTTTCTGATTTCTGGGTCTTGCCTTTCCCAGATCTCTCTCTCCCCTTTACCCTCGGTTTGTCTTCGGGAACGTAAAGGCAAAAGAAAATAATTGTAGAAATTTCTATCCTGCGGCCTGCCCTCCTTTTCATCAGAGTTTCTTCGGGGTCAACGCGCGGCAGCGTCTTTGTTACTGGACTGCCAGCGCCCGGCAGCCGGGGGCGGGGGTGGCGGGGCGAGGGCTGAAACCTGTGTGGGCGCGGGACCCACTCCCTAGTTCTGCATCTCCAGATTGCAAAGTGCTCCCCACTTGGGGCTATTTTGAAGCAAGCTAACGCTGCCCTTCCCGGGCGGCAAGAGCGCTCCCGCAGCGCGGCTCGCCGCGCCCCGCCGTGGCGCGCACAGCCCCCCGGCGCACGGCCGCCGCCGGCCCGCGGGGGCGCCTAGCGGCGGAGTGGGAAGCTCGCAGCCACCGGCGCCCGCGCCGCCGGGCCGCTCGCGGCGCCCCGCTAGGGTTTCCAGGGAGGCGCAAACCCGTCCGAAATCCGCGGGGCCGCTTGACAGCGCTCTTCGCCGCCAGCCCGCGTACCTGTAAGCTGAGCCCCGCTCACATGCTTCACATTAAACCTCCGTGCCCGATGCCTTTTCTCTTTTTTTCCTCCGAAAGGGTTCTTATAAACTTCCCTTCGTTTATTTAGCCTGGTTTTCATTGCTCCAGTTTTGCATGGGTTGTCTTTGTTTAGTTTATTAACCCACGGGGTTACTTTAACTAAACATTTGGGCTGAATACTTCGGGGTTGAATTTCAACGTTTTCTAACGAAATTACCGAGTTTTTTGAAGCCGCACAGAGAACGCTGTGTTGAGTTTATTAGTCAATTTAACAGAGTATAGGCGAGGGGGAAAGAATTCAGGACAGTCCGGGTTCGTACCCACTGGGGGCAGGCAGCTCGCGAGCCCTCGGGGTTGGGGCTCCAGTAGCGCGGACGGCGCGTGGGGACGGTCGGGGACGGTCCGGTAAAGCGCGTGCCCGGAGCCCGGGCCCCGCCGCTCCCGCAGGTTCGGCTCCCCGGGAGCGCGCCCGCGCTGGCCGCGCCGCTCCAAATTCCGGCCTCTCTCGGGGCTCTGCGGGAACCACCGAGCGTGCGGAACTGGGGCGCCAGAGAAGCGGCAGGGCCCCAAGAATGAGTGTGCGTTCCCCGCGGGACCTCTGCGCGCCTTCTCCAGGCTCTCACGCGCCCATTGGGTTGGTTCAGTTCCCACAGGCCAAGAGCTCTGCGTCCACCCCACCCCCTCCCCCCGCCCCGCCACGGGACGGTCAAGGAAAATGGGGTTGTGAGGCAATCTGTCAGAAAGTTTGGGGCAGAGTCGGCAACCGTCCGTAGTGGGCGAGGGGCAGGACAGCAGCTTCGTCCCAGGGCTGGGGTGCCCTCCCAGCCCACCTGGAGACCGTGGGACTTTGTCCCAAGCCCAGGGAAGACCTGGGGGAGCCCAAGGAGTTGGACCCACTGGGAGGTGCGACCCATTCTCTGTAAAGCGGCCACTGGGACGGAACTGTGCCGCCCCACCGCCAGCGTGGCTTAGGAAGCAGGAATGATGAAGAGGGGGACCCTAACACTGCCTCCCGGGTAGCTCGGGACCGGAGCGACGACAGGGACCTCTCTCCACAGCTTCTTTTTTCCCAACCTGTCACGTCCTCTCTCATCCTGTGCCAGAGTTTGGCACAGTGATGCCCAGCTTAGAGGTAGCCTAACTAAAATGCCCTTGACTCCTGGGCTTCTTAGAGGAAACTGAGAACTTTGATATGTTTCTTGGGTGGAGGTAATGAAATGGAAGCCCCCAAACTGAAAAAACTTTCACTCTCTGAGGGAGGAGAGATGAGGGGTGGGAGGGATTGAAACATTGAGGTTCCCTCACTCTTACCAGGCTGGGAAGCATAGGTGAAAAGAGCGGGGCCTTACCAGTGCCCTGGATCCCGACTCTGGAAAATTTAGTTCTGAGAGGCAGTACATACAAAAAAGTTCAACATTCAAAAGATACAAATGGGTGTAATAGGAAAAGTCATCTCTCTAAAGCCTCCCAGGTCACCTCCTTAGAGGCAACCACTGTTAGTAGATTCTCTCAAATTGTTCTGGAAAAAAATGACAAGCTTTTGCAAAAGGCCTACCCACTCCTTCCTTGCTGTGCTGGTCCTCTGGCACTCCTGTGCACTTGTGGACTGCTCCAAGTCTCTAGGAGAGCCACACCCACCTGAGAAGTTCTTACTTGTCACATCCCCTATCCCTAGTCCTGCCCGGCATATCCACCTTGAGTCTGCTAGGTTGTCAAACTCAGGGTTTATTTGTCCTCTTTCCTTCACACCAAGAACCCCAGTCATCTCTCTCCCTGTTCTCCAAGTCCAGGCTTTTCCTCATCTACAGAATGACTTTCACCTTTTCTTTCCATTTCCTCTGCCACTACTCCAGGTCAGCCCCATATTCCTCCTCATTTGCACCACTGGGATGCCATGCCAGCCAGCCTCCTGCTCTTCCACTCATTGCCTCCAGCCCACCCGGCACTGCCACCACATCAATCATCTAAGGCTGACTTTGACGTCCCTTATCTGACCCAAAGCCTCCGTGGCTTTCCACAGCCACTAAGTCACGAGGCTGCAGATTGCTGCTAGAGCAAGCGCCCAGCAGACCCAGCAGATGGCCGTGTCCCAGCCTGGCTGGCTGAGACTTCTCTGGGCTGGCCTCGGCTCCCCTCCCCGCCCTCCTGCCAGTCCTCTCCCGTGAGCATTTGTCTGACCTTCTCCTCTGGAATCCTGATTCCTCCAGCTCTGCCGTCTCCAGACCTTCTCTCACATCTTCTAAATGTTTGGCAGGCCCTTGTCCCATCTCCACTGGTCAGAATCCTTCAAAGGCCTTGCTCAAACCCTACTCACTCTCCAGTCGTTTGAAATCCTTCCTTCTCTGTCTCTCACGGTAATTCGTTTTCCTACCACGTGCATAGATGTGTTTAATAGTCGTTGGTGTGTTTGTCCTAGTTCCTCGTGTACATGATAGACTGTCAATTCCTAGGACATACAAAGCAAGCAGTAATTTTTCCAGTTAATAATCCTCTCTCACTATTCCTCTTTTCTCCCTCTTCTCCCCCAAAGAAGAAGAAAGAAAACTCCAATAAACAGTAAATTACCTTTTGTTTTTCTTATATGAGCTGTGAGCTTATTAAAGTAAATCCCACTGAAGTTGAAATAATTTACAGGATTAACCCTTCTAGAATAATATGCATTTATTCAAGACAGCTGGTGAATATTCCCACTAGGCAGGGTGGAGGGATGGGCCACCCTGGGCCATTCTTTGCAGCGGCAGAACAGTGAACGGTAACTTAGGTTTCTGAAAGGTTTTAGAAGCCCAGTGAAGACGCTCTCACTTAAGAATGTGTAAATATTATAACTGAATTTCTGGAGTAGGATGACCGGCCAGATTAAAGTTCATAGATGTTTCTCCTCGTGCTCTCTGCTCTGAAGGGGCAGGAACACAGACTCTGGGAGCAGAAGGAATATCTCTTCCAAGTCCCCTGATTCTTTTTGGTCACTTGAACCCAGATTCCTGTCAGAACAGCTTCACACCTCATGTCTGGCCTGAGCCAGTTGAGGTGCCAGAAAGTGGGGTAAGAAGTTTGAGCCCCCCTTTTCTCCGCCCCATAGACTTCATGAGGAACGCTGAAGTAAAATGCAATAGAAGTCAAACTGTGTTGGCTCTGCCCAAACATCCTTAAGCCCAAGCCTTCCTTTGTCAGCCAGATTGATGTCCTTAATTAAGCCCCTTCTGCAGCTGTCACGGCTATGACCAGCTTTAATACCTGACCGTCCTGCCTCCTATAGAGATTCTATGGAGTGTGCCCTTCCTCCACCCCACTGCCAACACTGCAGGGGGCATGGCAAAGGGTAATTCAATATTCAAACAAGTGTTTGCTCCCCAGCGCTTACTATGCCAACCAAGCAGGTGCTGGGGCTACAATGGAAAACAAGAGAGAGGAAGAGCCTGCTCTGGGGCTTACCTTTTCTATTAGATGGATGACGGCCCATGCATTTGGGACTGAGCCCCATGCTACCCAGTCTCAGCTGATGGAGAGGAGGCTGAGCTGGGACTCACACTTGGGCTCTCGAGCCCATCTGTGCTCCTTATGTCTCGAGAGTGATTTGCTCATCCTCATGGATCAGTTTCTCACCTCCATACCTGGAAGGTTTTGGCAGACTGACCAAATCAATGGGCATTCAAATCCTCTAAATGTGAAGTATTCATATGATTGGGTCTGGAAGTTTAATTGTGATTATAAAAGGAAATCTGATCGGTTCTGTGTAATAGCAAAAACAGACACACTTCTCTCTCCTGTTCTCCACCCCCAAGGAAAAAAAAAACAAACACCCTGGAAAGAATCTGAAGTTAAAATAAAAAGCAGCTGGCAATAGGCCCATCGTGTGTGATGATAATTAGACAAATGTTTCCCAAGTATGGGAAGATCTTGTGAAGACAATGGTTGGGAGGGGGGGCAGTGTGTGGGAGGGAGAAGTTTAGGAAAGGGAATTTTGTAAAGCAGCGATTCCTGCCTGCCTGCAAAGGGTTTAGGTGGCACATGATGTCTGACAGTCTCCATTTTGGTACCTTTTATTATTTTTCATGCATCCTGGGAAACAGATCTTCAGCTGAGAAGGTAGAGAAAAACTTGAGGCTTTGATTTAAAAAAATTAAAGCCATGACTAGGCTTTGGATCAAGGTTGTGTCCGGGGCCTGGAAAGCCTCATCCTTCATTGTCTCAAACCTTTCCTGCCCTGAGGAAAAAGAGTTAAGAGTATTAAGCTGAAGCAGCTCTTCTGCCATCTGGGGCTCTGACTTGGTTGACCCTCTCCCAAATTATTGTAATCTGGAGTCTGGAATGGATATAGATCTGGTCAGGGTGACGGTGGCTGCCTTCTGCTTCTGGGTGGTTTGGGATCTTCTAAGCAGGCCTGGGTGGAGGCCCGGGGGTATGGTGGAGGGAGCACAGTTACAATTGGTAACCTGGCCTGCTCTGTGCAGGATTGGGGCCTCACTTTCCCCATCTCCATCCCCCAAGCAAATTTTACTTCTTAGAAATATATTAGACATTTACACCTTAGTGAGAATATTAAGGCTAGGTGTTAATTCACCCAGGGGTATTTACATTTTGAGCTTGGAAGAAAGTAATTTATCCCTGTGTGAAGAATTTCGAGTATTTGAACTTGTGGAGAAGGCTGATGGCAAAGAGTGTTGAGAGAGAAATAGGAAACTCTCTACTAAACTAGAGAGTGCAGGGCTGGGGAGAAAACTGGTGGATCGCCCTGGGCCTGAGCAAGAGAGAGGTAGCACCGTGGAAAGCATGTGAATTAGAGGCAGAAGGAAGATTAATGGTAGGGAGATTGCTTTCCTTTAATAAATGGACTCATTTATTTACCATGAACTCTCAGATACTCTGACCTCTCCCCTTCATCCACCCTCAGGCTTTACCAAAAGTGCATGCTAGCCACTGGCCTGAAGGACGGTGACTAGTCTGTTTGGAACCGGCCTTGGAAGCACTTACGAACTAAGACAATTGCAAAGTGTGTTAGATGCGCACAGAGCGCACTATGTCCCTGGGATTTACTGGTTCGCATCTAAAGAAAATAAAAAGCAGGGAGTTTTTTTTCTTTTTAATCAAGAAGTTTTTTCAAAATAAAAAAACATTTTCTGAGTATAAAATGATACTTTTGCTGTGTGAAAATGCAAACAATTACAGAAAAGTATAAAGAAGAAAGTAATAAAAGAAAACCCCCCTCAAAATCTGACCCAAAGATAAGCATTGTTAACATTTATGAGAACCATTTCTTTGGATAGTTTTCTATGCATTTAGGTTTGAGACCTACAACTTACCGTAAATGGAATAAACCTCTGTGACAAGGCCTCACATCTTTTTATGTCCCATGTCAATAAATGTAGATCTGCATCATTTTTCCTTTTCCCTTTTTTGTTTTTTTGGTGTATAACATACACACGCAGAAGTGCACAAATCATACGTGTTCAGTGTCAAAGATTTTCAGGAAGTGAACACACCTGTGTAGCCAGTAGCCAGATTAAGAAGCAGACCATTGTGAGCATCCCAGAAGCTTCTCTTCCTCTTTCCCAGTCCCCACCCCTTTCCAAGGTAACTACTGTTCTGACTTCTACCAGCCTGGGTTTAGCTTTGCCTGCTTTTGAACTTCATGTAAGTGGAATCATATGGTACAATTTCTTATTTCCTCTTTCCTTCAACATTCTATTTGTGAGATGCATCTGTATACTTCTGAGTACTGTTTACCCACCCTCCGGCTATGTGGCATTCTGTTGCACGATTGTAACAACATTTTACTTGTCCAGTCTACTACAGACAGACATTCGGGTAGTTTTCAGTTCGGGGCTGCTGTGAACACTCTTTTGCATGGTTTTTGGTGGGTACACATACACGTTCCTGTTGGGTGTATACACAGCAGTGGGACTGTTGGGTCTTAGGGTAGGCGTATGTTTAGCTGTAGTAGATACTGCCAGATGTATTGTCATTCCTAATGGCTAGGCCGAGTGTGGTTCCATTGTATTCATGCCCCACATTTTCTTCTTTCTTTAACCAGACTCCTACTGGGGGGCATTTACTTTGTTTCCCAAGACTTCTATGAGAAACAACAAAGGCACTAAATCAGTGGGAGATAAACTACTCTCTCCCTGCTTACGTTAGGGCTCAGGCCTACCCAAGTTTGTGTAGCTCAGGTGACTTTCACCGGTCGTGTCGTTATTCATGCAAGGAAGAATAATCAGCCTTCATCATTATCAGTGCAGTATTTTCCCTGATTACAAAGAAAAAAACCAAGTCAGGATCCATCTCCGGAACTGGAAACATCAACTCAGTCTCCAATTCTGTCCATCTGTGAAGACATGAATATAACGCACCGTCTCTCACGCACACTCCTTGTTCCAAGACGCTGACAGTGGCCCTCCTGGACGGAATCTTCAACCTCACCTGCACCAAACCTTGGTGAGGTGATCATTGAGCTACAAGTCCCCAGTTGCAATCAATTATACTCAAGAATCATTAATTTTTAGTATTTAATTTCTTTACAATAGTTAATACAGCCATGTGGTTCAAGAATCAGGTGAAATGAAAAGGTATGCATGCAGATGCCTCACTCCCGTCCCACGCCCACCTACCCTATTCCCCTGCCATGGTGCGTGGCCATTTTTATTGGCATATCCTACATCCCTTCAGGGTTCACACAAGTGTATTTTCTTTGTTCCATCCTTTTTCGTCCAAAGGTAGCATGCTATGTAGCACTGCTCTGCACCTGCCCTTCCGATGTCGCTCAGTGTCCTGCAGCCTCTCCGCAACAGCACACAATTGCAAAAGGGATTCGATGGTTCCGCGAGTGAGGACGCAGGGCAGCTGCTGCAGGGCAGAGAACTCAGAGGTATCCGAGCACACCCTCTGCTTTTCAGTCTTCCCCTTCATTGATGTTGTTCCAGGTCCACACATGTACACAGTCTCACTGTGAACAACAGAAGCTGGGCCAGCCGTTCTCAAGGAAAGGAAAATGGATCAGTTTGGCTATTTCCTCTCATTTTAATTTAGAAACATGCTTTTGGGGGAGCATTTTCTTACACCGGCTTGAGTTATTATCCCAAATTGGTCATAAAAAGAGAGTTTGTGCCTGTTTTTGGCTTCACCAGTCATACTCTAGGCTCACTGCTCCAACCACCCCCTTCCCGAGCCAAAGACCTACATTTCCTACTGCAGCCCCAACATTACCGCCTGAGGTTCCCCTCAAAGGCTTTCTCTGTGCCCGATGCTGACCCAGGCTTTTCAAATGCAGTGTAGTCAAGTAGATGAAGGAAGTTTCTACTCTCCTGGTATTTACACTGTAGTAGAGGACGCACAGATCACAAGCAAAGGAACAAACAGGAAAACTGCAGGCAGTGCTGAGTGCCATGATGAAGGCAAGCATGACGAGGAACGGGAGACCAGATGGCTACTTCAGGTGGGGTGGTCAGGAGGGTCTATCCGAAGAGATGACACTGCAAGTCAGCCGGCCACAGGGAGACCTGGGAGAAGAGTATTCTTCCATTCAGATAGACGAGATGAGGGTGATGTGCTTTACAAACACCTAAAGGTGGTCGGTGTGGCTGTAGCATATCGAGCATATAGGAGAGCGAAACTCATCATCTTTCCTTGCAACTGAACTTGACCCTCACAGTTCTCTGGCCCTTTAGATGATGATATGAGTCTCCTGGAAGCCCCATCAAGAACCCTAGCAGCCCCCTGTGTCTTCTTCCTTCCTTTCAGCCCCACATCCAGCTAATCCAAAAATCTCTACCGTGCGTCCTTTTCTGTTCCCTCTGTCACTACTGGATGCCAGCCCTCACTGCTTCCTACCCCTGTAGGTCCTGCTGCACTGTAGAAAGAAATAAACCATCAAAGCAATTGGAGCGAATGACAATTTGACAGTAATTAGGCCCCAAAGTCTTAGTTTTGTTTTCATTACTTATACGTGGCTACGACCTAGGCCAAAAAAAAAAAATCTAAATAATTGCAAATAATCATTTTGGGGCTTTGTATTCTGTTTGGAACTGATTGTTTTCATAGAGGGAGGGTTGAAGGGCAAGGAGTAGGGAGCCCTCAGCCCTCCCAAGTCGGAAGGGACAAATGTGGTATCAAGTTGGGCGCCTGGGCTTGCATCATATTTTTCTTTCCAAATGATCCTCTGTAAGTATTTTGTATGAGTGAAGTCAAGCAAATTGGAGTGTTTTTTAGGTTGTTTTTCTCATAGTATTTGTCTTTAGCAATTCTTTACACTTGGTGGGCACTCAACAGAGATTTGTTGATTAGATTTTATTTGTTCATTCAGCAAATATTTTATTGAGCACCAACTGTGAGCCAGGCACTGTCCAAAGGGGTGGGGATACACCAGCAAACAAAATATAATAGATGAAGACCCTGTTTCAGGAGCTTCCTTTGTAGTGGAGCACATATTTGTTAGAAACAGTGGGAGTAGTTATAGTTCATTCTCTTCATAAGGGGGCAATCCTAGGAAAGTGTTTTCTTTACTTCAGTTTTCTTGTATCTGTGAGAAAGTTTGATTAAAGCCTTTGGAAACCACTGGTCTGACTCCAGACTCAGCCTTTATCAGCCACATGTCCCTGTTGCTCTTTCCAAGCATAGGTGTTATCAGCTGAGAAACAGACATGAGAATACCTCACTAGAGGTATTGTGAGCATTAAATAGGTAGCATATATAAAGTACTGAGTCTGGTATACAGTAAGCGTTTAATAAATGGCCACCATTTTTGTTATTATTACATGCTTTTTGAACATAATTAAAATGTATAAAGTATGGTTTCTGCCCCACTGGTGTTCAATATCTACTCAGAAGGCCAGACTAAAATGCAAGAAATAATCACCGAGCAGTACCCAAGAGGATATAATTAAGTGGTTTTGTAAATTGCAGGGTGTTAACTATAAATGCCATAGGAATTCAGAGGAGGAAAAGATGGATTTGAGCTGGCGGAGGGTTGGACTGGTGCCTGGTTTTGTAGAAGAGATATGAAGGAGGATTCAGAGCTCCTCCTGCCCCCCTCCACCACACACACGGCCCCCAGGCCCTGGGGATAGGGACAAGGCAGGAGTGAGAAGCTGGCAGGTTGCAAAGGTAGCATCCAGTCACAACCGACGTGGAAAGCCCGCAATGGAATTTAGACTTGGTATGTAAAGAGAGAATAGACACCAGCCTGAAAACACCCGCTCAGGTCAGTCTAGGTCAAGGGAGGAGAGAATAGGCCTCTCCTTTATTCCGGGTGAGGAGGGAAGGCTGGGGGTAGCGGGTAATGGCAGGCTGTTAATTGGGGCTGGTGCAGGAAGATGTAAGACTCTGACAGCTCCCCACCACGCTAATCAGGGATTAAGTTGGCTGGCTTGTGAGAAGCACTTCAAAAATAAGCAGTTTGGTTTTCAATGTTAATTTCAGGGTATAATGTAACCTACGAGTTTTAGCCCACGAAGATGGCATGTCCTATTTGGTTTGCCAGTTTGGTGCAGGATGTTACAAGAGTATTTGGCAGGGACGTGGAGAGAATGACGTGAGCCTTGTGCGCATCTTTCCCACCTCTCTGTCACCTTCCTCACGGAGCTGATGGTGGCGACAGGGCTCAGGACATCGATACTGCTTCTACACTTCAGGGCCAACTTCACAGTTTGGCCAGAGGATTCTATGATCTCTGCTGTCTGCTCTCTGCTTTGTATACGAATGACCATCACAAACAGCATTCAGAAAACATACAATCCGGCTTGTCCAGCATAATCAAAAGGATTCTTCTTACTTAATGTTATTTAAATGTAGGAGGCTCAAAGCATTCTTACAAATACTAACTTAACTCGGTAGCCTTCTTCAAACCAGGAGAAGGGAAGGACACAAAATAAGGGTAGGCAATCCCAGAGGGCTGATTTTATCCTAATGGCTGGAAACCTGGGTGGGCATCAAGATGTAATAACCCAGTTAAGATATCAGAGTTGGGAAATCGTGCTCCTACATTTCAGATTATAAAATGAAAGCAGAGAGCAATCGGATAATCTAGATTTGCAATCAGAGAAGTAGACTTCCGAAATCCTTCAACTCTACCGGGCCACACTCTGAGCCGTCCTGGGTGGGAAGATAACATTGATCTAGTCAAGTGGTGAACATTGAATTTACCATCTTAGCAATTTTTAGGGGTCCAGTTCAGCACATTAGTACATTCGCCTTGTTCATGCAATCTCCAAAATTATTTTGATTTTATGAAACTGAAACCCTGTACCCATTAAACGCTAATTCCCCATTTCTCTTCCCCTAGCTGCTGGCAACCACCATGCTACTCTCTGTCTCTATGAATCTGACTACCATAGGCACCTCATATAAGTGGGCTCACACAGAATTTGTCTTTGTGTGTCTGGCTTATTTCACTTAGCGTAATGTCCTTAAGTTTCATCCATATTGAAGAATGTGTCAGGATTTCCTTCATTTTTAAGACAATAATCCCACTGTATGTTTATACCACATTTTGTTTATTCTTTTATTCATCAAAGGACAAGTGTTCATTTATTTTTAAGGTAACTATTTTTAAAAATTATTTTATTGTTGTTCAATTACAGTTGTCTGCATTTACCCCCCACCACTGCCCACCCCCACTCTAGCCATCCCTCCCTCCCTCCCATGCTTCCACCCCTGCCCCTTGGTTTTGTACATGTGTCCTTTATAGTAGTTCCTAAAAACCCTTCCTCCCTTCCCCCCATTATCCCCTCCCACTTCTCCTCTGGTTATTGTCAGATTGTTCTTAATTTCAATGTCTCTGGTTATATTTTTCTTTCTTGTTTGTTTTGTTTATGAGGTTCCAGTTAAAGGTGAGATCATATGGTATTTGTCCCTCACCGCATGGCTTATTTCACTCAGCACAATGATCTCCATTTCCATCCGTGCTGTCACAAAGTGTAGGAGCTTTATGCTGCATAGTATTCCATTGTGTAAATGTACCATAGTTTTTTGATCCACTCATTTACTGATGGGCACTTAGGTTGCTTCCAGCACTTGGCTATTGTAAATTGTGCTGCTAAGAACATTGGGGTGCATAGGTTCTTTTGGATTGGTGTTTCAGGGTTCTTAGGGTATAATCCCAGCGGTGGAATTGTAAGGCAAGTATTTTTTAATTTAATGTTTTGTATAGGCTACATTACTCATGTGGTTCAAAATTCAAATTGCATAAAATAAATAAATAAATGGTGAGTTTCTCCCTCTGCTCTTGTCTCCCAGCTCCCTAGTTCTTTTCTCCACAAGCCACTAGTGTGATGCATTTCTTGCAGATCCTTCCAGAGCTGTTTATACATGAATGCACAAATGGTAGCATATCATGCCCATTATTCTGCAACTTGCTTTTTTGACATTTCTTATAGATGTTTACATGCATAGGAAGTACACATGTGTTCATGCACACACATCTACACATTTATACATTTGCACAGGATTCTACTCCAGAATTCATTTGTTAAGTTCTCCATTGATAGACATTTAGGTTGTTTAAAATCTTTTAATAATTTTGCAATCAATAAGTAACATTACATTTGTCATTTTGCACAAATGTCTGAATGGTAAATCCTTAGAAGTGGAATTGCTTCATCCAATGTTTGCTCGTCAAAATGCGAGATTGTGACAGCCATTGCCAAGTTGCCTCTCACAGGGGTGGCGTCCACTTCTACTCCCAACCTTGGCTTATATGTTGAATTGCTCTGTTTTATTATTTTTTAATCTAAGTAGCTCAGACTTCAGAAGTGTTCCAAGCTATGTCATAAGCCCAGTGAAAAAAACATTCTTGTTCTCTTTCTCTCCTTTTTAATTTGGGCAACACTCAGGCTCAACATCTCTGGCTTGGCTGATGTAAGTTCAGTAACGGGGAACATGGGCGGCTTGGGGGGTACTGGGATCAGGAGCATTTCACCTGAGTGAAGGATCTTGTCCAATGGCTGTTCCGCCACTTCTGTGAAATGACTCAGTGGTCTGCATACAGCATCTCCAGAGCGGGACTCCACATCACAAAGCCCTCTCCAAAGTCAGTTCTAATTGGCCACTTCAACTCCACCACCCGCAGGCCCTTCCTCCAGGCCAGGGGTCAGTCCTCCCTCACCGTAGGACCCTCTGGGAAAGTCTACACAGTGACAGCCCACTGGGCTCTTGCTGGGGGAAAGATCAACACCTAGTCGTTGACAAACACTGGCTTTTTTTAAAAAGCCATGTCAGAGAGAGGTGTTTTGAGTTCCCTGATTTGCTCTGACAGCAAAGGCTCTACGAGCCGTTCAGTATTGTCATAAACACAGATGGCAGAATGACAGAGTGGGGCTGGGGCCCTAACAACCCCTTCCAGCCATGCACAGAGTAGGAGCTTAGTAGGTGCTCCTCATGTATCTCACTCAGTCCTCATAACCACTGTACCAAGTGTTCTGCCCATTTTGTCTTCAAAACTCAAGAGAGACAAAGCAATTTAATCCAGATGACAGAGCTAACTGATAGGAGGGGGTCCGACTTTAAAATTGGTGCTGAGAGAGCAAGTAGCTTTATTGAGCTACAATTGACAAATAAAATTATAAGATTTTTTTAAGTTGGTGCTGTACCCACAACTCCACATGCCTTCCTGTTGCAGTCTTTGCTTATGCTGTGTCTCCTGCCCCAAGTGCCTCCGTCCTCCCCTGACCCCACCCCAGCTGGAGCAGGCCTATCAGGAGGCCTGTGACCAGCCCAGCAGAGATGCTGGTCAGCTCAGTCCAACTCCAGGCCCTCTGCTTCTGTTTCATGCCAATCACAGATCTCAGGAGCATTTGGAGCAGCTGCAGGAAGAGTGAGACAAAAGGAAAATCTTACCCAGTGTTCACAGAGAGTGTTGGGTGTCCAAACCAAACGTCAAGCACTTCCTTCTATCTGCCTGCCATTCCCCCAGCACCCTCCACCTCAGCCCCCTGGCCCTGGCTCCTCCCAGTCACCCTTGCAGGGTAGCAGGCCTCTCTGCGCTCTGGGCTGTGCCCTCCTCCTCTGTGCTCCTATAGCAGCCACCCTCACAATGGCTTAGAAAACTCTTTCCTTGTCTGTCAACAGACTGGGGAGCATCTTGAGGCTATATCTGATATTGTTTGACGCTCACCTTTGTAGCCCCAGCTCCTCACTCAGACGAGGCGTGTCTTAAAGTTTGTTGACCTGAACTGAAATCACTCACCTGATCCAACAGCATGTGGACAAGCACAGAAATCAAAGATGAAGCCAAAAGACAAGCTGGCTGGTGAACAGCAGAGTCGGGGGAGCCATGACTTCTGCCCTTCCAGAGGCATGGTTGCCCCGTATTCATGGGAGGAGAGTCTAGCTAAGAGGAATAGGGTCAGTAGACCATTCCTCAAGGTCCTGACCCAGGCCCTGCCTCTCCTGAGAAGTCCACCCTGCCTACTTCAACCCCACAGATGTCCTGCTTTCCTCCGACTCCAAAGTCCTCCTATATGGCCTCATTCTTCCAGGGTATCACCCTTGACGTGCCTTATCTCTTCATGTGACAATAGCTAACCCTCATACAGCACGGTCACTTAACCCTCACAGTGAGCATACATGTACAATTTTTACACCTTTTCTAAGGCACAGAAAAGTCAAGTAAGGTGCCCAGAGTCACATAGTAAGTGGTAGGGCTCAGAGTCAAATACAGACAGTCTGTTGTCATAGGCTACTCTGAGTCATCCTAAGTGGGATGGAAGCCCCACAAAGCCCCCATTTCCACTCCCTCCCCACGAACCCATGGACCCTAGCACAGTGGTAAGGATTTCAGGAATTTCCCCTAAAAAACAGTAGGTTGCCTCAGACCACTGTCTCAGAACTGCCACGAACCTGGCTGCGTTAGAGTTTAGGTGAGGGGCCCCTGGGCTTCAGAAAAGTGTCCGCTCTGATTATATCCCCTAATGGGTTTCATGGCCAAGGCCACTTCTGGGTGTAGACCACCACTTTCTTCTCCTCACTGACTCCCCTTTCCTGCAGCTCTGGGCACATTTATCCCCTGCCGTGAGGGAAGACACCCAGCAGGCCCTTTTCCCAGGAGTGTTAGGTGTGTGCTTGTTCTCAGTAATGGCACGGTCGCAGCCGTACCAGCTGGAGGTTTACCAACCCGGAAAGCCCTAGAATCAGGCTTTTCCCATATCACCTTCAGTCTAGACAGTGGATACCAGAAACTGAGGCTAGCAGAGCAGGCAGGTTTTAGGGGCTAGGGTGTCTGTCCTGGGGTTGCTGAAGAAGTGGGGTTACTGATGTCACTGCCTTAGCTGCCAGAAACAGATCTTTAGCTTCACAAACAAATGGGAATTTACACAGTAAATTACTGCCCTTCCATTCACTTACAATTCTTAGGAGGAAGAGAGAGAGACAGACAGAGAGAGGGACCTCCTGGGGCCATATGAATTAAGTCTTGGGAAACAGGAATTTCTGCCCCTCATGGTCCCCAAGGTGTAGTGCAGCTGAGCTTTTTTCCTCTTAGGGCCAGGCCTTTGGGGTTTGATTTGCATTAAGCGCAGAGTTAGTGCTGGGAGTGTTTTGATTCTCATCTGGAAGTGGGTTGTGGCATTCTATCGTCATGCAGGCAAAACCCAGCCCCAAACACCACACAGAGACACCCCAAGGTTCTCAATTAGCCATTTACTGCTGGCCCTGGCCCATCACTTCTGCATACCCCACCCCCTCCAAAATTGAATCAGAGTGATTTATGCCAGGTTAGAAGGAAGGAGGCTGCTTTTAGTTATTTCACTCCATGTGCCTCCTGCAGGGTGGCCAGCTGGTGAAACACCCGTGTGGGCTGCCCAGGTTTTCGCATTGATTTGCAAAGCCCCACTGATGCAAATGTCATAGCTGGTCTGGTATTCAGAGTTTAAAATTCCTTGACTCGGGTCAACTATTTTGTGCAAACTGAACCTGATGACAGTCTGCACAGAATGAGTAAGTATGAACTCTGATTCTAAGATGACATGACAGATCTTCAAACAAAGAAATCTGAACTGCTATTTGCAGTGGTCACCTGTGAGGTTGACACTGACAGTTTTCTCGCTCAGAAGAGTTTTTGAAATCCCTGGAAATCTAGAACTTACAGCACCTTCTTTTGCACACCCAAGGAATAGCAAAGATTTAGAGTTTTTTGTTTATTTGTTTGTTTTCTATCCTCACCCAAGGATATGCTTAGAGAGAGGAAAAGAGAGAAAGAGAAAGAGAGTAAAGAGAAACATCCATGTGAGAGACAAACATCAATCTGTTGCCTCCTGCCTGGGCCCCGAATAGGGATTGAACCCGCAACCCAGACATGTGCCCTGACCAGGAAGCGAACCCATGACCTTTTGGTGTACAGGACAATGCTCTATCCAACTGAGCCAACCGGCCAGGGCAAGATTTAGGTTTTTGAAAGTGGATTTAACTTTTGGAAATTATCCAGAATAATTCAGAGCCAAGTCTGGTGAATCTGGACAGTAATCAGCCTGGGGGATACCATTTGGGACTTGAAACCGAAAAGCATGATTATCAAGTGAGGTGTCTAATGTTCCTCCTGGACCAGCCCTGAAGGCCTCAAAACAAAAAGTGCTCTTTCAGGCAGTCGGAGCTTCCCAAGGTATTGTCATCAACTTTGAGGGACAGCATTTACTTGGCTAAATGGGTTGTGAATTGCTCAGTGTTTTTTTTAATCAGGCTTGTTACTTCAAATATATGTATGTAAACAGTTCTCATTTTAAACAACCATGTGATTTTGTTGGCGTAAAAGCTTATTAACTAGCACTGTTTTTTCTGTATTTATCATAGGCCATTAATTTATTTCAATAGACCTACCATTGCTCCTGAGTTTTCCTTGGCAGCAGTCCAGTTCCTGAATGTACTGTTGAGCAAGGAGCAAGTAGTTTATCATAACAACGGGCTGGGATTTTTGCTGAGAAAGGTGGAGGGAGGTCGCATCTGCCTTGCCCTGCCAGGCCAGCTTGGCCACAGACAAGGGGCAGAATTTGCTTTGGGCTCCTTTTCCATCCAGTGCAGCCCTTTGGGTGAGGTCATCCCATGCCACTCAGCTCATTCACTGTGATTTCCTGAGCCCTAAACCTGAACCTGGCATTGGGCTTGGCACCTGAGAAGGTTTGAAGAGAGCATAAAGAGAATGCCACCCTCGAGTGAGAGAGAAGACACAGCCACAACTACAAAAGAGGGAAAGCCCCGACAGTGGGGACAAAAAAGGGGACCCCGAAGGAGATGACATCTGAGAGGCAGCCTGCAGAGGTTGGCAGGTGGCCAGAGCCCAGGTTGGTGCAGGATCTGCAGCCACCCACCCTTCCTCAGAGAGCTGAGTTCCCAGCCGAGCCCTGACAGCTGGCCCTGTTCTACGTATGGGATTACAGCATTAGGTGAGAAGTTAATCACAAACATGAATCAGCCTTGTTTTTTCCTTTTCGGCCCGGCTCCCTGCGCTCTGCAGGGGAGTGGGCAGGGCCCCTCGCTGAATGTACAGGAAATCATACTGGGGGGAAACACGAAGCCAGCTATTTCTCACTGGGGCCAAGCTGTTACCTGTGTTTTGACATTACAGGGGAATTTACTACGTTACATGGGAAGAGAATCCCCTCAGTGTGGCAGGCAGGAAGAACAACCAATGCCTGGGCCAACTGGCTTGTGGGGTTCCACCCAGGCTGTAACCACTGAGCGATTTTTCATTGCTGGGAGCCCCATCTCTGCCCCAACTCTGCAGCTGCCCTGGACTGAGCCGTGTCTAGGTCAGAACCCCTTCTTTGCTAAGGTTTCTGTTCTCTCTCCTTTCTCCCAGCCCAGATGGCCAGCTTATTTAGAAAACCCACTTATCCAAACCAGCAGGACTGGGTTAGGACCGGAGGTTCTGCCAAAACCCTTCCCTCCCTAACTGTCTTCTGGAATGTCTGACACCCTCAGCTACCTTTATGTTCCCTCACAGTCTTACTCTTCAGCTCTAGAGCGTCCCACTTGCCACCTACTATTTGCAGTGTGGCTGTCACTTGCACGGATAGGAGACGGGGTGGGTCTCCCCTGCTCTGGAAGCCCCTCACCCTCTGCTTTCAGATTTGGTAAGTGCTGCCCCTCTGTCGGGAGGCTGCCCCGATGGGACAGCCCGTCACCGAATGCTGTGCTTGGCTCAGAGTCGCCCTCAGGGAAGATTTCCCTCCCTTCTGAATTCTGGCTGCCGAGTCCCCAGTTGCCAGCAGTTCCTTACAAAGAGAAAGCCTCAGTGTCCTCAGAGGAAAGTAACCCTCATCAGAATCTTAGTAAATCTCAGTAGGTAGCCAGGATTACAAACTATTTCATTTCTTTGTTTCTTTCGTTTTCTTTAACCATTAAAATTACTGCATGAACATAATTCATTAGAAAACTCTGGTGACTTTGACTTCATAGGTCATTGCACAAGCCTACAGGCATTCAAGAAACTCCATTCAGCTCTGGGTTTGAATGTCACGTCGATACAGGTAGCCGAAGAAGTCTGATTCTTTTTTTCTTCTGCCCCAAGAAAGATTCATCTGGGGAACAGGCAGTAGGAAGTGCTAGAACCAACTGACTTTCTTACTCGTAAAACTGGAAGCAGTCCTGACTGGTGTGTCCCAGTGGGTTGGAGCATCATCCCATAAACCAAAAGGTCATGAGTCCCATTCTCAGTCGGGGCTCGTGCCTATGCGGGTGAGCCCGGGAGCCACCGATCGATGCATCTCTCTCACATCGATGCTTCTCCCCCTCTCTCTCTCCTTCCCTTTCCCTTTCTCTAAAAAAATCAATAAGCATGTCCTTGGATGATTTTTAAAAAATTAAAGCACGTCAGTCCAGAGGCTGGAGTTGAAACACAAGGGGACTTTGGCAATTGGACCCAGAAGGGAGAACTCGCAAAGGGAGTGGGTGGCCCAGGGTGCCGTGACCGGGAGAATGCACGGGGAAGGCATGAAAACACCCAAGAAGCCGTTCTCCCTCCCTAAGGAATAGAGCTGCTGCAGGAAAGGGTCAGGATGATGCGTGCGACCAGACATCAGGGTGTGTCCTTTCAGCCTGGACAAACACACAGCAGAGGTCATGCGCACACCATACCCTCAAAGGCAAAATCACTTGTTACCAACGAAGCCCATACTCACATCTGGGCAAAGGCAGAAAGATCACACACAGACACACACGCACACACTCACCTGAGGCGTGGATAAACAAGCAGGCTGTCCAAAGCCGTCACCTTTATCTGTAACAGACTGCAGGGGTCTTCTCTCAGGCCTCTCCTGGTGTCTTTCAAAGCTAATGGTTTTCTCAGACCTCTGTTCTGACTTTCAGCACAACTGAACACAGGGGCAGACCTGCTCAGGCAGGACTGGCTGGGACTGTGAGGTTGGCATTCTTCAGAGGGAGGAGGGGTGTGGTGCCCAGGAGACCAGGTGCAGTGGGTAGGGGAGGGGACTGCAGGCCTGGGGAAGGATGGGGGTGAGCACTAGCATTTTGGAAATCTCTGTGCCCTGACAAGTGTAAGGCCAACCTCAGGAACCAGAATCACAAAACATCCCATGGAAGCTGGCAGCCTCAGCCCCCGACGCGATGGCACACAGGGTGAAGGTGGCGGGGGAGGACATTCAACAGCTGGGCGTTTCTACTCTTCATATAAGACTTGCAGACAAAGCCCTGGGAGATTGAGGTCATGCTAGATTCTTCAAAAACCCTGCAGCTTGGCCAGCTCCTAACCCAAATTCTTACTCCTGCCCACCTGAAAGGCTCCAGAAGAGTCACCTGAATGAAGCCCTCCTGCCTCAGGTACAGCAGTTTTGAACTGTTTAACCACTGGTGAATTCCAGGCCTGTTGCAACTCTCTTTCTGGGTAAATAAAGGAGATTTGGGGGGAAATGTAGTAGATTTCCCTCATACTGATTCAAATGAAAAAATTAGCCTTTCATGCCATAGGGTGGGTAAGAAGAAATGGACTAAAATTTATACTCAGAAATTGGAAATAACTTTAATGAATTTTTCAGCTAGTTTTTCAAATACTTCCCACTGAGGCACTAAGCATGTGTTCTAGTTCTTTAGACAACACACGCATTTCATTGGCTCTCGATGAAAGTGAACTAGGTACACAGACCCCCCCAGTGGAAGGATCGATGGTGAATGGAGCCAGCGTTCTGACGACTCACTGTCAGGGACAGAGGGGCAGGAGTGCAGGACACAGTGCTGGCCGGCGGTTTCCACAACCATCTGTCCTGCCTCTCCCACAACTGCTCAGGAGCAGGAGAAGAACGACATGTCACATGGGCGGAGGCGGAGGCCTTTCTGGAGAAGCCAGAGTGCTTAACCACGGAGGGAGCGGCTGCTGCCAGTAACCCATGGGATGTCTCTGAATTGAAAAAAAAAGAATGTTGCCGAATGTTCACTACAAAAGCAATCCACTAATGGCCTACGACCCCCAGAGGGCCCAGCACCTTTTTAGATGCACGAATTGCAGCCTGAACAGCATGGAGTTCGGTCCTCATTCAAAATTTATAACACAATCAATCCATTCAGTGTGTATCCCCAACTGGAAGTGACTCAGTGTGTTTAAATGCTGATGAGACGGAACTAGTATAGAGAAAGAGAAGATGAAGATACTGGAAAGAAAGAGGATGATCAGTGGAGAGAAAATTCCTGGAGGCAAGAAGCTGGAATCCAGAGAAAAAGCCCAGGGTTAGTCATAAATGGGGTGGGCGGGGCAGGGGGGTGGAAGGCAGCTTCTCTTCCTGTCTCAGGAGGGGAGGTGGAAAGCACAGGCCCAGCTGCAACTGGGTTTGTAGGTCTGGTGGTGGAAGTAAAGGAGTTTGAGTCTGCTCACCATCACACCCGATTCTGCATGTTAGACAAGAGTTGTCCTATATCAGCTGAGTATTTTCGTAAGTGCAAAGCTTTATGGGATTGGAGTTGGACGAGAGGAAACGGGAATAATGGTCAGAAGTCAGGTTCAGAAAGCAGCAAAGTTGTACAACAGAATTCCCTACATGTGTAGGGTGTGGTTTCCCCCCTCCCCTCAAACATTTTGCTTTGGAGTTCTTAGAGTTCATCAGAAAAGCTGGCAAACATCCTGGGGATGTCGTCTCATGGAGCACCCAGAGAAGACAGGCCCCGCAGGTTCTGGGGGCTGAGCCTCCTATCCAGGAAAGTCTGGAGGGGCCTTGGAGGAGCAATTAGCCTGGGCCTGGGAGGGATGCCTGGTGCTCAGCCAAGAAAGATGCCAGGGGGAGCTGCCGTGTAGCAGATACTGTGTGAAATCCCTTCAATGTGACCAAAGGATGTGCTTTCTCTATTGATTTAAAAATGAGATAGTACATACCCAGCTGGTTTCAAATGAGAGTTCCTTGCACTTGGGATTTGTTTTTACAATGCTCCTGGCACAGAGTAGTTGCACAATAAAGACTCACTGAATGAATAAATACACGAGTATCTACAGGACCAGAAATTGCCTATAGAGGATAAATGGGAAAATAAATCAGTGGAAATCCATTGAAGCGATTTCTACATCTTCTCAACCCTTAGGGATTAAAACATTAATTTTACATTTGAATTAAGAACTTTAAATCTTACCACCCACCCACTGTTAACATCTTCTTTATATAGCCTTTCAGATATTTTTTCTATGCATACATACTTTTCTTCCTCCGCCTTTACAGAAATGGAACAAACAGCAATCTTATCCTGTGAGCTGCTCTTTTTCTCTTAGCTGTTCCTGATAGACATCTCTTTTCAGTGTTAGTAGATGCCGGTTTAGTCCAGTTTGAGACAGTGACAGTGGATGCCATGGGCAGACATAAGATTGTCATGGAAGGGAGCGTGGGATGCTAAGAGAAGAGGAGACCCTGGGGGACATCTGCATTTAAGGGACAGGCAGGAGAAGAGGGGCCAGGAGAGACTAGAAAGCGGGCCCAAATGATGACGGGAAGGCAGGAGAAGTCATATCACAGAAGAAAGGAAGGGAAGTTACTCACTTGATACTTTCCCACTGCCCCAGTGATGTTATGAAATGAGAAAAGAGAGTCTTGTTCTGTGTACCGGCTGGACTGACAATTCTTTGGCCTAAAGTTGGTGTTCTGAAAGGGAGTTGGTTAGAATTGCACTTAGCTGCATTTAACAGAACCCCAAATAAAAAGCTTTAACTAAATGGGTTTTATTTTGCTCAGCTGAGAGAAAGGTTTGCAGTGAGAAGTCAAGGGCTGTTATAACTATTCAAGGGAGTCATCAAGGACCCACACTGCTTTTAGTGGCTTATTATACTTCATGTGAGAATTTTATTCTCATGGTCGCAAGGTGACTGCCCTGCCTCCATCAGTCATGCCTGCATTCCAACCAAGAATAAGACAGAAAAAGGGCCTTGCAAATTCCCGTATTGTCTGAGTCTATACAATTTCATCAGAAGCCCCGCCCTGTAGACTGTACTTCCGTGTCATTGGACAGGCTGGATGGTGTGGCTGTTCCCATGTATAGGAGAGCCTGAGGACGTGAGTGTTTTCACCTGAGCACATTGCCAGCCATTCCTTCTCACAAGGAGTAAGAGAATAGATACTGCGGAAGCAACCAGCAACAGCTTTTGTGGGGTGATTGTGTGAGAAAGGTTAGGCCTGAACCTAATAGCTTGCAGCCTACTTAGATTTATTACTTTTCTTTGTGAGAGACAAACATTAAAGCGATCCATTGGATTCTAATTCTAACAGAAAGTAAAGAATAAGTCACAGTCCTGGGCCTGTTTTCCTCATGAAGTGGGGCAGTTAGAAGGATCGGTGTCAGCTAAACCTCTGTGTTCCAGCTCTTTCGGTTTTCCTGACAAGGCCCTCATATTTTTCTTATTTAAACTAAGCTCCACCTTGCAAAAATAGATGGAAAAATCCAAACACAGCAAGTTGCTAGGAGACCTGAGGGGCTTTGGTGGCTGAGATGTTTGGGGTGTGCGTGATGAATTTCTCTCGCGTGACGACAGACGCACAGGAAACCTGTCTCATCTCCGACGTTTGCGGGGGTGGGCAGAGTTTCAGCTCAAGCAGAGGGAGAGCTACCCCGACACCACGTTCTGCAGGAAGAGCTGCTGCCAGTTCTCTGAGGTAAAAAGAGACTCCAGACTGCTGAGGTAGAGGAGAGGTTTTGCGACCCTTCTTCATCAAGCAGTCACCCTGCTAGAGCAGTTCCATCTTCTCCGAGAACCTTCTGCCCTCACCCCGTTAAGGCTTCCTCTCCAGGGTGCCAGTCCCAAACCAGCACACTGCTAGGAGAAGGGATCTGAGAGGCAGCCTGCGGTGTTGGAGGCGATCTGCACGTGCCAAGGTAGATTTCCTTTTCCTCCAAGCCCCCCTCCATTTCTCTGCCTGTCTCCCTGCCCCCCACATTGCTAGAATAATACCTTTGTTAGCTAAATGGAGGCCATGCCAGATACAGTTCATCTAAGTGCTTTCTGGGACTAGGCCTATGAAGGAGAAGCTGAGCGGAGCTCGGGGAATGTGCCAGCCCCTGGCTGCCGAAAGGAAAACCGTCTTATTTTAAGAGGATCCAGCCCGTGGCCAGACACCAGGAAGAGGCAGAATCACTTAGCAGATCTTCACTCCCGCCCAGCTCTTCCGGCCGGCACCCTCCAGCTGAAGAGGAGACCTGGCTCTGGGGAAATTCCACTCTAATTCATGTAAGCAGAATAAACAGAGCTCCCGCTCTGAAAGATTCGGCCCTGAGCAAAAAGGCACTGAAAAGGCATCTGTGCCGGGCCACGGCACGGATGTCCACGTGAAACGTAGAAGAAAATCTCCAAGTCAGGCAACACGAGAGGCAGCCGCTCTGACACCAAGAAGCCATGGAACCTGAGTAAGTGACTCCACTTTCTCGTCTCGGTCTCTCATCTCTGAAGTGACTGCTGTGCTTCACAGAGCCCTGAGGGCTGCAAATGTTTTTAGAGTTTCCACAGATATTTGATTTAAATTGCATTAAAATGTTTTTCCAATTGTATAAAAAATAGAAAACAATCCAATATTACATATGCCAAATTGTAACACACTGAAGACAGCTGACGTATTTACCCTTGGATACAGTATATCCCCAGGTTGCAAGGAAAGTTATCTTAAACACCCACTGCTACATGTGCAGCTACTTATCCAAATGAGGATTTTTTTTTTGCCTCATATTTTGCAACCAATCATTTCAGAAATAAACTGGACACAGAGGCAGACCTGATTGCTTTTATCCATTTAACTTCATTTTGGGGGATCAAGATAGCTTTATTATAGTCATTGCTTAACCTGTAATTTAACTTCATTTTAACTTCAAAATGCATTTTTCACATTAGTAAAATAATTCTTTGTCTCGTTTTCTGTGTAGGTGTTCTAATATGGTCATTTTACTGAACAGTTTGAAGATCATTAGGGCAGAGATTGCTAAGGGGCCTCGGCTATTGCTTTGGAAGGTCTGGTGACTGCGTGCCCTACCGTGGGTCAGGCAGCCACCGGAACAGGGTTCCTCAGGGAATGGGCAGCAGTGGGCGGAGGGGGTTTCATGGAGGGGGGGCAGTGCATGGAACCTTGCACCTATCAAGTGCTTAATAAATATTTGCTGAGTGCCAGAGCCGAGCCCTGGAAGGAGAATGGGGTCAGTTCTAGATTGCTGGAAATTCGGGAACGTGCAAGTGGGCAGATGAGGTTGCGGCATTGCCAGATAACAGCACTTCAGACCGGCTGCCGGAAGTGGTTATGGGGCGGGGGGCCCGGTGAGAGAAAAGAACAGAAATGCTGGGACTTCCAAGAGAAATCTCCCAGCTGGTCAAGCTTGGTCCCTCATCCTTGCTGATGGTTTCAGACAATCGTCTGTTTAGGACCGTGGCAGAGATGCTGTCAGTTTGGCCAGGAGAGTCTTGTCACTGGCTGCCGGGGAGTTTGCTTCCCTTCCCCTGGGAACTGGGAGGGGCGAGAATAATCTCTCATTACTGCCCCTTCATTCACACAGCTGTCAGTTGAGATGGTGATTGACACCCTGTGTAGGAATCACCTGGAGCGCTCGGTAACACAAATTCCTGGGCCCCTGGTTCAGTAGGTGAGTGTGAGGCCTGACAACGTTCATTGCTCACAAGCTTTCAAGTGAGACTAAGCCTGCTGGTCCCTGAACAACATTCAGAAGCACTGACTTAAATGTCGATGAGACACTTAATACGTCCTCAGCACCACGCAGGGGGCCGCAGAAGAAGAGAAACTCCTTGATAGAAGAAATGGAACAGAATGCCTTCCTTCATGACCAGGGTGGCAGAGGCCGAAGAGAAACCTCTGACTAGGGTCCACAGGACGGAAATCCCAGGACACAGAGACACAGGGCAGGCCCCGGCCTCTGACCTATATTCTACATGATTGTCTATGCCAGAGACAAATTGAACATGAAAAGCAAGGTCCAGTCAAGAGCAAGCCCCTGTGAAATGAGCATGAGAAGTGCAGGAGAAACAACGAGCGCTCAGAAAACCTTCCCAAAGGTGGGGCTAACAGGACGTGATTATCAGAGCTGTGTGATGGGCACTTTCTGGAAAGTTCTGTTGACAAGAAGAGTGTTCATGTGATGCCAAGAGCAAATCCTAACTGACACCTGCAAACAGAGCCAGAACAATCTGTCTGTTCACTGACCAGTCACTCTCCATTTTCTTTACACGTCTCTTGTTCCCACAGTGAACGCCTTTCTCTGGCCAGAGAGATGCCATGATGTCCCCTTGTCCCCATCACTGGTTTAAAAAGGTACGCTACAACGTACCAGGCTCTCACGAACAGCTGCCATCCCTTGATGGAGCGGCCGAGGATGTAAGGACCCAGGACTGAGCTTCGCCAACGGGGTGGTGAATGTGGCTCTGTTATTTTCAAGTTTGCCGTCGTAACCCCAGACTGCACCTTCTGAAAGAGACAGACAGATGTCCCACAGTGCGAGGTGTTGTGTGTTATGGCTTCATTTGGGGAAATTCCATGATTCACTTATATAAACTTATTACAATATTTTTCTTTCTTTCATAATTTAGCTGTAGGCATTAATTAAAGCATCAAAGAATGTATTTTGACCTATAAAATCTTCATAACCTGCCAAAGCAAAAGGACAAACTTTTGAGCATTTAGAACTTCAAAAATGCATTTTTTAAATGACCATATTGGAATCGAACATTTTTCCTTAGCAAAGTTAGATTCCAAAAAGGAAAACAAAAACTAAGGCATAAACCAAATTGCTTTTAAGAATTATCCTGTGGCAAGGTTATTTATTTTACTTGGAAGGAGAACCAACCTAGAATGTATTTGTGCTGAGTGATCCATATTTACATGTGGTAGAGATAGTCTTCAATGTAAAAAAGAGTATTATAAAGCTTATTTTAAAGTCAGTGTTAAGAGCTAAGAATATATTTTCTCATAGGAAAAATTGTTACACGTGGCGGAAAGAGTGCCAGGACGGGTGCGACCCAAGCTGCACAGCCCGTGATTAGGCTGAACAATTGGGTAAAGGGTGCTTGCCTGAGTAATGCAGCCTGATCTTTCTACCAGGGACTGTGGGGAAAGGGTTCACTAGACAGGGGGAGCACACACCCCCTTTCCTGGCTGCCTGAGTGTTGGAAATGAGCTGTTTTATTTTTTCAAATGAACGTTTTTATTGAGCATTTTATATGCCAAGCATTCTGCTGGGCCAATGGATATAATGAACAAGACTGAAAGATGCCTGCCCTCAGGGAGTGAATGTTATACCGGGAAGGATAGATGATTTAATAAAGACTTACAAGTGAGTGGGAGCTTCCAAAACCATAGGAATACTTGACTCAGACTTGAGGTTTTAAGAAAGTCTTCCCAGAAGAAGCGACATCTAACCTGAGACCTAGAGGTTGGATAACAGCCAGATGAAGGGGTCAGAGGGTCACAGGGAAGAGGAGAACTCTCCAAGTAGAGGACTCAGCACAGAAAAAGTCCCCAGGACACGGGACATCAGGCTGGTGGGATGGGGAGAATGTGATGGGTTCTATTTTGAAAATGTTGATTGACATGTCTAGGAGACATGATTTGTGCTGTAGACAGTTGGGTATGGGGCATGCAGTTCATGGGGGTGGTCTGAACATGGGAGTCGTCAGCTTGTGCCTAGTGAGAGGGGACCAGTTACCCAGGGAGAGTAAGACCAAAGAAGCCAAGGAAAAGAGTCAAGACAGCAGAAAGAGGTCACCAGTGTCAAGGGCTTTGGGGAGGTCATGTAAGCCAAGAACTGAAGTGTCCGTGGCGTTTTGTCACAGTGTCACTGGTAATTGGGGCAAGAGCAGTTTCACAGGGAGGGGATGAGCAGAAGACAAAGGAGGAGTTGAGGAAAGAGTGGAAGATAAGGACACAGAAAGTAAGTGGTGCAGGCAGCTCTTCCCGGAAGTCTGCTGAGAGAGCGCAAAGCTGGAGTGGGAGTGGGTTTAGGGAGACTATTTTTTTGTTTGTTTAGATGGCAAAACATTAAAACAGCCAGGGAGAGAGGTTGAAGATGCTGGAGGCAGAGACGGAAGAAGCTAAAGCGAAGTTGCTGGGAAGTGGGTGGGACCTAGCAGGCAAAGGACTTAGCCCCTCGGGTAGGGCAGCGGAGAATGAATGTGGGAGGTGGACTGCTGGCAGAATTGGTGAAGTTGGTGGCAGGAAGCAAAGTAGAGGGAGGAGGACGATTAGAGGCTCCAGGAGAATGGAGGGCTGCTGCCCTGTGTGGCTCCTCAGGTACCTTTGTGAACTTCTTTCCTCAGCCCCCCAGGGCCACAGTGACACCTGCTGCTTAATCTTCAAGCTGCATCCTTCCACCCCTACCTGGCACTTAGGTCATCAAAATGTCCATTTTCCATTCTAGCTGGGTGTTAGAAGGGAAGCAATCTGAGCAAACGGGTTTATGCTCAGGTCTGAAGGATTGATGGCTTAAAACCTAGCCATGCCATTTGCATCTCTGTGGAAAAGATCTTACTCTCCTATAACCTCGACTTCAAGGATTTTCAAGTAGAGGAACAGATGGGAGTGAATAGCTCCGGTCATCCTGTGGGCCAGGATGACTATCTGGGGTCTGCCTCTGAGGGTACCCTTTATCCACAAAGTGATCCAAAGGACAAGTGCCAAGGAAACTGGAAGCTCTATGGAGGAGACATTGTGCAGCCGACTCCGACTTCGTAGTGTGGATGGAACCAGATGTCCCAGCAAACTTCTGCAGGCTCTCTCAGCTCTAGCTCTCCCAGGCACCAGAACGGACCAGAATCTAGAGATCACGGCTCCTGAAACACCCCGCAGAGTTCAAGTCGGCAGCCAGGGTGAGCCTGACCTGTACACGCACACAACCCTCCTGTGTTAAGCTCACAGTAGGTAGCGCACATAAGGTATAAAGCAAACACCATTGACAACTGGCACTGACCTTGCAGATGGTGTCCACTGCTGGTAATGGTAACAACTTGCAATAGGTCAGCACTAAAGAACACTTTGTTCTGCCATCCGTTACTGCGGCCCGGGCATTGCAACTGTTAAAATATGTTTAGGTTGGAAAAGTCACTAACCCCATTTGTGTGCAGCATACAAAGTGTGTGGGAGTGCGTGGGTGCCCCCGGTCCTCTGGGCGCGGCTGCTTCAGCCCACATAGAGACACCACCTGTAACAACCCTGAAGTCTACCAGCTCTGGTGCTCGGACTCAAAGTTAAAGATCATTGCATTTTGAACCAGAAAAAAATTTTAAGTATTTTATTGATTTTTTTTATGTTAAAGAAAAGCAGGCTCTTTGTTAGGAGTTTAGAAGACACAAAAGGCCCCAAAACAAAACAAAAGTTACCTGTAATCCGAAATCCCTAGAATAATCACTGGAGTCTATTTTGACCCATTTTACTTTAGTCTTTGACTTGTGCCTCTCTGTCTCTCTCTTTCCCGTTAGGGATCATATCCCGACATAATTGTGTGTCCTGCCTTTTTCATGAACTAAATCAGAAAATGTCAAAGCAGCACCAGAACCTTTTTATTGCCACATTTTCTCCTTCATTTCTGTTTGCATCTTTCCCTCTTCCTTTGCCAATACGTCTTTATTTTGGAGTACTTCCATCTTTATCAAAGTTCAATTCAAGATGTAAAACAGTTTATGCTTTTTGAGTTGTATTTCCTCCCCACACTTTGTTAAAATAGGCTAGTAAAAAGAAAAGTTTTCCACATTGTGATAGATCCACCTCCAACTGTATAACTGGTTCAATTTAGAGTCTTTGGCTAATGATCTGCCGCCATATGTGGGTTAGAACTGGAGGTCTGCATAAAAATGTGTCTTGGATTAACTGACTGTGCCACGGGACAGGGTAGCTGGTTTGTTTCTAGAAAGTTAAAGGTCCAACTTTTGCTTGGTGCAGCCAGTAGAGCTTTCTGATGAAGGCAAATCAAACAAACAATTAGGGGTGTGACTTCAGGTGTGGCCTCCTCCTGATAGCAGTGTGCTCTGTGTTCAAGATTTCCTACAAGGAAGGAACAATGCCTTGGAAGCAATTATCTTATTTAAGCCTGCACTTGTCTGGGGAGCTGAGGTCAGCCACAAAGCCATTGGAAAAAAGGAGCTGGCTGCCATCAAAAGCAGTTTTCTTCGGTGGTGTGTGGGGGGGTCAGTTTGAATAACATTGCTTTTGAATTGAGTGACCTCTTGAGACCAGAGACAGTGTAGATTAAACACAGAGAACCTCAGGACTCAGCTGGCCCTCTCCCTTCAAATCACTCCCATTTCAAAACAAAAACAAAAACAGAAATACTTTAAACTTCGCTTTCCAAAGCCAAGGCCCGCCCCCGAAACTGTCTGTTACCGCTTCTGCTTGGATTATTTTCATTTGGGTTGTGTTTTTCTGACCGTAGGCCAGACCCTTGTCTTTGTGTATTTGTAAAGTGCCATGTCTACTTACTAGTCTTTAGAAATTACAGACAAAAACAGAAATGCAAGGGAAGCTGGCAGCTTAAACCTTGCAGATTTTCTAAACCGATGCTCTGTCCGAGAACCAGAATGGAATATTTTTATAAGGCAATGTTGAAACATTCTAATCCCAAGAAACTAAATTAAGTCTACATTAGCTGAATATAAAATAGTGCCCAAAGTTGGCAGGGTGTCTGCCGCTCACATGGCTTGTCGTGATGCCACGTTAATGAGCTGTTGCTCTGCGGTCAGTGTAAAAGGGGGCAGATCCCTTCCAGTGAGCGAGCCTCACTACAGTTTCATGACACGATGTTTGAGCTTAGACTTGAAGCCGCCCTCTGTTCGTTTCTGTGCCAGCCTCCTGGAGATCCAGAAGTTCCTTAGGCGTGATGGTTTTCATCTTACAACATGTATCTGGCGATGCTCAACTTGCAGAATTTAGGAATCACGGGAAGGAGACCCCACCTGGAGAGACATAGAAATGTGAATGTTTGCACTCAGCTGAGAGGAGCTATGAGGCCAGGTCAGCACAAGGGGAAACAAAATGGAGGCAAAGTGGACGAAGCACAAATTCTTCCACCCTCCCTTTCCCTCCCCTCTCCACCTCTCCCTTCCCTTCCTTCCTTCCTTCTTCTCTCTCTCCCCCTCCCTTTTTTGGTGCTGGGTATAAAAGACAAGGTCTGTAAAATCTTCCTTTCTTAGAAATTTATTTTCTAGTTTTATAGGAATAGGTGTATTAGATGTTGCCTATCATTTAATAATATACATATGGACTGAAGGATGTGTGCTGTATAAAATCAGCCACTTATGTTAAAGTAGCTTCTCTGCCTTCATTGTCTGTCATTAGCCTGAATAGAAAGGCCTTTAAAATTGATTTTGTAGAAAGCATTGGAATGCTTTTGCTTGGTATTGTATGTATTCAATAAAGTATTCAGTTAGTGTGTGTGTGTGGGGGGGTCTTTCCTCCTCCTCCTTTCTTTCTTTCTTTCCCTCTCTTCCCTGCTTCCTTTCAACTGTATTTTGTAGTAAATTGTCTCGTCCTCACTTTGACCATAGACATCACTTCAAAGAGACAGAAGTAACTCGAAAATGACATTTGAGGCCTTAATGTCATGAACTCTCCTGCTCAACCAAGTCCAGGAAGTAATTCACCTGCGAGACATGGGCTGGACCACAGAACAGACCTTGGAGGGGTTTGTAGCTAAATGTCCTTAGAGTCTGTGGGGAAGCAGAACAGCCTAGCAAAGCTCCTCGCAGCTGAACTGCCCCCAATTGAGCTGGCAGCCCCTGGGCAGCTTCTGTCACCAGGGTGCTAGACCCGGCCAGTTAAGGCACAACTTTTAGCTGGAAGTGTAGGTACTGAATTCAGTGACCCGGGCAGCAGCAGAGGTCCTTGCCGTGGCACCCAAACAAAATCATCCCATGTGGAGCCTTGCTGCCCTTTTCTTAGCACGGCCCTGGGAAATCATAGGCGGAGCCCAGTCAGAGCGTAAACTCCTAAATTCTGTTTTCACTGTAGGGATCAGTAACTGAAACGTTTGACAACATGCAAGCCTCCCGAAAATAAGGTTTGGAAACTTACAGTTAAGCTCGCATCATGGATTTTGTTCCAAATGTACATTGTTGAGGAAAAGCACTGGAAATATACGTTTTAGAACAATTGTGGCTATTCCTAGAGGATTTTTTATGAGAAACATCGTTCAATGTAGTCTCATTTCATTTCTAAAAATAGACAAATAACAGAATGATTCACAGATGTTGACTTATGAGGAAAATAGTGAACTATATAAACTGAAATGCGAAGGAAGGGTAGAGGCCCTCACTAGAAACCATTCCATAAAAAGCACCTCCTTCTTCCTGGCTTCCCAGGAAACTCCAAGTCCTGGCTGGACCTACTGCACACGGGCCTCTGCGCACCAGGACAGCAACGGACGGCCTGGGTGTCCAGGGTGACACTCCCTGACAGATATGAGCCAGGGTAGGTGTGGATTCTCTAAGGTGGCAATTCTCAATAGTTAGTTCACATCGGAATCACCTGGAATGCTGGTAAAATGCAGGTTCCCAGGCCCCGCCTCTAGAGAGTCAGATATAATACTACACCTAGGATGGAGCCCAGAAATTTGCATGTTAAACCTGCATCACAGGTCATTCTGCTACAGGCGGAACACAAACCGCACCGTGAACAACAATGCCTCTGAGGGACCCCATCCAAGTCATTCTCCTGCTGTCGTCACCCCTCCTGCAGTTGCCGATTGGGGTTCATCTGGTCCATGCAGTGGTTTTTGTTGATACTTGAGGGAGTCTTTAATACCCACATTTTGGGGAGCACAAAAGGAGTAATTAGAAAAGACCAAGCCCACATTATACATTGAGACTGTAAACTATTTGCGGTACTATACAATTAACTTAAGCATAATTATGTAGGTCAGACTGCCGTTAATAGAGTGTGGTTCTGGAAATCCACCTAACCCTGCTATACTGTATTATTGTCAAAAGATTCATCGCCCCTCCTGACTGGCCCCACCGAGTGGTTGTCCCTGGGAGACTGAGCTCCCCAGCCATTGCAGGTCAACTTGGCTATGTGACTTGTTCTGGCCAATGAAATGTGGTAGGAAGGGGTGGTGCCACACGGAGCAGAAGCTTTAAAAGCCAGGGTGTGGTTACCCCATGTGAGGAGGACCCCTATGGGGAAGGCAGGTGGACAGCCCAGCACAGCCTGCAACAGCCAGGTTCCAGGACTGAGAATTAAACCTTGGCTGCTGGAAGTCCTTGGCCCGCCGAACTGTTTGATGCTGCCGCAGAATTTAGCAAAACCAGCCACTGACAGTCTAATAGGGCTCCTCATTAGTATTGGTGAAATTGCAAGCTGGCTGTGGCTAAGGGAAATGTCCTGGTCCTGATTCTATCTGGAATTTTCTTTTGTCATATGAATTCTTTGCTTTTCATACCAGTATGTGCTTCTTCTTAAGAGCATATTTAATATTAATTGCAGAAAATTGAGTTGTCTTGTATTAGAATAAACGCTCAAAGTTCAGAGTTGAAATACCCAAACTTTATCAGCTATATCTCTATAATTTAATTCTTAATTGCACAGAATTTAGGAAATTCTTTCCACTTCTGATAAACTCAACAGAGTGGCTGGCCACCAATCCCTGATTAGCAGGACCCCAATCTCTACGTGTAGAATCATAGTTGTCCAACTTTCTGCTCTAAGCATATTGAGTTTAGTGTTTCCATGGAACTGCAGTGCTGAGAAATAGTGTTTATTTGCCTCTACTTTGTGATGAGAGAAAATTTTTCCACTTGAGACCAAGCTTTTAAAGTGCAAATATGGGCTCTGTAATATTTCCTGTATAACGTTATTAAATATCTCTGTGGGAACTGGGGTTTAATTATTTAACCATTTCATGCTCCCGACTTGGTTAAGCCAGTGTCCTTATGGCACTTGTCACTGTCAGAGCACACTTGTGAGTTCAGACAGGTGGGAGAACAGGGGGTAGTTGTGCCTAGCTCACTGAGACTCTCCCAGACCTCACAAGCCGTTTAGCCCCAGAGCCCCTGGTAATGAGTGTTCATCACACCTAGATTTTTGCCACGTCAACTTCCAAGTTTTTTATATTGTTTTGGGCTAACACCCTGGAACTAGCTGGAACTACCTGGAACTAAGCACAGACAAAGGGATTTATTCAAAGACAGTGGTTTGCAACTTGGCCTAGAAAAGGCCTGAGAGCAGGAAGGAGAGAGTCAGTGGGTGCTGGCCCAATCCTCACTCTCCAGATCTCTCTCCAAGTCTGGTCTTCACGGACCCCTTTCCTCAGTCTCCATGATGCGGGGAAGCTGCCCACAACTTCCACAGTTGCAGTTCCAACCTCAAGCACAGGAGGAATCCCTCTATTAGTCTCCATCCCAGGGTCACCAACTCAATAAATATTTATTGAACACTTCCTATGTTCCAGGCACTGTTGTAGGTGCTTGAGATACATGAGTAAATAAAGAAGGTTCCTGTGGGGTGGGAAATGGGAATCAGAATTCTGTCTCATAACTATGTTTGCCAGGGACCCACCCCTACAAAGCTCACCAAGAGCCTCATAAAAAGGGTTGTTATCTGAGCAGACAGGGCAGAAGGTGACACTCCCGCAACTGAAAAGAAAATGCCAAACAGAACAATGGTACCTTTTTAGTTCACCCACATGGGTGTGATCTCACACAGCATTCTTCATTTGCATCTCATCAGCACATTACAAGCTTAATGTTATCATTCCTCATTACTCCTCTTCACTCAGAGCCAGTTTGGTGACTCATGCTATGAACTTCATTTCACAGAAAAACAAAAAAAGCAAAAAAAAAAAAGGTGGGGGCGCAATAAAAGAAAGGAGTTAGATGAAGTCAGTGCTACTTGGGTACCACTCCTAAGAATTCTTTTGAACCTAATGACTCAAAATACAGTCAAATGACCACGAGCATTCACTTCTGGAGGGAATTAGTAGTTTTCTCACAGTATTTCTTGAAGCTGTCTTATCCAAAGCTAACCCATTCCTGCAACACATTCTGGTCAATTCTGGGAAGAGAGGTGGAGGTGGGTGGTGTTGCTCAAGTAGGCACCGGGCCACCACTCTGAACCTTTCTCCTGCCCCTCCCAGGCACACTGTAGGATTCCAGTCAGAGATTTATAGGCTATGGGGTGAAGGGCTATTTCGTTAAGTGAAAATATGCGTTGATTTTGACATTGGTACCATGAGAACAAGCAGACACAGAACCTGCGTGGAGCTGCGCCTGCTCTGCTGGGGAGACAGCACACCCAAGAGGCAAACTAGAACCAGGAGTGAGAACAGAAATTAAGTATTTACCTGACCCTGCTATAGAAGTAGCTAAGGAGATCCTGGAGACTTATTTTACTGGAACAGGCTCTGACTTCATTCCACAAAGGGAAGTGGTAAATATTAGTTCAAGAACGAGTAAGGATTGTGGCCCCATGTGCCCATAGACAAACATTAATACAGCAACACTCAGAATGCTGGGCCTCGGAAGGTACGTCACAGGGCATAAGATAAATGATTTCTAGGGAAGGGAGGGGGAAATTCAGACAAAGTGATGACCCAAGCAAAGATCTGGAGAGAAGAACTCACATGGATTGTGTGAGGGGCTGGCTGCAAGTATCTCTGGCTCACATTGTGAGGCAGGGAATGTGAGGAATGAAGTTGGAGAGGTGGACAGTATAAGTTTAAGAAACTTGACCTTCTTCTGTAGGTCCTAGGAGCCATTGGATGGCCTGATTTGGAGTTTGGCTTTTGTTGGGAGACAATTCCCCATGAGTTTCCCACTTTTCTGCATGTTTTGTGAATGAGGTACTAACTGCCCCCTTGGTTCTGGGTTGTTTTTTCAAGGATGTTTGTACAGTAAGCATCCTTGGCATATGGAGATAGTGGCACCCTTTGGAGCAAAGGGCAGGCAGCTTTGCTTGCAGCCCATTATAAAAGATTCAGGTTCCCCATTCCTCAGTCTCCTGGCTTCTCTTCTTCTACCCATCTCTACTGTTGAATTTCCTAGAGTTCCATACTTGGCTCCATGTAATTCTTATAAAATTACATTCAGTCATACTCATGACCTCAAAGTGCACCTAAACATCCATGACTGTCAAACCTCTGTCTTCAGTCCAAACAGCAATTCTGAGTCCCAGACCCACACAAATGCCAGATGAACAAACCTCAGAAGCCACCTGTCCCAGACTGACCAAACTCTTGATTTTCCCTTATATATCTGTTTCCCCTCTTGAAATTGGCTTCCTCTGTGAATTTCTCCCCCACCCCTGAGTCCCCTAAGTCAAATGTCTGGGGCTCGTTTTACACTTTTTCTGCCTCGTGCCTGAGTCACATCAATACTGCCTCCTAAAGATCTCCTGGATCCGGGCCTGCTGCATCAGCTGTTGCCTGTTCAGACCTTCATCATCTCTCATTAGACCAAGGCCTCCTGTCTCAGCAGTCTCCCCAGTCCCTACTCTCTGCCCCCTACTTGGTCTTCTACTCTGCCGTCAGAATCTCTTCCACAACTGATCTCATCTAGTCTTGTCACTGTCATGCTTAAAATCTCTCAATAGCTCCTCTTGGCTTTCAGGATACAATCCCAAATTTCAACCATGGCCAATAAGGCCATCACTGGATCCCAGCCCTGGCTGTCCTCTGAAGCCTACTTTACATGCATCTCTTGTCCCTCCTACCATTTAACCTAATCTCTAGCCAACAGGATTACTTATTTCAAATGTACTTAATTTTTTATGCTTTGAATCCCCTGTCTTCTCTCCCCCTTTCCAACCCTGGTGGAGTCACCATGAAAATGCATGTCTCAGACCTCCCACTGCAGGATACATAACTGACCAGAGCCCGGCTGGTACGCCGTGAAATCCCCTGCTGCATTGGCACTAGGGCTGTGCTTCCCACAGGATGCTTGCCGTTATTGAAAGAGCCTGGCAGGAAATTAAGGCAGGTCCTTTTCTAGGAGACACAGAGCCTCCTGACAGCCAACTTTGGCCTGAAGACTCCCTGACAGCCTTGCTGAACTTTCCTAGATTGAACCCAAACTTCCCTCCCTCTCTTCTTCACCCCGTCCAGTTACGCAGTGGTCAGATGGCTTCTGCAGTCTCCTCAGGCTCCTCCCCATCTCCTCACACAGATATTTTCTCAAATAAACATGTTTAATTCCACCGTAGTGTCTGTTTCTCAGAGGATGCAGGCTGGCATGCCCAGCTTACGTGTCCCAAAGCTGCATGTTTGAGGAAACTAGATAAGGGCAGCAATTTAAGCCTCAAGCAAAGAGAAGGAAAAAATAATAAAAATTAGAGAAGATACATGGTACATTAAATCTGAAATAAAAACAATAGAGAAAATCAACACAGCCAAAGGCTGGTTTTGCGGAGGAAAAATCAGTAGTATTGATCAACCTGTAGCCAGACTAACCAAGAAGAGAAGAATGTAGACAAAAACTATTAAGAATAAAAGAGGCATGATTGTGTCTGATCCCCAGAACATTTAAAGAATAATCAAGGAATACTGCAAACAATTCCGTGCCCACAAATTTGATAAATGAAATGGACCAACTCCTTGAAAAGTGCAAACTACCAAAACGTACCCAAGGAGAAACAGATAACCTAAGTACACCTGTGTCTAGTAGAGAAATTGGGTGAATAATAACATTCCAGAAAAGAAAGCACTGGGCTCGGAGGTTTCACTGGTGTTTCCTACCAAGCATTTAAGGAAGAAATGAGGACTGATTCTCTACAATCTCTTCCAGAAAATGGAAACAGAAAAAAATACTTCTTAATTCATTCTATGAGGTCAGCATTGTTGTAACACCACAACCAGACAAAAGCATAACAGGAAAGGAAAACAACAGACTAACATCTGTCATGAACATAGAGGCAAAAAACCCTCAACAAAATATTGGCAAATCAAATCCAAAAAGAATTATAGACCATGATCAAGTGGGATTTATTCCAAGTATGCCAGGCTTATTCAACATATAAACATCAGTCAACATATTTCACCACATCTACAGGCTAAAGAAGAAAAATCACATAATCATATCAATAGATGCAAAAAACCACGTTTTTTGGGACAACATCCAACACTCACTAATGATAAAATCTTTCAGTAAACTAGGGATGGAGGAAACGTTTCTAAACTCGATTCTTAAAAGTCTGCAAATAACCTAGAGCTAGCGTCCTTTATAATGGTAAGAATCCAAAGCTTTACCGCTAAGGTCAGGAACAAGGCAGCGGCGTCCCCTCTCACCGCTCCTCTTCAACATTGTACTGGGAGTCCCAGCTCCTGGGAAAAAAACAGGAAAAAGAAAGACAAGGTATAAAGATTGGGAAGGAAGTAATGCTGTCGTTGTTTGCAGGTGACATGATCATCTATGTAGAAAATCCCAAAGAATTGATTGAATATTCCTAAAACTATTGAGTGAGTATAGCAGGGTTGCAGGACACAAGGTTAGTATACACAAGCCTCATCTTTGATTCTACCCTGGTCTCTCTCAGGTAACCTCAGGTAACTCCTCTTCAACCTTCCAATGTATTTCTACAGACAAATTTCCACACTGTGGGATCATGACCCGCTGACTTGTCAGTCATCTCTCTCTCTCTCTCTCTCTCTCTCTCTCTTATCTGCCAGGTCTATGAGTGCTACAGGAATGAAGAAAAGCATATGATAGTCTCACTCGAGTCACTTCCCTTTTGAGAAACATTATTTTACATCAATATTAGGAAACATCCAAACCCTGTGCCAGGGCAATGCTTTCTCATGTGATGTGTCTGTCTTAGGGACAGCAGGCAAACCATCAGCAATCAGCCACCGATTTTATATATGAAAAATAGATGACATAATATCACATCCGGATTCTAACAGTGTCTCAGTCCTATGTCAACAAAATGTTTTTTGATGTGATTTCATTCTGCGTGGCCCCTTGTTGCCAAGTGCTGTACCAAATGAGCCCCCAAAAGGCCTGAAGAAGAGCACCATGCTGGTGCAGATGACAGAAATAATGAGCGTGTGAGCACGTGGAGGGCGCCTCTCAAGGGGAGTGTGAAACGGACAGCAGTGAAGTCTGTGGGAGCAAGTGGTGGAGGAGAATGGGAGTGTAAGGACATGAAGTAACGACTTCCTGCATTGACCCTAGTCCTGGCTGGGGCTCTGAGTAGGCAAACCTGCTGGTTATGCTCACCTGCTGGTTTACCTTTGAAATTCAAGGCTGCTCAGGTGGAGAGGGAAGAGCCTGCCTGCAAGGGGATAGGGTCTGTGAGAGTCAGCTACTTCCTAACAGCTTCCCTGTTCCCTCATTTCCTGTCCCTGGTAATTCAGGCTGAGAGCAGAACAGGTTTGTCTCCTTTCTTCCTTCCTAACTCAATCTCTTTTTTGTTCTTTAACACCTAGAATCACTTGTTTTCAATACCTCTGTGCAATGTTTATCAGGCTTTCGAGAAAATGAGTTTACTACCAAATGAATGAGTAATTTTTGTGTGCAATAGCCTGGAACGTGTTACTGTGAGACAGCGTACCTTGCCCCATATCACCACTACCTGAGGTGAACACAGTGTGCCCTGTGAGGGAGGTAAGCCTCTCTTATTCTCTCTGGGAACCAAGTTACCTGGCACATAGCAAGTGTTTCCAATATTTTTGAGTGAATGAATTGTATCCTCTTTTGCCTTATCTGCAACAAATTTAAAAATCAAGACTCATTTTTTCATCTGGCAACTAGACCACATTGGAGAAACTTCCCCACCCGAGCAGTTTATGAACACCCAGAGGGTAGCAATTAAATTTTCAACACTTTGTAAAATACAAAGACAATAAGCCTGCTGAGCAAAATATGTGTACTCTTCCCACCCAAATGTAGATTTTCACCTTAATCTGTCCCTCGCGTCCAGCATGGATAGTTCTTCCATTTCCATTGGCTGGTTGTCTGTGGCACACAGCTTGCCCTGTGGGCCTGTGGCCTTGAGAGCTAACTAAGCCCTTCATTTGCAGGTTTAGACACAGGTGTGATTCTAGACATTGGAAGATTTGGCCCAATTTAAAAACTGGTTGTAATGAAATAAATGAATTTTTGGATAGCCTACTCTCTCTTAAAACCCTAATTCACCACTTTAAACTGTAAAAAGGACCGCACATCATGAAGTGGTGGAGGCCTGGTAGAGCCCCATTTAAACTTTTTGTGAGCATCGGTTAGCAGAGCTCGTTCATGCGTCTACACAACGCTGTACTTAGAGAGCGCCGTGTGTGTGCGAGCTGCCTCGGCATGGAACTGTGCTAAACATAGAGATACAGGCTCCCTGCCCACGGGGCTCCCATGGAAGGGGAAAAAGCGCAATAGGGATTTACCTCAGAGGGGTGAGGCTTGATATGTTCCAGATGGCGACACCACAAGTGACTTCAATAGAAATATCTTTAGAAAAAGATGTTCGGATATTGAATAAGCAATGAATATACATCAAGCCCTGATCCGCTGCATCTCTCTACATCTGGCTGGGAGTGTTTCTTGTCCCTGGGTGCAGATGGGGTGGTCTCCTCTGTCAGTGGGAGGCCCCATTAGATTTCCCATTAGGAAGATTATTCTGGCAGGGCACATTCTAGAACTGAAACATTTGTCCACAAATAGATTCAGGACTTTTCTTGAGGGAAAAGAGAAGGAAAAGAGGGAAAGCAACAAAGGAGAGATTTTTCTTGGTTACAGGAGTCAAACTGTATGCAACGCATGTGAAACATTTTCCTCTGGATCTTGGGAAAGGTCAGGTAAGCGCAACAATTAGAAAGGATAGAATGAAACCGGTCAAAACGATGATGATGAAATAGCTCAGAAATGAGTTGGCCAAGACCCCAGAGACTCACTGATAAGACAGGAGACTATCAAAAGGGAACAGAGTGAGTTCTCCTTGGGGGGCGAGGGGCAGGGGCAGGCCCAATGGCCGCCTTACATCCGGCTTTCATAAGTCTACATCTAAAGAAGGCAGTGACGAGAGTGTCACTACATTACCTGCTCTGTCACTCCGTGTGCTGCCACAATACTGATTTTTGATGTTAGGCACACTCAGTGGACGGTTTTAGAGATGTGTACTTGTGGGGTCCTGTCAGCTACACTAGCCCAGTCCTCCGCAAAAATGGTGCCTATGAAATCTCAAGGCTCATCCACATGTTGACAAAGCCAAAAAGCTTCCACGTAGCTTTATACCATCGCTGACGGGTCGATGTTTAAAGACCAATTGAAGTATCTTCGAAACCCTGGCCTTGAGATGAGAATTAGCTGGGATGTTCCTGCAACCACAAATTGCTGGGCTTCCACCGTAATCTACTGAAACAGAAGTTTCTAGAAGATAGGCAAGGTGATCTAAATATTTAACAAATGCCCTAGGTGAAACTTACCATCAGGATTCTCAGTCCTGAGGGGGTTTGAAAAGTGCCCAAGTTCAGTGCTCCAGTGGTCCGGCAGTCCAGCGGATGCGGGCTGGGGCCCAGACCGTGGTGTTTTCCCTCACGGAATGCTAATAAGCTGTCCACGGTTTCTCTGCTGGGACACAGCAGGTGCAGTGGTTCTCCTGGCCAGCTGTGGAGTCAGGCTGCCCGTGTTCCACTCCGGGTTCTGCTGTAGCTCGCTGCCTGTGTAACCCCAGACAGTTCACTGAACTTCTGTAAGGCTCGGTCCTCAACTCTGAAATAGGAAACACAGTATGGCCTATCTCCCATGATTGTTTCAAGGATTAAAGAGCTCAGTATGTAGAATGCCTGGCACATTGCAAGCACTCGGTAGATTTAAGCTTCCATTATTAATTTCATACATGTCTCCATATTAAGAACCGGGGACACAAAGATGAATATGATGCAACCCCTGTGCCCTCTGGGAGTGTGGCAACCCTTGGAAGAGACAGACACGTGTGAGCTAATGAGTAATCCATGGGAGGGGCCGTAGGAGCAGTATGAACAATGCATGTTAAGCTCAGAAGGGATGGTATCTAGCTGGAGAAGGTAATATCAGGGACATTAAGGGTGGTGGCATTTGAGGTATGGTTTGAAGACTGAGAAGGTGTCCGGTGGGAAAAACCCAGTAGGGAGAGCAAAGCCTGAGCAAAGGGAGTGCATGGTGTCTCAGGAGATGGTGCTTTGGAGTGAATGGTCTTAGTGTTTGGAGATGAGCCTAAAAGGCAGATTGGGACCAAATTCCCAGGACGTGTGAAGGTGATGTTGAGGGTTTGGTCTTTTGGCAATGAGGACCAGTCATCAGAGCATTTTTCATCTGATAAGTGGTGTAACTGGATCTCTGCTTTAGAGCAATAATCCTGACAGGAGCATGCAAGGCAGGAGGCAGGTTGAAGATGGGAGTGGGAATTTCACTTCATGCAATCATTCATTCACTCACTCACCCAGCGAATATCTTTTGAGTACCTTGTGATGCCAAACCCTAGGTGATGAACCGAAGGAGGGAACAGAACAGAGCCAGACCCCCGCAGTTAGAAGGTGTTGCAGTGGCCAGGTGTGTGACTGGGAGGCCTGACAGGACCAGCGGATGTGGGACAGGAGAGGTGGGGGTGGAGCGGAAAAGAGGGGGTGGAGGTCCAACCAGTAGACTTGGGCACAAATAATGCAGATGAGACTAACACTTCAGAAGAAGAGGACGATTCTGTGGGATGGTATGGCACCAAGAGGATACATATAAGACAAACCACAAATCAGTGGTTCCCATATAAGGTTCCCACTGATACGGAAACTATATTTTCAGTTTTTTTAAAAAGCTGAATATAGATTACGCATTTAGTCATCATGTTAGGAGGAATGCAGACGCAAACCACTCTGACTGTCTGTTGCCATGTAACAAACTACCCCAAACTCGAGACAACAACTGTTGACTTCAACAAACAGTTTTATTGTATCTCCCATTGCATGGAATTTAAGCAGGGCTTGGTGGAGGGACTCTTCTTCTACCCGACAGTGGCATTAACTGGGGTCCTGGGGCAATTCAGCTGGTGATCAGGCTGGTGTGGAGGCTCCAAGATGGCTTCATTCATGTGCCTGGCACCTTGATGGGGACAGCTAGAGGCTGGGCTCCACTGGGCCCCTCTCTTTCTCCTTGTAGTTTTCAAAGCCTCTCCATGTGGACTCTCTGGAAGGATAATTAAACTTCCTTTAAGGAAGCTCATGTAAGCTCCCAGCAGAAGCTTCCAGGTCTCTTCAAGGGTCAGCCCAGCACTTCGATCACGTCACTCATGCTGCCTTCTATTGGCCAGAGTGCTTGCAGGCCAGGGCAAATTCAAAGGGAGGGGAAATAGGAAGATTATTAAATAATCTGCAGCCATCTTTCATCCAGCCCATCAGTTGAAACATGCTGTTTCTTTGCCTTTAAAAGCTGGAATTATACTACCTAAAATTATATGCCCTAAAGTTTATAAGCATAAGAAATAATTAGCAGTAATGTCTGATTAATTAGGATAAATAAAAAATTATCAAAACATGAAGCCCTTGAAAAATATAATAAAATACAATGAAAGGGTAATTTTTATCACCCTATGATAAACAGATTGACAAGTACTTAATCTAAAATACAAACCCCACCCCCCACCATGGCCTGTGAAGTCTGGCTCCTGCCTACCTCATCATAGGTTGGCTCTGTTCTCCCACCTCCCTCCACAGAGCAGCTTCTACTGCTTCCTGTGGTTGACCACCTCATGACTTCAGCTGGCATGTGACTGACTCCAGCTCTCTGATTCTATGAACTTGGGCCCATCACCATCCATCAACAGGCCCACTCAGTCTCTGTCTCCAAATGTAAATGCTTTTGGGAGAAGAATTGGCTCATCTGGCCTATAAATTGACTCTCCATTGGGTCAGGTGTTTGTCCCTAGTCCAGTGATCTCAGGCCACATCTAAGTAAAAGAGGCAGCTGGGACTGGAAAGGAGTGGGGGCAGAGAGGGAAGTGGACCAAATGAAATGAAGTTCTCTTAAGTGAAGTTCCCTTGCACACCCCACCAGTAGTTGTACTGTTAGAACTGCTCTCAATGATGCTAGAAGAAGAAAGTAAAAATAGTATTACCATCATTTAAGAAGAGTTCCTAAATATAGCCCAGATTTAATAAGTCCAATGAAGTCTTAGTTTAAAATAGTAACTTAAATTTAGTAAAGCAATATAATATTCTTTATGATTCAAGCAGGTCCCTATCCTTTTAAAGCTTCTTTGAGTTTATTTACCAAAAAATATCTTTAAACTCCCTGAATAACTCAAATAGAAACAGGTCAAGTAACACTCCATTTGCCTTAAATATGACATGAACTCTAAGTGATTTTTATGTCCAAATTTTGAACACAATATTTTGCATTGTATATGTATTTGTTCGGGATGCATATAGATTGTACTTTTGTAGAGATAACCAAAACCCCAATGATTAATTCTAGTGCTGAGTTTTTTCATTGTTAAATTTATTAGGGTGATATTGGTTAATAGGATAATATCGGTTTCAAGTATACATTTCTATGATATGTGATCTGTATATTGCATTGTATTCCCACCACTCAAGGTGAAATCATCCTCTGTCACCATGTATTTGGCCCTTCACCCTTTACCACCCCCACCCACTTCCCTCTGGTAACCACCATGCCGTTGTCTGTGTGCATGAATTTCCATTTTATATCCCACATATGAATGAAATCATATGGTTCTTGGCTTGTTCTGACCGATTTATTTTGTTTAGCATAATATTCTCAAGGTCCATCCATGTTGTCACAAATGGTGGTAATTATAGTACAAATGTACCACATCTTCTTTATCCAATCCCCTATCGAAGGGCACTTTGGTTGTCTCCATGTCTTGGGCATTGTTAACAGTGCTGCTATGAACATAGGGGTGTATATAGCTTTGTGAATAAATGTTTTTAAATTTTTCAGGTAGGTACTCAGAAGAGGGATTGCTGGGTCATACTCTTTTCCAAAATGGCTGTACCAGTTTATATTTCCACCAGCAGTAAATGAGGATTCCTTTTTCTCCACAACCTCTCTAACACTTGTTATTACCTGTCTTGTTGATAATAGTCACACCCACAGGTGTGAGGTGGTCTCTCATTATAGTTTTGATTTGTATTTCTCTAATAGCTAGTGAAGTTGAACATCTTTTCATATATCTCTTGGCTGTTTCTATGTCTTCTTGGGAGAGGTGTCTGTTTAGGTCGTCTTCCCATTTTTCAATTGGATTGTTTGTTTGGTGTTGAGTTGTATGAGTTCTTTATAGATTTCAGATATTAATCCCTTGTTGAAACTGCTGTTGGCAAACATCATCTCCCATTTGGTTGGCTGCCTTTTTGTTTTGTTGTCATATATGGCAAACCCTCAGCCAATGTCACATTCAGTGGTGAAAAACTGAAAGCTTTTCCTCTAAAGTCGGGAACAAATGAGGATGCCCACTCTTACTACTCTTATTCAGTCTAGTTCTGGAAGACCTAGCCAGAGCAATCAGACAAGAGAAAAACATAAAAAGGCATCCATATTGGGAAGGAAGAAGTACAAGTGTCACTTTTTGCAGATGGCATGATTCTATACATACAACACCCTAAAGACTCCACTGAAAAACTATTAGAAACAATAAACAAATACAATAAGGCCACAGGACACAAAATCAATGCACAAAAATTCATTGCTCTCCTACATAATAACAACAAAACTTCAGAAAAAGAAATGAAAAAATAACAATTCCTTTTGCAATTGCAAACAAAAGAATAAAGTACCTAGGAATAAACTTAACAAAGGATGTAAAGGACCTATATGCTGAAAACTACAAAGCATTATTAGAATAGATTGAAAAAGACACAACAAAATGGAAAGATGTTTTGTGTTCATGGATTAGAAGAATCAACATAGTTAAAATGGCATATTACTCAAAACAATGAACAAATTTAATGCAATCCCCATCAAAATCCCAATGGCATTTTTTAAGGAAATAGAATAAAAATTGTCAGATGGGTATAGAACCATGAAAGACCTCAAAGAGTCAAAGCAATCCTGAGAAAAGGAATGAAGCTGGAGGTATCACACTGTCTGATGTCAAATTACACTACAGAGCCATGATAGTCAAAAAAGCATGGCATCCACAGGAAAACAGACCCACGGGCCAAGAGAACAGAATTGAGAGCACATAAATAAAACCACATCTATACGGGCAAATAATTTTTGATGAAAGAACCAAAAACACATAATGGAGAAAAGAAAGCCTTTTCAAGAAATCATGGTGGGAAAACTGGAAAGCCCCATGCTAAAGAATGAAACTAGATTACATGTCCCCATATGCAAAAATTAATTCAAAATAGATTAAAGACCTAAATATAAGATCTGAAACAGTACATTACATAGAAGAAAACATAGGCACTAAACTAATGGACCTTGGTCGTAGAGAAAATTTTATGAATTTGGCTCCAAATATAAGGGCAGTAAAGGCAAAAATAAATGAATAGGACTATATCGAACTAAAAAGCTTCTGCCCTGGCTGCTGTGGCTCAGTGGATTGACTGCCGGCCTGTAAACCAAAGGGTCGTAGGTCAGATTCCCAGTCAGGGCACACACCTGGGTTGCAAGCCAGGTCCCCAGTAGGGTATGTATGAGAGGCAACCACACACTGATGTTTCTTTCCCCCTCTCTTTCCCCCTCCCTTCCCCTCTGTCTAAAAATAAATAAATAAAATCTTTTTTTTTAAAGTGCCTGCACAGCAAAAGAAATTGACAACAAAACAAAATAGTGCTGAGGGTTTTTAAAATAAGTTTGTTTCTTAAAAATTGCCTTTGAAAACAATGAAGTCCAGCATCAAGTTAAACCAGGAAGACAACACAGACACAGAGTTCAGTGGAGACACAGAGTGGAAGGGGGTCATAATCCCTGCTTCCTTAATGATACAGTCATGGGAAAAGCAAGAAAATTATTAAGAAGGAAGACTTTGGTCTTGAAGACTAGACAGTAAATTGTCAGTGCCCTTCACCTGACTCAAAATGAAACCTCGAGAATCTCTAGCGAGGCTCCTGTCTCAGCCAGAGCTCCCTCATTTCCATGAGCTTGAAGCATGAGGGGGTGTCCCAAACAAGGAATGGCAGCAAGCTCATCACTATTCAACTCCTGGAAATGCACCATCAATCACTGTACCACCCTCTGGAAACAGATTGGATGAGTAAGCCAACACTGGGGGAAGGAGGAGCAAAATAGAGAGAAGAGAGCAGAGCAGGGCTGATGGAAACATACTTGGGAGTTACACAGGAGGTTTAAACCCCAGTTTTGCTGGTTGTATTTTTGGATGTCACGTAACCCCTAAGTTTCCTTGTCCATAAATGAATTGACAATACCCACCTTGTAAATTTGTAAGAACTGAATTATGTGTATGTGTATCACCTTATACACAGGAGGTGCTCAATAAATGGTGTTAACAACACGATGAAAAGGAAACACAAAAGTAGGTCCATCAGGCCCTAGGCTTGTTTATATTAAAACCCTTTGGAAAATAGCTCCTGTCAGGTTCCCCGCTGGTTGCATGCCTGCGCCAAGCTTCTGTAATCCCAACCCAGGTGTTACTGGCACAACACCCCTTCCTCCTCTGCCTCTTCTTCACTTCCACCTAGGGAGCCCCTTCATTCAAATGCCTTTCCACCTGCCCACCCATCATCTCCTGAGACTCAACCCAAGCCACATATCCAGTGGTGTCCCAGTAGCTCAGCTCTCCAAAAAGAGCCCAGATTTTTAGTTTGCTGATTTCCATGGTGTAAATACTCCCATCCTGGCTGATTTCAAGCTACCAAAGATTCCATAACTGGCTGACAAAATTAAGTGTGGCCTATGCATAATGACTCCCTTCCAAAGAGTGCAGTGTGGAAAGGGGAGGGCAGAAGTAATTTTACAGTGGGGAAAACTGGCAAACACTATCTCAGCCAGGTGACCAAGGTCAACACTGACAGTGAGAAGCCACATTGAGGCATGTACCCTTGATAGGATGGGATGAAAACAGCACTTTAAGGCTGTGCCCTTCTTCCCCAAAACATAAAACCCCAGTCCAATTATGAGAAAACTATCATATAAACCTCAACTGAGGGATAGTCTACAAAATACCTGACCAGTACTCTTCAGAATTGCCAAGATCATCAAAACCAAGTAAAGTCTGAGACACTGTCATAGCCAAGAGCAGCCTAAAGAGAAATGACAACTAAATATAACATGGTGTCCTGGATGGGATCCTGGAATAGAAAAAGGACATTAGGTAAACACTAACAAAATGTGAGTGCAGTATGGACTTCAGTTAATAGTAATAGATCAGTTCTGGTTCACTAATTGTAACAAAGGTACCACACTAACTAACACGGGACGTCAGTTTCAGGGAACTGGATACGAGTGTGTGGGGCTTTCTGCACTATCTGCACTTTGTAAGTTTTCTGTAAATCTAAAACTGTTATAAAATGAAAAAGTTTATTTCAAAAATATTCCAGATATTTAACAGTTGGAACTCACAGACCAGTACCCCACCTATCCCCAGAGGTCAACTGAGGTTTCCATCCCACCAGAGCGTGAGGCCCTGTGGGGCAGAGCACGAGCCCCACTCGGCCGTGTGGCCCCAGACAGAGCTCCTCACAGATGAGGGCACAGAGTAGGCGCCCTCCGTGTTGAATCCTTACTCTAAACCTAGAGACACCTGGGAAATGACTCACCGAGAACATTCAACCCCACTCTCTTTCCCCCTCTTCCCGCCTGGTTTCGTCGGGGACCTGGCACTGCAGCACAGGACTGATAACGCGGCTTGGAACTAGAATGCCCAGTGAAAGCTGGGCTCTGCTGCTCCCTAGCTGTGTGGTCTCGAGCAGGTTATGCCATTTCTCTGAACCTTGGCCTCTTTGTCTACAAAACAGGAGTGAGGATGATATCATCATCAGAGGCGTATAGGAAGACTAAATGAGTGAGGCCATGTAAAGTGCTCAGAATGGGGTTTGGCACAGGAGACAGCCTCTAGGGCAGTTAGCTCTTATTATCCCATCGCTGCCATCTACGTCTTTACCTGAGCGGAAAAGGTTTTGTCCAAGAAAATCACCTGCTTTGCACCCTTGGCTCAGCTTCAGGTCACCTTAGGTCCAGTTACCTCCTTTGTTACTAAGCTTGGTATCCCAACTCCTCCCCTGTGAAATCAATACGTAGGGTCTGGGCATTCTCTTTTAGACATCTACAGATTGCCAACTTCACTTCTATTTTAGTTTGAAATCACTATGACGCACGAATTGGTGAGAACAGTCACACAAACATGTCTCCGTTTACTCATGAACTCAAATATTTAGATTCCAAAGGAAGTGTAACTTTTTCTTTGCTGTCTCTTTTTAGCCACCTTGGAGGAGTGGGAGGGTGAAGAAACTCAGAAAAGAATGGAATCCCGAAGAAATAGCTTTAGGAGCTGAGACCAAGCCAGAAATTCAATATATTTAGGGCTCCCTTGTGAAAACACAAAAACAAAAATAAAAACGCCTCTGGCTGCTTCAACATCTCTATTCCACTGGTGCCCTCCCCCCACCCGCCTTTTCCATAAAAAACAACTGGAAAAAGCCAAGTGTTGATGATAGTTGCCGGGGGGTTCGAGTAGGTCCCAGTATAGAAGAGGCATGCTTTTTCACAAAAGGGGAGCTCTGTCTTGACTGACAAGTCCTTAAAAACAAAAAAACCACAAGTAAATGCGGGGGAGGGTGGCTGTGTGTGTGTGTGTATGCTGAAGGGTAGGTGGGAGGCGTCTACACAAGAGTCTGGATTTGATTTACAGGGTTATGAGTCGTCCTGGCTGTTTTAAGAAAAGTTTGAGGATTTAGTGGATGTTTAAAAATTAGAAGTTTTACTTGAGGACCTTTAAAGGTTAAGAGCTGGTTATTTAGCAAGCATTTAGGGCAGGTTCTGTCCTTAGCTAATTTCATGAGTCTTCTCTGTTTCTAGGACATTTGAAGTTCTTTAAAAGAGATATTTTCTCCTGAGATTCAGAAGTGATGACGAGTATAGTTTTAACTGTAAATAAAAGAAGAAGACAAGAAAAATCTCAAACATGGATTTAAGTTCTTGCACTAGATAGCCATACCTTCCAACCCAAAAGTTTAAGATTCTATGTGTTATATAAGTATTTTAAAGCATCATACTAACTTTTGGACTATGTGAGACAGTGCTTTTTCTTTAAAAAATTTTAAAAGTAATTTAATAAATATAATTGGCATCTCATTTTAGTCTTCTTTAATAACTAAGGAGGCTATATATCTTCTTCTGTGTGTATTTCCTTCTCTGGGAATTGTTCATGTTGTTTTCTCATAAATGTTTTGGGGTTTTAAGGTTTTTTTCCTTGGCAATTCATAAGTCCTCTTTTTTATTACTGAATAGTGAAGAACTATGGAAAAGTCAGAGCTCCTTTATAAACTTACTGGGTCCCACTTCCCACCCCGTCCTCCAGAGGTAACCACCTACTGTTGCTTTAGAGCTCTCCCGGCCACAGTTTGCTGGTTTTAGTCTGTGACCATCATGTGCTCATGAACACACACAGAGCACTGATTTACCAGTTTTGAAATATAATAAACTTAGCACTCTGCAACTTGTTCTTTTTAAATTCAACATTATATTGCTGAGATTTATCCATTTTGACAAACTATAAGATGCACTTTATTCATTTTAATGGCTAGATTGAATTCCACTCTATGATTATGCCCTAAGCTATTTTTCTGAGGGAACTCTTTATATAATTATGTGTTAACCCTATTCCTGGTTGAGGGGTGTGTGTGTGTGTGTGTGTGTGTGTGTTACAAATGCAGTTCCCCATGTCTTATTTTAATTGTTTTTGTTTATACAAAAGTGTACACTTTTTTATAGTGTTAAGTCTGTTGATTGTTTCCTCTATGATTTCTTCTATTGCTTCAAAGCATATAATGGTTCACCCCTCCAAAGAACTAAGAAGTATTATTTCATATTTTCTTTAAGGTTTTTGTGATTTTTCTTTCATTTTTTGTTTAATTCTTTAGTTACACTTAAAACTGGGGAGAGGAGTATGGTGCAAACACATACATAATTCTCCTGTATAGTGATCAGTCATCCCAATGGAGTTTACTAAATTCTACTTTTACTTGGCTATAATTTCTTTACCACATATTACATCCTTATGTATGATTAGATTTATTTCAGGGCTTTCTATTCTATTTAACTGAAATCTCTGCTTAGTGTAACTTTAGTATTGGGATCCTATTTTATTGTTGTTATTTTTAAATATATTTTCAGAGCAGACAGCTCCCATTACTCCTCTTTCTCAAAATATTCTTTGCTCTTTCTACTCACTTGTATCTCTTCTATCAGCTTTATTAAAATTTCATAGAGTTTCAAGGATTATGTTGGACTTTTTAACTGGGATTGGGTTAAAACTCCACATTAATTTTGAGAGAATTGACATTTCCCTCCACTTGCTCTTCCCTCCAAGGCAGTTTCCAGTTAACCCCTTTCCCTCTTCTTTTCATGCAGTCATCTACCAAATGATACCAAAAATGGTATTTTGACCAGTTACTTGAAATATTTATTCATTTCACTTTAATTTACCCTGTATTATCCAAAATTTCCCCAATGATGTTCATGTTAGTTATTGAGGCCAACTTTGCTCTGTATTTTCAAATGAACATGTCAAATGCATCTTTGCATAATTGTGGACACTGGTACCCTTCTTTGCTGTTGTCCTTTAATGTTTTCATGTGACTCTCTATTAAAATGATCACATTTTCTCTTAGTGAATCATGAATATATGTTTACATGACTATACTATATTGCTTTAAATTGCAACATCTTTGAATTTTTGGATAAATATTATATTTCTATATTATTTGAATTCAACATATAATGTTTAATTCTGTTTTCAGAATTTTTGCATTTTCAAAATGCCTATAGTTTTTGTTTGTTTGTATTTATTTGGTATCAGAATTGTGTTTGCCTCATCAAATAATCTAGGTAGCTTTGCATGCGTGTGGAGGGACATCGGTCAACGGGACAGTGGTGAGTTTGGGGTAGAGCAGGCCCCTGCCTCCTGCCCTCCTCCTGGGAGTGTACCTGGCCGCAGAGAACCTGCCTTCTGGTCTTCAGTCTCAGCCACACGTTTCACAGGGCAAGCTGCAGTTCTGCCTGCGGCACGGGGTATGGATCATTCTAATTTTAGAGTTTAGTTCTGAATGATCTGTGATTGCCAAACACCTACACCACATCCTCCAATACAGCATTTATTGGCAATAAAGCTGTTATTTTGATTTTAATCTATGTAATTTCCTTGCTTATCTTTCCATTCTCAGCCATTCCAATACACACTTAGATGACCATTCCAACAGTTTCAATTCATGGTTCCCTGAGTTCCTCTCCTCTACTAATCTTGTCCTCTACCTACTCACCCCCGTAACTGGGGCCCTTCACAATCTCAGTCTCTTATAACCCTTCTTTAACCACCGCCTCCTGCATCTTTCCAGCTCATTCTTTTTAGTACTCTGAGTTCAGAAAACCCTTTGACCTACCAAGACCTCCATTTCACTGATTCTGCCACCTTTTCCATTGCCTCTCATACCCTGATATTGTCCTCCCTTTCCACTTTACCTGGCCAGAATTCCTCAATGCCATTACCTCTTTCTCCTGAGTCCTACTCACTTGCCAAAACCATGATCCTAGTTAAAGCCAACTTTCCACCTACTCTGAGTCTGCAGAAGGAAAACACACGGCCATCTGATTGGCTCATTTTAAATTCAGGATCATGAACTTCAAGTGAACCCTTAATACTTCCTGGCAGACACACTATATTTCCTAATCCATTTATCTCCTACTCTCGTGCTTGACTATCTTGTACCTTTTCCTTTGTTCTCACATTTCCAACACCTCTTCCCACATCCCCACTCCTGAAAACCTCGTTTTCCACGTCCCTGAGAAAAGTGAAGCAACCAGAAGAGGACTTGCACAGGTTTCTACTATTACCTTTGCCCTCTCTGTCCAGCCTATGGGCCCACATACTCTGTCTTCCTACCTGTTACTATAAATGAACTATCCACACTCCTGTCTGAAGTCGATCTTTCCAATTAGAAACTGGGTATTATTCCCTCTTAATTACCTAAGGGCTAGGAAAGGACATCTGTCCAGCAACTGCTCTCTCTTTTCTGGATCATTTCCATTAGCATATAAACATGGTTATTTCTTTCATCTTGAAAGAAACTTCCTCTTGACCCCACTTTCCCCACCACCTCCACCCAGTTTCTCTGCTCATTTTATGGCAAAATCCCTTGAAAGTATTGTCCACACTCACTCTACTTCCTTTCTCCCATTTTCTTTGAAATGGAGATTTCCACCAGGTTTTCACCCTCACTATTCCAGTGAAAATGCCCTCCTCAAGTCCTCCAAATGCTAATTTCAATGGACTTGTACTTGATCTCTCAGTAGCATTTAAAGACAGTGGATCACTCCCTTGGCTTCCAGGATTCTCTGTTTCCTCCTGTGTCACTGTTCACTCTTCAGTCTCCTTAGCTTCCTCTTGATTTAACTTCTCGACATTGGAGTTCCACCAGCACTCAGACCTTCATCCTCTTCTCCTCTCCATCCATGGTCATGCCCTCACTGTCCTTAGTCACATAGTTTTACATGCCATCGATGTGTAACAATTGCCAGATTTCTATTTCCAGACCACACCTCCCCGCGTGCCCCAGACTCATACATCCAACTGCCTAATAGACACCTCCACTTGCATATGTAATACACACTTCAAATTTTACATGTCCAAAACTGAAATTCTGACCTTCTTTCTCCCACCAGCTGATCCCACGCCAGTCTCCTTCATCTCAATTGTTAGCAATGCTATCTTTCTAGTAACTCAACCCTAAAGCCTTGTGGTCTAAGACTCTTTTCATCTTATTTTTCACATCCAACCCATCAGGAAATTCTGTTGGCTGTGCCCCAAAATATATCTAAAATATGACACTTATCACTACCTCTACTGCTAGCACCCGCTCTGAGCTTCTCTCTCTCACCTGGACTTCTGTAATAGCCTCCTGACTGGTCTTCTTGCATCGTCCTTACCCTCCTGCAGTTCAGAAATCCTTTAAAAATTAAGTCGTGTCATCTGCTTCCTCTACTGAAACCACAGGCCCGCAAGGCAGAAGGTTTATACCACCCACACACCCTTCCCTACACCTCACCTCCCATTCATCTCTGACCTCATCTTCAACCCTCCTCCTCCGTTCCAGCCACACCAGCCTACCCATTGTTCCTCAAATAGCCAGGCTTCCACCTTACAGCTTCTGCTACAGCTGCTTCCTCCGTCTATAATGCTCTTCTCCAGATATCCACATGGGTAATGCCCTCGCTTCAAGTTTTTGCCCAAATGTCATCTTCCCAAACAGATCTTCTTTATTACAAATTGCAAGCAACGCCCCCACCACTGATGCCACACTCCTAATTACCATAGCCTGCTGTGTTGCTTTGTGAGCTTTACTGAGATATAATCCATAAGGTATACAATTCAACTATGTTTAGTATATTCACAGAGTTGTGCAACCATCACCGCAATCAATTTTAGAACATTTTCATCACCCCCCAAAGAAATCCAGTACCCCTGACAGTCATTCCCCATTTCCTCCAAATTCCCTTCCCCCGCCCCTGCCAACCACGAATCTACTTTTTGTCTCTATGGATTTGCCTGTTCTGGACATGTTACATATAAATGGAGTCATACACTAGGAGACCCTTTGTGACTGGCTTCTTTCACTTAGCATTAACTTTTCAGGTTCATCCATGTTGTAGCCTGTATTACTACTTCAGTTTTTTTCTGGTGGAACAATATTCCTTTGTATGGGTGTACCACATTTTATTTTTCCTTTCATCAGTTGATGGATATTTGGGTTGTTTCCCTGTTTCAGCTATTATGAGTAAAGATGCTATGAACAATTGTGTACAAGCTTTTGTATAGGCATATGTTGTCAGTTTTCCTGGGAGTGGAATTGCTGGGTCATATGCTAACTCCACGTTCAACCTTTTGCCCGACTGTTTTCCAAAGTGGCTGCGCCATTTTACATTTCTGCCCACGATTCCTCCATATCACCGCCAACACCTTTTATTGTCTATCTTTTTAATATTTGCTTCATTTTTACAACAGCATTTATCACTTTCCATGGTACTACGTCATTTATTTTTTAAGTTTTTTATTGTCTCTCTCTCCTCTACAATGTAAACTCCATGAAGGCAGCGATCTTTGCTGTTTTTTTTTTTTATCTGTTTTGTTCATTGTTCAGAGTGTTTAGAATATAGGAAGTACTCAATACATATTTGTGGATTGGAATGGAATGAGTTTAGTATAACAGATTAAAAAAACCAGGCAATAGTATATGAGAAAGGGAAATATAAGTGGGTCTCAGTTATCAATGCAGAATTTAAAAATTAAATGAAATAGCCCGACCATTTTGGCTCAGTTAGTTGGAGCACTGTCCCATGTACCTAAAGGTCATGGGTTCAATTCCCAATCAGGGTACATTACCTAGGCTACGGGGTTTGGTCCCCAGTCAGGCAAGTGTTTCTGTCTGTCTGTCTGTCTCCTCCCCCCCCCCCCCCACCGCTTGTCTCTCTCTCTTAAATCAATAAAATTTTTTAAAAAAATTAATGTAACTGATTTCTAAATATTTATTTCCAAAAATTTAAATAAAATATTACCAATGAAATAGATTAAGATTACAAAAGCCATGTGTACCTTGGATAGACAATATCAGTGAAAAAAAGATATAACCAGGTACATATTAGCCAGCTACTGGGAGACACAGGGCCTAAGAATCCCCAGCAATGTAAAACAAAAAGCCACAGCTGAAATTTGCATCCTACAAGGCCCATAGTTCATTAACTGTGAAAGAAGCAGAAAAACAAATCAAGGAGCCAGATTATCCTTCAGGAAGCCAGCAGACTAAATAGGTGCCAACCTGGCACCAAGTTTTGTTTTAACTTGGGCAGGCTCATGGGCAGACTTCTGCGCAAGCACCCTGGGTCTTACAGCAAAGCTAGAGTGGGAAGGAAAAAGTAAACAGGAAGGGGAAAATGCGGTGGGGAACGAACAGCCTAGAAGCTTGACACGCTGCAGAATTCTGGTGAGCACAGGCAGAAGCTGGTATGCCACGGGGTCCAATCCAGTGTGGGGTGTGGGTATTGAGTGGGGCAGTCAGCTTTCCTAGTAATCAGTTCATTCCCAGCAGGACCCCAAACACTGACCAAGGCACAAAGAAAAAGATCCTGCTCTGCCTGTGCCAGGGGTTCCTGGCAGGAGTTCAGGCAGGGTGTCAGTTCAGCAAGGGAGGTGGAGGGCAGAGTTCCAGTCCAGGAGATGGGTCAGGTAAGCCGTGAGGGATGAAAGGCCAAGAAGTCTAGCTGTGCGGTCCAACCTCACATATTTCTAAATATATTCCTAAAAATATTTAGAAATCAGTTGCATTAATTTTTTTTAATTCATTGATTTAAGAGAGAGAGAGAAGGGCGGGGGGGGGGGCGGGAAGAGAGACAGACAGACAGAAACACTTGCCTGACTGGGGACCAAACCCCGTAGCTAGGAGCTAGGTACGTCCCCAGTCTAGTGCGGAATGCGTGACGGGCGGGTGGGGAAAGAAGAGGATGACAGAGAACACAGTTTCACACATTTGGCATTTTTTTTTTCCCAAGGGGAGATGTCTGTCTAGTGCCTGTAGGACTGTTTCAGCCCCCACCTAATACATTCCCCCCATTCCACCCAGCAGGGTTCCGCCGATAACCCAATAAGCCTTTGTCATTTCTAAATTGGACCCATTCCCTGAATAAAGAGACTCTCCACAGTGCAGAACCTACATCCACACAGTTCTCCCAACACGTGCTTTCTTCCTCTGCGCAGCCCATGTGGCCCCCAGGGCAGGGCCGTGAGATTCACGGGACATCGGAACTCTGTCCACTGCACTGTGTAACCCTGAGGCTCCCCCTCTGACTGCGCTGACCTTTGGGTGGGGGGCGGAGAAGCAGAAGGCCCACCCTTCCTTGACTCCTCGTATCCCACCCTGTCACCTCCGTTTCCTACAAAACACATGGACGTTGGGGAGGGGGGAGTCTTTCATCTGGGATGCGTTTTCTTTACGAGAGCAAGTGCGCGTCTGAGGAGAGAAGGGAGGGAGAGAGGGCGGGGAAGGGGGTACCGACGTGCCCCGCCGCAGGAGCACCTACACAAACAATCTTCACGCGGTGAGGCACGGAGGGAAACCCTGAATGGGGAAAGTGACTTGGAACTCCGGGAGGGCTGGGCGGCTCACCCTGTGCAGTCCCGGCGGGCGGGGGAGGCTGAGGGATGTAGGGAAGGGAGATGGAGAGGGGGGAAGGGCAGGAGGAGGGGGCGGGGGCGGTCCCGAGCAATTCAATGGCTCTTTGATTTAACAACTCCAAACCCTTTGAAAACATTTTGCCAAGAAAAGCTTGCCATCAACACGTATAATCTCTTATCAGAGGCCCCTGAAAGCCCAGGCCCTGGGGTTAATTCCCCCATCGCATTGAGTTTGAATCAGTTCTAAACCCGCAGCAACATGAAAGCGCCCGAGCCTCCGGCCGCACAGAAACCACTGCGATCCGCCGACCGGGGAGGATTACGGGGCCTGCTCCGCGGCTAGCTCGCCGGCGGACGGGCAGGCTCAAAAGAAAAAGAATAATTAGGGATAATTGCTTGTGTCCAAACACAAGCATTAAGGTCCCCCGTTCCCCTTTGGGACTTTGTGAGCCAGAATGAAAGAGACACCCCCTGTTTTGACAGCTGGACTAGCGGCCCGGGTCCGTAACGGGGGAGGAAGCGCTCGCGGCTGCTGGGAATGCCTCCCAGGTGGGCCGTGGGTGGGCGGGGGCTACAGGGCCCAACGCGGACCGAGCCCACGCGCGTAGCCCCGCTGGCGCGTCGGCCATGCCGGAACTTGGAAAAGAGCGAGTTGTCCCCCCGCCCAGCGCCTGCTGCAGCTTAGGGGCCGGCGGGGGCCCTGGGGGAGCTCACTCCCAGCGCGCGGAGGAGCTTGGCTGAAGGTGGCGCGTGGACTGGTCCTCTAGCTGCCCAAGACGTCGGGCGCAGTAGAGCGCTGGTCGTCACACACTCAAGTTTGCACCCCGAGCCGCATGTGGTCTATTCAGCCCCACCAAAGCTCCCAAACCGGAGTATCTGTCTGATACCAGCTCGCTCGAGTGAGGCGGCCTGAGCCACATTTGCAGACAACGTAGTCCCAAGGTGGTCCCAGCCACATCCAGCTGCGCCCTTGAAGCTGAAGCCAGCTTAGGAGGCCTCCCTTTGTGGCTTGGGAGTGACAGGAGAATTAAACGCAACTACAGAAACGTGTTTAATGTTCACCTGCTGCGTCAGGACTCGCCGACATGGCCCGCAGCCCTGAAAATAGGTTGACATTGGAGTTTGGGGCTAGGGCTTTCTGGAGAAGAGACTCCGCAGGCCTCGGCCGACAACGGCCAACAACCTTTGGGGGCCGAACTTTCTGGGAGGTTAGCCAATTTGCCCTGCGTAGCCCGGGAAGCCACGGTGCCAGAGAAGGCCACGACAGGCCCGGAGGGGTCCTTGAAGCAGTGGGGTGCGGTTGGGAGCAGAAGATGGCTGTGCCAGCGGGATGCCATCTCCTAGGGCTAGGGGAGGGGAGGAAGGAGGGTGGAGAAGGGAGAGAACCTGACGGAAATTTGTATGGTCTTTGAGACCGCCGGAAACCGCCCGCCCCGGAACACCTGGGCCACCCAAGTTGAGGCCTGAACTGCGAAGCCTTGAGGCCTGCATAGCCAAATGACTAGAAAGTCCAGGAAGGGGGAAGTGGATCTTCCAGAAGGCCGATTTTACAGAGCATCACCAACTGGGTTCTCTCGATGGTGGCTGGCAGCCCAGCGGCTGGCGGGGTCCACACCCGTGCAACTCCCAGATGCTTGTCCTGCGCCCTCACTTCTGAATACGGATCATATGTGGGGCTGGAGGAAGAGTGCGGAGGCAGCGCGGCGGACACGCGGACGTGAGTGATTAATTAAAAGGAAACCACATCCGACAAGAAACGAGTTTTCTGAAAGAACTCGAGTCCAAGAGAGGAGCCCTCGACCCTACAGCTGTGGCCCAGACGGATCCGCCAGCTGCTGAGCCCTCCCCACCAGCAGAGGACACGCGCTGGGGCCTGCTGCCCTAGCACAGGGGACGGGCTTGCGAAAACTGTATGCTTTAAATAAAACTCAAGGTTAAAAGTGTCCGGGTTGGCCTGAGACTGGGGGAAGTAGCAGAGGCGGGGGTTGGGGGAGGAGAGGGTGGGACGGCTTCTGGACTAGCTGCCGCCACCTGGGCGCTCCACAGTGGCGATAAATAATAGCACCCGCCCTGCAAGAGTCGCCTAAACTCACCAGGGGTTCTGAGTCTACACAGCAGACACCCCAGTTAGTAAGCCAAGCAGTGTCAGCTTGGGTTCACTAGACAAGACTGTGATGGAGACAAAGATTTAAGAAAGAAGGTGTCCGATTCTGGCAAAATGCACACTTGCCCACATTTTTCTCTCCTTTGCTCCACCCCCATGGTTTTGGGAAAACCCAATGAGAGCAACAAATAGAGGAAGAATGTCATTTGCTGAATATCTCTTTTCATTTTACTTGTAATTGAAGTATTTATTAAAACACCCTCGGGATTAAATACAAAGTAAAGTGTATAACTGTAGGTAGATTTTTAAATGTTTGTGATTGTAGACCTCTGATTGTTTTCTTGGCCAGAGCGTATTTGGGAATATTCTTAGTGAGGAAAGGCATTGTGTTGCTCTGCCGTGTGAGGACGGCCTAGTCCACCTCCCTCTGTGAGCATGAAAGTCAGGGAATGTAAAAGCCTGGAATCACAAAGCACCGAACTGTCGCCTTGTGTAGGAACGGCTGATGCTCTCTGAATGTGCAGACTGCATCACACTTTTCAGGTTAGGCCCCCACTTTAGACGCAATCAGTGCTTTATTTATTTGTTCTAGAAGGGGGTGGTGGTTCTGATGACAGCAAAGGAGACCTTCTGCTCCTTTCTTGGGATTCTAAAATCCTCCCTCTTCGCCCTCCAGCTGCTTAATCAGGCTGCCCTAAACAGGAGGCTTTTGCTTGGGGTTTTCTGTTTTGTTTTGTTTTGTTTTTGAGATTTAATACTCATCTATTTCATCACGCCACACTGGTTTCAACAACAATAACAGCCATGAAATTTAATGTTCAATTTCAGAACCTTGGCCAAGAGATGAAATTATTATACCAATAAAACAATGCTTAGTAAAATCAGAATTTCCACCGAATCTATTCTTCCTTGGAATTGGCAAGACTTTTACTTAAGCTGCTGTGTGGACCTGTTCCCTTCGCAGTTTCAAAAATAGACGAAACTATCCGCAAAGGACGTGAGAAAATGACGTAATAAGCCTGACTGTGTGCCCAGCAAAGGCCAAAGGCAGAGCTACTCCGTACTTCTGCCTGCGGGCTGCGGCCCAAGCAGACCCACAACCAGAGTGCCGGGGCTGCAGTGGCGGTCCGGGCCCTAGCGCAGTGGGGGAGGGGTGGTTAAAAATGAACACAGTTCGGAATCCAGAATTGCTCTTTCAAGTCCCTCCCATGGATTTGAAAGAGACAGTGCAAGTGAAGGCCCCGAAAGCTTAAGCTTCGTGAGTTTTACGATAAATTCGCTTTGGGGTTTAAAAATGCTTGAAAACACGTGTTGCACCACTAGTCTCCGCTAGGGCGGCCACCGAACCAACCTCTCCTGCGTGCGTGGAAGCCACGCTGTTTCCACCTGGCGTCGGGCCCACGTGGACTCGACACTTAGGCTGTGAGGACACGGCTTGGTAATTTACCGATGCCCCCGAGGAGTTTAGGACTTTATGAGGAACTACCCTCAACTGCCCCCAAAAAGGTCTGAGCGGGAGACCGGCTGTGAGCTCCTCCAGCAAGGAGCCCCGGGGCTTCCACCGGCCCCCTCCAGATCTGCACCCGCCGGCTGTTCGGAGGGTGCAGGAGGCTGCGCCCCGCAGCCCGGTCTCCTAGTCTAGGTCGAGACTCGTGGCAGCTGCACTTGTGACCTGAGAGTCCCAGCCAGAAGGACGCAATGTCAAGATCGCACTTCCAGCAAGCCAGCGAGCCAAGGCCTGCTTCTGCCTCCGGCCGAGGGGCCGAGGAAGTGCCGGGCGCAGCGGGCTCACGGCCCCTGCCGAGGGTGCGCGCCTCCGGTTCCGGCCACACGGTTGGCCTGGCGTTGGGGGAGAGGGCAGCAAACAAGATCTTTCTTGGGATGGGAAGCACCTCCATCCCGTCGGGCTGAACCAGGCAGGGTAAGTAGGCCACGCAAGCCCTCCTGGGAACTGGACGCCTAGAGAGATTGCCAGAAACCGCCTGTCCCAACCAAATGGAAGGAGTTCCAGTTTTAAAGCAAATCCCTAGCTTCGCAGTTTAGCGGATGGACCCCGCTTCTACTTTTAGAAGCAAATCAAAGTTCGTATGGAAAAGGCTGAAAGATGTTATTCACCTTTAAGTCTCTGTCTTTCTCCAAAGAGCTGCACACCCCCACCCTTCATAGCTGCCGGCACTACTACAGCGATGAAACCTTTGTTTAGTGGGACGTGAGAATAAATGACAATAAAAGCTGTAATTTTTTAAAAATACAGATTTTTACCAGTGTCTCTATACATATTATGTGCGAAAGTGTGTGTATCTATGTAGACATAGATACATACATATTTGCTAGAGTATATTCTGTGGACTTAAATTTGCATTCTAAAACTCTGCAAAACTAGTCATGTATCCCTACCACATGTGCCAAGCTTGAGTATTTAATTTATTTAATTGGTCTTCACGAAGGCCAATTAAAATATTATTTTCTTAAAATTTTTATTTAGAACCTCCAAAACAGGAAGACACTGAACTTTTAGAATGAAGTCAGTCTACATGTGAAAGAATGACATATGTAAATTGTATTTACAATGGAATGTTTAAAATTCATTTCTTTCTCCGACTTCAGGACATGGGGGTTTCTCTTCTTGGAGGAGCCGTTAGGCAGAGTCAGTTCTTGGCTCCCAGAACAGTGTCTGATGCCGTGAAACACTAAATCTGGACAGATTTACACAGAACAGAAGCTTTCGTTTCACCCTTCAAATTCCAGCCAAACAGCTTTGGGGATTTTTCTATGTTCCAGACCTCCTGAATGTTTTTCCAGGCTTCATGGTTGGGCCGCGGTGTACGGCAGCTCAACCAACATCGTGACGGTATTCGACCCAGCAGAGAAATGTGCCCTGTTCTCTTATTGTGCCCACACTGTGGAACAGAGATGCCTTATGTTAAACTTGATGCAAATTTGGAGATGGGTTTTACATGTAAAAAAGACATATTTTATTTGTACTCTTGTTCTTGAAACTGTTTTCACGCTGTTCTTTTATTTTTTTTAAAAAGTGTTTTTGTGAAGACAAAAAATAAAGTATTCAAGACCATTTTTTCAAACACTATCTGAATGAAAGTAATTTCTTCCCATGGAGACAGGCATGGACTTTCCTCTAACTTTAAAATAAATGACTACTATTTACATCGGTAGAAAGATCACTCAGAAAGCTGCCTGCCTCTGCTGCCAATAAAAACTAGATCGCATTTTCCTCAGATGAAACCCAGAATTCTTTAACTGAACTGCCGGTGTAGCACCATTAATAAATAGCATTTAAAATAAACAGCTATTTTGGAAGAGAGGAAGCTTCTCTGGCAGGCCCTGGCAAAAAAGTTGTACTCTCAGGATGCTTATAACTGACCACGAATAAAATTCAGGACATTTATTGTGAGAAAGATGCAAGTCAAGTTCATATATACTTTCTACAAAAGTGAAAAAGTTTGCATTATCAGAGTTAGTACAGAGAATAGACTAAATAATTCTTTCTGATGCGAAACCAATTCATAGCTGGTGAGATAATTAAGGACATCTTTGCCCATATACATTTAGTCACGTATATTTGAAGGCTGGTGTAAGCCTGACGTGTACTGGCATTTCTGCGGGGCCCCTCCAAAGCACCCAAGAAGCCTAAAATAGTTAAGTTACCCTCATACAACTCCCTTCCCCTCCCTACAGGCACTGTTTGTGGAGAATAGTGGAAAGTACAATGTACTGAGTTAAACAAATATTTAACTTGCTCCATGTCCAAGGCAAATCAGATTTCAGGCCAACATATGGGCTCCAGCTTAGGGCTGGAGACACAGCCTCAGGTTGGGGAGTGAGTGATGTGTGTGGCCACTGTCAGATGCTCTAGCCAGGCCAGACTCTGGGTTATCCACTCTCCCAAGGACTGTGGGGAGACTGAGCTCCGCTTTATTCCAGAACCCATCACAGGTTAGAGTTCTCTGAGGTGGACCCAACATGGTAGTTCCAGATTCAGAATTTAAGCACTTATTTGTCTGAGTTCCTTTAGGGTAGGCCCTATGATTTATTGATTTGGGGTTCCACACATTTAGCACAGTGCCTGGTACATAGTAAGCACTTGCTACAGGTCTGGTAAATCCCTTGAATCATTTAAGTGCCTAGTGAGGAAGATCCCCTTAGTTAGGGCCTTTGGATCCCGGGCGACGGCAGAAGGTGCGGATGTGCTACAGCGGGCGCTAGCCGTGTGTGGCAACAAGCGCTCGAATACGGCTAGTCCCAGCTGGTGTGTGCTCTAAGTATGAAATGCGTACTGGATTTTGAAGACTTGGTATAAAAAAAGAAAGTAAAATACCTCATTAATATTTTTATAGTAATTATATGTTAAATAAGAATTTAGATATATTAAGGTGATTAAAATATATTTGTGGTAGGATGCCTCTAAGATGACCCCAGGGATTTCAAACCCATGTCCATAAGTCATTCTCTCCCCTAGAAGGTAGGCTGGACTTAATGGCTCAATTCTAACAAACAGAATATGGCAGGAGTGATAGTGTAACCGAGCAAACTGGGGCTCGGCCACATGTCGCCTTGCTGCATGACCCGATCATTAGTATTGAAGGAAACAGATTTTTATTTACAGGATTCCAACCTTGGGGGGTGGTTGGGGGCACCCAAACCGAACAGGAGCCCTGTTCTCCCATGAGGCCCAGCACTTCCCCTGCTCCCCAAAAGGGTATAAGCCGAAACCATGCCTCAAAGTTCCCTGTGTCCTTATCTGTTCTTAAGCCAGCTATGCAAACACTTCTCCATCCCTCTGGAAGGTACATTAGTGGATTTCATAGTCGCTATCCTCTGCCAGCAGTTCTCTTCTTCAGGATCTGGGGTACATGTCCTCAGCCTCCACACAGTGGTCCAGAAAACATGGACCGTGTTATACTGGATCGTGGTGGGATCCAGGGAGGCACACGTCCCAAGAGAGTAGCCTCTCTGTATGTCCTTCAGAGAACTAGAAGTCAGCATTCCCTGGTCACAGTTCAGCGTTCTAGGCATCTCTCACCAATACGTGCTTGGTTCAGCAGATTCCAGCACAGCTCCATCAGCTCTCTCCTTACACCATTCCCTCAGCCAGCGTGGCTGCCTTCCTCACTACCCCAGGCCGCATGGTAGAATCCTGACTCCCGGCTGGCATGGCTTCTACCTCACACACCAGCCCTCATGGTGGACCGCTTCACTACCAACTGCAGAGCTGCTTGCTGCTTCCTCTCTCAGACCTCATGGCTGAATCCCCCTGCTTCATGGCTCCATCCTCATGGCAGCTTCCCCCCTGTCAGTCTGCCCTTATTTTTAAATGCTGAACTGGAACTTGCTACGTGTCCTCATATCCAGGCCCTCCTACAATGTGCTACTTTTGCCAGTTCCCCCATATCTTTTACCTTCTTTCAGCTGCCGTCTTTAGTCAAGGCAAGAGTACCCCGTGACACAGGAGCCTCTGGCTCCTATCTCTCACACAGGTGCTGTATAAGCTACATCATGAGTCACTATACAGTCTGAAAATCACGTAGACCTTTTACCTGGGGAGGCGGCACAGCTGTCAACTAGTTGTCAACTTGCCATTGTTATGAAAAGTATCTTAACTGCTGTATGATCCCCTTCCCCCATCTGCCAACCATGGGCTGTGGGGACATTTTCAAGGACCCCCACTTTGTCCCCTGTTTCAATAAGATATAACTTCCAAGATCAGATTATTAAAAGACTGCAACTTCGTTTTTTTAAGATAATTATTTATTTATTTGAGAGAAGGGAAGGGAGGGAGAAAGAGAGGGAGGGAAATATCAATGTGTGGTTGCCCCTCACGCGCCCCCTACTGGGGACCTGGCCTGCAACCCAAGCATGTGCCCTGACTGGGGTTCAAACCGGTGACCCTTTAGTTCACAGGCTGGCACTCAATTCACTGAGCCACAACAGCCAGGGCAAAAAACTGCAACTTCTATCTTGAGTGCTCCTCTCCCTCATTAGCTTGCTTCCTTTCTGTCTCTGTCTCAAGGCCCAACCTCCAGAACAGAACAGACTCTCATGCCAAAGATGCCAAACGGAGAAGAGAAGCCCTGGACGAGAGGTCATGTAGAGAAGACCTCACCAACAGCCAGCACCAACGACCAGCCACGTGAGTGAGACATTTGAAAGCAGACCCTCCTGACCCAGTCAATGCTTCAGGTGAAGTGGCCAGGCCAATGACTTGACTGCAGACTCAGGAGAAACCCTGAGCCTGTCCAGCTCTGTGGCTTGTGCACACCGCCCCACAGCAACTGTGACATAATAGGTGTACATGTTTTAAGCTACGCTTTGGGATAAATTGTTACACAACAATAAATAACTAACACACTGTTATTAAAATGAATTTCTTTTGTTGCTTTTTACTTTTGAAAATGTGGCTACAAACAATTTTAAATTACATGTGTGGTTCACATTGTATTTCTATTGGAAAGCACTGGTCCCTATGGCTTAGATGGGACAAAGGTGCTCCAGGTTTCAGTTGGGACTCCGGGGGGCTGGACCCAAACTGTGGTATAGAAAACCATGAAATAGGACTAAATCTAACAATACATTCTCACCTATAATACCTTGGCTAAACCAATTTCTACTACTTACATATTAAACAGTGTAGATTGAGAGTCAAGAGTTATTATTTTCCCAGTTTAGCCTCCAGTTAGTTGAAAACTACCTAGAGAGACCCCCTTAATGTCTGTTCCAGCTCTAACATATTATGATTCAATAATTGCTCATTTTAGCATTTTCTTGCTACCACGGAGTAATGGCTACATGGGTGATCGCTAATTCAGTTTTTCTTGTAATAATGAGCCCGGCATTAGCAGCTCCACTTGTCCAAAATGATCTTTTGGCAAAAAGTAGTAAGTCAGGGCGGGCACAGTGGACAGCCTGAGACAAAGGAGCATTCTTCAGCACGCCCCTGACTGCTCCCATAATCCTCTGCGGCCCTCACAGCCTTCCTTAGAATCCTTGCATCTCCGTTCCTCACCGCTCCTGACATTGAGAATACCGGAAAACTGTTTGCATTTGATTTTGTAGCTACGATTGAAGTTGGGAAGAAATGAGGGACTTAGGTTTCTGTTTAAGAGCCACAGAGACCTAAGGTGATAATTAGAAAAATACTTAGAATATAATACTTTCTACTGGATTTTATTTTTCCAGTACAGTGACAAGTTCTCATAAGTTTTCAATGGTGAAATGTATCCGTTTCTTTTCATCTTTTGGGCAGAAGGCCACTGGTTTGCGTCTCCTTTGCTCTGGCTATTTACAGATAATCATGGAATGGACCATGTTATAAGGATGAACAGTCTTCTGTGGCTTTTTTCTAAATTTAACTAAGAAATTCTCTTCCTTGTGTCTCAAATGCATCTTATGTTGACAGCATGATGGCCTCTGCAATACGTGGTGCTTCCGAGGGGGTGACTTCTCTGTAGTAAAATTTGGACCAAAGCTAGATAGTCTACTACAAGGCTATCATTGATCGTTTCAATCACTTAAAAGTGACCCTTGATACACATTGCTGAAATATTTCAACCTTGAACTCATGGGGTGAGGAATTAAAGGTCTGGCACTGTTATACAGGCCATCATTCCATACATGTTCGTGGGGAGTGGCTGCTCTGAAACTTTGCATAAAAAACTAGACAGGTTGCCGATATAAGTCAGCATTACTTTGGCAGATGGCATTTACTGTCTCATTATATTTATTTCCACCAGGATTTAGTTTCAGGATTTTTATAACAATATTTTAGTATGTTTTAGATTTTTTTTAGAGATGAGTTTTAGAAAGCTCTTGTTAAACTGAAAATTAATACTATGAGGAAATGATAAACGATGTCACATATTGAGACAATTACAAATCAAAGCCTGATGTTAAGTGACGATTTTAATTCTAGATTTTGACTTTTAACTTTCTGAAACTACATAATTTTTTTCCTAAATAAATCATTAGTATTTGTCTGGGTACACAGAATAAGAAAATCAACCATCTCGGATGATACCAAAGCTTTTCCAAGTTTTCAAACGGGATTAAAGCTGGGTGTGCTATTCTGTCTCCAGACACTGCTTTCAGAACGAAGCAATTCGGTTTTCAAAATGTACTCAATATATGCTTCTGACAACTTTCTGAAACAAGTAATGAACGGCACAGTATGTTAGAACATACTTATATAAATTAATGTCCAAAAAGTGATGGTTCTTAGTTTCCCATTTTTATTCTCATTTTAAAACCAGTTTTCTTTGCTTTAGCCTTCACTATTAAGCACTATTCACTCAAATCTTAGCGCTTTTTTTTTACAATTTGCAGGCACAACACAATTTTTTTTAAATAAAGGAAGCCATTATTTTACTACTGAAATTCTATTACTTATTTTCAGGGAATGACAATTTATATTATAAAGGTTTAGAACATGGAATTTTATATCATCAGCCCTTGGAATGCAATCAAACCGTCTGGAGCCTTTGCCTCTTCTTTAATCCTCCGCCTCCTGCCTCCTCCTTCCTCCTCGTCTACCTTCTTGACCATCTCACATTCTTTCCAGCCACACACCATCTCATTGTTCTTCATTCCCTAAAACTCTCTCACTCTCTGAGGTGGGCCCTCTGCCTTCCGGGCTCCCACAGCACCAGCAGACCCACCCTGGTTCCTGAGCCTTAGACCAATCCACCCTCTGGTGAGTAATTTTATTTCTTCCCCCAGCCCCCTGCCCCTCCCACATCGCTCTGCTGTCAGCAGCCACATCGCATGCTCTCTCTTTCTCTCTTCCTGGCTGACACCAAAGAGGACTCCCCAAGTGGCCTGTCAGATAAACCCAGGTACAGCAAAGGAAATTGTTCATAGGGTAAACTGAGAAAGAGGAGGGACTTATCAGGACTTACATTAACATTATAGACAAGGAAAGGAGTTGACAGGCAGCAGTAAGTTTATGGAGCATGCTTCCAGTTGTCTTTGAAAAGTCCTGCCTTCAACTCCTGCAAGGTCCACGCCCCAGGCACTCCCACATAATTTGCCGTTACCAGCCATGCAAATATTTTTCTAATTCCCACTTCAAACTCCACCTCACCAACAGGTGCCTTTTTGTGCAATCAGGATCAAATACACATGTGGCTCTTATTCAGCTGCTTTGAGAATGTGATGAAGGGCATAAGGGACTCTGGCCGGACCTTCCCTGGTAATTCACTGTGAGGCTCTGGGTGGATCCAGACCCTCCCTTTGTTTGACATCCAGCACGTGACTCCTGCCGTTGACTGACAAGGGTGGGCTTGCAACAACGTTATTTCAGGAGGATAATAACCAGCCATCATAAATTCCTTTTTTAATAGTTTATTGCAGGTTGTAGGCTGTTGACAATGACTTTATTTTACAGCATGAAGGAAAACAGTTCCTTGTGCCTGCTAGTCTCTAAAACCACTTTAAGCCTTTTTAGTACCCTCAGAGAAAAGCTAGTCTTTCATGCAATGAATCATAAATAGTTGAGTGAAGACAACCACTGTTAAATAGGAAGAGAGAGGAAGGGCGGAGAAAAAGAAATATCTGTTTGAGATACAAAAGAAATGTTCTAGGAGCCAGTCCCATGAAAATAAAAATTGCAATCCAACCTTGAGGGCCATCCTTCTACATCTTACTTGCTTGGGTTGATAAACGAAGTTGAACAAAGAACTATCTAAAAGCCTTAACCACAACTACATAGAGAAATAAAAATGAATTGGAAGAGGCTCATTCCAAGATCTGAAGGAGGAACTCCGGGTTTCATTTCATTGCTTGTTCTGTGGGAGGCACATCACTTCATTGCTAATTCCCTGCAGTGAAAAAGACACACATTACAACTTTCGTCGAAAATCTCATATTTTGCTAAGATTTCTACATCTTGGCTGCGAATGATGCTGCAAGAGATCTTCATCACTGTCAGTTCCTCTAGTTCCAGACCACACACCAGCGCCCGTGCCAAAAACGGCCGCGATGAAACAGAGAATAATGTTACGGACGTTTAGTTAGAGGGCAGAGTTTATAAGCACCTGTGCATCTATTTTTATTTTCCTTTAAAAATGGGGAAAAAATTTAGTGAAAAAATATTTAAGCCCTAAAATATCTTTTTAAAAAGCAATCCTTATAAAACACGCAGAAAGTTGAAACCCTACAAGTCAGGTAGATATGTGACTAATCGTATTTTTGATGTATCTCTCTGCCTAGTCACTAACTTTAAATGCCATATAAGAATTTGTAATCCACAGTAAATTATTTCATAGAAATAATTTAAGAGGGCAGCTGACTAATGTGAAACATTCTAGTTTCCACCAGCTGTTGGCTGCCAAACATTGTATAAAAAAAAAAAGAAAGAAAGAAAGAAAAAGGTTCCAGATATAAGTTGACATAAATTATAGAGACTGTAAATCTCTAATGATCAGGTGGTGGTTAGAGATTATCGCGTTTAGAAGACACGGAAAAACCATATTAAACACCATGAAGTCTTTCCAAGTTCCATTCTATACACCAGGAACTGGGTTTTAAAAAATCCCCTCGAAGCCTTTTAACTTCTTTGTTTAATGCCCTAGACTCAATGTCCTACATTTCAAAATACATTGTAATAAAGTTTATTGAGCATAGAAAGCAGAGGGGAAATCAGATTTTAATTGCCAGAGAGACTGCCTGTGCTCTGTTTTTAAAATGTAAGTTACAAAATTTAGCTGTTAAACTAAAACTTTTAACGTTTTTCAAATGGTTCTCTCAGGGTATCCTTTTTTACAGCAAAAATCAGAATAACTCAAAGTGATAATTATCCAAATAAAAATTATAAGGCGTTCCTCCCACCTTTCAAATTCTTAGGTTTTCTGCAAAGCTGAGAAACTTTGAGTGGCAATAGTGTTCAGATTATAAAAAGCAGCAGCATGTGAGTGAAATTGGGCAGAATTGGCCTGACAGGGAGTCAGAAACCAGAAACAGTGACAGGCAGCCGCTCAAGTGGCAGCATTATTCACATAGAGATCCATGATTAGGGCAATTATTTCTCATTTAGAGGATTTACTATAAAGTGCGGGGTGTGGGGGGAATAGTAAGTCTGGTTGAGAAAATTAATTTTCTCCTTTAAAGATTCACTTCAAATCTTTACTCTTTCCTTCAAGATGTGACTCCAAAGTAAGACATTCACGTCAAAGATGGTTAGAGTCCTAATTCTGTACACTGCCTTCTAAGCATATTCTAGAGGCCCATTAGACACCATGTGAACTGTAGACAGCAGTATTCTACCACCCCGGCACTTAACATCTGTGCACCAGCTTCTTGGGAACAGAAATGGAGACATGTGCATTTTAACATATTCCAAGCATATAGTCACAGGGGAAAATCTACCTTTCACCATATATGGCCATCGCGCAACTCTGCCTAAGAGCTCAGTGCAGATATTTATGTCGTATCCCTACCCCCCCATCCCCAGGTTGGCAGAGGTTTAAAGGAATACTTTGGGGAGGCCCCTGCAAAGTCTCTCTTCTAAGATATGGATGGTGCTGATGGAAAAAGCGGAAATGCTTTTCTGAGCGTGAACTGGACTGTCACTGTGTGGGGTATGTCAGAGAATTTTTTATCGATCTTTCTGAAAGTACCTATAGATAGAAATATTTGCAGTTATTCTATATGCTAAACTTTTTGTTTGTGTCAGAGTTTGGGGGGGTTGTTTTCTGTTTTTTAAAAACTTTTTGTAAGTTGTGATTTTGACCCACTCCTTTGGGGACTATCTCCGCAAGCACTGAGATTCTAGTGATGGAAAAGAAGATCAGGGGGATAAAGTGATATTTTGTAAGGGAATTTAAGTGACTTGGGGAAATTGTCCAACACGGCTATATTAAAACCTTGCTGATTACTATGGAGGGGAACACAACTAATAGGCAGAATTGCAATAATGGTATTCCAAAGGAGAGGTGGTGTTAAAAATAACACTTAGGGCGTTGGTGGGGTGGGGGGAAGTGGTGGTGGGAAAATGGAGACAACTGTATTCGAACATCCATAAAAAAACATATGCTGCTTATATTTTAGTATCTTTGTGATTGTGTAGCGGGTAAGAAGTCTACTGAGGCTTCGGGGTATGCAAACAGACCGCTGTCAAATATCTACGGGATTCAGGAGCCCCGGTTCGGGAACCACCATGTCCGTCACATCCTGTGTTCTCTTAATTTCTCCTCCCTTCCACCCTTCGTTGGGAAGAGCCTGCAACATCTCTCCGCGAGTCGCCTCGTGACCCAAACAGCGCTTCGGTCTGTGACCCTGGGACACCGCACTGGAGACCGAGATCGTCCTGGGAATTCTAACACGTGATCTTGTTCACCGGTCGTGGTTTTCATGACAGTATCGAGATTTGTAGAATCTTAACCGTAAATCTTATCATCGATGTATTACTAAGAGGACAATAATTACTGCTAGTAAAAAATAACACCAACATTTTCATAAATATAATGTGCATAATTAAACTAGTGTCAAACTAGCACGCTTGCGTGTAGCAGCCATTTAAAGGACACGGAGCAGGCGCCCTCGCCTGGTCGAGTGAGAAACGACGATGATGCCCAGTCTCGGAGATGGACCGATAAGAGGAGCGGGGTCCGACGGCCTGCGAGCCTGTGCGGGTGCCCTCTGCTCTTACCAGCTCTCTGACGGTGGCTGTCCCTTAGCAGAAAGGCGTGGACATGATAATATTGGTCCTTCTTACCTCACCGTTGTTGTGACGATTCAATAAGAGAACAATATAATAGTGTTTTGAGAGCTGTCAGATGCCACAGACCCACAAGGTACTATTATTATCAGATTTTTAATCACCCTGCAATAATGGGGTGCCGTTTTCACGTCAGTGCTAATGTAGGGCTCCCACTGACAAGAGAATAATCCAAAGAATGCCACTGCCTCGCTCAAGCTCTCTGGAAGGAGCCCGCGTGCTCCGTCTCGGCGCCGCCCGCTGCTCCCGGTGCGGTGCGCACTCCGTGTCCAGGGCATCCACCACGAGGAGGGTCAGCACACGTGTGCTCACAGCGGGTGTGACTCTATGAATCACCCTCTACCTGCGGGTCTCCCACACATGCTGATAATAAAAGCTCCTCTAACACCTCTGGGATCAGAACAGACCTCTGGAGCACAGAAGTTTCAAGTGGCCAGTGCTGTCTGGCCTATTCTCTCCTAACGCAACAGTAGTGTGTTAACTGCTTTTCTACTCAGTTAACCCTTCCTGCAAAATATATTTAAAACTCGTTCAGTACATTGTTACATTGGAGTGGTTTTAGAGCTCAGGGAGGGGGGCCAGGGGAAGGCCTTAAAAATGTTAATTAACTGGAGGGCAGAGCTTAACATTCTGGACTCCAAGATGGTATTTAAGCCTATTTAGATTTTCTCCAAATTCTCTAAGGCTAACGTAACTTCTGAATGTACCTAGTAATCTCTAATTATTTGTGGAAATGGTAGATGTGAGAAGACCAGATTAAACCCACAGATAATCCCCAAATCTCATTTTAGCCAACAGTACAGCTCTTTTCCCACCAAGCCAACCCCGGAAGAGCAAGGCTGACTGGAGTCCCCAGCTCCCTGTTCTCCTGCCCACCCTCTGGTGGAGATGTTATAACCGGGCCAAACTGCCAGAAACAAAGCCAGCAAAGGAAAGTGGATAATCAGGGGCCTGGGCCCACTGCCAAGCTGGAAAAGCAGACACTGAGAAGTGGAAGACACTGGAGCCCTAGCCTAAAGGACTGGCCCCCATGTGCATGCCTTGCGAGCCCTGGGCTACGTTTTCAGAGGCAGCAGCACACTGGGATCATTGCTGTCTGCCCCGTCTGACCAGCTGTGTGTTCATCCAGGATCAGCAGGACCACGCTGTCATCTGCAGCCGCCTCTCCCAGCTCATAACTCCAAGGACCCGGCTGCAGACCGACCCAAGCACTCTCCTCAGTCACACGCGGTCTCCTTAACAGGACGAGGAAAGGAGGAGGAAGAGGAGGACTTTATGCGTAGGCCTACGTTATCAATCCCCCAGATGTTAACTGTATTGTTTTCCCCTCTTGGTGCTTTTCAGTTTTTCTAACTTGACGATTTATTTACATCAGAACAGAAATGGTTCCCAGTTCTTTTGAACCCAATCTAGTTTTAATGACCCTAAAAATTTTACATGGTCCATAAGGTTTTTGAAATTTCAAAATAAATATCGTCAGGGAAACAAGTTGATGCAAGCCATTTTAGAATACAGTTTTTCAAAAGATGAGAATGTTTTATGAGACAGTTTCATATCTACTCTTGGTAAAACACCCACGAAGAGGCAATCTGATTTTTGGTAGGCTCATTCCTACTCTCCACCCCTTTCTCCCCTACTCCATTTCCTAGGCTATTTCCATTTATATTGGAGCTCTCTGGACTAGAATAAATAACTAACTTCGTTCAAATGCATAAGGAATTAAACTTGGAAGCAGAAAGAAAAGGAGAAACGGAGATGACCTGATGGAGGGGATTCCCTGCAACTTCTCGGGGAGGGATGATGGAAATGTACCGAAGTCTGTACTGAGAGAGAAGACCTGGTGTGCAGGGGGGGGGGGGGGGCCGCGGGGGGGGGGCGCGGGGGGGGGGGAGAAAACAGAAAAAGAATGGTGGCCAGCCAGTTAGATTTAAAAAGCTGGCTCCCAAGTGCAAAGGTTCTGAATCACAGAGCTCGGGATTAGCATACTTCATTTATGTTCTAAAATTATGTCCTTCAGGCTCACAACACCTCCAGGCCTCAGTGTGTGCAAATACTAGGTCTCCAAATGCTGCGGCGGGGTTCGGGCCTTAGGGAAGTAGGGACGCAGGGAGCAGCCACTGTTCTTCCTAGGGCGGCCTTCCCTGGAGGCCGCAGTGACTGTCCCCAGGTTCGTGGGGCAGTGGGGCCTCGAGGCCAGCACAACCCCCTCACTCAGGAGTCCTCGTGCTGGCATGGGCCGCGGCGGCATGGTTTGGTCACTTTCAGAACTCCAGTCCTCGAGTCACAGGGGACGTCAGAGCCGGTGCCTAAGAGGGTGTTTTGGGCTAAGCTGCCTGGATCCCGACGGCTCCCCGGCCCTCCTCCCACTCGGGACCCCGCCCCTGGGCCGCCTCCGTGCCACCGCCGCCCCCCCCCTCCCGCCCCCGCGTGCTCCGAGAGCCGCTGGCTCCTAGGCTAGCCAGAGCCTTCAGTCCTTCTAGCCTGCCACCCTGCGGCCACTGGGGAGAAAGCAGCACCGCCGCTCGTCTATCCCGGCTACCCAGGGCCGCTGCTGCTGTTGCCACCAAGATCGTGGGCAGTTGGGTTGCCCGCGGGTGCACAGCACTTGGGCAGGAGAGGAAAGGCTTCGCTCGGAGGGGAATGGTGGTGATCCCTGCGGCACCAAGACCCCCTGGGATCTTCAAGAAGTTTCAGGCAAGTGTGCACCATTCCTTCTACCGGCCCATCTAAGGCTGTTTACCCAGAGCAGTGAAGACAGCCTGGGAAACCCTGTCCAACGCCGGTGCTCCGGGCTGCATTGACAATAACTTGATGACCTGCTAAGGGAGGGCCTTGGATCTGCAGTGTGGAGGTAGGAGGTAGCCACTACCTTTGCAGAGCGGTGCTGAAATGTTTATTTCATTTTAATCCGCCCCCCTCCCCCTGCACTGCCTCTACTAGCCCAGGGGAGTTACAAATGACTTCCACATCCTGGTAGGACGTGGGTGCATGGCTTGTCCCTTAGCCAACCCAGCCAGTGGGTTTTCGGCTGCCAGAAAATGTGTTTCCCATCCCACACTTCTTGCACAAGGACAAAATATAATGTGTCTAAAAATGGCGAACTTCCTATAGGCTTCCCTTACCCACCCCAGTTGCCCACTTAGGAATAAGACTAGTGTGACAGGGATTCGATGGAAACCTGTTTTCCTTTGTACACCCCAGATTTCTGCTGGTTCAGTGTCCCATGTCAGGTGAAATTATTAATGAGGCTCTGAAGAGAGTTGATAAGTCTTACTCCTTCCCCTTAGAAATTCCAAGTGGATTTAAATCACTCCCTGATTGCTGCAGAGGGTCTGTGTTTTATGGGAGTTCTCCAGTGGGCTTTGACGTATTCTCTTACCAAATCTATTTCTCAGCTTCAGGCTCCTGAATAAATTACGCACCCCTTCTCTCAGCTGCCACTCCCCCACCCTGCTCCAGTGTGAGCAGTGGAGATGCCCCTGGACACAGCTTGGAAGGGGAGCTGTGGGACACATAAGTCACCAGTCCTGGGACAGCCATATGCCACTTGCTTGACTGGGAGATTACGAACGTCTAATAGAATGGTCAGGGAACTGGGGTCCCTGGACCTTACTCTGTACAGATTTACCCCTTGCTTGCAGGATCACTTAGCTAACGTCACCATTTCCTTTCTGGAGCTTGGCTGCCTTGTCAGGAGAAGGCCCGTTAGACCACTCACTCAGAGAACACCTTAACATCCCCTGATGAAATCACCTTGGAGCGTCTTTAACAATTGCCACATGCCAGCAGTTCGAGCTAATTGATGTCAGGCAGGCCTGTTGTGATGACTGCAGACTTGTATTTATTTTGGTGTTTGCATGAGGGCTAGAGAGGCTAACAGGGAAAGGGGAGCGAAGGCCCCTGAGAGAGCCAGGAGGCATTTCGCATTATCTGCCAAGCTACTTGAAAAAATCATTGTCATCCAGCTTTCTAGGGGAGCAGGATGGGGCACGGCTAAGTTGTCCGTTTGGATGTCTGCTCTTCCTATGGCCATACCTAACAGGCCACTAAAGTCACCATTTCCCTCGTTCACACAATGTGTGCAGAGGTGATCTCCCTGGGAGTTTCAAGAGCAGGTACTTCTGGGGCTGAGATTTGTTGCATTTCTATGGTTCACATCACCAGGGGCCTCGGCTGCACAAGGATTCCTGGATTCTCCAGCTGGGCCTTCCCAGGCAGGGACGAGGACCTTGTTACCCTTTTCTTATTTCGAGTTTTACTAAAACAACATCATCAACAACAACAAAAAGTAAAACAAACAAAAAAAATCAAAATATACAAAGGCATAGACATCTGGCATGTTTACCAAGCACAGATTTCTTAGCCTAAAATAATTAAAGCCTGTCAGACTTGGCTGATCCCGCCTCTGGCTGGGCTCATGGGTTCAGATTCCTTGTCACCCACATCAATGTTGCGTCATCAGGCAAAGTTAGTTCCCCACACTCTGCTCCCTTGTCTTCTCCAGGGGGGGCCTCCAGCTGGGCTGGACTCCCACTTTTGTGCACCCCCTCCTCCCACCCATGGCCTCTGAGCCAGAGGAAAGCATTTTCCAGTCCAGTGTTGAGGCTCCTCCCTGTGCCTCTGGGCAGTCCCAGGGTGTCCCTGAGTGGCATGCAGGGAGGTGCAGAGCCCTCACCTGTCACACTCTCTCTCAGGCAGCCAGCCCAGACCCCACCCTTCCAGAAGCCTGCCTACTTTGTATTCACTCCTCCCCTCCCCACCCCTTCCCCAGCCAGCCAGCAACCGCCGGCTGAAAACCACCTGTTTTGTGTTTTGAAAGCCTGGAAGCACCCGCATCCTCCACCCTCGCAGACCTCCCACTGAGTTCCAGTTTCCCGTCCAAGCTCCAGATCTGAGTTCTCCACTCATTTGAAGAACATGGGAGCTTGTTACATATTCAAGCCTTTTTTTCTTTTCTTTCTTTCTTTTTTTTTACTGGCTCAGGTTGCCAATGGTCCTTCTCTCCAGGGAGAAGTGGTCTTGTAACGTTCTAAGCCTGACAGCCTTCAGGGGCTGTCCTCAGTCTTGTCAGAGGTTAGAGTGCCTGCAAAATCACAGTCATCTCTGCAGGGCACCATGTCACCGGTTAGTCCCCTCCAATGTGCTGGGAACAGTTTTACAAGCAAAAAACATGACCCTGCTAAGGCATGTCCTATAAAATCACAAGTAAACAAGTTCACACACACAGAAATAGGACTCTACCCAATTGCCTGAGTGGCAGTTTCGGAACGTTCTGTCATTGCTAATTTGCTCAGTAATTTTTCCAGCCTTCTGCCAACATTTGCTACCAGGCAAGTGGGAGCAGGTGTCAAAGGTTGCAGAAAAACTTTTGGAAGATTAAAAAGTTTAAAACTGACAAATACCTCCCCCTGTCACAGGCAGATAATGGCCTTCCAAACATGTCCACTCATGAAGCCCCAGAACCTGTGAAATCGTTGCCTTACATAGCAAAAGTGGCTTTGAGGGTGTGATTAAGTCAAGGAAGGACCTTGAGATGGGACAGTTGTCCTGGATTGGCAGGGTGGGCCCCATGGAACCACAGGGGCTCTAATAAAACAAGGGTCCTTTTCCTAATGAGAGGGGGAGGCAAGACAGTCAGAGAAAGATGTGAAGAGATAAACTGAGGGCTTTGAAGATGGAGGAAGAGGCCAAGAGCCGAAGAATGCTGGAAACCTCGGGAGACAGACAGACAAGGCAAGTGAGCGGATCCTCCCTGGAGCCTCCGGAAGGAACAGATCTCTGCCCACACCTGGATTCTAGCCCGGAGCCCCATTTTAGATCGCTGACCTCCAGAGCTGGAAGTTTAAAGTTTTGCATTCTTTAAGCCACTAAATTTGTGGAATGTTGTAACAATGGCAACAGGAAATCAATACTCTCCATTAACTTAATTGTTTATGTGACTTGAGATTTGATGGGCACGCCCTGATACAACATGAAGAATAACAGTGCATCCCCATTCTTTTTTTTTTTTGGTAGCTGTCATTTGTCATTCACTCACTGCCCACACTAAGCCCTGCAGGGCCAGTGCGAGTCGGTGATTCACTGCCAAGGGAAACCTGTCCCCGGCCAGGCCCCGCCCCAGCCATTTAAACCACACCTTCCACAGTGGGGCCCGGGCCTCAGAGTTCAGAGTCTCCCGGGTGACCCCAGTGTGTGGTCAGGCCGCTTCAGGGTCCCTCACCAGTCAGACTCTGTCCTTTACCCGAGACATGTAGACGCTTGCTGCCACTGTGGGTACTGGTCTGGATGTGCCAGCTCCAGTAAGCACGATGCGTGCCCCAGTGCCCCTCTCAGGGGAGCATGGAGGAACCTTACTCACTGTGTGTGGCTGAGAAGGTGCATCAGGCCTCTCCTTGTGTAAGTGTGTATTAGGGTGACCAGCCCTCGTAGCTTTCCCAGGACTTTTTGGGGAAGGGGGAATTCCCAGACATGAGCTTTTTAGTGCTGACATCAGGCACTTGCACAGGGCACTGGGAGCCTGAGGTCCACAGAGTAAACTCCTATGGTTGGGTGGTAGCACCCTGGTCTCAGACGAGGGGCGTGTGTGCATGAGCGTGTGCAGGGATGTGTCAGAGTTCTGTGCATGTGTGTGAGAGTATGTGAGTGTGTGTGAGTGTTGCATGAGTGTGTGTGAGAGTTGTGCATTAGTGTGGAGGAGTGTGTGTGATAGTGTGGGCGTTCTGGGGACAGCCCATCTCACCAGCCCAGAATGGCCCCACCGCCCTGGCCTCTGAACCATCTGAGGGCTGGCCTGCATCTTGCCAGAGAGCAGCCCAGAGGAGAGTCTACCCTGAATGGCTCAGTGAGCTCGGGGTTTGAGCTGCTACATTTATTTGCTCTATGACAGTGTAATTAGCCTTTTCTCTTGTGAGGAATGAAAGGGCAGTGTGCTTTCTGACAGCTGGGGGAGCTGCCTTCCTGCCCGGGGAAAATCTAGTCTCTCCGCCCGCCAGTACTGTTACACCTGTTCAAACAAGGACCAGAATAGGTATTTATTTGAAGTTCAAGAGGCCATATGAGCCATGGCCTAAATATAGGCCTGGATATAATTATAAAGATACTTAATTCTTTGTTCTGAAAGATTTTTGCAGTCCGCTGTGCCTGCAGAGGCTCGGGCAGTTTCCTTGACCATGTGTACTCAGAGACTGAGTACAGGCAGGGGTGAGGACACCTCTCGGGGAGCGGAGCGCAGGGCGCGAGGCTGGGGAGCACTGAACAATGCTCAGGGCAACGACTCCCAGGGCCACCAGGGAGGAGGCTAGATAAAGATGCAGACCTGCAGGCCCTCTCTTGCACGTTGTTACTCTTTGGTCTTAGACTGGAGACCAGAAACCGGTATTGTTAAAGTTCCCCAGGTGATTTTGATGATTACCCCTGACCTAAGGCATGGGGGTGGGAGACGCTCCTTCCTTTGAGGCCTTTCTGGGACCAGGTCAGGGATACTAACGATGGCCATTTCCAGGGTGCCCCTCCCATGCAGGAGCCTGTCGTCATTGTTCCCATTTTCCAGAGGAGGCAACGGAGTCCTTTCACCCATGTCTCTGCTGTCTCCTGAAGCACCCCAGGGCAGGATCCACCATGTCCTTGAGACCACAGGCTCTTTGGAGACTCTGAAAAGAGCTATAAGCCCTCTCACCATAAAACTGCACCTGCACGTAAGATCATGCACAATTTCAGAGGCTTCGTGGAACACCTTGAAGCCCTCCCAAGGACCTCTGGTCAAGAATGTCCTGAAGGACATTCCCTAAGGGGAGCCCACAGACAGGCATCCCACAGCAGGATCCTCAGCAGCCTGAGGAAGGGCTTCTGGGGCCCTTACTGTGAGGTTTCCAGGCTTTCAAGTCACGTTGGGGGTGCTGTGGGTACAAGAAGTGAGGATGAGACACAGGCTGTGTTTCTAGGTTAGTGGAAAAGACACGCGTGCACAGGCAGAAAGATAATACGAAGGTCAAGGCAGTTGAAGGCAAGCCCAAACAAGGGCCAACACTGCTGCTGCTCGGTCAGTGAGGCGCAGGGGCTGCGGGAGGAGCGAGAGGTTGGCCATTGAGGCTGAGCTGTGGAGGAGCCTGGGCCATGCTGGGCAGGAAGGAGAGGACTCTGGGCAGGGAGAACCTGGTGATGCTTCTGGGGAGGAGAAGAGAAAGCCACACCCAGAGCAGAGACAAGGAAGGCCAGGCCAGGCTATTAAAAAAATAATAATTTTGTGTGCTAAGAAATGACTACCCCCTACCACAAAAAAGGGGGGAGGAAAAAAAGAAACGGATAAGAGAAAGAAACGCTCAAGAAAGCGATGACCTTTGTGGCCATTGGAAAATATGCTTACATTGGTTTATACTAAACAATGAAATAAGTTTGACACAAAACATAATGCTAGAGAATTTTAGTGTTCACAAAAATTACAGAATTTATTAAAAATTGACTTAAGCTCCCCACAGACAATGAGGTCCAGCAACAGGTCCTGAGATGAAGTTGCCTGGGAACCCGACAGTTTATCCCTGGGACTGACTGCATGCATCACCTCATTTGCAAATTTTGTCAGAAGTCTAAATTTGGGTTCTTGGTGAAAATGGGGGGTTGAAGCCGAATGGCCTTCCTGCCCACCTTCCCCACCTTCCCTCTCCTCCACCTGGTGCTACACACTGTGGCAATGTGGCTGAATTTTTGCAGGGAAAAGGAGTGGGGCCTGGGAATGGATGTGTTAGTTTGTACGGATGGGAGAAGGCTCTCGACCCCACTGAGTTTCCTCCTTTGTCCTATAGGGGGAGCCGTTGCAATTTTGGGAAGGGAAAGTACAGGAGTCCCAGCAGGGGTGATGGGGAGCGCGAAGAGGACTGGGTGTGGGAGAAACGGGAGGCTAGAAGATTGGCCCCGAAACAGTTGCAAGGGGAGGGGTGGTGGTGGTGGTGGTGGGAAGGGTGGGGTTCAAATTCGAGGAGAGCCTGGACAAGGGCCGGGGAAGAGCAGATGCAAACCCAGGAGGATTATCCCTAGGGGCCCAGGGGTGAGAGAGGAGACTAAGAAGAACCCTGGTTTTGCTTGAGGGTGACTGGGCCATGAAGGCTCCACGGACAGAACCAGAATTTGCAGGGCCTGAAAGGTGAAGGCAAGTTCTGCATTTGTCCGTCCTCTGGTGGGCAGCAGGCAGGCTCGGCAGTTCCTTAAAACACAAACTGTAGGCAGGACCTCCTGCTCGCCTGGCACTGTGTTCCCTGAGGAATGTCCCAATTCTGGGGGCCTCCTGCTTTTTCCAGCTGTGCCCAGGACACGGGCACCATAATGTAAGACTTGGGTTCTTTAAATAGACCAGGGAGCTCAGCAACTCCATGGCAGGGTGCCTTGCAGATACATGCAGAATGTTTCATAACACTTAGACATAGGAAAATGAGTAATAAAAACAAAGCCAAAAGTGCCTCCGTGCCATTAGGTAGAGGCAGAAATAGGGAAATGTGTTGGCTGGGATGAAATTTTACTCATTAGGAACAGCGATAAAGTCTGTGTGGAAGTAGAAGGAAGTGTGGAGTTGGAGGCCTGTTTCCCACAGGGGTCCTGTTCGCTGTGAGTTTCAGAAATGCACATTGCTACTGTCTGGGATTTAGGCAAATAAAGTTTCCTGCTTCCGAATGTAATTTCTTTGCATAACAATGAGCTTACTAAACAGACCCAGAAAGTATTATAAGATCACTTAACCCATTTTAAAAAACAATTAAAAACATGCTGCAAACCTGGTTCCGAATGTTTAGACAAAGCCACATATGACTCCTTTGAAAGCATAATAGCAACATAAAGATGCATTTAGCTCTCTTCTCATTTAAAAAGACTCCTTGTAGTTGGACAGGGATATGTTACTGGTTCTGGCCAATAAAATGCAAGTGGAAATGTCCCCATTACTTCTGGGCTGAGGCAGTGAATTCCCTGTGTGATTCTCCAGTTTCCCTCTTCGCCAGTGACAGGGGGAGCCTTGGGCTGAGATTGATTGTGGATTGTGGAGACGTGTAATTAACACAGTCCGTCCGCATTGCCACTTGGAGGACGGCTGCCTGAAGGTCACCTGGATGTGCACTGGACTTCCCATGAGTGAAAAAATTAACGTTTGTTGGTTAAACCCCTGAAATTCAAGGGTTGTTTGTTCTTGCAGTAAAACCTAGCCTGCCCTGACTACCATACTCTTAATTTTCTGTCCTTGTACAGGCAATTTACTAACTCCCCACTTCAACAGAGAGGATAAATGGTGCTTTAAAAAATCCTTTTCCCCGCACTCTCGTTGCGAACTCTTTCTTGTGCAGCCCGGAGGTTGCATGATGACATGTGGCCGTGCATTTGTGTTCCTCAGAGCTGGTCTTCTATCCCCTACCCGCCCCCCAACTTCTTCTTTTTGAGAAAAATTTAAAATACAAAGCAAGACAAAAATAAAAAAACAAACACCCCAGTTCCCACCACCCAGAATTCACAGTCATTAAAATTTTGTTGCATTTGGTTCAGATCTTTTCATGAAGGAAATAAAGAATTGCAGTCACAGCTGGGGCACGTGCCCAGCTCCCAGCATGCTCTTCAGTCGTACCCGCCCCACAGAGGCCCGCCCTCATGCCCTGGGGTAACCGCTGATACAGATGTGGGTGCTTCCGCTGAGTCCTCTTTATGTTTTTACATCATATGTATTTGCTATAAAAACAGCCCGTTCAGGAGGGCTCCATCCTCCTGACCTAATTAATGTCCTCCCAAAGGCCCCACCTGCTGACACCACAGCCTTGGGGATGAGAGGTAAACATGAGTTTGGGGCAGACAAAAGCATTCAGACCAGGCACATGTCAACAGAAAATCGGATACTAAAAGGTGATATATTCACAAAATAAACTATTAAGAGTGAATATATGTGTGTGTCCACACATATATAAAATATCTCACTGTCAAATCTCAAAATATAATTCTGAATCAAAAAATCAAGTTCAGATGTCCTTTATGTGTATGTTAAAAACATAAAACATGAAATTGAAATATATATAAATAATATCAAAACACAGAAAGGCCTCAACGGAAGCGCCCTGCATTCACTCATATCAGCAGTTCCCCAGGGCATGAAGCCAGGTCCTGGAAGAGGTCCCGACTTCTCCCAGATGCGAGGAGGGCAAGTGAGGGCCTGAGAACATGGGAGGCAGAGATTTGGTGGCTGGGTGGGTGCTAAGTCTGTGGTCAGTGGGAAGGAGAGCTGTGGGGGCCTCTCAGAGCTCCCCAGAGTACCTAAAAGACAGGTGGTGAGGACCAGGGTTGGCTGTAGCTTCACGCAGCCAAAGGAGCAGCAGTAAAGAGGGAAAGCAGCAGGGCCCGAGGCCTCAGCCTCCCCTCCTGCCCCTGCCGTTGTTTAGTACCGTGTAAGCCCAGCTTTCCTGTAGGCTCCCAGGATGGGGGAGGGAGCACTCTAGTGTCTTTCTAATTTAATTTTGGAGAACTAAGGGAATGTGACATCCCCAAAATGGATACTGTGGCTTGAACTGCACCATTGACTACACAGGTATGTGACCTGTGCTGTCACCACTCAGGAGAGCCCTGCACTCGGTTTACCACTGCTCTCACCGCCTCGAAACTCTCAATAACTTTAAACAAGATGCCCCACTTTTCATTGTGCACTTACATGCAAATTATTAGCCGGTCCTGCAAAATGCATGTCCGAGGCATCTTATGTCTTCAGGGGGGACCCTCACTGAGAGCTGGAGCTGCCAATGAGAACGCCAACCCCTGGGCAAGCCCGCCACACCACTACCTGTGTGGAGACCACCGCGGGGCCGTTCGTGCAGATAGGGCGCCACAACGTTCGTTTGCCGCCGGGACTGGGTACACACATCTGCTTCACGACAATAGAGCTAAATATAAACTTAACATGCATCACTATGAAACTAAGTATGAAAACCATGGTGGTGCCTAGGAGGGGTAGCTGGGATGAAAGGGAAGCTGCTGGGGGCCATTTTGGGGTGGACTTCAGTGGGGGAGCTCGAAAGTGCCAGGGAGCCCTGAAAACAGTAACACGTGTGTCTCCAGCATCTCAGCCTGCTCCCGGTGCTGACAGTTGGGAGTGCTTCTCCCTGCAGAGTCCCCTGTGGTTCCTTGGACTCTCATTTGCACGGCTCTTCAGAAGTTACAGATCAATCTGGAGTTTGTGTGTATGTGTGAACTGAATACTCTGCTTTTGAAGCTGTCAGATCCTGGCGTTGTGATGCCTCTGCTCTTTGTTCCCAGGTTCCTGGAGCTTAAAAATGACTCTTTTATGGAGTAAGGACACTTTTTTTTCCCAAAGTCCTGAAATTTGTGGTGTTTCAGTCTGAGGCTTCAAGAGGCTCTCTGCAGGTACCTGAATGCATGTGGGTCTTTCTGTGGCAATGCGCCGGGGAAGAGGGGTTTGGTGTGATGGGTGTGGCCAGCAACAAGGAGACTGGGGCGCAGCCTCCCCCTGCCACGACCCCTCTAGGCTTCCGCTCACTCGCCCTACCTCACTGGAGTCCTCTTTCTCTACAGTTAACGCAGAAAGCACAGCCTCTGTCTCTGACAGGTGCTGTTAGTTACTCACCATGCATCTATTCAGACACAGACCAAAGTACTGAGAGGAGAGAGATGTATGTGGTTGCTGCCTTCAAGCAGAGTCTGTTAAGTGCTTTCTGTGTTCCAGGCACTGTTCTGGGTGAGTGTGTTTAACCCTGAAAACTACCCAGTGAAGCAGGCGCTCTTATTATCCTCTTCTAACAGATGAGAAAAATGAGACACTGAGAAGCCAAAGAAGTCAACACCAGCCCACAAGCGTTGGAGCCAGAATTCCAGGCCTGGCTGAGCCCGCCAGTGTGACCCCACCCGTGCCACCCACCAAGCTGGTGGAAAGTGGAGGCTCGTTACAACAAGGTTCTCAGAACAAGGGCACAAGCCGGTACCACTGAGAAATGGGGTGTCTGTGTTGGAGTGAGGCCAGGAGGCTGCAGCCTGCTGGGGGACATGGTCATGCGAACGGCAGGGAAGCCCTGGGCCCCTGAGCCTCCCAGACAGTGATCAGGTGAGGATGGGGCCTCGGGGCTCCTTCTATGTAACGTAATGGTTACGAGTGTACACTGGGTAGGTTTGATTGTACCTCCACAACCTGCTAGCTAGCTAGTGAATAATGACAGTGCCAACCTCCTCGGCTCTTTATGAGCCCTCAATAAACGTTAGCTATTATTGTTGGTTCTCCTTTCCCTCCCTCTCTCTCTCTCCCCCCGCTCCCCCTTTCTCTCTTTTTTCCTCTTTCCCTCTTGTTGGGAACCGCCCTGCCTGGTTTCAGAAGCTGTAACCCCCTATGGCTAAGGCTGAGTCACAGACCTTGGGACCATAAGCCACTAAGGAGACAAAGCTTATCTCCCTGGTAGGGCGCTATCTCTGCCCACTTTACTTCACCCTCCTTGGCCCTGAGCTTGACCAGTTAGCCAATGATGGGTAAGATTCCTCAAGGGAGGGACGACCTAAGACAGGCATGGTCACGAAAAAGGCCCACAGGGAAGGACTTGAGGGGCTATAGAAAAAAGGGGTGATGGACCCTCGCCCCTCAGCTTTGACATAGCCTGAGTCCTCATTCGTATGCAAGCCTCCTAATCTCTTGGCTGCCTTACTTCCCCTGCCTGACTTAAGCCTGAAACAATGACAGAGGGAGGTGCAGCCCTGTGCTGGAAAGGGCAGATTCCCCAGGGATATCAGGCCTAAGAAAGAATGCATAAAATCCTGTGAAACCTGTTTTGCTAAGAATGCCCTCAGTTTTCTGATAAGGGTCCAAGCATGAAATGAGTTTGTTTCCCAAAATCTTATAGCCCTTTAACTAACTGATCCTAACTCAGAATAAGCCCTCAGAGTTTGTTGTATGTTATCTATTGTTTGATCCTTACTGCCTGACAATGATTGATGAGCTTTACCTGTATTCCTGTGCAAATTGAACCCAATAAAAGCCCATTGAGCAAAAGGCTCTTGGCTCGTCTCCTTTGAGAGATTGGCCACCTTTTTCTCCCCAAGCAGATCATGTCTTGGTAGACTTATTCTCATCCGTGGTGGCCAGGGGTGGGGGTGGGGCCTGTGGGCGGACCCCCCCCCCCGACACCCTCTCCCCCTCACCCCTCTTCTTCCCCACTCCAGGTCTCTCTGTCTCTCTCCAGAATCTTATTTGAATACTCCTGTCAACTCTTCACGTGAAGGTGGTATGGACTGATCAGAGCTTCTCAAACTTTAATATGTATATGAATGACCTGGGGGCCTTGCAAGTTCTGATCAGAAGGTCTTGGCTGGAGCCTGGGATTCCACTTTTCTAACAAGTTCCCAGTGATGTCACGATGCTGGTCCGTGGACCACACTTTGACACATGAGGGTGAAGATTAGTTACTGGCCTTTTAGGACTTCCTGGAGCAAAATGCTCTTAAGTGTATTCAGATAATACCTGTCACGTGGATTCCCTTCTCTCTTGGGCAGGATTATGTCATCCTGTTCATCAGTAAACATAAACTCCTACCTCTGTGTGGATTCTGGGAACTCAGGGCTCTGTTATAAAGCAGGGCCCCTGCCCTGAAGGAGTTTGTATTTGGCACCTGACCATAATAACCTGGATGCTAGATGAGAGCTCCAGACAGTGAACGAGAGAGCAAGCCGGCAGGGTGTATTTTAAATTCCACGGAGAACTAACTTCTATATGCTTACTTTGAAGTGCTGAGGATTAACACATGCTCCAGATGCAGGATGGCAAGAGCAGTGTTTTGGTACGAGAGTCCTGTCTCTCTATGGAGATGTGCTCGCATAGGATGTGGGAGGCCGTGCCCGACTATTTTCACAGTTGCGAGTCATCTGCATTCCTCGGTGGGTCGTGGAGGAACCACGCACTGAGATGCGGAATGCACCTGGGACGGAAACTCACAGGCTTGCTGTCACACCAGGCCGTTGTGGCCATCATTTCAAATGAGATGTGTTGGTCTCATTTGGTTGCATTTTGTGGGGCTTTCAGCTCCTCCTCCATTCCATTTGAAGATTATTCTTAGGGAAACAGTGATGTCAGATTGACAGGGGTGGGGCTCTGGGCCATGAATAAACATGAGATCATTCATCACACCGTGTGTGAGTTATTATTAGGGTAGGAGCTACCAGTTTGGGTAGGCCACCTCTCCCAAGCCCTGCGCTTTGAGTGGAGAGGTCTCGCCAGCTGTGGGTGGCACACATGGGGAACCTGTCCATTTGAATAGCTCGAGGATCTTAGAATTCTTGTATCGGTCTTGCAGAAACAGGACAGGGTGTGCCCACCGGAGCAGCAGGGAAGAAGGGACGGGTGACTTAATGGGGCACACTGAGACAGGTGATCAAATGTTGGAATGTGTTCTTGAGTGGTTATTGCCCTAGGAAGCAAGAACTTTTTTAAAAGATAAGAAATTTCTATCAGGCAAGGACACTTTGGAAAGGGAATCCTGGACCTGAGCAGAGCTGAAGTTGGCAGGAACTTTACAAAGCAATGGAGCCCCAGGGCCCTAAAGAGGCTTACTGGGACGGAGATGTAGACAGGATGACCCAATGACAACAGCTCTTTCTTTCTCTCACTCTCTTTTTTTAACAAGGTGCTAATTATGTTCCAAGCATGGCGTCCTCTGATTCTCCCAATGACCTCAGGGCATGAATAGTAGTGTCACTTCCATCGCGCAGATGTGGAAGCTGAGACTCAGGGAGAGCGAGAACTTGCCAGAAGTCACAACAGAATGATAGAGCCAAATGAGGCCATTTGAGTCCAGAACCTACTCTCTTAAACACCATCCTATAAAGCAAAAGATGGAACCAGAACCTTAGGTTTCCACTGTATTGTGCTGTAAGTGTTTGTCCCAGACTCATGGTGAGGTGATAGGGCCCAACAGGTCAGGGCCGAGGGACCTGGAGGGTGACAAGCTTTCACTGGTGAGGTCAGTGAAGTCTCAGGCCTGGAGCCTGTGGGAGAGTGCCATTGCCGCCACTTACAGAGCTTCTCCTGGGGCTCCTGGCCTGGGCTAGACGTCAAGTGGAGCCTCAGAGCCACATTAGGCAGCCCAGACCACCCCATCTGACAGATAAAAGAGACAGAGGCAGACAATTTTCAGTGACATTATCAAAGTCACTGAGCCACGAAGGGTTTGTCCTTTTGTTACAGAAGTCAGCTCTGGATTGCTGGGCTCTACTGCGTGTGAGCCAGAGACCCGGTGGCTGCAGGCGAGCACCAGGGCCATGGAGGACCAGGACTGTGACCTGGGTCTGCACTCTGGCTCACCAGGACAGGGTAGGAGGCCCCTTTGGCTGTTGCCTTTGACAAGGCTGAGGGCAGATGGAGCCAGAAGAACCTCCAGCCAAATTTACACTGTTTAATGAAGCACAGTCTGTTCCATTCTTCTCCAGGGCCTTCTCTAGTTTCCCTCTCTGCACCCAGAACCTTCATGCTCACCCACGGCCTCCCAGTGGGGTTTACGCGGTAGCATCGCCCTTTGCATGGGTTCAACTAGGCATCACTGCGTGTTTCCCTGGTTCCAAACAGTGGGCCATTGGTGGGCGATGGCAGTGGGGCAGTGGGGGAGGGCAGCAGAGCTGAGGGTGAAGTTTAGCAAGGGTGAGACTACAAGACAAATACTGATTTTGCCCTTAAACTCTGTTCTCGAATCCATAGGAATTGAAAACTCAGAGAAAAAAACAAAAGAAAAAAATCCCAGTAAAAACCACACGTGGAACACCACACCTCTGGTTCCGATGGCATCTGGATCTGAGCAGATAGAGGGTTCACAGCCCACAGACGGGGGCAGTTTTTATGAGCTGTGCAGCCCCGTGAGGACGATGGGCATGGAAGCGTGCTTTGTAAACTCTGAGGTGATACTGGAGTGTGGGTTGCTGTTTTAATTACATAAGATACCGTATTTTTCAGACTATAACACACACACACCCCCCAAATTTGGGAGGAAGATGGGGGTGCGTCTTACAGTCCGAAAAATACGGTACCTATCTTAGAAAATATCCAAGAGGGGAGGCTCCAGAACTAGGGCAGATGAGAAGTGGAATTTGGGATCATGTAAGCTGTTCAGGAACCCCAAATTATACACAGCCTGAATTGTTCACCCCACTCACAGCTTGCTGGTTTGAGGCCTAATTTCTAGATTTGCTTTTGAGTTGTTTTCTTTGTGAAAGGCCCATCCTTCTCCCTACTGTCCTCTGTTACCTCTTTCCTTCTGCATCCCCACCCAGAGCTGTGACATTCGTCTGTGCAGGTTGCCCCTCGCCCCCTCATACCTGCAGGGGAAGTTATTCACATCAAAGTCTATGTGAGTTAGACCGTTGGTTCTTAAACTTGGAATTGGTTCTGCACATTGGAATCCCTTGGGGGGGTGGTGTTTGATGTCTTCATCCCTCCTCCAGAGAGCCTGATTTAATTATCTGGGCATTAGGTTTGTTCAAGTGGCCCAGGTGATTCTAAATGAAGACATGTTTGAGAACCACTGAATTAGACTATGCTGTGAATGGTGTCCACTGAGGATGCATGGCATACAACCTGCTAGCCCTTCAAATTGGCCCTGCTCACCCCCGTACATGATTTTTAGTGACCTGGAATTGTTAGGAGAGATCACAGATTAAATACATACTTCTCTGCCTTTTGAGTCATTGTTTCTTTAGGATTGAACTTGAGGTTGACGAGAATGTAGGTACTGACTCCCGAGCCTTTGAAGGCTCTTTTACACTTCCTGTATCCTTTGAGGGATGAGGGAGAGGCAATCCTGTTGGGTCTAATCCTGTTGAAAATTTGGGACTTTTTCAAGCCTTGTTTTGGAGGCTGCCCAACTCTGGTGCTCTGCCCAGGGCGAGCGTGCTGTCTTGATCCCCTGGCTAAGGGAATGATTTAGACCTTCAGAAGGATCTGGCTCATTTCCCCTGGTGCCTAGGTCATTCCTTGGTTATAAATCAGCCACCATTAGCGGCTGCATTTGCCTCTCTCAGGCCGCAAGGGAACTGCGCAGTTTTTACTGAATTAGCAACTTAATTGCATTAAATATAGCTCCAAAGCTCCAAAGAAGTTATGGCAGCTCCCAAAGGTGTCTGGCTTCCCACACTCTCCCCCCCTTCCTCTGCCCCAAACTCAGGGAGCAAGTTAAACTCTGAACAATTCAAGCTTATTAAATCACAGCTTCTGGAATGAACTTACTTCATTTTGCGCATGTCAGTATCATCATACCTGCCATATGAATTTAATGTCACTGTTTCCCTAATGTCCTTCAAATGGGAAGATGGGGGAGACGCAAAACCCCACAAAGCCCAGAGAAATGAGACAAATGTGTGACAAATGCAAGTCCGCGGTGTCGTGGCTCAGTCAAAAGGTTGCCTGTGTTACAACTTAGATGCTCTGTGACTCATTGGCGATCCCCTGCTGTTGAGTGCATCGGTAATGCTAAAATTACAAGTTCAGCTTCTTTGGCCGAAAACTTGGATCTAGCATGTATGTTTATACTTGGTATTTCAAAGTTAATATTTTTGGTTCAGCAGAGGGATTCAAAACAAACATCTTCTGAAAAGTTCCAAATTCTTGAGCAGATATTTGAATCTAAACCAAAGTGAGGCAGAGAAAGAGAGAACCAATCATGGAAGAGGGTGCTGGTTGCTTAGCCAATGTCTGTTCTACTGGTTTCCCTTTGTAATAGGATAACAGAAGCAAAACCAACTACATTTCCCAGGCTTCTTTGCAGCTTGGCAAGGCCACAGGACCAAATTCTGCTCAATGAGGTGGAAGTGGAAGTATCACCTGGAACTTCCAGGAAGGTTTTCTTTACAAAATTTGAATCAGGGGTGAGGTGTGCCCTTTTTTCTTGTCTTTTTCTTTTTCCTTCTGCCTTCTAGAATGTAGACATAATGAAGCATCAGCAGCCGTCTCGGACCATGAGATGGCTTTGAAGCGGAAAGCCAGGTGCTGAATGAAGAGGCCGAAAGATAGGGGTCTGGGCCCCTGATGGCAGAGGGAGCAGCCTTGTACTACCTGCCTCTACATTTTTTATGTGTGAGAGAAATAAATTGGTCTAAGTTAAAGTTATTTGGGCCTTTGAGTTGTGTAAAAACAAACCTAATTCTAAATGATATTAATATAATAGAAAAGTCATCTCTCACACTACGCCAGCACATCTTTGCCCGTGTTAGTCCATCGGCTAGACTCAGGGGCGTCAAACTCATTTTCACCAGGGGCCACATCAGCCTCACGGTTGCCTTCCAAGGGCCGAAATAATTTTAGGACTGTACAAATGTAACTACTCCTTAACTGTTAAGGAGTTGAAATTACATTCAGCCCTTGGAAGGCAACCACGAGGTTAATGTGGCCCCTGGTGAAAATGAGTTTGACACCCCTGTGCTAGAGTGAACAGCATAATTTGAAAAAAAAATGTACATAACTATTTATTGTGGTCAGCAAGGTTAAGGAACTTGCTAAAGTCACCCAGCTAATAAGTGACAGAGCAGGTATGCTAATTCAGCCTATACTTTTACTTGATCTTGCTTTCCCTAGAAGGGGAACATGAGTTAATAACTACAGCTCTGTAGCATTTGCAGTATTTAATCAGCAGTATATTTTTTTTAAATCCTCACCTGAAGATAAATTTTTTTATTGATTTTAGAGAGAGAGGGAAGGGGAGAGAGAGAGAGAAACATTGATCAGCTGCCTCCTGTATGTACCCCAACTGGGGATCAAGCCCATAACCTAGGTGTGTGCCCTGACTGGGGATGGAACCTGCAACCTTCTGATTGTGGTGTCACTCCAACAAACTGAACCACCCAGCCTGGGCTCTTTAGCAATATTTTACGCTTAATTCTCAGCAGGCTCTGCAGCAGTCGGGTCTGGCCTGAATCCATCCCAAACCCAAGGAGCCTGGGAGAGATTTACTTACTCCAAAGATGAATTCCCTTCTGGGATTTGCTGGCCTTTGTGAGTAAGGCTTCTGTGTATCTCTCCCTCACCCAGCTGCCCCCCCCCACCAGCATCAAATGATGCCCCCAATAAATAGTAATAGATTCTGTAACAGGAGGGAAGGAACAGCTCATGTTTCTGCATAAAGTTACCATTGTTTAGAGGATTTTAGTCACAGGTGGGTCCATGGACAAGATTTGCAGGTGTCCTACAACTATTCTTTCACAGCAGCCAGTTACCATATTGATAATGTAGCATGCGACAGCGCCCAACAACTGACATGGATAATCAGGGAAACCAGATATGTCAACCCATCAAAACTAAGGAGAAGGGAGAGGGAAGCCTTTTCGTTTATTTAGGCCATTCTGGTTCATTGAGTGTGAGTGGGTGACAATAAAATTTACTCAGGAGAATTTTAATTCCTGCCCTGGAAATACCAATTAAGTGACAAGCTGTCTGCTTCTCTCTACACACCAAGCATAGTCTGTTATCCGAGTGTGGGGCCCCCAGCAGGGCCGTGAGGACAATGCGAGGCCCTGGAGCAAGGCGGTTCCCTCCCTGGCCCACAAGGGCTCCCAGAGCACATATACCCAGTGCTGGCTCGCTGCCTGACAACACAGTCAGCTTCCTGAACATTTGTTGCTCAAAGAGTTGACCAAATTTCTGAGTGCCTATAATACTACCCCTGGATAATGTGTTTTCAGCATTATACCTTAAGACAGTGGATGACACAAGAATAAAACCCAGTCCTAGAAGTACATATTAAATAATTATATAATCCACATGAAGTTGGGTCCTTTGTGGTTTGTCTTAGCATTCTCACACTTAAATGAAGAAAAATTGGGTTCTGCTATATGTAACAGAACACATAAAAAACAGAACAACAAAAACCCAAAATAATAATGGCTTATGCAATATTTAAGTTTATTTCTCTCTCATTTAAAAAAAGCCTAGAGTCAGACAGCATCACAGTAATTGGGGAACTGGCCTTTATCTTTCTGCCCCATCTTTGTAACAAGTAGCCTTAATCCTCAAGGTCACTTAGGGTTCAAAATGACTCCTGGGGCTTCTGCAATCACATACGAGTCATAGTGTTCAAGAATGAGAAACAGCAGAAAGGAGTTCGCCACCAGCTATCTCTTTCCCACTCAGTCTTTCAGGAAGCGCCTTCTGAAAACTCCTAGGACTTCTGATCAGATGGTGGCATAGGCAGACATGACTCACCTCTGCATGACCACATCAAAATTACAACTACAGTATAGAACAACCATCACTCAGAACTCTCAGAAATTGAGTTGAATGGAAGTCTGACAACTGTGGAATTAAAGAAAGCACATTCATTCAGACTGGCAAGAGGGACACAGAGGCAGAAAGGGCTGGTCCCACACCCACGTATGGTGGATAAAAATTTAGGAGGGACATCTCAGGACCAAGAAGTCCCAACTCCACACCAGGCTCCCCAGCCCAGGGTTCCAGTGCCAGGAAGATAAGTCCCCACAACTTCTGGCTACACAAACCAGTGGGCGTTGTGTTGGTGGAAGAAACTCCTGGAGCCCCAAGCAGTTCCTCTTAAATAACCCACACATAGACCCCCCCTACTCAGACTCACTTCCTCTGAGCTCCAGCACTGGGGTGGCAGCTTGAAAGGCACCAGTGGTATACAGGGAGGAACTGAAGTGTCTGGTTTCAGGGCAAGCCGAGGCCATTTTCCTTTTCTAAACCCTCTCCCCACAGAGTCAGCAAACTGGAGCCATATCTGAGACTCTGTCAAGCTGGTTAACACTGTCTGACCCACCTTGGAGGTCCCCAGGGACTCCTCCCCACCCAACTTAGGGGTCCACCCAAGCTGCTTTTCCATATGAATGGCTGGTCTTGGCTTATGCTTCACAACTTCCTAAATTCTCTCAAACAAGCAGCAGCTGGCCTCCGTGACCTCCAGGCCTGGCACTAGCAGCAGCCAGCCTAGATTCAGAGTTTGGTTTCCCCTGGGAATCTCCAAGCCCAGCACAAGTAGCAGCCATGTCAGATTGCTTTGTAGCTCAGGCACGGTCCCCTGGGCATAATACCCATGGAGGCTGACTATCTGGGAAACCCCAGGGCCAGCACACCCAGGGGACAGCTACAGACCACATCGGAGCACCACCATCCTGCCCCTGCAGCTGACCATCCACGGAGGGCAGAGGTTGGTGGTAAGTGGTCACAGCCAGTCCTTGCAGCTGACTGGCCTGGGTAAATCCCTCCCATTGACTTACCAATAGCAACCAATGCTCAACTACAAGAGGAGAGAGTACCCAGCCCTGACAAAGGACACACTTCAAGTACCCAGTTTGGGTGATAGGTGAGGTTGTGCCACTGGTTCCTACAGAACACTTACTACATTAGGCCACACTACCAAGACACGGAGTCAAAGCAGCTCTATCTTATACATAGAAACAAACACAAGGAGACTGCCTACATGAGGAAACATGGCCCAAATGAAAGAACAGATCAAAGCTCCAGAAAAACAGCTAAATGAAATGGAGATAAGCAATCTATCAGATGCAGAGTTCAAAACATTGGTTATAAGGATGCTCAAGGAACTTAGCGAGGACCTCAACAGCATAAAAAAGATCTAGTTAGAAATGAAGAATACAGTAACCGAAATAAAGAACAAATTACAGGGAAATAACAGTAAAGTGGATGAAGCCAAAAATCAAATCAAAGATATGGAACATATGGAAGCAAAAAACAACCAATCAGAACAATAAGAAGAAAAAAGAACCCCCCCAAAATGAGGATAGTATAAGCAGCCCCTGGGACAACTTTAAGAGGTTCAACATTTGCATCATAAGGGTGCCAGAAGGAGAAGAGAAAGAGTAAGATATTATAAATCTATTTGAAAAAATAATGATAAAAAACTTTCCTAATTTGATGAAGAAAATACACACGCAAGTCCAGGAAGCACAGAGAGCCCCAAACAAGAGGGCTGCAGAGGCCCACCACAAGGCACATCACAATTAAAATGCCAAAGGTTAAAGATAAAGAAAGAATCTTAAAAGCAGCAAGAGAAAAGCAGTTAGTTACCTACAGGGGGGGTTCCCATAAGACTGTCAGCTGATCTCTTTAAAGAAACTTTGCAGGCTAGAAGGGACTGGCAAGGAATATTTAAAGTCATGAAAAGTAGGGACCTACAGCCAAGATTGCTTTACCCAGCAAAGATATTTAGATAAAGAGCTTCCCAGCCAAGGAAAAACTAAAGGAGTTCATCATCACCAAACCATTATTATATGAAATGTTAAAGGACTTATTTAAGAAAAAGAAGATCAAAACTATAACAATAAAATGACAAAAAAATACAAATCTATCAACAATTGAATCTAAAAAAAAACAAACAAAGCAAACAAGAAGAACAGAGACAGAATCATGGATACGGAGAGCGTTTTGATGGTTGCCAGATGGGAGGAGAGTGTGGGAGAATGGGTGAAGACATGAGGGGATTAAGAAGGACAAATAGATAGTTACATAATAGCCATGGGGGTGTAAAGCACAGTATAGGAAATGGAGCAGCCAAAGAACTTATATGCATGGCCCATGGACATGAATAATGGTGTGAGGACTGCCTGAGGGAATGGGGGGTTCTGGGTGGAGGGGGGCAAAGGGGGGAAAATCAGAACAACTGTAATAGCATAATCAATAAAATATAATTAAAAAAAAAAAGAAAACTCTTGCTAACGTTCAATGAGCCAGAACTTAATCACATGGCCAAACTTAGTTGCAAAAAGGGCTGGAAAATACAGTCTTGTAACTGGGCACATTTCCACTCCCCTTTCCTCTCAATGATATAGGCCAGCAGTTCTCAACCATTTGGGTCTTGGGAAACTTTTATACCCTTACAATTTATTGAGGAACCGAAAGAGCTATTGTTTATGTGGGTAATATCTATTAGTACTTACCATATTAAGAATTAGAACCAAATAAAATATGTATTCATTGCACTTTAAATATCTTATAATTTTGTCAACTATACCTCAATAGAACTGGAAAAAACAGCTCCAAGATCTCCAAAAACTTTAAAAATAAAAATAAAATTATAACTAAAAAATTTACATGTAATATATCATGTTTTCCAATGCAAAAAATAAAAAAGTGAAAAGTGTTATTGTTTTACATTTTTGCAAAATTCTTTAATATTTGACTTAACAGAACACAGCCAGATTCTCATATTTTCTTCTGTATTTACTCTGTTGCAATATGTTGTTTTGGTTGAATTACAGAAAGAGAATCTAGCCTCACAGACATATGTAATTGGTAAATATAGAACAATTTTAAAAGCTTTTCAGGTAGTTGTGGATATTATTCTTTGATGTTGTACCAAAAATCATATGATCATTAATTCTTAAATGCTAGATTCAATGTGATATCTGAAATCATATCAATGAATACTTTGTACTCTCTCACATTAAAATCCATTAGATTATCTCACATGGTGAATAGATTTTTTACCTGAGCATAATTTTGTAATATTACATAGTGCTCATGTGGATAATATTTGTTCACCAAGTTATGCAGACCTTTCAAATGTTGACATATTTCATTATATAAAACTTTTAAAATCATATCTTTTAATATCACAACTGATCTCAAAAGAAAAGTCCATTCTGGGGGATGTTGTCAAGCTTATGACGACAAATAGAAGTTCTCAAGGATTTTAATTTTCACTTGAAAGACTGAATGTTATCATTGGCAACAAACACTGTCGGTTATTTCCCTAGGAGCAACAGGCTGATTTTGTTCAGTTTTGAGAAAATGTTACCAAATACATTAAGCCTCACTCACCACGGTGGGTCCTGCCACAGGCCTTCAGGGACCACAGAATGAGCTGGGAAGTCAAGGACCAGAAAGGTGACCCCAAGAGTGAGTCCCCAGTGGCCTTCCAGGGGCACGAATGAGGTGCAGACACACTCTAAACCTGCCTCCCATTTTGAGCTGTGTAGACAGAGCCTTTTGTTTTCCCTTTGCGATCTATTTTCCTTCTGGAAAATTCCAAGCATGTTTTCTTGGCTCCTGTTCTGGCGGATGAGGGATCAGACCAGCCCCAGCGGCCCAGGAGGAGGAGCAGCTCCAGCCGACTGACAACAGGAGGAGCCAGAAGGACGTGGCCAAAGCCAAAGGGGGCAGGATTGAGGGTGGGAGGTAGGGGCGGGTGGGGGTGGGGGTGGGGGAAAGTGGTGGTGGGAAAATGGAGACAACTGTATTCGAATATTAATTTTAAAAAATGATTTAAGAAAAAGAAAAAAGAAAGGGGCCTGATCCCCTCTCACACCCACCTGGAGCCGGAAGCGTGGGAAGGAAATACCCCTGTAGCTCCCCTGACGAGGAATCAGTTTACCTAGGTTCTCTGGGTCTCACCTCTGGAGGTTCAAAGTGGTGACTTTGGGTAAGCGCATTGCTGTTTGCTGTGAACTGTTATCCGGGTGTGGAGGTGGAGCCTGGGCTGAGAAAAACTATCAAAGACAAGAACCGCGTGCAATCTGGCTCCTGGCTCTGCTGCGTGCTGCCGTTACATTCACGTCACTGAGACCCGTCAGTGGTCACCCGGCATGGGCCGCTGGCCAGCCCGTGGTCGCCCCCAGGACCTCGCGTGATTGTGGCCATGAAGAGTGCTGTTCCTATGGCGGGGTAGCCGTCTGCATGGACGCCTGTGTGCGTACCACACTGGCGTCGGTGTGTGTCTTATGTTTCCATCCATTACACATACAAGCAACAAGGCAATGAAAATTGTTTGCTCTAGGACCAAGGAGATGGTGTTAACAGTAAAAGTACTTGGAGGAAGATCATTTCCTGCTTCCTCCATTCTAAAAATAATTTTATGAACTTGTAATATATAAACATGGTTAAAACTTTTCTTAAATTGGAGTAGAGTAAAAAATAAGTCTCCTAACCTCTGCCTTGGAAGTGATTATCACCAGTTCTTATGTATTCTTTAAGAGATTCTGCATGTCAAAAAAGAATACACACACACACATATCCCCCTTTTAAAAATGTGTTCTTTTAAATGAGTGAATGGGAGGGTTAAACAGGAGAACCTCTGTCTTCTTCCTGCAGCTCCGTTTTCAGCCCCTTGTGTGTACCCGCCGGCCCCAGCGCACATACCGGTGTCTGTGATTTACACACACGCAGGTTTTATGCTGGAGGACAAGCTCTTTGTCATAAGAAAACTTCTGGAACCTAGGAAATGAATTTCCTTCCCAGTTCATCTGGTTGTTAATCTTCCTAAAAACCCAAGACAAATAAAATCCCCCTATCGGAGAGCTGTGTGGTGTCCCAGAGGCAGGTGAGAGTCATTTCTGTGGACTTGTCCTCACTCTGATTTGTCATCAATTCTGAAGAGCAGTCCAGCAAAGCTGTATTTAGTACAGCTCTCCGCTGACTTTATAACCAACTGCGGACTGCTGGGGACATAAAACTCTTGATGATTTACAAGAAGTGCGTGGGCAAGAAATCTGTAGATCACATTCTAGACTGAGGGAGCGTAGAAGAACACAGACACACACATTCACCTTCAAAGGGCGAGTTGTGAGCATGTGCGGAAAATACATTCACTTTTGTTTTGAGGTGAATTGCGAACTCATTGGTAAGAGGCCCACAGTCAATGACCTCTGAAAGTTAAATTGTCCCAGGCAATACTTTAATAAGAGCAAGAGGGTTTGCCCTTTATTTCTGAAGGTGGAGACTCTAGTTACCAATTTAGAAATGTTCAAAGGAGTTTTTGTGGTCTCCGAAGGAAAAAAAATTTTTTTCCTAAAAAGTTTTAGTGACCAAGCCAAAAATGTTAAAGGTTGTCAGCGTTTTCTGATACTTTTGAAACTAATCTGCAACAGATATTTCTCAACTGAACACTCACTTAAAGATCTTTTACTTTTCATGTGTAATTTTTTCTAGGCCTGTGTTTAGAAAAATCTCTAATAATATATTAAAAGTAGAAAAACATAAGTTTCCAATTCCAAAGCATATCAAGAGTTTCAGAGAATCAAAAGAGAAGTAGATACGGAGTGAAAAATCTTGAAAAACATTTTTGTTTGGAAAGTGAAACTTAATAAATATAAATCTGCTACCGTGACTAGTGTGCCGATCGCCCACCTCCCCACACAGTGCACTGTAGCTAGAACCTTAGGGTGCATTCAGCAAAAAGCTAATCTCATGCGGATCCCAATTCAAACAAAACAGAGGGAAAAATAAAATAAAAAATAGAACATTGGAGAAAGTTAAGCAGTGATTAGATATTTAATGACATTAAGAAATTATACATTTTTAAGGTGCAGCGATGGTGGTATATATTTTTTAGCCTTTCTCTTTGAAAAGTACACAATGAAATATTTTAGGATGAAATGACTTGATGATTTGGATTTGCTTTTTAAAGCTCCAGCTGGGGCAGTGTGGGTGGGGTGTAAATAAAACAAGATTGGCCACGAGTTGAGGTTCGGTGATGGCTACATAGGGTTTCATATACTATTCTTTCTACTCCGTATTTATTTGAATTTTTTCATCATGTAGAAAACAATGAAACAGCTAAGTGGAGCTATAGTGGTTCTCAGCTATTTGAATATTTCTTCACTTACTCATTTCACATTTGTTATTCAACGGAGAGCGCAGGTTGTGTAAAAGGTTCTGGACGAGGCCTTCAGTGACCGCTAAGTGGTGGGAGCTGCCCGAAGCGCCCTGCTTACCCTAGGACGGACGGGGGCGCTGCTGAGCAGGAGGCCATGGTTGCCGCAACCGTGGTGTGTGCAGGGGCCTCTCTTCTCCTAGCTGGTAAGAAGGCATCTACCCCACAGTCAGTGTGAGGAGTCTCTGTTTGGAGGAGCAACACTAGCTGCCCAGGGGTGTGGGGCTTCATCGCAACCCTACTCCACTGATCTACAGTAAACACGGCCGTGGAGGAGGAGGAGGAGGCCCAGAGGTCAGAAGCTGAAAACAGACACCATAGCCAGCTCTTCACAAACAGGAGGCTTTATTTTTATACTGTATTCCACCCCCCCCCCAAAAAAGTAGGGGGAGCCTTTAAAGCCTGGCTCTGTAGCAGAGAGCCACTGGGTGCATTTGAAATTTAGGGCCTGGCTCAGTGGAGTAAAAGAGAAGGCGACTGCAGTCTCTGGGAAGCTCTCAGCCCCTGAAAGACACCGGCCAAAGCTCTGCCCGAGGGAGTGAGCGCGGGTCCACCCTGCACAAGAGATGGGCCCTCGGTCGGTGGAAAGGGAGAAAGAAGTCCCAACAGTTTTGTGAAAGCTTCTTCCCCGTGGTGTCTGGGCCCCACTTCCCAGGCCTGGATGACGTTCCCTGTCCCATCAAGGTTGTCAGCTGTTTTCAGTCTTTCCAACCAAAAGGAGCCTAAAGGGGTTCACGGGAGATGTTTCCAGATAACCTCACGTTCTTAAGAGACCTGTCTCTGTTGATTAACAAAATCTTTTAGCTTTGTTTTGAATTCCATGTAGCTCACTAGAACGTGCCTGCCCACACAGCCCTGTGACAACGAAGGTGGAGGAGACGGACATCTCCTGGTTTTCTTTCTGGTCACTTAGATCTGAGCTTTGCCGGCAAGATCAGCATTACCCCCTATGTGCCTCCTGGGTCTCGCCCTAACAGTGAGTGTTCAGAACCAGGTCACAGGTATTATTAAAACACTGTGATGGCTCCCTGGTTGCTCTGCAGACATGTCCCAAAATGTCTGATGAGGCTGACGGCCCTGTGGGCTCTGGCCTGGACACTGAGCCTTTGAGCCCAGCAGCGAAGGCAGCCACCTCCTACACCAATGATCTCAGGGTGGATAGTGTGGCCAGGCCGGCCAGCTCCAATTCATGATCCCAGGTCACAGTTCTCCATTCATCCCAGCAAGATGCTGAGAGAGTGTAATGGGGTCACTTGGCCAGTGTGTTTTAATAACATTAAAACCTGTGCCTGCGTGGAGCCAGGGAGATGGGCGTGACTCTGGCAGGTGGTATGGTGTGGGTGGGGGGGCTTCCTGCACCTGCAAGAGCAACTGGGGGGTGGCTTCTGCATGGCGGGGCTATGCCTGCCTGGACTAACTATGGCAGCCAAGAAAGGCAGAAAAATACAAGAGTGCTGGCAGGTGTAGCCAATTGTGGGAGGAGTCGGAAATGGGGTTACAGACCAGGATCCAGGCTGGGATTTAAACAGAAAGGTGGGCCGCAGGGTGGGACAGAGGCAATGTGGGACAATCCCGGGCTGTGCAGGTAAAAAGGCAGTAAAAAGACTCTCGCTGATGGACCATAAGGAGGTGCCACGCAGTTTTGGATTAAGAACTGGAGATCCCCGAGACACAGCTGGTGGCGTTGGGAACCTCGGAGGACCTGCCCAGCGGAGCACAGGTTACTGGAAGGAACCGGGAGAAGTGAGCCTCAGACTTCTGTTTTTTCTTCTGGGAGGCGGTACTTCTGACCAGCATGTCGTGAGACTAGCCTGACTGGGCAAAGTGCGCGGGGAGGGGTGGGGGGTTCAGGACTGTGTGTGTTTGTATCTTTGTTTCTAAAGGCAGTGAGATTTAGCGGCAGAATTCCACCATTATTCTAAGCCCGCATAACTTTTAATTAAATAGTTCCTTTCCTTTTTCCAATCTCTGGCATTGGGTGCCACAGTTCTTAATACAGTGGTGGGCATAAAGAACCATAGAGTAACAAAAGATGCCGCCCCCTGGGGGAGGGTTCTGTAACAAGAGGGAGAGAGAGGGAGGGAGAGGGGGAGGGAGAGGGAGGATGGCAAATGTCCAGACAACAAACCAGAACTCTGCCAAGAATGTGTCCTCACTGGTCAGAGAGACCAAGCAAAGACCTGGTGTCAGAGTTTGGGGACCACTCAGTGGGCTTCCTGTCGTGCTGGCCCCTGCAACCCCAAAATAAAGACAGAGTGCAGTGTGGGATTGTCCCGAAGTGAGAGAGCTGGTGGTGCAGTTTGTTGGGCACCAAAAGGCAGGTCTTTCTGAGGGCTGTAGCAGCAGTGAAATGTAGCAGTTCATACAACCTGCAAGCCACCTCCTAATACTGTCTTCCACTCAGGGGATTTGCCAGGTGTCTCCCTCCTTCTCTTCGTGTAGGTATCGCTCTTCCATTCCCAGGACAGTCCTCAGAGCCGAGCACACTAGTTGCCTTGCTATGCACATAAGCTATGCTCCCTGGGGTTATGCATCGAAACGGCCAAACCCTTGCGACTCTCACAGTTCAAATCCCTCTATAGCCCCAGGACCCCTCCGTGGTGTCAGAGAATAATCGGTCAGTGTCTGTCGCCCACACTAGACCAGAAGCTCTGCAAGGACAGAGCCTTGTCTGCTCTTCTGTTGCTTTGGTTTTTCACCGCTCCATCCCCACTTGATGCACCAGTCCTGACAGAGTAGATGCTCATTCAGTAAATATTGGCTGAATGAACAAATTCTCATTTTCTGACCCTCTGACTGTGGCAGGCCCTCCTCCCACCTTGAGCTCCTGAAGCTGTTAGCTCTGACTGCACTGTCTTCAAAAGCATCAATTACCCCTATGGTGAGCATCTTTTCACTGTCTTAGAACAGGGGCAGTTAGCTGCGACTGCCTGGAGCTAAAAGCTCCCCAGGGCACATCCTTGCCTGTGGGACACCTGGCATCACGCAGACAGATCAGCTGTCCTGCCCTCCCAGCTTCCACACGGAGATTCCCTTTCCTAACATCCTTTCCAACTTGAGCATCCCTTTATGCCAAACCCAAGCCCGGGATATAAAGCTGTAGGGTGGGTGACGATGAGGAGGGAAAGGGGTGAGGGAGGCAGGCGTGCGGGGCTCCACGTGTGCTGCTGGTGGCATGCCACTGGTGATGCTCAACCGTGTGCCTGTCACCCACCTTCCTGCCTGGAGCCAATGGCCCCCAGCTAGGAATCCAGCATGTTGAGTATGAAGCTAGTTTCTGTGAACTGAATTCTATTGTTCCATCTCACTGCTTCCACCATCAAACATGCAAATGAATTCTCATATGAAAAGATTTTGTTCCTGAGGTATAATACAAGTCATAGTAACATACCAAATGTATGTTAATCATATCCTTGGAAAACTAGATATTTCTGATAAAAATTAATAAAAGTCGCTGCATATATAAACATGCTACCAAACCTTGAAAGAATTGCTAAACCGTGTCTTGCTTGGGGTAAGCCTCCCTCTGTAGTCTTGTGTGGCCCTGCCTTCATAACCTACGGAGACTATTTTCCTTTAAAACCTGATGATTTTAACTGTCTCTTCCAAAGTCTGTAAGTCCGTTGTGGATGTTTGCTATACGGTCCAGATTCAGGGAAATTAAGGGCACCAGGTTTTTGGTTTTTGGTTTTTTAATAACGAAAGTGAGCTTGTCTTGGCTATCGAAGTTGTTTCCATGATTCGTGGTTCCCAGGGTTGTCATAGCAGGTCTGTTCTGTCTGACTCAACAGGACTCTTAGACGGGTGCTTGGAGAAGCCCCAGGCTCATGTGGGCCCCTGGGCCCAGGCGGTGCACGCCCAGCCCAGATGTCAACCCGGGGTGGACACCTCAAGCTTCGGGTGGACACCTCAAGCTTCAGCCTTGCCGACGAGAACATCAGCAGTCAAGTCACCGTGACCTAACAACGATAACTCCAGGGTTTAATGACATCATTGTCCTATTATTATTATTTATTTTGTATGGTTTAGCAACCTAACATTCTAACAGGAGCTATTGTTGATTTTACTTTATTCCATTTATTTGTTTGTTTGTTTGTCTGGTTGTACAGCCTTTAAGATACCCAGAGTCCTTAGGGGCCACATGTTGGCAACGGAGTTGTTTGGGATATGCAAATCTACTTTGGGAACTGAGAACCGGCCCTGGGAAAGCTGCAGCGGAGCCTGGTTTCTCTTCCCTGCTTCCTCCCCACCCCCGCTCTCCCTACTATGGAAACTCCCAAAGTCACAGCAGTAGTGATTTTGCCCTTGGCTGCTGGAGTTAAAATTGAGACAGAGGTACCTTCCTAGAGGAAAGGAGTGGGTGATAGACAGGTGAGATTTCTGCTTCTGAGCACAGAAGGGCATTTCTAGCCGTATCAGAAGGTAATTTCTTCAGCCCAGCCTAATTTTTACCAATTTGAGACATTTTACCTCCCACCTCCCCTTGAATGGCATCTGTCAGGCCTCCTGGGCTGCTCTGCTGTCTCACTTCTAAAGGTTATAGCATAGAGCCCTTCAGGTGTCGGCAACAATGACTTCAATGCCATTCCCTCTGCACTGTAGTCTCTAGCGGGGGAGGGAGAATACTTCCTCATAGGGCGGAGGAGAGAAGCAGACAGGGTCCCCATCTCCCCGCTGTGGCTCCTCTAGCTGCACAGCATCAGGGCTGGACCTGAAACGTGAGCGGAAAACAGGGACGCATTACAGCCCACAGCGCCACTCCCAGAACCAACGCCACCGACCTGGCGGCAGGCCGCACAGAGGTTCGCATTCACCCCCCACCTTCTTGTAGACCGAACATAGCCGCAGACAGCATGACTGTTACAGCGGGAAGGGGAGGATCCCCACCACACACATCATACCTGTCATTTCCACCATCCGCGAAGGAAGGGTAGTCGTGGTCGGCAACAAAGGCAGCGTTCTCCGAAGGGTAGATGGTGTAGTACTGGGGAGGGCTTGGCGTGGCAGCAGCCACCACTCCAGATGGTGTGAGGCCACAGGGGTTCACCACTGGCTGCAGGTAAGTGCTGTTCATCCCAATGGGCTCTTGAGAGCCATAAGGGGGAGGGATATACTGCACCACAGTAGCCCCGTGGAAGGTGATGGGTTGGTTGATACCAGTGAAAACGAATGATTGTCCACCTGCCGTCAGCTCCGCGTCAAGGACCCTTTCCTCACTTTCTTTGCACAGCTGACAGGAAAACATTTTGAACTTGCACACAGCAATCAGGATGAATGTCACCCCGACCGACAGCAGGATGGGCCCAAGGAGCTGGGTCCATTCAAAGTGGGAGACCCCTTGGTATTTGATCCAGCCCATGATGGTGAACGTGATCCCCACCAGTCCCAGGAAGATGCCTGAGAAGAGTAAGGTGGTCCCCGCCTTGTCATCATCGGACACCTGGATGTCCGCGGTACTGGGTGTGTAAGGAGTGACCGAAAACACGTTGAGAGGGAGGTCCTCCAAGTGGCTGCTGCCCTGCTCCATCATCCTCACGCAATCACCGGCTTCTTAGGAGGAAAAGGGATTATGAGAGCTCCCGAGAGCAGAGCAAAGCAATCACAGGCTCAGATTAGTGATGGAAGAACTTTGGGCTGCTGTGGTTAACAGAGTGGAACAGGCAGAGGCCTGAACTTTGTTTAGAAGAATAAAGGTCTGACAAATGAAGCCTAAAGCTTTCTCGTGGATTGCCCTCAATTGAAGTTCTGTTTCGCAATTCAATGACAAGCTCGCTCTCTCTCATTCATATCCATTCATTCAGTCACTCACTCAAAATGGTGTTGAGCTGCATTATTTGCTAGGAGGTGTTTTCTAGACACTTAAGGCACTGTTCAAGGTCCTGTTTGCATCTTACCTAAACCAGATGCGTGGAAAAGGCAGAGCAGCCTCCAGGGCTTCTGGCCATGCAGGGGTCTTTGATGTATCACCACCTGCTCAGACACCTAACCCAGTTTCCCTGCTGGGCCAGTTCATTAGAAATAGGCAGGCTTGACCATGTGTATGTCTTCCCACTTCCGTGTGCATTTTGCTTTCAGCAACTGCGGAATAATTCCAGGTGCAGGAGAGGGGAGATACCACATGAAACCTTTCCGGGCACCACATCACTGGCAGAGGTTAAATGAGCATCAGACATGACCTAGCATCTTGGGGACACATACTTCAGACTCTGCCTCCGTGGTGGCAGCACAGTCCCTGGTCTCCAAGGTGAAGTAAACAGGTGCATTTTCAAGCCTGCTGTGTTTTACAGTCAAACCCAAGCTGATTTAGAGAAGGAAGCTCCATCTTTTTTAAAAAAAGATGTTATTTATTTATTTTTAGACAGAGAGAAGGGAGAGAGAAAGAGGGAAAGAAACATCAGTGTTGCCTCTCACGCTCCCTCTGTTGGGGACCTGGCCTGCAACCCAGGCATGTGCCCTGACTGGGAATCGAATCTGCGACCCTTTGGTTCACAGGCTGGTGCTCAGTCCACTGAGCCACACCAGCCAGGGTAGAAAGCTCCATCTTCAATAACATTACCTGTCATTCATAACTACAGAACCTCTTCAAAGCAATCCCATGAATTTCCTCCTGCACAGAATAGTAACTGTAGCTCTCTTCCTTTGCTAGACGGATCTTATGCAAACAGATGTCTCTGGTCAGGAGTTGAATGAAGACAGCCCTTTTATCAGCTCTTTTCATGCAACGCTGAGCAGGAGGAAAAGAGCTGCTCTCTTGCCCTAAGTCAGGGCTTCCCATACTGCCCTGATGATAAAAATCACCCAGACCACTTTCTTAAAAGGCAAAACCTGAGCTGCCAATTCAGAAAAGCAGAAACAAAAATTTCCAAGGGAGAACAAGTGTCCCAGCTACCCCTTGTAATTGGGAATCTTTGGACACCCTACTTCAAGTTAATCCCAATGCTCCTGGGAGACCAGGGAACTTTTCTCTCCATGAAAATGCCTCTTCCTGCCACAGGACAAAGTGCATAATCTCCAGCTTCACTGCCAACCAGATGGGAAACCAAGCAGAGGACCCACTCAGGTATCTCCCCAGATGTGTCCTTGACCACCAAGGAGTGTGTGTCAATCAGAGTGGGCTACCCCATTCAGTCTATTGCTCAAGCAAGTCACTAGGCCGACCCAGATGCAAAGGAAGGAAATTAGATTCCTCCCCTCTATGGGAAGAATGTCAAGGTCACCATGCAGAAGAACATGTGGGATAGGAGACATTATTGTTGCTCTCTGGAAAGTACAATCTTCCACAGAGGAATTTTGACTTGTCACTCTTCTGTCCATAATACTGCTTGAGTTTTTGCCCATAGGACATCCAAGAGCACCCCAAGGTTTTAGATCAACCACTTTGTGTCCTCCCTCACTCGGACGTGGCTGATTGGAAACCTCATTCTTACTCACTGGCAGGTTCTTGATGGGACCCATGGGGGTAACACTCTGTCACAGTCATCAGTAATGTCAAGTTCAAATTTTCCTGAGTTTCTTGTATATTTTCACTGTTCTTCAGACTTACACACCAAACCTCCCGTCTTAAACCACCAATCCACATTCCCAGTTAAAAATCATAATTTTGAAATGATTACAGTTCAAAGAAATGAATGAAAAGTGACACTCAAACCACAAAAACAGTTTTCTGAGCTTATTGGAGAACTCAGGAAATGAAACTAGCATGGTCGTGTATTTGTTAACAAAATAGTTGATTGAGTACGTCGTGGTGGGAAGTAAATTGCATGGTGGAAGTCTGTGTGTATGTGTGATCAAGTGACTTTTTCAAACAAGTTTGGTAGAGTGGCAAATTCATCTTTCAGAACTCTAGCTGCATAGACCGCTACCCTGCAGGATAATCTGTTTCCGCAGCAGTGTGGGCCACGTTCACTTGATTTGGCCACAGAAGAAATACCACCAGGTCTCTAGTAACAAACGAAGTGGCAAATATTTCAACCACTCAAAGTACATAAAAAAGAAAAATAAAACAAAGCCATGAGCTTGGACAACATGTAAAAACAGCCATCTGATAATTTTGTTTTCAACTATGTAGCTCAAAACCCTTCGAGATTTCCAAAAATCAAAAAGAATTTCTTCCCAAACATTTGGATGGAAATGACACTGGCTTCCCTTATCTGGAGGACACTGTGGGTGGACACTCAGTCCAGGGGGGTGGGGGAGAAGGACAAAGAAGCAGGAAGGGGGCTGGATGCTCTGCTGCACAGCAGAGCCCTGGCACCGGCCGCCATCACTGAAAATCAACAGAAGCGGGAGTGGTCTGAAGGGTATGATCGGGTCGAGGAAACTGGTCCTTGGATTCGACTCTGAACCCAGTTACTGTGAGAGGAAAACAGAGTCAGAGTGCACAGCTCCTGGTCAGCTTGGAGATCCAGGAGCTGGACTGGTCCCGGCGTCCCACACTAGGCAGGCGCTTCCTCCGTGACATGGCTGGTCACTAGGGCTAAAGCAGCAAAAGCAGGCAGCTGTCATGGAGAGAGGTGGCTGGGGTGCGAAAGCCATGCCCTGCCCAGCTCTGTGCCATCAGAGGGCCAAGGTCGCATACTTGCAGGGAACACGAGCAAGGCCACGTATGCTACTCAGCTGCACTGCTACAGATGGTGGCAAAAGACAATCAATGCATATAGAAAGGGCCCTGGATGGGACAGATGTGGAACCTCAACCCTGAGAGTTGAACCTGAATTTCAAAGACTGTTGTTTGTCTCTTAGTCAGTTGGAGGGAGGTGTCTGGGGGAAATCTCAACAGTAGGGACTACCCACTGCTAACCTATTCCAGTCACTTGAGCTGTGTCTGACTATGGTGGCAGGAAGTTCCATTTGCCTTTTACAATAAAAAGACACAGTGGTTGGACCATAGCTACACTTTCATAGCTACAGTACGGTCATGTGGAAAGCCCAAACTGTCCCCAGGCATTTTGCTTTGTTACAACAATCACAAGAATATTGGGGGGCAGGAATCTTTGCTGTGATGGCCTTGCACATCTGTCTCAGCCTCTTGTTTGAGCTTCCCCTGCCCTGGCGCGGGACAGGGCCTCAGCTCTATAGATGATTAATCTCAGAAACAGGAAAGGATGTTATGTGACCGAGTAGCAGTGCAGGAGGACAATCTGTTTTGCTAAACTGTTTTTAAACCGCTCTTCCATGAAGGGCACGCGCTGGCTGACAGGTGATCTGTCTGTGTTCTTGAGCCAGCCTGTCTGCCGAGGGTTGCTGAGGCCGGTGGTTCTCAAGGTATTCTCTCAGACAACCTTTAGATTTCTTTCTTTCTTTCTTTCTTTCTTTCTTTCTTTTTAAAAAATAAACTGAATGTTACCTTGATTGAGTTGGAGTTTAGGTCATACCCACCGACATTTTCAGCAAACAACAAGGTGAGCCTCCCAGGGGCCCAGCTGGTCGTCTGAGGATCTTCTGCCAGGGGGTGGGGGGCTCTGCCTGGACGGTAGCTCCCTTCTGAACTCAAGAATTTATGTACTTGTGTATTTGATTTCTATTGTGGTGTAACCATGAACGGAGGCTGCAACGACCCTCTTGCAGTAGCTCGCAGTTCCGCAGATCGGATGCCTGTCTTAGCCGGAGATTCTGGGGAAGACCCTGTCCCTAAGCTCAGTCCGACAGTTGGCAAATCCAGCCCTGTGCACACCCAGGACGGAGAGCCCCTTTTCTTGGCAGAGGTCACTTCTGCTTCCAGCAATCACCCACTTTCCTCCTCCCGTGGCCCTCTCCATGGTCCAAACGGCTACCGCGCTTGGAGCCGTTCTCCAAATTCAGGTCACCTTGACTTCCCATTCTGGCTTCTCCTTCTGCCTTGTTTTTCTACTGCAACAGCCATAGAAATGGCTCTGCTTTCAAGTACCCATATGATTGAAATATACCCCCCCCCCCCCGATAATCCCTTTTTTAGATCAACTGTGCCAAAAAACAACACAATCGCAGGAATGATATTCTTATCACATTCACGGTTCTGGAGGAATAAGAAATGTGGGATCTTTTTTGGAGGGTGGCATTTTTAGAATTCTGCCCATCACATTCTGTTTCTGTTGCTGGGAGCCAAACAGAGAGTTATTCAAGAACAAGTGACTCAGATAAGAATGACCCTACTGGGAGTGCGTTTGTCCAGGCTCTACTGAGAACGTTTAAGTGACAGCACTGCCGTGGGTCTGATGTCCAACTCACTGCCACACAGTCGTCCTCACGGTGGACAGGGTCCCAGGACTAGCAGCAGCAGCATCCCCTGGGATCTCACCAGAAATGCAAATTTGGGGCCCTCTCCCCGATCTACTGAGTTAGATGCTCTGTTGTGGATCCAGAAATCTATGTTTTAACCGGTGATTCTGAAACTTACTCAGTTGAGAACTATTTGTCAGAGTCAAGTTTCAGTTTTTGTTTTTGTGAAGTCGAAAGTGGGGAAGGGGTCAGATAGGTCATCTCCAGGGTGACTTCCACTCCCAACCATGTATGACTCTGTGAAGTTTACAGAAACCGTTACACTGTCTAAACCAAAGTCTCCGTGTAGGCACCTTTGAGTGGGCACTGCATGGGTGCGTGTGAGTGTGAGCCTACACACGCATGGTGTCCGAGAGCTCAGACTCTGGGATCTGTCCTGCCACCAGGTCCTGGCTTCACCAGTTATGAGCTGTGTAGCCGGGTCAACTGTTTCAACTCTCTGAGCCTCAGTTTCCTCACTTACAAGAGAGGCTGATGATAGTGCCCACTCCATAAAAGTGTGAAGATCGAGCAAGACGATCCACACAGAGCACACAGCATAGTAAGCTCAGGGACTGCCTCCTTTAATTGTTTTATTGTCTGTGTAGTTTAAAGCTTTCTCCTTGGGGACTTGAGGAGCTGGATCCCTGGTAAGGCTGGAGCCACCAGGCCCTCACCAGGAGACCCCTGAAGCCATTGCCTGGGCACTGAGGAGCAGTGCGACCAGGCCTGAAGGCCAAGGTGACCCTTCTCTGATGCTTAGGGTCAGCTTCAGTCCTGTCACTGCAAAGGAAGACATTTAGGTAAAGTGTGTACATGAACTTATCTCCTCCTCTGGAGGAGTCAAAACCCACAAGGTGGAAGCCACAGCACTTTACTGTGTGTGGGTGTGTTTTTATTTGATAATTATTCTTTTGGTATTTTTTGTTGTTCTCATTTGTTTTCCATCTTCAAAGGAGCAAAAGTAGTGAAGGCCTGGAATAGAGTCAAGATGTGCCTCTATAAAGTTTAGGTGAGAAAGTATGTTGCTGGGGGGTGGGGAACCTAAAGCCTGCCCTCTCCCCCGCACCCCACTCCGCCCGCTCTGACTTCCATGGGCCTCACCAGTCAAGCTTCGAGGATCTTGCCCGAGCTTGCGGAGAGGAAGGAATGGAGAATAAGACCTTGTTGAGCCAGCTACATGGGAGAGAGGAGAGGCCCTTCAGCAGGGCCTGTTTCCTCCCAGGGGCGCGACGCCCTTCGCAACCTTTTGCATAGTTCTCAGTGACGCTGACGTGGGAGGGAAGGCAGAGGCCACCCAGCATGGATTGCTGCTGCAGAGATGGAATCCATTCTGCCAGGCGTAGGCAGGCAGTGACATGAGGGGCAGATCCACACAGCTGTTCCCCAGCCACAGCCCGTTCCCAGACACCACATGGCTCCCTTTGCCTTAATGCCACCAGAAGAGTGACTCAGCCTGCCACACACTGCTCTGCTCATAACCACTAATAACCACAGGAACTCTCTGGGTGGGATACCGTCCAGGTCCTCTTAGGCCCGGGGAAGAGGAGTTAGAGTTTGCAGATATTCATACCACTTGAGGTCTATCTCTGGCTGAGGTCTTAAGCAGCTGCCATACTTTTCTGTGCCTGGTGAGTAGGAGCCAGAGCCGGGGGGTGGGAGGGGAGCTTCTTCCCGCCTCCCCTAGAAAAGTGTCTACCAGCTTTATGCAGGAGGAGAGCTCCTCTGGTGAGAGCTGGTAGGACTGCAGATCTGGGAGGTTTGGGAAGGCTTCGAGTTCAGAGAGCCAGAGGCCCAAAGATGAGTTCATTGCCATTCTTGCCATCCAACAAACGCCCTAAGGATGAGAATAGCTGACCTTGTCCTGAGAAGTCTGAGTGACTCTGCCCTCTAGAATGAAATTCCAAAACAAAAAGAAAAAAACAAAGTAAGCTCTAGTCTAATCCTTTCATTTTACAGTTGGAGAAAGTGAGGCTCAGGAAGATGAATTCTTCGGCTCTGCGGTTTGATTGCCATTCACCAGCAGAAACCAGGTATTTTGACTCCTACTTCACTACTCTTTCTACTACGGCACTGCAAGGTACTTATAACACCTTAATCCCTTCCCTTCTCCAGAGTAATTCATCCAGGTGTAGTTTTAACTAGAGAGGCTGACCATTGCTGGCCCAACTCCTACCCCATCCTCTGGGGAGCTACCCTAAGCTGCCGAAATACAGTGGCCCAGCTGGACACCTGGTGACCCAAACCTCCTCCTCTTGAGGTTGTCATCTGATACAAGAGCAGCCCTTCCATAGGTAGGGGGGAGGGGGCCAACCACCTTCGTTTCCCTGGGGGATTTAGGTGGTTGCCAGGACACAGGACTTTCATTGCTAACACTGGGAAAGTCCTGAGCCAACTAGGACAAATTAGTCACTCCAGCAGGAAGGGACTTATGACCTGTGTGGCCAGCTTGAAAACAATAACCTGTGAGATCAGGTTCTCAGTTAGAAACTAGAAAACGAGAAGATTGAGGCCGTCGGCCGAAATGGAAGTGCCAATGATACAGGAAGAGGGCAAGGAGAGTTGAGGAGCCGCCATACTGGCCACAGGTATATAAAACTTAAGAGCAGAAACTGTGAGCAAGCAGAGGACACTGATCATATTTTAGGAAAACTGACTTTCAGTAGCTTCTTCCTTAAAAACCACCGTGGCCAATTGCAGATCCTTGTGGAGACTCTTTCCAGATGCTTCTGTTTGCTGTTGCTGTGGCTTCTGCTTTCACTGCCAAGGAGAGGATATAACAGGGGACTCGTCTCTTCTGTTTTAGGATTAGTTCTCTCCAGACTGATGCTGCTTAGCTTCCAAATTAAAAAGGAATAAGCAAAATCTAGGACACCTAGACATTTCAATTTGGGAAACCTAAGAATATATCCTTAGGGACTTCCCCCTTCCATCTTCTGGAGCTTATGAAGCTCTTAATCTGCCAAAGCTGAGGTAGGAGATTGTTTTTCCCAAAGGTAGCTGTGACAACATTTCTCATTTCTCGTTCTCATCTGACATGGCTACTTTGACACTGCTTTCATGAAGAGGTGGGCCCATCTCCCCTGCCCCTGCCACTGGTGGGCTTTGGTGACTGTCTCCATGAGTACGGTGGGACTACACTCTCTGAGCTCCAAGGCTGAGCCATCGGGCAGCGTGCACCTTGCTCACTGGAGCACTCTCTCTGGAAGCATTTGGGCACCAGGACTGCCCAGGGCCGCCATGCCCTGAGGAAGCCCAAGCTGCTCCGCATGGGAAGACCACACAGAGAGGTCCTGAGGCCGCATGAAGAGAGGGAGAGACAGATGCCTGGCCAGCCCCCAGCTCCTCCAGACCTCCTCTCTTCCAACTCCAGCCAGCATGTGATTACAACTGCCTGAGAGGCCTCGAGTTGGAAGTGACTAGGCAAGCCCTTCCTTAATTCCTGAGCCACAGATCCATAGCTTGTAAGAGATAATAAAATGATTGTTGTTGCTTTAGGCCACTAAGTTTGGGGGTGACTTTTACATATAAACAGAGACCAGGAGCAGCTGGCCTTGGAGAGATGATGAAACCCATGGCCTCAGAACCACGGTTGCCGTGCAGGACCAGAAGGGCCCGGCTGAGTGCAGCAGGCAGCCCCACACCAGGCTGGAAATAGGACTTCGAGTTCACGTGGGGAATGGATTAGAGTGGCCAATCTTAAAAATAATTAGTGGTTTCACTAAATGATTTATAAAAGTATTCTTTCGTATGTGCAAGTATTTCAAATTAGTTCAAGAGAATTATTTTTACTTACAAGAATGATCTCAACTCAGCCTTTTAGGAACAGGCGTGGCCCACCACCAGCAGCTGTCTTCTGTGTCCTCGGGCAGCAGAGCCCCAGGCAGCCGGCCATGATGCTGGCAGGCACGTGAAGGGCACACAGACAGTAAACCAAATGGGAGAACGGGCCCAGGAGCAGAGCCTCTTGGAAGGTGAAAGGTCGAGTGGGGATATTAAGGCCGCACATTTTCCTATAATGAGGGAAGTTTCAAGATTCAGCTGGGCATGTATTTGTCTGGGTAGAGAACACATTGAATCCCAATGTCCCTTTCAGACAGGGGTAGCCATAGGACTAATTTCTGGCCAATGGGAGGTGGGTGGAAGTGACACACGCCACTTTTGGACCATGCCCATAAGAGAAATGAGCAAAGTTCTAGACACGGACAGAGCTGATGTCCTTAAGGTCACTGAACTGCACACTTGAAAATGGTCAAAGTGTTAAGTTGTGTGTAATGTGTATTTTACCACAATATGAATAAATGAATGAATAAATAAACAAACAAATAAAAGAAAGGGGCCTCCCTGGCCCTCTCCCCCTCCCCTGGCTGCAATGCAGATGCAACGGCGGGAGCCGGGGCAGTCAGCACCTACTGTGTGATGAAGCTTCCTGTCGAGGATGGCAGAGCAACAATATAGACTGGCTCTTGGTCCTGGTCCTTGGTTCCTGGTCCCTGGTCCCTGGTCCCTGGACAGCCTTATGGAGCAGAGCCACCTCCCCAGCCCATAGCCACCTGTTTTTGTGGGAGACAAATACACATCTGTCTTGGTCGATGAACACTTTGGGGTCTGTGTGTTTTAGCTACTTGAACTGAACCCTAACCAATGTCACGGGTTGCAGGAACAATCATCTTTTTTTAGCAATTAGGGGAAATTCTAAGGCAGCATCTTTACATGGTGACAGTAGAGTCTGCTGGTCACCTCTGTTCCCCGAATTCCCCGACCTCCTCACCACTGGTGGGAAGAGCTCTTTCAGCTGAAGGACTCTTCAGGGTTACAGTGTGGCAGGTGGATATCGTTAGTGGCTGAAATGTCTGTTTCTCTATGGGAGTGCCTCCCCACAGAACCAGACCTGAGCCTAAGGGACCACCAGCTGCATGAATGCCCTGTGGCTCTTTCAGTGGCACCAGCTGCGGTACCAATGGGTTGGAACTGGGACCCTGCAGGGCTGGCTGAGCAGGAGAAAAGGGAAGACAAAAGGGAGACCAGGGAGGGGAGCACATGGCGATCATCAAGGATGAACTCTAAGTGGACTGAAAATCCTTGCCTGGATTTCCTTAACCCAGCCCTGGCCCCCACGCTGTAGCTAGGCTGCTAATGGCTCACAGCTGTTTCCAATCCAGAACATTGCCCTTGGCCAATGGGAGCTGTCTCTCCTAGAGAATTATGCCCACTCCCAAGGGAACCGCAGCCCAAGTCAAGCTGACATGGGGGTACAGAGGCCAGCCCTCTTGCTTCCCTGGAGCACCAACTCCGTGGCTCCAATCATGCCCAGTGCTCAGGGGGTCAGGCTGACCCTGGCCTCCAGCTGAGACACATCCTTGCTTAGTGTGCCCTGCCCCCCTCCACCTCTCCTCTCTAGTTTTCCCTGAGAGCACCTCCCCAACACCTCTCACAGACAGACGGATGAGGCTATTTCTGGCGACCCCAACCTGGGAGAGATGTCTCCTGGGGTACGTAAATAACAGTAGAGCACTACTGATTGAAATCTATGTGTGATTTTATGCAACTGGCTACTAATAAGAGTGCATTCTTTCTAGTAATGTGCTGTACTGGGATTGGCTTCCAGACCTCCCTGTGCGTGGTCAAAGGCTTATCTCACATTCATTCATTTACTTGGTCCTTCACTCAGTGTCCTTTGACCCAGGATGTGCACCGAGTGTGGAATTCGACCTGGTTCCCGCGGTTGAGGAGTTTGTACTAGAGTAGGGAGGACTTACATGTAACTCATGCACTCTACTGCAGGATAGTAAAAAATACGAATGACAACAAAGTTAAACACACATTTATATTTGTATTAATTTTAGTTTATTCTTGTTTAATTTATTACAGTTGTCCCAATTTTCCTTCCTTTGCCCTCCTCCGTCCTGCCCCATCCTCTGCTCCCACAGTCCATCCCCACCCTGTTGTCCATGCCCATGGGTCATTCCTACGTGTTCTTTGACTAGTCCCTTCCCCTTCTTTCCTCCATTATCTCCCACCCCCTTTCCTCTGGCAGCTGTCAGTCTGTTCCCTGTGACCATGTCTCTGGTTCTGTTTTGCTCATTAGTTTTTTTTTTTATTTTTAGAGAGGGGAAGGGAGGGAGAAAGAGAGGGAGACAAACATCAATGTGTGGTTGTCTCTCAAGCGCCCCTTACTGGGGACCTAGTCCGCAACCCAGGCATGTGCCCCGACTGGGAATTGAACCAGTGACCCCTTTATTCACAGACTGCCATGCAATCCACTGAGCCACACCAGCCAGAGCTCATTAATTTATTTTTAACACACAGTTTCATAGTGTAGGAAAAGGAGTGTGGGTTTTGACTGAGAGGATCAGGAAAGAAAAGTACACGGGGTGGTAGCATTCTGGTAGCTAGAGGATGCAGGGAACGGCATTCCAGCAGAGTGACACTGAGGAAAAGGCGCACGCTGCTCAGGACACACCGCTGGTTCTCCAGCGCACCTAGGAGCCACCCTGTCCCCTTTGGTAAAAGTGCTTATCTCCGTGCTGTCCATTATGTGGTGGACTGACTTTTAACTGGGGTCAGCACTCAGAAGACAGTATTATTTCCCACACTGGTGTATTTCTTCAAGCAGAAAAAGCCGAGTCTGGTACTCAGCACCCCCCTCCAGGTAATCACTACCTCTGAGCCCCAAAACTACGCAGCCGGCCACACCCTGCGAGGGTAGGCTCCCTGCTGCAGCCCACCTCACAGCCTGCACCCTGAACCATTTGCCTCGGGGACAGAGACACTCTCATTTTTGAGTCTGTACAGGAACTAAGACGATGCTTTGCACATAGGTCACTCAACATTTATAAAGCATATTTTGATCCACCTGCTTTGCCAGTCTCTTCCCAATGAGAATGGGTCCCAGGCAAGTTAGAAACATTTTTAAAACAGATGTACAGGATCAAAATACTTGAACTGGGGATAGTGGCTACAGACCATGTGACTTTTCCCTGGAGATGCGAGAGAGCAGCAGCGATAAACTGGAAAGACCCGCAAGGAGGGTGTGACCCCGTGAAGGTCAATGACTCACCCAGGGGACCCTCTGAGTCTGCTTTCCCATAGAAGGGTCACTGTGTGTGACCTAACTAGGCATCTCTTGGTGGGTTTTTATGTGATTTCTTCTTTGTATCTTTCTCTGCTTTGACACCTTTCCATGCCTGTCAATCACTTGGGGCTCCATCTTCCTCATTATCTCAGACTCCCCACACCTTTGTCCGTTTCTTTATTCCCCTCTTTCCCTTCTGACTTTCTTCCTGAATTAACTATGATTAGAAGTAAGCCTGGATCTACTGCTACATAAAATGAGGTTCTTTATTTTTTTGAGGTATAATTGGCAAAACATTTTATTAGTTCCAGGTGTACTATATAATGATTTGATATTTGCATATATCATGAAGTGATCACCACAGTACGTCCAGTTAACATCAGTCACCATATATGGTCACAAAATTTGTTTTCTTGTGATGAAAACTTCTAAGACTTACTCTCTTAGCAACCTTCAAATATGCACTATGGTTGTAAATACAGTCAGTCTTATTTCTAAAGGCGTGAAAGTGGAATGCACATCTGGCTGGGTGGTGCTAGCGTCTTATCCAGGACTTCAATACACCCCCGCCTCTTCACCCCCTCTTTCACTCCCTCCGTCTCGGAGAAGTCTCTTCTTGCTAACCCTCTAACCCTCCGGGTCCCAGCACGTCCTCTCCTCTTTCCTCTCTTAACTAACTAGCCTGCCTCCCCGGTGCGAGCCTCTCCACCCGGTCAGGCACACTCAGGTTTCCAGACACTAAAAACCTCCCCCTCCTCTTCCGCAGCCATTGGTGTTGCACCAAACTACTTAAAAATTCATGTGCACCTGTACCTCCATTGCCTCCCCTCCTGTGCAATCCCTAAGCTTTCCCACGTTTCCCCAGGAAGTTACTGTGTCCCTGATCCCCAAGCCCATGAGCAGCCACATCCAGTGGACTTTGTTTCAGCCCGTAACTTTGGGGGCGTTTCTGTAAATTCTCATGCGGTCTACCACACATGCGTCTGGGCCTCGGTTCCCTCCCTGGTCAAGGTGCAGCCTTCACTCTTTCCTCCCCCCTCAACTCAGACTCTAGCCACCTCCCTTCACTGGCTTCGCCCCGACTTGCTAAAGGTGCCCCTTCCGGAGGAAGCACTCAGGATTTCTTACCCTTCCCTCATCAGCTCCAAGACCTCACCTGCCCTGGGCTCTGGGCTGTGTCTCCAGGTATCAGTGAGTTTGAGGCGTGAGGGGAGATATTTTAATGCAAAAATGTAATCTTCTGTAAGGTTCCCATGTATTCCTGGTTTTTACTCCTTATTTATGTTTTACAAGATTTTATCCATTTATTTTTAGAGAGAAGGGCAGGGAGGGTGTAAGAGGGAGAGAAACATCGATGTGTGAGAGAAACATCAATTGTTTCACTGACATGCCCCCAGTGGGGGACCTGTCCCACAACCCAGGCATGTGCCCTGACAGGGATTCAACTGGTGACCCTTTAGTCTGCGGGATGATACCCCCAACCTACTGAGCCACTCAGTCAGGGCTGATTTTTACTCTTTAGCAAACAGGGCCACCTGGGCTTTGTCTTACCTGTGCCTTTGTTATGGGACTTTTAGCTTGGCTGGCAGAATTCGGCCCAGGAATAATCTGGGCAGGTCCAGAGAACATTCCAACATGCAGGGTGGGCAACTAGCTAACCATTCACCTCCCTCCTGCCAAGGGCAGCGGAGAAGGGGCCCCAGCCCTGGTGTTCCTGACACAATGCGTCTGCAGACCCTCCCTGCCCCAGCCAGCAGCCAAGGGAGCCAGAGTCAGCAGAACTGCCCCCCAGGTAATGTTCCTTGTTCCTCGGATTCTGCTCAAAAGCACATACACATTTAGAAGAATTGGGGAAAAAATAACTCCAACTACATCTTCATAAGGGTCCTCTTCTAAGGAAGAATTTGTAGACTTTGTGGTAAGCCATAACACCTCAACATTAACTTTTCTCCCCCAATTATTATTATTATTACAGAAAGTTGGTGGGATGCCCTGGCTGGTGTGGAGCAGTGAATTGAGTGCCGACCTGCAAATCCAAAGGTTGCTGGTTTGACTCCCAGTCAGGGCACGTGCCTGGGTTATGGGCCAGGTCCCCAGCTTGGGCTGTGCAAGAGGCAACTGATCAATGTATCTCTCACACATTGATGTTTCTCTCCCTCTCTTTCTCCCTTCCCTTCTCTCAGATACATAAATAAATAAATAAAATCTTTTTAAAAATATTTTTAAAAAAGAAACCTGGTGGGAAATGTTGAAAAGTCAGAAAAGTTGAAAGTGCAATGAAAATCTATATACCCCCTACTTTCTTCAACAATTACTAATATCTGCCATATTTGTTTCATCTCTGTGTGTACTTCTATAAACAGTTCTGTTCTTAATGAACCATTTAAAAGTAAGTTGCAGACATCACGACATGTAATTCTAAGTTATAAGAGGGAAAGAAAGCATCCTGGATTCAGGAACTGTGCGATCTTTAAAAATGTCCACAAATTATTTGAGGCACCTCTCTTCAAAAGGTAGGAGTTCATTCCTCTCCCCTTGAGTGTGGGCCAGACTTAGTAATTTGCTTCTAGCAAATAGAACGTGTCAGAAATGATGATGATGTGTGACTTCAAGACTATATGCTAAAAAGCACTGTAGCTTCTCCTCGCTGCTTTCTGTTAAATTTCTTGCTCTGAGGCAAGCCAGGCCTCATGTTGTGAAGATGCTCCAGCAGCCCTGTGGCTGTCGCCATGGGAAGGAACTGAAGCCTCCTGCCAACAGCCAGCATGAACAGACAGCCTTGTGAGTGAGCATCTCGGAAGTGGGCCCCCCGTCAAGCCAAGCCAGAGACCTGGACTGCAACCTCACAGGAGACCATAAGCCTAAACAACCCAGCAGAGCTGCTCGTGAATTCCTGACCCACAGAAATATGTGAGGTGATGTATGTGCATTGCTGTTTTAAGCTCCTCATTTTGGAGTAGACTGTTAGGCAGCAATAGGTAACTAAGCCAGGGGCTTCGCCCGTGGCTTTAGGACTCCTGCTGGGGTGCTCCAGTGAGACCCATTGCCACTCCATTTGAAGAACAACACCATGCAGGGTTCTGCAAGCTGTCCTGTTTGACACACGTGCCTTCTCAACTGGCCACTGACCTCACAGTGAAATTCTCAGGCAGAAGCCTTACACCAGGCCTCCAGAGAATCAGGAGTTGGAGTATCGACCCCCTGGGCAGACTGTGTTTGGAGATGGCACCACTGCCCCTTCCTTACCCACAGAGTGTTCTTCCGAGACCTAGGTCTGAATGTAAGGCCACTGGGCAGCCCCATTTCTGGCTGGGGAACAGCTTTTCTCAATGTAGAGCCAACAGCACACATGGGAATCGGAACTGCACCTCCGATCACTAACACCACGTTCTGACAAAACCTACTGACTGGAGATGGTTTTGAAAAACAATAAAACATTCTTTGGTGCCAAAACACTCCAGTCAACTCAATGTGATGGCCTATGATGCAAAGTTAAAATTTAAGGGACCAATACTTTCTGGAGAGTGAGTTTGGGGGTGAGGGAGCAAGGTACAGTACTGTGATGTTTCCTTGTTGGTTTGATTTTTGTATTTTATATCTCTCTGGTAGGTACACGTGACTTTGCTTACATCAAGAAAAATTTGGGTAATTTTTTAAAAATCAGGCTATGACCCAATAAATAATGGTCAAAGAAAATAAACATGTAGTTCATAGAAAAGAAGATTCGAAATGCTCTTAAGATGTGAAAAGATTGTCAATCTTACTCCTATTTAGAGACATGTAAATTAAAACTGCCCTGAAACCTGATCTTTACTTATCAGTCTGGCAAAATCCAAAAGTTGGATTTGGGTAACACACTCTAAAAATGAAGCTGTAAGGAAATAGTCATTTTTATATGTTAGTAATGGGAGTACAAAATGGCACATACCTTATGGAGGAAACCTTGGCAATATATAACAAAATTAAATATGCATTTGCTTTTTATTTTTCACTTTTTTTAATCCTCACCTGAGTACATTTTTTCACTGCTTTTAGAGAGACAGGAAAGGAGAGAGAGAAACATTGATGCAAGAGAGAAGCATCGATTCACTGCCTCCCAAACCAACCTGGACAGGGAATGAACACACAACCTAGGTATGTGTCCTGACCAGGAATCGAACCTACAACCTTTCAGTTACAGGATGATGCTCCAACCAAATGAGCCACACCAGCCAGGACTGTGTTTACCTTTTAAACTAGGAATGTTACTCCTAGAAGTTTGTACTGAAGATACACCCTCTCAAATCAAACATGATAGAAGCACAAAGTATTTATTGTAATTATTTATAATATTAGAAAATTAGAAACAGCCTAGATGTCCATAATTAGAGAAATGGTATATTTCTCTAATATACCATCATATATTCACACAGTGGGGCACTAGGTAGCTGTACAAAAAAACTGAGAAAGATCTGTATTAGGGAGTGATTGACAGGAGATAGATGAAAAGAGCAAGGTACAGAGCAGCATATATTAGTTTTGTTTGTATTGTATATTGCATACTATACCCTTTACTATTAGTATATTATATACTACACAGATTATTATATATTATACTATTATATATACTACACTAACATTATACTATACATGTTATATAGTATGTTATACTGTATACTGTATACTACTATGTATTAGTATGCACTAGTATATGTATTTATACGTTATACATATTGCATATGTATAGAAGACAAAAAAGAAACACTAGAAGGATATACCTGAAACTAAAAAAGTAATGAGACCTAGAGAGTGAAACAGAGGAGATGAGGAAGGGAGGGAACCAAGACTTCTCTATGTACACCTTTTTATATAGCTTGTTTTATGTGTTCAAAAATAAAATCAAAGTAGTCCTAGTCAGGAAGGTGGCACAGGTAAATGCTGTGCTCACCTTTTCCCAGGACCACATCAAAATTATGACTGAACTACAGAACAGCCATTACTGAGAACCACTGGAAATCTAGCTGAACAGAAGATCTGTAACTAAGGGAACAAGCCACATTCAAACTGGAAGGAGGGGTGGAGATGTAGAATGGGCAAGTCCCAAACCCATGTGGGACAGTTAAAAACTAAAAAAGATATCTCAGCTGTGAAAGTCACCCCTGAGGATCGAGGGGTCCCAGCCCTACACAGGGCTCCCCAGTCCAAGGTTCCAGTACTGGAAAGAGAAGTCCCCATACTTTCTGGCTGTGGAAATCAGTGAGGATTGTGGTTGAGTCAGACAGAGGGCTTCTGGAGTTTCAGGTGTTCCTCCTAAAAGGCTCATGCATGAATTTACTCACAAAAAGATTCACTCCCCCTGGGCTCTAGTACTGGTATGGAAGAACTGAATTATTTGGCTTCAGGGCAAGGGCTGGAGGGGAAGCTCATTTCCAGAGAGAAGTGCTAGCAGAGAACATTGTTCCTTTTTTGACCCCTCCCCCTACCTAGCCTGCAGGTGCAGACGGACACCCTATCTGGGTCTCCATCTACTTAACTAACAATATAAGCCCCACCCTGGTGATTTCCTGAGACCTGTCCCACCCAATCTGGGGGCTTACTTCCAGCAGCTTTGCCATAGGAATGGCCTGCATCAGCTTAGGTTGCAGACTTTCTAAAATCTCTCAAAGGTTTACAAACCCCAGACAAAGCATCTGGCCTTGGCAGGACCCATACACCTTGCTAAGTGGCCCCAAGCCCAGCACTAGTGGTAGCTAGCCTTGGTTCACAGCTTAGCCTCTCCCAGGTGCCTCCAAGCCCAGCACAAGCAGCAACCATCTGCAGATCACTCTGTAGCTCATACCAGTGGCCACAGGCTGGGCACAGGCAGCAGCTGAACTTGGCCTGCACCAGAGCCTCTCCCAAGAGGCTCCAGACCCAATACACCCAGTGGTCAGCTTCAGACCACACTAAAGCACCACCCAACCACCTTCGCAAATGACACATCCAAAGGCACTAGAGTTGACTCCCGCTCCATGGGGTCGGCCAACAGCTCCTCTGCTGTAGTCACTGCTATTCCTGACAGCCAATCAGCTTGAGGGTCAATCCCTCCCACTGACATACCAACGTCAGTAATGAAGGCTCAACTACAACAGGAGAGCACACACAACCCACTCAGGAACGTATGTGGAGCACCTGGCTCCGGTGACCAGGAAGACTGTACCACTGAGCCCCACAAGACACCTACTACATAAGGCCACTATACTAAGACAAGGAGACACAGCAGACCTACCTAATATATAGAAGCAAACACAGGGAGGCAAAATGAGAGAAAGAAACATATCTCAAATGAAATAACAGAAAAAAGAACTCCAGAAAAAGAACTAAACGAAATGAGACAAGGAATCTACCAGATGCAGAGTTCAAAACACTGGTTGTAAGGATGCTCAGTGAACTTAGAGAAAGAGTAGAATTCAGTGAAAACTTTAACAAGAGACAGGAAACATAAAAAAAGGAGATAAAAAACATAAAAAGAACCAGTCAGAAATGAAGACTATAATAACTGAAATGAAGAATACATTAGTGGAGGGATGGGGAGAAAAGGCATACAACTGTAATTGAACAACAATAAAAATTAAAAAAAAAAAGAATACATTAGAGGGAATCAGCAGATTAGATGAAGCAGAGGATCTAATAAGCAATTTGGAGGATAAGCGAGCAGAAAACACCCAATCAGAACAGCAAAGAGAAAAAAAATTTAAATAAGGATAGTTTCAGGGACCTCTGGGACAACTTCAAGCCTACCAACATTCACATCATAGTAGAGCCAAAAAGAGAAGAAAGAGAGCAAGGGACTGAAAACCTATTTGAAGAAATAATAGCAGAAAACTTCCCTCACCTGACAAAAAAAAAAAATAGACATAAAAGCCTAGAAAGTGCAGAGTTACAAACAAGATGAACCCAAGGGGTCCCCATCAAGACATCATAATTAAAATGCCAAAGGTTAAAGACAAAGAGAATCTTAAAAGCAGCAAGAGAAAAGCAGTTTGTTACCTACTAAGGAGCTGCCATAAGACTGTCAGCTGATTTCTCAACAGAAACTTTGCAGGCCAGAAGAGGTCGACACAAAATATTCAAAGCGATGAAAAGCAAGAACCGACGTCCAAAATTACTCTACTGGCAAGCTATTGGGTTGGCTAAAAAGTTTGTTTAGTTTTTTTCTGTAAAATAAAAGACACTTTTTCATTTTCACCAATAAATTTATTGATCTGGATATTTTGAGTATGTCAGCTATCTCCTGTGTGGTATAATGTTGATTGTTCTCAATTAATGTCTCAATTTGATTGCAATCAATTTCAACTGGTCTACCCATCCATGGAGCATTGTCCAGCAAGAAATCACCAGCATAAAACTTCGCAAACCACTTTTGACACATTTGATCAGTCACAGCATCTTCTTCTTACACTGCACAAATCTTTTTTGCATTTCAGTTGTGTTTTTACCTTTCTTAAAATAATAAAGCATAATATGCCAAAAATGTTGTCTGTTTTCTTCAATCTTCAATATTAAAATGGCCACACAAAAATTCACCTATTTTGATAAGTTTTTTAAGTGCACACTGATATGACAGATGGCATGATACAATCTAACAAATTTGTTTTTAACGGAGTTAAAGAAAACTAAGCACTATTGAAGCCATCTTGTGGGAAAAACCAAATGAACTTTTTTGGCCAACCCAATGTCATTTAGAATTGAAGGACAGATAAAAAGCTTCCCAGACAAGAAAAAGCTAAAGAAGTTCACCACCACCAAACCAGTATTATAAGAAATGTTAAAGGATCTTCTTTAAGTAAAAGAAGAAAAAAATGATCAGAAATATGAAAAGTAAAATGGAAGGGAGGGAGGTGTAAGGGGCATAAATCATAATGGGGATAAAAGACAATAATAAATAAATATTAAAAATAAAAAAATTAAGATTTTATTTCTTTTTAGACAAAGAAGGGAGGGGAAGAGGGAAGAGAAATATCAATGTGTGGTTGCTTCTCAAGCATCCCCTACTGGGGACCTGGCCCACAACCCAGGCATGTGCCCTGACCTGGGAAACCAGTGACCCTTTGGTTCCCAGGTCAGCACTCAACACTGAGCCATACCAGCCAGGGCTAAAAAAATTTTTTAAAAAGAAAATGGTAATAACTACAGACCTATTAATAATTACTTTAATGTTACTGGACTGAGTGAAAGATAGTGTGGCTGAGTGGATGAGAAAACAAGGCGCATGCTGTCTACAAGAGACCCACTTTAGATCAAAAGACACACAGCCTGAAAGTAAAGGGGTAAAAAAAGATATTTCATGCAAATGGAAACACACAAAAAAGCTCGGGTAGCAATTCTTATACCAGACAAACTAGACTTTAGAACAAAGGCTATAGCAAGAGACAGAGGACTCAGCAATTCCTCTTCTGAGTATTTATCTGAAGAAACCCAAAGCACTAATTTGAAAAGACATCCCTACATTCATTGCAGCGTTATGAACGATGGCCAAGATAGGGAAGCAAACTAAGTGTGTATAAGTGAGTGGGTGAAGAAGATGAGAAACATATATACAATGGACTATTACTCAGCCATGAAAAAAAAGGAGTGAAATCTTGCCACTTGCTACAACACGGATGGACCTAGAGAATATTATGGTAATGAAGTAAGTCAGAGAAAGACAAATACCATATGATTTCACTTATATGTGGAATCTTAAAAATAAGTAAGACGGAAACAAACTCAGAGAATCAAAAAACAGACTGATGGTTGCCAGATGGGAGGGGGTGGAGGGGTAGATGAAAAATAGGAAAGGGTTAAGATGTACAAATTCCAGTTATAAAAACAGTGACAGGATTGTAAAGTACAGCATGGGGAATATAGTCAAGAATACTGAAATAACTATGTGTGGTGTCAGACAAATATGGGAACAAAAAAAGAGCCACACACTAACCCTGACAAGCTCCGGGGAGCCCCGCACGGTGGGCCTCACAAGCCCAGAGACTGAAGGAGCCACCAGGGTGGTCTGACCATGAAAACTCCTAACTAAAAGCAGCTCATGGTGGGTAGTCAAGTCCTAGGGCTGTAGCTCCCCTGACAAAGGTCATTTTTAACTTTGAAATTGTCTGTTGTCTTTGCGCATCTAGGGTCACACACCTCTGAAAGGTCAGAGGAAGCTGCTTTCCAGACCGTCTGAGGCTCAATGGTCGGCACCAGGGCACGAGGCCGCACTGTTTCTTGCTGCCCACAAACCTTCTCTGCGCCCTGTGCGCGCCAGCTATCCTGGACCACTGGTGGGAAACAAACTCGCGTCTGCCCGTTTACTCTTCATCCCATCTCAGAGTTTCCCCGCCTTGCCTTCTCCTGCCTCCCTAACCTACCACCAATAGATTTCACATAATCCCCTAATGGCTCCTCCTTTGATTCGAATATAAAATGAGCTGCCAAATTGCCGTTTGCTGGAGCATTTTCTTAATCTGTTGAGATTTGGCATCCTGGCAATTGTCAGTTTGGCTCAAATAAACTTTACAAGACTTCTCCTTGGGTTGGACATTCTCTCACTGCAGGTCCTAGACTTATCACAGTGATCACGTTGTAAGTTATATAAATGTCTAATCACTATGTTGCACACCAGAAACAATTGTGTGTCAACTGTAATTGAAAAGTAAAACATTATTTAAAAAAGAAAATGAATGAATTACATTGTATTAAATTAAAAAACAAAATTAACCTTAATATTGAATATAAATAGGAATAAATGACTCTAGTTGTATATCAAATTAGTATTATAAAAGCAACGAAAAACAAATGACTTTCAACATACTACTCTAATTGTACCTATGTGCTTAGTGAGATACATTTTAAGGATTTAAAAGAACTTCAAAAAGTCTTTTACTTTAATCAGTCATTTTATTAGTAGTAATATTAAATTGTAATTCAAAGAAAGGAAGAATTCCAAAGCCAGTAACCTACTATGGAAACAGGAGAACTTTAGAGGAACTGGACCACAATCGTCGTTCCTTTCCAGAGCCAAAGGGCAGCCCAGTAACGGGCAAGGATGGGGGTACTGTGACCTCCCATATGGGAGTTCTATGGTCTCGCGGGACTGGGAGCTAAGGTCCCTGTCCAGTGCACAGCTGTGAAGGACATAGGCCTCGTGAAGGACATCAGGCTCTGCCAGGCTCTTCCCATGGGACCTGTTACTTTTCACAAAGTGGCAGGAGGAGTTGGGGGACACAGCCGAGAAGCAGCCTGGCCAGGGCACCCTGCAGGCCCCTCGGGGAAACGCCAGCCTCACAGAAAGAGCAGCAGAGCAGCTTCTAGCAATGTTCCTGCCTGATGACCTCGAGGGAGGAGCATTGTTTCAGGAGCATTGTTCATTGTTTCTTTCTCCTAAGGAAGGAGATGGGGAGGCAGTTCCAGGCCTAAGGGCCTGAAGAAAGGCTGGGGCGCCTCAGAAAGCATCTGGCCAGGCCTAGGGGACTTGACAGACAGGGGAATGGCTAGTTCCTATGTGGGCTTTGGGACACCAGGATGACCCCGAGTCTGAGGAAGAACCAAGCCCTTGCAGGGCCTGGCCCAGGACCTTTCCATCATATTGGGTCCTGGCCCCTCGATGTCATGGAAAAGGCACAGTCCTCCTCTTTGTGAAAACCCCTAATAAATAAGCCATTTGGCTCGCCTGGTACCAGTAGGCTGGACTTATTTGCTAGTTCAAAGGCCTGTAAGCAAATGTGAGTGGTTTCACACATAAGAGCAGTGGGGGCTCATCCGCTCCCCAAAACACACCCTGCCCAAGTTCTGGCTTCTTCAGACCTGAGCAGCCTCCAGGAGAACACAGAGTAGTTAAATCACTGCCCACCTCCCTCCCTCATGGGACTGCTCTCTGCCACCCTCCCCCCTCAGAGAGGGAGGGGATGCAGTCGCTCTGCACTCCCAACTCTGGCCCCACTTCAGCCGGATGCTGGGGCACCTCCAGCAGGTGAAGGGCAGACAGTCTTTTCCAGCAGTCACATGCTTCACCCAGCTGGAATCGCCCCTCGCCCTCCCCCCAAAGCATTCCTTATTAGGGAAAGCTGCATCCAAGTCCTCTGCTTTGTTCCTGTTGGGGTACTCGGGTTGGTGGCAGCAGGCATGATACTCCAGGAATCCCAGGTATGTAAGATCCCAGGAGGCTCATGGCATGCAGCTGACCGGCCATGCATGGTTCCCCACCAACAGTCAGAGGACATTTCTCCCCTCCGGCCCACCCACCACCTTCACAGTGGGCTTCCGGACCTCTCTCTCCTTTGGCGAAGCTCCTGCAGCAGAGGCTCAAGGACCCAGAAGGGCACCTGGCAGAGCCCAGCCCACCACACTGATGGGGGAAACGCTCTCACCTGGGTTCACCTTGCGCTGGGAGTCCCCGAAAGGAAGACATTTTCCATTTGAACCCAGCTATGTTTTCCTCCACTCTGCATCGTCTTGACAAATGTCACTGATGATCCCAGCTGTAGACGTGCAGCAGTCTTGATGTCTCCCAACACAAAGAAGCAAAGACAAAACCATGCCTTCCTTGAATAAATGAGTTCAAGGCGCTCCATTTGAGAAACATGGGAGGGCTCCCCATGTGAGAGGGGAAGGGCAGGCAGCACAGCTCTTTGTTTCCCCTCCTGTGGGGGGCTCTCACCTGAATCACCAACAGCGCTGCCTAGGAGGCTGGGACACGGAGACTATGCAAAGGCTCCGTCAACACTGGGGGCTGACTGTGAACCCTCATCTCTCCTCTCAAGGACCCTCAGCACAGTCTGGATGTGTAAACAGGACTCTCCCAAACCCTAGGAATTACACGGAGCTCATAACCCAGATAATCCGGCCCACGTGGTGGTGTTGCCTCTGCAGTTGCCCTAGCATCCCTGCAGGCAGTGTTTCCCAGGTTCCGCGCATGGTCAACCTTGCCGCCCTGGCGAGCTGGAGTCATTGGGCCAGTCTAGAATGGGACTGAGGAATTCAACTTTTTCAACAGTTAGCCAAGGCCTTATCATCTGGGATCCTCGACGATCCAGCCTGTCTACCTACCGTCTCCCCCACCCAGGCAAGGCCACCCTCCAAGGCCAATTTCCTCTCTCCCGATCCATTCCTGTCCTATAACCTGCCCTGGTATGATGGCCCCCGTTAGGGAAGACCCATCATGCACGCAGTCCCCTGCACAGCAACCAAATCAGAAGACCAACCGTCACATCGCATAAAGATGTCACAGAGGTCACCTTAATTCCTCCTGCCCCCTCCCCACCCCATTCCACCCGCTCAGGGGGGAACTGGATGAACACACACCTTCCCCCTCAGCTCTCATTCTCTGAAACCCATTTCCCTTGGCTTCTCCTTTCCCTCCCGTTTCTCCTTAGCTTGTAAATTGAAGAAATACCAGAGGGGCCTTACCTTGTCAGAAACTGCTTTCCTTTCAGTTGAATTGGTTGATTCGGTTAGTCCCTTAGCTGACCCCAGAGGACAAAGAATTCACAAGCAGGGGGCATGTTGGCCTCTCCCCCATTGTGTGGGTGGTCTTCCTTGAATTTGCAGACTTCCTCTGCTATTTTCTGTGGAGTCACCACAGCTTCCAGCGCCATCGGGGGAAAATCTGGAGGAAGATTTCTCCTGCTTCTGATAATAATGTTCAAAGTAACGCATGAGAAAACTCTCGACATTATTAGTCATTAGAGGAATTGAAATCAAAACCATGAGTTACCACTTTATACTAACTAGGGTGGCTATAATAATAATCATTTTAAAAAGCAGACACAAGTATTGGTGAGGATGTGGCAGAGTTGGAACTGTTGTACATTGCTGGTGGGAATGTAAAAAGGTGCGACCTCTGGGGAAAACAATGTTCAGTTCCTCAAAAACCCAAACTAAAGTTAACATAGGATCCAGCAATTTCATTCCTAGGTATATATCCCAGAGAATTGAGAACAGGTTCTCCTACAAGTACTTGTACATGAATGTTTGGAGCTGCATTACTCACAACAGCCAAAAGGCAGATACAACCCAAATGGCCATCAACCCACAAACAAATAAACAAAACTGTGGCATTTCCATACAGTGGCCTATTAGTCAGCTCTGAAAAGAAGTGAGGCCCTGATACATATCACGATGTGGCTGAATCTCAGAAACACTGTGCTAAACAAAAGAAGGCAGACAAAAAGGTCACTTAGTATATGATCCCACTTCTCTGAAATGCCCCAAAAAGGTAGATCTATGGAAACAGAAAGCAAGGTGGTGTTTGCCTGTAGGTGGGGAGTGGGGGCAGGGAGGAAGAGAATGGGGCCTGGCTGCTTAAGGGGGATGGGTTTTTAATCTGAGGGGTGGTGGCTGTACAGCCTGTGAATGCGCTAAATCCCACTGAATTGTTCACCTTAAAACCGTTAATTTTATGGGACAGGCACACCTTGTAGATACGGTGGGTTCAGCTCCAGGCTCCTGCACTGAAGGGAATATTGCAATAAGGGGAATCCCACGAATTTCTCGGTTTCCCAGCGCGTATAAAATTCTGTTTGCACAGTATTGCAGTCTACTAAGTGTGACAGCATCGTGTCTAAAAGATGTACATACCTTAAAAAGTACTTTATTGCTAAAAAATGCTGACCGTCATCTGAGTTTGTTGATGAAATGGTTCTGATATAATTGCTTGATGAAGAGTTTCCACAAACCTTCATTTGTAAAAACTACACCCGCAAAGCACAATAAAACGAGGTATGCCCACTTATGAATTTCACCTCAATTAAAACAAAAAGTTAACATATATAAGGAAAAAAGAAAAAAAGAAGTACCGGTAGCCAGGTGGGCTTTCAGGTGCTGTCTTCCGTTGCCAGAACGCTGGACAGCAGGGGCCGCATCTTCCCCTAACTGAGCTGCCTGGGATTTCAGGCCTGCGGCCACCTCTTCACAACTGCAGACCGCTTTCCCTGCGTGGCTGCCGTCCCCACTTTGCTGAATACCCAAGAGGCTTATGGAAATAGAATAGACTTCCCTAACCAGAAGGTCAAACTTGTAACAGCTTATTAAGGTTTATTAGCATATAAAAGTAAAATACTTCATTACAGACCGCAACTTAGAGCCATTAAAAAGGCTCTTGATTATACATGAGAACTCAGAAATGATTAAAACTAATTCTACCTAGAAGTTTCAGCTTACTAATTATAAACAAGTAACAGCAGAAGGAAGTTGTGACCATCTACCCTCTGTTCTAATTTTAAAATGTGAATAATTAACCTTCCAGGAAAAAAAGCACAGACTTTTTAAGCACAGTTTAATCTAATAAATGTCTGATGCAGAAAGAGGCGCGCTGCTGAGCAGACCGCCGCCTGCCCGATTTGGGAGGGGGGGGCAGCTCCCAGGACGTCGGTCGCTACCTCAGCTCAACTACTGGAGCACTCTCACCCGTGAGCTCCGCTTGCAGGCACAATACTGATTTTAATGGGGATTATGGCTTGTGTAAAAGGCATAGAAAGTTCACATTTTTTGCTGTGTCAAATTTTGTTCCCCAAAATTTAGGGAACAAATGCTAAGTTACTACAGATTTCATCTTCTAAAAATCAGTTTCTCTCAGGTAGAACTGCTAATACTTAGGGATTATTCCTTAAAGTTTATATCTAGAATTAAATATTTATTACTGGACCCAACTATACAAAAGGTTTTGTTCAGCAGTAGCCTTATGAGAATGAAGGTCGGTGGTCCAGACAGTTTGGTGCCTGTCTGTTGTCACAGGGAAAGGCACATCTTTCCAGGACCCCTTCAGGGGAAGCTAGTGACCAAAGTGTCCCAGGAAACTTCTTCTCCTAAAAGGGTCCCTTCACCATATGGAGGAGTGTGGGGGAGGGGCCAATACAGTGGTAACTGCCCCAGTGTAAATTACTTAAGTACCCTAAATACCTTCTTTCAAAAAAAAAAAAGAGAGAGAGAGAAAAAGAGAAAAAGGAGGAAGAAGGAGAGGAAGAGAAAAGGAAGGAAGCAGAAGAAGAAAATAATAAAGAAATTAGGAGAGCAATCCAGAAGCCATTAACATTGGAAGCAGAAGGACTCAGCTAAACACTAACGACCACTTCCAGCTGCCTTTGACAGCACGGCGTACTGACATGCGCGCCTGGCTTTCAGAAACCACCGAGAGGTGTTCAAAACCCTGCCTCTCCATCTAGACGCATGTGACCTTGAATAAGTTAATTAGCTTGTCCCAGCCTTTTTTTTTTTTCTTCCTCCAATCGGAATGATCCAACTGACCACCTGGAATTGTAGGTCTGCGTGAGAAAAGGAGCTTAAGCGCCCACCTGGCCAGGGGGCACTTTGCCTCCCCTGGAGTCCAAAGTCCTAACAGCCTAACCTGTGTGGGGATTCAAACAAGTCACCGTAAGACATGCCTCTGTGGTTTGCAGATTATTTTGAGCTAAAGGCAACCGAGACCCTACAAGAAAAACTTCTGCCCCTCTCCCCCTTTAACTACCTAGAAGAACTTGAATCTGGGGCCTTGCCCATAAGAAATTACCAGAGATAACCTTTTTAATCTACCTATAGGGCAGGGCGAACTACTAATTACTGAACACCTGGTCTTCTTCTTGCCCTGCAGTGATGCTCTGGAGCCCCCAAAGCACCTCACCCCATTGTAGCTCAGGACGCCACACACACCTCGTTTTAACTCTACGCCTGGCCCTCGCACACGTGTGAACATTTGTCACGGATGTTGATGCTGCACCAGGGAAATCAGAACATAGCCGATGCTATTGTATTTTTTATTAAAAAAACAAGTTAAATAAAATAGTGATCGATTCTCTATAAAACTGAACTGGAGTCCATAGTTCACGGTGGGGGAGGCGGAGGAGGAGGAGACAAGGATGTGGCTGTAGCAGTTTCTTTTTCTTCGTATCTGGGAGGCAATTCAGATGAGAGATGCGGAGTGTGTGCAATCTCAGAGGACGGAGGAGCCCCAGAAATAGTGTATATGGTCACGTGCTCCCTCTCAGAGGCCGCGCCTTGGCCCTCAGGAGTTGGGGTCCTGCTGAAAGGAGAGAGCGGATGGGGAAGGGGGGAGAGGGAGAGTAACACACCTTAAGGAGGAGGTTCTTTTCAAATCTGCAAGGATCTAAGGAGCAGTTTTTTCCACATTCTGCTATTTGCAGATATGTTTCAACTCCTTGCCCCTTACTTTCCTTAAAGCCGATAGTAATGTTGAGACAGTCTCGCTCCTGTTGTCATTTCCTTCGTCATTGAAAAGACAGGGAGCGCAAAGGCAGAGGGGCCACCCAAAGAGAGAGCGCGCCCGAGTTACTGTTCTCTGCTAGTTAGTCTCCTAAGGCAGCTAACAAAAGGCAGACAACCTTATGCAAACAGAAAATTAAATCATTAGGCCACAAACTTGAAGAGAGCAGGAAGGTGTGCTCATTAATGCGGTGGGTGTCAGCCACAGGCCCGCCTGCATCGGAGTTTACCTGCTGCTGCGTCCTAGCTGCGTGATCTCTAAGCCTCAGTCCCTCACCTGTAAAATGGGGATAGCAGTGCACACCTCCCGAAACTAGGACAATTACATGAGGTCATGCAAGAGAAGCCAGACTCTGCCCCAGAGAAATCATCGAAGCTACAGTAGGAGTAGTTTTTGTTTTATTTATTAAAGTTAATAGACGTTTCTTTTAGGGCTTGGAGAAGTTCATCATTGAGAAAAGAGTAGAAAAAGTCACTAACAGAATTCTACAAATGTCCAGAACCTAACCTCCCCTTCTTCCATGCAGAGCAGTCCCCACATCCATCTCTGGCAGGATCGCCAGCTCGCCACCCCGTCTGAAGCACACGAACACATGCCTGAGAAGGTGGGCGGCCAGCCAAGGCAGCACCATCCCCAGGGCACTCACTGCGTCCCTCAGGCCCTCTTCGCACTGCGTTCAAAAAGGCAAATGTCTCACTGTCTGGAAAGTGGCCTGTTACTGAGTCCTGCTCGTAGGCTCACCTGCCCTGTGAAATCTCCTAGCAATCCTTCCTTCACTTCCTGCATCCTGGTTTCCCATTCGGGAAGGTGCCAGGTGCCAGAGCCTTCACCAGCCCTGATCCTCCCTGGCACTTCTGGGAACTCCTCCCCATCACGCCTGCCGCTGTGGACCCTCCTGGTTTCAGCAATCTCTTCCCAGTTTCATCTTTCAGTCAAGACCCAGCCTCTCCAGTCTGCCCAGAGGGGCCACATCTCACTACTCCTCCACCACAAGCAGCTCACCATCTTTCCCCCGACCTGCACTGAGCCCGGTCCCACCTCCTCCTCAGGCAGCAGCATCCACTGTCCCTGTCACTCACCCTTGACATGATGATCTCTGCTCTTCCCCACTGTCCTCTCCATGCCAGGTTCCCTCCCACACACCTCCCCCTTCGAACCACCATGGTTCTAGGCTCCTGTTACGTCAGGCCTGTCCTTGGACTTGGCCTCCTCACCGGCCTGCCACCCTCTGGCCTTTGCCCATTGTGAGCTGGGCTAACGAACCACTGCTTGGAGCCCAGTGTGCTGACTCCAGAACCTGCAACTGCATCCCTCTGCCTCAAAGAAAAGGCACTTAGATGCCTGCTGTTGCCTCTGATCCCAGGTACACCCCTTAGTTTGTGGGGTGGGGCTGTGGATCTTATATTTCCCTTCAATCAGTCTGAGAAGGTTCTGAGGCCCAGGGAACAACTTATTATTGAGGGAAAAGGCAGCTTGGTCAGGTTAGGTGCAGGTGACTTTAGTCAGTCATTTAAATACCTCCATTAGAGGTCCCCTGGAGCCCTCACTCCTCCCCACAATCTAAAGCAGCAAGCAGGGGCCTCCTGAGCCCTCACTCAGTGCTCAGTGTAGCTGATGGGTTGCTGCACATTTTCAGGGTCGCCCCTGCTAGGAGCACATAGTAAAATGCCTGGAGAAGGCTTCACGTGAACCGGGCACAATATAATTTGTAACTTACGTGCTGCCCAAAGTCTCCTGAAAGGCACTGTTAATATTGAGGCAATAATTCTTTCATAATGTCAGCAAAAAAGATATTCACACTCTGATGTTTACTCCTGCACAACAGCCTTAAAGGTGACTTGGCCTAAAGAGGTTAAAATGCTACCTGTGAACTTCAAATGGAAAGTCTTACCCATGGTTGAAAATACTGTAATAGGAAGGTGGACTTTCATTTGGAAGCGAACTGTTAGTCCCAGGACTTCGAGGTGCTGCAGGAGCTGAAGACTCAGGAAAGTAAGGTGGTGGAGGGGGCGGGAATATTATCACGGCATCACCTGAGGAAACACAATATTTTGTTGAAGATCCATGAGTAATAAATGCAAACAAATTAGCAAGAGCAAAACAAATTAATCACATATTTGGCCCATTGATAGAAATTGTCAAAACACCTGTGCCAACTCCGGAATTAAAAAGAGGGCTGAGCAAACTTACAGAGGCAGAGGGCAGAAGCTCCCAGGGGCTGGGAGCAAGGGGACGGGCGCTGGTGTTTACTGGGTGCCCAGTTTCTGTGTGGGGAGATGGGAAACTTCTGGCGGTCGCGAGCGGGGACGGCCACACAGCATTGTGAATGCACTAAATGCCACTGCACTCTTCAGGAGGGTCAGGGTGGTGAATTTTATGCTACCTATGTTTTAACTCAATGTTTTAAAGACAGTTGGCCTGTACTTCACTGCAAGTCTGGGCGACAGCGCTTCAACGAAGCATTTCCTAACCATGTGCCTCGCTTGCGATGTCTACAGCCTTAAAGCTTTCCTTGTTTTTAACTTACCACTTTAGTTCATTGAAAGTTGGCTGCTGGATAAAGTGTCTTGTCGCTCAAATGCAGTTTCACCTCTGAACAAACGACAAGCAGCTGCCCTGCAGCCTATTGTTGGCATTCCACAGCTGTGGTTTATGCTCCTGTCTTTTACCTACCGGCACTTCCCCCAAGCCTCACAAAACAAAGTCAAAGTCAAACATCTTGTTTTTAGCATTCCCAGCACACACACCTGTGTTTTGGGGAAGAGACACTCGGGACCAGATGCTAGCGCTAATCTGTGTTCCGATTCCAATACAAAATGCACCAGGTGAGTTGCCCAGAACATTCTGGCCGTGAGGCAAGCACCACTACATAGAGGTCTGGGGACGGCCTTTGGGAGTTGGCAGCACCAAATGGCAGCACAGGAACCATGAAGGAGGAGAGAGCACTTCTCTGAGGGAAGGAGCTGGGTTTGCATGGGCGGGCGGGCGACAGATCTGATGCTTGTCTAAGCAGGGACTGGACTCCATAAAGCTCCTGGGGTTCCATTTGCCGGTTACCAAGCCAGCATTATCCAGGGGTTAAAGCCCTAACCATGTTCTTTAACCCCTCTAGACCTCAGCTGCCACACCTGTAAATTGCAGGCCATAACTCTACCTGCCTCAGAGGACAGGTAGGAGGATTGGATTCCTGTGCAGCCATTGAAACAGTGCGGGGCCCAGAGGGACTCTCTCAGCTGCTTTGCACCCTCGGAGGTGCCTTCTTCATTCACACCGCCCAGCAAGTGGCACTTATCAGCATGTCGGAAGAAAGACTCCCAACAGGCAGCGTGGCCAGTGTGATTCCACTCTCCCCCTCAGCACTGGAAGCACTTCCTGGGAGGTAACTTAGCCCTTCAGAAAACCCTTACCTCCTTCACTCCTAGCTGTTCAAGCTTTCCTCGCTAATCTAGACTTGATAAAACGTAATGGTTGTCTTCTCATTTTTTTCAGAAGGTCTGGGTAGGTCAGAGGAAGCAAGGGTAAGTGTTCACTTTTAATCACACACTGGAGAACATAGGACCAGGGCATAAGCCTCTAAGGTAGGCCAATGACCTATCAAACACAAACAAGGAAATGTTCAAAGTCACCAGTTATCTCTAGGGCTTGTCCTTCCTGCACAGCTCGCTCCCAGCCGTCCCTCACCTTGCAACCTGCTTTCACCAGGAAAGATGTCCCATCTCCCCCTGGGCTTTCCCCGTCCCCAGGCCCCGAAGGACTTGAGGTTCTCTGTGCCTTGACAGCACAGACCCCTTGAGGGAGGACTGTCTCCTATACCCGCTTGTGTCCCCAGGGTCCAGCACTGAGTGTGTCCACAATGTGGACATCGCTGGTATATCTGCTGGGGGGTGGGAGAGATTTCCACCCGGGGAACAGCTGAATTCTGGGACTTGGATCCAAGAACTGCCTCTCAGTTCCCCAACTTCCCTCGAAAGGCAGAACTGACCTTGGAGAGACAATGTCCAGGACCTTATCAATTGTGCCAAAAGTCACAGATGATTTATAAAAAATTAACCCTTATCCCATAATATCAAAGGAGAAAAAACAAGGGGCTAGGGTGCCAGATTTTCACAGGTTTGATGGGACTTAAAGGGCTAAGTGGCAAAGATTTTAAACTATGCAGTGCAGTGCCAACATCAGACCGAACTGCCCAGAGTCTCCCCGCCCCAGCACGAGCAGCCCTGCCCCCTGACACCCCCTCCCATTCCAGCCACCAGGACGGAGGCACCCAGAAAGTCTCCTGATAGCAAGTCCAAAGGGCACACCTCAAAATGCTCTCAACAAAGTGGAAGATCTGTGCACCCCACGAGTGCCTTCACTGGGCCCCACTCTGCTCCCCGGAAGGACTCGGAATGGTCTCTACTGGGTGAGCCCTTTTGACATGTGACAACTACCCAGAATACCCAGGGAAGACGGAAACAACAGAAATACAGCTCAGTGCACTGGGGAGGGAGCTGTGCAAGAGCCAACCACCTGGGTTTGGGTCCTGGCTCTGCCACTGGCTACTTTGTGACCTTAGGTAAGTTATTTGGTATCCCTGGGCCTCAGGGTAAGAGTTTCTTCATCTCTAACTTGGAGGTACTAAGAGTACCTTCCTCAGTGGGGTGTCGCAGGCATGAAGGAATGTCATACACTAGGCCCTTGAAGAGCACATGCTGACAGCACTTAGATGGCTGTTTGGCTTTATGTATGTGTTAGCTGTCGTTAAGATGTAACTAGTACCCGTGTCGTCCCCTTACGCATATAAATGCACAACCTGCAGCAAGCTGGGAGCACCAACCCTGGCTCGGCGCAAGGACTGTCTGAGCCCACCTGCCCTTCCTCTTTGAGGGCCAGCCTGCCGGGCCCGCAGCCCAGGGAAGCGCCCGCCTGTGCTCAATGCGCACTGCTGGGTCCAGCCACAGCCCCAGCGTGAGGAACATCTCACTCACACCCTCCTTCTCCGTTCCCTCCATGCTTTCTGCTCTGAAATTCTCTTTGCCTGGCCTTTTAGATGTCAAGACTGTGGCTTCAGAGCTTCATCCTTTCAAAAGTGGGAGACTGGGAAAAAAGGTAATTTCCAAAAATGAGTAGTGATGGGGTTTTTCCTTGATTGTGTGAAGCTGAGGCCAAAGCTACTAGTGTTGTTCTTTGGGGAGTTGACTCTGGGATAATCCATCTATTCAGCAGCACCCAAGGGACCCAAAAGGAATTTCTGGGCGTTCTGTGGGGGAAAGAAGTGACAGGTGTTGTCACATTTCGTTTTCATTTATGCCTCTGCTTCCAAACTTTGCTCTGATCCTGAAGTTACAGAAAATAAAGAACAATGAAGAAAACAGAAGGCCCCTCAGAACATAGAGGACCTGGAAGTTGGTGCTAGACTAAGGAATCTTAGAAGTGCAAAGCTCATTGTACAGACATGCAAACCAAGGCCAGGCGAGGTTAAAGACTCACCCAAGGCAGTCAACCAGCGACAGTGGACAGTCAGGATGAGAATTCACGCGCCCACCAACGCAAAGGGCCACAGGTTTTAGTGTGAGAACAGGGGAAGAGGATCACTTGGCAGGTCCCTAAGGTGACAGAGTACTCACAGATTGTCTTTGAGGTTCTTCTCACTTTCCTCTTAATTTGCTCTGTGACCTCAGTCAAGGTCACCACTTAGAGTCCCGAAGCTTTTGCTAAATAATAATGAATTAAGTGCTGGGACAAAATGATGTGTACGAGGACTCCTCTGGCGCTTGCCTTTGCAGCAGCACTGCGTGTGTGTGTGTGTGTGTGAGTGAGTGACAGAGAGAGACAGAGACAGAGGAGACAGAGTCAGGGAATCTAGGCCAGACCCAAGGGCAGCCCAGTGAAGCCTTGATGCGACAGCCACTGTGATATGAGCAAGCACGGGAATGACAGCACCCACCTACGGTGACCTGGACAGGCTCCGTGTTCTGGGTCTGTCTCTCTTCGCTTTCAGAGGCATTCTGGCCCTCATTCAAGTTGCTTCTCCTCTTAACGTGGGCCACCACGAAGAAACACAATCCCATGAGCACAATCAAGGGTCCCATGATCTGCAGGGACAGGAATCCACAGATCTGGGGCTCCTCGTTGGCAGTGTCTGTCTCATTCAGCGTTTCCTGCTCCCAGTTTGGGCCACAACCAGGGACCCAGATGCCTAGTATGCTGATGAGCATGCCGCTGGTCAAGAAGAGAAATCCAAAGATGAGGCACTGGGCAAACTGGCGGCTCTCTCCGCAGATGAAGGCTCGATCAGGGTCTGCCTGGTGGCCTCGAAGGTGCCCCTCGCGGAACTGACGTAGTGCCCGGGAGCGGGCCAGGATCACAGCCGCAAGCCCAACCACGGCACACGCAGGCCCGACCACCTTCAGCACTATGCTGCAGTCCGGGAGGGGTTTGTATTGGCATGCCTGGAACCCAAAGATGGAGAGCAGGACTCCCACAAACAGCAGGATGGCACCGAAGACGAAAAGGAAGAAAATGAGCATGCTGACATGCCTGTCTTGCTGGACCCCACCTGGTTCAGTTGCTGCAGGAGACATGGCCAGAAGAGGCCCCTGCCCCAGGGAGGGGTGGGGTGTGTTCCTTTCCCTCCAGTGGTTTCCACAGCTCTGCAAATATAACCAAACGCCAAATTAAAGTAGGCACAGGTGTTCCTGACCCACCCTGTTCTCTTGCTGGCCATCGGAAATCGCACCAGGTTGAAATCAGAGGGCACAGAACTTTATCCAACGGACACACTGTAGGACAATGAACTGGTTTTTGAGTCAGAAGGACTGGCATTCAGAAACTCCTGAATACTTAATTTTATGAAAATGTTCAAGAAAAGGAAATGCAGTTACCATGCACCTAAGAGTATGTCTAAAAAACCAAACAAAACTCTTTACGGGGCTGTAAATTACAGCATTCAGAATATAGTCAACGCTACTGTGATAACTGTGTGTGGTGCCCGGGGTCACTAGACTTACTGGGGGGTCACTTCATAAGTTATGTAAATGTCTAATCGCTATGCTGTACATCTGAAACTAATATAATATTGAATGTCAACTGTAACTAATTTTTTAATTTTTTCAAAGATTTTATTTATTTTTAGAGAGAGGGGAAGGGAAAGAGAAAGAGAGGGAGAGAAGCAACAATGTGTGGTTACCTCCTGTGTGCCCCCTGTCAGGGACCTGGCCTACAACTGAGGTATGTGCCCTGACTGGGAATTGAACTGGCGACCCTTTGCTTTGCAGGCTGGCAGTAAATCCATTGAGCCACACCAGCCAGGCTAATTTTTTTGATTTTTAGTAAATATTTTTTTTAAAACATAGAACAAAAGCAACCGGATATGGCTTTTCCTGTTCTAAGTCTTACAAACTCACACTCCCAGGCAAAAAAAAGAAAAACAATGGTGAGTGAGGGAAGAACCACAAGGATTATTTTTGATTTACAGACATCCCACATTTCATCACAGCTGCTCTGAGCATTTCCATGTCAGTAAATTTTTGTTCAGTAACTAACTTTCCATTTCCTGTTTCAGGCCCACAGCAACTTTCCATTCCGTGCTTTATTCTAAGGCTACGTGGACAGGAGAGCCAAGTTTCCACTGAACGGGAAGGCAGTTCAGGAGCCCGGTGGGTTCAATGGTTACTAAGTTACTTCTGTCAAAGTGTGATTCTTGAGTTGTCACTCAGGGGCTTCCTTGGCCTGGAATCTGGTGGTCTGGCTGCTTGGGCCTGGGATGACCCAGGGGAGTGTGGTAGAGCCCGTGAGACGGAGCCCTGTCTCCCAGGAGGCCAGGCAGCCTCTCGCTCTCCTTGGTGCCACCCACTTCCACAAAGAGGTTGAGGCTGTTAAAAACAAACAGCTGATAAAATCGCCAGTTACAAAGCACTGAACAGCAATAGAACTGGACTTTGAAAGAAGAGTGTAAGTGAAGTCAAGTGAGAAAGCACCTTCCACAAGATCACCCAAGCCCTGTTCTTCAAGGATATCACATATTAAATGCACCCAGAGCAGTTGTTGAAGAGTGGTCCGGTGCACACAGGCTGACTTCATTATCCAGTTACCTTGTTTACTCTAATGGGTGGGTATTTTACCAGGACCCTTCAAGTCGGGGCATTGGAAAAGACACTCTGGGTGTGAAGACTGTCTTCATTGCTCAAGGAAAGAAAACCTTTAAAATATCTTTTCCCGTTTGTATCCACAGTCACATGAAGGAGCTCAAGACGGAGGCCAAGGCCATCTTGACAAACCCAAATCCTGACCAAGCAGGGTCAGTTTGGGTAAGGAAAGCAAACAGCCTGTCCTCTATGAGGAAGTACTTTTCCAGGAAAAAGTATGATAGAATCAAAAGGAAGTTGAAGAAAAAAGGAAGTGTAGGAGGGAAATAAGTTTTTATTTTTAAACTTGGACAAACTATATTTATGAAGATGCAGTTAAGCTGAGACAAAGATTTAAAGTATTGTACTAATATTTAAAAAGTTTTCTGAATCATGTTATCATGATTCTTTTGCTGGTTCTGTGATAAGAGTGATTCTTTGCTACAAAGTCCTATCAGGAATTCATTGTGTTCCTGACACCTTCAGTTTTGAAGTGAGTCACAAGGCTTCAACCATCTCAAGGCAAATTCCCAAATACCCAGTAAAGGCAAATTCCCAGTAAAGAAAATAGAAGCCCCAAACTGGATTTTAGCTTCTTTTCCGAGGCCTAGTGGATTAAGCACAGATGTGTTAATCCCTGAAGCAAAATAACGTGTGGGTCAGTCTGTCTGTCTATTCTCTCCATACATGAACTCACAATCAGACACACAGACATGTACACTAATAGAAAATTAAACCTTTTCCAAATACCAACCTACACTTAATTTCGCCAAAGCCAAATTCGCCTCCCTAACACCCTATCCCTTTTCCTAAGGGCATTTCCAATTCAGCAGCACCTAAGAACTTCCAAAGCTCTGGTGCGGTTGGGAACCCAGGCAAAAAGGCAAATGTCTTTTACGGGAAATAGCTCCGTGGGTTTTAGGGAGCTCCAGCGCAACAGCCCCCAGCGGCTGGGCGCGCGGCTCTCACGGGCACAGGTTAGCGCGGGGTCCTCGGCGCCAGCGCCGCTCCTGGCGACAAGCCTCAGGGGTAACATCGCGGCGCCAGCCCCGCGGCCAGCGAGCGCAGGCTCCCGCGACGCGGTGAGGCTCGGGGTCCCGAGTCGCTTACCTGCGTCTTAGTCTAGCGTGCGCACTGGCTGCGCCCGGGCACTCCCCGGGAGTGTGGCGCAGGTTTCGGGGTAGGCGCGCTGCAGTGCAGCGCCGGCTGCGGGCAGCGGCCTGGTCGCGGATCCCCACCGCACACTCCCACCTGCGGAGGGCGGGCCGCCACTGTATTTACAGGAGGAGGCGGTGCCGCGAGGGCGCGGTGGCTGGGGGACGGCGGGCAGGGCAGGGCTGACTGGTGGGAGCTGGCGGTCACCAGGTGCTGCCCTTCGGGGACGAGAGCGCGCCCAGCCTGGCAGTGGGGAGCGAGGTGCGGCTTCGCCGCCCAGGGCTGGAGGACCTGGCCGCTTCCGAGCCCGTGACCGTGCGCGCGAAGAAGCCGGGAATAAATGAGCACCGTCCCCGCCCCCCAGGCCCGCAGCCCTAGGGCAGTCAGGCGCGAGGTGAGGGTCTCCCGGCTGTGCGAACTGCGGCGCTGCGCCGGCCGAGATCCGGGCAGCGGGCAGGAGCTGGTTTCTTTCCAGACTAGGTTCCGGGATTCGGGGGAGGGGGTGTGAGAAAGGGAAGCGGCTTTTCCCTACCAGCGATGCAGCAGCGTGGGGCCCCCGCGTTCCCGCCGCCGCTCTCTCGGCCGCCGTGCGGCCTGGGAAGGGTCCATTCAGTAGCCTTGTGTTTCTGCTGCCGTTCCACAGACTTTGACTTGGGGTCACTGGAGCAAGTCCTTCGCTGAGAGTTCCCTGATGAACAGGTTATAGAGATACCAGGTCACAGCAACTTGCGCGCCATTAGAACAGGAGACAAGGGTTCTCCACATCCGAGCCCGTGAGACAGCAGGAGGTCCCAGCTCCTAGACTGAAGCACGACCCTGGCTGTCTCCATTCCGGGTCAGCCCTCCCTTCCTCACTCAGAGGTGTGCTCACACCCCTCCTCAGCCCTAGAACCCCCTTCCCAGTTCTCAATCGCTAGTGATCTGCTGGAATTAAACTGGTAACTTTCCCTGCCCTTGAACCAGAAGGTTCGGGATGGGTTTGCTAATCCCTGTGCTATTTGTAACCTACCCCATGACACGTGACACGGACTCACTTTGCCAGTGTGCACACCAGGGGTCAGGACGTGTGGAGGTGAGTAAAGGGCTCAGCCCAAGCTCCAGGAGCCTTGGGGACTTCCCCATCCCCACCACTTTTCCTTAGCTTCCGGTCCACTTGCCTGGAACCCAGTAAAAAGTTAACGCCACTTGCATTAACCTTTTTAAAGTACAAACACATAGCATACCTTAATACAGCAAGTTGTTCCCAATAGTTCTCACTGAGGGCAAAGATGAGAAGAGTTTTAGCTAATTAGGAGAAGTGAGGAGGAGACTCTCACAGAAGCGGTCAGAGACAGACAAAGAGGAAAGGGTGTTAGCTGGGCTCCGAGGGCTGGACGCCTGTGTGGTAAGAGGTGGTTTCACTGGGGAGGCATACTGGACAAGTTCCAGCATTGGAATTTGCTGGGGACACTTGCCCAGTGGCCAAATGTGGCCTTTCTCACAGTTAGCACACCCTGGCCTCTGCAAACCTCTGCCCCTACTAAATAAAGAACATTGGTTGTGACTGTAATGAAGAATCCTAACCTGGTGACCCCGTGGTCTTGTGACGCTCTGTTCCTCTCTTCACCTGTAGCCTAAGGTTCTTTGCTGGGTGGCTCCAGATCTCAGAATGTTGGAGCCAGAAGGCAATAGGGGGAGCTACAAACAGCTGTTTTTCAGTTGAGGAAACTGAGGGCTAAAGACAGAAAGTCCACAGCTGGTTAATGTGAACCAGATATACTGACTCTTCATTGTTCTTCCTGAGTACACCTGTCACCCGGAGGACACACAAAGCCACAGACTCAAAAAATGGCTTTTTTATTACGTGGCTTTTAGATTGTTATAACCATACAGACACTGCACCCCGAGTTTATTGCAGCAGTCTGTGTCTAGGCGGGAGATAATGCTGATCAAAGTGTCAGGTATACCACCTTCCGGAAGGGCCTCAGAGCACAGCCCACTAACAAGCAGACAGCCCGCAGCGGAGGTTGCACAACAGCGCAGGCCCGGACCATAGAATTTGCCCTCTGTGCTTGCGCCTGCTGACAATCCTCGTACGAGAGGCCTTGTGTCTCCTCCTACTCATTCTCACCTTCTCCCTCACTTAGAACTCCGACTCCAGTCGTGTTGTGTGCGGACCTGCAAGGGGCCTGTTGATACAGCTGCCCCTCTGGTGCCACATGACTGCAGGCTGGCCACACATGACAGGCTTGAGTGTACTGGCTCCAAGGACAATCAGATTAGCTTCCACTTGGAATATCTGCTGCTTGGACTGTTTGTGTCTTTTGGAGCCCATTTGACTACATTAAACTCCATGGAAACCAGTCGTGGGTCAAGTATGAAAGACATACCCACCAGCCTCCAAGGAGCTGGTCTCGGTAGCAGACCTATTCTTAGGAAAGAGACCGGATGGCCCTGTCACTCTCTAAAACCAAATAGACTTTCCCGGCCAGTGTGGTAGTGACAAAAGACGAGCCCAGACAAAATCCTTAGGAAAGCAGCATCAGAACAAGCTTTAGAAGATGGGCAAACTCTGAATTCGGGAAGCAAGTTCAGAGAATTAAGCCAAGGCAAGCATTCATGTATTCAGTCAGCAAGTATTTGAGTGCTGCCATAAACAAAATGGAAAATCCTTTGCCGATGTGGAACTTGTATTTTAACGAGGAGAAAGATGGTAAAAGAAACCTGTAGATTATACAGAGTATTAGAAAGCACCAAGTGCAATGGGGACTCAGAAGTCACAGAAGGAAACTGGGGAGTGCAGCAGAGACTTCAACTTCAACAAGGCAGTTAAGGAAGGCATGTCCCCAAAGGTGACATTGCAGCAAAACTTGAAGGGAATGAGGAAGCAACCATATTCATAAACTAAGATTGCATAACAAATTACCTCCAAATTTAGATGCTTAAAACAACTAAGATTTTTTCTCTCTCTCAGGTCCTGAGGGTCAGAATCTGGGAGCTGCCTAGCTGGGTGGGTCCAGCTCAGGGTCTCTCAGTCAAGCAGTTGGCTCAAGGCTACCGCATCTGCAGGCCTGGCTGGGTGGCTCCGAGGTGGCTTGCTCCCACGGCTGTGGGCAGGAGGCCTCAGTTTCTTGCCATGTGGACCTACCCACAGAGCTGCCTGAGTGTCCTCAGGACATGGCAGCTGGCTCCCCCCAGAGTGACCCAAGAGAGAGCAAAGGAGGAAGGCGTGGCAGTGCCTTTTATGGCGTAGTCTCTGAAGTCCCACACCACGACTTCTGCTGTGTTCTGTTCCTTAGAATTGAGTCGCTAAGTCTAGGGTTGCACTCCCCCTCTTGATGGGGGAAGCATCAAAGAATTTGATATATTTTAAAACTATGAATTTGAACCTGTTTTAAAGCTATGACAGAGAAATATAATGATGATTGGAAGAAGAAGGGAAGAACACTGGCAGAGGAAACAGCCAATGCAAAGGCCCTGAGGCAGGAACAGGGGAATTCAAGGAAGAACAAGAGGCCAGGGTGCATGGAGCAGGTGAGCAAGCCAGGGAGGAATAGGAAAGGAGGTCAGAGAGGGTAAGTGTGGGGGTGACCACGGGCACCAGCTTGTGTAGGGCTTCGCTGTGGGCCGTTGTAAGTACTTGGAATGAGATGGGAAGATTTTGGAGGGTTTTTTTTTTTTTTAAGCAGAGTGTGATATGACCTGACTTATTTTTAAAAAGAAGACAGTTGCTTCTGGGTGAGAATAGCCTGAGGAGGAGGGAGGGTGGAAGGGAGAAGACCATTTAGGAAGCTATTATAATAACCCAGGAGAGAGATAACTGTGGCTTGTGTTCGAAGGTGATCAAAGCGATTGGATTGGGTTCTGTATATATCTCGAAGACAGGGTTTTCCTGGACTGGGTTTGGGTTTGAATTCCAAGCTTTTGGGCCTGAGGACCTGGAAGGATGGCTCTGGCATTGACCACGGCAGGGAAAACTGAGGGCCAGTCACGTTGGAAGGGAGAGTTTTGGGGTTCAGTTTGGGGCGTGTTAACCCTGTGACGTACGTCCCTTAGATATCTGAGTGCAGAAGTTGAGTGGGCAGTTGAATACCCATGCCTGGCACTCAGGAACTCTGGAAGGAATACTTCCCTGTGGTCTGTCAGCGATGCTCGTTACAAAATCAAGAAGGCTGCAGGGGCTGATACGTGCATACGTGGCTACACCTGCCTAGTGACAATCTGCTGCCCGGGCCTCCCAGAAAGCGCACAGCAAGGGGCACAGCTGGGAGGGATGAGCTTCTGCTCTGCTCTCAGAGCTGTGACCTAAGGACCGTGTGTCCTTTGATCCCACAACACTGGCTGTGTGACACCCCCCAGGGCACCGCCAACCCGGAAAAGTCGTTCTGGGCAAGTGGCGTGTTTGGGTTTGTGTAATTTACTGTCGCCATTTTTCAGAATTCAAAAAATGACAGAAAGACAATCGATCACTAAGTCTGCCAGCTTCTAGTTTCTCTTTTGGTGTCTCTCTGGTTCTGCCCCAAAGGCGCCTCAGCAGCCAGCAGCGTGCATTCCTCTCCCAGTTCCCGATGTTTCCTGAGACTCCACCAGGGCTGGTACGCAGGAATTTCTTCTCAGGTGCTCGGTCTTGGGCCGATGTTTCAAAAATTATTCCCAGGACTGCCAGCGATGCCTCTGAACCTGGCAAGGCCCCATCGAGCTGCCGACCCCTGCAACAGGTGCTGTGGTCAGGGGAGGCCCGGCTTCCTTGGCATTTTCCCCCTCCCCCACCCCTAACCTGGACTTAGACCCAGGAGCCTGAGACATGTGTCCCGAGTAAGACTGACTGATTTGACAAGCTTGAATTGAAGGTTTAGATTTAACTCCTTAGCTGATACCCAGTGCAAGGACCAAACTTTTGCTGTCATTTTATTGCCCGGGATGGTGCTGCTGTTTTGGCAAGGTTTACAACAACTCGGCTTAAGTGCAGTTAGCTGGAGCCGGGGGTAGGGAATGCAAGGAGTCATTTCAGAGAGTGAGGATTTGCCTGGCGCTCACGTGGTCTCACTGGCGGAGGCCTCCACAAGGCCCAGGGAGAGTCATCACTTCCACAGTGGCGACAGCAGCTGGGCAGCAGGCTAGAGGAGACCAGACATTGACAGTAAGGGTTTCACAGAAATGTGGTGACCTCCTGGTGTCTTGCATTGGCTCCATCAAACACCTACCGCTAAACAGGCCCCAAAGAATGAATTATTTCTCTACAGCATGTAAAAGGGGGACAAGATAGACCTTAGTTTACATCCTGGCTTTGTCACTGGCTGCGTGACCTTGGCCAAGTAAACACCTTTTCGGTGCCTCAGTGTCCGCACCTGGAATGTGGGAATAAGCAGACCTACCTCAGAGGATGTCTTTCCTGGCACACGGCAGGCCATTGATGGATGTTTTTCTCTTTGGTCTCTGGCTACTTACCTTACCCTCCATCCGTGGCTCTTCTCCTTCAGGGAGGTTGACCTGATGAATCCACGGAGAAAGGAAGGAGAAGAGCAGGGAATTCGGGGTTCTCAGGGAAAACAGAATGAGGCGGTGTTGACTTCTAGTGCTCAGTTTGCCATGGTTTGAGCTGCGGCCAGCACACCTGGCTTCTCCCTGCAGCGCATATCCTGGTATTTCTAGACGTCCTGAAGGTGTGTATCACATGATCACAAAAACTCGCCATCCTAATAGTTACCTGTCTCATCTCCTCTGTCATTCTACTTCTGCTCCACCTTGCCTGCAGCCACCAAAACTTCTGTGAAGTGCCTTGCTGCTATGGTGTCCCCAAGGGATATATGGGGGCCTGCCAAGGTGCTCCCCCAGCCAATCATCAGCGGGGGTTCAGGGCTCAACCTGCCTCACCTATTCTGGTTCCACCTGCATGTCTCAGGCCCCATTACTTCCACCCTGGTTCTGGCCCTGCACTTCCTGGTTGACACTTACGATTCCAAAAAGGATTAAAAGCAGCTTACAGTGCTCCAAAAATACAGCAAGGTGAAATAAATAAGAAAATAAATGAGAAAAAGAAAGAAAAAATAAGCAAAAGGTTCATAGCATTTCTTGCCTTATTCAAACAGCTTCCTGGTAATGTGCAGGGAGGGGCAAAATCATTTTGACATTGTCCACACAGGTAACTTACCTGTTTCAGGATCAGGTGTGGTAACCTGTCTAAGACACTTGCAGATGACTCTCAAAATGGCCCGACCCACACACCTGGGATGGCTGTGGTGCTATATGTGGGGACCTCAGCACTTGGGTGCAGCCTTACCAGGTGGCATTGGTCACACACTTGGCTTGTCTCACAGCAACTGCTGACCTAAAAAGTGAAGCAATAAGAACCTGAACACCTGAGAACTGAGACTCTGATAAATTAAAAGGCAGTTTGGCAGGAAGCCACCCCCACCCCCAATGCCCCAGATTTTAACAAAAGGCGCCTTGTCACACACAGTCACAGAATGCAGGTAAAGCCAGGGCTTGGGGCAGTGTTGATTTAGAAAGAAGAAAAAGAAAACTTCTTTGGGGCTTTTTTCCCCCTCTTCCCCCCCCCCTAACCTACCTCACAGGGTTATTGAAAGGATTAAATAAATATAGAGAGAAAGACCTGCTGAGATTTGTGCCCAGAGGCAATTCCAGGAGAAACATCTTCTCCTGAATAATGGCAGCAGGTGACCCCCATAGACCTCCTGTGAGGTTTGGTGATGGATGCCTCTCATTGCATTCCATAACCAGCCCATGAGGTAAGTACCACTGTGCCCCGTGCCCAGAGAGGGGGGGCAGCTCTTACCTCACCTGGCTGGGGAGTGGCAGAGCTGCATGGGGAGCACCGTGCCTCTCGCCTCTCCCAGGTGGGTCTGTCCACAGCATCCTTTCTCAAGGCACAGGGCGGCAACTATGGCTATTTTTTTCAATGTCAGTTTAGAGTCACTCAAGGGCAAGCTAACAAACTCCCATTCACTCTTTAATTCTGCCCTGAAATGTCGTTTCCCCAGAGAGACCTCCTACTCTAAATAAGCCCTAGCTGCCCACGCCACCCCTACCCTGCCATTTTCAGAGTACTTGTACTTCCCACTCAGGGCACTCATCACAAGCACAGTTAGTTGTTCTCCCTTTGAGACCACTTCTCTCCTAACCTTTGCTCTTTAAACCACCATGTCATTCTCTGCCCTTCCTGTCACTGTCATCAGTGACCTTCCAGATCTCCCATCTTCCAGCTCAGGTTTTGGCACCTGGCACGCAAGTCTCTTCTGATTCAAATCCTGCCTTCATCTTGGGTGCTTTTAACCTCACACAATGAACCAGCTGACATCTGGCCTTCTCCTCTCAAAGTCCTTCCTCTCCCGTCCACTTCAGCTGACCCCTCCCACCAGCTCATGTGGACCAGCCGTGCCCTGAAACCACTCCCCTGCAAAAGCAGGAGCTGGAATGTCTCCTTCCATCTTGCTTATTGCAGCCTTCCTGCTATGACAGTCCTTTACTCCCAACTGGACCCTTTGCTTGCACTGATCAACTCTTAAGACTCAAATCAAGTCTGTGCCTTTTCATCACACCCATCTGGCATCACTGCTTCGCTCTGTTTCCTGGGCCTGTGCCTCCGTAGCTAAGTGCTGCTGCTGAAAGACGTCGCCGAGAATCCATTGCTGTCAATGTACATCTGTGCTCGCCAAACTGAAGGGCCCACGGCAACCCACCCATTTTGCTCCTTGCCTCACTTCCTACACAGTTATTTCAGCAGGTGACCCGAAGCCCAGGGAGCCCTTTCATCTGCTCTGCTGTTACCCTGAGGCTCCAGGTCCCCACCTGGACAGCAGGTTCCTTGAGAGACGCAACCACAGCAGCCCTTTGGCCAAGCATGCTCCACCGAGAATGCCCCTGACTCGGGGTCCCAGGAGAGAGCTCTTTAATTTGTTCTGAGTTCTTGTTTTCCAAAGCAGAATGGCCCCAGTCACGGGCCTTCAACTCCTAGCCTCCGGCTGTGCCAGCGGCCGTTCTCCCTTCACAGAGACTTCGCCCTGACAGTGGACCTGAGTCCCCCTCCTAGGCTCCCGTCCCTTGTGACGAGTTCCTCCCGAGCGGCCCAAGCATTTGTTGCCAGAGGCCTCGGTCAGACCATCTCCATCCATCAACAGGGTGTGAGGGAAGAAAGGTAATTTTCCTTCTACCCTTCTGAGTTAAAACTCTGTAATAAAAGACAGATTAACAAGAGAAGAAAAACAGAAGTTGGTAAACTTCAAAACAAACGAAGTTTACTAACTTGGATACAAGGGAGATACCCAGGGGGAAATAGTAGCCGGCTGAGGTAGGTGGGAATCCAGGCTTACACAGCATCTTAGTAGGGAAAGAGGTGGGGCGGTGGCGGCCTCTTCGGCGAGAGTAAACGAGTTTCAGGGACAATGAATGGGCCCTGAGAACAGATGGGAGGTATGGTAGCTTATGACGATGTTTGTTGGGGTGCGGTGTGGACTTTCAGTCTCCTTCCCTGTGACCAGCGTCCACCCTCTCTGGTAGACGAAACTCCCAGAAGGGGTTTATGACTGTTCAGTCCCTTCTGGAGCATCCATCTTCAGGCAGATGAGGGGACTTCAGAGAAAGTCTCTCCTTGCATTTGCTCTTTCTCAAATGCCTACAGCTAAAAATAATCAATAAGCCAAAGTGGCACATTTTGGGGTGGCATATTCTGCTACCCTTCAAAGGCTAAATATGCAGCAGCTCAACTTTCTCCAGCAGCAGAGAGAGCAGGGAGATGTGTGGACACTCGAGAGAGGCACCAAGGAACCAAACCTAACCCCCCAACCCCATCTACACATACGTACTCTAACAGTTTAATTGGTTTCTTCACAGACTCTACAGTTCAAGAAAGATTGAAGCTGGTTTACAAAATACATATAATTCAATCGTATAAAGTGAAATAACACATACTAAGCTAAAGTAGAATCCTGCCTGCCCTCCCCCGGGGATCTGAGACCTCTGAAGACCAGAACTCTGTGTTTTGTTGGACTTGCCTCTCCCTTCCAGGAGGAGGCTGCATAAGCATGAATAGAGGGAAGGGAGAATTAGTCTAACAGGAAGCCGCGTGCATCTCCTCCCTGCACGGTCCTGGGACGGGACGGTGTAGATTCTGCCACGAGCCGTTGAGTGATTTGTTGCCACAGGAGCTGCGGGCGGGCTGGGAGACCCAGGTTTCTGCAGTCCGGGAAAACGGGAAAGTGCCGGCTGCAGCCTCCGCAGCCTCCCAGGCAGTCAGCGCCACCGCCTGTCCGCACGGAGCCTCTGGGTGCACAGGCGCCCGCGGCCTCTGCGGATCCTCCTGCTCCTAACCGGCTTTTGCTGGCTCAGCTAGGAGACTTGCCCAGGCAGACAATATAATGGCTCCAGCTGAGGACACGCTCTGCCGATAGGCTGCGTGCGTGCCGACAGGCCGCGGCCATCTCACAAGTCTGGACACAGGAAAACACAACCGGCTCCTCTTTCTGACATTCCCGACTAGCTAACTGTGCTGGTTATGCCTTCGACCAGGAGGACTGAAAGATGGAAAAAAGCATCTTGGAAATAATTGTACAACTTCACAGATCATTAGCAAACCTGACTTTCCATCACCAACTCCAGAGTTGTAATGCGTTTTATTGTCATGCAATCTTTGACTGTTACACAAAAGAAAAATCTACCCTCAAATCTCTATACTCTTTGTAATTAGAGCCATTTCTCTCAACATCCAAGAATTGTAAGATGCTGATCAAAGGTATCCATTTAAAACACAGATCATAACTGGGTAAATAGAGATATCGCCCAAGTCAGGGAGAATGCGTGTGTATATGAGGTGCGTTTCTCATCGGGTGAATTCTTAGAGATACAGTAGCGGGTTGTTAGGTCACAGGTTCAACTCTCAAGTATTCCAAGGGATGGTAACGAATGTTAGACGGAAGTCCTCTGAGTCCAGCACAACTGTTTGTAACCTCGGTGGGGGCAGCAATGCAGGGGCTTCCACCACCGAAGAGCCGGCAGAGTGGCCAGGAGGTCAGCGAGCAGTAACGACAGGAGAGGCCGCGGGTGCCTGTGCAGGCGGCGGGGTTTGTGAGGGGAGGGAAGGGAAAGGTCTGAGAGTCTCCGCCCTGAGGGAGGAGCTTCGTCCTCCAGTGGGAGGTGGGGAGAAGCAGCTACATCATTCACCGCGTCTACCTGTGGAGCCCGTTTCCCAGGATGCCTCGCCATAGCAGTTGCTGTCTGTCTTCCCACGGGCGGGGCAAGTGCCCCCTTCCTCATCATCTTTCCTGGGACAGTCCCCTGATAACCCGCAGGGGAGTGCTGAGAAGCAGGATCAGGGGCCTGGTGGGCAGGAAAGATGGTTGGGACCTCAGCCTGACACACTGGGCTGCTTCCTGAGCAGGGGGAGACCTGGGCCTGGCTCCCCACACAGCTGGGTCCCAGTGCCACAGACCTGGAGGAGGGGCGGCTCAGGCCACATCTGAGAGATTTGATGTGATCGCTGGGAACATGTCTGCATACAGCAGGCCAAATAAGGACACAGGCGTCCCTGGGGAAAGTGGGGGTGGACTCCCCTCCTGGGAGGTACTTAGAATGGGGCAATGGAGTCCTCCTGAGATCTCCAGGTCGATTTTATGAGGACATCTCCTGGTTCCACAGAGGCTGCTCTGGGGTGTTTCCAAGTTTTGGGGGACATGTGGCTTAGGAACGCTGAAACTCATGTTTAGCAAGGAGCAGCGCACACGGAGGCTGACGGGATGGGAAAGCGCCCCTGCCCTTGGCCCTGGCCTGCAGGAGGAACCGTCCCTGTTTTTGTTTTTGATTTTATCCAAGCAGATAGTTCCATTTCAGACATTCTCTCTCTACCCCAGCTGGAAGATGCCAGCCTAGTGGAGCCTGCTCTCCTCAGCTTTATCTTAACCTGCTTTGATCTTTCTCGCATTTTCAATTTAGGAGATATTTTCTTTTCCCACGTGAAAGCCCTTATGTGGGATGCCAGCCGGGCAACATCAGCTACAAGTGAGAGCTGCCGCACTTCGGGGCCAATGACCAGAACGCCCAAGTCTCATCCCAGCCCTGAGCAGGACCGGAGCAACTTGTCTGTCTGTCTGTACCTCCATTTTCTCACCTGCGAAATAGTGACAAGGACAACTGTCCCTGTCGGTCTCCAGCCTGAGGCCCTGAACAGAAGAATGCTTTCTGGAAGGGCTGGCAGGAGCCCACGTCCCAGAAGAGCATCACTAGCCAGGAGACTTTGAAAGGTGACCCACGCAAATCCACACTTGGACCTCAGTCTTGTGGGCTGATGATTCAAACTCATGTGGGGGAAGGAACAAAGGGCGCTGGTCATGCTGAGGGTGAGCAGGAAGGACCAGCAGTTCTGAAGGCATCCTGATCCCCACTCCACCGCTGACACACAGGGGGCTGCTATAGGAAGGGGCTTGAGAGGGGAAAGTCTTTTTCCAACCTGAAACACTTTACTCAATGTCCATCTCACCAGGAAAGCTCAATGTGTAAAACAAGGCTTGGGCTGGACTTCCTGAGAACACAGCTCACTCTCACGGATCCTGCCTGACCTGCCCTTCCTTCTACAGACAAGGAAACTGAGGCCCAGGGAAATCTGTGCCCGGGTCAGGTCACGCAGCTAGTCCATGAAGAAGTCAGGACAAAATGTCAACAGTCCAGAGGTCTTCTCCTGCGTGGAATAAGGTGGGTACCAGGACGAGCCTGGAGAAGTGGAAAGATGGACAGAGGAGGCAGCCAGAGGTAAGCAGGAAGTGGTGAGGGAACGCCCAGGGAAGACAAACTCCTGGGAGAGAGACGACTCCACCTGTTCCCAGGAAGAGGGGAAAGTGAGGGCCCATGAAAAAGGGGGATGGGAGTCTGGAAAGGGGTCTAGTCATCTGACACGGGGTTGGTGGCCAAACGCTCAACTTTCTTCACAGCGACTCTGCCACTGGGGAAAAGTGCCAGGACACCTTCCAAGTGAGGGTGCTTATAAGTGTGGGCCCCAGAAAGTGGTCAGGGCCTGGGGCTTACTACAGGCAGACGTGGGAGATATTGCGGGTTCAATTCCAGACCCTGGCAATAAAGCACACTGTAATCTTTTTGCTGATGAAGGGTATTGCCTTCAATTTGTAAAAACTCAACACCTGTGAGTGCAATAAGGTGGAGCACGATGAACAAGGGCACCTGTGTGTGGCAACATGAGTTTGGGGGGCCACTAAGTGTTATGTAGGTGAAGACTTCCTAGCAATGTAGCACAAGTGTGTAAGCTTGAATTAAAGTTACTGTGAATTAAAGAATAGATCAAAAACTAAATTTGATAAACCACTGTAGTAGAGCTAATGCCTCTTTTTTTTTTTAAAGATTTCATTTATTTGTCCCCAGAGAGAGAAGAAAGGAGGGAGAGCAACATCAATGTGTGGTTGCCTCTCGCACACCCCCTACTGGGGACCTGGTCTGCAGCCCAGGCACGTGCCCTGACTGGGAATTGAACTGGTGACCCTTTGGTTCGCAGTCTGGTGCTCAATCCACTGAACCACACCAGCCAAGAGAGCTAATGCCTCTTAAGGCCAAGGTTGTTCCTCCAGTTAAATGAATTAGTAGGTGGCCAGCTGTAATGTTGACAGTCCACAGCGAAGGCTATTGGATGAATAAATAGGCTGATGGCTCCAATGACGACTAATACAGAGTAAGTGGGGTGGGTGACTCTTGAGGTGGGAAATAGGCTAAAGATGCTTTTGTTTTGTAGAAGAAACCAGTAACTACTATTCTGCTCATAGGGGACTGCCCATTCTTAGATTTATTGACAGCTGTGTGGGATGCACAAATGAATGTGGTAGAAGGCCTAGTAGATTTGGTGATATGAACGTTAGAAATCAGGCCTGTCCTGTATCATTGTGAATGGCTACTATTTTAAAAAATTTTTTTCTTGTTCTTCTATTACCATTGTCCCAATTTTTCCCCCTTTGCCCTCCTCCACCCAGCTACTATTTGTTTTGATGTAAATTGAATTAGTCATTGTTGGATAAAAATAAAAAGCACTTATTAGTTAGGTTTGGGATATAAAATGCTTGGAGATAGAATAACAAGTAATCCTATTATGGGTTGGGTTAATGACAGAAGCAGATAAATTTTTGGTCATTTTGTTTCTTAAGGGATATAATGTTTCAATGTTTTAATTGTTTAGTTCTAGAGTTGAAGGATAAAAGTGTTTTGAAAATTTTAATTGAAATACAATGAATAATACTGTAACTGATAAAATAGTAATAAATCATGTTGCTGTATCTTGTGGCATATCATTAAGAAGAGGTTGAAACTCTGTCTTTAACTTAAAAGATGGATGCTATTTAGTTTTTTAAATGACTTTATATTACAGATACTGATCATTCGTCAAAATATTTTAGTAGAACCAACTCAAGGACAATAGGCATAAAAATATGATTCAATCAACAAATTTCTGATCGTGTCCATAGTAGGATAAGCCTAATGTTGGGGTTGTTTAATTAAGGCACCTGGAGTGGTATTTGTCTTTTGGCTTAGGGAGGGAATACATAGCTCACGCGTGCAGGCCATCTTTGGACAAATTTAGCATTCGGATTGTTACTTCTATAGGTAGAACTACTTCATGATCAACTTCTAGTCGTCATAGTTCTGGCTTGTGATCAGTGGAAAGAATTACATAAATCTTCGCAGTCTGTGTGTTCACAGCTTGAATGTTATTGGTGACTATAGGTTTTTACAGTTAGGGAAGATTGTTAATTTCATCTGTTATGTAAAGAATTGGCAATGGTAGAGCAATTAAAATTAAGATAACAGGTAGATTAGTTCAAACTGTTTCCCCTTGTGCCTCTGTGGTACTTGTGTGAGTTAGTTTAGTTGTTAATAGTAATGAAATAATGTAAAGGACTAACAAGTTAGGAAAACAATGATTTGTATATGATCATGAAAATGTGAAGATTTTTCTGTAATAAGTGAGGTTACATCTTGGAATCTTAGTTGGAATGAACATGCCATAGAGATATAAAAGTTTTGAAACTATATTTTAACTTTTAAAAAGTGATGTAACTTTTACTATCTCTCTTATTGAGAAAGACATAGTTGTTATGAGGTTGGCTTGAATCCATTTGGAGAAGGTTCAGTTTCCTCCTCTCATGTTAAATTTAGAGAAGTAGGTTCTTCAGATGCACGATACGGTGGGAGACATCCATGCAATCATCTGAGACTGGTAGTTTGAGATGGGCAGTAGTTAATTCTACTGCTGATGCTTCTTGTTTAGAGCAAATGCTTCTCAATGTATAAAAACTCCCACTTCGTCCTGCTGCTGCTAATGAAGTGAATGAACCTGTGGGTGAGATAGTATTGCATGTTGTGTTTGCAGCTTGGTGGTCAGCGTCCTGTTGTGGTATTCTCCAAAGGCCAAGAAAATGCTGCAGAAAGAGGGTTACATTAACGCCTACGAATATAATTGTAGAATAAGTTTTTGCCCAGGTAGAGTTGAGTGTATAGCCTGAAAATAATGGAAAGCAGTGGACAACTCCTCCTTCAAATGCCGCTCTATAGATTATACATAGTAATCATGGGTTACTGTTGGGTTGGCCAGTAAGTTTTTGTTTTTTTCTGTTAAGAAGGCTCTAGTTGCGCCTTCTTGTCTTTAACTTCATTTGAAACCATTTTGTTAGACTGTATTGTGACAGCTGTCATATCAGCGTGCATTAAAAAAGACTTATCATAGTTGGTGAATTTTTGTGTAGCCATTTTAATATTGGAGATGGAAGAAAATAAGTGACATTTTCAGCATATTGTGCTTTATTATTTCAAGAAAGGTAAAAATGCAACTGAAACACACAAAAAAGACGTGTGCAGTGTATGGAGAAGTTGCTTTGACTGATCAAATGTGTCAAAAGTGGTTTGCAAAGTTTCAGACTCTCTATTTCTTTCTGATTCAGTCTTGGTAATCTGTATGTTTCTAGAATTTTTCCATTTCTTCCAGGTTGCGCAGTTTGTTGGCATATGTTAGGTCATAATAGCCTGTGATTTATTATATTTCTTTGGTATCAGTTGTGATGTGTCCTTTTTTATTTATAATTTTGTTGATTTTTGTCCTCTTTTTTTCCCATGGTTAATCTAGCTAAAGTTGTGTCAACTTGTTTATCTTTTCAAACAATGAACTCTTAGTTTGGGTAATTTTTTCTATTGTGTTCCTGTTCTATAATTCATTTATTTCTGCTCTAATCTTTACTATTTCCTTCCTTCTAACCTTGGGCTGTGTTTGTTTTTCTTTTTCTAGTTCTTTAAAATGTAGAGTTGAATTGCTTATTTGGGATCTTTCTTGCTTCTTAATGTAAGCATTTATTGTAACGAGCTTCCCTCTTAGAACTGCTTTTGCGGTGTCTCATAAGTTTGGGCAGGTGTGTTTCCATTTGCATTTGTCTTGAAATACTTTTTTAAATTCCCCATTTAATTTCTCCTTTGATCCATTGATTATTTAGAACAGTACTGTTTAATTTCCATGTGTTCATGAATTGTCTAGTTTTCCTCTTACTGTTGATTTCTAGTTTCATACCACTGTGGTCAGTGAAGGTACTTGGTATGATTTCACTCTTCTCGATTTTCCTAAGCCTGGTTTTGTGGCCTAACATGTGGTCTGCCCTAGAAAAGGTTCCATGTGCACTTGAGAAGGGTGTGTGTCCTGTTGTTGTCAGATGGAACATTCTGCGTATGGCTGTTAGGTCCCTTTGATCTCTAGGGTTGTTCAAATCTGCAGTTTCCTGATCCTCTATCCAGACAATCTGTCTATTGTCAAGAGAGGGGTTCAAGTCCCCAACTAGTATACTATTGCTGTTAATTTCTCCTTTTAGTTCTGTTAGTTTTTACTTTATTCATTCAGATGCTGTAATATTGGGAGCATAAATATTTAAATTGTTATGTTTTCTTGAGGTATTGTAACCTTTATCAAACCCTTATCTCTTTATCAGTTTAAAGTATATTTTGTTTGATATAAGAAGTTATCCCTGACCCCCTTTTATTACTATTTGCCTGAGTATCTTCTTCTGTCTCTTCACTGTCAGTCTATGTGTGTCTTGAAGGCTAAAGTCAGTGTCTTGCAGGCATATCATTGTATATTTGAAAAGATCCAAGCAGCTATTTTATATATTTTGATTGAAGAACTTAATCTGTTAAAGTTTAAAGCAATTATTGAAAAGCAAGGCCTTGTTATTGCCATTTTGTTTTCTTATGTTTTATAAATTGTTGTTCCTTGTTTCTTATCCTTCTGTCTTTGTGGGTATGTTTTGATGTCTTGTATTAGTATGCTTTGGCTTCTTTATCATGTCCTTTTGTGTAATTACTATAGGTTTTCCCTCTGTGGTTCCTATGAAGCTTACATGAAATATCTTAAAATCATAAAATCCTGCTTTAAAATTTTTTTTTATTTTTAGAGAGAGGGGAATGGAAAGAGAAAAAGAGGGAGAGAAACATCAATTGGTTGCCTCTTTTATGTGCCCTGACTGGGAATTGAACCTGCAACCCAGGCATGTGCCCTGACTGGAAATTGAACTCATGACTTTTTGCTTTTCAGGACAACGCCCAACTGAGTCCTGCCGGTCCTAGCTAATTCTACTCTAAATTAATAACAACTTAACTAGAATTAATGAGCTTTACATTTTTGACACGGATGCGCCAGATGACGCGGATCCCGGCCCGCAGGATCTGCTGTTGTGGCCGCAATAGACACATACACACGGACTACAGAAATCCTGTGGAGGAAAAGGGACGGTGCAGCTGCTCCCCCAAGAGGAGAGGGCCCCGACCCTTGCCTTGACCGGCTTTTATTGTTTTTCTAGGCCCCTTACATCAAAGGTGGTCCTCCTTTACTATGCAAAGGTTTGTTTTGGGTGGTTATTTTTGCAGACAAAGGAGAGGGTGTCACTGAATACGTCAAAGGAGGATATTTGCAATGTAAAGGCAGAAGTGGTCTAAACGGCTTTGTCCCATACCTGGAAGGTCTAGCCCAGATTTTGGGAAGATAAAGATACTCAGTAAACATTTGCTGCCTCAGGGTGAGGGAGCTTTAGCAAGAGCAAGTCTCATAGCAGTCTGGGTACAATGCAGGCCTGATTTCCCACTGGAGAACCTACCCATGGATGTGGGTCCTGCCCGCCAACCTCGCTCCCCACTGACTTTTCCGAGTGGGGCCTGAGCCACATTTCCCATGCTTGGAACAGTTCCCCACACATTTTTACTTCACATTTGAGGTTACTAATGTTACAATTTATACATTTTTAAATATTGTGTAACTAGTAACAGATGATTGTAGTGATGGTTTTTTTACTGTGTTTGTTTTTAAACTTTTTAACTAGAGTTATGTTAATTATGCACTACCATTATCAAATTGCAGAACCCAACTTTGACTATACATTTACCATTACCAGTGAGTTTTACACCGCCTTGTTTTTATGATGTTAATTAGCATTCTTTTGTTTCCACTCTAAGGACTCCCTTTAGCATTTCTTGTAGGACAGGTCTAGTGGTAATGAACTCCCTCAGGCAGTGTTTTTTTCAGGAAAGTGCTCGTACCTCCTCCATTTCTGAAGAGCAGCTTCATCCACTATAGTAATCTTGGCTGACATTTTGTTTTCTTTCAATATTTTGAATATGTCAACCTATTCTCTTCTGGACTGAAAGGCTTCTGTTGAGAAATCTGCCTATATTCTTATGGGGGTTCCCTTATATATAAATCCTCTCTTTCATCTTGGTGCTTTAAAAAACAATTTTTTAAAATCATTTCACTATGTGTCCCAATGTAGCGCTCTTTGGGTTCAACCTATTTGGAACCCTTTGGGCCTCTTGGATCAGGATGTCTGTTTCTCTCCTCAGGTTTGGAAACTTTTACACATATTTTCCGTTTCTTTCTCTCCTCCTCCTGAAATTCCCATAATGCAAATACTGCTTCTTTTCATTGTGCCCCATAAGTCCCATAGGGTTTCTTCATTCTTTTTCATTCTTTTTTCTTTATGCTCCTCTGACTGGATAATTTCAATTGTCCTACCTTCCAGGTCATTGGTTCTTTCTTCTGCATGGTCAAGTCTGATTTTGAAGCTCTCTCTTGAATTCTTCAGTTATTGTATTTTTCAGCTCTAGGATTTGTTTTCCAATGGTTTCTATTTCTTTGTTGGACTTATTGTTTTGTTCATATGTTGTTTTCCTCATTTTGTTTAGTTAACTGTGTGTTCTTATAGTTCACTAAACTTCTTTAAGAGGATTATTCTTCTTTGACAGTTCTTAGATCTTCATTTCTTTAGAATCAGTTATTAAAGCTTTATTAGATTCCTTTGGCGGTGTCGTATTTACCTGATTTTTAAATGATCTTTGATTCCTTATGTTGATCCCCGTGTATCTGAGTAAGTGATCTCCTCTTCTAGACTCTGCAGGTTCCCTTTGGCAGAGAGGGTTTTTCACCAGTCAGCTCAGTTCTAGGTTTCTGGATGTGTCTGTTGGTAATGCCTTTGGGCAGGTGAGGTCTGCTATTACAGTCTATTTTTGGATGAGGCAACTGTTTGAGCTCTGAGGTTGGAGGTGGGGGGTGTATGCCACTGGCAAAGAATAGCTGGACAGCATTGCTGGCTCGATTTTATGCCCAAGCAACCTTACAGGATGGGCTTCACAGTTACTTGGATTCTCAGGTGAGGCTTACTAGATATTTGGGACTGTGTACTATACTCCAGTATGGGGGGCTATGAATTAGCTTCCCTGCCCTGGGTGGGCAGCAGGATGGGACCCAGGGACTTCATGGTTTGTTGTTTAGGGGCCTGAATTAGTCAAGAGTGTGCATTAAATATCCTGGTCAGATGAGGTCACCAGTTTTGTCCTGAAGACAAGAAAAGCTATAGGCTGTGCTTTCTGTCCAAGTTCCACTGTAAGCAGGGCTGTTGGATGAGCACCAGTTTCCTGTGTGCTCTGATTCCCTGGTCAGGCAGGCTGTTGTATTCAGCATTAGAGGGCTATGAATTAGCTTTCCTGCCCATGCAAGCAGGGAGAAGCAGCTGAAAGGCCACTAATGGTCTTTGTGTGTGGTTTGACTCAAGCCAACCTGTGTCCCAAATTCCCTGGCCAAAGAGGGCCACTGACTTTGTTCACAGAGGGTGCAATAAGCTCAGTCTGTCTTCCTCTCGGCTGGAGAGCTGCTGGGTTACACAGCTTCTGGGTATTCTGCTCCACCCAGCTGGGGGCCATCTTCTGCAGTAGGTGAGGTTATATATCTGGTTCCTGCTTGGGTGGGCCTGGGAGGACCTATTCCAGGCAACTCCTGCATTTTCCCCAAACAGGCTTTCTGGCTGAGTGGAGCCAGGAGCCATATCTGCAGCAGGTGGGACTATGGTTCAGCTCTTCTTCCTGGGCGTAGGCAGCCCAGGCTCTAGGTCTGATGGAACTCCTCATTTGGGGAGCCAAGTTAGGCAGACCTGCACCTGCCAAATTCCCCATGTGCCACCGTCCTGGCTCTGCAGACGAGCAAAGCCACAGTTTGGGATCACTACTTCAGTTCTGCAGGTAGGAACTTAGTATATCAAGACCCAAGTACTGATTGTTGGAAGCCCCTCCCTGCCTTGTCTCAATTGACTCCCAATGAGCCCCGTAGATTCCTCTGTGATCTTCATTGAATGAAACCACATTAGGGGATCCCATGAAGTAACCCACAATGCTGGGTGAGGGTGAATGTCACCTCTGGGCTCTCTCTTCCCACAGGAGGTACCATTGGCTCAGGGGATACCTCTTGGGATGGTACTGCACCAGTCAGAGAGGCAAAGCAATCAGTGTGTAGCTGTTCCTCTTACCCTTCTAACACAGTCTCTCTTGGTCTCTGTGGTGTAGAGGGATGCCTCAGCCTTACTCCCTTGCTCTAGGATTCTCTCAATTGTGGATGGTTCATTAATAGTTATGAGTTGTTCTGGTGAGGGGATGTAAAGTCAGGAATGACCAAGGTTGCGATCTTGGTGATGTCACTTCCTTTCCTTTTTTTCAAGATTTTGTGTTTAGAGAGGGGAAGGGATGGAGAAAGAGAGGGAGAGAAACATCAATGTGTGGTTGCCTCCCGTACACCCTAACCTGCGGACCTGGCCTGCAACCCAGGCATGTGCCCTGACCATGAATTGAACCAGTGACACTTTGGTTCACAGGCCCGCACTCAATCCACTGAACCACACCAGCCAAGACCCTTTTTGTTATTTCATAATCATTCATTCAGATAAAAACCCCTGAAGCCCCTGGTGGGAAACCTCCTAATACTACAATAGAGCAGGGGTATCAAACTCATTTTCACCAGGGGCCACATCAACCTCGTGGTTGCCTTCAAAGGGCCGAATTAACTTCAACTCCTTCTTAACAGTTAAGGAATAGTTACATTTGTACAGTCCTAAAATTATTTCAGCCCTTTGAAGGCAACCACGAGGCTGGTGTGGCCCCTGGTGAAAATGAGCTTGACACCCCTGCAATAGGGAGAATAAAAATAGCAATTAAAGTATTTTTGTTTCATAGATTGGGAGAGTAAAAGTGGTGCCTGAATTTTATATAAATAATTGCAGTAAGTTATGAAATGAGTTTATAATTATTGTATTTGTATTATAAATTATAATAGTTATTATTCAACCTGAATGAGCAATTAATGAATAGGCTGATTTTTTTTGTAGCTGGGTTTGGTTGAGTCCTCCCCAATCTCCTATGATTGATAAAAATAGCTGTAATTAGCAGCCTATTTCCATTAGTGGATGATGAAATTTGATATAAAATTGATAGTGGTGCAATGTTCTGTCACGGTGTTGAAGACAGGCCAGGTGTCAGTGGGACAGCTTCTGTAAGTCTGGGCACTCAAAGGGCCAATAGGGAAAGTCCAGGTTTTATGATGAGAGCTATTGTCATTGGCCAGAATACATTAGATTAATAATAGTAGCTATTATTTTAATCCTCACCTGAGGACACACTCCTTGATTTAGAAAGAGAGGAAGGGACGGATGGATGGAGGGGGGTGAGAGAGAGAGAGAGACAGACAGACAGACATTGATGTGCGAAACATTGATTGGTCACTGCCTCCTGTACATGCCCTGACTGGGGAGCAAACCTGCAACCTAGGAATGTGCCCTGACCGGGAATCAGACCTGCAACCTGTTAGTGTACGGGACGATTCTCAATCAATGGAGCCACCTGGCCAGGGCTATACCAGCTATCATTAAAAGTATGGGTCTGGTGGCTTTATAACATATTTAGTGAGTGGTCTCATGGCTCATGGTTTGAATTTGTTAAACATGGAATAGCTAATACGTTTACTTCAAAGCTGATTCAGATTATCAATCTGAGTTTAAAGTTCCTGAAATGATAGTAATAGTAAAAATAAGGAGATTTACTGGCACAGGAAGAATATAAACCAGTATTTTGGGGGTCCGGGTATGACAGCTTATGTAGCTGACCTTACTACAGAGTGCGGTATAATGCGGTACCATAGACTCTTTTTTAAATTCTTAAGAGTAGGTTCTATCCCTATAATTCTGGAAATAAGAGGATTTAAACATGTATAATTTACTTTATCAAGGTAACTCTTTTAAGACATTTCCTTTGTGTGTGGTGAGATGATTGGTATAATACATGATACATGTCATATGCAAAGGGCTAGTGTTAAAGTTAGGAATATTTTTCATAGATGTGTAAATTCACAGAAGATGCTTAGATTCCTGGACAAGGTTTTGATAACAAAATGGATGACAGTTTTGCTATACAGAGGTTGTAAAACCCTCCTGGGAATAACATTGTGGTAATAATGACGATGATGACCATCACGTCGGCACGTTCTGCTAGGAAGCGCAGGGCCAGTGGGCCTGCTGCGCACACAGTGTGGCAGCTAAAAATGAGTTGTGCTGCTGCTCCTCTGGCTGCGTCCAATGGAGCTCAGCTGGTTTCTGGTAAGTTTGAGATGAATCATTTTATGGCCAGGGGTCAAGACGGAAAAATCAGTCATAAGTATTCTTGAGTGATGACTAATGTTGAGGTGAATTTATTCATAGAGTTTGTAATAGAATGATTGCTAGTGTTACTTCATATGAAATTGTGCTACTGCTTGCAGAGACACAATTGTGCTTTGAATTTAAGGCTCAACCCGACCAAAGAATAGCGCACCTGGGTTTATGCCTGATTAATGGATACGGTGTGGGTAACGGAACTCATAGTGCCAGGGCCACAGGAGGGCGAGGATTGGTGCCGTAGTAGACATCTTGATGATATTAATAGTTGTAATGGTTCTTCAGTAGCTTGATGGCATCGGCAATGGGTTGGAGCAGGCTTTGGTCCTTTACGGAGTTGAGTATAGCCTAGTACTGTCCATTCAATTAGTGCTATGTAGTAATAAAGAATGCCACGGTGAATAAAATGGGAATAATTAATAAAAGAAAGTTAACTATAAACATTGTTAAGAAGAAGAGTTGAACCTCCAATTATAAAGGTTTAAGTTTTATGCTATTACTGAGCTCTGATATTCTCAAACCCTATTCTTGGGCAGGGTTGGGATAGGTTAATTGGATTAAGATTATATCATCTATTAATTTGAAGGTGCTTTTCTAAGTAGCATTATTTCTCTTATTCTTTTTGTACGAGGAGAAAGAAATAGAAACCGATCTAGATTACTGTGGTCTGAACTCAGGTCTCGAAAAACTTTAATCATTGAACAAATGAACCATTAATAGTAGTTACACCACTGGGATGTCCTAACCCAACATCGAGGTCATAAACCCTATTATTGATTCAAACTCTGGAATAGGATTGCCCTGCTATCCCTCAGGTAACTCGCTGGGCTTTGCCAAAGAGAATAGCAGACAGGCTGTATTAGCAAGGATTGGTGAGGTTTATTGGGGTTTGTGTAGAGTGATATAAAGCACCATCAAGTTCTTTGAATTTTAGGCATTTGCCAGTAGTACTCTGGTAGGTAATTTTGTTACAATAATTATTTGGGTTTAGGACTACAGCATAGTGGGGTATCTAATCCCACTTTGACTCTTGGCTATCAGGTAAGCAGGAATAACAAAGTCACTTTCAGAACGTTTTTTTAGCTATAGCTTTTTACAGCCTAATTAAAACTTAACTTTTTAATGAAAATCTTTGACACACTTTATGCTAAAAATCTTAATTGTTAATCGGATGACTGGAGGCTGGTGCAAAATATACAACCCCTAAACTTCAGTTCATGGCTTAATTTTTATCACTGCTGTTTCTGGTGGGGGTGCCGTTAAGCAAAGTGTAATGGTACTTGCTGATATGCCTGATGCCTGCTCCTTTTAGTCACTGGGGATCAAGAGGCCGTTCTCGCTGGGATGCAGATACTTGCATGTGTAATTAAGAATTAACAACAGGGCTGGACCAAACCTGTGTTTGTGGAATGAGGAAACTCATTTAGGCATTTCAGTGCCTTTATGAAGCTACAAATAGATCAAGGGACTCCCTGTCCATTGAAATGAGAATTTCAGTTGCATGGGAGTTGTTAGTGGAAGTATATTCAACTACTGGGGAGTAAGTTTTACTAGACCATAGATTTAAAAGTGACAATCATAGTGTTACACATTTTTATTTAGTTAAGGATCTTGGCTAAAATATGTCTCAGTTTAATTTGTAACTTAGATACTTATTATAGAATGGGGTCAGCTTTTATGTACTGTTATATTTTAATCTTATTTTGGGCATTTGCCAAGATTGTTAATAAATATATACAGTTTAAGGTCTACAGAGGGTAAGGGAGGTTTGCTAAGTTAATTTTTATTTGGTAAACATTCATGTACATGTACAGTAGTCCCCCTTATCCATGATTTTGCTTTCTGTGGTCAACTGAAAATATTAAATGGGAAATTCCTGAAATAAACAATTTTTATGTTGTAGGTTGCGTGCTATTCTGAGTAACATGAAAAAAACCTCACACTCTCCCACTGTCTCCATCCAGGCTTTGACTCACCCTGTATAAACTGCTCAGCTGTCAGTCACACAGTAGCCGTCTCGAAGAGAACAGCTCGTAGTACCACGGTGCCTTGTTCAATATTTTATTTAATAAAGGCACCAAAGTCATTTATAACTTTTCAAAGTATATTTTATAACCATTCTATTTTATTATTGTTGTTAATCTCTTACAGTGCTTAATTTGTAAATTAAACTTTATCATAGATATGTGTAGGAAAAACATAGCATATATAGGGTCCAGTACTATCAGCAATTTCAGGTGTCCACGGGCGCCTTGGACCGTATCGCCCCCAGATAAGGAGGGACTACTACACACGTAAAATTTTCTTAGTCCTGTTGGTTAATGTTGGTAAAGGTACAGAATTGTTCAACAGAAGCCTGATTGCAGGTTGCTTGACTGTATTAAAGTCTCAGATGGCCATAGATGAGTCACAGCATCTCCACTAATTACAAAATACCAAATGCATGACAATTCAGCTATGTGTGAGCACGGGCTGATTAGTCCATCAAAATGTCTTCTTTAAGAGGACAGAGTGGGTGACTGTAAGTGAGATGGTCATGAAGTAAGAGCCAGACACCAGATATAGTTCGATTCTAGAAAACCCCACTTCATGAGCCTGGAGTGAGAAGTGGGCACATTTGTGAATGTGTCGCTGGTTTCCCGCAGCACGGTGACCAAGGAAGGTCTAAGTGTGGTGACCGAGAGCTGGCACTACATAACAGGGTACGTACAATCAGTAGTGGCATTATGTTCTCTGTGAGGGCGTCAAATATATGGTGAAAGGAGGCTAAATTTTGGGTGATCAGTGCACAGCGCAATATACAGGTGCCGCATTATATTGGACACTTGAAACTTCTATAACCTTATCAACCAAGGTTACCCCAATAAATTTAAAATACTGACCCATAGAATCGTGAGCAAATAAGTGCTTGTTGTTTTAAGCCACAGAAATATGTTCTATGTAAATGTCAATTCTATCTATTAGTTTACAAATAGCCATGTGGAAGAGAATTTTATGTACAATGAACCATTCTGTTATGTAATCGTAGTTTGATGTGCTTGCTTATATAGATAAACAGTTAATATATGATATCTATAGTATGTGTCATGTAGATCAAGCATGTAAGTGCTAATACATTGTAATGGGGTAGGTAACTTAATACATGCAGTACATAGCAATGGAACAGTCTAGAATGTTTTTAAAAATTTTTAAGAGTTTATTTTTAGATAGAGGGGAAAGGAGGGAGAAAAAGAGAAACATCAATGTGAGGTTGCCTCTCGTGTGCCCCCTACTGGGGACCTGGCCCACAACCCAGGCATGTGCCCTGAGTGGGAATCGAACCCATCACCCTTTGGTTCACAGGCTGGCACTCAATCCACTGAGCCACACAGCCAGGGCTAATTTGTTTTTAATATTGACATAGCATGTGACAATGTTTCATTGTTCACTTGCAACTTTCAGGGAATAGTTTAAGTAGAATTTCAGCTTTGTTTGCTGATGGTGGCACTGGAGCTTCTTCCTTGATGACTTAGGGAGGTTTTTTTTACCTTTTCTGGTTTACAAGACCAGAGTAATAAGTATACTGTAAAGATTTTTCACTTTAGAAGATTATTATTTTTAACTTATTGAGAGAGCGAGAGTGAGAGCAAAACACTGATTTGTTGTTTCACTTATTTATGCACTTTTTGGTTGTTTCTTGTATGTGCCCTGACCAGAGATTGAACCTGCAACCTTGGCATTTCAGGACGACACTCTTAACCAACTGAGCTACCTGGCCAGGGCCTAGAAGATTATTTTCAATTAAGCTTGTGAGTGGCGTAAGTACAAAAATTAGAGAATATAAGACTGATTGATGGTAGTTGGCCAATGATGATAAATGGGTTGTCAACTGGTTGTCTTCCAATTCATGTTAATGCTAGTAGGTCTGCTACTATTAGTCAGAATAAGCACTGGATGAGGAGTCAGAATATTATGCTTTGTGGTTTGGATGTAAGAGGTATTGTGACAATTGCTAGAATTAGAATAGAGACGATTAGAGCTAATATGCCACCTAATTTAGTGGAGATGGATCATAAGATTGCATATGCAAAGAGGAAGTATCACTCTGGTCTAATGTGTGGTGGAGTATTGAGAGGATTAGCTGTGTGCAACTGTCTGGCTCTCCTAGAAGAATGAGTGACAGTAGGATCAGTATAGCTAAGTGCAGAATTAGAAGTCCTAGAATATTCTTGATCGTATAGTAGGAGTGAAATGACACTTTGTCTATGTCAGATGAAATTCCTGATGGATTATTTGATCTTGTTTCATAAAGAAATAGTAGGTGAATAATTACCAGGCCTGAAATAACAAGTGGGAGAATGAAGAAGATGAAGAATCAGTTGAGTGTAGCTCTGTCAACTGAGCATCTCCCTCAGGTCCATTTGACTAGACTAGTGCCAATGTAGAGAATGGATGAGAGATTCCTGAAAACTGCTGCTCCGCAGAAGACCTCATGCTAGAATCTAGTCTGTAAATGCTACAGCTGTTACTGTGAATAAGATGCCAGTATCTCATCTTTCTAGGGAGGTATAAGATCCACAATACAGGCCTCGTCCTACTTGAATGAATAAGCAAATCAAGACTATAGACGCTCCGTTGGTGTGTATATACTGAATAATTCATTTGTAGTTCATGTTTCAGCAGATGTGGGTTACGGAGCAGAAGGTGGTTATTATATGTGACGTATAAGTGTATTTGTAAAATCAAGCAGATTCCTAAAAGGGAGCCAAAATTTCATCATGATGAAATATTTAATGGGGCTGGTAAATCAATGAATGAGTTACTAATAGTTTTAATTAGTGAGTGGGATTTACAGATAATGGTCATTAGTATTCTTATAGTTGAAATACAATTATTTTTTATGACATCACTAGTTGACTAAACTCCATGTGAGAATAACATATGTTGTATTTATTTTAATTATGTAAGATTTGTAAGTTTTTCCTCAAGACTGTCATTTATAGTGGTTTAGGGTTGGCTAAAGTAGAATTGGTTACAGTATTATAATGAATTTTGGTGGGTCTTTTTTTAGGTTTATTAGTTTTTAGATTTATTTGGGGGGCAATGGTGGTAGTTTTTGGTTACACAACAGCTATGACTGCTGAGGAATATCCTGAATTTTGAGTTTCTAATATAACTGGACTATTTCATTCAGGGTTGTTGATGGAGGCTATGGTAGTTTTACATATTTTGAAGAATGATGAGGTAAAGACTGTATTTAAATGTAATGGATTAGGAGATGGGAGGGTTTTTTATGACACTGGAGATTCTGGAACTTTTAATGAAGAGGCTGTAGGGGTTATGGAATTTTGCTGTGGTGGCAGTAACTGGCTCATCACTGCTTATTGGTATCTTGGTTGTATCAGAGGTTACTTGTGGAAAATAAAGAGGAATAGGCTTAGGGCTAATGTAATGAAGAAGGAAAAAATATAATTAGGCCTTTTGGGTCAGAGATTAGTGTTGAGACTTTTGTTTCGAAAATGGGAAATGGATTTTGATAATCTATTTTCTATTTAAGTATAATGATAATGATTCTGATTTTTGGCTTGCTGAAAGGCCAGTGTAAAATAGTTTTATGTAACAAGGTTAAGTTCAAGTGCCAGAATAAAACCTGAAACAGTCATGGCCAGGACTGTTAATTTTAGATAATAATGCATAGGTCTGTATGCCTGGCCACTGATACAAAGCTCAAAACCAGTTACTCCTTCCTTACCCAGCTGGTGATGTCCTAGTATCTATGATGTGGCTGTTCCCGTCAACAGGAGTACAAAGTCACATAAACTAACTGATAAGTTATATATTACATGTTTATTAATGGTACAACTTTTATGTAAAATTTACATTTTATGAAAAAATCAAAAATATTTACAAAATTTTGTAAGATAGATTTGCATTGTTGTAATTACAACTCAAAGTAGTAAATAACAATTCTTAAAAACTCACATTTGTTAGAGTTCTGTGTTTACAAATTCTTGGTTAAAGAGACAGCTACAAAGTTTAATCACTATACATAAGCAAGAACCAGCTTGCTAAATACATTTCCCTTTGAAAATCTACTGGTCTTTTTTTTTTTACAACATTAATGGGGTTTTAAGTGAAAAAAAAAAAACAAAACAAAACCAAAAAACCTCAATATAAACTTATATGGCTTCAAAATTGTAACCTGCACCCAATACAAATTTATGTATTGACACTTGGTGTAAGACTGGTAATTAAGAAAGTGCAGAAGTTTAACCACTTCACTAATTTGTACACTTTTAGGTAGAACTTGATTAAAAACAAACATTGTAAGTGTAATGGTGTCTGAATTCCAATAATAAAACATTAACTGATCAATAAAAACACTTTGACTGCTATGCAGTTACAGTTAAGATTTCAGTAAGGGACTGTAATTGGCATTTAAAAGAGCACAATATGAGAGTTAGAATCTCTAATTTTGTTCACTATTTAGTAAAGATGAACATTTTAGCAAATTGTCTCCTGTATTACTTTAGTCAAAGCTAAATTTAGAATTGGGCTAACACTGAATATATTAAAAAAGCACATGTTGTGTTATATATATTGCTAATGAGTAGATTTTCTGCTGTATTTAGTATAGCAACATGTTACATAAATGTCTAGTAGTAGGAGTTTTACTTTCTGTAAAGCTTAACAGAACAGTTAGTGGTTTTATATAAATTATCATATATAACACAATTTACCACTTCTATGCAAAATGTAGGACAACTGGTATTTATCCTTATAAATAAAATTTCCATTTGTAGATTATGAAACCTTGTCCAAAATATTTAATTCCTTCAATTAATCAGGATTTGCTATAAAATTAGGTTTTTTACTATTTAATTATTAGTTTAAGAAATGTTTAACCAACCCATCACTTTGGAAACATACAAATTGGTAGTTTTTCCAATTGTTGAAATAAACAAATGGCAGACTTCTCTAATGCCAGAACCAATCTTTTCTAAAATATGTTCCTCACAAAATACTACAAAATGCATGCTCACAACACATTCAATAAATAAATGTATAAATTTCCAATGATAAATGGAGTGGAGGGAAATGTTAAATTGAGAGTTAAAATACTAGTTACCAATTTACCATTATAGTTTTTCAGAATTTAAGATTTACATACTTTTGATAAAGTTAAGATTGAATAGCTGAAGGTAATTTTTCCCCCTGTAAACATAAGCCATTAGGTAGCTCTTTCTCTTTCTAGTGGCTACAGTGTTTCACTAAAGAAGTGAGCCAGGGTTCTTAAGTATAAATTATCCTTTAGTAATTCTGAATTCCCTTCCCAATTCCAGCCAAAGTTATTTACAAAAACTGCACTTATCCTGTAATACGCTTGACCACCATAAGATTCTGAAGAGGAGATCCAGACTGTGAGGAAAAAAGTGAGGCACGTTTATGAACACAAACTGGATAGGCACGTTTCTGGTTTTGTTATTGTTTTAAAAGGCACACATTATGCAATCCATATAAAAATAAATTAAATCTACAGCATTAATTCATCAAAACAATCACAACTTCTATAAAGTTAACTGCAGAAGTAAATTTCAGTCTTTTGCAAGCTTATTTTAAAACACATTGCACTTGAGGATTAAAAAATCATATAAAACACCATTTACAGTTATATGTTTATAAAAATCAAATGATAAATTTTTTGCAAACAACTTGGACTCTGGTCTGATTACTTTATGGCACACAACTCAATTTGATTGAGTGTTGTAAATTAACATTATCCAAAACTTAGAATCCATTCAATATCAAACTTACAAAATTTCAAAACTATCTGTGACTCTAAAATTTTATGGAAAGCTAAATTACTTTGTGCTTGCTCTCCTGAAAGTTTAGGCTTGATATTACACTATAACCCCGTTTTTCAGAATAGACACTAAAGATAATTTAAAATTTCAGCCTATGAAAACTTTTTACTGAGAATCGGAATCAATGTGCTTCCTGAATATTGCAGTTGAGCGTTTACAGCATTGAAAACCATTTCAGTGCTATTTCTTTTCATGACTCACTTGAAAGGTGCAACTTAGTATTTACAGTCAGCTTTCAAATATGTCTAAGTTTTAAAGACATAATACAAGTTAGAATAGTGTTTGGAAAGAACAGATAATGCAGAATGGCAGGTCTGTACTACTCCCTTGAGCCAACCACTTTGCTAGGTCCATCAACAATCCGCCAGGTACCGTCCTGAAAAACACCAAGTAGAGCTTTGCAATTATAACTTCAAATGAACTCAAAGGACATTTTCACTGTGGTTGAAGATACAGGACCCCAGTTCCCATCTGCTGTTTACAATACATTAGAATCAGATCACAGCTGTTCAGCTATAGTGACCATGGATATTCTTTCCCAGGTGTGTCTCTACCTGGCACCTTATTCCAAAGGTCAAAGAAAAAACTTCCATGTCTTTAGAACACAAGTGTTTCCCATATACATGACAAAGCTCGAAATCTCCCAACTTACCAGTGGCAAACCGCTTCTTTACTAAGGAGAGTCTATAGCCAGTGCCTACAAGTTCAACGTCCACTCCCGAGAGGGTGCTTCCCTCACTGAGGAACTGCACTGCAAGTGTTGTGGGTTTACTGGGTCCTTCTGAAAGATCAAATTTCGCTCTGAGGGACCCAGAACCTATAAGAAGAAGAAGAAGAAAGAATTTACACAGGGTAACATACATTTCATACAAAAAAAATCAAATGAGCATGTAAGCTAAACTATTATTGGTCCTATACCAAATTCATGACATGTACAGTAAATGAGTCATATTTCTAAATCAGACTTTATTCGGTGAATCTAAATTTTCGTTAATAATCCTAATTTGTGCTTCTCTTTGATGTGAGACATTCAGACAAGTCTCAAAGGCATTTATTATGCATATCCCCGTGCTGTGTGTGCACGTGGAAAGTGCGTCAGGAGAGAAGCCAGTGGCAGCAGTCAAAGGGCAGCACGGGGAGGAATGTGAGTAGGAATAAAACCAAAAGGAAACGAATGCTGCATGTTGTATCACGCGGGTGGGACAGGGCAGAAGGAAAAGACGGCTAAGACTGGGAAGAGCTCTATCAACATTACTATTTTCTATTTACCTCTCTTTTAAAACAAATTTAACTGATAACAGCCCTGGCCAGCGTGGCTCAGTTGGTTGGAGTGTCATTCTGTAAACCGGAAGGTCACAGGATGGATTCCCGGTCAGGACACACACCCAGCCTGCAGGTTCAGTCCCAAGTCAGGGTGCATGCAAGAGGCAGCCAATCGATATGTCCCTGTCACATTGATGTTTCTCTCCCTTTTTCTCCCCCCTCCCCACCTCTCTAAAATCAGTAAGCATGTCCTCAGGTGAGGGTAAAAAATTAACTGGTCTAATGTGCAAAATAGATATTGCAGAGGTACTTTCTTTTTGATATAGCCATTTCTTCAACAAACTTCATGCCTAACAGCATGACAGAATAATTATGATGAAGATGACAAATGCCGTAAAAGAGTTCTCGGAAGCCAGGGCACACGAAAGCATGTAAAATGGTGGTGAGGGTGACTGTGCGTATGTCAGGCAGGAGGAACGAATGACAGTTACAGAGATGGGAGACGAGAGAGAGCATGATGCATTTAGGGAACTGCCTCTATACCAGAAGGGCTGGAGAATAGGAGGAGAGTGGCACAAGATGAGACTAGAATGGTAGCAAGAAACAAGCTCTACGTATCTTTACATGCCAAGATAAGAAATTACCATACGGAGCCACCAAAAGTAAGGAAGATAAAAACATTTCAGATTAATGTTTCAGAAAGGAGGAGAGGCGCAAGATACATGGTATGGAAACCAACTGTAAGTCAACAAAATAGTCTAGGGCTCTAGGTGACAGAAATAGGGGATCTGAATTAGGCTAAGGAAAAAAAGGAATACATTTGATGTATATCTAAGAGTTGGAATCAAGAGGTGAGAAAGAAGGAGTTTACTAGAAGGTTACTAGGTTTCTGGTTGGGGAAAGTGGACAGAATTGATAGGTAGCAAGGGTGACATTCTATGATTTCTTATACATAAATTGAACATTATAGAGAAAACCTAGAAGAAGCTATCTTAACACTGATACACCCTATACTACTGTGTCAATAGGGGAGATGAATTGCTGCCTAATTCTTAACCATTGTCCAAGCCCTCTTTAAACTTGTACAATCCTTTTTTTTTTAAGACTTTATTTATTTATTTATTTTAAAAAATTTTTAAGGTTTTTATTTATTATTTTTTAGAGAGAGGAGAAGGGAAGGACAAAGACAGGGAGAGAAAAATCAATGGGTGGTTGCCCCTCACTTGCCCCCAACTGGGGACCTGGCTCACAACCCAGTCATGTGCCTTGACTGGGAACCAACTGGCGACCCTTTGGTTTGCAGGCCCATACTCAATCCACTGAGCTGAACTAGTACAATTATTGATTTGCAATTCAATTCTGTGAAAGCTCCACCACAGCCCAAGAGCAGCCACCTTGGTAATCCTTAAACTTCAGAATTACTTCCTGACCCTCTTCTGAGCATCAGCCAGAATAGAAACAAATTTCTATCTTACAGTACTCTAAATCGGGTGTTTCTTTTTAAACACTGACCAACCAAATCTGAACCACATTTATAAGATTTTTCCATTTCCTCACACAGACACCCTGATATCTGAATAGCAGAGGGAAACTATTAAAATATCTGGTTAGAAATTCTGTATTTTATTTTTGAGAGGACAAATTCCCTTTTGGGTAAGTAATTATAACAGTACAGTTCCATAAAATGGGAAAATATTATACATCCTTTTCTTCCTTGTTAACTGGCTTTAAGTCCTCAATTCAACTAGGATTTCTGGCCTACATCTACTTTCAGCCAGAAGTTTCAGTTTCGTCCCCCTCACAGCCATACAGCTGGAGTAAAAGTCAGTCCCACTGACCACCTGAAAACAGGCAACCTTTAAGTATCAAACAGCAACAAAGGAACTGCAGATTAGCTTGGTGATTTCATGCAGTGTGTGGTTCTCTAGTAAAAGTCAGATTCGACATGGCAGGCATACATGAATAGGCAATACAGGTATGTTCCTGGTCCTTTATGCAGAAATATATATGAAAATAACTACTGGCAATGTTTTTATGTTTTGATCACATTATGCTTAAAATATTCAAAACAGAAAAAACTCAGCAAAACCTACTCAATAGGGAAAGTTATTGGAAATTAATTACATATTCAAAAGATGGCAGAATAGTCCTGGCCAGTGTGGCTCAATTGGTTGGAGCATTGTCCCGGAACCGAAAGGTTGCAGGTTCGATCCCAGTCCAGGTGTGCCACAGTGCACACGGGAGGGAACCAACTGATGATTCTCTCTCCCGAGTCATTATTTCTCTCCCTCCCTTCCTCCCTCTGCAAAAAGCAATGAAAAAAATGTCCTCGGTAAGGATTATAAAAATAAAAGAGGGCAGAATAATTCTCCTTTTTCAGAAAATGCAAATAATTAATGCTAAAGATTTGATTGTCCTGGGAATTCTATTCTGAATTGAGTTAGGGGAGATGCTAGGAGTGATGAGCCAGCAATGACTTTTCCTTTGAGAACACAGATGCAGACTTGGTGAGAGGAGGCAATTAACTTTCATCTCCTTAAAAACATTATAGAATTGGGGCTTCCGGCCAAGATGGAGGCATAGGTAGACAAACTTCGCCTCCTCGCATAACCAAAAGAAGGACAACAATTTAAAAACAAAAAACAACCAGAACTGACAGAAAATCGAACTGCACGGAAGTCCGACCACCAAGGAGATAAAGAAGAAACATTCACCCAGACCTGTAGGAGGGGCGGAGAGATGGGCAGCCGGGGCGGAGAGGACGCGTGGCAACATGGCGGCTGGTGGACCCAGAGAGGTGGCAGATTGTGGAACAGGGCAGGCAATGCGGCAGCTAGCAGACCCCGCGGCCCCACTTTTGCACAAATATAAACTGGGAGGAACGGCGGGGGAGCGAAACAGACGGAGTAACCCGGGGCTCCAGCTCCAGGAAATAAAGCCTCAAACCTCTGATTGGAAACACCTGTGGGGGGTTGAGGAGGCAGCAGCGGGAGAAACTCCCAGCCTCACAGGAGAGGTCGTTGGAGAAACCCACAGGGGCCTAGAGCATGCACAAGCCCACCCACTCGGGAAGCAGCACTAGAGGGACCCAGTTTGATTGTGGGTAGCAGAGGGAGTGACTGCAATCCGGCAGAGAGTGGAGCAAGCACCACTGCTCCCTATTGGACCCTCCCCCACGTACAGCATCACAGCCCAGCACATTACCCCGCCCTGGTGAACACCTAAGGCTCCGCCCCTTTACGTAACAGGCGTGCCAAGACAAAAAAGTGGCCCAAATGAAAGAATAGATCAAAGATCCAGAAAAAATACAACTAAGCGACGAAGAGATAGACAGCCTATCAGATGCACAGTTCAAAACACTGGTAATCAGGAAGCTCACAGAATTGGTTGAATTTGGTCGCAAATTAGATGAAAAAATGAAGGCTATGCCAAGAGAAACAAAGGAAAATGTACAGGGAACCAACAGGGAAGGGAAGGAAACCGGGACTCAATCAATGATTTTAAACAGAAGGAAGAAATAAACATCCAACCAGAAAAAAATGAGGAAACAAGACTTCAAAAAAATGAGGAGAGGCTTAGGAACCTCCAGGACATCTTGAAACGTTCCAACACCTGAATAACAGGGGTGCCAGAAGGAGAAGAGAAAGAGCAAGAAATTGAAAACTTATTTGAACAAATAATGAAAGAGAACTTCCCTAATCTGGCAAAGGAAATAGACTTCCAGGAAGTCCAGGAATCTCAGAGTGTCCCAAAGAAGTTGGACCCAAGGAAGAACACACCAAGGCACATCATAATTACATTACCCAAGATTAAACAGGAGAGAATCTTAGAAGCAGCAAGAGAAAAGGACACAGTTACCTACAAAGGAGTTCCCATAAGACTGTCAGCTGATTTCTCAAAAGAAACCTTACAGGCAAGAAGGGGCTAGAAAGAGGTATTCAAAGTCATGAAAGGCAAGGACCTACATCCAAGATTACTGTATCCAGCAAAGCTATCATTTAGAATGAAAGGGCAGATAAAGTGCTTCCCAGATAAGGTCAAGTTAAAGGAGTTCATCATCACCAAGCCCTTATTATATGAAATGTTAAAGGGATTTATCTAAGAAAAAGAAGATAAAAAATATGAACAGTAAAAATGACAGCAAACTCACAGTTATTAACAACCACACCTAAAACAAGAACAAAAGCAAACTAAGCAAACAACTGGAACAGGAACAGAACCACAGAAATGGAGACCACATGGAGGGTTATCAACAGAGTGGGAGGGGGAAAGAGGAGAGCAAGGTACAGAGAATAAGTAGCATAAATGGTAGGTAGAAAATAGACAGGGAGAGGGTAAGAATAGTATAAGAAATGTACAAGCCAAAGAACTTATAAGTATGACCCATGGACATGAACTAAAGTGGGGGAATGTGGGAGGGAAGGGGTGGGCAGGATGGAGTGGAGTGAAGGGGAGGAAATGGGACAACTGTAATAGCATAATCAATAAATATATTTTTAAAAATTATAGAATTGAAGGCTACTTATGGTTAGTTTTAATAAAAGGAAATGATCAGGAAAGGCTTTCTTAGGAAAATGAAAGAAAGGGAATTTTAAAAAATTTATTGGGTGACATTGGTTAATAACATTGAATTTGAAGTATACAATTCTGTAATACATCATCTGTATAGTGCATTGTGTGCTTGCTTATCACCCAGTCTAGTCTCCAGCTGTCACCACATATTTGACTTCCTCTATCCTCTTTGTCCTCCTTCCACCTCTGGTAACCACCACACTAATTGTCTGTGTCTATGAGTTTGTTTTGCTTGTCCACTTGTTACTTTGTTTTATATCTCACATGAGTGAAATCATATGGTTCTTGTCCTTTTCTGACTTATTTCACTGAGCATGATACTCTTAAGATCCATCCACATTGTCCCACATGGCAGTGTTTCATCCTTTTTTATGGTTGAGTAGTATTCTGTTGTATGTATGTACATGTTTTTTAAAAAATCTAATCATCCATTGAAGGACACTTAGGCTGTTTCCCTATTTTGGTTACCTTGAATGATGCTGCAGTAAACATACGGGTACATACATATATCTTTACAAATAAATGTTTTCAAACTTTTGGGGTACATACCCAGAAAAAGGCTTGCTGGTCATATGGCAGCTCTATTAATTTTTTGAGGAACCTCCATACTGTTCTCCACAGTGTCTGTACCAGTCCACCTTCCCACCAGCAGTGTGTGGGAGTTCCTTTTCCTCCACATCCTCTCCAACGCTTGCTATTTCTTGTCTGGTTGATATTAGCCATTCTAACAGGTGTGTGGTGGTATTTCATTGTGGTTTTGATTTGAATTTTCCTTAAAGCTAGTGAAGTTGAGCATCTTTTTATTTATCTGTTGGCCATTTGCATGCTTTCTTGGAAGTGTCTGTTCAGGTCCTCTGCTCATTTTTTAATTGGAATGCTTGGATTTTGTTAATGAGTTATTTGAATTCTTTTTTTTTTTTTAACTTTTACTTTTTTTTTAAATTTTTATTGTTATTCAATTACAGTTGTATGCCTTTTCTCCCCATCCCTCCACCCCACCCCAGGTGAACCCAACTCCCTCCCCCACTTCCACCCTCCCCCTTGGTTTTGTCCATGTGTCCTTTATAGTAGTTCCTGTAATCCCCTCTTCCCACTGTCCCCGCCCCCCCCTGCCCCCCCGCCCTGGCTATTGTTAGATTGTTCTTAACTTCAATGTCTTTATATATTTTGGATATCAGCCTCTTAACAGAGGTATTGTTTGCAAATATCTTCTCCCATTCAGTTGGTCGCCTTTTTGTTTTGTTGATTTCTTTTGAAGTGTAAAAACTTTAGTTTCACATCCCATTCATTCATTTTGTTTTTACCTCACAAGGGAGCTTTTTAAAGTCTGAAAGCTTCTACATGATTTCTGGGAGGTCTAAAGGACTCCCTTATCAGTGAGCAAAAAAGTGTGTTAAATCCCTTTCAATTATTAAGTTATTAAGTTACCTAGATGGAATTAATAGTTCTACTTCTTTAAATTTACCTTATTAGGCATTTTCTCTTAATGTTAGCATGTGAACATAAAAAACTTTTATTAAAACACTTATAAAGTTACAGCAAAACAAATTCTTTTTCTTATAGAGAAAGCATACTCAATCTAGAGGGAGAAACTGCATTCTGAACCTCAACTGGCCCACTCTTATTTAAGGTATTAACTTCCACCTAGTGGCCAATTTTAGAACTGAAGGCATGAAATTCCAGGAGAAAACTTTCCACAGACATGCCTTCAAAGGTCCATTTTCAGTGACCTCACATTTAAAAAAAAAAAAAAAAAAGGAAGCATACACTTACCTCCATTTTCGGATTTTTCTGAAACACCAGACAGCTTCCAAAAGGCCTTCATCTGTTCTGCATTCCTATAACACATATTTTCAGATTAAGTGGCTAGTATTATATACTTAAACATGGAGGGCCCTCAATAAATAGATGCATTTTAAATATTTCACTAGAACAAATATAGTACTAAATTTACGTTCAATAGTATCACCTGGTGATTATAAAATAGGATGTTATATCTTTCTCAAATAATGGAATTTTTACCAAGTTACGTAATTCTCATTTCTATCAATCAGAGAAAGGAAAATTGAATGTGTAGGTGGCTCAGATCCTTCATTACTCAAGAAAAACATACTTTTATTAAATGGTGAAGTGAATATTAAGACTGCTTAGAATCTGTACTAATATTAATAGAGAGGACAAGAGAGGTAGTTAAGAAATGAAGGTAACTAATACTACTAAACACTTAACAGATAGGTATTCCTATAGATATGCCAGATGTTATATTTAACCCTATAAAATAATTACAATCTTTATTTTAAAAATAAAAACAAAGAAGTTTAGAGAGGCTAAGCAATTTGCCTAAGGGTAAAGTTGTCTTGAAGCAAGTCTGGTTGATGATAGCAAAATTAATTTATTTTGGAATGAGGCTAATGTGGCTTGTCTAGTAAAATGAACATCTTTTTATAGCATGGTTTCTAGGGGAAAATGCACTAAGGCTTTTCAAACTTAACGCAACTTTCATAACTGAGGTTCTAAAAGTTGAAGGTTAACACAAATTTAGTCGGAATTCAGAAATCTACTTAATTTACCATATTGCAGGGGGAAGGGACTGCATATTTGTGACTCCGCCATCCACTGGTACCACCACCTGTATGTTAGAGAGCACACTGGGGGCCACCATAGCTTCTGGGTTGTACTTATAATCCACTCTGAGATCCGTGGTGCTAGCACTACATTTCCAATATGTGGCAAGATTTAGAGGAGTGGACTGAATACCATTTGATGATACCTTTAAAGAGAAAAATAAACAATTATTTGACCTGAAAAGTAAAGAAGTTATGTTAGTGACATACATACCTGAACACAGTTCACAGAATCAAAAATAAATGAGGGAGCTGTCTGTTGCTAGGGTAAAACAGGAAGTAGTAGGAGTCACTCCCAAAGTTTGGACCTGGAATTACCTACATCGACATTTTCCTGGTACTTGTTTAAAAATGCACATTCTCCTGGCTCCAAATGCAGAAAGTCTCTGATTCAACAACTTAGGTACAGAGCCCAGAAATCAGCTATGTTATCAAGTGATTCTTATTTATGCATGTAGTGTTTGAAAACCTCTCAACATTCAACATAGAATTCTAAGATTTTTTATGAATTATAAGAACTTAGATTTAGCCCTGGCTGGGTAGCTCAGTTGGTTAGGGTGTCACCCCGGTAAGCCAAGGCTGTGGGGTTTGATCCCTGGTGAGGGCAGACATGAGAATCAACCAGTGAATACATAAATATAAATAAGTAGAACGACAAAATCAATGTTTCTAAAATCAGAATTTAGATTTAAAACAGAAAAAATGGATGCGTTATCATGAACTTCTGCAAGCCTGGAATTAGAAAACTTGCAACTTCCAATGTCTGATTTTAATCTCATGAGCCACAGTAAATGTTACAATTCTAATTCTTCAGTTCCTTGCTCAAATGATTCCTTTTCAATGAGACCTACTCTGATCACCCTGTCTGAATTTACATTGAAAATGCAACTTTTCATACCTTACTCTACACACTTTCCCCATACCACTTATATTCTAACACATAATACTATTTACTTCTTGTTTTGCTGTCTATCGCCCCATCCAACCCCCAGCAATTAGCAAGCACTGAATTACAAATGTTTGTTGACTGAGTGATAAATGAATACTTGGAATAAACTTAAGCCAACTTAAGTGGTAGCAGCACTTTTTTACTCCTTCATAATTTCCTAGAAACATAAGCCATATTAAGACAAGATTGGGTGTGTTCAGGGTGCCATGGCCATAGTTGAAACATAAGTCATTTTAATAAAATTATCCTTCTAAAAATTCAAACAATACAGAAGTACATGCAATAGGAAATTTATCCCTTGGCATTCTTACTCCTCACTGTTAGTGTAATAGTACATACCCTTCCAGATTTTTTAGGGTTGTTGTCTCATTCTTTTTAATGGTTATAATAATTCATTTAATCAATCGCTTCCTCTGTGAATGTGTAGTTAGGTGGTTTCCAAACAAGGTTGCAGTGAATATCCTTTGTATCTTTTTTCCCCTCCATCCCCCCACCCCCGCCCCTGGAAGAAACAGATTCCTGGAAGTGGAGCTGTTGAATTAAAGGTTACATTTTTCAGCCCTGGATGGTGTGACTCAGTGGATTGAGCACTGGCCTGAGAACCAAAGGGTTGCCGGTCAGGGCACATGCCTGGGATGTGGGCCAGATCCCCAATTGGGAGTGCACAAGAGGCAACCACACATTGATGTTTCTCTCCCTGTCTTTCTCCCTCCTTTCCTGTCTAAAAATAAATAAATAAAATCTTTTTAAAAAAAGTTACATTTTTCAACAATCTATTCTAATAGAATTGCCTTCTAAGATGTTCTATTAATTTGTACTCCTATTATCAAATGGTCACAACTCTTTTATTTAATAAAGCAGTCTTTTTATTTTTGTCAATCTGATGGGCTAGAACCAGTGTCTCATTGTTGTCTAACTACTCACTGCTCTGATCTCTACAGACATGGAGCATTTTTCCCTAAGATGACTACTGAGTTATTCAACTTCCACTTACTAATTTATAAGGGCTCTTTGGACTAAGCCTTTTGGTCTATCTTATGTATTACAAATACTTTTCCTTCAGATTAAATATTGATTCTGTTAAGGGTTTGCTTGTTGTAACTAAGTATTTTACACACATTTATTTTTTAGTCAAATAGCTCACTCTCTTCCTGCATGGTTTCTGGGTTTTGTATCATTCTTAGAAAGGGCTTCCACACATCAAGATTAAAAACTGTAATAAATCCCTGAGTGGTGTGGCTAAGTGGATTGAGCACTGGCCTGCGAATGAAAGGATTGCCAGTTTGATTCCCAGTCAGGGCACATTCCTGGGTTTCGGGCCAGGACACCGGTTGGGGCACGTGTGAAAGGCAACCACACATTGATATTTCTCTCCCTTTATTTCTCCCTCCCTTTCCCTCTCTAAAAATAAATAAATAAAATCTTTTAAAAAACTGTAATAAATAGATATTATACTTCTATATACACACATATGCCCATAAATATACATATATTCACCTACAGTTTTTCTTATGGTTTCATTTATTATTAAACCGTTGATACCTGTGGATTTGATTTTGGTTAGTTATAAGTTAGGGATTTAGCTTAATTTTTTCCCCAAATCTCTAACCTACTGCCTCAGCACCATTTATTAAAAAATTCATCATTTCCCCATTGCCTTGAAATGTTACTTTGTCATAGAAACAATTTTCCATTTATTCTTAAATCTATTTCTAGATACGCTATTATTTTTCCCCCCATTCATCTGGCCATGTACTTTTGTGCCAGTTACAAACTATTTTAAATAGTGTCGCCTCATAATAATTTTCCCATAAAAATTAAAACATTACTCCATGTTACTATGTAAAACATTTCTTAACTTATTCTCAACTTTATTCTTCCAGAGAACTTAAAAATGACTGTCAGGTTTCCAAACACAAACACATGAAGGCCTGTGCTGGGTTTCTGATCAGTGTTACATCAAATTTATAAATGAGTTTAGAAATAGCTAAACTCTTTTACAACTTGGGTCTTCCTGTGAATGAATAAAGTATTCCTTCCTAATTATAGTGAAGTCAGTAAAGGGAAAAACACTGACTGGTTGACTTTTCGTACCTGTTGGGACCGGGAATTATAGGCACCTGGACCAGGGATCAAACCCGCTACCTTTCAGTTGTGGGACAACACTCCAATAGAGTCACATTGGTCAGGGTAAAAGCTATTAATTTTTGTATTAATTTTATAAAAAAGATTGTATTTATTTGCTTTTAGAAAGGGGAAAGGAGGGAGAAAAACACAGATTGGTTGCTTCTCATGTGTGCCCTAACCAGGGACTGGGCCCACAACCCAGGAATGTGCCCTGACTAGGAATTGAACCTGAAACTTTTCACTCTGCAGGATGACGCTCCTGAGCCATGCCATTCAGGGCTGTATGAATTTTTAAACTGCCCACTTCACTAAATTCTTCTATATCAACTAGTTTTTCAGTTGATTTTCTTGAGTTTTCCAAAAATATAATAGTACCTGTAATTAATAATTTTATTATAATTTTATTCTTTTGTCTAACTGAACTAACACATGCGAAAAATCTTATATGCCAACAGAAATAATGGTTGTCTTTGCCATTCCTGACTTTGATTGCTTCAGGTATTATAAGACTGATGCTACTGGTCTTTTCAGGTTAAGGACACATGCATACATTTATATTTACTCAATATTTTAATCAGAAATAGATGGTGAATTTGATCAAACTGGTCAAAATCTCCATAGACTTATTAACAGATTTTCTGATTTTGAAATATCCTTGCATTCCTGAAATGAACCTCACTTGGCCATGACATATTATTCATCTAATGATCTACAATATTCTCTTTATTAGTATTTTAAATTTAGGATTTTTTCAAAGATAAGACACTTACCTGATACTTTAATACATCTACATTATAATAAGAAGCAGTTGGATTTTGCTCTGATAGTTTCTTGAGGTAGACAGTAACAGCTTGCATGTTCATCCAAAAATCTTTTGTGTTAGAATCACACTGTGATGGATCACTGCATGTATAAGAAATAGGTTTGTTATTTTATTTGACTTATCTTTATCCTTTGCCTCTGTGCAATAATTTGGTGATCTGGGAAAAACTAGTAGAAAGGAACCAAAAGGCGGAATGAGGAAAAGACTAAAATTGGGGAATAAAAAATAAATCATAGAAGCTTGCCTGAGAGATGCGAAGATGGGCAGTAGAGAAAAATTTAACAATGCGGTAATTACTCCCACATCAAACACAAAACACAGACACAGCAGAAGGCTCTTTAATCATAAAAAAAAATTTGGTACTGTCTTCAAATTAAATGATTAGTGCTCCAAAAAGTAAAAAATTTTTAAAAAGAAGTTTCACCTTCAAAAAAGAAGTACACAAACCTGAACACAAGTTGTGCATTTGGAAGAATTTGCTCTAGTCTGCTAATATTTTTCACCCTGAAGCACAGCACAGCTGGAGACGGATTGCTAGTGAAGACTTTAATAATTCCGCTTGGAAATGATATTGTCATGTCACCAGTGATCTTCACGATACACCTGGAAATTGGGGAATTTGACATTTTTAAATAGTTTAAGTAAGACCCTTTCATCTCCATTTAAAGCATATTTGGTTTAAAAAGGACTTTATGTATATAATTATGAATAAAACTTTTCCAGTTTAGTTATTTAAAAAAATATTCCTATGTGAAATGGCATACTAAACACAAACACAGGGACACTGGTGACATCTCCCAACTTGTTTACTGAAACCACCCCGGCTGTCCTGGAAGGTAAGCCTGTCCCCTAAACTCCACAGAGTACTGGGCCTCGGGGTGGCATTCAGTGGTACATGTACTCCTTGGTCCTCAATGCCTGTTCCAACTCTGTAGTCTTTCTGTATTCCTAAAAACCACCAGCTTCTTTTGAAACTCATACCAGTGAACTATACTTGCTAGCCCATCCTTTTCAAGTCATCTTCAACACTCCCTTTCATTTTCTGAAAATTGTAGCTCCTAGCCCATTGTTAGGAGTAGTGGTACAGAAGGAAACCATCATAATTCGTTAGTGATTTCAATATCCACACAGATATCCTTTCAATATTTCAGTCACTTAGTTTGTTAGAGCCTCACCCTAATGATCCTGTCTTCCACTCTACCTCGGCTACACCGCAGCCACTCCATAATCTCAATTACCACTATCTCATCACCACTTCCTTTCCTTCCAACTCCTGTCTAGTACTGCATTTCCAGCACTTCTCCAACCTCATTAAAACCTCCAGTTTGTTATTCCTACCACCTTTTTCACTAATCTTCACTCATTTCTTCCTATCTTGGAATTTCCTGGCCCATTATTAGACACACTCACATGCATAAGCATTCCCTCACTCCTCTTTCACTTGACTGCACTTGGCAAAACAGTCCTGGCTAAATTTAGTTCCTCACCTACATCTACAGAGCTGAACATGACTAGAGAAAAACATAACCATATAGCCAAACCTCTCAACTGCATTCCCTTACTGTTTACCTGACAATTCTACCACATTCCCTACTTCTTTTCATACCTGCACCTCTTCCCTCTAACCTGCAATGTTCCCTCCCCCTACTAACGACCACTTTACTTTAAATTTTACTGAAGAAATAAAATCAGAGAGGAACCTTCTCATACTGTCACTACAGAACTCCTAATCCACCTGACTCTGTATCTATACATTTTGCTTTCCCTCCGGTTTCAACTGATGATCAGCCTATGCACCTAAGGCCAATCTATCACTTCTGCACTGAAGTGCCTCTCCTCCTCTTACATACCAAAGGGCTTCACTCTTGCAATTGTTCCCAATCTTTCCTGAAGGTTCAAGTTTTCCCATAAATATTGGATCTTTCCCATCAGCATACAGACATGCTAAAATAAATATAATCTTAAAAAACACTAAAACCAGTAAAAACCTCCTCTGATTGTACCATCTCTCTTTTACTACTACCCCATTTTTCTGCTTCCACTTAGAGCAAAACATCCTGAAAGAGCTGTCTACATTTGCTCTCTCCAAATATAGTTGCCTATTATTTGCATCATGTCCTGCTCCTGAACTTCCTCTGAACAGGATGTCATCTCCACCACTCTGCTAAAATTGCTCTTGTGAAGGTCAAGAATGCCCTCCAAACTGTCAATGGCCCATGTTTCTTGACCTGTTAGTGGCATCAGATACAGCTTCATGAACCTTCTTTCATGAAAGGGTTTATTCACTTCGTTTCTGGGACACGGGTCTACTGGTTTTCTCCTCACCTCTCTTGTTGCATGCTATCTCAAACGCCTTTGCAGGATCATTCTCGTCTTCCTGTTGTCTAAACACTGGAGGAGACTGGGACTTAGTTCTCATCAGATAGCCTCTCTACTCTCTAAGGCTCCTAGCTTGCAGTATTATATACAAATTAATGACAACTAGACATTTTATTTCTAACCTGAATCTATGCCCTGAACTCCAGAATCACGCATTCAATGATCAACTCAGTATCTCCGCTACGTTGTCTTAGTAAGCACTTCAAACTTAGCAGTCTCCCCACTCACTAAATCTTTACAACTCTGTTTTCAAAACATATTCAGAATCTTATTACCATTTACCATTTCATCTAATACCCACAGAGAAGCCACCATCACGTCTGACCTAGACCTCTGTGGCTAACTCTCTCCCCACATTTCGTCTGGCTCCTTCCAGAGTTTATTCTCTACTATATCGCAGCCACAGCGCCACTTCAAAACCACAAATAACCTCGTCACTCCTCTGCTTGAAAGCCTCCACTGGCTTTCCACCTCACTCAAAACAAACAAACTAACACAAAAAAAACCCCCACAAACTCCTTACCATCTGTGATGCCCAACCTGAATAGTCCCTCTATGGGACTCACTTTGACTCCTCTCCTCCTTGCTTACATCCACTCAGTGACATGGTTCTCCTCGCTATTTCTTAAATATGCCAAGTATGCTTCCACCTTGGTCCCTTACACTCAGGGGAATGATCTTCCCTCAGCTGCATGACTTACTCCTCCATGTCTTTCAAACATCTGATTAAAAAGGTTTCTTTGATCATTCTATCTAGAACAGCAGCTCTCCACTGTAATTCTCCATCCCCTTATCCTGATTTATTTTCCTTCATAGCATATATCAATACCCCTAACTTTTCACTATTCATTTCATGTACATTCAGTCATCAAATACTTGAGCGCATACTATGTGTAAGACTGTTTTAAGTGCTGAGGATACTCTAGTAAACAAAGTTCTCCTCTCCTGAGCTCACATTACTGTGAGAGAAAACTAATAATCAAAGAAACTTTCTCTCATGATAATGCAAACTTACAACAGTCTTACACATAGTAGACACTCAAACATTTGAAGAATGAATGTAGGCTGAATGAATAATGCTGCATGAAAAGTAGGGGCTGAGTCAATTCTGTAAGACTTTCAGCTATTAAACATGCATTCTAGGTCTCTCTTGCAAATGTCAGACTTTTACAAAACATATACATTAGGTCAAGATTCAGAGTTCTCTCCCAGCCTAAAACATCTTCCTGCGTTACAGATGTGTCATATGGATCATAAAACCTGGGCAAGAAAGTAAATAAACTGGGGGGAGGGGGAGGAAATCCAATTTATTTATATCAGTTTATTATATACTGATTACAGTGATTTTTTTTTAATTTGAAAGGTAATCCTTAAATGACTATTTGATAGCAAAAAGCAGGTAAACTCTAACCTATATTAGAATCAAACATAACTCCTAAAATTTACCACCAAGCCCCTCTACCCCTCCAACATACACATATTTGTATTTTTTAAAAACTAACTTGGTAGGATCTGCTCCTTTAAAGTAGGCATTAACAGATTCTGTCAGAGCGACTGCCACAGGTAAGGTGTCCTGATTTCCAAGGCTGACAGGGCTGGGACCTCGTGACACACCTAGAGCACATACAATTCACTTGTTAAGTCCTACTGAAAAACATGTATTAAATATCAAGATAGGTATAGTCACAATGTTAGCTTGTCACAAATAACTCTACTACTGATTTCGATGATGCCCCCCAAGTAAAATCTGGAGGTTAAAAACATAGCTTAAAATAATACAAAGGACAAAAAAAATCAGAAAAACATCACAATGAGTTTTTCTTTTAAATGTAATAACACAGAAGGGTTGGGTTCAGGAATGTCACAGAAAAAGCCCTTCATCTGAAGAGCTAAAATTACTAAACGATGGCGTCAAAATCAGATACTAAATTATTTCAAGTTCTACCCATTGCATACATCAGGGCATTGAACTGGATTTTTCTATTTGTTATACGTAATTCTCTTTTTACCTCTTCTTTCTCTAATGCCTGTATTATAATCCCATATTACCTTGTCTTGATAAATGTAACTACTAACGTCATTTTTTTATAACACTCCTTACATAATGTTCACTCAGATATCTTTAGAGTAAAATCATAATAAAGCATAGTCTTTTAAAAGCATAATAAAATGTAAACAAAGTTTATGTATGTATTCAAGTTTTTTTTTTAATGTAAACTAAATATCTGGTTTATCTCATAAAAGAAAAATTCTTCAAAATTGTTCACTGCCTTTTTTCCCCACAAATGTCCCTTTCCCATTTACGCCTTCATTTAATATATAATATGTGATGAAATTTATAAAAATAAGTCAATAAAATAGTTATAATTATTCATTCTTATTTAAAAAATGAATAACCTAGGTCAACATATACCTCTGAAATTTGAATGTATGCTTTTATTTATATAAAGGTGCACGATGTTCACAGCCATCAGATATTTTTATTTCAGAGGTGATGACCTAGAGTGACAGACTGAGTTACTTCTGTTACACTTAGAGGATTAATTCTGACACAACTCAGTACTGGCTTTCTCTGCCTCACAACTAAACCTGAGCTCCTACAAACAGAAAGACCTTCTGTTAGTTTTGGAGACCAGGAAGATTTTGTAGTATTCGACAACTTGAAGGAATTTTGACTTAGAAAGTTCTTTATAGTTAGAAAAATAGCTCAGTAATTACAAATGCATGGGAACAAGAACTGCTGCTCCTACACCACTGGGAAAAGTAACCCCACAACCAAACAAGACAACTTAAAATTTTAGGTGAACGTTAAAAACCCAATAAATTTTAGGTGAAAATTAAAAACCCAATAACATAAAATTTTATTCACAAAATCACAATAGTTATTTACTAGCCACTAGTATGTGCCAAACACTTTGCTAAGGAGACATGAAGAAAAAGGTGCCTTAACTGACAATATTCTTTCTGCTTCTTTTATAACCACTTTTTTTCTGGCTCCAGTAGCTTTTGAGTTAAGACTTATTGATATTTCTCAATGTTGAGAGAAGAGAAGAGAAATGGAAGATAATGCAAAAATAATGTGTTTTTACAGTTGGGGATCTGATGCTATATTTTATACAGCAACTGTATATAATTAGTACAAAATTGAAAGAGTTAAACCTTAAGAGTTAATCCTGATTTCTGAGACACCACACAGTGCTGGAAAAGGAAAATTTAGATAACGAAGTATTTTAGATACACTTTAGGATCATTAGTTAACACATACATTTGCTTTTGATAAATACCTTGTGAAGTCTCACAGTGCTTTTCAATTTCAGAGAGTGTCCCAATCAAATTATCATCTTCTATCGTATTTAAATAAAACAAAATATTGCAGGAAAAATATACTTTCAAGAAACAACAGAGTCAAAAATTTACATCTAAACAAAGAGAATCTTTCAGGTAGATTTAAAGAACCTTTGTTGTACAAAATCCACACATATCCCACCTTCATCGGCAGAGTCACCTATCTATGGTTCTGTTGCCCACAGTGGCTCAAACTAAAAACTTACGTACCAACTTAATCAAAATTAAAGTTTCCATCACAAACAGAAAACCTTCTGAATAATCTAGAGAAAATGGAAAAGAACTAAAACTAATTTTTGTTTAGACCACCTGCCTGATTTCTAATAGGACCCATCTATGTATTTTATGACTAAAATGTAAATTCTGCAGAAAAAAAATATTAACTAAAACCACTATACTAAAAACAAGAATAAACTGCTGTTACAGCAAAAAAAGGACAAATTTATATATTGTGTTCACATAAAGTTAAAAGATGGAAAAAATGCTATGCTCCCAAAGGTATATAAAATAAGATGGTAACATCATGTTTGAACATTTAGAAATAATCTTTTTTTAATCTCATTTTAGCCTATATTACTTAATCCATTTTTACAAAGGCCACAGACACAAGATGCATTTCCTCCCTGTGAGTTTTGACAAATCAAGTTAGATAATAATTAAATCAGCTTACTTAGGGCTGTGATTTTCAAACCTAGCATGCATTGGAATTACTTGGAAGGCCTGTTCAAGGACTGCTAGTCCCACTCCCAGTGTTTCTGATTTAAAAGGTTATATTTCTAGTGAGTTTCCAGGTGATGCAGACAGATACTGCGGGCCCAAGGACCACTCTTTGAGCACTACTGAATTATGTTCAGTTAGTACATATCAGTGACGTGCTTATTATCAAGGATAAATCCATCACTACTTAGAAGCAGCGGCAATGGAGATGGTCACAATTTTAGTAAGTTGTTGCTCTTGAAACACAGCTGCTTTGTTTAAGCGGTATTGTGCTTTGTTTATCGTACTAACAGTGGGTGAGAAAGGTACTGTTATCAGAATTTACAGGAAAAACTGGATAAAGGTGATGACAAAAAAAACTCTTGAGCAAAATCTAGATGTAATACTGAAGATGTTCGGTGAGGTTTAGGTTTATATAGCTATGCCCTAATATCTTTTAAATCTTTGTGATTTAAATTCTTGTAGAAAAAAATAATTCACTGCAAGCATAAAACCCCCTTTTTCCATTGAATCAATTGTTTTTCAAATACAAACTTTCTTAAGAATGCAAATATCAGTGCACAGCAGAAAGGGCTGCATTATATTTTGCCTTCAACTACGGCATTTATATTGGTCAGTAGTTTATTAATTTGATGCATTTTTTTCAATTACAGTATATATTCAATGTTATTTTTATTAGTTTCAGGTAAATTTGATGTATTCTTAACAGTGCTAAACATGGTTAAAATTCTCCTACTTAGATAATATGAACTGAATAAGAATAGGAAAATGTGCCTAGTTTAATAATGCTAGATGTTTGCAGAACCCCCAAATTTCTAATGTTAAATTCATCATCAACCCATTAAACAAACAACAACAAAAAAACCCCAGTTTGATCATACTTTGGATGCAAACTTGCACATGCAATTGACAATAATTCCTTACCTACTGTTGGAGTATTGGCAGCACTTAATGAAGCAGATGATGAGATAGAGGAAGAACTTTCTGCCCGAGCTAAAGGAGCAGCAGGAGGTGGGCTGGTGTTGGAAGTTACAGGTGGGCTGAATGGCCTGGGCTTAAAAACAAAAAGTTATTTATCAAAACGGTAAAACAATTCTTCCTTTATCACAAAAAGGTTATTAGGTATCAGGTAAGTTTAACTTTAATATACTAAACCAAATTTATTTATGTGAGTTTCTTATACCTCAAAATTAGAGATGCCACAGGTTAAATAATTTTTGAGAAAATATTAAAAACTGAAACGTTTATTTTAAGATAATGCTGTCAAGAAAATCTTTGTAGGTAAATAATTTTCTGTGTATCAAAAAGTATGCTTAAGATAGATTCTCAAAAGTGAAATGATTAATTTAAGCAGTATGAAGGCTTTCCACACTTACTGCCAAAACTGCTTCCCAAAAGGGTTACTGACTTTACTGCTTAAAAATACAAGAAAATATTTCTTTGCACCCTTGCCAGCAATGAATGGATGGGCCTTATAAGATGGAAAAAATAATTTTAACTTTTAGCAATTTGATAGATAAAAATAAAATAGGCATTTTCCCTGTTATAAGTTGTATGTATTCGCTTTGTGTGATTTAGTTTTGGGAGAACACAGTGTTACCTGAACTTTTACTAACCCATTACTTTATTTGCTACAAATATTTTCTCCCTAAATACTGCTTGCCCTTTACTTTTGGTGTTTACAAATTTCCACATTTTCCTTTATAATTTGTTTTAATACTTTCTTTTTGAGAAAGTTAACACCAGAAAGAGGATTGAGAAAAGTCTTAATTTTACTGTCTTTCCACTTTTCTAATTTACCATAAAAACAAATATAAATTCTTTCCTTCCAAATTCCTAATTGTTCCAATAATACATTAAGACAATACTTCCTGAGGTATTTCACTTTTTAAAATAAGGCATATTTGGCTTACTTAAAAATAACCTTTTCCTGTTTATAAAAGAATTAAATAAATACAGTATTTACTTAGTGCCTACTATGTATCAAGCCATGGGTTAGGTACTAGATGCAAAGCAGTGAATGAGACATTATTCCTGTCCTCAGCTGAGGGACTTGAAAAACAAAAGGCAAAAACAAACCCTGTAAACATTCATATGCTAAAATTAGTCAACTCTTCACTGCATAAATATAAATTTACAGATGTAAACTTGTTAAAATTAGAAAGTACTGCCCAAAGTGTTTTATAATTGGTAAACCCCCAACCCCACTTAACTATTTTTAAACTTAGTTCCAGACAATGGCTTTTTGATGACTCATTATTATAAGAAATAGGTTGAAACACTACAGCAAAGTGTAAAAATGCAGTTATGTATGTATACAGACAGACTGGGGTAGTGCAAGATATGAAGCCAAATAAATAGTAAATTCAACAGTTGATTTGAAACTAACAAGTTTGGAAAAAGTCTTGAAATCAACTACTGTGGGGAACATTTATCCTGTGACAATACGGCCTCATGACCAATGTGATGTGGCTGAATTTTTACAACCTACAATTCAGAATGTGCCTTTTACAATTGTTTAGGAAAAGGCAACAACAGCTTTTTTTTCTCAAGTGGTTTTCTCTTGTTTTAGAACACCACTGTCTAGTACTGTAGCCACTAGCACCTGAAATGAGGCAAATCCAAATTTGAGATGAGCTGTAACTATAAAATACAAAGAGACTTTTGAAGACTTAGCACACACATGAAAATAGTGTAAACACTCAATAGTTTTCATAGTTATATGTTAAATTGATATTTGTATATATGAAATACAATATATATCAGTTTTCACTTATTTATGTGGCTATAGAGAATTTAAAATTATGTGTGTTGCTTGCATTTTATTTCTGTTGGACAATGCTGCTTCAAAATAGTGTTTCTCAAACATCAGTATGCATCAGCATCACCTGGAGGGCTTGTTAAAACACAACTGCTGGACTACCCCCACCTCCAGACCTTCTAATTTGTCTGGGGTGAAGCCAGAGAAAGCGAATTTCTACCAAGTTCCCAAGAGAAGCTAATACTGCTGGTCTTGGGACCACACTTTGAAAACCACGGCCCTAGATCACAGAGGTATTCTTTGCAGGGGCGTGGGGAAGGTGTGGTTATAGACCTTCTGACAAAAGTGCACATAAAAGCATGCAAGGAAAAGGGCACTCCAATGTGCAGTTGGAGAGAATTCGCATCAGCATAACCTTTCTGGTAGGCAATAATAGAGCAATAATCATCAAGAGCCTTAAAAATGTGCATACCATTTAGTTCATGGATTTCACTTTTAAAATTTTACTAAGGAAATAATGTCTGCAAAAACACAAACATAAGGATATTCATTAAAACACTGTTTATAATGGAAGCCTGGAAATAAATTACATGTCAAATAAATGTCTAAAACTGGAAATTTAATGCTGGCAACAGTGTAGAAGCCAGAGCATTTCCACTATGCAGCCCAATTCCACTGGTACTCCCTGAAGCAAGCCCGTAGAGTGTGGTCTCTAGAAGGCTCTCAAGGCCGGGGCAGAAAGTGAAGGGGGAGATGAAGAGTTCAACTGTAAAAGTCCCCCTTATTTTAATAGACTTAACATAAAATTATTTGACAAAGAATTCTACCACTTTAAAGAAGTATGAAAACTATGAAATAATTCACGATACAGAAAGACATTCTCAAAATATTTTCAAGAGAACACCTTTTATTTAAAAAATATACATATACCACTCACTATAACTAACTTTTTGAGCATTTCTACTTGACAATGGGGAAAAAGTAGGTATATAATCTGAGTACACAAAACACAGAGTTTATTCTTGTATTATTATTTGTTATTGTATTACTTTCCATATGAACAACTGTAAACCTGCTTTACCCCACCCTGAACTAACTAATTTAGGTATCACAACAACCTTTTATCATTATACCCATAAGGAAACAGATTCCAAATAAAAAACCTACCTAATGTCGCTCAGGTAATTATTGGCTAATAAACTTGTGCTTTTAATAACTATATTTTATTATCTCTGAATAAATAAGTACTTATGCATTCAAAAAATAATGAGCCCTGGCTGGGTAATTCAGCTGGTTAGAGCACTGTCCCATACACCAAAAGGTTGCAGGTCCAATCCCTGGTCAGGGCACGTCCGGGAGGCAGCCAATGTTTTTCTCTCTCTCAAATAAATAAACATATCCTCGGGAGAGGATTTAAAAAAATAATAATAAGGAAAGGATATATAAAAATGTTAACGGTTAATCTTTGAGTGGTAAAATGTAGAAGGAATTTTTATGTTTTTTATGTGTTTTCTCTATTTTCCAAATTTTACAATGTAATTATGCACTGCTTTTTTAAAGGTTTCATTTATTTATTTATTTTTAGAGAGAGGGGAAGGGAAGGAGAAAGAAGGAAGAAAACATCAATGTGTGGTTGCCTCTCAAGCATCCCCTAGGGGACCTGGCCCACAACCCAGGTATGTGCCCTAGACTGGGAATTGAACCAGCTACCTTTTGGTTTGCAGGCCTGCACTCAATCCACTGAGCTGCACCAGTCAGGGCCATGCATTGCTTTTGTAATCTGGTAAACACCCATGTTATTAAGATGGAATAATTTCTGTATGACTTAAAAAATAACCATCTCCTTTGCAGCTGGTATTTAGTTTTTAATTTCACTTCCACTAAGTCTGTTCATTGGGATAAGGTATAAAAGAAAGATGTCACCATGTCAACACTTGATGCTCAAGCTTCTTCATTTAGTCATGAAACATTTTCTAACTATGTACCATATGACAGGCATTATGCAAAGTAATAAGGATATGAAATTGGCCATGGCATAGTCCAGTAAGGGGAACACACACAAAGAAAGTATGGCTGGTGAGGGGAGAGAAAGAGAAATAAAATGTGATTTGTGCACTAAGAGATATATAAGCAAAGTATATGGGTATAAGAATGATTAAATCCACTGGGGGAGGAGTAATGATCAAATAGGACTTTACCTGCATGGTGATATTTAACAGGATCTTAAAGGAAACTGAAGGGCGTTTCAGATGGAGGAGGCATAAGAAGACATGGATGTATGAAAGAGCATGATGTGTCTGAGGAACTGTGGGAAGTGTCAAGGGGCTGTACTCAGGCTGCAAAGAGGAGAAAGTTGGACAGTCTACTCTGGTAATGCAGGCAGTTGAGCAAGCTGGACAATTAATCGGATAATGCAGTTAATCAAAAGTCTTGTACATGTAGCTAAAACATTCAATCCCATGAGTTATGAGGGACCACTGGATATGTATATCAGGGGGAAAAGAAGATTAAGTCTGACTTATAGAAATTTAATTCTGGCAATTAAACTGGCAATTAGTATAGAAGATAAAAGCAAAGCAGAATATATCGGAGGCAAGAAGAGTGGTTTGGGAGAGCCTCACTCTGAAGAGAGCCCATAAAATTTCTTTCATTATCTGACAACTTTTGAAGACCAATGTTTTTTTCTTTTTTATAGTAATATGTACAAGTCTATCAAGTGATGTGAATTACAGTTTCTTTATGTACAAAATAAAGCAGGCTGAACTAGGTGCCTTCCAGGACTCTCCTGGCTGTATACTTCTAAGGCCAGGAATCATTTCTTTCTTAATATTCGATTTGCAGCAAAATTATATAAAAATTGCTTCTCAACGGTGAAACAATGGGTACTGAATAGTATTTCTAAAATGTGCCAACTTTGTTAGGAAATCTTTTTCCTTGTGAATAATGTCTTGCTCCAGAGGTACGATAATGAGGTAAGATGGGGGAATAAAGAAAGTGTATGGGAAAGCATTTCTATACTTTGAAGACTGAGTAGAAAATCCCAAGCATTTAACTGTAAAAAGACATACAGAAAGATATCATTTGTATCTTAAATCAAAACAGTTATAATTAAAAAGAAGAAACACCTGAGTACATACTATTTCATTAATCCCACTGAGCTTGCCTGAAGTAAGCTTTGGTCTGGAAGCAGGCCTTGGAGGTGGGACAATGGCACCTACAGAAAGAGGAGTTGTGGGCCTGGCTGGGGGAGGGGGGGGAAATTTGAAGAACATCATTAGTAAGTAGCAATCCATACATAAAGACATTCTATTATAGAGGAACTGTTAGGACTCAAAGCTTATTTTTCAGGAGTTTCTTAAAAATGTAATTATAGATATTTGGTGAAATACTAGGAACCTATCAATCAAACAAGCTTTTTTTTGAAGCTACCAATAGTAGTCCTGGAAAAAAAAATCATTAAATTTTCAATAAAACCGACAAAGATAAATTGTATTCCTGTTTCATTTATTTACACATATAAAAATTAAAACTGTTAGCTGGTGTAAACAAACAATTTAAGGCCTAGGGTCTTTAGTTTATCGCCCATACACCTACTTTGCAGACAGAAATGTAAGAGCAAGCCTTTGAAACACCGCCTTCAAAATAGGAACACGAACTCTAAATAAAACCCTTAATTAAAATTACAATTTGACTTTTTTTGAACCACATTATAACATTTTTTTTTGTGATAAAAGAATTAAAATTATCTTTACTAAAAAAATCTCCCTATATCACTAATTCATTTTTGGTAAGTGTTGAAAATAGTATCTTAACTTTCCCTAGATCCTATATAAATTTAGTGTTTACTGTTCTTCAAAAGTAGTTGCAAATTTTGCAATTTAATAAATCAGAAATACTAACACTCAGTATCCCTAATCAAAAATAATTCTCATCATGGTAGAAATTAATGAGTGGAATTCAAATGTACATCATCAGAAGTCACGTAATTCAGAAACTGAACAATATAATATGGAAGGGGAGAAATATATTTCAGTTAAGTTTTTTAAGTTTATAGATGTGTAAAGTTAAAAATATATAAATGGGCCTAAGTATATACATGAGAAACAAGAGGTAATAAAGCTGAGGACCCCTGGTCAGCGAGGGAGGATTGGAAGCATGAAAAGGAAGAACATGGCGGTGTTAGGAAGTGCCCTAAAGAAAAAAGGTAGTCCACACAGGAGTGAAAGTAAATGCCACGGGGGTTATGGAATCATCTAGGAAGCATACCATATGAAGGAAGAAAAGATGTAAGCAACTTTTAGGTTACCTGAAGAAAACAGTAGAAAGCTGGTAAGAAATCAAGTTTAGTTTCTAATGCCGCTGCCCTTGAGCAGCCAGCAGCAGTCCTTTCATGCTCTACTTTAGCTATACACTAGAAGAGATGTGCACCAGCCTGAGGGCCATCTCTCTTCCCGGTGCTGTGACACATTTACTTTGAAAATGTGTTCATTATCATTGCAACCAGCACTGACCAATACAATACTCCAGCTATTTCAAACTTGCGAGAGAGCTTATCGTAACAGACATTTACACCTTAACTTCATTACTGATCAATCAAGTGGCCTCTCCGAATGGCAGTTAGACTGACTCAGTTAGACAAGACTAGCAGAAGTGTAAAGTTCAGATAATCAGAAATTGCTGTTTGGGGAAAGCTGATAGAACTCTTTATAAATGAATCTATGAATTACAAATTAACAATAAACTTATATATTATAAATGAATCTCTCTGCATATGCCAATTAGGTACTGCTTTCAGAAGCCTTTGAAGGAGATAACTACAATTATTTATAAGCTTAAGTATTTTAATAGTGTGGGTTTTTTTTTTGTAGTAATAGTGATGTTGACATTGGAGCTCACTTCCAAGAAATGTCTATTAGATGCAATATATGAGGAAATAAAAAGTGGCTTGTAAAGTATAAAAACATAGGAGATAAGAGCTAATCTACACCTGCCCTCTGACAATGCCTAGGGAGAACAGAGAAGGCCTGTTTCCCACACCATTCTTTATCTGAACAAAAAAACCCATACTAATCTAGACTCCAGAAGCAATGATAATGCTGCAGAAGCAAAATCAGCACTATTGTTAGCTTCTGTCATTAATTTTTGAGGACATGTGAGACTATGGCAAAGGCCACTCTGATCCTCAGTGATGCAGCTTTTGGCAAATCTCTCAACCAAAGCATCAGGAAACCCAAAGGTATTTTCGGCTTTCCAGTACAATCTCTGGAATGCTGTCTGAGCTCCCCTGGAGGGATGAATTTGTAACAAGTTCATCAATAAAGGAAAGCCCCTGATTTTGCAACCATGAAGGAAAAGGAAACTTATTTGCGCTCTCTGGTGGGGCTATTAATTACCGTGTAACAATAATTATCTCTTTCAATATCACTAATATTCCTTGAAAGGCAAAATAATTTATGGCATTATTTTTCAGACTATAGAGGAAGGTTAAAAATGCATACCAAAGTGAATTTTAAAACTAGCAAAAGTATAATATTTTACCATATCCTAGCTACTAAACATAAAATGACCACTGAATGAAAATACATCACTTTTTTACCTGAATTGAAAATGATAAATAATGTCTAAAACATTCTTTAGACAGGTAGCAAGAGGAAAAGAGAATGCTTTCTTGAAAATAAAGAGACTGTGCTAAAGAAAATAGTGAGAAACAAAGGGAAGAGTTATAAACATAACTGAAGCCTCTGTGATACCAATGTAAAAATTTATTAAAGATTTGAAAAAATAATTCATAAAAGATTATTAACAAAACCGAAAAAACATTGTTTAGGACCCTCTTCATTCTACATACAAACACCATTCTGACATTATTACCAAACAAAAAAGAGACTTAAGGACAACCTCAGCTTTTCCCTTACAATTTTACTTTCCTTATACTACCTATTGGTAAGGTTATTTTTATGAAACTAATTACTAACAAATGCTCATTGAGAAAGGCTATGATGATACTTCTGAATATGTTCAATATCTATTGACTACTTCTTGCTGTTTCACAAATGCTAGGTACAGACCACTTACTTTCCCTTCAAAATTACACATTATTTCAGGTTAAGGTTGCCTAAAATACAATTAAAATATTTTAAAAATATTAGTTTCTAAACAGTCTAATTTTAAATACTAGTGTTCATTTTATTATTAATAATAAAATGTTTCAACAAGGCTTACTGTTCTGTTAATCTGCCAGAGTACAAAAGATTTTAGAACTGGTAATATCTACATTTGAATCTACGCTTCATCATTTCCTAGTTATATGATCTTAGAGAAGTTCCTGACAATCTGAGTTTCTAAAATCCCTGAGAAAGTTGAAGATCAACTTAAAACAGTGATTTTATTTTCTTGCTTTGAACAAGCAGCGGTTTTATTAAACATACATTTTTGATGCCTGCTTTGAGTGTTGGCAAATGAGAATTTATATTTTGAAGATATGCGAAACAACATATTTTTGCCAAGACAATTTAAAAGCATTCAAGTCCTTTCAGTCATTGCTTGGGAAGTGCTAAAACCTTTCTGCAAAGCAGTTTGGCAATAAGTATTAATGAGTGTGTCTTCTGACTCTTAAATCTTATATTGATAAATTATTATAAGGACATTATGAGCCCTGGCTGGTGTGGCTCAGTGGACTGAGTGCCAGAGTGCAAACCACAGGGCTGCCAATTTGATTCCCAGTTAGGGCACATGCCTGGGTTTGCAGGCCAAGTTCCCAGTTGAGGGTATATGGGAGGCTACTACACATTGATGTATCTCTCCCTCTATTTCTCCCTCCCTTCCTCTCTCTCTAAAAATAAGTAAATAAAATCTTTACCAAAAAAGGATATGATGAGACATGTGTGCAAAATTTGTTATATTCATGAATGTTCATAATATTAGAAAACCAGATGCAACGTAAATGTCCAGCAAGAAAGCACTGGTTACATTAATGCACAAATACAGCTGAATTTTATTTATACACGTTAAGGTTATTGGGGCATCAATATGGGAATGATGCTTAGAAATAAATATATAAATGAAAAAAACCCTGTTGATATCTGATAAATTTTTATTGTTTAAGCCATAGGGTCTTTAAACTAAGTTAACAAAACCAGTGTAAAATTACTGTTATCTGGCAGTATATGATCAGAAAACAAGTTTTAAAAAATTTTGATTAAGTACAACAATAAGCAATGAGTAAATCAACTAGAAAAAGTAACTACTAAATTTCTCAGTTTAAAATATATATGCAAATATACATATATTTACCTGATGATAATAATGAAGTTAGTGAAGCTGAAGAAGATGAGTCAAGAGACGGTCCAAACAGAGGGTCCCATGCAAGTAAGTCACTGGTCCCTTTCCTTCCATAGTGTTTTAAAAATAAGGATTTTAATAAAGGGATATTTTATTAGTATAAAATCTAATCACTTATTATTATTTCACAGAATTATAATAGCTCAACATATATGATTAAAAAGTTTGATGTTCTGCCAATGGAGTACGTGAAGAAACTTGACAAATTTAATAAACCGGTATTTTTTAACTGCTTTAAGTAGAAATCTACAATAGCATTGTTTGAAGGTGGAAGGGAGAGAGGATAGAAGAGAAATCCCCACTTATCACACCGTGCTATTCTTAACAATTCTTGGGGCTGTCAGAATGGAAATAATGATTTCAGCTTTACAAATGAAAAAAAGCAGAGTCTCTAAATGAGCAGCCTAAGAACACACAGCTACTTAATTCTACAACAATTTCAGGTGCTAAGCAATGTGAAATCAGATAGAAATTTTATAAAGTAATGCTACTTTCAAAGAAAGAGAGTAAAGGATTTTTTAAAAGTACTCATGTACACAAGTGAGCCCAACAAGTTGATACAAACTTCAGAGATCTGCTCACTACAGTAGATGATGTAATTATCTCAGTGTGCTCCCTGGTAAATTCACGGCCTGAGCCAATAAGGCAGTCTGGTGAAGTATCTGGGCCAGACATGCCTTTTTATGAGATATAACCAAGCTATGGACAAAATCATCAAGGGGATCAACATTCTAGTTTCAAAAAAGCTCAACATAATGCACACCAATGATTTTCCTCCACTGACCCCTTAAAATCCACTGTACTACTTACTCTCTGGATTCAACTTCAGGCTCTTCACAAACATTAATATGAATATAACCTCTAGATCTTGAAGCTCCTGACCTTAGCCACCAACTCTTTTTTAAATTATTTTTCCCAGCTTTACTGATGTATGCTTGACAAATCAAAATTAAGGTGTAAAAACAGAAATGACGTCCCCATTAAAACAATATTTTAAAGCAGCGGTCCCAACCTTTTTGGCACCAGGGAACAGTTTCATGGAAGACAATTTTTCCACGGACTCAGGAAGGGGGCAGCAGGTGCGGGTTCAGGAGACGGGGGGTGGAGCTCAGGCAGTAATTCCAGCAAAACTTCGCTTTCTAGCCTGCTGCATGGCCCGGTACCTAACAGACCACAGGCCAGTACTGGTCCGTGGCCAGGGCATTAGGGACCCCTGATTTAAAGTATCAAACTACCATTATTTTTAAAAAATATTTTTTCAAAATCTTAGAAAACAGACCCACTAGATAATAAAAATGTTACAATTATCCACAGGCAATATATCTATTATCTCAACATGCATCTACGAGGACACACACAATATTTTGCATGATAAAGCATAGCTAGAATTAAATTGCATATATGATTCCTAGTTTTAAAACATTCTACAACTTATCTTTAGAAATGGTAAATCAATTGAATACCACTACTACACTCAATTTGTGCCTAGCTTGAAAAGTATCAAATAATTTTAAACTACCCATTAATTAACTATCCATTAATTAAGTCTACTTTTACTCATGCAAAAACATTAAAAGAAAGTATTCTTGATAAAGAATGAAAATGGACCCATGCAATACTGGCTTAAAATATTTTTTCTTTTTAACAGCTGGCATGCTTTCTAGCCCTCTCCTTTTTCAACTTGAGGCAGGTCCTCATTTTGAAGCTCAAGAAGTATACAGTCTATTTTATAAGGTCACAGCCAAAATTGAAGGGAAAAAGTGAGAAAATTTCCATGAGAATAACCAGTTGAAATACAGACATGTATAAACTTGTAATACTATCATTTGTTTAGAAGCAGGGAGGCCATCAAGGCCAAATACAATTGAATGAATTTTTTAAAAATTGTTATAAAAAATAAATATTATCAAACGAGCAATGAAAAACTCCACAGGAACCTGACAGCTAAGAAACAGGATAATTCACAACATCCTACTGGAACTGAAACTGCAGAGATAATAAAACTCTAGAAAACAGGACAAAGGATACTTCAAATTTAAAGGTAGCGGGGAGGGAAGAATAAAAAGGTGGAGGAAATAGGAATTTTAGAGCAAACCGTTCTGTATAAAACTATAATGGTGGGCATATCATTATCCATTTGTCAAAACTCACATGACATATAACACCAAGAGCAAACCCTCGTGTGAACCATGGAGCTGGGATGATGATGATGTGTCAGTCAGGTTTATCAATTACAACAAATGTGCTACCATACATAGCAAGGAGGCTGAGCATATGTAGGGGCAGAGTATACACAAAAGCTCTGTACCTTCTACTAGATTTTGCCATGAACCTAAAATTGCTCTCAAAAAATAAAGTATTTGTTAAAAAAATTTAAACATGGGACTTACTCATTGGATGCAGCAGATGGTTTCGATTTTGTTAACTCTTCACCTAATTAAAAATTACCTCATTACTATAAGCAATTTAAAAATTCTGGAATAACAAATATAATTTAAACAATTGTAAAAAAAAGAAAAATAAGCTTTTAACAAGTCTTCTATTGTGAAGAATATTAAAATAGCTGAAATTCTGCTAACCCTTTATTTCTTCTAATATCTGTGGTGAGAAATCTAAGTCAAATCAACTAACTTCTCATATTTATTAAAACAAAATGGCTGTTCAAAAGGGAAAAATATGGGCTGCAACTTTAAAAATTAGACAAGTGTTTAAGTACTTATGTATCATTCAAGATTTTTAATTGATGAAACATGAAAGCATTTTTCAAATTCTAAGAATATCAGTGATTATTATATTGACCAAAAGTAATTAGCAATGCTTGAAGGATCCTACTTTAAAAAATTAAAATTTGTAAAACCTAGAGCAACAGTCTCTATAAAATAAGTCTCTTTTGCATTTGTAACATGAATCATTTCATAAGCAACTAGTACATAGGAGGAAGGCATCAGTAATGCAAAAGTCACATTGGTTCATAAGCAGTTTTCCCTGCACCTCAATGTTTTGTATCATCAAGCAATGGCTGATGAACACAAAATACATCAACATGGGTAACTGCAATGAACTACGAGGAACACCACATGGTATGTGATGCCCATCCACACCACACTCTCCCATTTGGCTCAGTTTAGCATTCTCCTCTAAGTGCTTACTGGGCTGTTCTCTTCCATTTTTTTGCTTTTTGCCTCATTTCTGTAAGTTGATGGCCCCGTTTTATCCTCATTTGCTTCATATCCTCTACCAATATACTCACCAGTTCTTTTTCAAAAGGAAAATACTGCATTTTGTTTATTTATTGTAAATTTAATGGGCCTTGTTTATTTTTAATTTATTTTGATTATGCTATTACAGTTGTACCATTTCCCTCCCTTTACTCCCCTTCGTGCTGCACCCCTCTCCCACCAGCATTCTCCCCCCTTAGTTCATGTCCAAGAGTCATACATAGAAGTTCATCGACTTCTACATTTCCTATACTATTCTTTACCTCCTCGTCTATTTTGTACCTACCATTTATGCTACTTACTTGCTGTACCTTTTCCCCAATTCCACTCCCCGCTGATAACTCTCCATGTGATCTCTATTTCTGTGAATCTGTTCCCGTTCTAATTGTTTGCTTAGTTTGTGTTTTTTTAGTTTCCGTTGTTGATAGCTGACTTTGTTGACATTTTACTGTTCATATTTTTAATCTTCTTTTTCTTAGATAAGCCCCTTTAACATTTCATATACTAAAGGCTTGGTGATGATGAACTCCTTTAACTTGATCTTATCTGGGAAGCACTTTATCTGCCCTTCCATTCTAAATGATAGCTTTGCTGGATACAGTAATCTTGGATGTAGGTCCTTGCCTTTCATGACTTCGAATGCTTCTTTCCAGCCCCTTCTCGCCTGTAAGGTTTCTTTTGAGAAATCAGCTGAAAGTCTAATGGGAACTCCTTTGTAGGTAAGTCACTCTCTCCTTTTCTCTTGCTGCTTTTAAGATTCTCACCTTATTTTTAATCTTGGGTAGTGTAATTATGATGTGCCTTGGTGTGTTCTTCCTTGGATCCAACTTCTTTGGGACTCTCTGAGCTTCCTGGACTCCCTGAAAGTCTATTTCCTTTGCCAGATTGGAGAAGTTCTCTCCTTCATTATTTGTTCAAATAAGTTTTCAATTTCTTGTTCTTCCTCTTCTCCTTCTGACACCCCTATGATTTGGATGTTGGAACATTTAAAGTTGTCCTGGAGGTTCCTAAGCCTCTCCTCTTTTTTTGAATTCTTGTTTCTTCATTCTCTTCTGGTTGAATGTTTCCTTCTTCCCTCTGCTCCAAACCCTTGATTTGAGTCCTGGTTTCCTTTCTGTCACTGCTGGTTCCATGCAGATTTTTCTTTATTTCACATAATACGACCTTCATTGCTGCCTAGATCCTTTTTATGCTTTTGAAGTACTGAGTTCCTGGAGCATCCTGATAACCAGTGTTCTGAACTGTGCATCTGATAGGTTGGCTATCTCTTCGTTGCTTAGTTGTATTTTTTTCTGGAGCTTTGATCTGTTCTTTCATTTGGACCATTTTGGGGGGGGGGGTCTCACGCGCCTGTTACATAGTAAAGGACAGATCCTTAGGTATTCACCAGGGCAAGGCAACCCACATTGCTGGGTTGTGATGCTGTATGTGGGGGAGGGGTCCAAGAGGGAACAATGCTGCTTGCTCTGCTCTCTGCCGGCTTTCAGTCACTTCCTCCACTACCCACAAGCAAATTGGCCCCTTCTGGTGCTGATTCCCGGGTGGGTGGGTTTGTTTACATTTTAGGACCCTGTGGGTCTCTCCCAACGAACTCTCCTGTGAGGCTGGGAGTTTCTCCCGCTGCTGCCTCAACCCCCACAGATATTTTCAGTCAGAGGCTTTGAGGCTTTATTTCCCCGCACTGGAACCCTGGGTTGTGTGGTCTGTCTCGCTCCCCAGTTGTTCCTCCCGGGTTAATCTGCCCATGAATGTGGGACTGCCCAGTCTGCCAGCCACCATCTTGCCATGAGTCCTGTCTGCCCGGCTGCCCAACCCCGCCCCTCCTACAGGTCTGGATGAATGTTTCTTCTTTAACTCCTTGGTTGTCCAGCTTCTACACAGTTTGATTTTCTGTCAGTTCTGGTTGTTTTTTGTTTTTAAATTTGTTGTTGTCCTTATTTTGGTTGTGCAAGGAGGCACCTGTGTGTCTACCTATGCCTCCATCTTGGCCAGAAGTCCCAAAGCTACTCTTTGTTTTTGCTGATTTCTAAAAGATGTAGTAGTCAGGTATTAAAGTTTAAGGCAGGGGTGTCAAACTCATTTTCACCAGGGGCCACATCAGCCTCGTGGTTGCCTTCAAAGGGCTGAATGTAATTTCAACTCCTTAACAGTTAAGGAGTAGTTACAGTCCTAAAATTACATTCGGCCCTTTGAAGGCAACTGTGAGGCTGATGTGGCCCCTGGTGAAAATGAGTTTAACACCCCTGGTTTAAGGCATGTCTCAAAGCTAAAAGAGATAATATAATTTGTCTTCTGTTATAAAATAAGTATCCTTTTAGTCTGTTGTTGTGAAGGCTCATGATAAGAAAAGCCTATTTCTTTCTTTTTTTTTTTTTTTATTGTTATTCAATTACAGTTGTATGCCTTTTCTCCCCATCCCTCCACCCCACCCCAGGTGAACCCACCTCCCTCCCCCCTCTCCACCCTCCCCCTTGGTTTTGTCCATGTGTCCTTTATAGTAGTTCCTGTAATCCCCTCTACCAAAAGCCTATTTCTATAACTACATATGTGAGGCCATAAGCTTAGCAAATTGCCTGATAAATTTCAACAGTAATAAAATAACCAACTTAAATGTCAAACTTACTAGACGAATTCTGATTCATCTGCACCTAAAACAGAAATACAAGAATTAAATGCCATTAAATAAATAATTAAACTTGATAATGAAATATTTTATAAATTGTTAATACTAGGAACCTAAATTTTAAATTATTGTTAGTGAATCTGCTCAACTGTAAACTGCAGTTACATAAAGATATACAGAAAAAACTTTTAGTAGTTCTTTATACTTAAAAAAATACAGGTACTTTTAACATTCAATGAAATGTTTTTTGCCTAGTTTCAGAAGCTGTAATCCCTTCTGGCTAAGGCTGAGTAAAAAGACCTTGGGACCATAAGCCACTTAGGAGACAAAGTTTATCTTCCTTGTAGGGGCACCACCTCTGCCCCCTTTCACTTCACCCTGCTTGGCCCCAGGCAGGTGACTGGCTAGCCAATGACAGATAAGATTCCTCAAAGGAGTGGCAACCTAAGACAGGCACAGTTGCGAAGGGGCCCTCAGGGAAGGAATTGGGGGCTACAGAAAAAGGGGGTGATGGACCCTCACCCCTTGGCTTTGACATAGCCTGAGTCCTCATTCTGTCTACAAGGAATCTCCTAATCTCTGCTTACTTCCCCTCCCTGACTTAAGTCTGAAACAATGCCAGAGGTGGGTGCAGCCCTGTGCTGGAGAGGGCAGGTTCCCTAGGGTGATCAGGCGTAAGAAAGAATGCATAAAATCCTATGAAACCTACTTTGCTAATGTCCTCAATTTAAATGATAAGGGTCCAAGCATGAAAACGAGTTTGTTCCCCAAAGTTTTATGGCCCTTTAGTTATCTGACCCTGACTCTAAATAAGCCCTCATAATTCTTTGTGTTATCTATTTGATCATTTCTGCCTGACAATGATTGATGAGCTTCACATATATGCCCTGTACTCCTATGCAAATTAAACCCAATAAAAGACTGTCCAGGCGAGGGACGGGGCTGACCCTCTATTCCACTGAAAGAGCGGCCGCATCATCCCTTTTCCTCCACAGGAATTCTGTAGTCCGTGTGAATTTGTCTTGTGTCATCCATAACGCTGTGGACACTGTGGGGCGGTGTCTGTATCAGTTTTTAAATATTAAACATCTATTAAATATCTAAAACAACTTATTATGACTTGCTAATTTATAATATTTAATGCAAATGTTTTGAAAATCAATGTTCAAACATTACAGTTTTTTAAGGTCAATGGATAAAAATACAAAATCTTGCACTTACTGGGCTGTGTCTCTAACAGTACATGGAAAAAGAAAAGAGATAGTGATTTTTTAGAATTTAAAATACAGTATTTTCCATTTTCTCTCACCAAAATAAATAAATAAAATATCATACCTTCCAGTTCTAATAATTTGTCTATTTCCTCCTGAATCATAACTAAAATCTATACACCTTAAAAACATACATTGCTGGGGAGAATACTTAAGCCAAATAAACGAAGTGGACAACAAAATATACTCACAATATCCTCTTTTCACACTCAATATTAACAATGAACAATTTTATGATTATTATTTATTTTCTGAGAATGAAATTAATACATGTTCAGTTTTTTTTAAACAAATATAGAAGAAGAGCACAAAAGAGAAAATTTAAAACCATCAATAAACTCACCACCCAGAGATTATTGCTTAACATTTTGATGTATATTCCTCTAGGGTTTTTTAATTTACATATATATTTTAAATTAGTTATGCTGTTAGACAATAAATATTTTTAATGATTTCACAACTTTCTACTTCATGTATTTATATACCATAATTTAACCTCAGATTTTAATCTTAATGTTAACTAGTAATGGTAGAATAAAGCCTCACTTCAGAAATCTGCCTTTTTGGTGGAAAAAATAATTCTAAAATTAAATTTTAAAACTGAATGACTAGGAGAAAAATTATTTTATGCAAACAAATACATAGAGACTACTTAAAATGTATAATCAAATAACAATATGAAATAGCGAGGACTTTTATTCTCTATTACCAAGGAGAACAGATTTAATATCAATTATGAACGTGTACAGACACACTAAATGTCATTCTAAGACATACTTTATTCCCCAGAGTTTAACAATTTTGAATTTAGACTATGACATCAATGGAAAGATGCAGTATGATGTTTTTTACTCCCTCAAAAGATATTAAGTATGGTATCTCAAAAATGAGAAATTAATCACTATAACCAAGAATTCTTACCTTTCCCCTTCCTTCTATGAAAAGTATACAAAAACAAATGTTACAATGACAGACAAAAAATGCAAAGATATAATTTAATGTTTAAATTCATTTTTACAGAATTCCCTTCTACATAAAGTTCACAAAACATAGACAAAAACTTAAAAATTCGATGAGGAAAAGATTAGTACTGCCAGTTCACAAAATTCTGACTGAGTCATATTGCACGATTTATAAAATACAACAAATGGTAGAAACAGATTTTCTTTTCCTTCCTTTGTAATACCCTCTCAAAAGGAAGCAAAACTAAGCCAAACTCACAAATTCATTTGCCTGTATAAAAATTATAAACTATATACCTCAATAAAGCTGAATTAAAAAACATAAATATTTCATTATCTAACATGCTTAACTATTGCTAAGTAATGTTTCATGTATTATCCAGAAAACTAAGCAGATGCAGGTAGTCAAGGTATTTAAAAAAAAAAAAGACTTCTATGTAAGAAGTTCAAACTTGCTCATTTTCTTACTTACAGATATTGCTGGAGAGAGCGTTATATTTCCTATAGACACTTTTAATTCATCCAAGGAAGCCATTGTATGATGTGAGTTATTTGGATGCATAGGTTTGATTTCTATCCGATATTTCTTTGGTTCTTCATCTTCAGAATCAGAATCACTAGATGAGTAGAAATGGTTCTCTTTGGTATGTGAGTATCAGTTAAAAAATTTAGTTTTTAAATTGTCTTAATGCATAACCATTTTTTCACACATTTATAAAAAGTTAACAAAAACCTTTAAGAGATAGGACAGACTTTAACAGAAATATAGCCACTAACTTTTGTTAATAAAAACATGTCAAATGAAGGATATGGAATCGTTTGATAATTAAAAATCTGAAAACCTTTTTTTAAATAATAGAGTATTTTCTCTGTCCCGTTATATGACAACACAATCCATAAGAATATTCAGATGATAAAAGGATATCATTCTGATTTGCTTCTGGTTTTATACTATAGCCTTCTTCATCTACATCAGGAATGTTCTATGGGAAGAAGAAGAAAAAGGAAACTTTACTGTAATGATGGCTCCAAACTACAAAAATATTAGTAAACCTTAACTATTACTGAGGGGCTATATCATTTATCAAATGTCAATAGGTTAACAAAATCTTAACACTATGGGGAAATTATATCTTTTAGTTACTTAGCTTCAAATTACACTCCATTTTCAGAAATCTGAAATAGAAAATCATTTCAAAATAAAACAGAAGGAACACTGAAAGGAATAGAACAGGTGTTCATGTGAAATGCCAGCAGGTCTGTAGACAATCAAATTTTCACATTAAAAAAATCATGATACTTCCGGTCAAGATGGAGGCATAGGTAGACATCCTTCGCTTCCTTGCACAACCACAGGAAGGGTTGCAAATAACCTCAAAACAAAAAACACCCAAAACTGTCAGAAAATCAAACTGTATAGAAGTCCGACAACCAAGGATTTAAAGAAGCCATATTCATCCAGATGGGTAGGAGGGCTGGAGATGGAGAGCCTGGGAGAAGAGGACGCGGCGCAATACCAGTGAGGCAGCTGGTGGAACCAGCAGTCCCACATTCATGTGTGTAGATAACATTGGGAGGGATGCCTTAGGAGCAAGCAATCCCAGCCCCAGGCCAAACTGCACAGTCTAGGTTTCCAGTTCCAGGAAAATAAAGCCTCATAACTTCTGGCTGTAAAAACCAGTGGGGGTAGGGGTGGCAGAAGAAACTGCAGGTCTCTTAGGAGAGGCCATTTAAAGGGCCTGCATGGTCCCAGAACGAATGCAAACCCACCCACTCTGGAAACTACCACTGGGGCAGCTATCGGGGCACCAGTCACATATGGGAAGGTGGGGGTGGTGGTGAAATGACTGGAAACAAGGTGGGGGCTGAGCAAGTCTCAGCATCACTGTCCCCTCTCCCACCCTTCCCCCACATACAGAGCCACAAAGCAGTGATGCAGGTTGCCCTGTCCTGGCAAATACCTAAGGCACACCCCATACAACTGAACAGGTATACTAAGACAGGAAGTCAAAGCAGTTCTACTTAATACACAGAAACAAACACAGGGAGGTCGCCAAATTGAAGAGACAAAGAAATATGGCTTAAATGAAAGAACAAAACCTTAGAAAAAGAACTAAGCAAGATGGAGGTAGCCAACCTATCAGGTACAGAGTTCATAACACTGGTGATAAGGATGCTCAGAGAACTCACTGAATATGGCAAAAGCATAAGGGAAGAAATGAAGGCTACACAAAGAGAAACAAAGAAAAATCCACAGGGAACCAACAGTGAAGGGAAGGAAACCAGAGTTCAAATCAACTATTTGGAACATAAGGAAGAAATAAACAATCGACTAGAACAGAATGAAGAAACAAGAATTCAGAAAACTGAGGAGAGAACAGGAAGACTCTGGGACATCTCCAAAAGTGCCAATACCCAAATCATAGGGATACTAGAATGAGAAGCGGAGGAACAAGGAACTGAAAACTCACTTGAAAAAACAATGAAAGAAAGCTTCCCTGATTTGGTGAAGGAAATTGACATACAAGTCCAGGAAGCACAGAGAGTCCCAAGAAAGTTGGATCCAAAGAGGAACACACCAAGACACATCATAATTAAAATGCCAAAGGTTAAAGATAAAGAGAGAATCTCAAAAGCAGCAAAAGAAAAGGAGAGAGTTACCTATAAAGGAGTTCCCATAAGATTATCAGCTGGTTTCTCAAATGAAACTCTGCAGGGTAGAAGGGACTGGCAAGAAGTATTCAAAGTGATGAAAAGCAAGGAACTACAATGTAGATTACTCTATCCATCAAAGTTCTCATTTAGAATGGAAGGGCAGATAAAGTGCTTCCCAGATAAGGCAAAGCTGAAGGAGTTCATCATCACCAAGCCATTATTATATGAAATGTTAAAGGGACTTACTTAAGAAAAAGAAGAAAAAAACTATGAACATTAAAATGACAACAAACTTATAACTATCAACAACTGAATCTAAAAAAAACAAACAAACTAAGCAAACAACTAGAACAGGAACAGAATCACAGAAATGAAGATCGCATGAATGATACACCCTATAAATAAATATGCAGTTCTTCCTATACAAAGATGATTTAAAAAAAAGAGATCACATGGAGTTATCAGCAAGGATGGGGCAGGGGGAGAATGGGAGAAAAGGTACAGGGATTAAGAAGCATAATTGGTAGGTACAAAATAGGGAGATGTTAAGAACAGTAAAGGAAATAGAGAAGCCAAAGAACTTATATGCATGACCCATGGACATGAACTAAGGAGGGAGATTGCTGGAGGGAAGGTACCAGATGGAGGGGGGCAAAGGGGTAAAAATTGGGACAACTGTAATAGAATAACCAATAAAATACACTTAAAAAAAAGAAGTAAAAGCACAAGACTGTGTGTGTCTGTAGATGGGAGGTGATGAAATCAGAGGACAGCTTAAGTAAAGGGAAATAAATAAAATATATACAAAAATACAAAACAATAGCCCTGGCTGGTGTGCCTCAGTAGACTGAGCACCAGATTGAGAAGTAAAGGGTCGCCAGTTTGATTCACAGTCAGGGCACATGTCCCGGTTGCAGGCCAGGACCGCAGTAGGGGGTGCATGAGAGGCAACCACACATTGATGTTTCTTGCCCTCTCTTTCTCCCTCCCTTCCCCTCTCTCTAAAAAAAAATACAATATTTTTTAAAAACACACAAAAAATAGAAATAAAAGCCTACCTAGAAAGTTAAAACTACACTAAAACACTACTTTTACTCTTGAGACTGGCAAAAATTCAAAAGCTTGAAAATACCCTCTGTGGGCAAAGCTGTGGGGAAATGTACTCTTATACTTTGCTGGTATAAATACAAAATACCACAGGTCTGTGAATAAGTTCGTTTTGTTATAACATTGACTAGATGCCACAGGAACTTAATTCTTGTTTACATCAATTAACCTAGCTTATGGTAAAAATGGTTTAGTTATACAAAGTTTCACTTAAAGTCACAGAACCTATCAACAAGGTTGAGGACTTGCTGCAGTACAATCCCTCCAGAGAGAAATTTAACAATGTCTAAAAAAAAATATGTATGTGTTTAACTCTTCCACCCAGGAATTCTACTTCAAAGAATTTACCCCCAAAATACACCCCTCAAAATTAAAAAATATGTACAAAACAAAATTATTCACCAAAGATTATCAATAACTCAAAATTATGGTAAAGTACCTAAATATCCAAGCATAGTTGAATAAACTATGATATATACAAAAATAGAGTAGTACACAGCTGTTAGAAAAACATTTTTATGGTCTGATAATGAGTGACTTCCAAGAAATACTACTAGCTAAAAAAAGTACAAAAGAACATATATAGTATAGTATCTTTTAAGTAAGAAAAAAGGAAAATTAAAACAGTCATATCTGCTTATATTTATGAAAAAAAAACACTGGAAGAATAAATCAAAACAAAGTTGGTCATCTACCAGGCAAAGCGAGGAAGTAGAAGGAATACAAGAGGAAGGGGCACTTCTCTAAGTATGTCCTTGTCATTACATAAGAGAGTATTTCTACTTTCAGAACACAGGATTTTCATTCTAATTTGCATCAGAATGAGACTATTTTGAACACTTCTTATGTTTAGACACCATTTTTATTTCTTTTTATGAAAAGTGCCTGTTTTTAATTAATGCTCTTTTCCTACAGGGTGTTTGCTTACCTTTTATACTGATTTGTATAAAAAATTTATGATGGAAAGTAATTAGCCCCTTGTTACATGTCTTGTAAATACTCTCTGCCAATTTATCTTTAGTTATTCAAATCTTCTACTGGATATTTTTTTCTAATTTTATAAGTTTTTTATTTCTACACAAATTTATCAATCATTTCTTATATGGCATAGGAATTTTGTGTCTTTTTTAAAAGCCCTTTTCTAATTCCAGATACATACTGACTAAAGTGCAAAATTGTTCATACTGGTCATTATAGAATAGTATCAAATTAGCAGAGAGAATTAGAAATGTTTTATTTAGGGAGCATATATAAAATAAAACATGAAGTACTAAAGGATTTTATGCAATGTTGCAATCATCAAACAAATGCTATATACACAGTTAATTCAGAAATAAAATAAATGCATGAGTACTAAAAGTAAATGGCAAACACATCTGCTGGCTTTTTCATTAACTAATAAACCAAGCGTATCAAAACAGGCAAGTGGTAACTCTAAAAACACTCTAATGATTCCTAGAGCTCATTAGGAGGCTATTTCATTATTTTCACTATAAATTTATTAACAAACCATAGTTTTCTAATTTTAAAGCTAAAATATGAAACAAAGTACTAATTTTATCTTAATACAAAACACAACATTTCATAAAATACCTAGTTCTTTATTCTGGTACAACCATTATGCTGTAAAAGATGAAACTGTTTTGGGGCCAAAAGAAACAATAATTACGCAAGCAAAAACAATAAGCAGAGGAGATGAAGAGCCTGACTCCTACACTTAGCAACAGGACCAGTGTTTGAGGAGCAATCTGAAATTGAGGAGCAAATCCACCATTTGGTAAATCTACTCTTCCACTGTAACCACAGAGAGCTCCATTTGATATCTTCTTTAATTATATAAAAATATATTTAAATAAGGAATAAAAACAAAGTTTCTTTAAAACAAAATAAAAAGCACAAAAAGTACTAATAATGGTTATTTTTTCTAAAATGACAATCTCTTAAATAAATACAGGAACAGATAAAGTACTATTTTTAATAGATCTAAGACTAAATTAGTAAAGCACATTTCAAAATAAGGTATGCAGAATTGAGATCTGGCATATTTCTCAAGAAAGAGCAATATGCTGTGGCACCACTCCAATTTTAAAAGTTAAATGTCCACTTGTCAAAGATAGTTAGAAACACCTTCTACTTAATAGGAAAGCATCTGGCAATATAAAGCCAGAAGTACATATACTTTAATAATGAATTTACAACAACATGATTAGTATTTTTCTTGGAAAGATGTATAAACAACTAAGCCCAAATATGTTGGGTATTTCCTAATGAAAATGGCTAATTTAACTTGTTTATATCCAAGTAAAATCTACTTACAAGTGAATCTGCATCAGGGCATTCCCTATTAAAACAAACAAAGTATTAGAAATAGCCAACTATTAGAACTGTCTGATAATAACACTTTATTGAAAGTGTTCACCTTGGTATGTAAGCATAAATTTTTTTCAAACTCTATAAAAATACATACAGAAATTATCTTGTGAAGATTAAAATACGCCAAATGATTTTAAAATTCAAAAGAAAGCATTCCTGTACCCATAATACATGACAGAATAAAATACAAGTATTTTTAAAACTACTTTCAAAAGCACCTCTTTCCCATGAATATACACATGAATCTTATCAAGGAAGCTGTCAGTCTTATAAGGATTTCTAGTGACCTTTAATTCTTCAGGGAGATAAAGTGTAAAAAAAAAGTTTCCTTCAGAGGAGAAAGCCTGCCTTGGTAAATAACATGTCTACATAAATTTTCAAAATTTTAAAAAAAGTCTTCACTTGCAAAACTGAAGTTTAAAGTGTACTACTTTCTGTAAGCTAGTCTATATAAAAATCAAAACCACCTTTTAAAAAAAGATTTTATGTATTTCTTTATTCTTAGAGAGGAGGGAAGGGAGGGAGAAAGAGAGAGAAAGAAACATGGATGCTCCCCAACTGGAGACAGAACCTACAAACCAGGCTTGCGCCCTGACTGGGAATTGAACCAGAGACCTTTTTCGCTTTGCAGGACAGATCCCAAAAGAGCCATACCCATCAGGGCAAAATCAGAACCACTTTTCTCCAAATTTCTTAAATAAGTAATTAGACTTCTATTTGGAATAGTTTTCTAGTCTAATGTAATATGTAGTTCAGAACTGGTATTTTATCATTTAACTGATAAACAAATATGACTGGATATACTGTAAATTAGTAAAAACTTATTTTAAATGTAAAACTAAACCATAATAACCAACCTTCTCAATTAACAAAATAGAGACCTAAAAATGTGAAATAAAAGACATTGAAGCCATGAGGAATAAGGTTAGAATAATTTCTATGTATACATTCTAAAACAAATTTATAAACAAAAATTACAGTGCATACTTAAAAGGCATTTGGATTAGTTACATAATCTTTGGCTTGAGACTGATAATGCACATTATGTCAAAATGTGGCATTTTAACAGACTGAAAATATAGCATTTATGTTCACCTTAAGAGCCAAATTAACAATAAAAAGCACTAAATTAATATCTAAGATAGACAAGTAACTCTATCTACCCAAAGACTAAGCACAAACCAGGATAATCTATAAATTGAAGAATTTTGTTATAGGAAAATAGAATGGAATAGACTGAATAAATGAAAAAAGAGTGAGATGACTGCACTGCTTTTAATCCCATTAAATCATCAAAAGGTCAGGGTAAATGCAAATCCCATATATCTTTATATTCACTTAAAATTACAATTTTGAAAAAGAGCTTCCTTATTATTGGTAAATGAGAAAAACCAATGGACAACACTCTGCTGTGTGTAATGCACATTTTTTTGCCTAAATTTTTGAGGGAAAAGTAAGGATGCTCCTTATACTTGGGTATAGTGATTACATACCATGGGCATAATAATCCTGTGTATAATGTGCACAAAAACATGGGTGCACATTATACACGGAAGCACATTATACGCGGCAAAACACGGTACTCTGAGAAAATGTTCTACCAGAAAAGGCACTGTAATAATAAATTCAATCCCTCTACAGAATCAAATCAATTAAGATGTTAGAACATTTCTATTTTCCACCTTTTTAAAAAAGATACAGTTTAAAAATAAAAGCAAGCATAAAAGTTCCAGTTTATTGTCTGGCTTTAAGCCAGAACTCTTGGGTCTTTTTGTTAAAGTACTCTTCTGTTTGCCTTCATAGTGGGCACTAGGAGACCTGCAGATGAAGCCCAGGAAGAGCACACTCTAAGCAGGACCCCTCTTCCACAGCTGCTAGCATTTCAAAAGCCCTCAGGCTATGAGAATAAGTTTGCCAAGAGCCTTACGCATTTTAAGCAAAGTAAATTCTAACATTTTTTTCCTGCCAGGAAGTGTTGAAAGAAGGAAATCACGGTGAAGTGGTTTAAGAATAATTTTCTGCCCTAGCATTCTCACTGGTAAAAATATTTCAATATCCAAATAGCCTAATGATCACATTGGGAAATTACTCATCATGAGAAATTATTTGAAAATACATATATATAAAAATATTATAAAGCTCCCTGAATGAATTGCTGCAAGAAATATGTATTATAAAAATATTTCATTTACAGCCATTTCTTTTTATAATATAGTCACTAACAGATGAACTGGTGCACTAAAAACTTACAAATCAGAGATTAGGTCCCATTCCCCTTAGCAAAATACTTCATAAATGCTCAAAAGAGACATTTGCAGAAGAGATGCTAACTATAGATATAAATCACTTTGCAATTGGTCTTAATTTGTTAACCAAATATACCACTTGGGAGAGGGGAAGAAACAGACATTTAGAATGGTAGAAATTCTGAGAAACTCAGATGATAAGAATATAACTAAGTAGTAGGCAAAAACACCCACAGCACAAACTGTTCTCTTGTACTGCAAACATGAGTACTCATAAAAATATTAAATCTCATGAGAGTTCTGATTATGTTAGAAAAGTAAGGATTTTAAACAAATCTTCAGCCAAGTCAAGGAATCACTTTAACACATTTACTTAAGTGTGTCTTCAATCCAAATGGGTTGGGTAATTATGAAAAGAAAAAACTCTTTAATTCCAGTTTGTCTCTGGTTAATTACAGCTCAATGACTGTCAACCCCAAGTATACCTTACAATCACATAGGCTGCTTAAAACAAAACAAAACAGAAATTATGCTGTGGCTTCTCAACCGAGAATCTGGATTTGGTCTGAGATGGGACCTAGCATAGATATATTTATTTTAATTTCCCAGGTAGTTCTCATGTGTAGTCAAGGTAGCAAAACCTCACCTAATACCAGTTGAAATTCTTTTATGCTAAATTTTATGTTCTTTGCATACTACTTTCTTATTTTTGAAAAAGGTAAATCAAATTTATATTCCATCCTTCATCTAAAAATGATGGCTAGTATAAATGTTCAAACATGTCAGCACTTTTTTCCCTCCCACATTTAACATTTTCCACTTAGGCATAACAGATGGTCCAACTTGATACTCTTCGACTGATACCCTACAGTGTACAGATGCTCCTCGATTCATGATGGGGTTATGTCCCAATAAACCCATTGTAAGTTGAAAATAATGTAAGATGAAAAATGCATTTAATACAATAGCCTACTGAACACCATAGCTTACTTAACCTAGCCTACTTTAAATATGCTCAGGCACTTACATTAGCTTTCAGTTGGGAAATTATCTTGAGTTTCAACTCAAGAGTATTTGCCTTCCTCTTCTCACCAGAGGCAGGAGATACAGATGGGCATTTTGTAGACATGATAGGATGCAAAAACACAAAACACAATATCTAAAAAACGCTGGCACCACTGTACACTGTCGTGTACCAGTTATTTAATCTCATGATCTAAGGGCTAACTGGGAGCTGTGGCTGGCTGCCACAGCCTAACATCACGAGAGAGTATTATACTACACTTCTCTAGCTGGCAAAAGGATAAGAATTCAAAATTCAGACTACAATTTCTACTGAATGTGTACCACCTTCACATCATTATAAAATCGAAAAACCATAAATTAAACCATCGTTGAGTCAGGGACCATCTGTACTATGTTGCTAGTGTTTTTGGATATTGTGTTCTGAGCATATTTAAGGCTAAGCTGTGATGTTTGCTAGGTGTATTAAAAGCATTTTCGACTTACTGTATTTTCTGTCATGACAGGTTTATGAGGAGGTAACCCCACTGTAAGTCGAGTAGCATCTGTACATAAACACTATGTCCCTGCATGGTTAGAGTTGTCTAGAAGGATTTTCATCAAATTGTTGACTGTGGGTTTTTCTTACACATCACGACTTAGAAGAATTTTTAGCTTTCCGTGGGTTTTTAATATTCTAAAATATGCATATTATCTTACAGAGTATCTTAAAAGTTTCGATTTTAAGACACTAAGGCTTTCATCTTAAAATTTTAAAATAAGTGAATACTTTTAAGTAAAATCAGAGAAGCTGGCAAATGTATTTAGAAAAGTTTGTATTTTTCACTCCTCAGACATACATAATTTGAATTATTTCCAGAAGAAATTTTCCTTTTTCAAACTCAAAACAATCATTTAATTATTTATAACAACAGAAAGGATTTTAACAATATTTAATATACTTACACAGACTCTGCATCCTTTTCCTTTTTAATTATTCCTGGCAAACCAAACGTCTTTCTTTTCCGTGGTTTTATACCTTAAAATAAAAGTGTATTGTTACAGAAACACAACTGTTCCTAATAAATATATTAAATTTACAAATACATCTTATATCTTGACACATAATTTACTCATTAACTGTTGATACTAAATTTGGATGAAAGAAATAAATGTATTTATTGCTAAACCCTAATATTTAAATCAGAGTTATAGTCTGTTTAGACTTATCTTAATGTAGCACAGCCTACTATGCACCCAAAGGCTTTAGAACATTCACTCAATCAATGAAATTCTCTTTTCCTTTCTAAGTATTCCCCAAGTCACATCAGGTAAAATAAGCATTTGCAGATATCTTAAAACTTCCCAGAAAGTATGCTATTCACTATATTGGACTTTATTATAAATACAAGTCAAATCATGCTTCCTGCTTAGAGGGTCACAAAATATAAGTATGTTGTTTTCAATAAAAAGATGACACAATGGGTCCACTGACAGTAATAACATGGAAACTTATAATATGGCGTTCATGTTATCTCTAATATAAGCAATGTTAAAAGTGGATCCTACAATAAATGAACAAATATAATTTTTGTTTTGCCTAATATGGCAGTTCTTCCTACTCTTCTTGTATGACAAATTAAGGTCTAAAGGTCAGTCATGCTATTAAATTATTGATGGAATTCAGCACTTAAAGCTTATTTGCTTACTCTATGAGAACTAGAGCATACCTAAGCTAACTTCTCATCTTATAGATGAAGAAACTCAAGGGTATTTTTGTTTTTCTTTTTTTTTAAATTAGTGGTATATAACTAGTAAACACTATAAGCCAGGATTATAATTCAGGTGTCTCAGAAGAATGTACTTGCATTTAAGCAAAACAAACTCCCCAAACCATACGTTTGTACAGCACATTATAATATTTTAAAAATCAAATACAGTGTTATTCTCAGAGTATTATTTACTGTCTACATTTTATAGTAACAAAAACTGAAGGACAGAGAATTTAAATCATCACTGCTCTCACAGAGCTAGTAACTATAAGAAGCGTAGGCCCCAGAGCTCCTGACTACTCCAATAATAACCTTGCACACAAGAGCAAACCATTTCTCTGAATTCCTATACAGGTCTTAGAAAAATCAGAATTTTGCTTTCAAATTATATCCAGTTGCTCACAAAGTAAGATATATAAAACATGATGAAAATAGAAGGCATCTCTTTGGTTTCATATTATGAAAAACATCAATTTAAACAGAGTGTGGACCCTTTCTCAAGTCAAAGCATCACCCATCGGAATGATGGTAATATTAACATTAATGAATAACCCCATTGATTACCAAAGCATTACCTACTATAGGACAAGCACTATATATTAATGTGCAGTAATGTGTTTCATATCTATGACATTAGAATGTTTAAAAATGGGTGTCAACGAAGAAAACAATCGCAATGTGTATTTGAAAACAAGTGCATTTACATTTAATCTCTTAAAATGTGTATTCTAACCAATAATAATTCTTTCGGCTAACCTACTGCTTATTGATTAAGTAAAGATGAGATTCTGCATATTCAGATTTTTTTTCATCATTTCATATACATGCTGACACCAATGGAGAGCAGCCCCTCTTTATTTGTTCAATAAACAGAAGACATTAGCTAGTTGCCACACATCACAGCTGGTCAACTTACCTTCCACTGCACTAGCAGGATCACATTCTTCAAATTCGATAAGGCCTAAAAAATATATATGTGTATATCAATGAACAGCTGCTAGTTTAAAAGTAAAAGCTGGTAGAAAACAATCGTATCAAACCTCATTACAATAAAGCTGATCATTAAACAACATGGATTTGAACCGTGCAGGTCCACATTTATGTGGATTTCTTTCCAATAAATGCCTTTGCTGTTTTTAATTCACAGTTGGGAGTTCACAACTGAGGGCCAACTGTATGCATTGATCTACACCACTTTGTACCACTTTGTATAAGGGACTTGAGCATTCACACATTTCAGTATCCTTGGGGGTCTGGGAACCAATCCCCCCGAATACCAAGAGACAACTTAAGTTTCAGGGGAGTAAAGCTGTATACAGATCTTCAACCATGTGAGGGTCAACACCACCAACCTCCACATTGTTCAAGGGTCAACTGTATCTTCTGAAAGTTCTGAACTGTGTTCCAGTGCCATGTGATAGTATTAATTAAAATAACAGTAATAAATTTAAAAATCAAGTAATCCTAACAGTTTTTTAAAAATGGAGACTAGCCTATTAATATGATCACAATTTACTGAAAGCCCTTTATATACAAGGTATGTCTGGATAAAGTCCAGCTGTTGTTAAAATTACAAGAATGGTTTGCACAAAATCAATGTGATGTGCATGAGTGAACAACAATGACTTCACTGTACTAGTCAGTGAGGGTGGTAGATGCCATTGAGTGAGCACGTGTACTGTGTGGCTGTCACATTCTAAATGACTGAGCGAGCAGAGCAACGGATCTGCATCAATTTTTGCAATAAGCTTGAACATTCCTCCACAGACACTATTCAGATGATTCAGAAGGCTTTCAGGGACGGTGCAATGAATGCGGTGCAAATGAAAGTGTATCACAAATGCTTTAAAGATGGTCAAAAATCTGTTGAAAATGATCCACTTTCTGGAAAGTCTACAATAAGCAGAACACCTGAGAACATTGAATGTATATGGGCTGCAATCAACAAAGATTGGTGACTGACAGTCCGAGAACGAGAAGCTGATCTCGGGATTCTGAAAACTACTGTGTCCAAGATTTGGACACAGGATCTTGGCATGAAATGTGTTGTGGCAAAATCTGTTCTGCAGCTTCTGCTATCAGAGCAGAAGGAACATTGTGCTGCAGTTGCTAATGACTTGATTCAGACCACTACCAACGGACCAGATTTCCTCAAGCAGGTCATAAATGGAGATGAATGGTGGGTCTACAGCTATGATCTAGAAACAAAGGCCCAGTCGTCCCAATGGAAGTCATCTGCTTCTCCATGCCAAGAAGGAATACCAAAGTCGCAGCAAGATCAAGACCACGTAATGGGTTTTTTTGACTGGGAAGGTGCTGTCCATCATGAGTACGTCCCTCCAAGCCAAACAGTTAACAAGGAACTCTACCTCAATGTTCTTCATTGGTTGAGAGATGTAATACAACAAAACAGCTATGGCTATGGGCAACTAGTGATTGGCAGCTTCATCAGGACAACACACCTGCTCGTGCATCATGTGTTATGCAGAGTTTTTTGGCAAAATATCAAATCACCCCCGTGACTCAGCCCCCCTACAGCCCAGATTTGGCACACTGTGACTTCTGGTTTTTCCCAAAACTAAAATCACCTTTCAAAGGGACGATATTTCAGACCATCCAAGAAAATATGATGGGACAGTTGATGGCAATTGGGAGAACTGTGTGAGGTCCCAAGGTGCCTACTATGAAGGGGACTGAGACATCATTATCCTGTGGACAATGTTCCTTATATCTTGTATCTTCTACAATAAATGCCTCTATTTTTCCATATTGTGTGGCTGGATACTTTCTGTACAGGTATAAAAATAAGTCTAGAAACACTTTGACATCACCTTAGCAAATACAGTATATATTCTTTGAAGATTTTCAGATATCTTTACACATGTAAAAATACTAGAGGCATCCCTTAACACTATAAAATTAATCCCTTTAAATAAAATTCTACTTTCCCCCCCTACAAAACCTTTTTCCTATACCAGATATAATTTTGATGATCCCCTTAAAATCCACTTGAAATAGGAAAATGTCCAATAAAAATAAACTATTCAAAATGACATCTTGAAATATAAGATGTCAAATCCTTTCAAATTATATATATTTAATTTTTTTAAATGAGTTCCACCCACCCATACATAAGCTTTTCTATAAAAGATTCGAATACTAACAGTTTGTGGTATAATAAAACTAAATATATCATTTAAAAAATACATGAAATCATGCATGAAAAAAGATTTTCTTTTCAAATGGCATATGCTCCACATGGCAAAGCTGTGTGTGCCTGGCTCAGTGCCAGTTGACAGGTCAGCTGAATATCAATGCACACTCTGATCACACCCGCAGCACATCACTTCTGAACTGTTTAACAAGTAGAAAGTTTATTCAGCATCCCTCAAATGCTGTCCAATGCCCATGACTCTGCTATTTAGTCACAAGACAAGTTACTCTTCCTGACAATATTAAAGCCACAGCAAGAGCCAGACAGAATAGTTTGCTACAACTGGAATTTCAACTCTTTTAGGCTCAATTAATTCCACTGTCAAAATAAGTAACTGCTCATAGCACTTAAGATTTTATACTGGGCCACAGTGCAATTTAGTTTGTATAAAAGTAAGACCACTGTGGCTCTGTCTCCTGGTGCTCTTTTATACATTATCTAAAAATGACATCATGAGTACAAATAAAGGCAGAAGAAATTAAAGACAGACTTCCAAGAGATCAATGATCTAAAGCAAAACAATTCTTACATACAATGCTTTAATCATCACATAGAAATAAATTACTGCTATCAAAAAAAAAAAAGTCAACAACCTAAAGAATTCATCCTACTCTAACTCAGATCAAAACTTTTACAGAATGTTATAAGAGAAAAGACTATTTATTTAACAGTAATCTTTAATCACCACAACTATTTTGTGGAATGATGTAAAGAATAAAAAATGTGAAATATTTAATTAATAGTTCCCATTGTTTTAGAATCAATTCTAAATCTCAGTCCATCAACAGGGCAAATCTGCAACTCTGTCTAGTTAAAATGAGCTTCAAAACTCAAATAATAAATCTGGGCTACTCAAATCAAGCATATTCCTGAATATGCCCAACTAAACCACAGAACACTTGGTTCCAATTAGAAGCCAAAGTGAAAGATACAAACATGCCCAGACCCCCAAAGTCTAACAAAAAGAATGACAGTGAAGGCTGTAGGGGAAGAGGCAGAGGGGCATGAGGGAGGAAAGAAAATTGGTGTGACTCATAGTAATGAGAGTCAATGACATTCTCCAGCTTGCTCCTGGGTCTGTGGAACGCAACACAGCCACATTCCTACATGCCTGGGAGGACAAACCAGGCAAACTAACATGAAAAAGGGCATCAAACTCCAGCTTGTAATGATACGCAAAGGGCATGGAGGCCCAAGTTCTGGTCTTACCATGTGCTTGCTGACTGATTACCTTGGACTAGTTACCTACTCCTTTGGAATCTAAGCCATATCATTTTTACAAATGATGAGGAATAACAATGGTATGTTTCATCATATTTGTTTTTTCTCTCTACACATATATGTATAGTTTTCTTCTTTCTTTGCTTGCCAAATCATTTCCAAGTTGCAATATTAATGTCTCTTCACTTCAAGAGTATTTATTTTAATAAAAGGCCCAAGGGAAAAATTCCTTCAATCCAATGGTCCCAAATCCCAACCTCTGCATCAGAATTACCAGGAGGGTAATGTTCAACCACAAACTGCTGGGCCCTACCCTCAATGTCCTATCTGGAAGGTACAGGCCAGTGTTCAAGAAACTACATTTGTAACAAATTTCCAGGTGATGCCCATGGTCCTGGGATCATACTTTTGAAAAATATAGACCCAGTGAACCCTTGGGTCCATTGCCAAATATTCAGTTAAGTCTAGAGAGTGTTTCTCCAATTTTACTGTGCATACAAGCTGCCTGGGAATCTTATTAAAACACAGATTCTGATTCAGTAGGCCAGGGGGAGGGTATGAAATTCTATACTTATAACAAGCATCCAGTGATATAGTACTCCAGGTTCTCAAAAATGGCTGCATATTACAAGCAGATGAGGAATTTTAAAATATAATGGTACCAAGGACCCACCTATACCAATGAAATCAGTGTTTCTGGGACAGTGCACTGTCTGTACATTTTTTTTTTTTTAAGAAAAGAGTAATGGCAAAGGAAAAAAATTTCTGTAAGTTTTTCTTATATGTACCCAAGGCTTGTGAACCAGTGACGAGTCAAACTTAGGAACCATGGTCTCAAAACAAATAAATGGAATTTTAACCATGGAATTTCAGTCACTGTAAAAACTTCCAAATTTTCATTTCCCCAAACACAGAATCTTAACACTGAAATATAATTTGCTCCTACATCCAAAATCTGACAGTGCCTCCATACCCCGAGACTGAGTCATATTTTCACCAGGTAATCCTGATAAAACCTTGGGCAATTATACCCAGCTCACTATCATCTCTTTTCTCTGGTGCCCTACCCCTTCCCCACAAGTGGTAGAGAAGCCATGTATGTACTGCATGACCTAGTCAGAACTGACTGGACTAGAAAGATTACCTGACTCAAGATTGACTTGAACCAGATTCTTTCTCTCAGAAATTTGGAAAGGGACAGAAACCTAGGTTAATTCTGAGCTGTGGCTGCCATTAAGAAAAAGTAAAAGTAGCTAGAAATTACTGGGAAGTCACCTTATGTCATGTGCCTGGAAGAGCAAAGAAAGCCATTCTACAGAATAACGATGATGATGGCTATGATGATGATAATAATGCCATAGAAATGCAGAGATCAAGTAAAGAAAAAACTCTGCCCCACCTAGTTTACCTATAGGTTTGGGTTTCTTTCTGGAACCATGGCTACATTTCTGATTTTGGATCCTTGGGATACCTTGGTTTCTTTCCATTAAATTTTCTTTTGAGTTCAAATTGGCTTGAGTTAGCTCTTTTCACAGACTGCAAAAAAACCCTGTAACTCTGTCCTGATTATTATGTGCATGTAAAAATTATCATCGGCTTACTTTACTTTTTTCTATTTTGCTTCCAGTGTTTATACATTTAACATTCTAATGGCTATTTTAAATAGAAAACTAAGCTTTCCTTAAAGCCTTTGCAAAACAGTTTAATCTTTACTTCACAATTCAGGGCTATTATTATGAGGACCAGCTACTCATAATAATATGAGCTACATACAATATGACTACAGATGTAGCTGGTGCAGAATGTCATATTAAATGGTTTCTGAACCCAAGGACAGCAGAATCAGATGTACAAGAAAGATTATGTATTGTTATGAGCTGCACCATTCTAATGTATTATGACATATCTGCTACTACACAAGAAATGTATTCTTTAACACAGGGTAGATAGACACATTCTGTGGTCAGATAGTAAATATTTTAGACTCTGTGGGCCATAAGGTCTGTCATATCTACTGACCTCTGCTGTTGTATGTAGTGTGAACGTAGCCACAGACAATACAGAAAAAAAATCTTTTATAGACACTCAAATCAGACTTTTGTAATTTTCAAGTATCACAAAATACTACTCTTCTTTTGATTACTTCCCTTAATCAATTAAAAATGTAAACCAATTTTTTACAGGCCTCACAAAAAAAGCAGAACTAAATCTGGTTCAATGGCCACCATTTGTCAACTCCTGTTCTAAAAGGTATAAAAACGAATCATCACCAGCTGGCATATACATCCCACAAGGTGCATTCTATGCCTCTGCCCCAGGTAGCCAGGACACAAAGGTGAAGGTGTATTCCTTCAGAGTGGAGTTTTTCTATTTAATTTCTTTTGAGGGTCCCCCTCTTTTACTTTCTTGTTTGTGCTAATCTAGGTTATCCTATCCCCTAATCATTATTCTTCTTTCCTCTTTCTCTGGTCATTCCCCTTGCTATGAAAGAGAAAAACTGACTTCTGGTCAAGATGGCAGTGTAGGCAGACACAGCTCGCCCATTCACACAACATCAAAATTACAACTAAAATATAGAACAATTATCATTCAGAACCATCAGAAATAGAGCTGAATGGAAGTCTGACAACTATGAAGTCGAGTTGAATGGAAGTCTGACAACTACAGAATTAAAGAAACCACATCTATCCAGACTGGTAGGAGGGGCGTAGATGCACAACAGGCTGGTCCTACACCCACAGGTGGTGGATAAAAACTCGGGAGGGATATCTTGGGAGCAAGGTGTCCCAAATCCACACCAGGCCCCCCAGCCCAGGGCTCCAGTGCCAGGAAGATGAGTCCCCACAACTTCTGGCTGCAAACACCAGTGGGCACTGAGTTGGTGGAAGCAACTTCTGGAGCCCCAAGCAGTTCCTCTTAAAGAACCCACACACGGACTCCCCTACTCAGACTCATTCCCTCTGAGTTCCAGCACTAGGGTAGCAGCTTGAAAAGCACCAGTGCTATGCAGGGAGAAACTGCAGTGTCTGGCATTAGGTGAGCAGGGGCCATTGTCCCTTTGCTTTAGCAAAAGACCTAAATGAAATGGAGATGGGCAATCTATCAGATGCAGAGTTCAAAACTCTGCATCTCCCCCAACAGAGCCCACAGGATGGTGCCACATCTGAGACTCAACCTGGCTAACACTGTCTGACCCACCTTGGAGATCCCCAGAGACTCTGCCCTACCCAACTTAGGAGCCCACCCAAGCTGCTTTTCCATATGAATGGCTGGTCTCTTGGCTCATGCTTCATAACTTCCTAAATCCTCTCAAATAAGCAGTAGCTGGCTTCATTGAGTCCCAGACCTGGCACTAGCAGCAGCCAGATTACAATCACAGTTTGGCTTCCCCTGGGAATCTCCAAGCCCAGCACATGTAGCAGCCATCTCAGATTGCTTTATAGCTTAGGCACGGTCCCCTGGGCAAAGGACAGATGGGGGTTGACCTTGGCCAGTACCACCTGGGAAACCCTGGGGCCAGTGCACCCAATAAACAGCTACAGACCATGTCAGGGCACCACTACCCTGCCCCTGCACAGTTGACCATCCATGGAGGGCGCAGGCTGGTGGTCAGCAGTCACAGCTAATCCTTGCAGTTGACTGGTCTGGGTAAATATCTCCATTGACCTACCAACAGCAACCGAGGCTCAACTATAACAGGAGGGTGTACTCAGCCCACACAAAGGGCACACCTTGAATACCCAGTTTGGGTGATAGGGGAGGCTGTGCCACTGGTACCTACAGGATACCTACTAGGCCACACTACCAAGACACAGAGTCAAATCTAATACATAGAAACAAACACTAGGTCACTGCCAAAATTGGAGACAAAGAAACATGGCCCAAATGAAAGAACAGATAAAAACTCCAGAAAAAGACCTAAATGAAATGGAGATGGGCAATCTATCAGATGCAGAGTTCAAAACACTGATTATAAGGTTGCTCAACGAACTTAGTGAGGGCCTCAACAGCATAAAAAAGATCCAGTCAGAAACAAAGGATACACTAATTGAAATAAAGAACAATTTACAGGGAAACAACAGTACAGTGGATAAAGCTGACAATCAAATCAATGGTTTGGAACATAAGGAAGCAAAATAAAACCACCAACCAGAACAACAAGGAAGAAGAATTCCAAAAAAAATGAGCATAGTGTAAGCAACCTGTGGGACAACTTCAAGAGGTCCAACATTTGTATCATAGGGGTACCAGAAGAAGAAGAGCAAGAAATTGGCAATCTGAAAAAACAGTGAAAGAAAACTTCCTTAATTTGGTGAAGACATGCAAGTCCAGGAAGCACAGAGAGTCCCAAACAAGATGGATGCAAGGAGGCCCACTCCAAGACACATCATAATTAAAATGCCCAAGGCTAAAGACAAAAAGAGAATCTTAAAAGCATCAAGAGAAAAGAAATTAGTTACCAGCTGGTTGTCAGATGGGAGGGGGGGTGTGGGAGGATGGATGAAGAGGTGAGGGGATTAAGTACAAAGAGGTTGACCTGGCTGGTGTGGCACAGTGGCTTGAGTGCCCGCCTGCAAACCACAGGGTTGCTGGTTCGATTCCCAGACAGGACACATGCCTAGGTTCTGGGCCAGGTCCCCAGTTGAGGGCATGCAAGAGGTAACCACACATCAATGTTTCCCTCTCCCTCTTTTTCCCTCCCTTACCCATTCTCTAAAAATAAATAAATAATTTAAAAATCTTTCCTTATTTAAAAAAAAAGTACAAATAGGTAGTCACAGAATAGCCATGGGGATGTAAAGTACAGTATAGGAAATGGAGTAGCCAAAGAAGTTACACACATGACCCATGGACATGAACAATGGTGGGGGGGATTGCCTGAGGGAGTGGTGCGCACTGGGTGCAGGGGGAGCAAAGGGCAAAAATCAGGCCAAATGTAATAGCATAATCAATAAAATAAAATTTTAAAAAAGAAAAACCAAGTAATCACAGGATATCTGGTGTGGTTTATGGGTCTTTGGCTCCTAGCTATTTTTAATTTTGCTTTCTACACAAGGTAGAAGTCTAAATCTGCTTCTCTGGTTTAAACAAAAATTGGTGGGGGTAGTGGTAAGTGGGCCTACTTACAGGTTTGATATTATTCCAAATCCTTGATGGTTCTGTAAAGATGGTCACTAGATTTTATTTTTTTTAATTATTTGCTTTACCCTACACTTTATTTATTTATTAATCCTCACCCAAGGATATGTTTATTTATGGGGTCAGAGAGGGAAGGGGGGAAGAGAAAGACAGAGAGAGAGAGCCCGCAGGTGGAGCGTGCACACAATCAGCCACCTCCCACAAGCATCCAAACCCGGGATGGAACCTGCAACCCAGGTATGTGACCTGACTGGAATCGAATAGGCAACCTTTTGGTGTATAAGATGATGCTCCAACCAACTGAGCCATCTAGTCAGGGATACCTTACACTCTAAATTAATAGCTAATGTACAAGCTAAAATATTCCAAATACTATCTAATCAATTAATTTCACTTAAGCAGTCTGACCACAGTAATCTCATTTTTCCTTTTGTGGCTAGTTGTTGAGGTTTTTTAAATCCTCGCCCGAGGATATGTTTGTTGATTGAAGAGAAAGAGAGAGAAACATGGATGTGAAAGAGAAACACTGACCAGCCACCTCCCATATGCATCCCAATTGGGGACTGAACCCGCAACCTAGATATGTGCCCTGACTGGTATCGAACCCGCAACCTTTGGTGTATGTGATGACGCGCTAACCAACCCACCTGGTCAAGGCTGGCTAACTGTTTCTTATATCACCTTTCTCAGAGTTTTCCTATTTCTATCTTCAAACATAGTGTAGTGTTTGGAAATCTAAAAATGGAAGCTATAAACCTATATTGCCATATAATGAAAATACAGATATGTTTTTGTTTAAACATATTACACACTGGCCTACGAATGTTTCACTTTAAGTTACTCATCCTTTTGTTTCCTATAAATAGAAAACTGCTTTACTTTTATGAATTATAAATAGCATACAGTAAAATCAGCAGAATGACTGTAAAACAGAAAACTTCAAAAATATGGATTCTTCCCTGACTGATGTGCCTCAGTGAGTTGAGCACCATCCCACAAACTGAAAGGGGGTTGGTATGATTTCCACTCAGGGCACATGCCTGGGTTGCAGGCCAGGTCCCCCGGGTCGGGGGAACGCAAAAGGCAACCAATGGATGTTCTCTCACACATCAATGTTTCTCTCTCTCTCTTTCTCCCTCCTGTCCCTTCTCTCTAAAAATAAATACAATCTTTAAAATATGTATGGATTTTAATCTCCTGTGGCAACTAAAATACATGAGAATAGGTAGAAATACTAAGATGATGTCATTAGAACATAAAACAGTATCAAAATTAGAAAACACCTATTTACTCATGACACTTTCACATCATAGGTGCTTCGACATTCCAAGCATCGTCCAATTACAATGACTCAAATCCCAGAAGAGCCACACAGTACTATAATTAAAATTAATTTCAAAAATAGTATGGAGGTTCCTCAAAAGTTTTAAAATCGAGCCAGCATAAGATCTAGCAATTCTGCTTCTGTGTATTCATTCAACTTAAAGAAATAAAATCACTATCTCAAAAAGATTTTTGTAGCCCCATGTTCACTGAAGCACTATTTACAATAGCCAAGACACAGAAACAACCTGTGTCCACTGACAGATGAACGAATAAAGAAAATGTAGTGTGTCTATTTATACAATGGAGAATTATTCAGCCATATAAAGAAACTCTGCAACTTATGACAACGTGGATGGAACTTGAGGGCATTATGCTAAGTGAAATAAGTCAGAAAAAGATACTATATGATCTTAATTATATGTGGAATCTAAATAAAAACCTCATAGAGAGAACACGTTGGTGGTTGCCAGAGGAGGAGAGTGAGGAGTGAGCAAAATGGGTAATGGTGATCCAAAGGTAAAACTTCTAGCTGTAAGGTTAAAAAGTCCTGGAGGTTTAAGACACAGCGTAGTGACTACACTTAGTAATATTTTACTATATATTTGAAAGCTGAGAAAGTAGTTCTTAAAAGTTCTTATCACAAGAAAAAAAAACCTGTATGTATGGGGATGGATATTAACTAAACTTATTTCGGCATTCATTTTACAATATGTACATATATCAAATCATTATAAATTAGTACAATATTGTATTTCAAGTATATATCAATAAAAAGTAATTACAAAAATGTTACTGCATATAATAAGTAGTATATAACAGTCTCTACGAATAGGAAAAAAATTTAATGCTCTCAAAGTGTTTGACACAAGATAACTGGAGACAAAATTAGGTTACATCTTTCAACAGATAACTGACTAAAAAAAGTAGTCATTTTTCAGCACAAGAGAAATAGGTTAACTTTTAGGTTTATGTAGTTTTTAAACAACTGGGCCTCTTTTTGAAATGTGTATTCTATAGGACTACAACCAATTTAGGAAGGAATTCATCCACCAGAGGGGGCCCTTACAAAACAGGAGAAATAAAATGTTAACAGCAATCAATAGTATACAAATTGAAGGTTAGAATACATCTTACAAAGTAAAATCCTTCAAGTCTATAAATTCCATATCCTCACATGTAAAATTGTGACTATTATTTTTCTGAAAAACACAAAATTTTCATCATTGCATTGGGCTACAAGACTCATTTGTTCATGTGTCCATAAGCTGAACAAATATACCGAGCTCTGTTCAGAAAATATCCAGTCATGTAATATGAAAAATAGACACATTTAGTGAAGAAGATACAAGAAACATTGTACACAGACTAATGACACCTCAGTCCCCTTCAAAGTAGGTACTATGGGACCTACTTTGGGTTCACTGGTAGCTGTTTGGATCAAGTCATTAGCAACTGCAGCACAATGTTCCTTCTGCTCTGGTAGCAGAAGCCGCAGAACAAATTTTGCCACAACACATTTCATGTCAAGATCCTGCATCAGAATCTCGGACACAGTAGTTTTCAGAATCCCCAGATCAGCTTCCAGTTCTCAGACTGTACTCTTTGTTGATTGCAGCCCATACATGTTCAACATTCTCAGGTGTTCTGCTTACTGCAGGCCTTCCAGAACGTGGATCATTTTCAACAGATTCTTGACCATCTTTAAAGCATTTGTGCCACACTTTTATTTTGTGCTGCGCTCATTGCACCGTCCCTGAAAGCCTTCTGAATCATCTGAATAGTGTCTGTGCAGGAATGTTCAAGCTTATTGCAAAAATTGATACAGATCCGTTGCTCTACTCGCTCAGTCATTTAGAATGTGACAGCCACACAGTACACATGCTCACTCAACAGGATCTACCACCCCCACTGACTAGTACAGTGAAATCATCATTGTTCACTCATGCACATTCCAGTCTACTCTCTTTGGCTGCAAGGTTATGTTGATGTTGTGCAAACCATTCTTGCAATTTTAACAATGGCTGGACTTTTTCCGGACAGGCCTATATGAAAGAGCTATAACTAGTCACCCACAGTAAGTCAATTAGAGAAATAATATTTATCCTTTCACTCAACCTCACAACCCCCCCTCCCTTTTTTAAGTTACTTCTAGGACCGCTTTTTGTGAAAGTCAGTAACAGTGTCAACAGACACAATGAAACAGTCACCTAATTCTGGGTCTAGTGATCCTAGGAAAGCCCACGCCATCACCATTCTTGGACTCTCTCTTACCATTTAGCTATAAAACTTTTCTACATATATTGGTATATCTTGAGGCAGTATATTTAAATTTATAAAGAAACAATATGCATTATTCGCTACTTATTAATCAAGACTATATTAATTTTTGAAAATAACATTTATTAAGTATTCAATAAGTGTAACTATCTCATGTAAACATCACAACCCATTGAGGTAGGTATTATTATTACCCCCACTTTACAGATTAAGGCATGAGGGCTTGAAGGTCTCAATGCTAGTAAAGAGTGGACTACAAACTACAAGGCTAAGTACTGTGCTGTGCCACAAATAAGAAAATGGAAATTTTTATTGAATTATAGATTCACATAGAGTTGTTTAAAAAAATACATGGAGATCCCTTGTATATTTGCCTGATTTCCTGTAACATTTTACCAGGCTGCAATATAATGTTGCAAACAAGATACTGATAGTTTACCAATCTTTTTCAGATTTCCATCTAAGGCATTTTTAACCAGGCAATACACCTTTGCTTTTATTTATGAACAACTCTAAATGCTCTACATAAAATTCAATTTGTTCGCCAATTGTTTTACTTCTCTTAACTGGTCTTCATTTATAATTTAATCTCTTCTGAAGGAATTTTAGTGTTTCTCACTGTTTCGTGGTTATGTATCTCAATGTCCTATTCTCTCTATATATGTAAACTTACTTAGTTCTATTCTAATTGCTCTAAATCATGAGCCTTGGAATCAAGAATCCTGGCATAATCCCAGCTCTGCCATGTACTAGTTTAGGCAAATCATTTAACTTCTCAACATTTCCCTCATTTGAAAAATAAGAACTACAGTACCTACCTTCAAAGAGTTGTTTAAGATCAAAGTTTGCCTGCACAGTGGTTAGCACAGTACATGGCACAGAGTTAAGTGCTCACTAAACTTTAACCGTAATTTACTATTCCCTCACCAAGACTTTTCGAAGAGCAAATCCATCCACTCCTACCCCCTTAATATGCTAACCTTACCATTATATGCCCATTTGTTCATTCATTCAACAAAAATGTCACAAGTACACAATTACCACAATTTAAGGTAGACAGCACCAATGCCAAGAAAAAAAAAAAAAAGTACTTTTAAAAGTTCCCTGGCACTTTTGATGGAGGAAATAACACCTGACCTGACTCTTTTAAAGAATTTACCCATTAGACAAATAAATGGGAAGACATGGCGTAGGGAAGGTGTGGCATAACATTTTCTGGAATAAGGACATGAGGGAAACTAAGGTACCAAGAGACAAGGAGGGGCTTGTACAGGAAAGAGCAAACAGTACAGGCTGGCTGCACTGAAGGGTATCTGTAAAACGAACAATGGAAAATAAAACTAAAGACTAGTCAAGGCCTGATCCTGAAAGGCTTTGAATCCAAGTCCAGAGTCTAAATTTCATTCTGTCTACAATGAAAAATCAAAGATGTATGAGTAGTACAATTATGAGTCCATTAATTGTACAGTCAAAACATGAATGTGCTGTAACATGTAAAATAGTCTGCTGTGCTAGTACTCACAAACCGGCTGCTGCAATTAATCAGGTTGGTAGAGACAGCATGGAAAGGTCTGATGGGAAAAACGACTAACATAACTGAGCCACCGTGATCTGAAACTTAATGAGTGGGAAGAAGAAAGCCAAGATGATTTAGATTTGAAGTGCTAGTTCTGCACTGAAGAAAAATGGTTCCTGGACTTCTCCCCAAATCACTTATCTATTCTCCTGAATTCCAAACCATACTTTAACTTCTTTACTGGTCTGAACTGTTTTTACCTGTGAAACAAATTATCTTGCAAGAACATGGTAGTGTAACTACTGAATAGAAATCTGCAATACTATAAGTATGATGAGCAGGAGAAGGGAATGAGTTACTTACTACATCTGACATATCATAACATGCTTATTAAAATAAGACTCAGAATACCGGTAAACATTTGTTCATAAAATAGGAGCCGGGATTCCTGTATACATTTGTTCACTGGTGTATCCCCAGTATCTAAAAACAGTGTCAGGAATACTGTTAGTGCTCAATTAATGTATATGTTGAATACCTTTTCATGAAGATGGTGCCCAAAGCAAAGCAGCCCCTGGCCCCCAAAGCTGAAGCCAAGGCAAAAAAAGCAGTGCTAAAAGGCACCCACAACCTCAGAAAGAATATCTGCATGTCACCCACCTTCTGGAGGCCTAAGACTCTGTGGCTCCAAAGGCAGCCTAAATATCCTCAGAATAGTGCCCCCAGGAAAAACAAGCCTGACCACTATACTATCATCAAGCCCCCTGACTACCCTGTCAGCCATGAAGAAGACAGAAGACAACAATACACTTGTGTGCATTGTGGATGTCAAGGCCAACCAGCACCAGGTCAAACAGTCTGTGAAGAAGCTCGTGACACTGATGTGGCCAAGGTCAACACCTGATCAGGTCTGATGGAGAGAAGAAGGCATATGTTCCACTGGCTCCAGACTATGATGCTCTGGATGTTGCCAACAAAATTGGGATCATCTAAACTGAGTATAGCTAGCTAGTTTTAAATACAAAAATTTTATACTGTAAGTATATTCATATATTTGTTGAATACGATGTGAATGAGAAAAGAAAAAAGGTATTAAAATTTTTTTTCTGAGCAGTGGTTACAGTTTTACTTTTTTTAAAAATTATTTTATTGTTATTCAAAGGTATTAAATTTTAAGAAACAGTCTTCATTGGCCTCAATGTTCTGAGCACTCAATATTCTCTCCTAGTCTTTCTCTCATTAAAATGGCCTTCTGTTGCTAACTTACCTTCAAAAATATAAACTGCAATATACTCATTTAGTAAAGGTTATAATAACCATTTTAAGTAACAGTAAATTATTAACCACTAAAGGTTAAAACAAAAATCTTAAGTATCATCAGACACAAAGTAAATGATACCTGACATTTTACACAAACTTTTAGGTATCTCTTAAGTTCCATTTTGCGGTTTTGGAATTTAAAGGCAAACACATTAGTTGCTGGATGGGAAATGTGAATACATTTCCTTGTGGAGTTTATCATCTTACCAGGTCTTTCCTTCCCAGTGCCTTTTGACTCAGCAAATTTTTGTATCAAGCTTTCAACTGTAGTGTTAGCCATGTTATTTATAAATTCTTCATGGACCTATTAATATGAGATAAAGATAAATTCTTTCTTTTTCCACAAATGCTTACTATATATAAGACAAAATTTCCCCAAAGCAATTAAAACTCATTACACCAACATATGTATTTTTTGATCCAGAGCCTTTGAGAATTTTCATGTATTTAACATGCTCCATTACCTAACTTACAGTGTTGGTAGATCTGTGGATACCAACCACTATTTACATGAACTCCTTAAGATATGGCTGCACAACCTTAAAAGTAAATGCAGTTTCATGTTCCCCTCTTGGAATATTTTAGAACATAATTCTTCTTCTTTTTTTTTTTTTATCACTTTGAATACTTCTTGCTAGCTCCTTCTTAGAACATAATTCTTATAATAAAAATGACACAGGCAATTAAAACTCTTATAGATCTTTAATAATAAAAAATAACAAACTTCATCTTTCTCTACTATATTTCAATGAATTGCAAATTGATCAAACACTTTTATATTTTTGGAAAATGTCTAAATACAAGTTCTGTAACTTACTGAAGATGTTCTAATTTTTAAAACAGAAAACTTTAAAAAATAAATATTTAAAAATTGGTAACTTCATAATTTTAATGTAAAGAGGACTAAACAGCTAATTTTAAAAATTAATTTGAATTATCATCCTTGGTGGCCAATCAAAAATCCAGTTTATTTTATATTTAATATATGTAAATATGTATTTTTTTACCTGAAATAATTCAGTAGCATGTTATGAGTTTTGGGTTCTTAAAGTGTCATAAATGAACATAAAATTTTCAAGAACAAGTTCAATAGAAATAAAAACTTACCTGGCCTATTTGCAAATGAATTTCTTTTATAGCATTTGACAAGGATCCTATAATTTCCTTTATGTGAATGAGATGAGTTTCTTCAATGTCTTGAAATTTCTGAGTAGCAAATATAAAGTTACATATATAAAATATATATCCACACATATATACATATATGCTGAAATCAAAAGACCTTTTAGAAGTTATCTCAATAGAGCTAACCAAATTTAGCCAGCTATTCATTATTATGTAATTTTAGCAATGCTTCTAGACGAATGGGTTTTAATAAACACACTGAAATAAAGCATGGAGAAAAGTTAACTTTTTGTCATGCCATTTCTCAGGCAAACATCATCCTTTCAGAGTTTGAAGATAATGCAAATTAAAACCTATAATCATGGTCAGAAAATAAGGAGACTCAGAAGATAAGAGTGTCATAAAAGCCAAGGTAGCAGTATTTCAAAAACTGAAAATCAATTAGTCACCAGAGCAAAAACTGCAGTTTATTTCTGAAGACTTTAAAATCTAGCCCACAGACTCTTAAAATGTCTTTCTAATCCTTGAAATGTTAATATGTAGTCTTCAAAAGATATATTCTGTGGTCAAATAAATGTGGGGAGCCTGTAAACTCACTGAGCAGTTTTCATCTGAAGGCGGAGATGCATGAAGACCACCTGGGGAATGTTTTTAAACTACAAAACAGATCTTCCACTACAACCTCGGGGGTGGGGGTGGAAAGAGGTGAGAAGGTTGGAAAAAATTCCCAGGTTATTCTGGTATTTATTCCCCAGTAAGAAAACCACTGCTAGACTTGGCCTCACAATAAATGTTAAAAACTTTGAAAATTACTAAAATAACAGAACTTGTTTTACTGTGTTTAACCCAGTGTTTTCCAAAATTCTTTGACCAAACAACCTTTTTGTTTTTCTTTGTCTATGAATATCTATTAATATCTCACAGAACGATATTTTCTCAAAACAGGATTTGGGAAATACTGAACTAGCCATTTTCTTTCTTTTTTTTTTTTAAGATTTTATTTATTTGTTTTTAGACAGAGGGGAAGGGAGAAAGGGACAGAAACATCAATGTATGGTTGCCTCTCGTGTACTCCCCACTGGGGACCTGGCCCACAACCCAGGCATGTCCCCTGACTGGGGACTGAACCAGCAACCTTTTGGTTCATAGGCCAGTGCTCAATCCACTGGGCCACACAGCCAGGGAAGCCATTTTCAAACAAAATACATTTGTCATTTCCATTGCACAGGCCTTCTCCTTTCCCCAAATTAAATCAGTTCTAAGAAATAGGCATAAATGTCTTGTTATTTTTCTTTGGTTAGTTTATTAAATTCCCTCACTCCATATTTAATGTTCAGTTTTCTTCAGCACTGAGTTCCATAATCAAAAAATCACTAAGCCAATTGATCATGTCCATACTTGTGTTAGGCCTCTGAACTTTAAAAAAATAATAATAATGGTGCAATTACAGTTTTGGCAATAATGCTACAATAACCCAAACACTTTAATCAATTTTATTCACGAGGAATAGAAGAGTTAAAATAGAGTTCTTGTCTTGACCAATTTTGACCAAGTCAATGAGAATACCAACATTGCAAGATCCTAAATTAGTCTTAAGAACTCAGGAATATTCAGCAGAAGCATGATTCTATTTTATGTTCATAGTATAAGAAGTCATCCTCAACTTAAATTTCTGTAACTTAATAAACAAAATATTGCCTCCCAGCCAGGTAGAACTAAATCTAGGAATGCTTGGTCAAAATGTCACTAATTGCATATGGATGACTCCTAATTCCAAGAAAACTGTGCTGGCCTTCTCATTCTCTTTTCAAATAGCCACAGTGAATAAGGTAGATCCCTAATGATTTAGAAGAATCTTGAGCATGAAGACACACACAAACTCAACACACGGTTCAGATGCAATTCTAAAATTGTGCTGAGTTGCTTTTGGTGAGAAGATGCTGCTAAATATCAGAGTTCCTCAGAGTTAGTAAAGCAATTCTGCAATGGTAATATACTCTTAAATGTTTGAATATATATAAGCATTTTCCTGAACAAATGAGATAGATTTTTCCTCCTTGCTATTTCAAATTCACTGTTTGTATGCACTGGTACATAAGTATATAAAAAGTACAATTCTTTATGCTACTGAAGATATATATATAAAGGCACTCTCTTCCTAAATCTTTGCTTAAACAAATCTCGGTCTCCTAGCCATCAAATTATTTCAAGTAAACAAAATCTCCGTATTGTTTGAAGTTTTTCAAGTGTCTTTAACGGACAGTGGTAAAAAACATAAACACAAAGACAAGTCACAATTTTAATCATACTTATTGTCAACCACAAATGAAAAAAATAAATCACAAATACTACAAGTACTTTCCTAACCCCTTTCACCCCAGGGACTCAATTTCCTTCCTCACTAGCAAATATAGGTCCTGCCACCCAAATTTGATTCTCATTAGACTGACAGGTCCCTTCCCACTGGGGTTAGGTCAACCTGCTTAGCTTGGAGCAAACGTAAAGTGGAGATGTACAATAGTTCTTTTCACTTCTCAATAACACAAGTTAAAGACTACTGTCTATTAACAAACAATAGTTAATCTGTTCTGCCAGGGTGTGTGGGGGGGAAGGAGTTGGGGATTGAGAGAGAGAACAAACACATTAGCACAGTATACCATCATCTTTATTTAAAAGCAGTATTGTTAATTATACATCTGATTAAATAAATTAATGTTCCCATCTTAGATATGGCAAGGTAAACAAAACACCAATTTGGAAAACAAATGTAATGAGGAAGCAGAAGAGAAAGATACAGAGAGGAAAAAATGAATACTAAAATTCTTGAAGAATACTTTTATAAAGTAATATAAACAAAAATCCCGAGTCTAGCAAATTCTAATTCCTGTTTCTCCAAAGTAAATAATTGAAAGGCAAATATTTTCATTAATAAAAACTAGTCATTTTGATGCAAAATTAACAAGTCAACAACTGCCTTATAAATGAGTGTTCTAATGATTTAGAAAACAAAAGGGCACTTGCCAAAGTCTACAATGATCTTAACTTTTTATCTCACTAGAGTTGGAGCCTCAATTTAATACAACTAAATACAAACCCTTCTTGAAATATTGTCATTTCCCAGCTGCCACGTCATTACATGTCCCAGTTTTCCTCCTTCTCTGGCTTCTCCTACTTGCGTTTCGGCATCTCTTCTTCTATCAACCTGTCAGTGGTGAATCTCTCAGATTCTTGTGGCCCTTTCTGCCTCACACTCTGTCCAAAGATGATGTCATTTTGGTTTTGTGTGCTGGCAAGCTCCGAATTTATACAGACCCACAATCCTTTATTTAAAACCTTTGGGGCAAGGTGTTTTGGAATTCAATATTTTGGATTTTTAAACAAAGACAATATGGTGTTATTACCATGTATTTCATAATACTACCAGCAGGATCTGCAGTGGCATCTATTTATCCAAAACATTAATATTTCTTTTCTTTTTTTAGCAATTACATATTTTTTATTTTTATTTTTTGATATATTTATTGATTATGCTATTACAGTTGTCCCATTTCCGCCCCTTCACTCAACTCCATCCTGCCCACCCCCTCCCTCCCACATTCCCCCCCTATAGTTCATGTCCATGGGTCATACTTATAAGTTCTTTCAAAACATTAATATTTCTAAAGGAAAATGTATATTTAGTCTAAGTAATATAAATAAAGACTATAAATAGTCTCACATCAGTTTAAGTCAAGTGTTGCTGCAAAATGAATTACAGAAAAAAGCTTTTGATTTTTGAAGTTTCTGCAATCCAGAACTGTGGGTAAGGGACTGTGAACATTATGTCAACCCAGCCTACTTAGATCCTCCAAAACTGCCCATTTGTTGTCTCCACTTCGGTACAGGCTATTCAAAAGCGAACATCTGGTCCCAATCTGCCCCTCACACTAACAGTTCTTCATCTAGTCTTTCCCATTCACCTCTACCCATATAGACTTAGAAGCCTGAACCTAGAGGAGCTCTTGGATCTCTCTAAAATTCTTCCATCCACCCCACTCCTGCCATCTCCAAACGCATTCACTTCTCTCCTTCTCCAAGGCTGCCACACTGGCCCTCATCCTTCTCACCTCTCTACTAACTGCCTTCCAAAATGGACTCTTGACTCCTCTTTGGCCTCAGTGTAACCTGTTCTTCACAAAACTACCAGCATCATCTTGTAAAATGCAGCCCAGATCATGTCATATGCTTGCATACTATCTTCCAGGATCTTCAAACTACTCTTAGAAGAAAACCCAAACCCTTATTAAAGGTTGGTCCTTGCCTATCTTTTCTTTAACCTCATGCTTTACCATCATCTCTCCTTACTTTGTGTAGCTAGGCATTTTTTACTTTATTTAATGTGACACCTCTTTTGCATCTCTAGGTCTTCATACCTATAGTCCCCAATGCCTGGAATACTCTGGCCCTGCAATGAGTCTCTGACTCATTCTTTAAGCCTCAATTTTAAATGTCATTTCTCCAAAAATGCCTTCCCTAACTCCCTAATCTAAATTAGGTCACTCCTAGTATTCTAGCTCATGGAAGCCTATTCTTTTCCCTTGTAATGCTGTAATAATTTATAACTTTATATTTAGGCATGTATTTAATGTTTGCCTCCCTCCTCTATACTCCTAGAGCAGGAAGATACTTATTTACACAGACACAGTATACACCCAGCATCTAGCACAGTGCCTACAACACGGTTAGTAAAGATGGATCCATGTATGCCTATACACCAGCATGCAAGCCTTTTGGTTTGTGAGATGTGAATCCTTCACTACTCCCGGGGAGAAGACTCCCTAGAGTCCAAACAGTCAGATTCATAACTCTTTCTTACTAAGTGCCTACCAAGATCTGAGAACTGTTTTAAGTGCTGAGAAAATAGCAGTAAACAAATCAATCCCTGCTTTCCTGGAACTTTTTACATTTTTACGGAGGAAGTCAGACAATGAAAAACATGGGTAATACTGGCCAGTGTGGCTCAGCTGGTTGGCGCATCATCCCATAAATCGAAAGGTTGCAGGTTCAATTCCCAGTCAGGGCACATGCCTAGACTGTGAATTCAGTCCCTGGTACGGGCATATATGAAGGGCACCTGAACAATGTTTCTCTCTTGCCATCAATGTTTCTCTTGCTCTCTCCCTCTTGCCCCTTTTCTTTAAAATCAATAAACATGTCCTCAGATGAGGATTAAAAAAAGTGGGTAAAAGAATCCAGTGTGTTTCACCATGTTTCTAGCCCCCTCAGATATGATGATTAAGAATATTGTTCTAAGAGGAGGTGCCTCCACCAGCCTCAGTACCAGAGTGAAGCTGATGCAGCTGACCCATGATGGACAAGTAGCATTAACAAATAAACCCTTGCTACTGAAAGCCACTGAGATATGAGGGGTTCTTTGTCACCTCGGCATATCCAACCTATCATGACTAATACAATAAAATTCATGGTATGTTAGATAATGAAAAGGTGCTCCAAGGAAAAAAACAAAAACAAAAAAACAAGAAGACAAGGGGGTGGAGGTGAAGTTTTAAGAATGATTCATAAAACACATCCACATTAAACTTAGGCCCTTAATTAAAGGCTCTAAGAACATCAAATCGAATATAATTATCCAAGCTTATGGAAGGCAGACTTTTTTTTTATTGTCTGCCTTTTCTCACTAAAATGGAAGTTCTATTAAAGTAGGGAGTTTTGATTGTCTTGTTAATGGTATCCTCAACATTGAGTCCTTTCGAGTTCTCATCTTAACATTTGCCAATGTCCTCATTTTCCCTAACTCTCTCTAAACAGCCTCTTCTGAGCTGAATGATCCATTATAATTATTGCATCTTGGTCCTCATCTCCAAAACAAATATGTATTTTTAAAATAGCATTATTAAAACATTGAGATTGTGCATTTTAACATTTAAAAATGTTAAAAATTGTAACAGAAAAATTATATTTAACCAGTAAACATTAATATCCTTTTGTAGATTTAAAGCCTTAAAAATACCAACCTGAGCTGTTTCCGTCATTTTCTGTTCAAAATCAGCTTTTGCTAATGCATATTTTTCCACATAGAGTTTATAGGTATCTGTAGCTTTCTTAGATTTAACAGCTGCCTGTAACAAAACAAAAATATTTTGAACTACAAAATGACCTTTCTTCTTTCTTGATGTAAGTTAGTATGAAATAACAATTTAATGCATTTTAAGGGATGTGGACTATGCTGAGATCAATATGACATAAAGTAATTTTAGTATCTTTTTTCAAGTCCTCCTTAGTAGTATTTTTTGTTATAGTCACACAATAATGCAGAAATTAAATGCTGACCTGATGGAATGTGTTTTGAAAAGTTAAATTCTCTCCTAATTCTATAACCCAAACTAAGATCATATAACCACATTATAATGATACAGTGTAACTAAAATTTCAATGAATGAAAATGTGACACCACCATCAGAATATGCTTGACACTACTTTCTACATGCATAAGTCTTCCTCCCCCAACAACACACATGTGGTTCCATTGAAAGCCTGATTAATAACTATAAAGCGAGCTCAAAAGTTGAGAATATCAGTTTTCCCTGATGTCTCAGTTTCCATTATGCTCCAGCAAATCTCTAAATTTGATTTTAACCATAACCTATTTTTTCAAGATTTCTATTTTTAAAAAACTATTACTGTATTACAGTTGTAGTTCAAAGTTAACTTATTCAATAAAAACTTAGCATACTAAATATCAAGCAGTGAAGAATATGAAGATAAATTATATAGAAATCTTTTCCTCAATGACTTCATAAAAGACAACTACCTACTACCTGGACACCTAGAAATAGGCAGAAAGTAACAAAGCCACAGAAGTAAAGATATTCTGTGGAAGACAGACGTTCAGGGAAGGGAAAAACTGGGTGTAACTTATAAATTGGCTAACAAGAAACCTGACTATTCTCAAAGGACTGATCAATTTGGACAAAGGAAGTCTGAAGAGGGAGAGATGTTGAAATAAGTAAGAGTTTAAAGTAGATTTTTTTTTAAAGCTATAGGATTTCAAGATTACAAAGATCTTCGTTTTCTTGATGAAGTATAAGATGGTCTGCTAAGAGTAGAGAAGAGAAGGATAGGGTTGGGAGCTCCTGGAGAATGAAAAAAGTTTCAAACCATGATTGTGGAGAATACAACAGGTAATAACTAGGTAAGTAAAAATATTGCTAAGAGCCACAAAGGATTGAGTAAAGCCGGAAAACATGGAATTTGTGTAAAGCCAATCAGAACCAATACATAATTGTTTCTACCTTCAGTCTAAGAATAAGAATTAGAAAGTTGGGTTTACCTGGAAGTTTGGGATCTGCAAGAGTGCACAGACTCCTACTCTCTAAAAAGGTACTCATTCTAAAATATAAATGCATATAGTATATTAAATATATGTGTTGTATGCTTTCCTACCTTCTTGAGTAAAGCATATATATAATGCCATTTTATCATGTAGTATAAAGAAAACTGTTTTTGGAGCCTGAAGACACAGGATTCAATTTGACCTTGTCTTTGAGCTTTACATAGTTGTCTATTCCTAAAATGGGAACAATACCACCTATTTTTTAGAGCTTTGGTGGTGATTAAAAGCACTTGAGGTAAAATGGTTGGGACAGGGTCCAGCATATAGTTTAACTTACAAAATAAGTGGTATCTGCTATTATTATGGTTTCTAAAAGGAATATAATCAGGAACATATATCATTTTGCTGTTATTATATCTAAGAGTTGTACTGAGCTCTCCATCCCTAAAGTAAGTGGCTATGGTAATTTTCTAGTCTGCTCGTAAGGATTTTTCTTTTTACTCCTCCCCCAATATCTGGCCCTTTGACATTATTTTATACTACTGTTACTATACCTTCCTCTAACATCCTAGACCTGTTCAGACACATAACAATTAAATGAGATAAATATTTAAAGTTTACTATGTACCTTCACAGGAAACCCACATAGTCAAGTTTACTAGAATTTAATTTAGAAACAGTTTTAATGGCATGGTTATAAAGGTTTCTTCTTCCAGCTACCTAAATTTTCAGGCTGTACAACCTACAATCCATGGAGTGATTTTTAATGACACAGCCTAACAAACTAATACAGTCCTACTGGAAGCTCCTTCTTCTTTTCTTGTTCCTCATCCTATCACCTACTCTTTGCTGTCTATTAAGTTTCTGCGTAATAATTTGTGTGTCAGCTATTGATAAAGACATGACTTGTGATCATTCATAGAGATACTGCAATTTGAAAGAAAACTCATAAAAATGGAAAATGGAAAATCCTCCCAAAATACAACTATAATGACTGTGTCAACACTTTTAAAAGTAATTTATTAAAGGGATCTTTCCTATTTTCTTTTTGCAAGTTTTGTTTTTACATCTGTACAAAATAAGATATCTCCCCTTTGAACCTAAACTAAAACCTCCTTCTAACCACTTGTTCTGCACTATTCAATATGTCTTGACTCCCCCAAAAGAAGAAAGGTTCTTGAAAACGAGAAGATAATATGTACTTAGCCTTCAGTCAGCTTGATAACATCAAGCACATAAAATGACATATAGTAAGAAGTAAAATATTTATTTACTATTGCACACAAATGATCACTTCAAAATCTAACAATCAAAAATATTTGAATAAACTATTGAGAAAAAGCAAGAATCTAGTCTATAGCCTATATTTATTTATCTATTTTGTTTTTAATTTTTACTGTTATTCAATTACAGTTGTCTGCATTTTCTCCCCATCCCTCCCACCCCACCCCAGCCAAACCCACCTCCCTCCCCTGCCTGCACCCTCCCCCTTGATTTTGTCCATGTGTCCTTTATAGTAACTCCTGTAAACCCCTCTCCCCACTATCCCCTCCCCTACAGCCTATATTTAAAACAAACTTAATTTTTATTAATTTATAAACAGGAAAATTTCAAATATTTTGCTATAATGATTTTTTTCCAAGTAAAAAGATGTGTTGTGTTGTGGACAATACAATGATGGTTTCTGATTCAAAGGAATTTATAATCTAATAGAAATAAAAGACGATGGCCTGGAGGAAAATTACTCCTTATAGAAGACCTATAATCTCTCTCTAGTACAGAGGTGTCCAACTCATTTTCACTGGGGGCCACATCAGCCTCACTGTTGCCTTCAAAGGGCTGAAATAATTTTAGGACTGTACAAATGTAACTATCCCTTAACTGTTAAGGAGTTGAAATTACATTCAGCCCTTTGAAAGCAACCACGAGGCTGATGTGCCCCTGGTGAAAATGAGTTTGACACCCTGCTCTAGAATATAAAGTAATTATTTCACAACATTATTCATGATAATTAAAATTATAGGACTTGAAGAGATGGCAGAAAGTTCCTGAAGCATCATTTCCTCTTCCTCTACTCAGTCTCTAGAATTCTAACTAATTTGGGTATTCAAATCTTTACTGAGTCAAAAGGGGTAGAAATATTAATTTTAAAATTTTACACTTGATCTTAGCCAAAAGGCCGAGAAGAAATCAATTAATTTTAAAATTTTAAATCAACATATTTTATAACCTACAATATTTTCCCCCCTACAATATTCTTGTCATAATTTTGGTCTAGCCATTCAACTCAGCATACAACTTATTTGTTCACTATTTCTGAGCGTGAAATTACTGTCTTAATCTCAGAGGGTAAGAGCTAGATTTAACCCAGAATTGTAAACAGATAAGTCTTTTGGAACATACTTTTTGATAACAGGAAACTGTAAATTTTCTTTTTATCTTATTTGGACACATGAAGAAAACGTTACCCTTTATAAGTTCTAACTTACATTCCTTACATCAGCTGTCACTCTTCCAAGGTAAAAATATTCCAGAATATTAAGGAAATTACATACCAACTTAAGCATCTTGAAAAACTGACAAAAGTAGTCCTTGCTAATGAAAAGATAATATTAAAAAAAATTTTGTTGACTCACAAGGTGTTTTAAATGATAAAAACACATTTAAAGAAAACTAAGGTTATATAAAAGGAAGTAGAGGCAAATTTAGAAGGTAATTGTACTGGAAAAATCTACATGCTTTAAAATTATATTTCATTGATTGTGCTATTACAGTTGTCCTGATTTTTCCCCTTTTGCCCCCCACCACTGAACACTCCCACCCCTTCAAGCAATCCCCAAACCACCGTTCACGTCCATAGGTCATGCATTAAGTTCTTTGGTTACTCTATTTCCTATACTGTACCTTCCTACCCCCTGGCTATTCTGTAACTACCTATTTGTACTTCTTAATCCTCTCACCTCTTCACCCATTCCCTCACACCTCACTCTAATCTGGCAACCATAAAAACACTTTCCATATCCATGATTCTGTCTCTGTTCTTCTTGTTTGCAGAGTTTGTTTTTTAGATTCAATTGTTTTGATCTTTTTCTTAAATAAGTCCCCTTAAGTTTTGGTGATGATGAACTCCTTTAGTTTTTTCTTGTCTGGGAAGCTCTTCATCTGCCCTTCAATTATAAATGATAGCTTTGCTGAGGAAAGCAATCTTGGCTGTAAGTCCCTGCTTTTCATGACTTTTGAGTATTTCTTGCCAGTCCCTTCTAGCCTGCAAAGTTTCTTTTGAAAAATCAGCAGAAAGTCTTATGAGAACTCCCCTCTAGGTAACTAACTGCCTTTCTCTTGCTGCTTTTAAGATTCTCTCTTTATCTTAACCTTTGGTATTTTAATTCTGATGTCTCTTGGAATGGGCCTCCTTGCATCCATCTTGTTTGGGACTCTCTGTGCTTCCTGGACCTGAATGTCTATTTCCTTCACCAAACTAGGGAAGTTTTCTTTCATTATTTTTTCACATAGATTCTAATATCTTGCTCTTTCTCTTTTTCTGGTACCCCTATGATGTGAATGTTGACCTCTTGAAGTTGTCCCACAGGTTGCTTACATTATCTTCATTTTTTTGGATTCTTTCTTCTTCTTGTTCTGATTGGTGGGATTTTTTGTTATTGTTGCTTCCTTATGTTCCAAATCATCGATTTGATTTTCAGCTTCATCCACTCTACTGCTGTTTCCCTGTAAATTGTTCTTTATTTCAGTTAGTAAATCCTTCGTTTCTGACTGGAACTTTTTTATGCTGTTCAGGTCCTTACTAAGTTCCTTGAGCATCCTTATAACCAGTGTTTTGAACTCCGTATCTGATAGATCACTTATATCCATTTCGTTTAGCTCTTTTTCTGGAGTTTTGATCTGTTCTTTCATTTGGGCCATGTTTCTTTGCCTCCTCAATTTGGTGGCCTCCCTGTGTTTATTTCTGTGTATTAGATACAGCTACTTTGACTCAATCTTAGTAGTGGGGCCTATGTAGAAAAGGCACCTATACATTGTGTGCAGTAGAGCCTTAGATAATTGCCAGGGCCGGGCAACCCACTTCACCTCTTTGTGGCTCTGTATGTGGGGGTAGGGGGTTCACAGAGGGGACAATCCTGCTGCCTCGCTTCTGGAGGTCTGCCTGGCACTCCACCTGCTTCCAGTCACCTCACCAGCCTCCCATGTTTAATTAGCGCCCTTAGAGCTATTGCTGTGGGTTTGTGTACATTGTAAGACCATGCAGGCCCTTTAATTGACAAAAATCCAGCAGTTTCTTCTGCCACCCCAACCCCCACTGGTTTTTACAACCACAGGTAATGGGGGTTTATCTTCCCAGTGTTGGAACCCTGGGCTCTGCAATCTGGCCTGAGGCTGGGATGACTCACTCCCAAGGTATCCCTCCTGGTTTTTATCCACCACACATGAATGTGTGGCCCACCCTTGCCACTTCCACCTCTCCACCCGGTCCCCACCAACTCCACCCCATCTCTGTCAACTCCACCCCTCCTATCTGTCTGGATGAATGTGGCTTCTTTAAATCCTTGGTTGTCTGGCTTCCATAGATCTCAATTTTCTGATGGTTCTGGGTGTTATTTGTTCTTGAGATCTGGTTGTAATTCTTTCCATAGATGTGCAAGGAGGCAAAGTATGTCTACCTATGCCTCCATCTTGACCAGAAGCCTTAATGTTCTTTAATGTAAGTTTATAATGACTTACCTCTTTGAACCTCAACACAAATGTTTTTGTTCATCTGTTTTACAAATTTAAATTTCATCTGGATTGAGTTCTCAATCCAATTGTTAAATTTATTGGTGTCTTAGTATTAGATTTCTTAGCTGTGCTCTAATTTTGGCTGTTTGCTCATTTCAAATGGGAGGTTTCTTTTTTCCCCCTTTCTCTCTCCATCAATAGTGCTGGACAACTCCACAGAATACAGTGTAAACAGTACCCCTAGAATTGTGCTAGGCTCTACTCCTTATGCTCACCTGTTCTGATTTAGCAGTTTTCAGGTTATTTCCTGCCAGCCCTCCAAGGCCCAGTTTAGTATCAGTCTTATAAAAGTAGTTTTTAATTACTTATCCAGAAAAATATTGGGGATATGACCAAAATAGTCATGAACTTGTCCCTTGGCTTGATTGATTCGCAGTCAGAATTATATCCTCCAAACCCCAACTTCCAATAAAGCTTTAGCCCTACTCAGCAACCCAAGAGCCTTTTCCCTTCTCTACCTTTAGCTTTAAAACTGAAAACAGATGAAATGTGTGTTAGAAAAAATACAGAAAAACTGTGGCTTCAGCTCAACCTGACAGTGTCAAAGAGTCCATCACTATCAGTCTTGAAATAATCCTGCTGTTTAGGCTCATTACCAAAAACAGTCCATTTCTCCTTCCTTTCCTTATTCCAGATCAGGGCCTGGAAGAGGTAGTTATGAAAGAGTTCCTAGACAGGTCCCACCAATGGAAAGCATACTGCAGCAATTGGATGGAACAGACAACAATCACCCCACCCAGGATTAATGAGTCTAGCCTCTTCCTAAAGGTGATTCACTAGATCAGGCTGTTCACAGCAGGAAAATGATTGGCCAGTGTTCACTTTGCCTGAATAGATTTCAACATTCCTCTCTGTGAAGTCTTATTTTCTTTTGTTGCCACAGAAATCCTTATTGCCTCTTCTACTAGACAATCTGAGTTTCAAAGGTGCTCATATTCTTTCAAAAATAGTTCAGTTCTTCTGTTGTTTATTCCAGACTCATTTTTATATAACTCAAGATTCTTTTGTACTGATCCCATGAGAGTCTCCCTTTCCTGTATTTCCATAAAGTTTGCTTTGGTTTTACAGAATACACGTGTATAGTCCTGCAGTGTAAGTCTGTCACTGTAAAATATGCATCAGGGCTGCACTCAAGGAGGGAACACCCACACTGTGGATATATTCTGCCATTTTTTCACTTCCTCCTATAAGCCTTGCCAAAAGCTGTTCAACCTGAATTGCCATTGTTTCAAACATTCTGTCTTGGCTTGATCCATTTAAAGGGGGTGTTGTGTCAGAGCTTTACCTGTCGTGCCTTCCATCTCAGCACTAGTTTCAGATCAAGTTCATTTTCCAGCTGTCCAGCCTATTTCCTGAGATCTTCCCAGTAACTGTTTGTCCTTGCGAATATCTTAAGTATGGAATATGCAGTCCACTTTACCACACAGAAGCCAAAATCCACTGCCTAACTTAGGACTTTGAGTCCAACAAGCCTGCATAATCAACCTCTACATGTCACTTCAGGTTTCTATTCCATTTCTGGTTTAAAAAGGTAGTATTCTTTTTGGACCTTGTTATTTGTTGTTTTCTCTTTTTATATTTCATTCATAATTGCTATGTCTGGAAGAGGGTGTGCTTTTAAAATGCAAACTTATGATGCCTCATTTCTCTCCCTCTCCCAATTTTTATTTATTGCACAAACATTAAAGGAAATATATTACACCAAATTCCATCAACTGTTTTGATTTTTCTATGTTCTCTTCTAGTTTCTGCCCATGCATGCACACTTTTATAATTATGACATTGTAATATGGTTACAATTTGGTTTTTCTTTTTTATTGGATATTTCAAATACTTTACAAAGTTTTCAAAATTATCACTCCCTACAGCTCATTCCTAACAGAAACTATACCACATCAAATAAATGAGTGGTTAAGCTGTTTTGAAAGGGGGGAAAAACCTACTTTCAATTAAAACACAAGTGGGGAAAGGGTTGTGGTTGACCACAGTACTACATGAATGTGCTCAAAGTCAGCAGTAAATTGACCACAACCTGTATTTAAAGCGTATCTTCAACTATCTATGCCTTTGTAAATACACCAAAGTCTTGCTTCAAAATATTTTTACCTCATTATTAAATCTTATTCCAAGCAGTATCTCATCAATTACATTATAAATATATCCTCTAATGTGTCACTGAAAAAAAGAAATCATTCCTATTTATGTATATGCTAATTTATTTACCATACACAACATATTTTACAAACCTACTTCTGTTTCACTTAGGTATGTCACTAACACTCAAGAGGTATAGTGTAATCTCAAATATGAGATCATTCATGAGTGTTTGAAGATTGAATGCACTCTTGTATTCAACAGTGCTTTGAAACCATAGAGGAATTATTTTTTATTATAATTACCTTTTCTATTTCTCTTTGTGTAGCTCCTTCCTTTTTCAAACGTTCTTGTTCTACACACTTGGCATTGTAATTTTCCTTGGATTTCTGGAGGGCCTGAGTTATGCTCTGAATGGTTTGAACAGCTTCCAGAGTTCCTGCAACTTCTTCTTTAGTCTGTTTGGTATGAAATGATTCATCAAAAACGATGAAACTATAAGACGCTCAATATTTGACCAATCAATCTAACAAGAAAAAGTGATACCTTTTTATGAGACTTTACTTGTTCTTCTCCATACTTCTGAACTTCCTTTATTAATTCTTGTAATTTTCTAACAAGATCCAAGTGACAATTAGCTAATTTCTCTGTAGATGTTTTGAACACATCCCATACTGGTGCAAATGTTCTGAGGGAAAGAAAACATGAAAATAATTTACTTATAAAAAAAAGTTTAAGGCTCCAAAATAGAACCAGTGGAATTAATAATGTCATATTCAGCCATTTCAATTAGGCAAAAGATGAAATTAAAATAAATTAAGAATTAAATGACTAATAGACTGATCTTATTTCTTAAATCCTTGGCTAATTAAATAAAACATTTCTGGACCTCAGATATACAGAAATAGGTTAACTACTTATCACATGTCTGGCCGTGGCCTTCACTTAATCGCTTGAAGCGAGAGATGGAAAAAGGAATATTATTTTCTGAGTTGATTTGGCTATTCAGACTTGTATCAGAAGCATTTCTAATCACTATGTCCATTCAAAATGCTTCATCAATAAAAAAAAGTTTCTTTAAAGTTAAACGTGTAAAAGTTAAAACTTGCACATGACTTTTTTAGTGCCTTTATCCTTAATAATTATACAGAATAATTTTAAAACTGTTATCTAAACCCCTGGAGGAATTACAATTTTATCTATCTGAGTACTTCAACAAACACTAAGAGAATCCCCTTTCTACTACACAGAATAGAGGGCATGACACACTTTCCCACCACCTTTTCTCAATATTGAGAATTTAATATTTTGAGCAGGTTCAAGTACTTCCAAGAATTACTTGTTATGTTATAATAGCTTTAGATAGTACTTAGGATGCCAATGATTAATTTAAACTAATTTGGTCAATAGAGAACAATCTAAGAATAATTTTATCCAATGCTTTCCTCAGGTACTTCCTAAAATATTTTCAACAGCACTTGCTTTGTTCTATGACAAAACTTCTAACAGAAAACAAAACAAATAGCAGCAATAATCACTAGGTCAAAAGGATAGAGATATTACTTATCCTAATATGTATTCTATGCCAATTATTGCATTTCCTACCCAGTAGGAAAGCTAACAATGCTCATTTAAGCAATAGTAAATAAATTCAAAAGAGGATTTTTAAAATACTTAGGATTGTTCTGATTAGATCTCATTTCAGACTTTAAAATCTCTCATCAGCACTAAATCTGGCACACAGTTAGATGGAAACTTTTCAAAGAAAAAGGACACCTAAAATGTATCCACTTGCTCCAGCACTAAGTGATGTACAGACTTGTGCCTCACTTCATGTAAACCTGATACATGATAGTCTAAACTTCACAAAGCAGATAAGACAGGAGAATCCCTTTACTTTACCAAAGGATTCTTTACAGTGAAAAGCAATTCAACATAAAATTTCTTTAAATATAGGTTTCTTTAAGGAATTTCAAATGTCAGTTCATTTACAAAAGTTTGATACATACAACTTTTTTATAGTAAGTAATAACATGTATGTATAATAAATACATGTTGATTATGAAAAACAGACAAAACCAAAATATATTTAAATGCAATACAGAAAGATAAAATTCAAATTCTTGCCTAAATATGCAGCAGTAAACAAAAACCATTAATATTTAAAATCTTTGTGATCTTGAGATGACATTAACACAAAAAAATAAAAATCCCCTATTATTTATGAAAAGCACACATTCCAAAGACAGAAATGCGGTCAGCAACTTTACTATCAGGAAACACAGCTAAAGTCAATTTGTGTTTTTTCTATCTCCCATTTGGTGATTAAGAATAGGTTAGAATTTCCTACAATACACCATAGCCAGCTGTGATTGGTGCAGCTCAGCTGGTTGGGTATCATCCCGCAAAGCAGAAAAGGTCACTGGTTGGATCCCTGGTCAGGGCACATGCCTGGGTTGCTGGCCTTGTGAGAGGCAACTGATTGATGTTTCTCTCACACATCGATGTTTTTCTTCCTCTCTTTCTCCTTCCCTTCACCTCTCTCTAAAAATAAATAAATAAAATCTTTTTTCTAGTTACTTTTTGACCCTTCCACTGTGGTTAATAAAGAAGAAATTATGTTTTAGAAGAGGCATGTTTAAATGGAGGGTCCAGAAATAGAAGGGTACCAGAAAAGTGAAGCGAGAGATGGAAAAAGGAATAATGAAGTCATATTGAGAGAGTAGAGGGGAAAAAACTGGAGGATGACTGGGAGGACAGAAACAAAAGTAACTAAATACCAGTCCCTGCTTTCCTCATCAGAAAAAGGTGATAGCTCCCCAACCTTCCCAGCCAGTGTACCTGGTTACAAAAGGTTCTGTTAGCTGTCGCTGTCAGCACTTACATAATGGGCAGTGTCACTACCCTGTGAATGAACTGAAGTCCATTCCTCTTTATCCAGACCACAAAGCAGAAAGACTTTTATTTAAACTCACTCAACGACACTAGAGAATACTTTCATAAAGTCATTCTTAAACAGTTTTTTGAATCACAAAACCATGTCAATCTGATAGCTGGTATAGACAGACCCTCTTTATCAGAAATGAGTTAATAATACATACACAAAATCTTACATAAAATTTCAGGGGATTCAGAGATTCATCAGAAACCCCTAAGAAGAGGGATCTTTTACTAAATATCACTATAAAAATCTTTATGTGTTAGACAAATTATTTTCGCATCTAAGCTAAAATGTAACTTCTCCCCAAATTTTAGATAATTAAATCAGATTAAGTATTCCTTCCTTAGTTGTTATGGTTCAAATTATATAATTATTCTTCCCAGAGTTGTTATGGCTACAAGCAAATCTCACTTTAAATATATTATTCTTGTTAGTATTTATTTTCTGAAGAGTGCATTTCTTCAACACAAATTCCTAAAAAGATTTAATGATAGTCCATAAAAATCATGAGACATTTTAAGTGCATTTTAACATTTCCATAGTTTGAGTTTTTAAAGATAATTATTCTGCAGTATTTAAATTAACCTACAGAAAATTAAAATAACATGCATTACACAGAATATTTATAATCTCCAAATTACACTACTGAATGACTATGTTGTTTAATAAAGGGGAAAAAATTAAGTTTTACGTGCTCTTACTGCATTAAGTAATTCAGCAAGTTCAATTACATTTTCAACCAAGTCAAGAATATAGTCACAGATACATTTTAAATAAGTACATTATTATATATTTTACATTTATGAATTACTATATCCTCAATAAAACCTAATATTCTGAAGAACTTTGCCTAAATCAACATTGAAAAAGAGTTCACCATAGAAATTAACTCACCCAAGTTGTGAATAATTGCTTGCAGATTTTGCTAGTTTTGTCATTGACCTGGAGTATGCCTCTTCTATTGTAGCTCTGTTAAATAAAATTTCCATGTTATAATATCTCTTGTTTAATAACCAAACACATAGCAAAGTTATGAAAATACAGTTAAAACTGTGGAAACAAAAAGATAACTCCAATTACACGTTAAAAATAGGTAGGTATGTTGGTCATGAATTTCTGGCCTATCTTTAGATGTCCTTTGTGCACATCTACTTAAAGAACTAGTCTGGTATAGAACTAAAATAATTTGTATCACAAAAAAAACTTAAATGAAGTCACCACTCTTTTTATCTTTAGTACCAAAGATTATTTAAACAGAAAACACAAGAGTGCTGTTTCTTGTATTCTCGCTCTCTCTATAAACTGATTCAGTGAAAAGTCATTTTTTTTAAGGATTTTATTTATTTATTTTTAGAGAGGGAAAGAGAGAGAGAGAGGGAGAGAAACAGCAATGTGTGGCCACCTCTCATACACCCTGTACTGGCGACCTGGCCTACAGCCCAGGCATGTGCCCTGACTGGGAATCAAACCCGCAACACTTTGGTTTGCAGGCCCTGGCACTCAATCAACTGAGCCACACTGCTCAGGGCAAAAGTCATTTATTTTTAACTTAGTATATATAATATAGTTTGATTGTTCTTCAACACTGCGATTTCATTATTATACACATTTAAAGAGACTGATAATAGTCTTTTGTATAATACTAAATAGGAAATATTAGCAAGTCTGAAATCCTGAACTTCAGGGCTTAATCTAGTTTGCGATTAGATCTAAAATAATAATAAATATTTCACACTAGAATACTGTTTCTTATATAACTACTATTTACCTTATAGGATTTCAGGCTTTAAAAGAAATAACCAAAATCTTTAAGTATAGGATAAAAAAGTTTTCCTATAAACACATAACATACAAAATATGAGGCTACCTGGCCTTCTTCACACTATAAAACTTAAGTTCTATCTTACCTCTCCTTCATTACCCTGTCACTTCTCAATCTGTGCTACCCTTAGCAGTGGAACAGTCCACAACCACCAATGCCCTTCCATTTATTGATAGGTTCAACAAACTTACTACTTTTAATGTCCAAATCTGGATTTCCACTCTGCTCTTGATTTATCTGTTTAATATCTAAATGCCTCAAGCACAACTCTACTTAGTAGATATCTTATCACCTCCAACTCAGATCATCTAAACTAAGCTATCTCCAAATTCTCCCCTACCCTGTATTTATAACCCACTCTCTAACAAAAAGGAACCATTAAGAGGATATGCCACTCACTGCTGGCATTGTGACTTTTTTTTGTTCCTTTAAATTTTTTTGTCTTTTTAATATGCTACATTACAAAGTTTGTACTTGGATAATCTAAAAAGTTAATACAGAAATATTAGTATCTCAATGTATAAAGTTTTAATGGCAACAAAAAAAGTGGTTCAATTTCTAGTAACAGTGATCTGACAGAAAAACCTCCCAATGAGGAAAACTAGAAAAACATGGGGGGAGAGGGGTGTGTTACTAAAAGGCATCTGAGAACTAAAGAGGCAGTTAAGAATCAGTAGGCCAAGATCCCAGAGAAGAATATCCAGAGAAGTGAGTCAGATATGTAGGGCAGCTTTTCCCTCGGGGGCATCGAGAAGAGGCAGCTAAGACTGAGAAGTGGAGCAGAGCTTTTCACAGCCTTGCAGAGTTAGGGAGACAAAATTATAGATTTAGACCTGCCAAAGGTTTTTGGAACCATGGGAAATTCCATGCCCTTTAAAGTTGAGACTCCAAGAGTCAGGATGAACAATAAACAGGCAACCCTCAAAGGGACTGCAACCCATCTCTTCAAATCCTGACACTGGATTCTATGTGGATGCCTTACACACATTCATATAGCCACCAGGCACATGAGCAGGCAAGACATGATGAACAAAAACCAACAGGAACAAATTAGCAATGTTCCAAAAGCTGAGATTATAAACCTAGACCTTACGAGTTTATGTATTATGTTCAAGAGATGGCAGGTGGTCTTCTTGATTCTTCTTCTTGAAAATCAAGAATTTCTTAAGAGAACTAGAAGTCATTTTTTGTAAGTGGAGGATAACACAAGAAATTTGAAAAAAGTACAAATTCTATATCTGAAAAATACAGAAGTTACTATCTCAACGGATGAGGTTTACCAGCAGACTGAATACACTGCAGTGAGAATCAGTAAAGTGGAAGAGAGGTGAGAAGAATCTCCTGGAATAAAGCTCAGAGAGACCAAGCATGGAAAACAGAAGAAAAATAAAGGACTAAGGACAAAGCAAAAAATTCTAACAAATATGTAAAAAGAAAACAGTGGGTCAGAAAAACTATCTACAGAGATAAAAATGGAGTATTTCCCAAAATTGACAAAAGATATCAAACTAGAGATCCAAGTAGCCCAACAAACCTTAAGAGGATAAATAACAAGACATCTACACCTGGTCATACCATAGTAAAACTGCTGAAAATCAAAGATAATAAAGCAAACTGCAAAACTGTAAACCTCTTAGAAAATAACACAGGAGAAAACCTAGCTGACGTTGGGTATAGTTATGTCTTTTTAGATACAACGCCAAAGACCCAACCCATGAAAAAAAAATCATTCTTAAGCTGAACTTCATTAAAATGTAAATTTCTACTCTATGAAAGAAAATGAGAAGACAAGTCAGTGACTGAGAGAAGCTATTTGCAAAAGACACACCTGGAAAAAGAACTGTTATCCCAAATATACAAAGAACTCTTAAAACTCAACAGTAAGAAAACAGCCTAACACTCCCCTGTCCAAAGAAGGAAATCTTACCTTTTGCGACAGCATGAGTGGACCTGGAAATTATTATGCTAAGTGCAATTATTAAGCCAGTCAAACAGGGAAAGACAAATACTGTATGATTTCACTTATATGTGGAATCTAATAAACAAAATGAACTTGACGAACAAAATAGAAACGGAGGTATGGACACATGGAACACACTGACAGATGTTGGGGGAGGAGAGATGGGGTGACAGGATGAAAGAACGTGAAGGGATCAGAGCTAAAGAATATATATGCATGACCCATAGACACACACAACAGTGTAGTGATGACCAGAGGGAGAGGGGGCCAGAGCTGAGTGGAGGTAGACAAAGGGGGAAAGGGGAAGGGGACATCTGTAATAGTGTCAACAATAAAAATAAAGTTAAAAAATAAAAACATTTTAAACAGACTAATTTAAAAAAATGAACCAAAGACCTTAACAGACACTTCTCCAAAAAAGATATATATAGATGGCAAAGAAGCATACGAAAAGTTGTTCCACATCATATGTCATCAGGAAAATGCGAATTAAAATAACAAGATACCACTACATACTTATTAAAATAGCTAAAGTTTGAAACCCTGACAACACCAAATACTGGCAAGGATATGGAACAAAAAGAACTCTCATTCATTACTGGCGGGCATTCAAAATGATACAGCCACTTTGGAAGGCAGTTTGGCAGTTTCTTACAATACTACACATACACTTACCCCAAGCAGTTGTGTTCCTTGGTATCTACCCAAAGGAGCTGAAAACTTATGTCCACACAATAACCTATACATGGGTGTTTACAGCAGCTTTATCCACAACTGTCAAAACTTAGAAACAACCAAGATGTCCTTCATTAGGTGAATGGATAAATAAAACTGTGGTAAATTCACACAAAATGAGCTATGAGCCAGAAAAGACATGGAAGAACCTTACATACATATTACTAAGTAAAAGAAACCAATCTAAAAAGGCCATTACATACTGTATGATTCCAACTATATGATATTCTGGAAAAGGCAAAACTATGGAAACAATAAATAGAGCACGGAGGATTCTTAGGGCAGTCAAAATACTCTGCATGACATTATAGTGACAGATACATGTCATTACACATTTGTCCAACCGGTAGAATACACAATACTAAGAGTGAACCCCAAGGGAAACTCCGGTCTTTTTGTAATTACAACATGTCACTAAAGGTTCATCCTTGGTTAAAAAAATACCATTCTGGTTGTGATGCTGACAATGGAGGAGGCTATGCATGCATGGGGGTGGGGGCATACAGAAAATCTCTGTATCTTCCTCTCAATTTTGGTGCAAACATAAAAGTGCTCTAAAAAAAGTGGTTTTTTAAAATCTACCAACCAAAATTCTATACCCAGCAAAGATGTAATAGTTCTAAATTTACATCCACTTAATAACATGACCTCAACTATACATTTAAAGTAAAAACTGACAGAACTACATGAATAAACAAAAATCAGAATCAAAATGATTTTCAATACAACTCTCTCTGGAACTGATAAAATAAGCAGGATCAAAAAAAAAAAAAGAAAAACAGTGAGGATATATAAGAAATGAACAACGGAATTCAGAAACTTACCATAATAAATACATATAGAACCCTATATCTAAAAAATATAAAATACAGTTTTTCAGGTACATGCAGATATTTACCAAAATTGACTCTTTTCTAATCCATAAACTGTCAACAAATTTCAAAACACTGAAACCATACAGATTATGTCCTCCAATCACAATGCAATTAAGCTTGTAATCATTGGCAAAAATACGCTTTTAAAAATTAACACATTTGGAAATTAAGAAATACACTTCTAAATTACCAACAAGGCAAGGAAGAAAGCAAAATGCAACAAAATATACTCATATTAAAACTCATTATAATAAAAATCCTAACTCAAAATTAGGGGGTGCAACAAAAACAATGCTCAAGGGAAAATTATAGACTTAAATAAGTATATCGGAAAAGAAAAAGGGTTGAGAATCATTCATTTAAGCATCCATCCCAAAATTTAGAAAAATAGCAGCAAACTGAACACACAGAAAGTCAAAGGAAATAAGGAATAGAAGTTGATGAAATAAAAAATAAATATATAATACAAAGAGAGAGACTCAATAAATACCTATGAACCAATGTGAGCCCAATGAATTTAATAAAAATTTTAAAAAGTAAAAAACAAAAAACCAACAACCAAATCCAATAGTTGGTTGTTTATAAAAACTATTAAAATCAACAAATGCTAAATGAGACTGACCATGAAAAAAAGACAGAAGGCACAAATAACCAATATTAGGAATGAAAAGTGGGACATCCATATAGATCTTGTAGACATTTAAAAAGTTCATTAAAAGATACTAACTTTTTGCCAATAAATTTGAAAATTTAGATGAAATGAAAAAATTCATTTAAAATGTATCTTACATTCTCACAGAAGAACTGGAATAGCTGAACAGTCTTATAACTATTAAAGAACTTAAATATGTAATTTAACACCTTCCTACGATTATAAGCACAGATGGTTTTACCAACATATTCTATGAAACACAAGGGAGAAACTATACTCTTTCACAAATTTTTCCAGAAAAATACAAAAATAGGGGATAGCTCCCAATTCATTTTATGAGATCAACGAACTTTGAAACCAAAACCTAATGAAGACATTCAGAGAAAGGAAATGTTCAGGCCAATCTCACATATATACATGCAAAAATCCTAAACACAATAGCAGCAAACTGATTCTCTAGTATATAAAAGGATAATATATCCCACCAAGTTAGGTTTTTACTAGGAATGGCAAGGTACTTTAACATTCAAAATTCAGTGTAATTCAGCCCTAACTGGTGTGGTTCAGTTGGTTGGGCATCATTCTGCAAAGTGAAAGGTCATCAGTTTGATTCCCAGTCAGGGCACATGCCTGGGTTGCAGGTTTAGTCCCAGGTTGGGTGTATTCAAGAGGTAACCAATTGATGTTTCTCTCTTATCATCAATGTTTCTCTCCCTCTCCTTCTCTCTTCCTTTTCCCTCACTATAAATATAAATAAATAAAATCTTTTTTAAAAAACTCAATGTAATTCAGATTAAGAAGGGGAGAAAAAAAAGAAAAGTAAAAAACATACCTCAATATATACCAGAAAACTATTTGACAAAATCTGGCATCCATACAGGATTTAAAAAGAAAACCTAAACCTTATCAAAATACTATGTAAAAAGTAATTCCATAATTTGATAAGTACTAGAAAAAATAGAATATATCACGTTTAAGAGTGAAATGTGAGAGTGGGAACAAGGCAAGAATGCCTGCAATCCCCATTTCTACTAGCATTACACTGGAGATGTTATTAGGCAACACAGTAATTCAAGAAAAAGAAATAAAAGCTATAAGGCTTGGAAAGGAAGAGATAAAACTCATTTGCACAAGACAATTACACACAAAGAAAATCCAAAGGAATCTACAAACTATCAGAATAAGCAATAATTGCCAGGCTGCTGAAAACAAAATCAATATATTTTAAAGTAAGTGAGTTTATATAAATTTGTAACACATAAATGACAAAGTGGTTTTACCCAAAATATATATAGAATTCTTTCAATTTATTTTTTTAAGGAAGGGGCAGGACAGAAACATAGGCAAGACATCAACAGGTACTTCATAAAAGAGAAAATGCAAATGGCCAAAAAACATGTGAAAAGATCCTCAACTTCATCATTCATCATGGAAATACACATTAAAACCACAATAGATATTACTACTTATCAGAATGACTCAAATTTAAAGACTACCAATGCCAAGTGTTGATGAGGACATGGAGCAACTGAAACTCTCAAACAAGACTGCTGGTAGTATAAACTAGTTCAACCACCATGGGAAATTCTTTGACATTATCTACTAGAGTTGAGCAGATACATACTCGATGACCTGGCAATTTTACTCAAGGCTATACACCTAATATAAATATAAATGAATATATGTGCACCACGGCAAATGTGCAAGAATATTGAAAGCAGTATTACTGCAACAGCAAAAAACTGGGAACAACTCAAATTCTAAAACTGTAAACAGTAATGGATAAATACACTTTGCTATGTTTATGCAATTTAATAAATAGTTTGGTAAATGAATTACATGAAACTCAATACAAACAAATCTCACAAACAGTGCTATGAAGTAAGACTCGGACAACGAATACTTATATATGATTAAACTGATATACTTAATGCAAAGTTTAAAAAAATAGGTACAACTTCCTTTGACAGATGAATAGACAACTGTGGGATATCCATAAATGGAATACTACTCCACAGCAAAATGGAATGAATTATTAACACATACAACAATGCAGATCAATCTCAAAATAATTATACTGAAAATACCACACAACAGAGTACATCCTGCATGATTCAATTTATATTGAAAATTCAAACTAACCTAAGTTCAGAAGCAAATAAGAGGTTAAAAATAAAATAAAATGAGTGTTTGCTTAGGGATGGCAGGAAGGGACAGGAGGAATGGATTACAAAAAGGATGATGAAAAGTCTTAATTATGGTGATGGTTTCATGAGTATAAGCCTATGTCCAAATGTATCCCATTATATATTTTAAAAATGTCAGTATTTTGTGTGTCAGTTATGCCTCAATAAAGCTAGTATAATGGAGAAAGGAGGGAGGAAGAAGTCTGAATGACTGAGGAAATTACCTTTTTGGGTCCCCAATTTCTTATCTGTAAAATGAGACTTACCGTTTTGATAGTTAAATGAGATAATGTATGCAAAATCCCTAGTGCAGAGTATAAGTTTATGTGTCTACCTTTTCTTGCTTTCTTTCCCATTCACTCTTTCCAAAAAACAGGAGGATCTAGTTGTGTCAGGTTCCATGCTAAGCACTGTGACACAACAGAATATTGTAATGTTTTGTCCCTTATAGGGGAACAAAAAAATATAACAAAAATGAGTAATTACAAAATGTTATAAATACTAAAAAGAGCTATAGAAGTTGAGAGAGAACCAAGTAAGTTTTTCAGATTTAGTCAAAGACACTAGGAAAAATATTCCTAAAAAAGTGACTACATTGCTGAGTTCTAAAGGATAAACAGGAATTAACAAAGTGGAGACAGGAATAAGCATGTACAAAGCCTGGACTAGAAGCCTGTCAATATGGCCAATGGCTCTGGAGAGAAAAGTAGAGAAAGTCTGGTGTGACCTAAAGTTTGAAAGGTAGTTTTAGGTCAGACTATGCAGGCCTACCATAGAGCAATGGGAAACCTTTGAAATGGCTTAAACAGAAGTAACAAACTGATCTGTAGCTTTTAAAATGCACTCCAATTAAAGTGTAAAAAAATAAACTTCAGAAGAACAAGAATGAATGTAGACAGACCAGTTAGGTGCTATTGCTAAAGTCCAGGTGACAATAATAGATAGGGTTAGAATAATGGAAGTTAGAGATTCATTCTATCAAAAAAAATCTTCACCAAACTTCCAGTCAAGATGGCAACATAGGTAAACACAGTACTCACCTCCTCCCACAGCCACATCAAAACTGCAGCTACAGAAAAACCATCCTTCAGAACCACCTGTAATCTGGCTGATTTAAAAGTCATACAACTAGGGACTTAAAGAAGAAGCCACATAGAGACTAGTAGGAGAGGCCAAGACACCGAGGGTCCCACACCCACATGTGGCAGATAAAAATTGGGAAAGGTATCTTGGCTTCAAAGGTCTCCTGAGGATCTAGGGGTCCCAGCCCCACACCAGGCCTCCTAGCTCAGAGTTCCAGTGCCAGGAAGAAAAATCCCCGTAATTTCTGGCTGTAAAACCAGCAGGGGCTGAGGCTCAGGAAGACCCAGGGCTTTTGAAGTCCCAAGCAGTTCCTCTTAAAGGCCCATGCATGGACTTCTCGGACTCCCTCTAAGCTCCAGCAACAGGGCAGCAGCTTAAAAAGGACCAGTGACATATGGGAATGAAATGAATTGTCTGGCATCAGGGCAAAAACTAGGGGGCTGCTTTCTCTTAGAGGCCAATGTTCCTTTGATGCTGGGTACCACATCAACCTGGCTCACACAGTTTTTCAGGCCCTGGTGATTCCCTAAGGCCCTGTCCCACTCAACTTTCAGGCCCACCAAGCTGTTTCCAGTAGCTTTTCCATACAAATGGCCTATCTCGGCTCATGCTTCAGATTTCCCTACAATCTCGCAACAAGCAGTATCTGACCTTAGTGTGCCCTATACCTCTCACTAAGTGGCCCCCACTGTGGCACCAGCAACAGTCAGCCTTGGTTCACAGCTTGGCCTTGCTGGGCATCTCCAAGGCCAGCACATGTAGTAACTATCTGCAGATTATTTTGTAGCTCATACCGGATGGCCCTGAGCAGAATATAGGCAGTAGCTGACCTTGGTCTGCACCTTCTGGGAGGCCCCAGAGCCAGTGTACCCAGTGGACAGCTTCAGACCATTAGAAGCATCACCACCCAACCACCTCCACAAGCAACACACTCAAGGGGCAAACTCAGCGGGCACCAGTCCCCTGCTGAAGTAAGTCCCACTCTGTGGGGTGGGCCCCTGCACAGCTGATCCTCTATGGTGGCTGAAGGTCAGTGGTTGGTAGTCAAAGCTAGTCCTGCAACTGATCAACCTGGAGGTAAATCCCTCCCAATGAGGTGCCAACAGCAACCAAGGCTCATCTGCAAGAAGAGGGTATACACAGCCCACACAGGAGGCGCAACTCAAGTGCCCTGCTTGAGTAATCAGAAAGGCTGTGCCACTGCACCCTACTGAACACCTACTACATTAGGCCATTCTAACCAACCCTGGGAGACAGAGTAGCAAGCTCTACCTAATACATAGAAACACACACATGGAGGCTGACAAACTGAGGAGACAAAGACACATGGCTCAAATGAAAGAAGAGATCAAAACTCCATGAAAAGAACTAATTAAATAGAGACAAACAATCTACTAGATGCAGAGTCCAAAACAATGGTTATAAGGATGCTCAGTGAAGTTAGTGAGTTTCAACAGCATAAAAAAGGACCAGTCAGAAACGAAGAATACACTAACTGAAATGAGGAATAATTTGTGCAGAATCAACAGTAGAGGAGAAGAAGCCTAGAATCAAATCAGCATTTTGGAATATAAAGAAGCAAAAACAACCAGAACAGCAAAAAGAAAAAAAGAGTCCAAAAAATGAGTATAGTGTAAGGAGCCTCTGGAACAACTTTAACTGTACCAACATTCACATCATGTGGGTATGTGAAGAAGCAAGCAAGAAATTGAAAACCTATTTGAAAAAAATGACAGAAAACTTCCCTAACTCGGTGAAAGAAATAGACATAAAAGTCCAGGAAGGGCAGAGTCCCAAACAAGATGAACCCAAAACAGCCCAAACCAAGATGCATCATAATTAAAATGTAGAAGGTTAAAGACAAAGAGAGAATCTTAATAGCAGCAAGACAAAAGCAGTTAGTTATCTGTAAGGGAGCTGATTTCTCAACTGAAACTTTGTAGGCCAGAAGAGATTGACAAGAAGTATTCAAAGTGATGAAAAGCAAGGACCTACAACCCAGATTACTCTACCCAGCAAAACTGTCATTCAGAATCAACGGACAAAGAGCTTCCTAGACAAAAAAAAAAGTTCATGACCACCAGACCAGTATTATATGAAATGTTACAGGGTCTTCTTTAAGAAGAAGAAAAAATATATAAAAATATGAACAACAAAATGGCAATAAATACATATCTATCAACAACTGAATCTAAAAACACAAATAAATGAACAAGCAGAACAGAAACAAACTCACAGATACAGAGAACATTTTGATGATTGCCAGATGGGAGGGAGTTTGGGGGAATGAGTTATTACAGAATAGTCATGAGGATGTAAAATATAGCATAGACAATAGTCATTAATATTCTAATAACTATGTATGGTGTTAGATGGGTACAAGACTTATCAGGATGATCGTTTAGTACGTTATGTAATGTCTGATCACTGGTGTACACCTGAAACTAATTTAATAATCTATGTCAACTATAATAGAAAAATAAAAATGATTTTCTAAAAAATCTTTACTGAGGGCCTACTAAACGGGCAACCATTCTCCCAAGTGTAGGAAATAGAACAAGCAAAAATGACCAAAAAATCCCTGCTCTCATGAGGTTTATATTCTAAGACAGACAAATAAATAAATATTGTTTTTATCAGATAAGTTTTTATTAAAAAAAATGAAGCAGGAAAGGGGAAGTGGAAGGATAGATTGTCTCACTGCTTATAGAATCATAAAGGGTTAGATTCTAGGCAAAGAGATGGCCCAAGAGTCCTGGACTTCTTATAATGACTGACATAAGCAGGGCTAAATGGCATAATAACAAGTCCTTGATGGTCTCACGGTGGTTAGTTATGGTAGTGATGCAAGTGTTGGGGAAGAATGCAGGCTAGGGACATTCCAGAGATGCAGAGTTTGGAGCCTCTCCTTGACACCTGTCAATGATGGCACAGAAGCCAGAGAGGGGTAGCTTTATCCACAGTACTTAGAGCTTTTCAACGCCCTCTTAACTCCTGTAGAGTGGTGGAAGCCATAAGAAGATTGGTGTTACATGAAAAAGTTAGTTCTCCAATTCCTACCAGTCAGTTAACTCTAAGTAGACAGAGCTTGTATCTTTACCACTATATTCCCAGAATCTAGAAAAGTACCTGGCACATAGCAGACACTGTATATATACTGTTGAAAGAATAAATGAATGAAGTATTGTATCTAAAGGCAAAATATCACTATATTATCAAGGTAGAGGTTTTAAAAGTTTTCATTTAAAAATTACCAAGTGGGGTGCACCACAAAACAGCTTTAATCATTTCTACATTAACTATTACATTATAAAGTCTTAAAGACAATCACATCTTGTAAATTTGCAGAATTTAAAATATATACTTAGAAACTTTTAAAATAAAAGTTATAATACATAACTGTAAGTTCAAAAATGTAGTCTTTTCAAGTTATTTTAGTATGTTGTTTACTGACATGTTTATTTAAAGAAACGGTAATATTTTATCCTTCAAAGTTCCTCAATATTTCTATTGTATCATCTTGCTATCATATTCAATGAAAAATATGTATATAATATTTTCAAGCAGTGATGTATAAACCAGTTTAACAAATGCCACTTGGATCCACTATTTAGCCCTCTGTGTGTAGATCACAGATAATCACTACTTTAAAGTAGTGGTCCCCAACCTTTTGACACCAGACACCAGTTTCACGGAAGGTAATTTTTCCATGGACCAGGGATGGGAGGGGGATGGCTTCGGGGTGACTTAAGCACACTACACTCAAGCTCACCTCCTGCTGTGTGGCCTGGTTCCTAACAGGCCACAGACAGATACAGGTCCACAGAGTGGGGGTTGGGGACCCCTGCTTCAAAGTACTGGGTTGGCCAAAAAGTTCATTTGGTTTTTTTCCATAAGAAGGCTCTAGTAGCGCTTAGTGGTCTTTAACTTCATTGGAAACAATTTTGTTAGACTGTATTGTGACAGTTGTCATATCAGTGTGCATTTAAAAAAAAACCTTATCAAAATTGGTGAATTTTTGTGTAGCTATTTTAATATTGAAGATGGGAAAAATATGCAACATTTTTGGCATATTATTTCAAGAAAGGTAGAAACACAACTGAAATGCAAAAAAAAAAAAAAGATTTGTGCAGTTTATGGAGAAGGTGCTGTGACTGATCAAACAGGTCAAAAGTGGTTTGTGAAGTTTCGTACTGGAGATGTCTTGCTGGACGATGCTCCATAGTCGGGTAGACGAGTTGCAGTTGAGAGTAATCAAATTGAGACATTAATTGAGAAAAATCAATGTTATACTATGTGGAAGATAGCTGACATACTCAAAATATGCAAGTCAATAGAAGTTATTTGTGAAAATTAAAAGTGTCTTATTTTACGGAAAAATTCACACAAACTTTTTGGCCAACCTAAAATAACTATCGTATATTTTTAACAACTGTACTTGATTGCTTTACAACCAAAATTTTTTCAATTACTTATATTCTAAAACTTAACTTGTAATGAATTGTTAAATGACAAAAAAAATACATACCTTTCTCTTACAAAATCTGCTAGTTCTTTCGTCGATATCTGTCCATGTTTCATATTATGGTAAAGGACATCAAAGCCACTATTTTTTTCCCCCTATAATTTAAAAAGATTTTTAGTGTAACAAAAAATAATAATAAAAGAACGAGAGAAACAAAGATCAAAATGACAAGAATAACCCTACATTAACTAATATTCAATTCTGACATTTAGGTGAGCTGTCTTTCCTAAATGTGACCACTGTTGCTCATGTATGACTTTAAACTGTATCAAAGAAATACTGTAAGGTTTCATAAAGTTTATAATTTATTACATATACAATCACATATATATATGCATACTCTATAATCATTCATAAGGGGTATATTAATGAAACTAAGTCTGAAATTTTAAGGAATAATATGCAGCATAATTTAGAAAAGATAAACATGGACCTCTTTAAATACATAACCAAAATACCAATTCAATTCCTTGAACATGCATTAAAGGATTCCTGATTATTTAACTCAACGACTTTCAACCGGCTTGCCATGACAAACTGGTAGTCCGCAAGAATTTTTAAAACATGCAATACCTGACTGTTTAGTCAGGGGCACTGACCTCTTTTCCCTTAGATTGTCAAATTAAAAAACTGACAAGAGCCAACACAACAATAGCCATCCAGCGTGAATAAATCAAAATTATACCTATTTTTTACTGGCAGGTCAGCAAAAAAATATATTGATATGCTACAAAATTTTAGTAATTAGTTTATGAGTGTCATGAGATGAAAAGGCTGAAAATTGCTGACTTAACTCAAAAGTCTGTGCTTTAAAATTACTAAGTCTTAACTTCTGAGTCAAGGCAACATATTACTAAGCATATAAGCATTGAATACTACAAGACATTTTATAATTGCTAATATATCTCTCAGTAAACTTAAGCAATTTGAGAAGTGAGAAAGCAGATAAAATTTTAACAAAAGAGCAGTAACAGTCTATTGGCTCACCCTCAACTAACGGGAAATTAACAGAACCAGACCACTAGATAGTACTACAAAACCTTTATACAACACTACAAAACCTTTACTGTTATTTAATCCAATAAATGCTAACTTAGCAAGTCATAACAAAAAAAAAATTGGAAACATCAATGTTACAGGTGAAATACTGGGTTGGCCAAAAAGTTCCTTTAGTTTTTTCTGTATCATGGCTCTAGTATCACTTAGTTGTCTTTAACTTCATTCGAAACAATTTTGTTAGATTGTATTGTGATGGCTGTCATATCAGCATTCATTTTTTTAAAATTTATCCAAATTGGTGAATTTTTGTGTAGCCATTTTAATATTGAAGATGAAAGAGGATATGCAACATTTTCAGCATATTATGTTTTATTATCTCAAGAAAGTAAAAACACAACTGAAACGCAATAAAAAGATTTGTGCGGTGTATGGAGAAGGTGCTATGACTGATCAAATGTGTCAAAAGTGGTTTGCAAAGTTTCTTGGTACTACTGACATTTTGGCCAAATAATTCTTTGCTGTGAGGCTGTCTTATGCACTGGAAGATGTTTAGCAGCACCCCTGGCCTCTACCCACTAGAAGCCAATAGCAGGAGATAGCTGACATACTCAAAATATCCAAATCAATAAAGTGATCAGTGAAAATGAGCAGTGTCTTTTATTTTATGGAAAAAACTAAATGGACTTTTTCGCCAACCCAATAAAAGGCTATCAATAAACCAAGGTCAACAACTCTCCTCAGTGAACAGTTTTATTCTTCTTCAAAGAAAATAAAATAATTGAGCACTGAATATATTTACTGGAAATAAAAAACAATACCGTAAGCCAAGTGTTAAACAACCTGAAACCTAATTTTTCCAAAGTTTATCGAAAACAGGAAACACAGAAACTTCCATGTGTTGTAGTGATCCCTAATGAACTTGTCAGCTAATATACCACGTAATTAGTTTTCCACACATACAACAAATTAAAATGTTTCATTTATGAGGAGATAATATAAATATCCTTAGCATTTTGAACATCCATTTCCATTTTTCAGAAATATAACATAAAACTACAGTCTCTTATGAATCCAAACACATCCATGTGGCTTCTACAATTTTTCACATTTAAGATAAAGAAAAAATTTATTATCTAACTTTAGTTTTTACTTCCCCTGGGTTTTTCACACAAATTTATTCCGGCCAAAGTAAGAACATTTTTTGAGGTAACCATCACCACTAGCTACAGCAAGCAAAATAACATCATTTTGCATTGCTATATGCAGATTACTAAATAAAACTACAGACAAATAATGGCAGGCCTGAAACCTCTGAGGGCTTCATTCCATTACTTGAATATAATATAGAAACTACAAATGATTAGATGATCCACCAACTCCAATAATATGAACCCTCAGAAAAACAAACCTAAAATCTAAAACCTTAAAATCCAAAGTCTATAGCGCTCATGCCCCAAAGTTCTCACCTGACAACACCTACTAGTTCTCATTTGCACATAATTCTAACAAGTCCAGGTTACCTGGGTTCCCAACGTGCATTATGCATAAAGGGCAAACTGGAAAAGAGCTGGGAGTGATGGGCTATGCAAACCAGTGCACAGACCATTAGGAAAAAATATATATTTACCAGGCTTACAAGGGAAAGAACAAAAAAAAAATATTTTTAAGGAGACAGGAACTTGGAGACCATCTTGTAATTAGTACAAGAAAGTCCTGAGAATGTTGTGTCACTGTTACAGTACTTTAAATATTAAGTAATCAAAAGATGAGGTTAAATTATATTCAGAAATCTGGGTTCTCATTAAGTTTTTGAAGGAGTAAGCTCTTTATTTGGGAAGTTCAGATATCCAAGCAGCATATTACTTAAAATTCCCAATACAAGGAATAAGGTGTATTAATTTGCTTACTATACAATATAATATTAAAATAGTAACAGTAACATAATATACCTTAGGGAAAAGTACCAGCTACTCCATCCCCCAAGTCTTCACTTGGAAAGTCCTCCTAATAAGGATGTGATGCAAAAGAAGCCTGCCTCGAAAGACACTACGGGCTAAACATAAACACCCTGCATGATTACCAACCCAACTGTCATTTCTACCTATTTGAGATTTATACATTTACTAATGTCAAAAAATGTAATGAGCCTGACTCTAGGCACCTTTTCCTTTTATAATTTCACAAACCTACTAACACAAATATTTATTAATTATAACTTTTTCTTCGGTACAAACAAAGCAAAAAATTTAATACCTCAAACCACTCTTAAAAAAATTCTAAGTCAAGGTGTCTAACAAAGAACCTAGGTTTTATTGTCACCTTATCAAAAACTTACTTTATAACCTTGATAAGCTGATGATGTATTGAATATACCTTTCACATACATGTACAAAATACAGTAGGAGACTGAGCAATATGGTCTAGACCTATTTGGCTTCGGTGTCACACAAAATATTCGAAATTCTGGGAAAATAGGAAGAGAGACCACTCTTGAAAGTTACGATCATAACTCATAATTCTGCCACCATTTTGAGACTACCCAGTACTTTTTAACTAAAAGCACTTCTATGCAATTTCTGTAACTTTTACAGTAGCCTTTATAGCAGATGGTTCTAATACAAAGAAAAGTAACACAGGAAAAATTTCTGGATTGCATATTCATTTCATTATACTAGACCTTGAAGTGGACATGTTCCTATTATTTTCAACACAAAAATATTTTTTCTTAACATATTCATTAACTCAAGCAAGCACAACTTTCTTTTCCTTGGCTAACTAAGAATACACAAATGTACAAATAACATGACAAGAGACCTTATTATCAAATAGAATTATGACTAAAGAAGTCTTCTGTTCTTCAATATTTTACTAAATCTGTGAATGTTCGGGACCTTTGACTCAGAAATTCCACTTTTAGAACTCTGTATCACCAACACACATACAAAAAAATATGCGGAAGAATACTCACTGCAGTGCTGTTCGTAAAGTTAAAAATCAGAAACTATTCAAAAACATCCACTAACATCACTGCTTAAATAAATGATAGTATATCCTACAATGAAATACTAGTGTTTTTAAAAGACTACAGCAGAAAAAACTTGCATATTTTAAGTATTAATTTTAAAAATCTACCCAGATATACTGTCAATAAAAAAACCCCCAACATACAACAGCCAAAAATAACCTATGTTGGGAACAACCTAAATGTCCATCAACTGGTAAACGGATTGACAAAAGGAGGTGTAGCCATAAATGTAGTACAATGCAGCCACAAAAAGGAACAAACACTGACACACCCTACTTTATGAACCTCATAAACATTTTACTAAGTGAAAGAAGCCAGACACAAGAGACCACATTTTGTATGATTGTATGAAATGTCCAGAATAGTGAAATCTACAGAGAAAGAAAGTAGATTAGTGGCTGCCTAGAACTAACGGTGAAAAAGAGAATTAACTGTATATGAGCATGAGGGATCTAATTATTAATTATTGGGAAGATAAAAATACTCTAAAACTGATTTATGGTGATGGTTGCAACACTCTGTAAAGTTACTAAAAACCATTAAACTGCACACTTAAAATGGGTAGACAAAAAAATATGCTTCGATAAGGTTGTTTAAAAAAAAAGAAAAAAAGAGAAGTTGGGAGATTCCCTTTTTCTCTTGGAGAACAGTTTTGCTTGGTTTTGTCTTGTCTTAACAAACTGGTTCTTGCTACCTCAATTTCTGGAGGTTGGTATCTTCCTAATAAGAAAAATATATTTTTAATTTGAAATAATTATAGATTTATAGGAAACTGCTGAAAAATATACATGGAGGTTCCATATATAAGCAAGATTTTTTTTTTTAGTTGAATGGTCAAATCATATTTACTTAGAAAGGTCAGCCCTCCCTAACAGTTGGATATGGTTGCTATTTATGTTCATTGGTAGCAGATGACTGCAACATTCATAATGGCCCATTCTTCCATGGAGGCCTGATTTTTTTTTAAGGTAAAAAAATTAAACTGAATTGAATTATAAAGGAAAGTGGAAAACAGAAACCTAGTAGGATTTCATTTTCACTGAAAAAAATAACATGTTGCATATGTATGTAGACAAAAAGAATCTGAAGGCATATACAGCAAACTATTGACAGCAAATTACTTCTGGGAAGTGGAATGATGAGTACAGAATAACTTTCCAATGAAAAAATTAATAATAAGTAAGCCAAGTCTTCAATATAGACATAACAGAGTTAAGAGCTATCATAAAAAAGCAGTTTTAAAATGCAATTTTCTCCCAAATATACTATAACTGTTGATATAAAATCTTGCTTATCAATGGCTGTTTATTCCCCTGTTCAAATTTTTAAATTACTCTTTTTTACAACAGTTTTATTGAGATATAATTCACACACTATACAATTCACCCATTTAAAATGTACATTGTAATAATTTTTTGGATATTTACAGTTGTGCAACCATCACCATAATCAATGTAACATTATTGTCACCCACCAAAAACAAAAACAAAAAAACCATAACCAAATACAGGCAAACCTCAGAGACACTGCGTGTTCAGTTCCAGACCACCGTAACAATGTGAGTGTGACAAAAAAGCAAGTCGTAAGCTTTTTTGGAGGGTTTTGTCTTCAATTTATAAAAAACACATCTGTGGAGCACAATAAAGCAAAGCACAAAATGAGGGACACCTGTAGCTAGACTTTCAAAAGTAGGTATTTACTAATCAGTGATGAGCTTCTTTACAGCTGGCTATTCATCAGTTTAATCGACACAAGTAAATACATATGTTCCCAAAGAAATCTGACCAAGAATGTTTATAGCGGCATTACTCATAAGAACCAAAGGGTGGAAACAACCCAAAAGTCCATCACCTGACAAAATGATAAATGAAATGTGATATACCCATGCACTAGAACATATTCAGCCATAAAAGAAGTAAAGCACTGATATATGCAACAATATTGATTAACCTTGAAAACATTATGCTAAGACAAAGCCAATCACAAAAGACCACATACTATTCGATGATTCCATTCATATTAAAGTCTAGAATACAAAAATAAAGACAGAAAGTAGATTAGTGGGTTGCTTGGGGGGTGGGTGGTAATGTAGGGGATTATAAAAGGTACAGAGTTTCTTTTTGAGGTAATGAAAATGTTTTTAAATTGACTGTGATGATGATTCCAAGTATTATCACAACTGACTGTGAATATTATTACCCAAACCACTGAACTGTAGGCTTTAAATGACTCACCCATATGGTATGGTATGGTACAGTATAGTATAGTATGGACAATATAGCTCAATAACATTGTCCAAAAAGTTCAGTACAAAATATTTTTATCCTTTTTAATCAATAGATTTTTGCAGAGAAATTTTCAGTATTAACTGACAAAACCAGCTATTGACACTACTGCTGGCCCAAAGAGGACAACTGCTATGAAGGTTTGCGCTAAAATAGGATTTTTTATCTGCTAATCGTAATGTACTTTACAAAGAGGTATGACTTTCAGAGAACATCAATTGATGTTATAATTCAATAAAAATAAGTGTTAAAAATCTTTGTATTATTATTCCTAGGATAAAGTAGAAAAAAAAGTTTTATTATCCTCCAAAAAACGAAAGTCCAGAATCATACAGGTCTTTTAAAAACTTCTCAGTTCCTACTGTTTCCTCTTACCACTCTAATTTAACTAAGATGACTGCAGTTTGATGTGTATCAGTCCAGATTCCTTTTTGAATACATACAATAACATACTACTTTTTAATATGAAAATGAGGTTTACTATGCATATTGTCTTGCACTTAAATTAGCAACTGAAGTGAAATTTAGCAAAAAAGATAAGTTATAAATAAGGTCACCAAGTCACTAAAAATGCTCATATTTTTTCCTAGTCTAATGTAATCTACAACTAAGATATCCTTGAAATTTCAAATTTAAAGTTTAAATTAGTCATCAAACTTATTTTGGAAATCCAAAGGCATCTTTTTCTGGCTGATTTTATAACTTCATACAGAAAATTTCTTAAATAGATTATAAAATACAATATAACATATTTCCATTTGAAAAAAAATGCGTACCTCCTTTAACAAGGCTATGAAATTTCTATTTTAACTAAAATGGAACTCACTTAGGTTTTAACAGCCACAAAAGTAACAGTAGAAAAGCACAAAGCTATAAACCCCATAGATTTTAGTTAATGGTCTGAAACTTCTCTTTCAAAGGCAACAGTAAATTAAATACTTCAATTTTTGAGTCCAGAAGATAAGAATATAGACTGTATGAATTAAGAAGTTGATTTTACCTTTCCAACTAAAATACGTATTTTCGGAGGGGGAAGAGAAAAGGTCAGGAGGTGCTGTCCTCTGAACAATAACATGCCTAACCTTCCTTTGAACTCCAGGCATTTTCATAAATAAATAAGCAAACAAACATCACTTCCTACCTTTCTACATTCCCCTTTTACTTTAGCTCTTACCAACATATATTAGAAAACCTTGGACAAATCAATGCAAAGTATAACATTAATACATGTCTGACGTAGTCTTACCTTATCTGCTTTCTCTGAAAAACAAAACATTTAACTAAAGATACATTTAATTCTAAAGATACTTTTATTGTCTTTGAAGAATGGCCTCTCTGGCAAAGAATCTCTTAAACACTTTTGATGGGAATTCAACAAACATGTAATGACAGCCATCCAGTGCCTTTTTGCCTTGAAAACTGCTGGAAAAAAAGAATAAAATATATGGAAGCAGTTTTTCACACATGATCACTGAAACTATTCTGCAGAACTATTGACAAAATACTGCTAAAGCAAAATAGTCATTAAAATATGTGGAATGAGCAGTTCTCAGCAGTCAAAACTACTCAACGCAGGTACAAATTTACTCAAACCTTTGTCAATAGACTGAAGGAAATAAATCTTATCACATTAAAAAACTGTTTTCCCACCTGTCAGATACTACTCCCTGATCTTTTTCATTATAACTCACCTCTTTAAATTCTTTAAGTTAAATCCTAAAAGCCATCTAAATAGATATTACATATGGATTCAACAAAAAGAGCAGTTGTTTTTTTCATTTTTATATCTTTCAAATTTTCTGTAACCCTTACATGAATGTAATTTTCATTACTTTCAAAATGAAAATAATAAAACTTCACAATTTCAGCTTTCTCAAAAACTCTTCAATCTATGCTTACAAAAAACACAGAAGGCTGCCTCTTAAACTGGCATATTGTATATATCAATACCTAAATCTCCAGCCCTTATAATTTATAAATGTAATAAAACTAGAAATAACCTATCTATCCAAATGGGGGGATGGTTAAAAAAAATTTGGCCTCTCTATTCCATGGAAACATACGTAGTCACTGAAAATATTTTCAAGAATACTTAGTCACATGAGAAAAATGCTTGATGATAATAACACTTGAAAACTCTAGATACAAAACTACATAATAGAACCCCCATTTTAAAATTTTCATTTCTAAGGATCTCAGAGGATAGAGGAAAAGGCTACAGTAATTTTTACTTTCTTCTCTATTCTTCTGTGTTTTACCTACTACATCATGATGGTTATAATTAAAAGGGAAAACCATCTTCACTGGCTGTTATTTCACCCAATCAGAAACTAACACTTGTTAGTTTTAAGGCCCCAACTGGCTTTACTTATATTGTGCTTTCCTATCTTTTCCCTAAAGTCAACCAAACATGCTATTCAATATCTTCCATAACTTTTACTCCTCCAATCCATCAAGGAATTGTATAAGCCCGATGGAACTGATGGAATTATGTGCCTCATCTTCATCACACAGTTCACTAATCATTTCCCAATTTAATCCTCGCAAACTCTGGTCATTCCAGCAACATTCTCTAGCATCTTCATCAGCAGATATAACTATACATCTCAGTTGCTGTTGCACTGTTTTTGTTTCTCCCCACATCTGACCAATTTATGCTAACCTCTGTGGACCCAATTATTACTAAAATTCTTCTAACTCTAATATTCTTTAATTTTTCCACACTAGGTAAATTGAAAGCCAAGCCCTATTTCCCTTTTTAAGTCTGCATGACACTGTATTTCTACACTGGATTTTCTGACACTGGATTTCTTAAGATTGTTCTAGAATTATGAAATCAGGATGGATAATCTCAAAAGATACCCCGACTCAAAAAACAAAAACAAAAACCCTACTTCCAAAGGTCTTATGCTAGCCAAATATGCAGGATAATACAAAGTATACCTGTTCTCCCATGCCTTTGCCTAAATAATTTCTTCGGAAAGGATTAGAGCACTTAGGATTTAGTGTGTAGGACTAGAAAATAAACCAGACAGTGAATTTTTATCCTTTCTAAGTCAATGTTCTAAAATCCTTCCCTGAACTGAATTTATGCAGACTAAATCAGTAACAATTTCCCACTTTCCAACGCCTTCTAGATTAAGGCAAAAATACAAAACAATCTTCCCTCCACCCCAACCCCCACCAAAAAGTCTAAGGACCTGGCAATAAAATTTAGTGCCTTCTAAAATACTATAATTTTATAATGTCTACCTGTCAAATCTACTTGAGCCTAGTTAGATAAATCTGTAGTTTGCATTTTCATAGCCTGTTAAAAATGAAAACAATTTGGGCATGGCTAACTGGCTAACAGTTATACAATAATATATTTTAACTTAGTGGATGTTATTTGCTTATATACACATAGGTTATCTCTGGCAATCTATATGAGAAACTGGTAACTGAGAAAGCGATTGCCTTTGAGGAGATCTTGATGGCTGGAGAAAAGAAAGGAGATTTTACACTGTATTTACTCCCTTTTATACCTTTTGAATACTGAATCATGTAAATTTGATAAATCTATTAATGTATATATTTAAATATACATACAAATACAATTTTTAAATTTTAGTATATCTTCTGATGGGATCATATCCTAAGCAGGTACCCCAAACTACAATATCTGGAAATTTCAAGTAATAGAAAGTCTATATTCTGGGTTCTATAGTCAGTTCAACTAATTCTCTAAAGACATATATTTTTAAATTATCATATTATTAAATAACCCCAAATAAAGTATGTATGTGTGTGTATGTGGTTGTTAGTCTCATCTAAGACACTAAATTAATATTAAATAATCAAGCAAAAATACAACAATGTTTCGTGTTCAATGTCCTATTAATAGCAATTCCAGGGTTTTAAAAAACCTCTCAGTTCACTTGTATAATCACAGATCAAATTTGGGATATATAACCAAGTGCTCCAATTTTATTTTAAGTATAACAATACCAGTGAAATCAACAAAAAAATGGAATGAAATTCTTGCACTAGTTAATCAGTAAAAGAAATAAGGAAAAGAAATAAGGAAAAATTTCCGGATTAAAATTCCTAAGATAACTGTTGTTCATTCTTGATGTGCTGACTAGAAATATCTTTGGAAAAATTTACCTAACTAAAAATGTCAGTTTATTACAATGTGATATATGCTAAAAAATACTTGGTGTCTTTGGAAAAAATGCCTCAAAATGAGATTTCTAAGCTATCTAATCAAGCATGTCATGCTTACTTATTCTCCCCCTTCAATAATTATCACCTATGAAATCCATTCCTTAAAAAAAAATTTTAACTCCTGAATTTAATAATCTGAACTTATACAAAACATAAAGCTATTTTAATACTTATGGTGCAATGTTCACATAGAGAATCTCAGAAGTATTACTAACTAGTACTCAACTCTTAGGAGAATGGAGCAGCACACAGAGATACTTCCTCACTGTAGTAATTGTTATCTTTTTAAAGTTATATAATCTTTTGACGGGCCAAAATTTGTTTTTACATATTAAAGGCAATGGTGTGGTGTCTACTATTAAGATTTTTGCTGTCCTGCCCTAACCGGGTAGCTCAGTTGGTTAGAGCATTGTCCTGATATACCATGGTTAGGGGTTCCATCCATCACGGCACATACAAGAATCAACCAATGAATGCTTAAATATGTGGAACAACAAATCTCTCTCTCTTCCCCCACACCTCTCTCTCAAATCAATAAATAAAAACTTAAAAGATTTTTGTAGTCCAATTTTAATAGAAAAGAAAAACATTTTTAGCTTGATCATCAATGGCATTTATCCTTCGTGGCAAAAACTGACTTATCAGCAACAAAACACCTGTAGTTTATGAAGTTCAAATATTGAATACATTTATCTCTTCTTTACTTAATACTATATAAGTAGAAGAATCTGTAACACAGCATAGTTTTAGTTTTAAAAAATTGTATTTTAGAGAAAAACGCAGGATGTACTGCTTTCGAAAGAGCTTGAAGAGAGTTTGAATCATTTAAATTTTCCTCTAATAAAATGCCACAACAAAAGGTTTGTCTTTTTGCATGTAGGAGAAAAAAACAATAGGTTGTTTGGTTACAAACCTAAAACTTTAAAGGTTCCCATTATCTCACTCTGGCAAGTTTTATTTTGTTCTTACAGTGCCACTTAAAACATTCAAGGAGAAAAGTGAAATTAGTTGCAAGTTGTCTATTTTAAGAAATTATATTATAAGTGATCCTAAGACATGAAAATTTTTAAGTTGTTTTAAACAGACAACTATCAAATTCTCAGAAGTTATTTGGTTCCTAGACTTCCCCAGTTCATTTAACCCTCCTTCAGAGCTTTTTAAACTCTAATCAATTAGAGCTTTTGGCCCCAATACCAGTCTTGGAAGTAAAATAAAATGCAGTCTATTTTAACTATTTGTACTCAATAGTGAAGTGAAGGCAAAGACTGAAACATAAATTAGACTTGGGATTCACTGTAGATTTCAGATAGCCAAATTTATTCCTCTATTAAGAGGGACTAAAAAAGGTACATACACAAAACTTGTACAAAAATGTTTATAGAAGCATTATTCATAATAGCCAAAAATATCAAACAATGCTACGTTCTTAAGCTCAGTTAACAGAAAACAAAAGATAACTTTAAAATGCTAGTAAGTTAAACTTCCAAAACACATTCATGCATCAAAAAAGTATGCAAAACAGCTATAGCTGTGTAGCTCAGTTGGTTAGTGTTATCCAGATACATCAAGGTTGAGGGTTCGATCCCCAGTCAGAGAACATACAAGAAACAACCAATGAATGCATAAGTGGAACAACAAAATCAATGTCTGTCTGTCTCAAATCAATAAACAAAAATTTTAAAATATTTTTTAAAAATATGCAAAACATTTTATAGCCCTGGCTGATGTGGCTCAGTGGACTGAATGCAGGCCTGCAAACCAAAGGGTCGCAGGTTCAATTCTCAGTCTAGGTCATGTGCTGGGTCCCCTGTAGCGGGGATGAAAAAGGCAACCATACATTGATGTTTCTCTCCCTCTCTTTCTCCCTCCCTTCCCCTATCTCCAAAAATAAATGAATAAAATCTTTAAATAAAATAAAATAAAAGTGTTATAAATTGCCATTGTAAAACCTAAAGTCTGGCACAGGCTGATAGGCTAAACCAAAAATTCAATGGAAATACAAGGGACCCAGAATAGCCAAACTAACCTTAAAAAAAATGACAAAGTCGGAGCACTCATACTCCTGATCCCAAACTTACTACAAAGCTACAGTAATCAAAACAGTGTGGTACTAGCATAAGGATAAACAATGGAATACAACTATAAATCCAGAAATAAACCCATACATCTACAGTCAACTGATTTTCAGCAAGGATACCAAGACTATTCAAATGAAGAAAGAAGACCCTTTTCAACAAATGGTGCTGGAACTTTTCATATGCAAAAGAATGAAATTTTATCTCTTCTTCACACCACACACAAAAATTAACTTCAACTGGATCATAGGCGTAAATGTAAGAGCTAAAGCTATAAAATCCACAGAAGAAAACAATAGAAGTAAATCTTCGAGACCTTGGGAACTTGCTCCTCAGCATATCTTGTCAGTTTGGCTGAAATAAACTCTTATAAAAATCCTCCCCCGCAAAAAAACCTCTGTGACCTTGGTCTAGGAGAGACTTCTTAGATAAATAACAAAAGCATAACAGAAAAATCAGATAAATTGGATTGCAACAAGACTTCATCAAAATTGAAAACATTTGTACTTCAAAGTACACCATCAAGAAAGTGAAAAAGATAACCCACAGAATGAGAGAAAATGTTTACAAAGTCATATATCTGATGAGACATGTACCCAGAATATCAAAAGAACTTTAAAACTCAGTAATAAGACAAACCAATCTAAAAGTGGGCAATGAATCTAAACAGATATTTTGCCAAAGAAAATACATAAATGGGCAATAAACACATGAAAAGATGTTTAACATCATTAGCCACAACAGAAATGCAAATCAAAACCACAATGAGATCCTACTTCATACCCATCCACTGTATACCAATCAGTGTGGCTCAGGTGGTTGGGCACTGTTCTGCAAAGCAGAGGGTTGCCAGTTCAATTCTGGTCAGGGCACATGCCTGGGTTGCAGGTTCATCCGGGGTCTGGGCGTGAACAAGGGGCAAATGAACATTTCTCTCTTACATGGATGTTTCTATCCCACTCTTTCTCCCTACCTTTCCCTCTCTCTAAAAATAAATAAAATCTTAAAAAAAAAAAAAGAAAGAAAAGACAGATAACAAGAAGTGTTGTCCAGCGTGTGGAAAAACTGGAATCCTCAGACACTGACAGTGGAATTATAAAATGGTTCTGCCATTCTGAAAAACAGTTTGGTGGTTCCTTGAAATGTTAAACAGAGAATTACCATATGACCCAGCAACTCCATTCCCAAAAGAAATGAAGATATGTGCACAAGAAAACTTGTACAAAAATGATCATAGCAGCATTATTCATAATAGCCAAAAAGAGGAAACCAGTAAATGTCCATTACCGGATAAAAAAAATGTTGTGTGTACACACACACACACACATACACACAATGGAATGCTTAGTCATAAAACTGAATTAAGTACCGATACAAGCATGTTACATCCTGAAGACTGGAAACATGCTAAGTGAAAGAAGCCAGTCACAAAGGACCACATACATGATCCCATTTATTTAATATGTTCAGAATAGACAAATCTACAGAGGCAGAAATCTATAGATGAGTTGCCTAGGGCTGAGGCAGGAGGGAAACGGGAAGTAACTGCTAATATTCCTTCTGAGGTGCTAAAATTGTTCTAAAATTGACTGTGGTTATGTCTGCACAATTCTGTGAACATACAAAATAATCCTTGAATTGTACACTTAAATGGGAGTACTGTATGGTATATGAATTGTACCTCGATAAAGCTGGCTTTTTTAAAAAAAGAAAAACCTAATGTATTTATGTTGCCTGTGGAAAACAAGGAACAGACAAGACAACTGTGAACTAATTTGATTACTACAAGTTCATGCTTGAGACACTTAAAAATAAGAATTTAAGGCACAACCCTATGCACTGAAAGATTACTCCTTTAAATATTTCTAAACCTTAAAATGGAATGTAGTACTTGTAACTGTCAGGGCATAAAATGAGATTCATCCAAGATACTTGAGTAAATATATTACTTTCCTGTACAAGGCTGAACTGTACTTCCCATGACAATAAACAATAACTACAGCAAAACACCACAGGGAGAGTGAGAAGTCATTCCCAAAGAAGAACCTAATACTAAGTTAAGAGGAGGGGTGTGGAAAGAATGAGGAAGGGGAAGGCGCACAGGGACAAGGGGAAGTCTCGGTGCACTTAAGCCCCAAGAATCGAGTTACATTAAATTCAACTTTTATACGCTTTGTGAACAGGCCCAGAGGCAAAGTCCTGGGCACAGACCTACGAGCCGAACTGCGAAGCCGAGAGGAAGTGCTGATCCGGCCCCGGCACGGGATTTAGTGTGAAAATGGTGGGGGGCAAAAGGGCTCAGACGGGGGGCAGCCGCGCGGGAGGGAGGCGAGCCCCCTCCACCTGGCTGGGGCCCGCGCTCGCCGACGGCGCGTAGCTGGGGGCGGCCGCGCCGCGGGCCCGTCGTGCGCGTCCAGCCGCCGAGCACGCCCGGCGCCCGGAGCCTCAGCGGCCGGATCCCGTCTCCCGCCCCATTCGCGCTTTGTCCCAGCGCGGGCGGCGGGCGGTCCTCAGCCTCCCCGCCGCGGGTTGAGGGGCCACGCTGCCAGCCCCCGTACCCCGCAGGGGCTGCGAGCCTGCGAGTCCGGGCGGCCGCCGACCCGTCGCCCCCTAGGCTTTATCCAGGCGGAACCCAGCAGGCGGCGGTCCGAGGACGCTCACCCTGTCCGCGGAGACGCTGCCGCTACGGTCCCAAGCACAGAAAGCCTTGGACTCCGAAACCCACGCAATTTCTAATATCCTCCTCTTACCCAAAAATTCTCGACGAAATGCGCCATGACCATCGTGCCGCCGCCGCGCCGGGTTCTGCGTCCGCGCCCGCCCGCCGCTGTGTAAACACCGGCCCGGCCCCCACGGCGCCCCCGCCTTCCACCGCCACCGCCTTCTTCCCAGAGTCCAGCCCGTACCCTCCAGGGCGCATGCGCCACCTAGCGGCTGCGACGAGGGGACGAACACTTGAAGCCGCCTGGTGTGCGCATGCGCCTGAGGTCCCATTCCCGGGTTTTACTGGCCTTTTTCTGTCTCCCTAGCGCGGGCGGGGCTAAATTGAGTATTCACTTGGGAATGGTGGAGAACCGGATCCCTGAGGAGTCATCGAGAAGACTGTCCACACCCTCTGTGGTGAGACGGGTACTGGACGCTAAGGGACTGAGCTAAGGGAGTGGCCAGCTAGCGGCAGTTGAGCCCATAGCTTGGCTGCCAGCTCAGTTCCTTCTCACAAGACTCGCTTCCCCCGCCTTCGAGGATCCGAATGGATCCTGAGGCTGGGCAAGCTGGGATAGGGGAAACTTGGCCGCTGGCCACTTGGAGGAGTCTCTGAGAAACCTTTGGTCAACAGGGTGCTTTTCCTTGACAGGGCACTAAGAACCAAAACAAAACTCTCCGAGGCCGGAAAAGGAGGAAACGCCCAGTGTCGCCAGATTGCCACTGGAGCGGCGCAAGACCCAGGCACCGAGTCCGTGACCTCTAGCACGCCCGGCGCAAACTAGCCAGGACGGCTGACAGCAGGAACAGGACCCGAAACGAACAAATTTCCCTGACCCAGGCAGGTTTTTCTTTTTAAAAGTCTCATCCAGGACTTGTTCGTCTAAGTCCATGGTTCTCTTAGCAACTTTAACATTTTGGAAAAAGAAACAAGTTTGAACATGCCTCAGCATAACAGAAAAATTAAATCCCCTTCCCATGCCTTGTTTTCCCAAAAGTTAAGCGAAAAGAATTAAGCCCTTGAACGGAGGTCTCAAGTTCACCGTCACCAGGTCAGCAGGTCTTGAAGCCAAGCCCTCAAAGAGATTTAGTGTAGCGTTAACTGTACAAACACGTTACACCTCCTCAGATCTTGTGACTTCAGACATAATAAACAACACTGTTTCTTCACTGAAATTTATTTACATCCTCAAAAGTAAAAGAAAGCCATATGGTACCTTTCACATGGATGAAACTGGAAAGTGTTGAATTGGGACTAATTGGGTAATGATATTGTCGTATTTTTTTAAGAATATCTTTTAGATATACATATAGGATATAATGATAAGACATCTAGAATTTTCTTAAAAGTTCATTGAGGGAGGGGGGATGAATAGGAGTACAAATGGAACAAGATTGACCATGAGTTGTCCATTGTTGAAGCTAGGTAATGGAAACGTGGTGGTTCACTATACTATTCTCTTTTTGTATAAATGTTTACTATTTCTTTCCTATAGAAAGTCTTCGTAACATTGTCATTAACACCTAACTTTTGGGAAAGTCACACTTGGAAATATGTTACCATTCTCTAAGTCATTAGTCTAGTATTGTCTTTTATGATGCTGGAAAAATTGTGGAAAAAAATACAACCATCTAGATCTCCATGCAAATGAGATTGGCACTAAATTCCCAGTATCACAAAGCACTAACATTCTTAGAGCTGGGCAGGAAACGCCCCTGTCCTGGACCCCGTGCTTTCAAAGACCTTACCTATCACAAACGCACACATTAATTTATTTTAAAAACATAGAGGTGCCTCTGCCACTCCTGCTCTAATGTGGAACACTGTCCTACAATCATAAATGCCCTCTCCCATGGCCGACACTACTTGGCCCCAGGGGAAAACTTCGTATCTCTTGCCCCCATGTCTTTAAACAGAAAGTGGACTCCAAATGCAGTGAAAATTTCTGGATAACATAGCTGCCCGTTTCAGAAATAGTCTGCTGTGAAATTCAGTCAGAATTTGAGAAGCAGAAGAGTTTAGGTTAAAAAAAAAAAAAAAAAAAAAAAAGGACAAACAGTTAACTTGTGGAATCCTCTCTCAGCTTGAATGCAATAGATTCTTGAAAAGTGTTGTTTTGCATAACAAAGTGGTGTCAAGCACAAATTTTCCTTCTCTTGGTGTTCCCATTTGTGCTACCAACACTGACAATTTAACACAGTACATATTCAAACAGTTGCACACAATACGCTGGCCTCCATTGTACTCTTACCTCTGATTTTATAAATATTACAGGGAGGCCTGCCACAAAGATAAATATCCTTTTGGTTATTTTGGTTATTTACAAGGTTTATTAGGGTCAACACCCCATTTGCTATAATTGACTGGTATTTAAATTGTGGGACTTTATATTAAATGGTGATTAAGTTTTCTAAATTTCAGGCAGAAAGTTGTAGTAGAAGAATGTGAGTAGTATCACCCACCTCCTGTCCTCTCAAGTGAGGTTTCCAGGGATGCACATATACTCTGGCAGAACACAGATAAGGTCCTAAGTGGGGAGCTCATTCATATGCACTGAAGTATTTGTGCCACACACAATTACCCTTGCTTATCCAAAGAGACTCTGAAATTATTAAAAACTGACATAGATAACAGCAATGTTCCTTCCCCTCACTGCCTATAATACTGCCTGTAATACTGCACTGAATACTCACTTACTAAATGTTCAGTGAAAGAATGGATGAGTGACTGGGCCTATTACAGAAATTCCAGGTGCATGAGACTTTGGATATGCAATAAATCCATTCTTCTTTTACTCATACTATTAATTGTTGCTAGATCGTAGAACCTATAATAAAAGTTATTATTTAAGTTCTACTTGATTTAATTTTCTCACATGACTTTAAATATTTTCAAAAGAGTTCTTTTGGGTTTGAGTATACTTTCGAAAGGATAAGCTGCCTTTTATAATAAAACTAAAATAAAACTAAAATAATAATGTTCAAGATTGGCTCTAGCAGATCTTCTGTTAGAAGGGACCCCTAAAACAATTTAGTTTTCAAATTTTGGGTGCATCCACCATCAGATTCATCTCCCTCTTAGGATCTCTCCCTAATTATACCTGCCGTCAACATGTTGGCTTCCAGAGGATGCTGTTGGTCTCTATTAAACTGTGGCCCAAGCATGCGTGTTACAGCCAAAATCATACCTGGACTGCTGAAATATAACTTGATAAGTGGTAGCAAGTAAGAAGAGAAATTAACACAAAATAATCTAAATCAGCCCCGGCTGGTATGACTCAGTGGACTGAGTGCCGGCCTGCAGACTGAAAGGTTGCTGGTTCAATTCCCAGTCAGGGCACGTGCCTGGGTTGTGGGCCAGGTCCCCAGGTGGGGGCCGTTCAAGAGGCAACCAATCCAGGTATCTCTCACACATTGTTGTTTCTCTCCCTCTCTTTCTCCCTCCCTTCCCCTTTCTCTAAAAATAAATAAATAAAATCTTTTAACAAATAATTTAAATCTAAATTCTCTATTTTACAAAATATGGATTCTCTCCAAGATTTGAGGGGAAGGCACCCAGAGAACTTTCCCCTTTTCATTCCTTAGTTCATCTTCTATTTGCAATCCTGGGTTTAGCTCACAGCATATTAACGACCATTTAGTTGCAAAGGTCATTTTCTCATTTATTAAAAACTAGTTCTATTCCAGGAAAGTTGGCAAAAAGTAAAACTTTTTTAAAAAATTTCAATATAATTTTGAATTTTTTAAATATAATTTTGCTAATATACCTCCTACTTGTTTCCAAGATGAACATGGCAGAAGAGAAGCTGTTATAAATCTCTCCTTTTTACCTGCTAATTTTTTCAAGGGGAAGCATCCTGTGTCAGATGCAGTAGTCCTTCTCTGTACTCATCTTACACTTGAAAACAACAAGTGGCAAAAGAGCTGAGCTCCATTGAAAGGCGGAAGAGAAATAGGCAGATCCCTGAAGTCTGTTGTTCTCTTGTTTTTCCCTACTCAATAGCAGCACATTGAAAACAAAAGCTTTATGCAAAACAGAAAGGAAAGCAAAAGTTTTGCAGGTGGTATACAGGCAGGCAAGGAGATAGGAACAAATTAATCAAACTGCAGAATGAAGCTAAATACCACCCTCCACACACTCTTCTCAGTTCAGAGCAGCTTGCTAGGCATACCTTTCTTCTCCCTGCGTGCACCTGGGATTGACTGTGTGTTCCCTGGTGTGGCATCCTTTCTTCCTCCAGAATGCGATGTACTTTACCAGTGATTCTCTTACCTTTCTGTCCGTGGAAGAAGCACAAACACACCTACAAATGTTCAGGGGGGTTACATTGCTAGTGACCACAGGGAATCCAAGAGGGATCTCAGAAATAAGAAAAGAGAAATTGCTAAATTACAGAAAGTCATAAAGATGATGATAATGTAAAAATATACAAAAATGTTTGCCATTAATATTAAATGGAAAGGCAGAAGATGACATGGAAAACATATTAAAAATACATTATGTAAAAATATGAATGTAAATAGTGAAAAAAATTAAAAACATGGAAAAAATGCATATGTGTTAGGGTAGTGAGATTATGACAATTATAAATATTTAAAATTTATTTTAATGTAATAACATAGTGAGATTTAGAGAGAAACTGTTTTTTGTCTTTGTTTGAATGTAGATGTAACTGAGCCAAATCTTCTTAAGACTTTCATTAACTCCTCTCTTTCATTTATTGAGGCAATAGGCAATTATTGACCCCTTAATGTAATGAAAAAACTGTCTCTGCTCTTAAGAAATTAAAACTCTAATATAGACCCATAATGAAGAAGACAATAGAGATGATAATTACAAAATAATGTGCCTACAAGAATACCTGGCATACAGTTAGTGACCAATAAATGTTTATTAAATGCAAAAAGTGAATGAATCACTGTTTGATCTGAAGGATAACCTCAACTTCAAAGAATCAGTTTGTGTTCTTTCCTTTTTTAAAAAAAGATTTTATTTATTTATTTTTAGAGAGAAGGAGAGGGAGGGAGAGAGGGAGAGAGCCCTCAATGTGTAGTTGCTTTTCATGTACCCCCTACTAGGGACCTGGCCTGCAACCCAAGAATGTACCCCAAATGGGAATCGAACCAGCAACCCTACTTTCCTTCCTTCCTTCCTTCCTTCCTTCCTCACTCCCTCCCTCCCTGCCTCCCTCCCTCCCTCTCTCTCTTTCTTTCTCTCTCTCTTTTTTTTTTTTACAGGGAATTACCCTGGATTCACTGGGAGTTTCTTCCATTGGTACAGTGATTTGGGAGTCCATGAGGTATAGTGGAGTCCAGAGCAATTTCTGAAACTCAGTGCTAGTTATAGGAACAGCTACCTCCCTAGGATGATCAATTAATTGAAAAAAATAACTACAATTGCATGTGTTATTTTAGTTCTGCATGGTAGAAGCTCCTTTTATGTATTATCTCACTGAGTTCTCACATCAGTCCTATGAGGTCACTACTATTATTATAACAATTTTTACAGATGAGAAAATATGCTCCAGGAGATTAAATAAATTGCCAAGGTCACACAACTAGTAATTGGCAACTACTGCTAACTTGTGGTAAACATTAACAGGGTTAAAGGACCATTAACAAAGGCATGAAGAAAATGTTACAAAGGAAGGTATGTGAGGTCTCCAGCAAGAGAACAGGTCAAAAGAAAATGAGAGTCAAGGATGAAAATTAGACTCATCCACCCAGAGCTGTTATTTATGTTGTATTTTTTCTTTTCTTTTCTTTCTTTTTTTTTTTTAAACTCATGGCCTGGTGTTCATCAGTTGCCACATTCTTTTGTAAAGAAGTCCCTTCCTTGGTTATTGACTCTGTAAGCCAGGTGCTATAAATGCATATGAATGCTAACTAATAAAGATCCCATAAAAATTTCAAGCAAATTTAGTTACATTATTGTTGTAAAAAGTCTTTTCATTCCTTGTTGCCAGTCTGAAACAAGCTAGAAATATAACTATCCAAAAACAGAGATTCTCATCAAAATCTAGGGCTGTCTCACCCTAAACAGGACATCTGGACATTGTATTAAAAACCAGTTCCTTGTGGACACAGACAGCAATGTGGTGGTTGCCACAGGGAAGGGGGCGGAGGGGACGGGGGTGACAGGGGCTTAATATATGGTGACAGAAGATGGTTTGACTTTGCATGGTGGGCACGCAGTGCAATAAACAGATCTACTATCATAGAAACATACACTTGCAATCTATATGATCCTATGAACCAATGTCACCCCAATAAATGTAATACAAATTTTATATTTTTAAATTTTTTTATTGTTGTTCAATTACAATTGTCCCCATTTCCCCCCATTGCTCTTGTAAATTTAATAATTTTTTTAAAAAATAGTCCTTTTTTAAAGACAGAAGGAAACAAACAACAATATCAGCCTATAGACATGACTACAATGTTCTCCATCAAAATCTGTAAAAAAAGACGACTAAATTCCGATGAACTATTTTCAGAGAGTCAACTGGACTAGGCTAAAACAGCCATCTCCAAGGCCTTACAACTCCGTGGGATGACTTCTGTCTTTTTTTAAAAGATTTCATTTATTTATTTTCAGAGAGAGGGGAAGAGAGGGAGGAGGAGAAGAGGAGAAACATCAATAGGTTGCTTCTTGCACTCGCCCCGAGGCACTGCGCTCAGGGCCGGTGTTGAGACGCACTTTAAAAGTGTTTCAAGAACGAACTGTCACCAGTTATTTTTTTCATTTAGGTCCCAAAAAATGTATGTTATTTTTTTCTTCCCACTTCCCACATGTCAACTAAAATGACTTCTTTCCCTTACTGAAAGCGATCTTGAAATATATCTCCTCCAAAAAAAAAAGAGGAGCCAAGAAAAAAGGAAGTTGCTAAACCATTACCTTCTGCATGATCTCACATATTTCTTTCATTCCATATTCACTGACACAACCTTTAGATTAAGTTTATATCGTGTCATGAAAAGCTATAAACTGTTCTTTGTAGCATCTTTCTCGTTTTTCTTCTTCTTCTTTCCTTCTTTTTTCTTTTCTGTTTTTTGTTTTTTGGCAAGTGTACGCATTTGCGTTGGTGGTTGGAGTAGAATTCATCCTTTCTTTACCCTTAAAAACCATCATCTCCTACTTTACACTTTACTGTGAGCTCCCATATTGGAAAAAAGTGTATATAGGTATGTACAGATATGTATACCCGTTCGCTCATTCAGCAGTTGTGTGTTGTGTATTGTGTGTTGGCACTGTTTTGGATGTGCTATATACAGCAATAAAGAATACAAGTAAATCTAGCCCTCAGGAATCTTACAGCCCAGTAAGAATAATAAGCAAAAATAAGATACTGTAAAATAAATAAGTAGATACATAGTATAATATCTGATATGTTAGTAAGTGTATAGTGTAGTGATAAGTACTATATAAAAATAAATTAGGGCAATGGCAGTATAATATTGTATTTAAAAATACCAGATGAGAGATTATATAGAATATGGCTCTGGTATTAAACTGCCTGGGTTTTAATCCTGGCTCTGATACTTACGAACTCTGTGACCTTAGGGAAGTTACTTAACAATTTGTGTGACTCTATTTGTACATCTGTAAAGTGGGGATAATAGTAGCACCTACCTCAAAGGGCTGTTGGTAGGATTAAGTGATTTCAGATAAAGAAAGCTCTTAGAATAGTGCCTGGAACATCGTATATTCAATAAGTACAAGCTATTAATGTTATTAAGAGTAACAGGGAGTGACACGTTGTTGAGAGGTTATTGTGGAGAAAATGCTCAAAGAAGGCCTATCTGAGGAGGTGAATGAAGTGAAGGAGAAAAATCATGTGATGTCTGGAGGAAAAACTACCAGGCAGCAATGGGGCTGGCATGGTTTGAGTAGAACAAATGGGTTAGGGTTGCAGGAAATAAGCTAAAAGTCAAGGGCCAGAACAGCTACCACCTTGTAGGCCAGAGGAGAACTTCAGGTGCTGTTCTAAGAGTGTTAAAGGGCCATCAGAGGGCTCCCAGCAGAAGGGTGTCGTAACTGAATATATCGAAAGGCTATCCTAGCTTCTATGTGGAAGACAACTTACAGAGGGGCAAGACAGCTGGTTGCTAAGCATTTATCAGCATACCACTGCAGTATTCAAAATACTTTAATAAGAAAAGAAAAGCAAGGTGTAGAACAGAATGAATGGTATGTTTCCACAAGATCAATAAAAAAGAAAACCCCCATAGCTGGTGTGGCTCATGGATTGAGTGCCATCCTGAGAACCGAAAGGTCACTGGTTCAATTCCCAGTCAGGGCACATGCCTGGGTTGTGGGCAAGGTCCCCAGTTGGGGGGGTGTGAGGGGCAACCAACCACACATTGATGTTTCTCTCCCTCTCTTTTTCTCTCCCTTCCCTCTGTCTAAAAATAAATAAATAACATCTTAAAAAAAAAAAAAAAAAGAAGAGAGCTTCCTTCTCTAAATCACCTTGGGTTTGACTGATCCATGTTTCTCTCACACATCCATGTTTCTCTCCCTCTCTTTCTTCCTCCCTCCCCCCTCTAAAAATAAATACATAAAATTTTAAAAATTCAGAACTTTAAAAAAACTGTGTGTGTATATACAAACAAATATATATACACAAGCATTTTACATATATACAAAAATATTTTATACATATATGCAGTCTAGGTATATTACATGTTTATTTTCTTATGTGTGCATATGCTATCTTGGGAAAGATATGTAAGAAGCTGGTAACTGATTGCCTTTGCACTTGGTCTTAGTTGAAAGGTTGAGAAGCGAGTGTGATTGCCTTTGAAGAGGAGAACTAGATAATAGGAATAAAAAGGAAACCAGCTTTATTGACTTTTGAATTTCATTGCATGTGAATGTACCACCTATTTAAAATGGGATAGATAAACTTAAAAATTAGAAGAAAAGAAATGAATCAGAATTTTACCCAGACATTAACAAATGGTGGTAGAATTGCAGTTGGGGGATAGAGCCGCAATCAAAGATACTGAAGTGAACTGGGTGCTTGGTAGGAAAAGAAACAGAAACTTCACCAAAGATACTAGGTTATGTGTATACTCAGAACAAAATAAAAATAAAAATGTTTTCTGTTCCCTTTTTTTTAACTTCAATGACTATTTGATTAGTATCAATTATGTGTACTTACTGTCATACTTTATTTCCTTGATTTCACAGGATTGTTTTACTGTCTCTTAGCAGCAAATAACCTGTAGAGAAGTCTTAGACTAGTCTGAATTGGTTTTCCTTTCTTTACATCATTTTTTTCAACCTACCTGTCCAAAAAGTTATTTATTTTTCTTTGAAGTCAAATAAATTTATGACAATATATTTTGTTATACATGTTTCACATCCATTTTTTTCTGTGACCCTGTTAGGATAGGCTAAACTATTATTATGGATCCCAAGTGAAATGATCCTAACAAAATAGAAGTATATTTCTCCTTAGGGCAACAGTCTGTGACAGGTGTTCCCATCATAGGACATCGCTTCTCCACACAGTGATTCAGGGACTCCAGGCTTATCCTCGACTGTTTGAAAGAAGGGGAGAACAGTTTTTGGTATGGGACAACTGATTTTGCCAATGACATGTTCTGTCTCTTTAATCAGTGTTATAAGTCTTTTATTTCTGGAATATTTTAATTATACCTTAAATATTTCTTTTTAAACAATATTTATTTATTTGGAGAGAGGGGAAGGGACCTGGTCCGCAACCCAGGCATGTGCCCTGACTGGGAATCAAACCAGTGACCTTTCGGTTAGCAGACTGGCACTCAATCCACTGAGTCACACCAGCCAGGCTTAAATATCTCCTGTATGTTCACTTGAATAGCTTATGTCTTATTTCATGATTTAGAATGAAAGACGCCAATCACATGTAAACAGAGTTTTCATTTTTTGTCTTCCAAAATCATAATTTTCCTCGCTGAAGCTTTTGAGCTTGAAAATTGTTTTATTTCATTCTGTTTATTTGGTCCCACCTCGCCGTGTTTTCAGGGACGCCTGCTTTCCTTTGTGCGGCCCGCCGTGTCCTGTGGACGCCTGCAGTTTGGGTTCTCTTTTCGATTTCCCGGGCCCTGCCGTCTCCGCTTTCATCAACGGGAAGAAAAACTCATACTCACGTTTTTATCTTATCATCCCTGAACACTTACATTTCTGTTTTGTGCTCTTGTTTAAACCGATGAATTTTACAGAGATACATTTTTAAAACTTAATTAATGGCAGTTTGTTTGGTCTCAGTTGTTGGTGAGAATTCTTCATTCTTTACCTGCCTTTTGTTTTGCCTGTTTTTTCCCCTCTCATTCTTTCTTGTCTCTTTTTATAGTTGTTATGCTAACTCTTCTTTTCTTCTTTAAATCTACTTATTCAACTTTAAATAAGGTGAGCTCCTCCCAGGCTACGTATCCACCGTAGTTTTGTCTGAGAGAGGCCAGGACAGTGATCACGGTCAGCAGAAACTCTCCCATAACGCAGGGCTATGCGTGTGAGTCAGTTCCTTTACGTTTAGCTTCTCTGCAGCCTGCTTGCCGACGGCACCAAAGGGATGTCACAATGCAGTCTTTCTCCCTCTCCCGCCTCCCTCAACAACAGACTGCTTCCTGAAAAATATGATTAGTCTATGATATTTCTTGCGAAAATCTACTTCCTCAGCTTTTTCCCAGTTCCAAACTAAGTTCAGAGAAGTTCCATGACCAGAACGTCATTCCATTGTTGCAAAAGAAAGATTATTGATTTTTGTCTTAAGCTATGTACTTTGAAGTCATGGGCTCTGCTGGCTTTTCTTCAGAGCTGAAGCTCTGGGCCCTGTGCTTCTCTGCATCTCTGATGCTCACTGCTTTTGTCAGTGTTTCTTCCTATTTTAGCTCCAGAGGCCTTTCAGGTCATCAGATAGGGAGTCGGAATTACTGTTTCTCAGTCTTATTGTTTATGGGTAGCTTCTAAAGAAGAGGCAGGAAAGACCTAATTTTCTTTGTTGTGTTCATACCTATATATCTTCAGAAGATACTTTTGCATTAATTTTGCCTGGCTGGTGTGGCTCAGTGGATTGAGCACTGGCCTGTGGACTGAAAGTTTGCCAGTTCAATTCCCAGTCAGGGCATATGCCTTGCAAGCTAGTTGCAAGCTAGGTCCGCAACTGGGGACATGCAAGAAGCAATCGATTGACATTTCTCTTCCTCTTTCTCTCCTTTCTCCTCTCTCTAAAAATAAATAAATAAATCTTAAAAAAAAAACAACCTTTCAGTATATTTACAATTTTAGTTATATCTCTCCTCCAGGTCTCTTAACATTACTTTTCTTCTCTGTCTCTCTGTCTGTCTGTCTCTCTCTCTCTTTCTTTCTTTTTTTGGAACACCAATTTGGAAGAATCAACTCAGCATTCCAAACTCAATAATTGCATATTTAGCCCAACTATTCAGTTTAGCAATCACATTTTTTAATTTCCATCAGTTCTGGTTGTGTTTCATAGCAGCTATCTCTTTTTTTTATGTGAATACTTTTAAGTAACTCTGGAATATATTAAGTAATATAAAGATATTAGCTATGTATAATCTGTTTAATTAACTCTCTGTTTTTTTTTTAGTGTGAGCTAGTTCTGTTTGTTGGATTTGGTGCTTCCTTTTATATTCTTGGTTTCCCCAAAATGTTTGTTGATTCTTAGTTTTCTGTTCCTATTTGTAGTTACAAGTCTGGAGTGAACTTTACTCATAGGTGGAATGTATTTCCTCACTTCAAATAAGAACTCCTGTTTACCTGGCAATGAATGCTTTTTTTTTTAGAGACTTTATTTATTTACTTTTAGAGAGGGGAAGGGAGGGAGAAAGAGAGAGAAACATCAATGTGCAGTTGCCTCTTGTGTACCCTCTATTGAGGACCTGGCCCACAACCCAGATATGTGCCCTAGACTGGGAATCGAACCAGAGACCCTTGGTTTGCAGGCCAGCACTTAATCCACTGAGCCACACCAGCCAAGGCTGAATGCATGTTTTGATTACAGGAATCTGCCTCATGGTATTGTGAAGGGATAGGCAGACTATGTAGGTAATTTCTCTTCTTAGTATGGTTTCCTTGACCTTCCAGGCATTGTCCTTTTTCTCTACTTTTAGCTAAGGTTGAGGCAGTCATATGCTGGTAAATGTTTAACAACCAGCTCTGCAGTGGAAGAAGGAAGCTTTGATTTGCAGCATTTGCTGATTTCCGTAGTGTAAATTGGCCTACCTTGGTCAATTTCAAGCTAGCAGCATAACAAACCTGAATGAGAGTTGGGGAGAGTTGTGTGCATAGACTCACAAGAGCATCCCACTGCCCTGAGACTGTTGTGATCTAGAACTACTTCCAAAACTGCCTGTGCCTCTCCTCTGAGCCCAGTCACGGGAGCTAGCTGCTGCAGCAGCAACTCCAGGAGTTGGCAAGTCGGTAGGGTTTTATGGGTATGGCTCAATTGTTTCTCTCTTCTGTTAACTGTTCAAGTGCTCTCTGTTCCCTATAAGGGTTCTAGGTTTTTCTGCTATGCTGGATTTTTCTGTCAATTCCTTCCAATTTCTTTTATCTTTTTGAAAATTTCTCACTATTTTGGTCTGCTGGAAGTACCCTATCTGGTTTTCCTCTCCTGCTTCAAATTTAAATTTCTTGTTCTTTGCTATATTGAAACTGGAAAAGTAGGCGTCCATGCTCCCTGTCACTACCCGAATTAATAAGTAGAGACAAGTATTGAATCATTATGGGTGCTTTATTCAGATGCTGGCCATGTGAGAAGACAGCCATTTTAACATCTCATCTGAAGCCAACCTCTTTATAAGGAGGAGAAAGGGTAGTAAGGAGTTTGGGAAGAGGTTAATTGGATAAGAGTTTCATTCCTGTGGCCATTTTCCTAGGTTTGTTTTTTTTTTTAATCTGTTGATCAACAATTCTTTATGTGCATCATCAACATTCCTCCCTAGAACACAATGGCTCAGATACCATCTCCATCACTGGTACAAAGGTTGAATTGCTTGCCAGCCTCCTGGAGTCATGTGGTCATGCATTCCAGTTCCTGAAATAAGTTTTCCATGTGCATTAATCGCTTAAGCCTATCAACTATGACTGAAGCTAAAATCTTTAATTCTTGAGTTCTCTTATCAATATCAGTGGGATTTGGAGAAGAGGCAAAGCAGAAGTACTTCTCCTATTTCATGCCTTGTTTTCATTAGAAGTCACTTCTTATATCTCTTCTGGCCAGTGGTTTTCATGTATGCTCATTGCACTTAAAGATGGTTTGATTAACCAGGGTCGCGGCTGCTGAGAGGTTTCTGATGATAACTGATTGAGGCTGTCTGCCTCTCTACTCGGGCTCCATATGGGGAGCACACTGTTCTGTTCATGGAGGCCATTCACACCTGCTAGAGAGGAGCAGCTCAGCAGGTGCCCTGCCTACAGGGTGGGGCACAGCTAGTGGGGTGGGGTAACCTGGGTTTTTCTCAGGTAGCCAGGGGCAGGGGGATCCAGTGAGCATTTTCCACTCTCACAGGCCCAATAACAGGGTTGCCTAGATGTATTCATTAGATGGTTGAAGGTGGTCAGCCCCAGAGCCCCTCCACATGACTCTGTGGTTGATGCCACTTGGACTCTAACACTTGGAATGTCCTTTCTGGCTGGGAGCAATTTTACTTCATCCTGGAAGCACGGGCAGATGGGCACGGAAGAAAGTAGTCTGCCCCTGGGGTAGAATACTGTTTAGCTTAACTATATGGCAGGCAATGTTCTAAATCTTTACGTGAATTAATCAATTTAATCATCATTAACAATCTTCTAAAGTAGGTTTTATTACCCTCAGTTCACAGATGAGGCAACTGAGACACAGAAAGTTCACATAGTCAATAAGTTCTTGAGGTAGGATTTAAACCCGAAAACTCTGTGACATTTGTAATGAGTCAGTAGTGGGGGTGGCTTCCAGGAAAGTGTGTGGGTAGGTATGTAATGGCTTCTCCTCTAACAGAAAACTTGCAAAGCACTGTGAGACAATCAGGTAGCAGTAGTTCCCAGGTCCTTTCCAGGTGTTCAGGGCCATCTGTAAATTCAGCTGACTCTGTCCCAGGTCATATTAAAGAGGCAGGTATACAGCAAGCCTATCTCCTTGTGACAGATGTATTTTACTTACTAGTGAGAGATGTGAGGTCTGTGTTTTCTTCCCCTTGAATTTGGGCATGGTTGTGACTGCAGTAAAAATAGTATTATGTGACTTTGGGGGCTAGCTCATAAAAATCTGTACAACAGCCATCTGGTTCTTACGGAACACTTGATCTTGAAACCCAACCACCATGGTGTGAAAAAAACTATAGCCCATGGAGAGGTTCATATAGCCAGGAACTGAGACCCAAGGAACACATTCTTAGCTGAGCTCCCAGCCTACAGTCCGAGCCAATTTGCAAATCAAATGAATGATACTTCTTGAAAGCAGATCCCCCAGTCCAGGAGCAAGCCATTCCAGCCAATAAAATGTGGAACAGAGATGTTCCCTTCTCAGCCCTGTCTAAATTGCAAGTTCATTAGCATAATTAAGGACTTATTTTTTTAAGCCACTAGGTTTTGACTGGTTTGTTATGAAGCAATAAATACAGTCTTGGATATTACCCACTTGCCTTCATAGAATACAAAGCTTCACTCTCATAGGTGGGATTTACCCTGTGGGCTCTGGTAGTGATCAAATTTCCCCCCTAACTTCTGCCAATTATTGAGTTGCTTCAGGGGAAAAGGAACATAAAGAGTATATTTATAAACTTCCCCTGATTTCATTTTTTACTTTTAAAGTTTTAATTTCCATAAAATATATTTTAGTTTAAGGATAACATAGAGATCTAACTTAATTTCCTTCAAGTTATCACACAACCATCTATTGAATTTTCCATAATTTTTTATTGATTTAAAACATCACCTTTCTCATAATTTGGGATCCCAAGGGCAATATTATCAAGGTAAAGGTAAAGATGAGCAAGAAATAAACCTGCTGCAAAGAAGACAGCAAAAAAACTTGCTAATCTTGACTTTCACACTAATTAGAGAAGGGAAATCTTTCACAAAATAAACAATCCTAAAATTTGTATGACCATAAAACACCCCAAATAGCCAAAGTAATCTTGAGAAAGAAGAACAAAGCCGGAGGCATCACACTCATTGGTTTCAAACTATATCACAAAGCTATGGTAATTAAAACAGATTGGTATTGGCATAAAAACAAACACATCAATCGGTGGAACAGAGTAGAGAGTCCAGAAATAAACCCATAATTATATGGTCAAGTAATGACAAAAGAGCCAAAGATGGGGAAAGGACAGTCTCTTCACCAAAATGGTGTTAGGAAAATAGGACAGTCACACACAAAAGAATGAAACTGGACCGCTAGCTGACACCATACACAAACATTAAACCAAAATGGCTTAAAGAACTGAACATAAGACCTGAAACCATAAAACTCCTAGAAGAAAACATATGGGGTAAGATCCTTGACACAGGTTTTGGAGATTTTTTTGAATCTGATACCAAAATCAACAGCAACAAAAGTAAAAGGAAACAGGTAGGACAACATCAAACTCAAAAGCTTATGCACAGCAAAGAAAACCAATAACAAAGAGAAAAGGCAACCTACTAAATAAGATAAAATATTTGCTAATCATGTATCTGATAAGCAACTAATATCCAAAATATATAAAGACCTCAAACAACTCAATAGAAAATGAACAAAAAATAAATAAAACAAAACCCCACACACAATCCAATAAAAAATGGGTTCTGAATAGATGTTTTTATAAAAAAGACATACATATAGCCAACAGGTACCTGGAAAGGTTCTCTACATCATTAATCATCAGGGAAATGAAAATCAAAACCACAATGAGGTATCACCTCACACCTGTTAAAATGGCAGTTATCAAAAAAGACAAGAAATAACAGGTGCTGGCAAGTATGTGGAAAAAAGGGAACTCTTGTGCATTGTTGGTGGGAATGTAAATTGGTGCAGCCACTATGGAAAACAGTATGGAGGTTCCTCAAGAAATTAAAAATACAACTACCATATGATGCAGCAATTCCACTTCTGGGAAGAAAAACAAACACTAATTCAAAAAGATATATACAGCCCCATGTTCATTGCAGCATTATTTACAATAGCCAAGATATAGAAACAGCCCAAGTGTTCACTGATAGATAAATGAATAAAGAAAATACTATGTATCTATAATGGAATATTATTCAGCTATAAAAAGAATACAATCTTGCCATTTGTAACAATATGGATGGACCTCGAGGGCATTACACTAAGTGAAATAAGTCAGACAGAAAAAGACAAATATTGTATGATCTCTCTTGTATGTGGAATCTAAAAATATATATATTATGAAAAAACAATAAGCTCATACAAACAGAGAACAGATTGGTGGCTGCCAGAGTTAGGGGGTGGGAGGATGAGAGGAATGAGTGAATTTTTCTTTTACTTTAGGTTAAGGTGAAAAATAATTTTTTAAATGTCAAAAAATAGTTTCAAAGAACACACATTTTAAATAACTAGTGAATGTTAATGTTTTGGCATGCAAAAACCCCTGTAAATTGTATTGAGAAAATAGGAGCTCATGAGAGAGTCTCATACTGTACTTACTTTTTCTGATATACTCTTAAGTATCATGTTAATTCAAAAAGTGTATAAAGTTAATTGAAAATAAACTCTCTCTTTCTCATTTTTAATGAAGAAAAGAAAAAAAACAAATAACTTAAAGCTCAATGGAAGGGCTAAATGGCAAATTAGTCAGAACTAAAGACAGAATTAGTGAATTAGAACATAGCAAGAGTCCTGCCAGTGTGGCTCAGTTGGTTGGGTGTCATTACTGCAGAGCAAAAGGTAGCCGGTTTGATTCCCAATCAGGACACATGCCTGGGTTGCAGGTTTGATCCCTGGTTGGGGCACGTGTGCAACCAATCAATGTTTCTCTCCCTCTCTTTCCCCATCCCTTTCAATGTCTTGAAAAGAAATAAATAAATAAGCAGTACACTGGAAGGAATAAGCAGGAGGTTAGATGAAGCAATAGGTTAGATGAATGAGGGATTTTGGAAGACAAAGTAGAAAAAACACCCAGGCAGAGCAGCAAAAAAAAAAAAGAATTTTTTAAAAATGAGGAGAGCTTAAGAAACATTTTGGAAAACATGAAGCATAACAACATCCACGTCATGGGGATACCAGAAGGAAAAGAGAGTAAGCAAAGGATCGAGACCTATTTGAAAAAATAATGACTGAAAACTTCCTTAATCTGGTGAAGGAAAAAGACACACAAGTCCAGGAAGCTCAGAAAGTCCCAACAGGTTAGACCCAAAGAGACCTACAGCAAGACACATCGTAATTAAAATGCAAACCCTAAAGACAAGGAGACAATCCTAAAAGCCACAAGACAAAAGCAGGTAGTTACCTACAAGGGAGCACCAATTAGACTGTCATCTGATTATTCATCAGAATCATTTCAGGCCAGAAGGGAGTGGCAAGAAATATTCAAAGTGATGAAAAGCAAGGACCTATAATCAAGGCTAGTTTACCCAGCAAGACTATCATTTAAAACTGAAAGAGAAATAAGGAGCTTCCCAGAGAAGAAAAAGCTGAAGGAGTTTGTTAATATCAAATCAGTACTACAGCAAATGTTAAAGGGTTTGTTTTAAAAAGAAGAAGAAGAAGAAAAAAGAGAAAGAAACAAAAAAACTGAGGAAAATAGTCTAACAATAAAATGGCACTGCGTACATATCTATCAATAATCACCTTAAATGGAAGTGGCTTAAATGCTCCAACAAAAAGACATAGGGTAGCTGAATGGATAAGAAAATAAGACCCAATATATGCTGCCTCCAAGAGACCCATTTCAGATAGAAAGTTACACAAAGACTAAAAGTAAAGGCATGGAAAAAGATATTTCATGAAAGTGGAAAAGAAAAAAAAAGCTGGGATAGCAGTACTTATATCCAACAAAATGGACTTTAAAACAAAGGCTATAGTCAGAGACAAAGAAGGACTTTACATAATGATAAAGGGAACAGTCCAACAAAACGATATAATCCCAGTAAACATTTACACTCCCAACATAGGAGCACCTAAATATGTGCAGCACATCTTGATGGACATAAAGGGAGAAGTGGACAGATGTACAGTCATAGTTGGGGATTTTAACACCCCCTTGACATCAATGGATACATCTTCCAGGCAGAAAATCAACAAGGAGACAGCAGCCTTAAATGACACACTAGATCAAAAGGGTTTAGTTGATATATTCAGAGCATTTCACCCCAAAGCAGCAGAATATACGTACTTTTCAAGTGCACATGGAACGTTTTCTAGGATAGACCACATGTTAGGACACAAAATAAGTCTCACTAAATTTAAGAGACTGAAATCATATCAACTATCTTCTCTGACCACAAAGTTATGAAACTAGAAATCAATCACAAGAAGAACACTGACAAATGCAAAGATATGGAAGCAAAATAACATGTTATTAAAAAATGAATGGGTCAATGACAAGATCAAGAAGAAATCAAGATACCTTGAAACAAATGAAAACGAGGACATAACAATTCAAAATCTGTGGGACACTGGGAAAACAATCCTAAGAAGGAAATTCATGGCATTATAGACCTATTTCAAAAAATAAGAAAAAGATCAAAGAATCCAAGAGCTGGTTCTTTCAGAAGACAAACAAGGTTGACAAAACTTTAACAAGACTCATCAAGAAATAAATAAATAAATAAATACCCAAATAAATAAAATCAGAAATGAAGGAGGAGAAGTAACAACTGACACCAAAGAAATACAAAGGACTGTAAGAAAATATTATGACAACTACATGGCAACAGACTGGACAACCTGGACAAAATGCATAAATTCCTAGAAACATAAAATCTTCCGAACTAAATCAGGAAGAATCAAAGAATCTGAATAGACAGATTACACCCAGTGAAATTGAAGTGGTAATCAAAAAACTCCCAACAAACAGAAGCCCTGGACCAGATGGCCTTACAGGTGAATTTTATCAAACATTCTGAAGTGAACTAACCCATCTTCTTCTCAAACTATTTCAAAAAATTCAAGAGAAGGGAAGCCTCCCAAACTCATTTGACGAGGCCAACATTATCCTAATTCCAAAACCAGGTAAAGACACTACAAAGAAAGAAAATTATAGGCCAATATCCCTGATGAAAAATAGATGCTAAAATCCTCAACAAAATGTTAGCAAACCAAATACAGCAATGCAACAAAAGGATCATACACCATGAATAAGTGGGATTTATTCCAGGAATGCAAGGTTAGTACAACACTTGCCAATCAATAAATGTGATTAACCATATAAACAAAATAAAGGATAAAAACCACATGATCATATCAATAGATGCAGAAAAAGCATTTGATAAACTCCAGCACCCATTTATGATAAAAACTCTCAGCAAAGTGAGAATAGAGGGGACATAGCTCAACATAATAAAGGCCATATATGACAAACCCACTGCCAGCATCATACTCAATGGTAAGAAACTATAAGCATTCCCCTTAAGATCAGGACTAAGACAGGAATATATGCTTTTACCTCTCTTATTCAATATAGTACTGGAAGCCCTAGCCACAGCAATCAGAAAAGAAGAAATAAAAGGCATCCAAATTGGAGAGGAGGTAGTTAAACTGTCTTTGTTTGCAGATGGCATGATACTGTACATAGGGAACCCCAAGATTCCACCAAGAAGTTACTAGACCTGATAAACAAATTCAGTGAAGTAGCAGAATACAAAATTCATATCCAGAAATCAGTTGCATTTTTATATGCCAACAACAAAGTAACAGAAAAGGAAATTGAGAAAACAATCCCATTTACAATTGCTTAAAAAAGAATAAAATACCTAGGAATAAACCTAACCAAGGATGTAAAAGACCTGTGTTTTACATGGAAAATTATATGACACTGAAGAAAGAAATTGAAGAAGATATAAGTAAGTGTAAGCACATACCATGTTCATGGATAGGAAGAATTAACATCATTAAAATGTCCATACTACCCAAAGCAATCTATAGATTCAATGCAATTCCTATCAAGACGCCAATGACATATTTCGCAGAACTAGAACAAATATTTCAAAAATTTATATGGAGCCAAAAAAGGCCCCTCAGGGCAACAGTGATCCTGGGAAAGAACAACAAAGTTGGAGGAATCACATTACCTAATATCAAACTGAACTATAAGGCTATAGTAATCAAAACAGCATGATACTGGCATAAAAACAGACAAATAGATCAATGGAATAGAATAGAAAGGCCAGAAATAAACCTACACCTTAACAGTCAATTAGCATTTGACAGGGAAGCAAGCACATACAGTGGGCTAAAAATAGTTTATTCAATAAATGGTGTTGGGAAAATTGGACAGATACATGCAGAAAAATAAAACGAGACCACCTTCTTGCACCACCCACAAGAATAAATGCAAAATGGATCAAAGAGTTAAATGTTAGACCCAAAACCATAAAAATCCTAGAAGAAAACATAGGCAGCAAAATCTCAGACATTGTTCATAGCAATTTTTTTATCAGCTATATCTCCCCAGTCAAGGCAAACAAAGAAAAAAAAAATAAACAAATGTGACAACATCAAACTAAAAAGGTTTTGCACAGCAAAGGAAATCATCAACAAAATAAAGAGACAACCCACAGAATAGGAGGACATGTTCACTGATACATCTGACAAGGGGTTAATATACAAAATTAATAAAAACTTACAAAACTCAACACCAAAAAAACAAACAACCCAATTAAAAAATGGGCAAATGACCTGAATAGACACTTTTCCAAGAAGGCCATACAGAGGGCCAATAGACATATGAAGAGCTGCTCAATGTCACTAATCATCAGAGAAATGCAAATTAAAACCACAATTAGATACCGTCTCACACCTGTCAGAATGGCTATCATCAATAAATCAACAAACAACAAGTGCTGGCGAAGATGTGGAGAAAGGGGAACCTTTCAGCACTGTTGGTGGGAATGCAGATTAGTGCAGACACTGTGGAAAGCAGTGTGGAGATACCTCAAATATTAAAAATGGATCTGCCTTTTGACCCAGTGATCCCACTTTTGGGAATATATCCAAAGGAACCCAAAACACTAATTCAAAAGGACACAAGCATCCCTATGTTCATTGCAGCATTATTTACAATCGCCAAGATATGGAAGCAGCCCAAGTGTCCATCAATAGATGAGTGGATAAAACAACCATGGAACATTTACACAATGGAATATTACTCGGCTGTAAAAGAAGAAGAAAATTTTACCCTCTGTGATAGTATGGATGGATCTGGAGAATATTATGCTAAGTGAAGTAAGCTAGTTAGGGAAAGACAAATGCCATATGATTTCACTCATATGTGGAATCTAATGAACAAACTGAACTAACAAGGAAAATGGGGACAGACTCATAGATGGAAACAGATGACAGCTGGTGGAGGGGTAAGGTTAGGGGGTGGAGGGATTGAGCAAAAAGGGAAAAAGGCTCATGGACATGGACAACAGTGTGGTGATTGCTGATATATTTCTGATATATATCAGAAAGAACACTCTGAGGTATCAAACCACATGGGCTCAAAATTTGTCTGCCACTTAATAAATAGCCTTATTTTAACAAACCCTTAACCTCTGTACTTCAGTTACACCATTAATAATTTGAGGAAAATAACACCTGACTTAGCTATATTAAAGACTTGTTGGCTCTATGTAAACAATGAAGTGATTGTTAATTAATTTATTGTTTATTGAAAAATTAATTTAAATAAATAAATAACTTCTTTAAAAAGATAACAAGAAAAATGCCTCTGACAACAGTGGGAAAGAGATAAAAAGTGAAAAGATGTTAAAAGATGTAGGTAATAGAGTGGATTTTAACAAGCATTTAATGATAGTTCCAGAAGTAGATAAGAGATTAAAAAAAAGGAAGATTCATTATTTTGAGAGGGAATGGATAAAAATTATTAATGGACATTAATCTTCAGACCTAACATGTCCAATGTATTCCAAGTGAGATAAGTTTAAAATATTTACACACTCAGATTCATCATGGTGAAATATACACCAAAGACAAAAAAGATCTCAAAAGCTAAGAAAAAGGCGGATCACCTACCACCCCTGACTCCCAGAGCAATTAGACTGAAGACCGACTTCTCAACAGCAACAGTATAAGTCCCAAGAGAGTGAAATAGTGTCTTCAAATGTGCTGAAAGAAAATAAATGCTAACCTAAAGTTATCTACCCAGCCAAAATATCTTCTTTCAAGAAAGAAAGCAAAATTGTGAGGGTTTTTTTTTTCACATAAGCAAAAATAGGGTTTTACTACAAACAGACCCTACTAAAGGAAATTGTGAAGTCTATACTTCAGGCATATAGAAAATGACTTTAGTAAGAGGATTCAAGATACAAAAAAGAAATGATAGAAAAGACAGTAGTAAACATATGGATAAATCTAAACAATTCAAATATATAAAATAAATATAATTTATACCCTATAGAGTTAAAAAAGAGAGAGAACTGAAATACTGTTCAACAATGACACACAAGTTAAGGAGGATGGTGATCAGACTGAAGACATTCTAGGGTCTAGGGATTGTTCCAAAAAATGGAAAGATCCTGATTAATATTAGACATCACTGAGTGACATTAAGTATGTATGGCAAAATAGCTGAGGTCACTGTAAAATAAATGAAAGGATACGACTTTCAAACTAATTTTATACAAGAGATTAAAGAAATGAAAGAGTGTAATTATTCCAAAAGAAGTCAAGGAGAGTGAAGAAGAGACAGACAGAAATTAGAGATAAGTTTAACACAATAGTAATCGTAATACATCTATGTGGATTAAACTCTTCCAGTTAAAAGACAGAAACCGCCAGACTCGACTTAAAAAGCCAACTCAGTTGTGCTTTCTAATCGCCACGTTAAGTGACACACATAAAGGCAGACAGAAAAAAGGTGGAAAATATACATCAGGCAATACAAAAAAAGAAAGCTAATATAATTAACACATTTTTAATTTGTTTACTAATTTAAATGTATTGATTTATTATAATGATAAAAATTCAATTTCCTGGGAAATGATAATGACTCGTAATTTATATGTACCTAACAATCTATCCTTAAATTATATAAAGCAAATATTAACAGAAGTACAAAGAAAAACAGGAAAATCCACAATCGTAGTAAGATATTTCCATATTCCTCTCTCAGTAGTTGGCAGGTGAAGCCGCAGGCCCTCTGGACCCATGATCTCACCTGGAGCTAACTTCCAAGTTTCTGTGTTGGTGTAAACACACTTAACAATAACAAAAGAAGCCCTGGTGGATTATTCAATGCCAAAATTATTCCTTCCTGCTCCAGCTACTCAGCAGCAATTCCACTTCCTGATTATCAGAGCCAATCACCCTTACCAGTAAGATAAGGCCCTTTTTTTCGCTGGTCTACTGGCATGAAAAGCCTCAAGTGACCCAGTAGCTGTGTTAGCTTTTTAAGTTTACTGAAACTTCCTGCATCCCCCGTGGAAGTATCTCCCCTCTGGGAAGGAAGACCTCTCAATCCACAGAGCTGAAAACTGGAACAGGAAGCACACATTCCCCACGTGGGTTTCTGGGAGGGATCCTGTGTGTGGCTGCTGCTCCCCTGGAGTCTGCTCTGTCTGGGCATGTGTCTTAGCAGTTGCTGGGTGAGGCAGTGCCTATCAGCCAACGGCAATACTCAGGAGAAGGATGCAACTGTGGGCTGTTATCAGCCTACATTTCATCAGCTGAGGGATCCCTAACTGGTTTTGCAGAGAGGATCTGGGCGGGCACCAACTTTTTCTACTATACTGACCAACTACTGAGTGTAGCTCTAGAAAAGAAGTTGTGGTTAACCTCACCAGCTAAAGAACTCCAACATGTGGAGGTACCAGCTGAAACAACATAGATGAGTAGGGGAGGTAGGATCTTACACATATCGAATAGAGCTCTAATCAGCTGCCAAAAAAAAAAAAAAAAGTATTGTAGGAGCTGCCCGTGGTCTCTTCCTTGCCTTGTTATTAATGCAATACATTATATATAGTAACCAATTTTCTTTTTCCCCTCTCCCTTTCTGTTGCTAACTGATACAAGAAAATCAGTGATAGATACTTTTAAAATTTAGTCCTTAGTCTACAAGATATCATGGTACAGTTGACACCAGGAATTTAAAAAAAAAATTATTCAGAAATCTAACTGGAATTTTTGTTTACTTTAGTTCTTTAAGCCATCTCTGAAGAAAAACACAATTTAGCAATCCACATAGTTATAATTGATTCAGGCAAGCATAATTAATAAATGCTAAAATTAGAGGATGCAAGTTTAATGAGAAATGGGACAGTTCCATAATTTCAAAGTACCGGCCCACAAGACACATATTAATTGCAAAGGGGGGAAATAGTAACTTTACATTTGAGAAATGTGGTAGATACCATTTTAATTAAGAAATCAAAGTTGACATCACTAGTAACAAATTGGCATAATGTATTTCCTAATATAATAGTGTTTCTGCCCGAAGTTCATATTTTGAATCCAATAGTAAGGAAATAGTAGATGAGCCCAAAATGTGAGACATTCTATAAAATCGGTGGTTTACCAAAAATGTCCATGTCACGAAAGACAATGACTGAGGAATCTTTCCAGATTTTTTAAAAAGTGGAGACATGCCACCTGAGCCTAATGAGTGACACAGAAACATTTCGTTAGAAGCAATGTTATTGAGACAACTAGTAAAAGTTGAATAAGGATGTAAATTACATCCTAATATTAATAATTTTTTTGTGGTCAAGTGAGAGAATATTTTAGGACATACATACTTATTTACGCATAAAGGGCTCCTGCAACTTATTTTTAAATGGTTCAGGAGAAAGAAAGTGTATTAGCTACCTATTTCTCTGTAATAAGTTACCCCCAAACTTAGAGACTTAAAACAACAATAATATTTACCCATTAATTTTATCCAAACGAATACCTTATGTTCACACAGAAACCTGTATGTGAAGGGTCACAGCAGTTTTATCCATAATTTCCAAAATTGGAAACAACCAAGATGTTCTTTAATAGGTAAAGGAATAAACTGTAGAATATCCATCCAACTTAGTAATAAAAAGGAATGAGCCATTGATTCATGTAATGTGAATGAATCTTAAAAGCATTTTGCCCAGTGAAAGACGCCAGACTCGAAAGGCTATATAATTCCCTGTATGTGATGTTACTGAAAAGGCAAAACACAGGGGTAGAAAGCAGAGCGGTGGTTGTCACAGGCTGGAAGAAAGGACAGTAGCAGATGACAAAGTGGCTCCATAATGAGAATTTTTAGGGTGATGGAACTATTTTGTATGGTTCTGGGGTTTGTTACAAATGATTTGGATCAAATGATTTGTTACATTTGTCAAAACCCATAGAACATTTACTTGGTGCAGATTTTTTAAAAAGAATGAAGTTGGGGGAGGTGGGGATCGAAGTATGAAGTGGAAATTGAGACGAGTGACTCTGTCTGTGTCACAGGTGTGTGACGTAACCAGTGTCGGTGTGGAAAACAGAGCCGACCGAAGTAGCTCCGCAGGATGATGCTCCGGTGGCATAGTGTAAGGCAGGCGACGAAGAGCTGTACCTGCCCGCTGTGCTCCACCAGTTTGGGTCTCACAGGGTATGGCTTAGTAATTCGGAAACTGCGTATTTATAAGAGTTGAACAAAAACGTACATACATTGAAGATAATTGGAGTCAGGTTTATTACTTTTAGAGAAAGGAATTATAAATAAGCAAGGCAGGGACAGAAGGGAAGACTAGAATCGATCGGAGTTGGAGCTATCAGTCAGAAACCACCAACTGCAGTACTTTTAGATTCTGACGCAGCTGTGAATATACATGTGTGGGTAAGCATGGGTTAGTGTACAAACATTTATTTCCTTGCTCTGTGCACCGAGAGGATACAGGAAGAGTGACGCCCCAGCAGCAGTCAGCATACCAGCATCCAGATCTTGGTTTTGAAGTGCCATTCTTTAAAATAAAAAGGAACCAGGGCTCCTTAGAGAAAGAGCTGACTCTAGGGCTGGGGCAGAAAATATAAAACATGAGCCTAGAGCATCACTTACTGCCAGAAAGTAAGGAAATGCTAAAAAAAAAAAAAAAAAAAAGGATGGGCATGTCAAAAGTACACAGAAACCAACCTAAAAGCGTTCCTAATGATCAAAGGTGGAACAATTTGAGCAACAAGATAGTGATAGTATTACATTCTAACCCAAGGAATACAATAATAACAGTTATACACTGATATAACTTTTGCAAATATGTGGGTATAAATGATTAAATAAGTAAATGAATAAATAAATAAAGGAGAGGGGACACATCCTCTTTAGAGAAAAATTCCAAATAATAATATGCACGCCCCTTTCCCAAAGGTGAAGCTGAATTCCCTTCCTCTTGAGTGTGGGCTGCACTTAATGGCTCTCTTCCAAAGCATGCAGTATGGAAGGGAACAAAATGGTCCTTTTACTACAGAGAAACCTGGCCGATATCTTAACAAAGCGACCAAAGTTAACATCACGAGTGATATCGTGTACTCCCTGATGTGATGCAGTGAAAAGGGCGCTTCGTCTCTGTAGTATTCTTCCAAAAAAAAAAAAAACCCCATAACTTCAGTTTAATAATGAGAAAACATCAGACACCTTGAAATGGATAAGCATTATACAAAGTACCTGAATGATACTTTTCCAAGTTGTCAAGGTCACAAGAAACAAGGAAAGACTGAGAGACTGCCAAAGACTGGAGGAGACTCGGGAGAAGTGACGGCTAAACACTCGCGATGCAGAAAAATAAAAGGGGGCGTGACGGAAATCTACACGGCGGTTCTTCCGGGTGGTGCGGAAGGGCCCCTGTGGGCAGGTGGCGCGCCAACTACAGTCTGAGCGACCAAAAGGAGCCGGCGGATGGAAAGGGGAGCGCAGTTCAAACATTGGGAACAGGTGGTGCAAAGGCTGTTAGGCTCCCCTGGGTTCCTGTGTTTGGGGAGCAAAGAGGTCAGTGTGGCCAGAGCTTTGACAAAGAGGTGGAGGTGAGCTGGGAGAGGTGGGAAAACCCAGATGTCACAGAAACTTGTGGAAATTCAATTTGACCCAAAATAACTATAGGAGGGAAGCAATTTAAATATGGTAAAGATTTCTTCAAAGTTTTGGGCTGGGCTAATTACTTATCATGGGAGAGGAGGTTGGAGAATGTATGCTCTGGGGACGTTGGGATCACAGGGAACAAAAACATCTAAAAGATAGGGAAAAGGTCTTATACAAATTTGTACTTATATAGGCTCTGTCTTTTAGGTTTCCTAAGAAGAAGAAAGGAGCTTTTGAGATATCCATGGGTCTCCCTAAACTTTTTTTTTATTTATTCATTTTAGAGAGAGAGGGGGACGTAGGAGAGAGAGAGAGACACCGATTTGTTTTATTTATTTATGCATTCATTGGTTGATTCTTGTTTGTGTCCTGAATGGGGATCGAACCCGCAACCTTCGCATATTGGGACAACACTTTAACCAACAGAGCTACCTGGCCACGGCCATAATAAAAATCCTTTCTCTGAAATATTCAACGTTAAATGCAAAGCTACAAGAATTTAAGTTTCAGCCAGAAAACATAAGATGGAATCTCCTGTAAGAAGTTCGTTCAAGTCATAGTAAATGAACTTTATTAACACAGCTCACCCCACCCCTATTTAAATTCTGAGTGACTTCTGGCAGATAGGAAAATTTCACAGGTCCATCTCCCTTTTACCAGATTTGCAAATGAGATCAAATGGTAGCTCTAGAAGATCAGAACAAACAATGTAAACTAGAACTTTCTTCTGACAATGTGATGCTATAATTGGAATAGCAGTTCCCAACAGGAAGCCAGAGATGGCCCAGCTCAGAACCCTGGCCCAGCAGAAGACCTGCAAGATAAGAGATGTTCCATAATTCCCTGTGGCTGGATGACAAGGGAGCAGATATGCAGCTCCTGTCTTGATTAATCATCTGTAACTTGGGATCAGGACAATTCGTTCCTTTGATGAAATTACAAGACTTGACTAAATGGGGTAAGGACTAGGGGCACCTTGTTTCTTCATGAACCCTGAGGAGGTCTTAGCTGAACGTCTCCATTTCTCTCCCACCCCTGATCTGGAAGCCAGCTCAGAAAGTTGGAGAAATGCTCAGCAGACGAATAGCATGCAGTCCCGACTCCCATCAGTTGGACTGTGTGGTGGCACCAGAAATCCCACCAGCTGTCAGGACCAAGCAACTGTAAACAAACGCAGTGCAGCAGGCCTTTAGAAAGAAGGCCTGTATTGGCCTGGGACTTTATTTCACTGTTGGTGACAGGCTAGCTAAAAACGAGTGGCGGTATAGTATTTTTGTTACAAGCATAAGCTCTGGAGCCAGATTGACAGGTTTAGCTATTTGAGTTCAAATCCTGGTTCTACTCTATGTGACTTTAGTTTTCTTCTCTATGAACAGGAATAATAATAGAGCTGACTTCATAGGCTATCAGGTAGATTCAATGAATTAATATGTATATATAAAGTACTTAAACACTGTTCTTACTTATTCATTCATTCAGCAAATATTTATTAAGCATCTACTTTTGTTTCGGGAATTGCTCAGGGCACTGCAGACACTCAAGCAAACAAAATACACAACCCCCCCCCCCCGCCCCCGCTTATGAAGCTTACATGTAAATTATTTAGTCCCTGATGTCACATCCGGTTCCTGGGAACTCTCTAGGTCCTTGCAAACTCAAAGTCCATAAACAAGCAGCGCGACATCACCTGGGAACCTGGTAGAAACGCACACTTAGGCCCCACCAGACCAACTGACTCAGGATCTGTGTTTCGCAAGTGTTGTCAGGTGATGTGTGCATGTTAAGTGTGAGTTGTCCTGCCTAAATCCTGAACTCCGTATTTGTACTTCAGGAAATATCTTCAAGTGTTCTTAGGGAGAATGGCACTGAAATTTAAAAATTGCTCTAAAGAAAAACATTTTCAAGATTATTTCCATGTGGTCCTGGCAGAGTGGCCCAGTTGGTTGGAGCATCGTCCCATACACCAAGAAGTTTGCCAGTTTTATCCTGGTTCAGGGCACAAGCCTTGGCTGGGAATTCCACCTTTGGTGAGGGCACATATGGGAGGAAACCAATTGATGTTTCTCTCTGTGTCTCTCTCTCATCAATAAACATAGCCTCGGGTGAGGACTGAAATACATGCACACATAAATACAAGATTATTTTTATGTAAAATGTCATGTCAATTGAGTTAAGCTTGAAGGGTGGAAATCTACTCATCATTATACGTTTATGCCTTGTGTTCTAACAAAACGCTAATGTTTCAGGGTTAATCTAGGCAATGGCTCCATCTAGTGGAAAATTTTGGTATATATATCATTGAGTATAGCTTAAGCTAGTCTTAAGAACTCAAGAAAATTAAAGTTCTAAGAACCTTAAAGAAAATGTGTATGCCTGCAATTGACAAAAAGGATGAGGCTTAACAAAAATAGAAACGTTTGGAAAATCCTTGTTTATGTGGAGGAAAGGTTCAGTAACCATCAATTCCTTTCTTATTACATGTAAAGAAATGGTCTTTGAACACAAGTTAAATTTTTGAATGTCTCAGCTGTGATAAGGAAATAAGTGTTAAGAAGACATCTTAAATATATTTTTTGGGGAAAAAGTGCTTTCAAAGAGAAAAATGTAAAAATAAAGTACTTAGAGAAGTTTGCCACTAAAGACGCCAGAAAGGTGAATGTAAGTATATCATTTGACCTTGCAGAAAGTGTTCGAATATTTCAGAAGGTTAACAACAGCAGTTCTCATGGACTTTTAGTTCCTACGTATACTGAATTGAAATGACCTTGGATTAACACATCTGAAGTGTAACCATGAACTTGCCTGCTTTTTTGTTCAGGGCTGATGTTATTAAAGATGGACTTCAAAAAGTAAAGGGGGCTCTACGCTTACAGGCATACCTGCAGGCACTATGAAATTATGTATAAAATCGTATATGAGTATATATTAACTTACCACTTTTTAACAATAAAATGTACCCACCACCTAGACTCTTCACAACTGCACCCTCAACTCTCCTTCAGAGGCAGCCACCTTCATTTTGTGTTACATGCTTATGAATCCCTGTTTTAATTCGGTCTGTTTTGAATGTTATATGACTGGCTTCTGTGTAGGTATTCTGAAACTGGCTTCTTTACTCAGCACTGTGTTTAAAATTCATCTACCCTGTGGGACATATGGACTGTTCCTTTTTATTTTTTGCTATTACAGTGCTGATATGAAGATTCTTGTGTTTTGGGGCACACATAAGGAGTTACTCCAAGGTGTATGCCCAGGAGAATTATTGCTGAGTCTTAGCCTATACAGGTGTTCAACTTTACTAGGTAATGGCAAGCTGGTTTCTAAAGTAGTTCTATTAAATCAGCATTGCAAGAGTTCCTGTTCCTCTATGGTGCACCCTTATTAACAACTGGCATTTTCAATTTTTGTGAAGTTAGTGAAGGTGAAGATATGTAGCATCTTTTCATTTGTTTATGGGCTATCCTGAGGGTTAAGTTCTTAGGGAATGAACTAGTTATAACGAATCTGCTTTAACCACAGGCTAATTGATATAAATAAGAGTTAAGTTCCCAAGGCATCTCAGTAACATTATAAGGAATTGTTGAACAAAACATTATGATGATGATGAACTCCTTTAATTTGACCTTAGCTGGGAAGCACTTTATCTGCCCTTTCATCTTAAATGAAAGTTTTGCTGCATAGAGTAATCTTGGATGGAGGTCCTTGCCCTTCATGACTTGGAATACTTCTTTCCAGCCCCTTCTTGCCTGTAAGGTTTCTTTTGAGAAATCAGCTGACAGTCTAATGGGCACACCTTTGTAGGTAACTGTCTCCTTTCCCCTTGCTGCTTTTAGGATTCTCTCTTTATCTTTCATCCTGGGCAACTTAATGATGATGTGCCTTGGTGTGTTCCTCTTTTGGTCCAGCTTCTTTGGGACTCTCTGGGCTTCCTGGACTTCCCAGAAGTGTATTTCTTTCTCCAGATTGGGAAAGTTTTCCTTCATTATTTGTTCAAAGAAGTTTTCAACTTCTTGCTGCTATTGTGTGCGTACTAGTTTCATGGGTATGTAGACGTTCCAGACGTAGTTCTTTTGAGCTATTCATGAATCAGTAGTTTTAATTCCTGCAGCCACCACTTAAAAAATATATCTGATTGGTATTATCCCACCCTCATCACTACTTTTCTACAATTTTTCTGGTTTCTTTTACTTTTTCATATGAACTTCGTATCTCAAGATATGAAATAATCTGGTCTAGTTAAGAAACAAAAAAATCTGTCACTAATCTTTTTTGGGATACATTTTAAATTTTAAATTTAGACACTACCAGCTGATACTCATTTAGGGAAGTAATCTATCTCAGGTCACTTTGGTCTGCTCAGTCTTCACAAGCTTCCGCATTCCTTGAACTCAGTTTTTAGAAAACAAAGCAACTTAATTTGGCCTCGAGGAAAGGGGAAGCCTATGGTCTCTCAACCCTTGGAGGGAGAAAGCTCTCATTCCGCTTCTGCTACAGCCATTAAAAAAAAAGTCTGCCAAAATCATATGACCTCCATGTTGCTAATTGCTAAGTAAATTTTCAGTCCTTATTTGTTTTATACACGAGAACACCATGCTCCTCTAGTTTTCTTTGCTCAGTTCTTAAGACTTCAAGGTCGGAATGTTTCATGTTTTCGTCCTTGCACCTTCCATTTTTCCCCAGTCCTCAGCTGATGTTATTCAGTGTGGTGGTTTGGAACCCTTTACACACTTTGAGTTTTCCGTCCGCGCCCCAGGTGTTTGCCTCCGACTCCAACTGCTACTCCTTCACATGGGCCTCTCGACCCAGATGCCGGACCTTTCTTATTTCAGCTAACATTTTCATTTTTCCAACTGCATGCGTTGGATCAAAAACCACAACAGCCATCCTTACTTTTCCCTCACAGCCCATTTGAGGAGTGTTGGCAAATCTCTCCTTTAAAGCATATCCAGATAACCTTACAATGGTCCTTCACGTCACTCAAGTGCAAAACTGACCCATACCATCTGGTGTTCAGTTACTCCTTGGATCTTACCTACTACTCTTCCCACTTGCTCCCAGTGCTCAAGCTGTATCCTTCTCATTTGCATGCAATACATACCAAACATTTTACTATTTCAGGGCACTTATTCCTGTTGTCCCCTTTACCTGAAATACTTGGCCCCAAGTGCCCATAGACTAATTCCATGTTTTTACTCAAAAGTCACCCTCTCATTTAAAATGGCGAGCCTTCCCCACCATCATCACCTTCCATCTGCTTTTTCTTACTGGTTCTAGCCACCAGGTAACACACTGTTACTTACTTGCCTTCCTGTAACAGAATGGAAACTCCAAAAGACCAGAGAACTGTGCTTGTGACATAAGACTCAAACAATCGTTAAATATGTAGCGTGGAAACATAGGTTCTGTATACAAAGTTTCCTAAATACAAAGTTAGAAAGCCACGCTGTCAAAGCACAACTTACAGTGCACAGGGAACACCCACTTCGGCGGCCGCTGGCTCCGCAAACACTTCAGCACAGGGGCGCCCATCATGATTTTATTCCTAAGAGTGAAAAGGAGAAATAATAGATTGGCCAAAAAGTTCATTTAGTTTTTTCCCCCTGATGGCTCTATAGTGCTTAGTTGTCTTGAACTTCATTGGAAACAATTTTGTTAGACTGTATTGTGACAGCTGTCATATCGGCATGCATTAAAAAAAGTATCAAAATTGGTGAATTTTTGTGCAGCCATTTTAATATTGAAGATGGAAGAAGATATGCAACATGTTTGGCATATTATGCTTTATTATTTCAAAAAAGGTAAAAATACAAAAAAGGATTTGTAGTGTATGGAGAAGGTGCTGTGACTGATCAACCATGTCAAAAAGTGGTTTGCAAAGTTTCTTGGGACTCTTGGCATTTTGGCCAAATAATTCTTTGCTGTGGGGCTGTCTTATGCATTGGAAGATGTATAGCAGCACCCCTGACCTCTACCGACTAGATGTCAATAGCAGGAGATAGCTGACATACTCAAAACATCCAAATCAATACATTTATTGGTAAAAATGAAAAATATTTGTTATTTTTACAGAAAAAACATTGATGCGAATCCTGGCCAGTAGGCTCCTGTGTTGTGGCAGCAATAGACAAATACACACAGACTACAGAAATCCTGTGGAGAAAAAGGGACAGCATGGCCACTGTCTAAGTGAGAGAGGGCAAGAGGGCTAGAGAGACCCAAGAGAGAGAGCCGACCCCCCAGCCTGGACAGGCTTTTATTGCTTTTCTGGGCACATTACATGAGGATGGTCCGCATTTACTATGCACTGGTTCACTGTAGGTGATAACCTTTTACAGACAACAAAGGAAAGAATGCTGCTAATTACTTCAAAGAGAAGGATTTTACAGCTCAAGGGGGAAACTGGTTGAACCGGTTACACTCCATACTTGGGAGGTTTAGCTGCAGATTTTAGGAAGTTAAAGATATTTAGTAAACATTTGCTGCCTCAATTCAGGGTCAGGGAATTTTAGCAAAAGCAAGTCTCATAGCAGCCTAGGAAAAGTGCGGGCCTGATTCTCCACGGGAGAACCTATCCGTGGGCGTGGGCCCTGCCCAACGGACCTGGCTCCCACTGGCTTTTCTGAGTGGGAGCTGGGCTACATTTCCCACACGTGGAACGGTTCCCTATAAAACATAATGGACTTTTTGGCCAATCCAGTAACTTTTCCCCCCACATTTTAAATTGAATTTATTGTGCTGATATTGGTTAATAAAATTATATAGGTTCCAGGAGTACAATTCTATAATACTTCATCTGTAAATTTATTGTGTTCACCACCTCGTCATCTCCTTCCATCACCACTTATCCCCCCTTTACCCTCTTCTACCTCCCTCACCTCCATTTTCCTGTAGTCACCATACTGTGCTTTTCTAAATCCCTTCACCTTCTCCACCCATTCCCCTCACCCTTGTCTCCTCTGACAGCTGCCAGTCTGTTCTCTATATCTATACATGTTTCTGTTTTGTTTGTTAGTTTATTTTGTTCATTAGATTCCACATAAGTGAAATCCTATGGTACTTGTCTTTCTCTGACTGGCTCATTTCACTTAGCATAATACTTTCTAGGTCTATCAATGCTGTTGCAAAAGCTAACATTTCCTTCTTTTTTATGTCCAAGTAGTATTCCATTGTATAAATGTACCACACACAGATGTTTATTTTTGTTTTTTTATCCACTCATTTACTGATGGGCACTTGGGCTGCTTCCAAATCTTGGCTATGGTAAATAATGCTGCAATGACACAGGGGTGCATATACAGGGGTGGGCAAAATTAGGTTCACAGCCTTCCTGGCAAGATGGCTTGCCTCCTTCCCCAACCACATCAGAATTAAACTACAGAACACCATCACACAGAACACCGGAAATTTGGCTGAATGGAAGTCCTACAATTAGAGAATTAAAGAAGTCACACTGAGATTGGTAAAAAGGGCAGAGGTGCAGAATGGGCTGGTCCCACACCCATGTGTGGCAGATAAACCCCCCCTGAGGAGTGAGGGGTCCTAGCACTACACTAGGCTGCCCAGCCCAGGGTTCCAGTGCAAGGATGAGAATTCCCCATGACTTCTGGCTGTAAAAACCACCAGGGATTAAGGCTGAGGGAGATGGCAGCTTCTGTGGTTCCAGGCAGCTCTTCTCAAAGGGCCAGCACACAGACTTAGTCGGACTCACTCCTTCTGAGCTCCAGCAATGGGGTAGCACCTTGAAAGGCACCAGAGACTTACGGAAAGGAAATGAATTATCGAGTATCAGGGCCAGAGTTAGGGGGCAGCTTTCTCCTAGACAGAAGTGCTGGCAGAGGTCATTGTTCCTTTGATGGGCCATCCACCCAGAACCAGCAGGTGGGTACCATATCTGAGACTCCATCAAACTGGCTCACACCATTTTCCTGGTCCTGGTGATGCCCTGAGGCCCCCTCCTGCCTAACTTTCAGGCCCACCCAAGCTGTTTCCAGTGGTTTTTCCATACAAATGGCCTGTCTTGGCTCATGCTTCGGACAGTTCCTAAAATCTCTCCAACAAGCAGCAACTGGCCTCACCGTGCCCTGTACCAGCCTTAGTTTGGTATTGGCCTTGCCTGGGCACTTCCAAGCCCAGTGCAAGTAGCAGCCAATTGCAGATCGCATTGTAGTTCATGCCAAGTGGTCCAGGGTAGAATATAGGCAGCAGCTGACCTCGGCCTGTACCTCCCAGGAGGTCCAGAGCCAGCATACAGTGGACAGCTTCAGACTACATCAAGCATCACCACCCAACCACCTCTATAAGCAACACACTCAAAAGGAAGACTAAGTGGGCACCAGGGCCTATTGAAGTGAGTCCTATTCTTTGGGTGGGCCCCTGCACAGCTGATCCTCCACGGTGGTTGTGGTCAGTGGTTCCAGCCAGTTCTTGCAGCTGATCAGCCTGGGCGTAGATCCTTCTCATTGACATGCCAACAGCTATCAAGGCTCCTCTACAAGAGGAGGGTGTACACAGCCCACATCGGGCGTGCTCCGTGAGTGCCCAAAAAGAAACCAAATGGAGACAAGCAGCCTAGTAGATGCAGAGTTTAAAGCACTGGTTATGAGGATGCTCAATGAACTTAGTGAGAACCTCAACAGCATAAAAAAGAACCAGTCAAGAGATTAAAAAATACACTAACTGAAATGAAGAATAGTTTATAGGGAATCAACAGTAAAGGAAGCCAAGAGTTAAAACAGCGATTTGGAATATAAGGAAGAAAAAAGAAAAAAGTCCAAATAAAACGAGGACAGTGTAGGGAGGCTGTGGGACTTCAAGCATAGCAACTTTTGTATCATGGGGGTGCCTGAAGGAGAGAGCAAGAAATTGAAAACCTGTAAGACTTCCCTAACTTGGTTAAGGAATTAGACATACAAGTCCAGGAAGCGCAGAGTCCCAAACAAGATGAACCCAAAGAGGCCCAAACCAAGATGCATCATAATTAAAATGCAGGTTAAAGACAAAGACTCTTACAAGCAGCAACAGAAAAGCAGTCACCTATGAGGGAGCTCCAGTAAGACTGATTCAGCTGATTCTTCCGGTAAGATCGTCAGCTGATTCCTCAAAAGAAATTTTGCAGGCTAGAAAGGACTGGCGAGAAATATTCAAAGTGATGAAAGCAAGGGCCTACAACCAAGATAACTCTAGCCAGCAAAGCTAGCATTTAGAATTGAAGGACAGATAAAGAACTTGCAGACGAGAAAAGGCTAAAGTTCATCATCACTAAATTAGTATATTAAATATAACAATAGGAATAAAAATGGCAATATACATATCCATCAACAGTTGAATCTAAAACACAAAATAGATGAACAAGCATAACAGAAAAAGCTCATAGAGAATATTTTGACAGTTGCCAGATGGAATGGGGGTTGAGATGAGTGAAAAAGAAGTGATAAGAAGTACAAATTGGTTGTTGTTACATAATAATCATGGGGATATAAAGTAAAACATAGGGAATGTAGTTAATATTCTAATTAACTGTGTACGATGTCATATTGGTGCAAGGTTTATCAAGATGACCCCTCAGTAAGTTATGTATGTCGTGTCTAATCATTGGGGTGTACACCTGAAACTAATGTGTCTATAATTGAAAAATAAAAATGATTTAATAAAAAAATTGGTTTACAATTTTTGTGAAAGTTTTTGTATTATTCATTTTTATTACAACTGTAAATCTACTTTTGCCCACTCCTCTTTAGTGTTTCAGGTTTCTTCAGATACATTTGAAGTGGAATCGCTGGGTCATAAAAGGCAGTTCCGCTTCTAATTTTTTGAGGAAACTCCATTGTTTTCCACAGTGGCTATGCCAGTCTGCATTCTCACCAAGAGTGTAAAACAGCTCCCTTTTCTCCACATCATTGTCAACACTTCACTTATTGATGATAACCATTCTCACAGGCACCAAGTGGTATCTCATTGTGGTTTTAATTTGCACTTCTTTGATGATTAGTGATGTTGAGCATCTTTTCATGTCTATTGGCCATTTGTATGTTTTTTTGGTAAGTGTCCTTTGCCCACTTTTTTTTGGGGGGGGGTGTCATTTTTTTAAGTTCATTACCCTGGCTGGTGTGTGGCTCAGTAGATTGAGCGCTGGCCTGCAAACCAAAAGGTTGCCGGTTCGATTCCCAGTCAGGTTACTCGCCTGGGTCGCAGGCCAGGTTTGCCAGCTGAGGGTATGTGAGAGGCAACTGATCAATGTACCCCCTGATCATGGATGTTTCTGTCCCTCTTTCTCCTCTCTTCCCCTCTTCAAGTTTGTCTTAAATTGTTTGAAGTACAAAGAGAAACATAAGCTTAAAAATACTGTGGAATAAAATTTAAATAGACCAATAGTGCTACTTTATGCATAGCAATCAATTTCATTCATACTGGCATGAAAACCTAAGGTTCTTAGTATAACAGTATTCACTGTGTCACATTTGCCAATGGTTTAGAAATTGTGTTTAGTTTCTAAATTGTAATTTGCCATTTGTGTTGAGCTGAACTCTGGAGATCTATGTGGATGTTTCTGGAGATTCTTTTACATCAAGTTAACAGAAGACTGAGATTCAAGGTTACACACGATTGTCACAGCTTCAGCAGTTTCTATGGTCAACTGTAGAGTAATGAGGAAGTCCCAATTCAAAACTGTGTAATTCAACTGCTACTTTTCCAAACATTCCCCCAAAATCACATGTAAATTATTCAAATTGGGTTGATTAACTCATTACAAGGTAAAAATGCCTGTCAGTTCAAAAACAGGTATAATATAAAGTAAAAACAACTTGAAGTGTATACTTTAACTAAAATGTTGAGGAGTTGCAAAGGATTTTCAGCTTCAATGTAACTTTTTTAACATTAACAGGAGCAAATAGAAATCTTGAATAACTAATTAATAGGCTGGTTTTGACTATCCTCTCCTACTACCTAAGTCCTAAATTCTGGAGTCTTAAACTCCTTCTTGAAGATGTAAGAAGACGACACCCAAGTTTCAGTTTTTTCTCCTCCTCTCCAACACAAATGAGCTATTTCAAATATTTTCACATCCAGCCAACGAAGGGAGCCCTTTCCTTGTTGGAAAATGTACATCTCAAAAAACCCAGACTACACTAATTATGCACAGATTTCCTCTGAAATGTATTAACAATTTTAATTAGTAACATGCAACTATACTAATGGATTGCAGCCTGAAGAGGAAAATGCTTTTATATATATTAATTTCCAAAATTGTCTTAATTTTTTGAAGGATAAACAAGCCTTAACAGGACACATTCATACACATTCATGCAATCTATCCTTACGACCCTTTATTCACTTCATCTTTTCATTCTTTTTGCAGAGCAATATCTTCCCCCTGCCCCTCCATCAAAAGCTGAACCTAGAATCAACTGTCTAAACACATACCAGTAGGAGTTAAAATGTGGGGAAAATAGTTTTTAACTACATCACACAGATAATGATTTAAAAAGCAAGAGTGCACTAAACAGAGAAAAAAAAACCCCTCAAAAGACAAACAAAAGCAACACAAGACCCTATCTGGATCCAAAATGGGGAGAGGGAGAGAAAGCTCATTTCCTTCGTTAAAAATCAGAGTGAAACATCTATAGTTAAACAACTTTATTAACATAGTCAAGCAGTGATTAACATTCACATCTATTATGTCACATCATACAAATGTAAAATACAAAATTACTACAGTACAATATATATTCTCTGCATGATCCAAAATATTTGGTGGCCCCAAAAAACTCTCTTTAAAATTCAGCAGCTTATCAAAAATTAAAACCGTATTCTATTTAAAATGAAGATCTGTTAGCACAGAGTTAGACTTCAAGAAATATCAATTTAGTACAGTTTGAGAAGTTGCAGGAGGATATGTTTGAAGGACACATTCTAACATAGTGTGGCAGGTACAGGAAACACCAGATTTAAAGCTTTTAAGCGTAACTCATACAACCTAAGTTGTCAGCAGAAAGATCCAGTTATTTATAACTAAAGCTAAAACTACTAAATTATTGCACCCAATGTTAACATGAATATTAAGTGTAAAACTGTTTTTATAATATGAAGTGAAATCATTAACCATGTTTAAACATCTCTTCTCACAGATAATCTATTAAGTAAAATTATACAGTATTGTCTAATTATTATCTCCATAAAAAAATCCACCCTTAATTTGGTTATATATCCACAGAGGAAAACAGTAATGAATATGGTCAAAGTACAGCAGAACCCTTTTATGAGGCTTATAGATGGAAGGGACCAACATTGCCTTGTAGGCTAACCATAGTATAGTAGGCTTTTAGGAAGATAATTAGACTTGCAAAATAGCTAATTCTGCATAATACCAAGCCATATAGCATAAGAGGAATTCTATAATAAACAAAAATTCTAATAAAAGGGAAAATAGTATTTTCCTAATTAATGATATAATGCTTGGCAAACTGATTTGGTTTTAATGTAGAAGAGAAAAAAACCATTAACTTCCCTCAAAATCATGCATACATTAAAAAAAACACACAATACATTCTGGGATACAAATCACAACAAACAGTTGCTATAATTTAAACACATACCTTAAAATTAATATGTATAATAATTAGGCATAAAGATAAAGAACTCTATACATATAATACCAATAGGGGAAAAGATCTACATAAGACTGAAAAAATTAGTCACAAGTCACCTGGAGAGCATTCAAGTGAAACTTTTTATGTAAAATTTAATTTTTAAGAGGCATTAGGAATATCTCCATATTTAATACAGTATGAAAGGTACTAAGTAGGTATACAATGCTCTTGCATGGTATTACTACTAGATAGTATCGTCACACAGTTCTTTATTGATCTGATTTTTCATCTCGATTATCCCGGGCCTTTAACTATCTGAAGACCAGTTTTCTTAAAGATTTCAATGCCTACACTTCCAAGAACAGTACTACAATCAACAGTTAGTGTTTTCCCCCTTGTATTATTTGCAGAAATAATTCAAAAAGCAAAGCTGTATGTATCTTAAGGTATACTAAAGGAAGATTTTAATTGCAGTTATGCATGATACACTCTTCTCTTGGGAAGAATGATTTTGCACCGTTATCTGTTAATACATTCAATATGAATATAGATTAATCATATAAAGCAAAAAAACCCCCACAAAGCAAAACAACCAAACCCACACTTTTTTCTTTATGGCAAAGTATTTCAGTTAAATTTAGACCAAAGGGTTTAAGACAATTAAATTCTGGCATTTCAGTTATGCAGGATAATTTAATACAGGACAGAAAAATGTCCACTTCCCTATCTTGAGGGTTTGAAGAAAAGGACTCATTTAAACTCACTTTCAAGGTGAACCTACAATACATGCAGAAGGCCTGACAGGAGGGATTTATACCACCCTAGTCTTCTAGAATAAGGACTGAAATCAGACTAAATGGGAAGATTCTTCATGAAATACACTAAAAAAAAAAATAATAAAAGTATGATGACCCCTTATAAGCATATGTCACCAAAGCAAAAAGGATACAAGAATATTCACCTGAGATAAAACTTGTATCTGAATATTGTATAACTGAGTAGACAAAGCATTTCAACAGAGGAAAGTCAGTTGAAATTATTTTAAAATATACATCTGATACTATTTTACAATATATGCAATTTAAGCAATTCAGATCAATGAAAAAGTCTTAACAAAAAAAATCACAGTGTTTACCAATATGTTAGTTACAAAATGTATGCTACTTATTTTGTTTTTAAAGATGTAATGGCTTGGTTAAGTGTTTTAAAATCTATTCGTCTGAAATCTAACTTGCGTCACAAAATCAAGTAGCAATAATGTAAAGCATCAGAACTGGCTCTTAAAGATTATTTACACGTTGACTATTTGGGAAATAATCAACCAAAAAATATAAAAAAGTGATTTTTTTTACATAGTATGAAGTTATTAAAGAGATTAGACAATACAAAAAGCAAAATTCTTTCCTGAATACATGAGTATCTGTGGCACTAAGTTTACTTACTAATACTAAAACATGGAACCGCCAAACATGCATTTAAATTATATTAAATACACTTTCTGTTTCCAACTTAGGTTGATCAGCAGCTTTTGTTCTGTTAGAATCCTTCAAAGAGAGAAGCTCAAACAGGAAAAAAGAAGGCATATATAAAACAGTAAACACTGACCTCCTGAGGTTCCTACAACATAAAAATATTCAAGTAGAAAATCTACATCACTTAGCAGCGGCTATTTCTGTAGTTGAGCACACTAACAGCACTTTAGTGTGTAAGGAGCTGATGAAGTAAGCCGTGCTTCAAGCATGCCAAGAGGCAGAAACACTGGAATGTAACAAAGACAATCTCACGATTTCATAGACATTCAGCCAACATTCAAAACTATTAAGACTACACCACAAGAATTAAGTTGCTTATATATATATATATATATATCCCATGATGTATTGTTTTATCAGAACAATAAATGATGGTAAATCAGAGCTTACCCAAAAGATAACTTAAATGGCTTCTGCAAATTCCTATGCTATACTAAGTATCCGAAATATAAATTAGGAACACACCACCTCAAGGGGGTGGGGAGAGGGAATACAGAAACCCAACCCGACCTCAGGTTGCCAGTAATGTTTACTAATTTTTCTACTTTTGAATTAAACTTCCTTTTAACTTAAAAACAAGTGACTATCAAATGAGCATATTCTTATGTGACATAACTGCCTAATTAGAAACCAATTTTTAATCAAACAGGTGACAATGTTGTTTTTTCAGTCAATACAGAATCACAGGTTCAAATAATTTTATTGAAGGTTGTTTCTGTGTTTGTTTTAAAGTGTTTAGAGAATTTTGCCATTTCTTTCTATTTAAAATATTTACTACCTATTCTAGAATAGTAAAATATCTCTCCTATTAAATTCTGAAAAGTATTAAAAAAAAAAACCCTACAGAATATCACTAGAATTTAAGGATAAAGTAACGAGCCTAATCAGGTCTTAAAAACTAGCTTGGAAGCAAATTTTCAGCTCCCAGTGAAGTAATGGTGCTAGAAAGAGAACAAATACTACATCCCCTTTGGATCCAACGTGTAATTTTAAAAAAACTGGATTAAGAAAATATTTAATTTCAGGCTCTACAGACTGAAATTTGCAAAGCCAAAGTATAGGAAAGAAGGTGAAAGAACATGTTAAAAAAATACATACACACACACAACAAAAACCTTTCTGCATGCTATCATGCACTTGAAAATTTTTTAAATGGTATTTATAAACTCACACACATACAGCTCAAACTTCAGTGCAATGGCTGTATCATTCAACACCTTTAGGAGAACAGAACCATGCAAAGAGGAGCAACTGCTTATAAAAATGGTTATTCAGTATTTATTCTGCAATGCAAAGGTGACAAACTAAAATATAAAAAGGTTGTTATGGCTTAACATTTTTGTTGCAGATTAAATATGCAGCATTGAAAAATGGAAAGGTGTGGCTTCATCTCTGACCAGCAGAGTTAAAAAGAAAAATCTCTCCATTTTCCTTCATCATCATGGGATACACTGTTCAGGCAATCCAAATTAATAAAGACTTGCACTTTCATATGGAGACAAGATCAAGTGTACCAGTTAGGATTTCACATTCACAGTATATAAGAAAATACACATGGAAGGAAAAGTAAAGGGTTAACTTAACAAGGATTTATTCACAGGAATACATGTAAGTAGAGAAAAATAACAGAAAAGCTCAACAAATGAAATGAAGAGGATCCAAATCAACTTTCACTCTGTAGCTTTTTACTTGCACCCTGTGTGCGTGTATCTAGGGCACAGAGGGCCACCAACATGCGCCAAAACAGTGTAGGAACCCTGCATTACATCCATTAACTTAAACATATCTTTAAGATCATGCTTTGAACAAAAAAAAAAAAAAAAAAAAAAAAAAGCTTAGAAGGCAATATATTGAGTGGGAATAAACATTGAAATATAGCAATCATGTCTTCAACTTCTACAATTCTCTTTATGTGCCTACTAACATTTATGCAGCCTCTTACAGATCTTTTACCATGTAATTTGGGTTTTAGAAGTTTTGATAAAATCACTAGTAGTATATAACCATGCAGAAAGCACATCACACTGACAGCACAGAGGCAAAGATTTTGCACAGGTATATCAGCTTTCCACATTGTGCAGGTTACACACAATACAATATCAATCTTATTCCTAACAGATCCTAGTAAGATATCTCAAGGCCTAGCTGTAAACTACAGTACTTTATATATCTATATTCTTAATAAAAATAAAACCCACAAATCTTAAAAAGGAATTTTAAATGCAGGGCTATATTGAATTGGTAAACTGCAACACAAACTGGCGCAACAGAGGTAAATGAATACCAGTCTCACTCTACGTGATGCAAGCATGCTACTTACTTTCCCACTAATTTACTTTCAATCACTATGAGCCAGAATGCATGCCTGAACCTTAAACTGCACTTTAAAAATAACGTCTTGGCCTAGAAATTAAATCTAATGAAGTACAACCATCAAATTATATCCACTACATTAATGTTTTAATGCAAAACCAGGAGTTCGATCTTTAGTTTGATATGTCCAACCCCAGTTATTCCTCCCTCCCTGCCCACCCCACAAAGGTAAAAGGAGTGACTCATTTGGCATTTCACAGGTTATTTCTTTGTTTAAATTAGATTTTTTTTTTATTTCCAACTTTTTGGGGGTACCTTAAATTGCTTCCAAGAACCTGCTTCTACTATGGGTTGGCAAGCTGATTTTAATTCTATTAGCTTCATTTGTGTAGTTCTTTATCAGCATGCAAAAACAAGTCCCCATCATGTGGGAAAATTTATTAAAAAAAACTTTAAATTAAAAATAAAAAAAGCTTCTTTACTGTTTGTAACCCCCTTTCTTAGGTTTCCTTTATTGTGCGCTATAGAAATTTTCCTCTCTCTTTAATCTCTATGTATCATTTTTATGGTTCTTGTTTTGGTACAATTCCCCATAATATTCCAGAAAGTACTGTTTTGTGAGTAGACTGAATAGTTTTTGCTTCTTCACATCCAGTGCGGAGTTGTAATTGAAGACAGATTTCCACCCACAAAGGCTCCAGATGTTAAAACGTTTCCCAACATCGACTTAATACAGTGACCGCAACACCTCCCTCCCGCCCCTCCCAGTAGGGTTGGGATTGTACTGTATTCCCTACTGGTTTACCCTTCCCCCCTGTAAAGGGTAACATTTTCCCTGGGTGCAGAGGCTCCCTCATAGTCTCCGAGACTGAAGGACCTGTAAGAAAAGAAAATAATTTTATACTTTAACAATCGTTTTTCTTTTAAAGCCAGTGGATCACAAAATCAAGTCAAATTACGATGCTGTATCTCTGCCTAAAGAAAATGAGATACTGGACAAACTGCCCAAGATCATCTAGACCGTGATAACCACGTTGCTTTCTTCTCTTACTGCTGTTAACTGTCACTTGCATTAGATACAAAAAAGTGACACCAAGCTGGGGACATCCACAGAGAAATGTGTAGCACTTTATACAGATGAAATACAGATAAAATGCACCCTGCAGGACACTATCCATTTAATTCTTTGCCTCCTTTTGCATTACAGGCCACAATGAGAGCCGGTTATTTCTTACATAATAAGTTGGCCTACTTTCTTCATGGTTAAATAGCATGTTCTTTAGGGCAATCGCTTTCCTTAGTGAGAATTACAACTCATCCTTTTTTGCCAGTATTCCTAATATAAAGCAAACAAAAATACAATCCATCTAAAAAAAAACTAAAGAACATTACTTATTTTTGATTGTCTGATGTTTTTGCTTAGAAGGTACTAAAGGTGTCCACTACATTCAGCAAATTATCAAAAAGTAAAATTTTACATTTGATTTTTTGATGCTCCTAATTAATAATTCTTCCGACCCAATTAAACTCAGTCATTTCCTATACTCTGAAGGACTCTTGATTTTCCTGATAAGGACTTTTTATTGGTAGCAGTTAAAAAAAACCCTCACCTAAGGATATGTTTATTGATTTTAAGAGAAGGAGAGAGAAATATCAATTTGCTGAATGTAGTGGACACCTTTAGTACCTTCTAAGCAAAAACATCAGACAATCAAAAATACGTAATGTTCTTTAGTTTTTTTTTTAGATGGGGTCAAAACCTACAACTGTTTTGGTGTATAGGATGTCCTTCCAACCAACCAAGCCACCTGGTGAGGGATCGTTGGTAGCAGTTTTAATGATGAAAAGAACATCAAGAAATAAAGGTAGGTTACTAGGAGACTGTAACTAGTACCTGACAGAACTTTCACAACGAAACTGTAGTAACCACTCATGCCAAACTCTGGACATTTATATGAAAGTTCATTTGAGTTCACAGAGGGCAATTAGCCCATCTATGGAGAAGTACAAACAACCCTTTTTCTCTGCCTCTAGAAAAAGGTAAGAATGAAAAAAAGGCAGGAAAAGATACTATCCACTTTTATCTCTAATTAGAAGACTGAGAATTACTGTATGCCTTGTCTTAGAACACAGTTAATTCAAGACTGGTGATATGACAGAGACCAGAGAAGGTAATAAATCTGAAAGTAGTGAAGACTTAGCTCACAGTTGAATCTTTCGGCCCCTAATGCCATCTACTGCATTCTCATGATTTAACATAAGAGAATCAAGCTCTTTTCCAAAATACTAAGGCCATAAAACAGCTAGTAGGACTCAAGAACACAGTGGGACAACCCACACTGAAGGGTCTGAGACATTCCAGAGGCTGTAAGTCTATTTCTACTGTCTTCTTAGGTTAATTAGACAACTTGGATGTTGAAATCTTTCCAGGTTTAAAATCTAGCTCACAGCAGATGAGGAGCAAGCAAAAACTCCAACGTAAAAGGTTATTTCAATTTGCTATACAGTTGCTGGACATACATTGAATATAGCCTCTGGCCCTCCAGTGAAGTATGTCTCAGTTTATGCCTAAAACCTAAAGAAGTGCAACCCCTGGTTGACTGTACTGGCCCATGCTCTTAACATCTACTGAACCAACTTAGTGTGTTAGGCAATATACCCAACTTTGGCATCACATAGTACAGCATTTAATCCTCAAAAGAACTCAATGAAGGTAATGAGGCTAAGAGACCAGAATGCTTAGTTAGACTTAACAAGTACAGAAAGTCTCAAGGAACAAGAGTCCAAGTGGACTTACCCCTCTGTTACCCCAGATCAAAACAATTTCCGTTGCCCATTTTAAAACACAGCACTAGGCCCACGGTACTCAATAAAAATATATGTTGAACACTGAATACTACACATTCTTAGTTACTGAGCTAAAACCCATTTCTAATTCTACTTGGGTTTTCCCTAAAGCTTACTACACAGAAGGTCCTTGATATATGAGACTAAATTCATGCTTTAAAACTAGACTATTTCTACTGCAGTGATCTCTTACAGGGCAAAAAAGGAAGAGCTGAAGCACTGTAAAGTAATCTAATTAGCCTATCAGTTTGGATTTCTTTCTATTGAGGATTCAAAGTGGAACCATGCATTTTATCTTGCTTGATAATTCTCTAAAAAATTCTACTTAAGTAATTTAAAATGTAAAGTCTAATATAGCATAAGATTGTTTTATTCAACCTCTGTAGAAAACAAATAGCTCTATTCTGTTCAGTAGTTTTACATTGTAGTCCTAATTTTCTTTATCCTGAAAAATTCCAAACTTCTCACAACTTACCCCTAATTATGGGACTGCAGCTTAAGTGTATGAGGTTAAACACCATAAAAAGCTGCAAGACGCTCTTTTAAGGGAGGCGGAAACTGGTCAGAGAAACGCCTCCAATTTTCATCCCCAACTTGATTTTTAAATCCATGAAGGATCTGCAAAGAGTTAAAAAAAAAAAAAAATCATTAATTTATCAGATGAGATCAGGTGCATTCACAGTGGTATGGCTGTAGATTAATTTATCAAAAACAACGGATAAAAATTCAGATCTTCATAGCTTCGGAAATCAAACGCTGTTGATTTTATTATTATAAAATTTTATCCATTTTAAAATAGTACTTCTCAAACTTTTTTGGATTCTACACCATTCCATGTCTTGCCTAAAGATATTTCACTGAATATGCTAAACTTTGTTTTGAGAAGTTTAGAAACAGTGTCCTAGTAACAGATGTTCATTCACTAAGCAATCTCTGGAATTATACTTATGAAAAACAAACAAAAAAGTATATAATTCACCCAAAGAATAAAATTTCTGTGCCATACTAAGTTTTTCAAGATGGAAATATACAAAGCTTTGGCTTCCTGGCTGCAAATATAGGTCACCAATTTTATTATTAGGTGATTAAAATGTGTAACAGTATTTTACTTCTTGTGTTGTTATAGTGGAGTGCCAGCTAGAATTAATCAAAAGGAGGGCACTATTAAAATAAAGAACTACAACATAGGTTTAATCTCTGTGGAGACCGCTTAGATTTACTCTGTTCAATAGTTTATATTATACTCTAAATCTCAGTCAGCCGTCTCTGAAAATGCATATGCTAATTTGCACAGGTGGGATAATGGCCTGCTTAGGAAAATATTTTCAAAGTGTATTCTCTACTGATAGTCACTGTATCTTAAGGAAAGATCAAGCCAACATTTTTGCTGAGAACAAACGTTACAGGTTATAAGTCCACCAACACTGATTTGAAAAGCCTAGTTTCATATGAAATACACAATAATTTAAACTTTCCAATATGACAGTAACAATCGCAAGATATATATCATAAAGCCTTTTTAGTTACCTTACAGAACATGTCTCTCAGATCATCTTTTGGGTTAATCCATGATGCAACAGCATCACAAAAAAATATAAAATCCTGTAACAAGCAATAAATATATTTTAGATTGATTTTTATGTGTCAAGCAAGTGAAAAAAACATGTGAACTTCAGAATATATATCATGATAGAATCCTAGCTAAAAATTAAAAAAAAAAAAAGTCAACTACAATCATAAAAGTTGTAAGCAATTACTTAATGGTTGTTTTTATTAGCTTCATCATGAATAAACCCCTGCTAAGTCAGTTTAGACTTAATGCCCTTTTGTATTTTATATCATAAAACAAAACATGTCTAGTAAATGTTTAACATCAGCAATGTACTGAAAGTACCAAATGAGCATAAATTTAAAAAACCTTCATTTATCAGATTAAAGAATTATATAAATCCAATAATCTACTCAGTTCTGAGTAGCTTAAAAATAATCTAAAGTTAGTTAAAAGCATACACCAAAGAAGCTTGATTTGAAGTACAGGAATTACTAGATATAAATTTCTAGACTCATCTTTAGGTAGAAACTTAAATGACATGGCCAAAGGCAGAAAAATTAATTACGTACCTACAAGTAACAACTAATCCAACTCAACCCAACCCAAATGAAACAAAAAGAATAAAAAACCTAATGCCAAACACTTAAAAGATAACCAGGTTATTCTGACTATTAAGAACAAGGTGACAAATGGTATATGCTTTAAGTATTTCACTGAAGTATTTTTAGGTATAGACTACCATGCTGAAAAAATTCAAGATATGGCTGATGTCCTGACATGTCAACTACTTTAAATTTTATTTTTAAATTCAGAAAACCTCATTAATTTCAAAATTTATTAATACTAAAGTATGTGTATAAAACACCTACTGAAGCAAATAAAATCCCATGTACCTAAAGTTCATGGTTTATTCAAATTATGTCTTCCAAATAGCAAAGTATGATGTTAAAAACTTAAACATACATACACACTTCTAGAATTTGTAATTAAATACTTAAACAGAAAAACCTTTAGACAGTTTTTTTTTAACCATATCCAAATACACATGTAAAAGGTAGAAATTTCTACCAATTCTTAAGTTGGTAGTGATCTCATGATCATATACACGTGTTACTTCAAATACTAACTCAAAAAAAATAAAGTAACCAAAACCCCTGTGGGAAAATGCTCCTTTTTAACATGACACACATGATATGATACCTCTAAAATACATTTAAGGTGACACAAAGTTCTTAAACACTGGGAAAAATAAAGAAAGAAACTTAATATCAGGAGGTTATTTTGCAGTTAGGGAACATCTCTAAAGATAGTATTAGCTTATTTTAATAGTAAATTATTAATGTTTTACAAATGTCAAATTAGTCAAAAAAAATTTTTCCAGTTCTAATTTCTAAGTTTTCAATGCCTAACACCTACATTAATGTAAAATTTAAAAGTTGGTAATGCTAAATCTGAATTAAACAACACAGTAATTAATACCAGGCAGGAAATAGCAAAAGGTCTCAATTAAAAAATGGTCAAAGCACCCATCTCTTTGATGTAGAAGGTCATTTTCTTGAAAACCCTGCTTACACTTTCCCTTTACAAAGAACTGTTGAGGAGCCTGAGGCTGTTAGCTGGGGTAGTATTTTGTGGATCACACACATGGCATCAGTCAACACGGTCCTACTTTGTGTGTGGCAAATTGGCAGTTGAATACAGGGGTCTGATGAGACTCATGCTTGACACTATTGCCAAATATTTCTTAAATGCCAAAATTGTCTAAATATAATAGAGCTAAGACAGGAAACAAAACAAAATAAGGATAAATTACAAGCTCTCAAAAAAAAGGCAGTTTCAATGATTAATTCAGTATTCTATTTTATTCACTACTAAATGATTTCTTAAGTTTGATTCCAAGTAACAGAAAGAGTATCCTACTATTTGCTCACTCTCTAAAGTGTAGATATCCTCAAACAAAACAAATTGATATTCAGGGATGGGAAATGTATGCAAAGTAAATAAATGAGGTCTAAATGTGAATGAAAGAACCTTTGGCTTAATTCAATACAAGAATGCATCTTTATCTCCCAATATGCTACTTTTATGTTTCATGACAAAAAAAGATTTAGGAGATAAAAAAACAGGCATTGTCATTTCAAGATATTAGGAAATACACAACATTTTAAATATATAATTTGTTTTAGTATCTTTGAAAAACACGTGTTATATGCAATATTTTAATAATAGAAGTATTAAAACATTCCTTCCCTTCAAAGTTTCATTATTCAGAATATTACAAATTAAGAATGGATCTGGTTAAGGTCTTACTTGGATTACTCCACTGGGATTCACACTGATCATGGTACAAATGCCACGGAATGCCGAGTCCTTTTCCTCATTGTCCCTTATGTTTCTCAGAGAGGTGCACCTATTAAATTATAGAGTGCAGCTTAGCATTTAAGTAAGAAGCAGGTTCAATTACAATACTAATGGACAGTATTTAATGGAATAAGCACCATAGTGTAATGTTTATATTCAAAGAATTTTCATAAAGCTTAAGTTTCTCACACTTCCTATATGTGGGCCCATCTAATCCCAAATAGTGAAAGCCTTGATATTCACATTTTCTTATTAATAGATTGCATCTATGAAATGGACATCTGATTTTAATCTCCCACTTAAACAATTAATGAGCTTTAGCCAAGAGTAAATTACCAATTAAAAAAACTGCATTATGACTTGTATTCCATTAAACACTACTAAAAATGACTTGAATTGAAAGATTGTCAACTGAAAGCAGCAGAATATAGGATATACTGCCATAATATGAACTATTATTTCAGAACTTATGGTGTAGATGTTTAACTTTTATATTATCAAATAAGATTTTTACACATTACAAATTTAAACATGTATTTCTTAATGCAATCCAAATTTTCAAATTAATTCTAAGAAAGAAACAATGCAAAAACCTAAATTTATAGAATTTGCATGCATTTTTATTTTATTGGTGGATATTTAAATGCTTTATATATATATATATAAAATCAAGCTTTGTAACACAGCAAGCATGTGACAATCTTATCCCATGCATCAATTAGTCGTTAGCCACAACATAAAATAAATATACATGACGATGCTACTGAAAACCTCACAAACCTGATAGGACAAGATTAGTCACATGGTTGGCAATGATTAAGGATTGTGATTTTTGTAACCAACTGAAAATATATCTAAAAGTGAGATAGAGAAAGAAAGAGTGAAGAAAAATGAATTAAAAAAAAAGATTGAATAATACACACCAGGGTCTTATAAACTGCTGTAGCATGGGGGCCACCTCTTGAGGACAAACGTAACCAAGACGACCAATTGTTATTGCTAAGGTAACGCAATCACGGTTATACACCACCAAACGCCAACCAAGACATGAGCAAATGAGGGGGAAGGAGAAAAAATAAAGAAAAAACAACAAATAACTCAGAAACAGAAACCAACAGAATTTGTGTATGATAATAAACATAAGATTTCACCAGTGCTGTTTATTACCACCCCCTAAAATAAGGGGTAGCAACATATATGGCATACTCTTGAAAAAGGAAAAACAAAAGGAATTAAAAAAACTTTAAAGATTGAGAGAACACCAAAAACCATGATGAATTGCTTTTCTCGCTCAATGAAGTGTCAATATAGCATACTTTCTAGTAACAAAAAGATGAGCGATTAAATGGATGATTTAGACGTTCTTCAAAGATAGTTCAAATTTCAGAATTTAATAATGAAATCTATGTTTCCCCCCCAAGAAATACTAGTAAATGTGAATGACTACATTTCTGAATTGTCTATTCAAACACAATTTTCAGTTAAAACAGTTAAAATTTCTTTCTCACTTCTCCACATCTGTTTTTATAATTTCTATTCTTTGAAAATTATCTAGAAATTTAACCCAAATTTTGGTGAAGTCTTTTTGTTTGTTAACATTTCCAAAAAAACCAGTGGACTATTTGTTGCCTGTTATCAAAATCAACTGTCAAATTTTAGGTGTTATGGCACACACTGAATGGATTCAAAAATTGCTAATTTCATACCATATTTGACATAAAGGAAATTCAGACAGTCCACTGTAATGACATATGATACGGGACCAAAGAAACAAATATTATGTCCTTGCTATAAAAGACATAGCACAAAATAAACAGTGTACTAATTACATGCTAATATTTTATGTAAAATGGGAATTAATCAAACATATATTCACCATCAAAATTCAGGAAGTCCTTAAACTTTAAAAGGGCTAAAGTGCAACTCAGAACTGCATTCTGCAATTCAAAGGTACATACATATAAATACATTTATACACAACAGGAAAAAAAATACAAACAGAAAACAAACCATGAAGTGCTTTAATGGTGTTCTCTCAAAAACTTACAGGTTAACCTTTCATAAAAAAAGGGTGGGGGGTAAAGAAAAATGTTTAAGGATTACTTGAAGCAAACTACACAGATAATACTAAAATCCAGCAGATTCATATGAAGCAAGAGAAAGAAAACCTATGTTCAAAAGACACAAACTACGCAACATTCTCATTAAACAGGCAAGTATGAACAATCCAATGACACATGCAATAAAGCAGATGATGGTCCATTGAAAAAGTTCAGTGTAGGATATACCAATTAGGAAAAAAGCAAGTAACTGCATACACTAAGGAGGAATTGGCTTTATGAAATGTCAAGACAATGGTAATTAAAAGTTGCTAAAATCTATGGATATTAGCCATTGACAATGATTTTACTTAATAATTACCTCCTCCTCTTTGGGTTAAGGAATAAAGAAAACATTATCTGCAGCCACTTGTATTGAGTAATTCAGTGAATGCCAAATGTGTTTCTTAATCTATCAATTCAATTAATCAACTGGAAGGGTATTATCAACTACCTTTCGATTTATTTAGGTTAGAATCATAGTTAGAATATAGTCTTATAGATAAAGCCAATTTGTTAAAGGAACTATAACAAATTTACCAGCTGATATCCCACAAGAAACTTTAATATACATTACACTCAACATTTATTTGCAGTTATGCATTCACATTTAAAAATAAATAGGAAGTTTCTTTAGGTTCAACAGTAATTTTATAACGGCAAGGGTTCCAAATCTGAATGTCATGTATAGGTACTGCATTCTAAAGAGATAAAAACCTAACAAGATTCCACAACCATCCTACACATAGATTTTTGCACTTTTCAGCAAGAAAATCTAATTCACTTATGATATAAACAGTACCCATACAGCCAAACAGCCATATAACTGTTTCATAATTAAAAGATTTCCTTCCATACCAATAAACATATCAATTTTAATCATATTAGGATACAATAAACTTCCCATAACTAAAAAATATAAATGAAAATGCCCTTGAAAACAAATTTTCTTATTTAGAAAACCTTTTTTTAAAATCTTCGTCCAGTAAGACCTTCAAAGACTATGAATATTTTATTGGAATTATCTTAGTGCATAAAGAAAGAGATGTGTCTGATAGAAAAAATTTACCTCTTTTATCATTATTAGCAAAAATCGAAGAAGGTGGAAAGCAATCACCCCAAAATGTGTTCTATAGTATGGAAGGTACTCTTTAATATAAACATGCTCTCAATAAATGCAAAAGAGAAACAAGCCTCCTGAATAAAAATCCCACAAGGTACTGCTTAAGTTCCCAATTTGAAGGAAAGTATACAACAAAATAGAAAACACGTATGTATATGTGCCATTGTAAACCCATTAGTTGCTACACTGCAATCTACTGTTGGCCAGATTAAAAAAAAAAAAAAAAAATCATCACTTCCCAGCTCCCAGTTACTCTCAGAATTAACGTGAAAGTAAAATTTATATTGTTCCAAAGTTATGTTAGCTGGGGTCCATTAGAAGACGTATTAAAACACAAGAATAGGGGAGAAAGTGTTATGGAATGCAACTAAAACAGTACATTTCATTAATGAGGATCCAAAATAGCTGTTAATAATAAACTAGGTTTCTACAGCTAGCTTTGGTTTCTCTACGCATCTCAATTTAAGATTAAAAGGCAACTAATTTTCTCTTCACCAAAACAGTTCAGTCATATGGTACCTGTATTCTCTAACAACGTCTTTGGTGTGTTGGGTCTGTTAATGATTTCTACAAGCTGGTGCAACACCATAGGAATATAAGGCTGCATCTCTATACCTAGATCATCCCCAAAAGAGAAAAACAAAAGAAAAATTTCAGTGTTAAAATAGCAATTTTGCTTTTATTAACTGTAACATAAGCTATTTATAAATATATATAACTCATTTAAATTTAAAAACAAAACAAAAAACTAAAGTATCTAAAATTTACACTTTTAAATAAGAAAAAAAAAAAAAATCTTACCCATTTGAATAGAGATTTCTCCAATTGCCCAAGTGGCATTATTGCAGACTGAAATGAACTCCGGGTTTAGGTTGGTTCCCAATATTGGCATGAAATCAGCTAGAAAAAAATGTTTTAAAAACTATGTAGTAAACTTATCAACAGCAGTGTATTGTACTTTCAAGAAAATCTACTAGGTGGAAACTGAAATGTAGGCAAGAAATAGCAGTATTGTAAAGGTGTTGGTAAATATTTATCTTAAGAAACTAAAAGAGGCAATATCGGAACTTTCATATGAAGTAGACCAGGAAACATTAAGTTTTGGAATATTTCAGATACCATTAAAAAGAGTTGGTCAGAGTACTCTCTCTTGTCATCAGACTGAGAAAATTCAAAAGTAAGGAAAGCATGATACATTAGAACTTTCTTCAAACCTAGTTTTTCACATGTACAATTTTTTAAAAATCAGTAATTTTGGGTTTTAAAATAACTTTTACCCCAGTGCTCAGATTGTGGTCTCTAAATATCATTTTCCACTTAGTAGGAATGAGGGCTCTCAGAGAAATGTTTCATTGTAGGTGAAGGGCAGGAAATGTACCAAACAAACCTGGGCTAGTTCATCACACCAGAGAAAACTCAGGAGCCAACTTCAGCTCCTAATGCCTACGGATAGGACAATTTGAGTATCACTGAGTTCATATTGACACTCAAAAAACAAACACAAAAAATAAACTCTGAAACCTCAAATAGATACCTTGGAGGATGATGGGAATGAATTCATTATTTTGAAAACTGGTAAATAAAGAAAAAAAAATCAAGCAATTTATCCTGCCTCTCCTATATGATGGAAAATAATTTGATATGGAAAATGTCTCTATATATGTATTTTCACTATTAAATGAAGAATCAGAATAGCATTTAAAAAAACCCTTAATTAATTAGTGGATCTAAAACCTGGGTTTCTCAATTTTAGCAATACTGATAATTTGGGCCACCTCATTCTGTTGTGTGTGTGTGTGTGGCGGGGGGGCTGTTGCACGCATTGTAGGACGTTGAGCAATATCCTTTGCCTCTATGCACTAACTACCAAGCAGTAACACACCCCCAGTGTTAAAATGCCAAATGTTCTATGGGAGGGGGCTGAATGAAAAATGGCCCTGGTTGAGAATCGATAATCTAGAAAATAATCATCATGGTTGATAACATAAAAAAAGAGAAAACGAGACACTGTGTACCCTCTAAAGAGGGGACATATGACTGATCAAATCTTGTAAAACAAGAATTCATCACACTTTCACTTACAGTAGTCAGGCTTGAACTTGATAATTTATTTTAATACATCATAATTAATGTTATTACTCTAAGTTCAGAAATGCAGTTAGTTATGCAAAAGTACAACTGGGAATTGGGTGAGGAATAAGTTTGGGGGTGTAATGTATGACATTATGACTATAGTTAATTCTGTATGGTATGTTTTAAAGTTGCTGAGAGCAGATCTTAAAAGTTCTTATCATAAAGAAAATCTTTGTAACTATGTGAGGGGATGGTAACTAAACATGTAGGAATCATTTTGCAATACATACAATAAGGTGTAAAACACAGCAAATCATTATGTTGTGTACCTTAAACTTACAGAAGTTGTGTCATTTATATTTCAATAAAACTGGTCAAGAAAAACCCCAAAGCAACTGTATCAAATGAAAAAACTTTAGCACTGCCTGGTGTGGCTCAGTGGCTTGAGCATCATCTTGCAAACCGATCAATGTTTCTTTTCCTCCCTGCCCCCAACAATGAATAAATAAAATCTTCAACTATCACCCAAAATGATGGGATACAGAGATGGGGAAAAAACTCCAAAGTCCCACTTAATTCACGGGTTTTGATGCAATTAAGGTTACATTATTCAAGGAATCCCTTGTTATCTTCACAGAAGGCTAAGACAAATGCTATGCTATTAAAAGAGAAATAAATCATTTACTTTTTAGGTAAACTGAAAAGTTTCCTATGATATCTGAAAACATATGTTGCTTTATCATGAGAAAACTTATTTCTGGGTACCGCCCCTAAAAAAAAAAAAGAAACTATTCAAAAAGTATCCATGAACTACACATACAGTACACTGGGGCTTCAAAGGCAGGCATGTCCTTTACTCTAAATTAATGCCTTTCCAACTCTTTGCCAGTCACATGATGGCCTAACAAGCTGCTATCTAAAGAGTGAGTTCAAGAGAACAAAGAAAAGGAGTTCCCATCCTGCCTGCTTCAATCAGAGCATCTTTAACAGTCAAATGAACATTTATAAATGCTGGGATTCCATGAAATCATATTTTAATAATAAAAAATATAGCTGATGTTAAAAATCTATCATAGCAATAGAAAATATTCATACCTATACAAGGCTTAACGTGCTGAAAGCAAGCTTTTGTCAGATCACCTAACAGGGCAAAGGAACTCTGTCGAACTTCTGGCATTTTATCCTACAAGAAATAAGAAGAAATTAACCCCAACGTGACCCAGAGAACCAGGTTTCAATTTGTTGTAATTGAACCAGTCTCACCTGCATGCACTGATACATTAGTGTTAGAATGTTACTTCGGGCCACGAGCTGTTCGATGTTGCCTCCAAGTCCTTCAGCCAGGCCACTGAGTAAATCAAGAGCCACTATCATAAAATCTTTATCTGGAGCCTCATATTGTTCTGGTTGAGCATTATTCAGCTGAAATGAGACACATTTTTTTTTGAAACTTCCTTTAAATCGTTTATTGATACAGTTTGTATACATTATGCCTGTCCTTAGAAAGACGTTTATGATGGCGAAAAGGGAGAGATTTTTTAATATAAAAATTTTTAAATACCATGGCTTGTGCAAGAGTCTTCTGTACTAGGTTTACACATCGCTGATATACAGGTTCACAGTATGGAAGGAAGCCAGACTGCAGGGCTGTGGCAACTGAAGACAGGCACTGGAAAAAAATAAAGTGCATGTGTGAAATTTCTGGATATAGTTAACATTGTAAGAAATGCTTCTATGTGTACTAATAAGACCCTGGTTATTTCTGAGCTTGCTCTACTAGGGCTACAGCAGCAGTTTCTTTTCAAATCTCTCCTCTGGGTGCCACCTATTGCTGTTAAGATTGCTGGCTGGTCAGGGGACGTTTCCTCAGAAAAAAAGTAAACATGTTTCTATAATGAATGTTATCTTTCAAGAACAGATTAAGTGTATGCACCCCCCCACCCCCAAATATAAGAGGTATTATTTATTTATCCTCCCATCCTGGTCAATGACGTAGGTCAGGGGTGTCAAACTCATTTTCACCGGGGACCACATCAGCCTCGCAATTGCCTTCAAAGGGCCAAGTGTAATTTTAGGACTGTATAAATGTAACTGCTCCTTAACTAGGGGCAAGGAGCTCCCTGCTGCCTCTGGGTAGAAACAAGGTGGAGGGCCGGATTCAGCCCGCAGGCCTTGTGTTTGCCACCTGTGATGTAAGTGAACTTTACTGGGCATATTCTGAGCCCCTGCCTGAAAAAACATATATTTAGCCATAATAACTCTTCTTATGTTGTTAGGCCCAGAATTAGTCATGTTCTTGGTCACAGAAGTTTTTACTTCTCTGGCTAGGGACAATCCACGGCAGAGGTGGTGACCCCTGAAATGACAGGGTAAACAAGAAGGACAATGACTGAACTGGCTCTACCAATACAAAGTCATTTAGGTTTACGTTCCCACATCTGGTAGTGTATTCAGTTATTGAAATATCACATAAAATTTCTTTTTGGTTAAAAAACTACTTAGTACACATAGACTAAGATTTCAAACTAGACATAAAGGGTATAAAGTGAAGTCTCTCCTTATTAACATGGAGTCCCAATACTGATTCACCTATGTGTGAGTATATGTATCTAATGTAATATTATATAAATATATATTAGAATATTAAACTATAGTTGAGCTTTGAACTATGTGGGGGTTCGGGCCACCAACCCCCTGGCACAATTAAATATCTGCATATAACTTTGACTCCCCCCAAATTTAAGGTGTCTCTTGGTCTGCGGAAGATTGGTTCCAGGTCACACCATAGAGTATCAAAATCCCAGGATGCTCAGTTCCCTATATAAAACGGGGCAGATCAATGTACCTAGTCACCCCTCCACATCCAGACTTCCAAATGTCAATTAGAAACAGTACAGGCATTTATGTGAAAAAATCTGCATGTAAGTGGACCCTCAAGGTTCAAACCCATGTTATTCAAGGTTTAGCCATAGTTTAGCTATATATTTATATCAAGAAATACAGTTAAGTAGAGACAGAGGTACATGATGTAAAAAGACCTCCATGATTTATTATCCGTTAAGAAGAGCAGGCTGGAAAACATATATAGCATACCTCAAGTAAGGGGAAGAGGTCTTTATCTTCATCCTTTAACATGTTCCATTTCTGGATCAGTGGAGGCATTAGCATCTGAATATATTCCTATTTACAATGATGAAAAACACAAAAAGCTCCACTATTACATGTAAACAAGTTCACTTTGAGTCTATGAAAATTAAAATCCATTTAGAGTAATTGTGTAAAATCATTACAGAATGTATTCTGAGACTCTCTTTGCACATTTAAAATTTCTATTTATTTTGCCTATCTTTTTAACTTATATAATTTCGTTCTATTTTTAAGTCATCTTATATCCTTTTTGAAATACAATTCATACAAATATATAAAAATTACTTGATTACAATCGGGATGATTTATATAATTTTACCCTCTAGTGTCTGAATTTTTCAGTCCTGGGACCTGTAACACGTAATATGGTTCTACTTGTACAGTATGTCATAAATAACAGGTTTACCTTACAGAGGCATTTGTGGAAAAAGATTCATAATCACTTAAGTGTCCTTATTTAAACTAAATAACCCATAAAATCAAGTAAATAAATGTAATAATGTGAGTAAGGGGCACCGATGGTAAAAGGTCTAATCTAAGACATTCAGAAAAACACCCCCAAACCAAACCAACTAACATCACAAAGCAAACCCATTGCATCAAGTTTTAAGTATAACTAATGAACAGACAATTTCTTAGGACTTTCCATATAGCATTTATAAACAAAATGTATTCTTCAGCAGGGAATTTTGAACCATATTAAAATTCTACTACTACAAATGCAATCCTATCCTCTTCTACTCTGAACACTACCAGAGACAGAGTTTGGCTCCCTAGTCATACTTCTGCTGTGCCATTATTTACATTGGTAAGCTATCACCCCAATTCCTGATAGTTTTACCTAGTGCATTCCCCACAGCTGTAAGTTCCAGTGAGAAAACAAAGATGTCTAGGTGTGGCACTCCAAAGCTACAGTGTGTATAAAGTGGTAGATAAAAAAAAAAAAACCTTGAAATTAAGTAAAAGTTATAAAAACTTTACAGATTATATAACCTCCACTCCTCTTTCCTTTAGTTACTTTACAAAGTGCTATAAAATTACCACACCAAGTACATATTTACTTTTTAAAATACTGTTTAGGAAGTTAATACACTTTGCTGCCTTCTTAAAGTAGTAAACACTGTGTTGATTATTTCCCAAAACATTTTAATTTCCAAATACATGTTAGCCTATTGATTATAACCATGCTACATATTTTTTTCCATAATAATACTTACTGGTTTGTTTAAATGATGTCCTACTGAATCTGCTAACGTTCCTATGGCATCATAAAGAATGAGCAAGTTCTTATGTTGGTATTTGCTAAACGCGAAGACCAAAGTATCAAGTATATAAGCAAGGTAAGGAACAAGTTCTGTACAAGCCTCTTCTTCTAGGGTAGCAAAGGCACTGTAATTAAAAAGAGAGAGAGAGAACAGTGTTGTAGAAAAGGAATAGTTGTAATAGAGATAGAAAACTAAGTCTTTAAAGAGTATCTATTTCCACTTCACATGCCTATCTCCTACTGCATCACAACAGATGCGCATTTTTATTATTTCTTTCCATTCCTTATTACCTCTTTCAAAGAGACCATCACCTATGGGCGTCTATTTAACTACAATGCTAAAATTTAAAACTAAAATGTGCTGGTTCTTATATTTATTCATTCAACAAATTTACTTGGTGTTTACTATTCAGTCACAGCGCTAGGACATAGCAATGAACAAAATAATGTTGCATTCTCAGAAAAATAAACTCTCATTTATACTTTTTCCTTCAAATGCACACCAAGGGTCACAAAATGACATATTTAACACTTAAGACCATTCTAACTCTCTGAATAAACTTTCTCTTACACAATACAGACAAACAGTATGTATTGCATACTTGAAAGCTACCGCGAGATCCTGAGCCCTGTCACCATGAGAAAGCTACCTGTATGAGGCGAGGAATGTGTTATCCTGACTTTGGTAATCATTCTACAATGTATATGCACATCAAATCATATTGTACACTTTAAATATATGCAGTGTTTGTCAATTGTTCCTCAATAAGGTTAAAAAGTGTTTCAGCCCCACACTACGTTAAGAGTGCAAAATACTTATTACTAATTTGCCTTATGTATGGCTATACTCTGTTAGAACAAATGTGCAAGAAAGGAAAAAAAAAATCTCGAGTCTCAATGTAATGACTTCAATTTAGACCTAAATTTGTCCTGGCTCTTTGTTTCTAAAATTAACGTTTGTATTATTTTTTGTTCTACCAAGTCAGGAATTTCCTAAAGGTAACCGGCTTAAGCCACTTGTTAATGAAAATCCTGTTCATTAGCAGTATGCATCGGTTATTTTGTTCACAGCACTTGCCATAAATTCTACAGTTGTTTAGTACTTCCTGTTAAACTGTAAGTTTAAAGATGGCAAGAATGTAAGCCCAGCATTTAGAATATGCCCAACAATTAGTAGAGAGCTAAAAAAGTGCCAAATAAATGAACTACAGGAAACCAAACATGATCTGTACCCTGCCTCCATTGAAAAAAAAACTTTAGTGCTATTAATCATCAAAGCCCCCTTGTTTGACTTTCATGTTATTAAGAATTAAAAACTCCTTCAGATAATTTTGCTTCAAATCTGGAAAAGTCCAACTCTACTTTTCCTCTTGTTCCCCACACTGGAATGTTATTTAACTGCAACTGCTGGTCTGATATAAAAACAAAACAGCCCCAAAGGGACACAGATACAGACAACTCAATGACAGACAACAGGTTGTTGTGGGGCTTTCTGTGGAGTTATCGTAGTGGACCTGTAGGCTAGTGGGAATCTGCTCCAACTTCGCTATTGGTTCAAGAGTAGGACCTTTGTCCTCACTTCTCCAGATGCCTGTGGGAATTAGTGTAAAAGATAACTCTACTGTTATCATGGCCACTAGAAAACAAACCATTTAACAAACAGCAAAGGCTGATGTCTATTAGTCACATTTGGATTCACAAAATCATAGGGTGAAACCTACAGATAATAAAAAGCCCATTAATGGTTTAATACCAATATTCCATCACAAGGTTGAAAATTAGTTTATCATTGAAATACCCACTCCTTTCCTGCACAATGAAATTTTGTTATGAATCTGTCCCACCTGCAGGCAGCTTCTTGTACTCTCTTGTTGCTATCCAGGATACGCTTTAGCAATTCCGTCATTAATGGCTTCAGGTACGTGTCTGGGGGCTGGCTGACTACCCAATGTGCATAACGGCTCAGAGTCCAGCATGTTATGGAACGCACAAGAGCCTTTTTATCAGAGAGGCACTGAATAAGGTGAGGGATGAGCTCAGGCAAGTATGGAATCATGCCTTGCATGCAACCTAGGGAAAAAAAAAAGAAATCTTTCAGAAACTGCTAACATATGGTTAAAACAAAACCATTTCAGTTGAATATTAAACCAACACATGCATCCATGAAAAATATTCAGATCATCTTCATTGTATTAAATATGCTGTAAAACATAATCTGATCTAAAATATCAAAAAACTGAAACAAGACCTAACTGCCCCTAAGCATCTTCCAGCAGGGTTAGGAAAGTTCCCTTTACTTCTGCTACACAAATTATGACTTTTAGAGATGTCTTTAACATGCTTCCTTTCTCCTAGATAGATGTTTACAGTTAGTAAAGAATAATAACTTATAGAGAATGACGACACTCTTGACATCACATTTCTTACACTTACGTAGAGAACAGTTATTTTTCTAGCAATGGGAATGCTTCTGACATCCAAGCCCTTGTTCTCTCATTCTGGTCCCTTTATCATAACAGAAACATTTGCAAAATATCTGGCTGTGGTTAGAAGTAGGCTTATGGCTGTTTAGTTAATAATTGTTAACCAGTTCAAAGTAAACATTTATTCTAAGATGGCTTTTGGATTCAAACATCCTTTTCAAGGTTAACGTAGATCACACAGTCTTCTGAAACTCACAGCAGCAACGCAAGAGCAAAGTGTGTAAATTTAAGAGTGAATACTCTTTCCTCCGAGAGTAACAATTCATTAAAGTAGCCTAGCCACATTAGTGCTAATTATTAAGGGCTTTACAGTTCAAATGTGACTTAGACTTACCTTCAGCAATTGCTCCTAAAACCAAGATGCCTGATTCTTTAACAACCCATTCATGATGAAAAAGTAATTCTTTCAAAAGGGGCAAAATATGTGGCAAAAGCTCATCACGATACACATTTGCAAGAACATCTAGGGCAGCAGCAGAACATTTTCCTAAAAATATATTTATCAAAAATATTAGATTAACCTCTATTATCTTTTAGTTATGTAAAATGAGTATTTGTTGTATGTACAACACTTTATTCATACTTCTACAGTCTCAAAGAATCCAATTAAATAAGCAGTCTTGTCACATGAAAAAATTCTGTTCACAAAAGTACTTTTTTATGACCAAAAATTAGCAAACTAATTATAAACTGGAATCGAAAGTCACCAAGTACACAACATGTAAAATATCCTCAAAAACTTTCTTTACAGAGTGAGGCACCATTAAGTATCAGACTATATATATCAATTCAAATTTCACTTAACATAATTTAGAAAAGAACAAAAGATTTAAAAAGAACAATAATATCTTTAAGCATCCAAATTTTCCCCAATGTAAACTAGGCACAATAAACGGTTAATCACACACTATCAGACAATAGTAAAATCCTTTTCTTAAAAACACTGTTATATTGGCCACAAGTAACACTTATCAATAAGGCTCTTAAGTTATACTGTATGGTAGATTCATAGAAATGAACATTATACTGCCATAAAACAGAATGAAATCTCTATGTACTCACACAGAGTGAGTCATATTATATAGAGAAAAGAATCACCAGAGTACATATAATCTGATTTCACTTTTGTAAAGTCAGCCTCCTCTCCAAAAAGAAAGATATAGCTTTAGCTGGGTGGCTCTCAGTTGGTTGGAGTGTCGTCCCATACACCAAAAAGGTTGTGGGCTCGATCCCTGGTTGGGGCATGTACAGGAGGCAACCAACTGATGTTTCTCTCTCTCTAAAATCAATAAATACATAAGCAAAGGAGGGAGGTGGGTTTGGCTGGGGTGGGGGGGCAGTGGTGGGGAGAAAATGCAGACAACTGTAATTGAACAATAAAGTAATTTATGGAAAAAAAAAATCAGTAAATACAAGGTCCAGAAGAACTAAGGCTTCCTTGAGTGTGGTGGCAGGGTAATTATATGGGTGTAATAATTTATAGTTTTAATTTGAACATTTCACCTAAAATGTCATATCACGGTGTGCTTGAGTGTGATATTGTTGCGTTACAGAATTACATGCTGATGATTTTGTAATAAAAAAGGGGCATTACTTGTGCTGGACCCAGTATTTTCTCAGGTGAGAATAAAAACAAAAAAGATATACATATGTTTTTCTGTATGTACACAGAAAAACTTCTGGAAGGATATAAAGATGGGTGATAAACGTGAAGAGGAAGTGCTCCCCCGCCAATAATGCAACCAATGTACATTATTACTTCTGAAGAGTTATCTACATTATACTGTAATGTTAATCCACCCTGCCCTCAACCTCAAAGTAGGGATACAGTGGGAAGTAAGTTGTGATAGTAGTGAGATTTGGGTTCCAATGACAGATGTGCCCTCCTAGCTATGTGGACCCTGGGCAAGTTGCTCTTTCTGCAGTTTCCTTACCTATGTAAAGCTGCTGGAAAGATTAAATGTGATATGCATGCCAAGTCCTTGGCCTAGGGCTGGGCACATTAGGAATGCTAAGTAACTGGTAGTTGTAGGGAACTAAATGGGTAGCAGAGGAATTAGCATCATTTAACCAAATGAATTACACAGTACGGGCTGATGATTCACGTCCTTAACCACTTCATAGTAACTAGAAATCTTGACACTCTGAATTACCACAGTGGCTCTCGCCTGAGGGTGGTTTTGTTTCCCAGGGGACATCTGTACTGTCCAGAGACTTTTGGTTATTACAATTGTGTGTGTGTGTGTGGTGCTGCTGGCATCTACTGGGCAGAGGCAAAGCTGCTCCACATCCTATCATGTGCAGGATAGCCCCCACAACAAAAAAATCATGTGGCCTAAAATGTCATTACTGCTGAGGCTGAGTAATCCTGAACTAGAGCAATGGAGCTTTAAAGAACAGTCGGCAAGCAAGCAAAACACAGGTGTCTAGGTTCCTCCCCAGAGTTATTTAATTACAGTGTGGCCCAAAATTCCAGCTCAGCAGATGATGTGGACTTGCGGCTAAGATTGAAAACTAATAGAGATTAAAAAAAAGTATTTTGTAAGACTGAATATGACAAAGCAATTTAAATTACTTTAGGATTATCCATGATAATCAGTCAATTCACATACAAATTATTGCAAAACAAGTTTACGTAAGGAAAACAAAGTTTATGGCCAATGTGCCTATTTTATAGTATCAAACAAAAAATATATAGCTTTTGAGAAATGACAGCCTGAGCTGTCTTTAAAAAATACAATGAATAGTAAGTATAAAAAGAGGTGCATCAGAAAAATGCAAACCAAAACCGTATGTACTTCAGATATACTAGATATGGCTATAATAAAAAAGGTTAACAACCGCTGGCAAGCAGAACCTGCAATCTAAGACACTGCTGGTGGGAAAGTAAGTGGTGCAGCCACTTTGGAAAACAGCCTGGTAGCTTCTCAAAAGGTTAATCAGAGAGTTAGCATGACCCAGTAATCACACTCCTGGGCATGCATATACCTAAGAGACTGAAAACATACGTCCACACATACATTTTACAGAAACATTCGCAGCATCATTACTCACAATAGCCAAAACTGGGCAACAACAAAATAACAACAAACTGTTGATAAATGAATAAATAGGATGTGGTAAATCCATACAATGGATTATTTTTCTACAATAAAAAGGAATAAAGTATTGATACATGCCACAACATGGATGTATCTTGAAACAGGCTAAGTGAAAGAAGCCAGCCCCAAAGGACCTTATACTGTATGATTCCATTTATCGGGAATGTCCAGAAGACGCAAAATCAACATACAGAACATAGACTAGCAGTTGCTTAGGGCTGGGGGACTGGGAGAAGATGGGGATGACTGATAATGAGAATGGGCTTCTTTTCTGGGGTGATGAAAACGTTCCAGAATTTACTGTGGAAATTGTTACACATCTGTGAATACATTAAAAGCCACTGAATTGTACTGTTTAATGGGTGAATTGTATGGTATAAATTATTTCCCAGTAAGTGGTTATCAAAGCAGGCAACTGTCTTTTCCCTCTCTGACTTACTTAGATTCCAGTCAGAAATTGTATCATCATCATCAATTTCATCGTCGTCGTCATCTTCTTCTTCAATGCCATCTTCATCATGCTGCTGAGCCACTGTCCTTGACCGATGAAAACGTGGCCTTATATCCTGTTCACTGTCAGGAATCGTTTCATCTTCTTCAACATCACCCTGTATTTTTTTAAAAGGGAAAATTTTGATGATACTCATGACAGGCTAAGTGTACACGAGTAAAAGAATCAGAATACCCATGTGGGGCCATGCACAGGATTCTGAAGTATACTTTTTCTTTGTGAAGGACAAAATAGACTACTACGTAAGCCTTGTTAACTATCAGGTACTTTAAAACATATTATATTGCCTTCCATCAGGCTAGTACAACCTGGAGTAGCTGAATCCCATTCAGATCCTATTTAAGTTATTTTAATGCTTCTATCTTTGAACTGTGTAGCATGTATATATAAATAAAACAGGAGCCCATTTATATAGGGTCCCTTCTAAATAAATATTCTATTGGTTGAATTCAAAAATTTACTAAGTCAATAAAAATAATATTCCCTGTTCACCAGAAAATAGTTTTCTTACCTTAAGTAGGATAATATCTATATCTGAGTACTTCATACCATTCACTAACACAGGAATCAACCTATTTCAAACAAAAAAAATTCATGAAACAAAGATTTAAAGACCAATAAAATTAAGAAGCCTTAACAAACTTTTATATACCAGAACACCAACATGACAACCACCACTAATATTGTCTCAGAGCACACCTGTGCTGTATGCCCTTCTCAAACGACGAGCGTTCCTGACACATACTGTAGTCTTTTCACAATTCATGCACGAGAGCCACCAGATAGGCTCTTAGTGGAGATAATAATAGTGCTTGGAAATAAAGATAATAAAAATATAGCAACTTCTTCCCTAAGAATTTATCCCCAATACACCAACAATCATTCCCACTTTTTAAAGACCAATGTTCCTCGATACAGTAACAAAAACATTAAAAGAAAAATCGAATGTTCACCATTGGAGGCTTGGTTAAACTAAATCATAGTAAAGTTAACAACAAAGAAACCCAGGTGTAAAGCACACACAGCACATTTGCATTTACGTTAAAACGGTGAGATTTCCCATGTAATTATTTATACCATAGACTTATAGACTCTCTAGGCAGGATATAGAAGAAACTGGTATCTTTGGAGAGGAAAGTGAGTAGGTGAAAAGGGGACAAAACTCATCTTTTCTTTTATTTCTAAATGGCATCACATTGTTACAATAAGCCTGCATTTAGTATTTGTATTCCTTTTTTTTGGGGGGGGGGAGGTTATTATATTTTGTTTTCCAAGTAATAATGATAAAAATACTATGCCAATGGAAGTACAAACTGAGCTTCTAGAAGCAGATTCAGATCAAGTGACCGCTGCCATTATGACCCAGGAGATGGAGCCTAGCCAAGATGCTACTGCTGAGACTGCCAGGGAAAATCGCAGAGATGCTGAGGGTTTAGAGACCAAACCAACAGTGGATTCTCAAGTTGAAAGTCAGGAAATGAGAACAGAACATCTATGCCAGTTTTAGAATAATATAATAAATATAGTTTTAAATTTAAGTATTGGGTTGCAATGAGACTGTCCTTGAGCTAACAACAAATGGACCGAAGTTAAACTTTCCTGTTGTGCTGAATTGTTTCTACTGAAACAAACTGATTTCCCCTCTCAATGCCACAGAGGAGGGATGTTTCCCAAAAGTGAATGGGAAGGGTTGAGAAGTCTATATCTGGAAACTTAAATGGGTCATATTTTTATAAAGTTGGGCAAGAATGCATCTATTTTCATTGCAAGGGTTCTCCCTTCTCTGTCGCAGGTCTTGTCCTCCCCTCAATTTTTTTTTTCATATTGTAAAATCAAATATGAGATCACTAGAATACAAGCATTATGTATTCTAATGCATGTTAGAAAACTGAATATACTGGGTGGGGCATAAGTAGGGTTACAGTTTTTCATATGGAAAATAATTAATAAATAGTAACAAAAGAATATAAATCTGTTTCACATACTCCCAACTGTAACCCTACTTTTGCCCCACCCTGTATAGGAAACACAAGACTGCATGAAGAAATGTGCATTGTTACTGTACAGTTAAATTTTAGCTCACTCTGACAGTCACAGATGTCATTTCCTCAACAGAAACAGAGTGGTGGTGGCAAACTTTCTAGAATATAAAATAAAAAACACAAACCACAAACCCACACCCATGTACCTCTTCAAAAACTACTGAACTTCTATAAAGCGTCTATCTCTGGTTCTTTGAAAGTCTGTGTTGTAAGGAGCGATGTAGATGACGCTTTGTATGTATACTACTTTGTATGTTTGCTTATGACAACAACTACCAACCCTTTTTCACTTAGGTTGAGAAAATTTATTTAATGGCAGCCAAAGGGCCATTTTCAATCGAGAAAATTCATTTATATCTGTATTCCTTTTAATTGAAGAGATGAGAGTGTTTAAAAAAGAAAAAACTAAGTCTAAAGGAATTTAGCCAAAAGAAATAGTGCAAAAAGGAAAAGTTCTATGGACAAAGTTATTATAGCCTTTGATAAGAAGTCAGGAAATTTAAATTCTCACTAAGAAAATAGTTAATCAGGGTATCATATCCAATCTTAAGTATTAGGTAGTCACTGAAACAGAACCACGATGTCTATAAACATGGAATTCCAGGTACACTGGAATATTTATGATGTCTAATTAAAAAAAAAATCAAAACACGTAAGTGAAGGTCAAAACAGTAACATCAGTTCCTCTTGTAGCTATGCCAGTTTTAAGCTTTCACAGGTTTTCTTAAGCTTCGATGATCTGTTTTCTCATTGACCCATTACATACACCTAAAACAGCCCACTGAGGATAAAAGGAATGAGAACACTTTGCAACTATTTAACAATGTCCACAGTCCTCTGCATCCAATTTCTACCTTAACTGTTCTGGGTGGCTTGGGAAAAGTATGAATAGGCAAAGAACCTCATACTCATGAGTGCCTGCTGTGGGCTTAACAGTAAGCACCCCTCCTTATAACTACTGAGTAAAGTATTACAATCTCTGTTTTACCTACAAGTAAACCAAGGCTCAGGGTTACATTATTTCCACAAGGTCCTGAGTTTTAAGTAAACAAAAGAGTGGGAATTCAAAATCAGTTTGGTCTGACTACAATTTCCTCTCCCTATACCACATGTAAGCAACTCTCATTCTATAATGTCTTTGGTTTTTGTTGAAGCCTTACTTCAAATATGTATGAAAACAATTTTGAGTAAAACTCTACCACCAATGAGATAATGTTATAAGTCCTTATTAACTAAAGGAATACTAATAGGAAGATGGAAGCAGTGGGATTTAAAATTTCCTGGATAGCTATAAAATGTGCACTAGCCAAACTTTCATGTATGTTCAAAGTCCTTCTAAATTTAAAATAGAAAGATTAAGAGTAACTTAACATTATAAATGTACAACATACCGAGATAGGATTTATAACACACAACCATATTTTGTAAGCCACAGACATTTCGCAGAGCTGGGTTCATTTGGATCACCAATAGTTAAATCATTTATGATCTCTGTCAACAATTCAGAAAAATGGGGAGGACAGATGGCAGACTGTAAAAATACTGAAGAGTTAACATAACATGAGGTAAGGTAAAGAAGTAAAGACAGTGAGCTCCATCTATTCTTTGAATCTTTTTAAGATGGAAGAGGAACGTCAGCAAGTTAAAAAGTTACTGAGAAAGAGGCAACAGGACAACAGAGAAAACAAAGTTAATAGAGAGACTGTATCTATCTGATGAAATGAGGTCTTGGAGGATTAAAAAAAAAGCTACCCAAGACCAAAAATAAAAGGACTGGTTAGGAAGAGGACAACTCATTAAAATATATCTAAGTTTTGGGGCAAGATGAAGGGTCATCTATTTTCCCGATAAAGCAGAATGCTCAAAATGAATGACGAGAACTACAGTGACACAGGTTTGAAAGTAGTTGCTTTGGTGAATGGAAAATAAAAGTTGACCTAGAGTAAGAAAAATTGGCAGATAGTGTGAATGGTCTGAAGATCATGGATTTCTATAGACACCAATCTTCCCGGCAGAGTAATTTTTCCAGCAGTATTTAACAAAAGGTTAATTAATTCAGAGCAGGGGAGATTCAGGGTAGGTGGGGTTTTCGGTCAGTACAATTAATTTGTAGATCATGATCTTTGTGCTAGATACATAAAAAGATGTGCAGAAAATAAGGGACTGTTAAAGCTGAGCAAGTAAAAAAAAATGAGGTTGGAGAGTGAGGCACAGGAGTTCAATGTGACCATGTGAAATATGACGTGTCTGACGACTAATCATGCAAGGCAGTCCATGATTTTTGAACAGGTCTATTGTTAAGATGCTTTCTCCTGAGGCTTCAAGTAGCCCTTGAAAACAAAAAAATATTTTTTAATACAATATCACAGAAAAGCAATTATGTTAATACCAGCAATGAATGTTTACTTAAATATGTGTTGGGCATTGAGTTAAATGTTTTAGCCTCAAGAGATATTAATGTACAAGAACAAATGTGGGAAAAGTCAAAAAAGAAATGAAGATCTGCTTTACCAGAGAACAAAATATATTATTAAATGTTCAATAATCGAGAACACAGTACAGGTGAAAAGGAAACAGAACAGACTACATAGTCCAGAAACAAATAAAAGAATTTTATGTCATCCATCCCTTGTTAGATTAGTGCTTTCTATGTGAGTTCATATCAATACAAAATGTATCATTACATATATGATTTTGATTCCAAACCAAAAATTTTTTGCTCATACTTAAGAAGGAGAGTCTGGTTAACAGAGAGAGGGAACACAAATTCTTTTATCACGTTCTTAATCTTAGCATCAGATTGACATATATGTTCTCCACCCTCACAATGCATAATTTCAATTAAAAATGAAAGCAGCCTTGTAAGTCAAACCCAGTTATGATTGGCTGAGTTGTTTAATGTTTGAAGTGCTGATTTTTTAGAGCCCTGTTTGCTTTAAAAATCTTTAGGTTTTATTAGTATAATGACAGAGCACCTAGGTGTAACTGTACTGTATATTATGATTATCTCCCAATGTTATATTAATAGCTTCAGTTTTTATAAAAAGTAATACTGGTTTATATAACTCTTAACAGATAATGCTATGTTAAGAAAAAGCATACTGTAAAAGTGGTATAAGTTAGGGGAAAAAGGGACAGTAATATATGGATTTTCTAAAGAAAACAAAATCTACTTGGTACATGATATACTTTACTTCCAAATAAATTACAGACAAACTAGAATAAAACAGGCGGAATTGCTGCTTTCTTGGTTGGGAAAGAATTTATTGGAAAAGAAAAAGAAGTTAACTAACTATATGAAAATAAGAACAACCAAGTACTGTACACACCTAAAAAACCCCCAAACTCCGATAATACTACAACGTATTAAAATAAGTGGTTATGTTCATTTAGATGGCTAAGATTAGGGAAGCTATAACCAACGGCTGGTAGAAGTTGCGACCGGATGGAACACTGCTGGCAAGGTGGAAAACTGCGTAACTTCACTAGGGAACAAACGGGGACAGTTATGAAGAATCCTGAAATGCTCAGCCCTTTCACTTTGGTAAAAATCATTTCTAGGAACTCTACCTGAAAGAAACAACCACTTGTGGTGGCAAAGAAAGATGTTTACTCCAGGATTATTCGATTTCAAAAAAGGGGCAAACAACTTAAATATTCAACAACAGAAGAACAGCCAATCACATACACATGGTATGCACCCTACGATGCAATAGCACTCAAAAGTTTAAAGAGGAAAGTACACAACATTCAAGTAACTGAAAAGAGCAAACCACAAAACAGTAAATCAGAATTTTAAGCACTAACTATAGCTAGATGCTACATTGAGTGTTGTACATACGATCAAATTTAATTCTTCCTGAAACACTGGACATATAGTATTTAGTATATGGTTAACAACACACCAAAAATATTAACCGTAATCACTGTTGTGGTGAAATTCTGAGCGATTTTAACTTTTTTGCATTTTAATTTGCTTCCATGAGCCTGTATCACTTTTCAAAAGTTAACAAGCATTACTTTCAAGTAACTGATCTTAATGTATGTTAAATCATTACATTGTAAATTGAAAACTAACAATATTTATGTCAATTTTATCGCTAAAACTGAAAAAATATTTTTAAATAATTAAACAGCATTCACTGGGTTGAATAGCCTTAATAGGTTAACCAATTCTACAGCATCACAGCCAGTGAGAAATCATCTTCTTTGTGGGGAAAAAACCACACCAGAGTCCGTGATCAAATTACAAGGATTATAAAAAAAGATAACGGTGCCAGAAGTTATCCAAAGCAAGCATGATTTAGAATAAACCATGCTCATGTAACTTAAGAAAATGTAGTTGCTTCTTGGAAACCTCTTTACTTATACCAACAATAAAATTAAGTTGGACTTCTTTAGAACTTAACTCCCTGATGGTAGAAGAAAGCAACCTAAAAATATAAAAATGAGGAATCTGTTAAATTGAAGAACAAGGAAGCATTCATAAGAAGCAACACTTACTTAGGAAGGTGCCTTACAAGCACATCTTTGCATATTGGTTGCTCTGCCAAAGTGAGCCAAAATTCACAGGCTTCTAGAGCAACGTTTTCATCTTGATCTTGGGTCCTCTGCAGCATGTACTGTAGACAAAGGAGTCTTAATGTTAGTCAGTTAAAATCATACAATTAAAATAAACCTCATACTATTTCAGCAGGTTAATAGTCCTTTGTTATGGCCTTGCACTTTGTATTAATTTTCAACCTAGGGTTTAAATTAACAACAACAAAAGCTTCCCAGTTAATTCTAAAATGCAGCCAAATTTAAGAATGGAGGCTTTAGAATATTGCCTAATAAAGTGTGCAATGCGTGTATAGTTTAGGTGCTTCTGTGTGGATGTATTTTGTTCTATGAAACTACTGAGATTTTTAAAAAGGTGAGTATTAATAATCAAACTTTAAGTCTTTGTAAAATCAGCAAAATCAAAAAACTTCACTAAACTGTTCTTAAAATGAAATCTTTTTATAACATAAGTACTCAAGCTGTCTCTTGCAAGTACATACTTCACATATTTAAGGATGTATACATATAATACAATTACAAGTTATTTTTTTTTTAATTTGGAAAGTAGTGACATTTCTCAGTGCAATTATAATTTGCAGTTTTCAACAAAATAGGTTTATCATTTTCTCTGAACATAGTAAGCCAAATTCACTTAGTTGGAAGAGGCATCTGACCCTACATCTATCCAAGGGCACACTGTCTAACCCGCTTTAAAAAACCCTTATGTGCAAAAACAAAATAAACCTAAAGTCGCAAATGATTTCCCAGAGTAGCTGGGACTTTGAGTTGGAGTTAAGTGATAAATTTTTCATATACCTCCACTGAAACACCTCACACGGCAAAATGTGGCAACACAAGTGTGGCACGCCAACCCCTATTACATTCCACACCATATCCTACACCTGCGCTGAATACTGCTGAAGAAAGAACTGTAGCATCATAAATTAGGCTCCCCAGCTGTGACACGGCTTTAGCAAATGATAAAATGTCGTTAACTGTCCGGGTAACTACAAACTCTATAGTTAAACTTTCAACCAATTCCACTTGGTTCTTCTAAACACTTCATGGAGAGAATAGGCTCCTTAGAGAAACTGTCATTTATCTCCATATTATACTGCTACATATCCTTATCTTTACAAAGATTTTTTCTAATGTTTTAGAAAAGGAGTTATTCCCTCTCCATACCAAATGGACCTCTGGAAGTGAAAGGAAGGAACTAGATACACACTACTTAATCCACTTGCAAATTATTTTGTTTAGTAATAGTTACATCTTGTTATTCTACCAGTTTATTGATCATTTATCCTAACTCATACCAGTAAACACAAATAATCTAAATATTTCTTAGTTATCGTGGTTAATAGCTATCTACTACCGTATTTTTCCAACTATAAGAGGCACTGGACCATAAGATGTACCGAGGTTTTAGAGGAGGAAAATAGGTAAAAAAAAACCCCAAAAAAACAAAAAAACAAACACAACCCCAAAACAAAACAAAAAACCCACCAAAAAACCCAAAACAAAACAAAAACCTGTTCTGCCACTTGCCACCCCCAGCCAGGTAAGCTACATTTGGACTATAAGACACACCCCCTTTCCTCCCAAATTGGGGGGTGCATCTTACAGTTCGAAAATACGGTACTTTAAATAATTTTTTCTCTTTAAAACATCTTAGTAAAAGCAATCCATCTTAAAATATCTTCAATCTCATGACAGAAAAGTAACTGTAAAGAGAATTCATCCTTTTAAGACAATCATAACTACTTTTGTAGTCCCCACAGATGAGTTAAACAACACTAGAAAACAGTGGTCTCACATTACACATTGTGTACCTAAGATTTTTCTTGAGGGAAAGATGATGAGTGAGCCTTTAAATTACCTCAACTATATTATGCATGTGAGGAAGCAGGCGATCCATTCGAACTTCAAGCAACATCACAAGTGCCCGGCACACATTTTTCCGTACCTCTGGTTCTTCATCCCCAGCCAACGCAAAGAGATTCTATTGCACAAGAAACATTTTTTCCTAATTAAATATCTAATATATTAGAAAAGTTTGTAAGTAAGGATCAGTAATCTACAAGTTGCTAACATTTAAAAATGCTAAGATGAAGTACAAATAGAGACTAAATTAATTGCCCTACAATATTAGGTTATAAAATAAGACAAACATAGAATGATAATTGCCACAAATTATGATTTTGGTAAATGATCTAAAAACCATTCTTTCTGATGGAGTATGACTGGTTGTGTTCTGAGGTAATTTTTATGAGAATAAAACCATGTCATTAGGACATAGGGGCACTCATCCAGCTGATCTAGAAATAGAGGTAATCATTAAAATAAAATCTGATTTACCCTTCAAAATTACTGTCTATCAAGAGATTAGTCCTACCAACTCGGATTCTTAAGGAGGTAACAGGTGCAAGTTCTATCAAAGCATCAATAATTGGGTAATTATATATACTAAGTTTTTAAAAATTAACCCTAAACTGCCACTGTTCACCAGGTCAACTCCTGAAAAAATAAAAGCAATCAATCTCATACCGTTCTTAACAAGTTTCTCTACAAGGTTAAAAAATACTGTCTGAAGTAACTGGCTAGGCAGTGGGGAGAATGTGAATTTGATTTTCATGGAATCATGAGTAAATCCACATTCATTTTAACAAGCCTCCACTAGCAGAACAAGTTGTCTCCTATACAGGTTGCAAGTGGGGATGTGAGAAGGAAGAATAAACCTCCCCATCTCACTCCGGAAATTCTACTTTAAGTACGAAAACACACGTACATTAAAAGCAGTAAAAACATGAAAAAAAAAAAAAATCCAATGTGCCTCTCACTGTCTTTTCCCTGGAAATCACAAAAACACCTCCAAATAGATGAACCTAAAATCTTATTACAAGAAAGTGGTAAGAAAATGGAGAAGTTCAAATATCAAATATGACAGTACGTGAACTACTGTTTCTAGCATTTTATTGATTTTAGAGAGAAACACTGATTTTTGTTGTTCCACTTATGTACGCATTCACTGGTTGATTCTCACACGTGCCCTGACTGGGGATCAAACCCACAACTTGGGCATATTGGACGATGCTCTAACCCAGTGGCCACCAACCATTTTGGCACCAGGGACCGGTTTTGTGGAAGACAATTTTCCCACGGACCAGGGAGGGGTGGGAGGGATGGATTTGGGATGATTTAAGTGAATTGCATTCAAGCCCACCTCCTGCTGTGCAGCCCAGTTCCTAACAGGTCCTGCAAACCGAATCAGCTACCTGGCCAGGGCTCTGTTTCTAGCATTTAAAAATATTTGATTTCCCCAAGACCCGAATGCTTTCAAAACTCTGTAGTTCCTTTTTTAATCAGACATATTTTACAAGGTCAGAGAAGAATACTATTTACCCATCAGGTGCTGCTTTATGATACACTTATTTTATTAAATTTGATGTTGTCTTTTAATAGGAATACCCAGCTTTGCCAAGGTAGGTTATAGTTGTATAACAGAAACTAATACACTTTCACCAATAATGTCAAACTTAGCACACATCAGCTCCTGATGAAAACACTGATAACTGAAGAAAACAATTTGTTTATTTATTCATGCAGCAAATAGTTATTGAGGGCCTACTATGTGTCAGGCATCTCCTCTGGAGGTTACTGTTCTTTATAGGATAGAAAACGCTTATACAGCTAGCAAGTGGCAGAGAAATGTTAGCATGGCATATAACACTAATAGAAAATATTTTAAAATGCTGGGACATGTTCTTGCTCTACTTGTGGAGTATGGTCTTAGATAATTTTCATTTTTACAGAGAATTTAGTTTCTTTTATTTTATATTACATTTCTGTATTAGATGCTGGTATGTCCATCATAGTTCCCTTAAGGTGCTGAATAAAAAGAGGAAATACTATTTTAATTACAACTTCTAAAAGCAGTTGTAACAATAGTTAACATGTAGAGTGCTTACTCTGTGGCAGGCACTGCTCCAATTTATTTATAGCAAATGTATAATGATCCAACAAGGTATGTCTATGATTAGCCTCATTTTACAGAGGATGAAACAGAAAACATCGATTCATTAATGTGCCCAAGGTTAACAGCTACTAAGCTGTGGAGCTGAGATTTGAACCCAGGCGTCTTACTCTGGACATCTAATATTTCCCACTACCCTCTATATCAAACTACAGTGAAAACACCTTGAGGCATAAAATTTATTTATATACCCCTAGCACCAAGCACAGTGCCTGATTTATAGTTAGGTACTCAGCAAATGAGGAAGAAAACCCCAAAATACATGATTTCCACCTCCTCTTATAATTTTTCAACAGAAATATGGCCTCTGAAGGATTTTTTTTAAAGAACTGAGCCCTGGCCGGCATGGCTCAGTTGGTTGGGCATTGGCCTGGAAACCAAGGGATTGTGGGTTGTTGATTCCCACTTGGGGCACAAGCCTAGGATGTGGGCCAAGTCTCGGGTTGGGGGTGTGTGAGAAGCAACTGGTGAATGTCTCTCCCTTTTTCTCCCTCCCTTCCTGTCTCTCCAAAATAAAATAAAACAAAAATATATAAGAACAGCTGAAAAGAAATAGACTATTTCATTAATTTTACTGGATGAAAATACAAATTGAATGGTTAAGGAACTTAATTCTTTCATAATTGTTGTTATCAAGTAGAGAAAGTTCTGAAAAGGAGTTCTATTGCTTAGGGTTCACAACCAAAAAATTATGCTCTTATCTTTCTGCTTTTATCAAAAAGTTAAGTGTTGTTAGAAATGCTTGCTTAAAATTTAAGAGCCAATTTTTTCCCGACACTTTTAATTTCATAAATGGAAACCAAAAGAAAACCAGAAGTACAGGTGATCCTCAAATAACGTCATGTCATTATCACATCGATTAGATGTGGTAGGAATTTGACTCTTGTGTGTATCAATTAGGCTATGGTGAAACTGGTTTCATTATATTTTGTTTTATTTAAAGTCACAGAACATATTGATAACGTAAAATGAAGACTCACTGTATTCCTTTTAGTCTCTGCCTTCAGATTCTTTATCTAGTTTATTCAACCTCAACAATGTTTCAAATATTGTAAATAATGGGAGATTTCCCTTCCACATGCATTTGAACAGTATATTGAGGAAGAAATTTTTATACTGAAGATATTACACACCACGATCAATGTTTATTATCATGATACAAGTGGAAAAATAAGTAGTTCTAAACCTACATGCAATGGACATTTTCTAACCCTCTCAAAAACAAAGGGGAAGGGTGACAAATCTTACCTCAATAAACGAGTCAATGTGCATCATCAGAGCTTGAGTCCTACTGATGATAAACTGATTGACACATGCAACAGCATGGGATCTGGAAGCAAAATTTAGACATTCCTCCATAAAAATATCATGGCCTACGTACAGTCATACGCGCCCCCTCTCCCCCCAAAGAACGAGTCAGATTTCTCTATGTAATAACACAGAAAGGATATGAGTAATACATTAAGTGAAAAGCGCAGGTTGCAGAGCAATCTATTATTGCTTCTATGAAAGTGAAAGGTGTCTGAAAGGACACGTGCACATTTTTAATAGTAGAATGGAGGTTGGATGGGGCATAATGGGAACTTATTTACTTACAGACTTAGAAGAGTATGCATTCCTTTTGAAGCTAAAAACAGGGAGTAGTCTACAGTCTGTGTTCTCACATACCCCATTCAATTCCACAGCAATTCTTCCTGGCACTACTTAATGGCACTAAAAATCATTCTTAGCTCACAGGTCCCAGCCATGGCTGCATTTGGCCGCATGGGTCAATTTGCTGACTACTGGCCTAGACATCACTCTGTGACATGGCTACTCCCTAACTTCATTTCCTACTATGCTACAAAATTTTTTTCTTCTGTCATTCTAAATGGCCTGCTTCTAACTCCAGTGCCTTTCTCCTTGCTGTTCCCTGATCTTCACCTTGATTTTGTAAACACTACTTTGCTTTGTTCAGGGTATGCATGAATGCTACCTTTACAGAAAACCTTCTATACAAAATACTTCTGAATCTCTAACCCCTTATTCTTATTTTCCACAGTATTTATCATGAAATTATATCATTTATCAATTATCTATCCTGTTCTGGCCGGTGTGGCTCAGTGGATTGAGTACCGGCCTGCGAATCAAAGGGTCGCCGGTTCGATTCCCAGTCAGGGCACATGCCTGGGATGCAGGCCAGGTCCTCAGTATGGGGCACACCAGAGGCAACCAGCAACCACATGTCGATGATTCTCTCCCTCTTTCTCCCTCCCTTCTCTAAAAATAAATAAATAAAATCTTAAAAAAAAATTATCTATCCTGCGAGCTTCTTCTAGTAACCCAATAGAAAAAAAGATGAAAAACAGAAGAGAAAGTGACCATGTACACCTAACCAACATGACAAGATGTTCGATGTGATTAATGACAGCAGTAAACCATCAAGACCATAATGAAATAACACTTATCTATTTTATTGGCAAAAATTAAAATGTGTGACAGTACTAAATGTTGAATATGTGTACCCAGGAAATCTCTTGTTTTATTAATAAAGAGTATAATAGATGCAATCATTTTTAAAAAGTTTGGTGTTATTTCTTTGAGTTATTCACTGACATGCCTCGTTATCTTAGAAATTCCTTTTCAAGATTTTGTCTTAAGAGAAAATCTTGCAAACAGACAAAAGGAGACAAGCATAAAATGTTTTCAGGAGTACTACCCACAACAACAAAAACCTGGAAGCCACCTAAAGGCCACTGGTGGGGGGTGGCGGTGGCGGGAGAGATATATGAATAAATTGTGTAATTGTCATGCAAAGGAATAATATATGTCCAAAACAAATGACCTAGAGTGACACAATATGGATGAATCTTAGCAACATAATGAATTTAAGAAGTCAAAACTTAAATTCAGTACAGAACTTTTTATAAAGTTAAAAACAAAGATCTATAAATTTTTTAAAAATTCCAAGAAAAGGATAAAGTTGGGATTAGGTAGTTTTCAAGGTTTTTGTTTTTATTATGGGTGGTGGATTTAAGTGATTATTAAAAATAACTAATAAATAACTAAAGACTGAATGGAAGTGGGAAATGATAAGAATATGTCATAAGCTAAGAAATAAAACCCAATTTGTGTACCTCTAGTATGATTAAAAAAATAAAGTGGCTCTGATTTTTAAATTGCTTAGTCATGTGATGAATAAAACTGTGTTTGCCTCGTTCTAACCTTCTCAAAGTTCAACAGTTATTGCCAGAGGGAAAACCACTCATAGTAAATGCTAGTTAAACTGCGCTAATAAGGTGTTAAAAAGAAATATAGAATAAAACTACAAAAAGATGGAAGATACGTTTAGTGCAAAGTTAAAATACCTAATAGATACAGTCATTTACACAAATATACATTAAAATACTTTAACAGTATGTTCAACAGAATCTCAAGTGGCCAAAAATGAACATTCACCGAATAGAAACATTTCTGTATTGCTGAATTCTACCCTGTTAAGTTTTAAACATATGTATTAGAATTACAAAAGAAATTTTTATATCCAGTAATGGTGATCCAATTACCTAGAATTTTTCTTTTAATTGCTGAGAATTGCTCACGAAAAGTAAGTTTCTTAGAAATATGCGAATCATCACTTTCTTTCACACCTTAGGTGAAATGTTAAAAGAGGGAAGACTACGTAGGGAACATGAAAACTTCTATCTAGTTACTTATGCCAGAAGAGAAAAACTTTATTTTGAAAATGTTTATTTGCATAACACTACCACAAATAAGCATCTCTTAAGTTTCCATTGTGAGTTTAATACTGGATTAAGTACTGCTTAAGAGGAAAAGTAAAATTAAATCAAGGTGCAAGAGTAAGAAGAACTAAATAGAGAATTTAAGCAAGAAAGAGATTCCCGATTTACCCTCTGGTCACTCTGTTGAAACCATAATCCTCTGGAATACAGTGTGGAACCTTGAGGTCAACCCCAATAGGCATCTAAACTTAACAGGTATAGCCTATACACTAACATTCATTCAGCTGGATATCCCTTAAGCCTGTAGAAACTACGTAATTTCTACTTTACATAGTAATATATTTAATTATTTTACATAAAAGCATGAAACACTGACAACTATAAAAAAACAAAAATCAAATGACAATTAGAAGAAAGAACCATTAGAAGAAAGAATAAGACTTTTCCAGAGATATAATAAGCAAGGTTTAAGTTAAAAAAATACACATAACTGGAGGGGGAAAAAGTATAGCAGGCTGGAAAACTGTTGGTGAAGTTACAAAGCCTCAAACACTTCAACAATATAAGAGGCATCATGATAATTACAGTAAGATACAACTCATGATAACAAAATAATCAAAGGCTAATTTAATGATATTTCAAAAACTACATGCTAGGCAGTGTTCAAGGAACTAGGGATTTAGAGGGAAAAAAAAAAAAACCAAATAGACCAGTTTAACTTCAGGACTAGCCAACCAGGCCTACTATGTGATTTCAGAGTGTACTCAAAAATTCTTCCTTCGGGATTAAAATGTTTTTTTTGTAAGTAGATGTAAGCTCCTTAACCTAAAATTACTTAATAATTTAGATGTCATACTGGAGGAACTTTTAGGTGCAAATGAAGGCACATGTACCTGGCAAGATTCATGAATTAAAACAACACAAAACAAACAAAAAAACCTCCCAAAACCCCAGTGAGTTTTAGCCTTTTATAAAGGACCTTAAAAGCATGACTGTCAACCATTACAAATGTACTTAAACATGCAGAAGGTAAAGATCATACTAAATGACAATTTCATCAGAAAAGGTCGACCTTTCATGGGCTTTGTTTTCAAAGGACCATCTCAATGATCAAAATTCACCTTTGTGGAATATCTAATGTATTTTGCTAGTCACAAAAATATTACGAAAAACAAGAAAGTGGTCAGGTTTACATCAGATTATAAATTAATTTAACACTGGTTATACAGATACCTTATTTTCGGACTACTGTGCTTGAAGAACTGTAAAAATTTTGGAATCATGATGTTGAGAGGGCGATCTAAAACATCACTATCTAGAATCTCAGCAGAATCTTCACATATCTTCTGAAGGGCACCAAACGCTCCCTGCAAACGACATTTAAATTATTAGAATTAAAAATAAAGCCATTTTAAAAGCAGACTGAAGAACACTGACTAATATGTATGAATTAATGTTCTCAGCCCACATAAAATGCTTCCTCATGAAATCTATAAATTTAATCAATTATAAGACAAATTATTATGCCACTGGTTATCTAAAATCTCAGTTTAAAATAGTGATACATTTTATTTTTAGCATTAAATAACTTAGAGTGAGAAGATATTCTGGTTGGCAGGGACTGTAATATCTAATTCAAAAACCTAACTCCTCCTGAAATATTCTTGCCATATTTAAGTCAACATTAATTTTTCTCTTTTAAATAGTATCAGTTTGTAAAACTCTATACTTACATATAAATTTAACCACTGTACCACTTCACTTTTTGAAGCAGATAAACAGGTCTTAATCTTGTTAAAATATTATTTGTATGTAAACTATTCATTGGGTAATGGTGACAAAAGTCTGTTAACATGGCAGGCCATTCAAATTGGCCACCATTTCTCTATAGCCATTTTTACACCAATGGGCTAGTTTAGAGCTCTTGTACACTATATATAACCTATTAGTTACCTCATCCACTTACATATTTTACTGCTTTTAATTCCACGAGCAGCAGCTTGGAACTTAGTCTCCATAGTACAGTTAATTTACAAATACTGTCTCTTTAAATAACTTACATTGTAGTTCCTCCACAATTTCATGACTATAGCAGTTTAAATTTTTTTTTTTTGGAAAGTGCTTGCTTAAAATTTTGATACCCTTTTATATGTTATTACCATTAACCAAAGCACTATTTAAATTTTAATCAACTGTTGCCTGACGGCTAAATATTATTTTAGTTTTTTTGTAATCTTATGAGTGTATTTCTATGGCATTACAGGAAAACACACACACACATATATATATAAGAATGCAAGTTTGTTTTTTTTCTCTTAGTCTTTTCTAAACATTCCTCTGCTGTCCTTCTCCCTAGTCTCCCCTTCCCTAAGTCAGGGCTGAGCAATAAACTGCTGTATCAGAAGACCACCGATTTCTTAATGTTAGGTTACTCCTGTGCCCACCCTGCTGCCAAGCCTCTCTCTTTTTTGAGAGGAAGTGGGGTCACTGCTTTATGCAAAATACCTAAAAGGGTTTCAATTTAAAACAGATTTCTACCCAAACTGGAAGCCCAGATAATGAATGAGATTCTTAAAAGTATTCATCAACAGTGAGAAATTGTGGAAGAAATACAGATTCCTTCACTTCCCCAAACAGAAAGATTGCTACTGATTTGATCACTGGCAAACAATAAGAGATTACAATTAAGGCAGGATTAATACTAAACTAGACATGTCATACAGTTAGAGGCACAAAAACAATTTAGAGAAGCTGAACAAATACTCATGGTCTGGGAATTTGGTAAATTTTAAGTCTATCTTCAAAAATCAGCGTATCAACCAAGCTTGACAACTGTTTATTACATATATACCACAGCCAAGGAAAGTGTTCAAATACAAAAACAGAGGATATTTCCTTATAGAAAATATAGTAGAGAGGTTTTAAACCTTAAGTCTTCTGAAAACTGCAAGGCAAATCATCACTAATTTAAAACAAAAAGGTAACTTTAGGCTTTCAAGTTTTGAATTATTGTCAAAGAAAAACTTTCAAAGATTATTAATACACAATATGGCAAGAAAAATTATATAACACAGCAAGTATGTTTACCTCACAAGTGTTGTAATCTTCAGAATCCAATAAGCTACAGAGTTTTGGTAGGAGGTCAGGCCAATTCTGCAATTCTCCTTTGGAGGCTATGGTTGTAATCAAAATGCCTGGAAAGAAAACACACCTTTAGGAGATCTGAATGCATTATGTTAGATACTGCCATGTGAGCAAGTGCACACAAACATGTGCAAAACCATACACACTTACCTAAATGTCCCAAATCAGCCTAAGACTTCCAAACCATTAACATTCATCAAGGACCCCCATGTCGACCCAGCACGTTAGTGGAAAAACCACGGCATAAATCGTGTCTGTATTTAATCATTTTTTAATACTTCATCACCTTTTTTTATTTTTAACAATCATCTGTACAGAAGACTACACCTTGCCCTTTTTCAAGAATATACCAAGCACAATTCTAATTAAAATCACTATTTTGTAGAAATTATATACAAAATATTAGAAAATACATGAAAATATTAGTATCATTTATCGTTGAGTGATGAGCACGAATCTGTCAGGTTCAAATAAAAATACATCAAGAAGCTAAGAACAGCTCCCTGACTTAACCTAGGATCACAGCCACGGGAGCACCTAAGCATGGGGATGGAAAGTAGATAAACCATTAATGGAGAACAATCCTATATACTCTGTTTGCAACGATCCCTCTAGTGTGGACACACTCCTACAAAGTGTCCCACTTACTGGATCAAGGACGAATCACTGGCAAGGTGATCTTGGAGAACAGAGTGGCACATGCTGACTGATTACTATGCCACTCTGGATTATTTCAACTGTGTAGTGCAGCTTACTTGTAATAGTTATAGAAATATGTAAAACAAAATTTGTGTTAACACAAATGGAGTAATAACACAAAAACTTTGTGTTAATTTTTTTCTCTGCCTTAGTATTTAGTATTAGTAACATAAAGTAAGATACTTGGCAATCACAGATCTTTTAGTATCATTACGAGTATACAATCTGATTAGGCATATTATATGTACTCAAAGCTGAGAAATATTAATCTGTAAAATTTTTAAAAAGTGCTTTCTTCGTTATTTTGAGAATTTAGTGAGATATGCACACAAAATGCTTGGTATATAGTAAATTCTTAATGATTATTATTAAATAGCAAATTCTACTGTTTGTGAGTATAAATTCTCTTTGAATTTTCCACTGCTAATCTTGAGAAGGTTGTTCCCAACGGTAGAGTTAAAAAATGTCAAGTTGTTGGCCAATATTTACTCTTTGCTAAAAAAAATAAATTATATGGTTAAGGTTATAGTATGGCTAGCATTTTTAAGATAGCACTCTTACAATAAAATAGACTTTTAGTAAGATAAAAAAGCAACAAGACTAATAATAGATCTGTTCCTCTGGCTAATTATTCTTTCTCAAAGTTAAAATATAAAAGAATTAAGGGAAAGAGAAAGCTCTGAATCTGCCTAAAGGAAACCAAGCATGATTTAAAACAGGGGTCCCCAACCCATGGGCTGTGAACCAACAGCGGTCCAGTGGTCTGCGGCCTGTTAGGAATGGGCCAAGATGCAAAGCTTGCTTGAGATCCGCCTCCTGGCTGCCCCCACCCTGCTCCTCACTCTCTTCCACAAAACCAGTCGGTGGTGCCAAAAAGGTTGGGGACCTCTGTCTTAATAGGAGCAATGATAAAAAGAAATAAACATAATAACACCCTGGTACTAATAGACCGCTGACATCCATTACTTCTGCTGGGAGAGCATTAAAGAATGTTAACAGACTAATTCAAATTCATCTGGCTCCATATAATCTCATCCACTCCTGAAAAGTCCTCTAATGCCTAACAGTTGCAAAAAGTAAACAATTGTGATTTTCTGTGTACAAAAAAGATGGGATTGAAGACTGGTGTACTTGACAATACCCATTAAAATTTTAAATGTTTAAACAACACACTTCGACCCAGTAATGCCACTTCTATGAATTCTACAGAAAATTTTCCACAAGTGTAATAACACATAAAAGGATGTTGTTCACTGAAATAATAAAATTACAAACCAACCATATATTCTTTAACAGGAGAAACAATTTTACATTCATCTGATAAATTACTACACAGTCCTTTCTTGGCAAAATTCTCTAAATGTACTGTTAAGATTAAAACATTTAAAAAAAGACTAGCATACAATTACTTTTTACCAGTGTCAAGAGTTGGCAGAGCATTAGGAGGGTGCGTGATAGGTCTAAAACTTATGGAGCCCCTTTTCTAAAATTACAAATACCCTCTACCCATCCCATTTAAAAGCAGTGTTTATTATGGCAGTATTTAATACACAAATATTCAGAGGGGAGTCACAGAACCTCTGCTTTTTAAGAGATTAAGTGGGTACTTTTCAAACCCACCACAAGACAAAATATAAAAAGGTACAGAACTTTTAATGAAAATGATTGACTCCTTTTGAAAGTTAACTGAATTTCATTTAGCCAACCTGCCAGACTAACAGAAATTCGAGATCCTTGTAAAATTAACTGCTTAAGCCCCATGGCATACTGAATGCTGCCCATTAGTAGGCCATGCTACAGCACACCTGCCTACTTCTACTTCCACCAGGGGATGTCTGTGCTTACCGAGTTAGCTGTGTTTGCTTCCAAACCTATTCATACCAGTTATTATCATTAAAATCATTCTTTCCCTGAAACAAGTTGAACATTCTGAAGGTTCAAAACTGCTGTGTATTAACTCCTTAATGTCATTGACAGGTTATGTGATTTTAAGTGAAATAATGTAACAAAACCAATTTTACCCCAGGCTAATTACATAAACAAGTGGGCTCCTATGGCATCTCATCAATGTTATAACAAAACAACAGTGAATGAAACATTATTGAGGATCTGCTATAATTAGATGTAGACAAGTCAAATGTTAATAAGGGAAAAATAGTCAAAATCTAAGGTCCTGTATTCCAGTTGTTTTACCAAGAAATTTTTCTTTCCATGTAAAAGAAAGCGAAACTGAAAGTTACACCCCATGTATTACACAGGAAGACAGGTGGTAATAAGGAACTCAAAGAAAAGGGAGTGGTCCTCAATTAATATCATTTCGTAATGCCCCATTTTAACCAACTTTGACTAAGCAACTACCAGGGTCTCTTATCCAGTGAGATCCTTGTCTTATCCAGTGAGAGCTTTTATTGTAATTATAAACATTGTATCAAAAGCATTTAAGAGCAGCAATAAAAAAAGTCACCCCATCACAATTCAACTTGAAATGGATGAGAAAAATCCGTATCAAAAATCAACCCAGTAACAAATGAGAGAAATAAAATTATAAAACTACAACTTACCTACAGTGGCTCTAATCAAAGGAGAGGAGTCACCAATATTGTTTAAACATTCACTTTTAATGAAGTCTGTTACACCATTTGGGAAGTTCTGAAAATGTGCTTTAACATTATTCTTCAAAATGAGGCCACTCAATGACCTTGTGGGTTCATCTGTAGAAAAATAACAATAGTAGTGAGTTTTAAAGTAGTTTTCATTTTAAAATGTACCATGAACAGTAACTTTAACAATACTTATATTCAAAAATTGATTCTAACATTCCAGTAATTTTGCTATAACCAGGAAAAAAGTATCACAAATGATTTCAAAAGATTAGGCCCATGATTTATAGTTCAGGGTTTCTTAATCTTGGCACTATGGACATTTTGCGCCAGATAATTCTTTGTGGTGGAGGTGCTGTCCTGTGCACTGTGAGGTGGTTAGCAGTATCACTGGCCATTGATGCCAGCATCATCTCTCCAATACGTGACAACCCAAAACGTTTCCATGTAATGTCAAATTCTGGGGGAAATGGAGGAGGGGTAAGGGAGAGGAATTAATTGCACTGGGTTGAGAACCACTGATTCAGTTCAAGAGTTAATTTAGTTTATATATGGCTACTGTACTCAAACTTTATTGAAACCTGATATAAACATCAAATTAAGGACCTGAAAGTATTAGTCACTAATAATATCCCATTAAAAAATTAAGTGAACAAAGAATATATGGGATCACCTTCAAATACAAATAATTGCTGTTCATTTATATGTTTTTCACTTGCCTCTGAGCTAAAAAAAATTTTTTAAAAAGGGTAAAACAAGTTTAATTTCCCAAGTTTAAAAACAGTATTTACTTCAGAAAAATTTAATCCATAGATGGTATGAACAAATTCTCAAGAAGCAATTCGATACATGTAGAATATAACTGATACATTGCCAACTGGCATCCCGATCAGGAATACAAACAATAGCGAACATCTTCTGAATGTTTATCAGGTACGAAACACTGCTAAGTGCTTTCCAAGTAGTTTGTATTTAATCCTCACAACCTCATGAGACAAAAATTATTCCCATTGCACAAATAAAGAAACTGAGGCCTTTGCTGAAGTCCCACAAGGCTACTGAGAGGGGAAGCCAAAATATCAACCTCAGGAGTCTGGCTCCAGGGACTACGTTCGAAGCACTGTATAGTTTCACGCTCCTCAAAAGCCTAGAAGACACGAAGAGCTGGTGCGTTAAACAGAATATGCTATTACAGCACTACTATTTCACATACCTTATTAAAAAGTAAAATACCCCAAGCTTGTTCTAATTAGTAGTATGCTCCTAAAGTCTGACTGGCACCGAAATCTTCAATGGTGAGACACATGGAGAGGCAAAAAGATCGTATAGTTTCTTTGCATATAAACCCCATTCGGGACATCACAGAAGAATAGCCAAAGAGGTTTTGTCACCGTTTAAAAACTTCTTCCCAGTTTCAATTACAACCCATTCCAATGAGTAGATTAAAATGAAACAAAAACACTTCTAACTTCTCTTCAGTTTAAAACTGCCATAAAATAAAGTTAATAGCCAAAAATTTAACTTCCTCAAGCAGTAAACTTTTTTTTGCCTTAAGTTAAGCCCATTAATTCAGTCACGTAATTTTTATTTTAAATGGCCTGTACATTTGTTTACAAGAAATACACTATTATTTTCACAATGAAAGTTACAAGGAGTTTCAATGACACAAAGTAAAATTATCTTAAAATATTTTAATTAACATATTCATTTTAATTAAAATTAAAAATACCCTCTCTAAAATCTATGTAAAGGAGCCATGAAGTAATCACTCCCCCGTACCTTTTTTTTTTTAAATCCTCACCCAACGATGAGAGAGAGAAGCATTGATGTGAGACAGAAACATCAACTGGCTGCCTCCCCTACACACACTCCAACCAGGGATCAAATTTGCAACCTGGGTATGTGCCAGGACCAGGAATCAAACCCGCAACCTTTTGGTGTTGGGATGATACTCCAACCAACCAACCCACACCAGCCAGGGCACCACTTCCTTTTTGTAAAAAAAGTAAGATTTGACTTCACTGGGCCTTAATTTGCTCATCTGTAAAGTGAGGGAATTAGATGAGCTTATTTCTGAGGTCTCCTCCAGGTTTAAAATTTTACTACATGATTCAGTGTAAACAAATACACATGAGGAATGGTAAAGATTACTAAGTAAGTATTTCCATTTTAAGATGTTACTTATGTTTCTTCTCTAATATGATGGTCACAACTTTTTAAGTAGAAAACTAGATATAATTAACTTGTCCGAAGTAAGTGAGTAAACAAAGAAGAAACATCAATTAATTATACAAACATAAAGCTCCTACTATGTCCTTTGAGAAAGTGACTAATGAACAGAGGAAATACATTTTAGTCAGTGTCAGGAAAATCTGAATAAAATCCTTTCCAAAATTTTGTGGTTTTATAGTTAAGAGGTAACTGCCTTTTTGAAGGCAGTTACACCAACTTCTCTTGCTATTTGAGTAAGTTTGTCTGCTTTTTCAAATACTTCTGATGTACCTTTATACCCCAAGAAAGCTTTAAGAAAGAGTATAATATCTTAACGATCTTAGTATTTGGAATTTAGGATGAGGACATCAGAGTACATGGTGAAATAAGCTTAAAATTTTCAAGTACAACAATTACAGTTTAGAAAAATTTACTAAGTAAGTTATTTTAAATCCAAATAGCCCTGATTTAATTGCAAACTACTCTAGTATGTAGGGAAAATAAACTTTCTGTATTAAGAAGCAATGTATCATAAGTATGCTTAAGCCAGAAATAGTAATTGCTGAACTTAAAGATATGCTGATGGGATTTCTAATTTCTTAAAATGCAGATTTAGAAAGTTTTAAAGTTTCTATTACATCCCTTCGCAGCAATTAAAACCCCTACAATTAACTAAAAAATTATGTGAAAACAATTCAAAATAAGTCACTCTGCTGTGCATGGGCTATCAAAATCTGAATACCATATTAGTGAGATTTTACTACACATTTAGGCCATTAATCAACTAGAGTTTGGAGCTCAAACCTTACAAATGGTCCCGTAGTCTAACACAGGCATTTCAGAGTTGAAGCAAGAGAGGTGAAGTGACTGTCTGAGTCTGAGACTTACTTCTCACCTCCAAGTGCAGTGTTTTTACTAACCACACTATGGCTTCTGAAACGGTCATCACGGAATAGGATATTATAATACTTATTTATAGGCCAGTCAGTTGCTCAATAAATATTTGAGCGCCTTCTATATCTGACAATGTTCCAAAAAAGAAATACTCAAAACTCAAAAGAACTCTATGAGCACCTCTCACTACAATGTAAGCTCCATGAGGGCAGAGATCCTTGCTCACTGCCCGAGCCTACATACTGCCTGCCAAAGAGGTGTATTAGAAAAAAAAAAAAAAAAAAAAATCAAATGACTGTCATTTAAAAATCATGCAAGTTTTCAGGCCTTAAACTGTCATAGAAGTAATTTAAGTTTAAAACTTGTACAATAATGAAAAAGTTTAATGTATAATGTTTTAAGTTTTTAAAAAGTTATCACTGTCTATGAATAAAACGTTCCCATTTCATTGTTAAATTTTAAAAGTGTACAGCCATATAAAACAGGGTAGAAAGGGTAGAATATGAGATTAACAATTACTGTCTCTGAGTGATAGGATTGTAAGTGATTTTTCATTTTTTCATCTTGGTTATATGAACTTTCAATTCTTCTCTTTGATCACACATACATTCAGTCAATTAGCAAATCCTGCATACATTCTGTACGTTAAAAGGAATAAATCTCTATGATATTCTTATACAAGGATTGAAGCTAAACCCCAAAGCAGACTTTGCAACACTCTTTTCATTTGCAAGAATCAGGAAATTTATTATAAAAACACTCAATTAACAACTGAATGCTTGTTAATAAGCATCTAAATGCTTAGAATGGCAGTAACACAAGTCTCTGTTCATTCCACATCTGTAAAGCAGGTGGCTACTACAAAATGAAATCTTTGAAATCAATAATTCCCAGTATATTTTAACTGACCTTAAAACACTTTTAGTAGTTATTAACACAGACCCCACTTACCTTCAGATTTTAATTTTGTCAGAACAAAAATTAGGTAGTTGTTAAAATCTGGATATTGATTGAGTTGTTCCAGTTTCTAGAACAAACAGTAGTTAAGGAAACTTCTCAGTGTAATCTTTGGAAAAAATTTAGCGTTTTTAACGTAAAATCAAGAATTTCTTTTGGTGGTATTTTTAGTCTTGCTTTTTTCGGCATCTCATTAAAATCATCGATATACTATTCCAAGAATACACTAGTAGTTGTGTTAAACCTCTTAGGTGCTTTTTTGGCTGAATTATGAAACTTAATATTTTGTATCAATTATACCCATTACAACATAAGCCAAATTCCACTTTCAGCATGCTCATAATTGCAAAAATATTTTTCAAAATAGAATTTCTTTGAACTTTCAAAATCCTAACCAGAAAGATTTTAACTTAAAAAGTGCTTTTATTACTCATTTGTTTAGAATTCAAACATTAAGATAAAATGTCATTTATACACAAGCCTACATATCCAATTTTATTACATAAAATAAAGTTAGTGTTATGAAATTACTACACTGCAATAATCTTACAATTGTTTACCAAGATCTAACACTTCCAGTGACATAAATTTGCAGGGATTTTATTCTGTTGGCACACAACAGTGATATAATACTGTCTTATCTTTCTTTATGCTCTCTTAACCTCTAATATACTTTTTAACAGTATCCCTAATTGTGTTTTAATGGACAGAAATATTCAAATGTTTTTACTCAAGGGAGCTTTTTCAAATTAAATCCATGATATAAACACAAGGTACACTGTATTATCTATTTATTACATACTAGAATATACTCAATGTTTAGTGGTCAGAATGTGAATTAACTACCAAAATCACTATCTAGAAAAATTCCAAGGCATTAATTACTTTCTTTGACCAAGAAAAACCCAGTGATTTCTTTTTTTAGAGAGTGGCAAAGACTAACAGCATGCTGATAGGCTAATAAATTTTTCATAAATACCTGCTAAGGTTTACTTTCTCACAACTGGCACTATCTATCCATACTATTATGATAATGATCTTTCAAAAAGTGCCCAAGCCTGCATAAAAACACTAATACATTCTTTTAAAAAGAGACACAAAAAAACAAGGCCATCATTAGGTACTTTAAAAATACAAAGTACTGGGGTGGGGTGGAGGGATGGGGAGAAAAGGCATACAACTGTAATTGAATAACAATAAAAATTTAAAAAAAAATACAAAGTAGTGCAGATTTTAAAAACTGATCGCCTCTACTTACTGAAATTTAAATTGTCCCATAGGTAGAGGGCATACAATGCTCCAGGCACGCAGAATAAACATTAAATTTTATTGTCAGCCCAAGCACAGGCACATAAAAAGTATTCAATAAATACATACTAAAACAAGAAATTTTGATATTCAGTGCTGTATTAGGAATTACATATGGTTTTGGGCTTGCCTAATAATTGTCATATGATTGTCATTAAGTTTCAACTTCTATCATTCTCAGAGCTATAACACAGATTAAGACTGAGCCATAATAGGATTAGATACAAGTTCCAATACACCCCAAAACTATTCTTCCCTTGGTATTAACAGTATTCAAAAGAAATGGCTTTATAAAAATTTCCAGCAGATCTCCATTTTTAAATGAGCACTATATTAACCAAGAAGCTAAGTACTTACTTATCTACTGAACATTTTAAGTTACAGCAGTGCAGTACTACTTAGAAATTTACCGGTGCTTTCTTTTCATTTAATTGATATATATATACATATATATACATACACACACACACACACACACACACACACTTATCTAGGTGTGTAAGTATAGTGTTTCCCTTTACAGTGTTTAAACGTATATATGCCCAAATTACACTAAAAGAGCTGACTTACCAAATTCCTACTAAATCAAGAGGCTTTTTCTGAAAAAACAAAACAAAAACAGCCTTAAGGGTTTTAGGTTTTTTTTTTTTTTTGAGAATTAACTTCTTTGGTCTTAAATAACAGGGATAAAAAAATTATTTACGTCAGGTAAATAAATTTGTTTCCTTTACTGTCTCCAAGAATTCACCCCATGTCCACAGTTTAGGGCACGAAAGAAAGTGCCTATAGGTTTTGCTGCTCTTCACTTTTTCTGTGTGCAAAACCGTAGCAATAGGACCGCTATACGAGCAAACTCCGTGAAAGCTTGTATAATTGAACAGACAGCCTTGAGCCCAAAGATTTAAAAAGAAAATCTAATTTGGGAGCCAGGGAGCCTGCAACAGGTGTCAGCACGAACAGTCCAGGGGTGAGGCCTGAAACTCCCCAATTCTAGGTCTCCAACCCTTTTAAAGCAAGCGCCTGGAAGTAACCCCAGGCCCAACACGACGGCAGTTCAAACCCCGCGCCAGCTCCACCTCATTTCTGGCCGCACGCAGCGTGGGCGAGCCCCGGCCGCTCACACAGCGCCCTCCACCTGGCCTCTCGTTCAGCCCGCAGGCCCCACCGCGCCGAGCGCATTGTGTGGGCCGGGGCGCCGGGGGTCTGAACCCCGGCCATGCCGCCCGCGCCACTCCCCACCCCTCCCCACCTCCTTGGCAGGTCAGCAGTGGGCGGGCAGGGACGTGGCCACCCGAAGGCTGCACAAGTAGCGATCACGGGCGTCGGCCCGGAGCCCCTGCCTCGCGCGGGCCGGAAGCCGGCGGCCGCGGCGTCCGGACCGCGTGCGCGAGGGTAAGGGCAGAAGCAGCGGCGGGCGCGCCTCTCCCCGCAGGAGGACGGCGGGCGGAGGGATCCGGGGAGCAGAGGAGGGGGAGGGGCGGCGGGGAGCCACCCCGCCGGAGGAGCGGGCCCGCGCGGGGCGAGCTGCGCGGGCGGCGAGGCCTCCGAAAGGATACTTGTTGCACGGTTCTCTGGATGGTGGTATCAGGAGACTGGGACTCCTTCAGCAGCTGCAGGATTTGCTGAAGCCCTTGCTCGTCAGGTTTCCACTCATACTCCATTTTGGTTTGCTGCAAATAAAGCCAGACACAGGAAGAGACGGAGCAAATGTTACTCCCCACGCACAGGCCCGAGGGCTCCCCACGCCAAGCAACACCTTTCTCCCCGCCCGAAGGGCCCCTGCGCTCCCCAAACGCCTCGGACCTTTCTGGACGCCCTGAAAGAAGTCTCGGACCACGAAACCCGTGGAACTGATCCTTGCGGCTCAGCCGCCAATGTCTGCTGCTCCTGCCGCCGCGGCCGACGAGCGCAAGGAGCCGACCAGACTGAGTCACCGCGAATTTGCAATCTGGCCCCTAGATCCGCTCACGGGAGCCCCCTGGGTCCTAATGCCACGCAGTTTTCTCCAACCCAATACAACTCGAGTTCCTTCAAGATTATTACTGATTTAAAGGCTTAATTAAAAGTCAAATCCTTATCACTCCCCGCGAAACACCTGAAAAGATCTAGTATTGGTTATTAGCTATTTTAAGTTAACATGGTGAAAAATGAAGGATGATTCAAACAGGAAAAAAAAAGCCTATATGATGAAAACTGGATGATTAAAAAAAAAAAAACACTCTGATAATTCCCCTGATAGCTCAACAGTACTTAGAAGAAATAAAAACGTTTACATTTCAATTTGATATAAAATCACTAAATACTAATATTTGGTCTAAAATATAAAAAATGCATTACAATTACAACCCACATTTAACACTAAATGTTGCATTTACACTTGCAGAACTTGATTTTAAAAAATGCATTCTTTCCCAAACTTCAACTTTTGAACTCATTAAGTGAAATAAATTCCACCTGAAAAAACCACTTTTCACACCCAAGGGTTTAGGGCTGAAGGAAAAACCAGAAAAATACTGAAATGTACAACTGATAGTGTTTAATTTTATTAACGTGTTTTCATATTTTTTTTTATTTGATTCTCTCACTGGAAAGGTACTATTTGACCCATGTGCAACTATGGGACAATAAGATCTCAGCCAGTTATCGTAAGTACAGTAAAGATTAAGAGGAGAATATAGGTTTTTTAAGCTACTACAAGTTGCATCATCAATTGATACTATTATATCAATGACAGTTTCATGAAAAATAAATGCTTAAACAAACACAAAACTTAAGTATAAAGCATTTATTATTTGTAAAAACCAAATTGAGTCTGCTGAAGGAGAGGATTTTTCATGTGGCCCTACTACAGCCAGATGGTTTGACAGCTGAATTTAGTCCCTAGTTAGAAGTACCTTCTTGGTAGGGGTTAAAAAAAAATTACCTGACTTTACTACATCTTTGTTATTAGCATTTTTTTTCTTTCTTTTAACATTTCCCTCTCTCCTTCCTCACTCTTATTTTCTGCTTAAGACTCTGTAATCCAGCTTTGCTTACCACCTTCTACAACCTTCCTAAATAACTGACACCCCCCCGCAAACTGTCCTTATTTAAAACTGCCCTTAAAAAAAAAAGATCACCTGGACATAATATTTATTAATAACTGTAGTGTTTCTATCCAGTCTTCATTTTGTGTGTTTACATATACATTATATTTTATAATAACAGGATTGTCCTGTTTCTTGCCCAACTTTTTATAGTACATATTTATTTAAAGTATTTAAAAAACATAATAGTATCCCATTATATTACTGTGACATACCTTTGATAAATTTTATTTGGCATAGTATATACACAAACCTGTATCATAAGCTTACAACTAGATGGATTTTTATAAAGTGAACACATCTGTGTAACCAATGCGCCCATCAAGATAGATTACCTGTACCAAGGGTTTTCTTGTACCCATTCTGTCATCAACCCACCCCAAAGTAATCTCTATAATTTCTATCATTATAGAGCTCTCCCCTCTCTCTTTTCTCCTTTTTAACTTTAGAAAGCTTTAAAATCCTTTCACACCTTTCTCTATTTTTCAAACACACACATAGTTGTAGTTTTTTAAAGATCATACTACATTATTAACTGTGTAATTATTTAACATATAATATAGCAAAACCATCATTCCAAGCCAATGCATACAGATTTTTAAAATATATTTATTGATTATGCTATTACAGTGTTCCGATTTCCCCTTCCTCCCACATTCCCCCCCTATATTTCATGTCCATGGGTCATACTTATAAGTTCTTTGGCTTCTACATTTCCTACACTATTCTTACCCTCCCCCTGTCTATTTCCCCCCCCCATCATCTATGCTACTTATTCCCTGTACCTTTCCCCCCTCCCCCTCCCACTCCCCTATTGACAACCCTCCATGTGATCTCCATCTCTATGGTTCTGTTCCTGTTCTAGTTGTTTGCCTAGTTTGCTCTTGTTTTTGTTTTGGGTGTGGTCATTAATAAATGTGAGTTTGCTGTCATTTTTACTGTTCCTATTTTTGATCTTCTTTTTCTTAGGTAACTCCCTTTAACATTTCATATAATAAGGGCTTGGTGATGATGAACTTCTTTAACTTGACCTTATCTGAGAAGCACTTTATCTGTCCTTCCATTCTAAATGATAGCTTTGCTGGATACAGTAATCCTGGATGTAGGTCCTTGCCTTTCAAGACTTTGAATACTTCTTGCCAGCCCCTTCTTGCCTGTACGGTCTCTTTGGAGAAATCAGCTGACAGTCTTATGGGAAGACCTTTGTAAGTAACTGTCTCCTTTTCTCTTGCTGCTTCTAAGATTCTCTCCTTCTGCTTAATCGGGGGAATGTAATTATGATGTGCCTTGGTGTGTTCCTCCTTGGGTCCAGCTTCCTGGACTTCCTGGAAGTCTATTTCCTTTGCCAGACTGGGCAAGTTCTCCTTCATTATTTGTTCAAATAAGTTTTCAATTTTTTGTTCTTCCTCTTCTCCTTCTGGCACCCCTATAATTCGGATGTTGGAACGTTTCGAGATGTCCTGGAGGTTCCTAAGCCTCTCCTCATTTTTCTGAATTCTTGTTTCTTCATTCTTTTCTGGTTGGATGTTTCTTTCTTCCTTCTGGTCCACACCATTGATTTGAGTCCCAGTTTCCTTCGCATCACTATTGGTTCCCTGTACATTTTCCTTTGTTTCTCTTAGCATAGGCTTCATTTTTTCATCTAGTTTTTGAACAGATTCAACCAATTCTGTGAGCGTCTTGATAACCAGTGTTTTGAACTGTGCATCTGATAGGCTGGCTCTCTCTTTCTCGCTTAGTTGTATTTTTTCTGGAGCTTTGAAGTGTTCTGTCATTTGGGCCATTTTTTTTTTGGTCTTGGCGAGTCTGTTACTTTAAGGGGTGGAGCCTTAGGTGTTCACCGGGGCGGGGTAATGCTGGTTGCTGCGCTGTGATGCTGTACGTGGGGGAGGGGCTGAGAGGGAGCAATGGCGCCTGCTCCACTCTCCACCGGATTTCAATATTTCATTCCACTACCCACATTCAAATTGGGCCCCTCTGGTGCTGGTTCCCCAGTGGGTGGGCTTGTGCACGCCCCAGGCCCCTGTGGGTCTCTCCAACGAGCTCTCCTGTGAGGCTGGGAGTCTTTCCCGCTGCCGCCCCAACCCCCACGGGTGTTTTTAATCAGAGGTTTGAGGCTTTATTTCCCCGCGCTGGAGCCCTGGGTTGCGCAGTCTGCTTCGATCCCCGCAGCTTATCCAGTTTAACTGTGGGCAAATGTGGGGTCGCCGGGTGCTACCCACCGCTGTGCCTTCCCCGGTCTCCGCCACTCTGAGTCCGGCCCTCTCGGTTTATCTGTGCGAATGTGGAGCCGGAGGGTCTGCTAGTGGTCAGACTGCCTGCCCCATTTGTCCCACACTCTGCCAGTCTCGGTCCGCCACGGCCACAGGAGTCCTCTCCGCCCCCGCTGCCCGTCTCCACCCCTCCTACAGGTCTGGATGAATGTTTACTTTTTATTTCCTTGGTGTCGGACTTCCTGGCCGTTGGATTTTCTGTCAGTTCTGGTTGTGCGAGGAGGCGCAGTGTGTCTACCTATGCCACCATCTTGGTTCTCTCTCCAATGCATACAGATTTAACTCACATTTTAACAGATTACATTGGTCTTTAGAATTGATAAAACATAATTTATTCAACCATTTTCTGATTGCCTTCCAGGTTGCTTTTACTTTTTTTTTTTTTCCACAACTAACAACACAGCAAAAACATTCTTGTACTAATTAATATCCCTACACAGTAGAGGCAACACAGTGGAATTATTAGGCCAAAAGTATGTGTACTAAAAAATTTTGAAGTTATTACCAGATTACTTTCCAAAAAGTCATGCAATTCACACTCACCAATAATATGTTCCCCACATCTCCACCAGCGCATTAATTATTTTATTTTATTTTTTGGTGAATCTAATGGGTAAAAATTTAATTTCCCCTGATACTGGGATAGAGAAGGGTGGGGAACCTAAAAGTCTGAGCCTTAGTGAAGAGTTGGAGTTGCTACGTGCATGTCATACCTGTGGAGGTGACACTGGATAGCTTATTTAACTACTTAGTTTCCCTTCTGAACAAGAAACTAAAGCGAGGGATCGGTAGCAATCAAAGGCATCTTTACCATATCCATCCTCTTGATGACTGTCGCATAACGTCATTACCATACTTCCTTCTTTATCCCTGCACTCAGACTGAATTCTGTTTTCTTTCTAAACAGCTTAGTATTAAGAATATTTAATTCGATCAGCCTATGGTGATGGGATAAGGAAAATTGAGGTAAACTGTTCCCTCACATTTTACTCAAATTATCTGGAACAAAAGGCTCTCAAAAATATCTGGTTGGTAATGTCTTGACAAGAGATGTCAGGCCACTCTGCACTTCTATACCACGTTTTGTAAAACTGTGGTAAAATATTCTTAGAATGATAAAACTTGGCATTTTAACCTTTTTTAATTGTACAGTTCAGTGGCATTCAGTACATTCTTGTTGTGCAACCACCATCACCTCTATCTCTAGAATTTACATTTTAATAATCTTTAAAATTAGGAAGAATCTTATTTTCGGGTAGCTGAACGACCACACATTTATTCAAAGAATGTCTGAAGTACTTCAAGCTAACTAGACACACCAGACCTATGAGGCAGAAATAATTTAAATAGTAAACTGTATCTATATTAATTAAACAGAATATCAAGATTAATATTGGATTTTCTTAAAACATTCTTTCTGCATGTTGAAGACAGATCTAAATGTTTCAAAAGGGGGGAGCAGTAGCATTTCAAATATTTCTCTTTTAGAGTACTTAAGTCATGCTGATTGGTCTATAACATTCAAGGGTGACACTCCCCCACCCCAAAAAGTATTTCAGTAAGTCAAGAGTTATTTGAACTATCAAGATAGAAGATGGCACCAGAATAAAAAATGTCCTGCAAGAGGTAAATTACTGTAAGATATCATTTTGGGCCATCAGAAGACTAAAATTTAAGGTCCACACTGTTAAGAATTTAAATTTACATAAAAAACCGACTTACTTGAGTTGAGAATGATGTGAAGTAAAGACTCCAGACTGGTTGATAAATGTAAAAATAATCTACTTTCTTCCTTACTGAAGGGGCTGTGAAATATAGTTTAAAAAGCAGGCAGGAGGTCTGGATCCAACCCACCTAAGTTTAAACCCTAGTTCTTCCACTTAGTAGCTGTGAAAACCTAAACAGTTCATCTCTGAGCTGTTCCCTATAAAATGAGAATTTTGTAAAATGAGAACATACCAACTCTGTAACAGGATTATAGGCACCTGCTTGGCATACAGTATGATTTAAAATAAAGAGTTTTAGTCGTTACATCAATGGTTTCTACCACCTGCAAAATAAAAATCTAACTTCTATTCATGGAAGAGGCTCTTCATGATCTAGTACATCACCTCCACATACGGCTTTAATATCTTACCATTCAACCTCCAACTTCATGCTCCAGTAGCAATATCAACCGCACCTTTTATTCCTCTGAGCATTTGAATAGGGATGGCTGATCTGGAATGCCCTCATTAAATGCAGCATTTGGCAAACTCCTCTTATTCTTCAGAGTTATGCTGACCTATTCAATGTCCAAATACTTACTACGAGTCTTCCTTGGCACTATAACTGATACTAGATACTATTTCACTTCTGTGATATTATTTCAGGACCTCCCCACAAGACTAAAGTGTATTTTTTTTCATTACGTATCTGTAGTTTATAGTTTTTTCCACCTTAGAAAGTGATTTGTATTATAATTATTTCCAGGTCTGTTTTTAGTATTAGTTCTTATGTTCTTTGAAAGCAGGGACAGTGTCCTTTTGCCTTCATTGCCTACCAGAATTTGACTTAATAAATAGTTGTTGAATAAATACTATTGTTGCTGCCATGAATTCAACTGAGTAAATATTAAGTTGAACAACTACCATATACTCAGTGAGTGTTAAAGATTCAAAGGTCCATAAAAAAATCATTCTTGCCCTCACTAAGTCCTCATTTAGTGAGACAGATAGATGCTCTATGAAGTGTGTGAATGAAGTGCAATGGGAAGAGGGAGAAAAGCAAGTATATTCTGTCAGGAAAGAGAGAAGTGCTTTTCCCCCATCTGGTTCAGAGTTGTTTTTTTTTTTTTTTAATTTCAATTAAATTCAAACAAATATTTACTGAGAAGTCAGATGTTTTCACCTACATGGTGAATCACTATGAATGTGATAAACGTTGCCATCAGTGACGTGATTTCCAATAATGATGAACAACTCTTGGTAGAGTTCCAAAAAAAAACCAAGGTACAATCTTCCCTCAATAATACAGTAGTTTTGTTCTTGGAAGACTCAGCATTTAATTAAAAATACTAAAAAAATTCCATGTGCATATGTAAAATTGTGTTAGATTCTAGGTTCTGTCTATAGTTAAAAACAGGGGTCTTTTGGTTGCCCATGTGACTGTCTAGTGGGACATTCAAAAGTCATGCAGTGCTTAAGACAATCCTTACTGGTAAACATCCAGCACCCTCCAACCCTACACTGTGCATGACAATAGCACCGCCCAACTAGTAGGCCGCTGCCCACACAGGAACACTGCCTCAGTGCAGAAGGACTAGGAAGGGAAAGCACGAGAGGCTGTGGGGACATTAAGCTAACAGGTAGGAGATCAGGGAGGGACTTCCTTGAGAAAGTGACTTTTTATCTGGCATCTAGCAGGAATTACCAAAAAGTGAAAGTGAGAGGAAGGCAAGGGCCAGGAAGACCTCATAGGCCATGTTAGGATGTTTGGACTCTATCCCAAGGCTAACAGAAAACTTGTGAAGGGGGTTATAAACTGGTAAAATCTATGACTGAATAAAAATGAGGAAGAGTATTCCTCCTAGGAAGTAGATATGGCAAGAAGAGGTTCATCTACTCATCATGTTCAGTATTGTGTTAATTTTCTTTTTCTTCAAAGATTTTACTTATTTATTTTTAGAGAGAGAGGAATAGAGAATGACAGAATGTTTCTCTCACAGATGTTTTCTCCTTCTCTTTCCTCTTCCCTTCCTCTCTCTTTAAAAATAAGTAAATAAATAAAATCTTAAAGAAAAACACCTAAAGCCATCAGGCTGCAATGCGGGAAATCACTGGAGAGACAGGAGGAGCCATAGGAAGATCTAATAGCCCAACACGCATTTAAAATAAAGTTTTAGTTTGTTAGGGAAAAGGCTGTCATGTTTCTTAGCCAAAATACTACCAAAAATTTTGATATTTAAATATTAGGTATTTAAACACATCTATTATTTCATCAATAATAGTGATAGCTAATATTTTTTGAGTACCAGGCAGTGTCCTCCTAAGTACTTACATATGTTAACTAATTTATTCCTCAGAACACTATATATTAATAATAGCTATATTTTACAGATTAAGTAAAGTGGGGCACAGTGAAGTCAATTGCTCTGCATTAGGCAGATCGTAAGTGACAGAGCCATTATTCAAAAATCCAACTAATCTGGCTCCAGAGTCCAGTCTCTAAGTTTTTTATATACTGCCTTTCAATTTCTGTAAACTGAAACTAATAAGTAAAACCACTTGTATACTAAAGAAATAACATGTATTTGGCACCTTTGTAGTGAGGTAAAAAGTAAAAATTGTATTTTACTGTTGTAAAAATTATAATAGATTGTAAAAGCAGTATGTATGTGAAAATATATTAATTTGAGATATTTCAAGAGCACTGGGTAAATGAGTTCAAGTACTCTAAATCTAAGCTTCACAATATCCCTTTGTTGTAAGTAGGGGCAAGTATTATCTTCTTTTGACAAGCAGACAAAATCAAAATATGGCTTAAGTAATTTGCTGAATCATTTGCTGACTATGAATCAGATCTGTAGACTTCCAATGTCTCGTATGCTGGTTTTTCACAAAAAGATGCTATGATAAACAAGAAGAAAAAAACCCAGCCCTGGGCAGTGTGGCTTAGTTAGTTGGGCATTGTCCTGCAAACGAAAAGGTCACAAGTTCAATTTCCAGGCAGAGCACTTGAGTCTCCAGTTGGGGTATATGCATGAGGCAACTGATCGATGTTTCTTTCTCTCTCTTTCTCACTCCCTTCGCCTCTCTCTGGAGTCAATAAAAGAAATTTTAAGAAAATCAGAGATATTCAAAGGACTAAAAAGAGCATGGTTTTTTTCAAAAAAGTTATTTAGTAAAAGTTTTATGAGAATTTTAACCAAAGTTCAGGAATGAAGGGAAAGGAGGAAAAGTCTAAAGGCAGCTGATTACCTACTTTTAAAATATGAGGTTTTTTAATATCAAAGAATCAAAATGTCAACAGGCTTGTTAAATTGTAGCTATCAGTGGAACAAGAAAGTCCTTTAAGCGATTCTATAAAGTAATCAGAGGTAAAGGATCAAAAGGAAAAATGAAAAAGAGCAAAACCAACTGTTGAGCCCAAGCTACTTGAGTAAATGATCTCTACTAGATTAAAGGGCGGGGTCCCCAGTATACAGACCCTCTGATGCTATATGATGCTAGGCACAAAGAAATTTTTTAATTGTCCTTGATTGATTTATTAGGGCAAATGATCTTGTTCACCACTTGGAAGAATTATGCTATGAGGGAAAAATTATAATCCTCTGGCATTAAAACTTATTGTCATTTAAAAGCTGAGAGATTAATAGGAAAAAAAAAGAAATATAGGTACTAAGGAAAATGTAAACAAATGTATTTTTAAAGCTGTCTTTCAGGACGACCTGTGAAGATGACTAGACATGTGACTCAAATGCTAAAATTTATAAACAAACATTAAAAAAAAATCTAGCAACAAAGTCAGCAGGTGATAAGAAGGAAAACTTGATCTCAAAAGTCAACCCAATCTAAAACCAGGTTACTTCCTAAACACTTCAGCTCATTTAATATTCACAACACTACTATGAGGTAGAGATCAACTCTATTTCATATCAGCTGAGGTTCAGAGAGGTGAAGGAGCTTGCCGAGCCAGTATACGGCAGATTGGGCATTCCAAATCAAATCTGTGTGGCTCCAAGTCTGGACTGTGCCTCGTAGTCACTGCAGTCCTGTTATCATTTATGCAGTGCTCCTATGTGTGTAATTATACTAAGTGCTTTACGAGCACGATCTCTTTTAATTCCATGAGTAGAGACTATTATTATCTTCATTTTACAGAAAGAAACAGGCTTAGTAAAAGTTAAGTAATATGTCCAAAGTCACAGAGATGGTAATGAGCAAAGGCAGGACTCAAACCATGATGCACCTGACTCAGGATACCTGTGTTGACATAATTCTTATTCTGCTATTTCTATTAACATGTTGACTGACCTTTAACAGAACTCTCGGGTACACTTCTTAGGTATACTTTTCTTTCCCTTTCTATTCTATGCATCACCAAGAATTCAACAGCTCTCTTGATTAGTGTGTGTTTTCTTCAGTTCATGTGTGAAAACTGCACTTTGCCTTTCAGAGTTTAAGCTTTTTATTTTTAACTGAAGTACAAGACTAATAGGAGTAATACTTCCCATATATTTCTGATCACATAATTTGCATCATCAAAACACCAATTCTTTGCTGATTTCTACAACAGATTTAACTATCAGAATTGATCTCACTCTCCATGTCAAGCTATTTAAACCAGTGGTTCTCAACCCTGACTGCACATTATACTCATTGGAGAGAAAAAAATAATGCCCATTCAATATGTCTCCCAATTGATTCAATGCAGGGGTGGGGCCCAGACACCCGGACGTTGGTAGCATTAAACAACTCCCAGGTAGTTCTAATAAAAAGCCAGTTGAGGATCATTATGTTAACTTAATAAATTTGCTCCTGGAAATTTTCACTAGTTTCTTATTCTAATGAGCAGCAGTGTTCTAGTTACACTAGAAATGACAGAAAATAGGAGAAAGAGGAATATGATGCAGACTGTGTTGACTAATATGAAAACATTACTAATAACTAGAAAAATATCTTTAATGAAAACCAAAACATTAGAACATGCTATTTAAAGTCACACCATAATTTGTAATACATTAGTAAATACCACATGTGTTGCAATTTATTAATGCAATGTTCATTTACTTTGTAATTTACAGAGGCTAGGTAAGGAGTTTCACTTAAGTTCTTAGAAAAGGAAATTTGGGAAAAGTCAAAACATGGGAGGGAAATAACATAAGTTGTTGTTATTAAATATGTTAAGTAAATTAAAAGTAAAACTTACTAGATAAGTATGGTCCTTGATTGGCCATATATGATTTAAATTCATATTCCAAATCAACTTATATTGCAAGTGATAACCACATCTTTCTTCAAATGGCAATATTAAATCATTCATAAAACTGAAAGTACACCTTTCTAAATAATAAGCTCACACCTTAAAATACAAATATACAAAATAAGTAATGAGGCCCCTGATTCTTTTAGCATTGTAGACTCATAATTAGCCTTATTAGAGACTAATTATTAGATCTTCCTATTGTTACATTTAATTGACTATTGTAATTGAATATGTTAATCTTATTCCAGCAGTTTTCATTTCAGTGATATCAATTTAAGAAAAAGAAAATACTCTTTTAGAAGTCTTCTTAAGTATCATAACGATTATAAATTTCATGATTATAGACTTCATAATCAGTCAGAATGTTGACTGATCATTGCCAAGTGGCTTCAGGTAAATATATAGTGCTTAATAATTTTCAAAGTACTTTCCTATTTTGTCTCAATTAATACTCAAAACCACACTGTGAGTTGAGGCAAGTTTCAGTGGTGTTAACTTCCTAAAAGTCACTGGGTTAGTAAATGTTAAGAGTTGGGTTAGGTGGCTGATAACTTCCCAAACTTGAGGGGAGAGATGAACATTCAGATTCATGAAGTCCAAAAGATCCCAAATATGTTAAACCCTAAAAGGGCTACACCAAGATACTATAATTAAATGGTCAAAAGTCAAAGACAGAGAGAATTTTGAAAGCGGCAAGAGAAAACCAACTTGTAACATACAAGGGGCCCCTGTAAGACTATCACGATATTTCTCAATAGAAATTTTGCAGGCCAGGAGAGAGTGGGATGATATATTCAAAATATTGAAAGAAAAAATATTATACCCAGCAAAGCTGTCCTTCAGAAATGAAGGAGACAAAAAGACATTTTTGAACAAATAAAAGGTGAGTGATTTCATCACTACTTGACCTGCCTTATAAGAAATGATAAGGGCATTTTTCAATCTGACTTAAAAGAATGCTAATTAATATTGTAAAGACATATAAGTTTGTAGAAATCACTGGTGATGGTAAATACATAGCAAAACAGATTCTACAACATTGTAATGGTGATATGTAATTCACTGGCAACTCTAGTTTAAAAGTTAAAACAATAAACATACTAAAAACAACCATAGCCACAATACTTTGTTATTAGATAAAAAGTATATAAAAAAAGATGAAATTGTGATATCAATAACCTAAGATGTGATGGTGGGAGAAATAAAAGTATAAAGTTTCTTTATATTATTGAAGTTCTTATCAGCTTAAAACTGGATGATAGAAATATATTTTATGTAAGCCTCAGGGTAACCACAAGGGAGAAATCTGTAGTGAATACACAAAAGATTATGATAAAAGAGTCAGAGCACATCATCATAAAAAGCCATCAAATCACAAAGGACGACAGCAAGACAGGAAGGAACAGAGGATCTACAAAACAGTCAGAAAACAATGATCAAAATGACAATAGTAAATCTTTACTTATCAATAGTTACTTTAAATGTAAATGGATAAATTCTCCAACCAAACACAAAGAATGGCAGAATAAATGAACTAAAATAAAAATCCAATGGTATGCTGCCTGCAAGAGACTCATTTTAGCTTTAAAGACATGCACAGACTGAGTGTGAAAAGATGGATAAAGATATTTCAAGCAAATGGTAACCAAAAGAAAGCAGAGGGTAGCTATACTTGTATCAGACAAAACAGACTTTAAACTAAAAATGGTCTAAAGAGACAAAAACCTCATTTTATGATGATAAAGGAGTCAACCTAGTCTGGCCATTGTGGCTCCGTTGTCTGGGTGTCAGCCCACAAAGTGAAAGGTTACCAGTTCAATTCCTGGTCAGAGCACACGCCTGGGTTGCAGGTTTGGTCCCAGTCAGGGTGTGTACAAGAGGCAATGGATCAATGTTTCTCTCTCACATTGATATTTCTCACCCTTTCTTTTACCCTCACTTCCCTCTCTCTAGAAAGAAATAAAATCTTAAAAAGGGAATCAACCTATCAAAAAGACTTAATAGTTGTAAATATTTATGCACCCAACATTGAAGCACCTAAATACACAAAGCAAATATTAACAGAACTAAAAGGAGACATAAACAGTGAAACAATAATTGTTTGGGACGTTAATATCCCACTCGCGACACTGGAGAGATCATCGGGGCAGAGAGGCAATAAGCAAACAGACTGGCACACAACACTACACAGCAAATGGACCTACCATACAGAGAACAGTCCATCCAGCCAACAGCAGCAGATTACATATCCATCTCAGGTACACACAGAACATTTTCAAGAGCAGATCATCTCTTAGGTAACAAAATAATTCTCAAGAATAGCATTATTCAAGATAGCATTATATTATCTTTCTGATCTCAATGGTATGAAACTATAAATCAGTAACAGGAGAAAAGCTAGAAAAATTACAAATAAATGGAAATTAACAACATAATCTTTAACAACTGAAGGAACAAAGAAGAAATCAAAAGAAAAATTTAAAAAATATCTTAAGAGTAATGAAAATGGAAACAATATACAATGTACCCAAACGTATAAAATACAGCAAAAGCAGTTCTAATATGAAAGTTTATAGCCATAAGCACAGACATCAAGAGAAAGAAAGATATCAAATATACAACCTAATTTTACAACTCAAGGAACTGGAAAAAGAACAATTAAGTCTAGGGTTAGCAAAAGGACATAATAAAGATCAGAACAGAAATAAATGAAATAGGGAATAAAAAACAATAGGAAAGATCAACAACACTAAGTGTTGATTCTGTGAAAAGATAAAAAAAAACAGAAGAGAGAGAGAGGACCCAAATAAAATTATAAATGAAAGGGAGACATTACAACTGATAACACAGAAATACAAAGATTTATAAGAGACTACTGGGAACAATCATGCACCAACAAACTGGACACCCTATCAGAAATGGGTAAGTTCCTAGAAACACACAACTGACCAAAACTGAATCATAAAGAAACAGAAAACCTGAAAAGACCAATAATGAGTAAGGAAATTCAATCAGATTGTATCCCAACAAAGGAAAGCTCAGGAACAGATGTTGAATTCTACCAAACACATAATGAAGAATTAACATCAATTCTTTTTTCAAATTCTTAACTAAAAATTGAAGAAAAGGGAACAATTCCAAATTCATTTATGAGGCCAGCATTTCCCTGATAGCAAAGTCAGATAAGGATACTTGAAGAAAACCACAGAACAATATCCCTGATACAGATGCAAAAATTCTGAACAAATTACTAGAAAACCAAACTCGGAAGCACATTATAAGGATCATACACCATGTTCAAGTAGGATTAATCCCTGGGATGCAAGAATGATTGAACATATATAAATCAATGTGATATATCACATTAATAGAATGAAAGGTAAAATCATATGGTCATCTCAATAGATGCAGAAAAAGCATTTGACAAAACTCAATATCCATTCATGTTAAACTCTCTCAACCAATGGTATAGAAAGAACACACCTCAACACAATAAAGGCCACAGATGACAAAGTCATAGGTAGTATCATACTCAAGAGTGAAAGGTTGAAACCTTTTCCTTTAAGATCAGGAACAAGATAAGGTGCCTGTTCTCACCATTCCTATTCAAACACTGGAACTCCTAATCAAAGCAGTAAGGCAAGAAAAAAAGAAATAAAATATGTCCAACTCAGAAATTAAGAAGTAAAATTATCTCTATTGGCAGATGACATGATCTCATACAGAGAAAATCCTAAAGACTCTTTGAAGACACTAATAAATGAATTCAGTATAGTTGCAGGATACAAAAACAACATACAAAAACTAGTTGTGTCTCTGTGTACTAACAACAAATTACCTGAAAAAAAAAAAAGTAACACAATCACATTTACAATAACATCAAAAAGAATACAATACTTAGCAATAAATTTAACCATGAAGATGAAAGATCAGTACACTGCAAACTATAAGACACTGATGAAATAAATTGAAGATAACACAAACAAATGGACAGATATTCCATATATTGGAAAAATTAATATTATTAAAATGTCCATACTACCCAAAGCCATCCAGTGATAATGCAATCTCTATTAAGATTCCAATGGGCTTTTTTTTTTACAGAAATAGAAAAAAACAATCCTAAAATTAACAAGGAACCACAAAAGACCCTGAATAGCCAAAGCAATCCTAAGAAAGAAGAACAAGGCAGAGGCACCATGCTTCGTGATTTCAAACTATATTACAAAGCTATAATAATAAAAACAATGTACTGGCATAAAAAAAAAAGACACAAAGACAATGGAATACAATTGAGAACCCAGAAATAAACCCATGTACATATACAATCTACTAATATTTTACAAAGGAGCCAATAATACTCAATGGGGAAAATATAGTCTCTTCAATAAACGGTGCTGGGAAAACTGGATAGTCATGTGCAAAAGAATGAAACTGGACCCCTATCCTACGCTGCTCAAAAATGAGCTCAAAGTGGATTAAAGAGTTGAATGTAAGACCTGAAACCAAAATATTCCTAGAAGAAAGGATAGGGGAAAAGTTCCTTGTCATTGGTCTTGGCAATGACTTCATAAATGTGACACCAAAGCACAAGCAGTAAATGCAAAAATAAACAAGTGGAATTATATCAACTAAAAGTCTTCTGCATAGCCAAAGAAACACAATGAAAAGGCAACCTACGGAATAGGAGAAAATTTTGCAAGCCACTGGTAAGGAGTTAATATCTAAATATATGAAGAATCTGTACAACTCACTAACAACAACAACAAAAAGACCAAATAAGCAAGTAATTTAATTAAAATATAGGCAAAAGACTGGAATACATACTTTCCCAAAGAGGATATTCAAATGGCCAACCGGTATATGAAAAGGTGCTGACATGACTAATCATCAAGGAAATGCAAATCAAAACCACAATGAAGTAACACCTCAAACCTGTTAGAATGGCTAATATCAAAAAGAACAGAGATAACAAGTGCTGGTGAGGATGACGAGAAAGGGAACCCTTGTGCATTGTTGGTGGAAATATAAATTGGTGCAGTCACCAAGGAAAAGAGGATGGAGGTTCCTCAAAAAACTAAAATAGAATACTACATGATCTAGCAATTCCACTCTGGATATATATTATAAGGAAATAAAATCACTATGTCCAAGAGATATCTGCGCCCTGATGTTCACTGCAATATTATTTACTAGAGCCAAGCCATGGAAACAATGCACATGTCCACTGAAGAATGAATAAAGAAAATGTGGTATGTACATATGCGTATACAATGGAATATTATTTGGTCATAAACAGAAGGAAACCCTGCCCTTTGTGACAACACGGATGAACCTTGAGACATTGTGCTAACTGAAATAATTCAGGCAGAGAAAGACTAATACTGTGTGATCTCACTTTTTTGTGATCCCCCCCAAAAAGCACAGAATACAACCCCAAACTCACAGAAACAGAGAGCAGATTGACATTTGCCAAGGGCAGAAGGAAGGGGGACAAAAGGTGAAGGTGGTCAGAGGGTACAAACTCCCAGTTATGAGTAAGTTCTAGGGATATAACTACAACATGTAATTACAATAACACTGTATCACATATTTTAAAGCTGCTGAGAGAGTAAAAGTTCTCATACATACCCCTCATTCTTTAAAAAAAAAATTGTAACTTTGTAAAGTGACAGATGTATTAACTAACCTTGTATGGTAATCATTTCACAATACATATATATAAAATCATTATGGCCCTGGCTGGTGTGGCTCAGTGGATTGAGTGCCAGCCTGTGAACCAAAGGGTTGCTGGTTCGATTCCCAGTCAGGGCACATGCCTGGGTTGCAGGCCTGTTCCCCAGTAGTGGGTGCGTGAGAGGCAACCACACATTGATGTTTCCCTCCTTCTCTTTCTCCCTCCCTTCCCCCTCTCTCTAAAAATAAATAAATTAAATTAAAAAATAAAATGATTATATTATACATTTTAAACTTATACATGTCACTTATATGTCAAATATGAAAAACATTTTTAAAATAAAGAAAGAAGAAAGTTTTGCTATTACTTCTCAAAGAAACATTGAGTTGCAACAATGTATGTCTTCCTATTTCTGGTGGAATGTTTCTTCTACTCCAAACTGCTTCTTTAATTCACAGAACAATTAAAAGACAGGCTATGATTCAATATCTTAGAATCTACATATTTATAAAGTGAGACATGCCTGTAAACTTGACAGGGGGCTGATAATTTTTTGAAAATCAGATAACACATGGGAACAGCCATTACAGATAGTTTGGTAAGTAACTAGTATACTGTTTCATTGCTGTTAGATTGCTCTTCAAGTTCTGAACTGTGAGGGCCCTAGGAATTTCTAATTCATGTCCCAAACTATTCTTGATTGTTAATTTGATTCAATATTCCACATTTTCAAGTGTAAAAAGAGAAGAAATATAGTGCTATGTTCACTGGCAAGGGCTGAATTGGAAAAGTGTCAGAGCAGTTTAGACAGTGAAATAGAAAGGGGATAAATGGTTAAATGGTCAGTAAGCTAATTATCACTAGCGTTTATGTAATCTTCCCTTTGTGCATTGAAATCTCACTCATACGTAATGGGTACATACTCAGATTTCAGTAGTGGAAAGACAGACAGTAGGAAAAACATAAAAGAAAATCAAGTTTTACAGTTTTAGATCCTGGGCTAAATATTGTTCTAGACTGTTTATTCCTGGTAAGCAGGAAGACACAGCAGAGGAAGCAAGGTTTCCAAATGTTATAGATACATGGGTTCAAATTCCAATTCTCTAAATTTATTTTTAGGAAAGTGGATTAAAGTCCTGTGCCAGTTTAGTCATCTGTGCGATGGGGTTGATGAAAAGATTAAATCAGAATGTAAAGTGCTGCAATAGTAGATCCTTAATGTTCATTCCCTTCACACTTCACTACCCGTCACTGAAATTATCATTAAAGCCCAGATTTACTGATGGCAGTTTCTATTCTCAGATAGAGTTAAGATGAAAAATAAATTATTTTTGTATGATCAAAGAATATGCAACAAAATAGGCTGTTTGATCTGTCATTTAAATGAGATAATATTCTAAAGGAATAGAACAATCAAAAGAAATATTGGAGAAATAGGAGGAACAAAGAAAAGAATGAGAAATCAAGTGTAAATATTAAATCAGATATGAATATAACAATCTATAATAATCTTCCAAGTGTGAAAACTCAGTAGTTGATTGAGGTAGTCCTCATAGTGTGCAAAAAAGATAAGGGAAGAATACCACAAGGTAAATTCTATATAGTCCACAAATGGAAAAAAAAGGAGGAAATAATGTTCTTCGAAGGATGGTACTATACAACTAACAGTTTAATACAAAAACAATAATAGCATATATTCTGTTAAGTGTTCAAGTCTGTTTTTCTATTAGTATAACAAAAAAACAATGAGACTCAACCAAGGTCAAGACATAAAAAAATTAATGAAAACCTAGAACGAGAGATGGTAAAGAAATCTGAAATTATTCTGCACATGAAGGATAACACTAATCTACTGCACACTAAGAAAGCATTCGGTTTATAAGAATATGCCCTTAAAATCGAACCTTGGCTTATTGTCCTATTACAAATAGAGATGCAAATAGATACCAGCTAATCAGTTAATTGAAGATCATGTCCTTATCACTATCTATCCCTCTCATCCCACACAATTAGAACTGTCAATTTAAACTAACTATAATTAGAAATAAACATCTCATCTTCAGAATAAAAATACAATTAGACATTAATCTAATCCTTTTATTTAAAATAAATGCAGAAATCAAGACTTAAAAATCAACTTTACAAATTAATTAAGAGGAAAAATTGGTTTCTATTTTTAAAAACATAGTTAGAACATCCAGTTCTACTTTATGAGGTTCTTTCCTCCTACTTTTTTTTTTGGGGGGGGGGTACAGTGCACTGATTTCCTTACAGGTCTCTAGCAATAAACCCTCAGGCCTTTTCTAAAGGGAACTGGGTAGCCTACAGCCCACGTCTAAGTGACGGGGCTAAAGGCAAGGTCGGTGCTTCAGGACCACGTATCCTCAACACAACTGATTAAACCAGGATTGGGCACTTGACCCTCCACGTGATTAATCCTGGCAAAAAAGGTTAGCTAAATCAATTGGATTTCCTTTCTAGGAAATATGAACAGGACATACTAGGATCATTTATCATGCACCTCAAAGCAGAATCTAAAAGGTCACGATGTGGTAGACATATGGCCCTCATTAGATTCCATGTGCAAAACAAAAGTATAAAGGGGCAGAAACTCTACGCAAACAGAGAAGAGAATTCATCAGCACAGAGACAATCAAGGAAGCTCTGAGAAAGACTGCAGGGTCCAGCAAAATGAGAGTAACTGCTCTTGGGTGCTGCCTTGTTTCCTAATAGCCATTTCCACAAACGACTTAAAATAAACCTACCTCTTTCTCTTAAGCCAATCTGAATGAGTTGCTCTTCCTTGGTACCAAAAAAGCTACATCAGAATAGAAATATTAAATAACTATTTAAATATGTAATCATGTGATTATGTATATTATAACAAACTATTCCCAGAATGTATTTGCTTTAAGTGAAAGGAACTGAACATTTTAGGAAGTTCTCTAGGAACTGCGTGAGGTTGGTACAATGAAGGCTGATGATTATCATGGAAATCAACTTCCTTAAAATGAACAGCAGAATAAATATGAGAGCTGACATGCAAGTCTCTGAGAGGCATTGAGTTTAATGAATATACTCAGATGATGGAGAATAAACTGACTACGAAGAATAGAGAAAACCAAGAATAGAGCCAGCTGCCAGGTCAGGTGTGCGCTCTCTTTATAGACAACACAATCCCTTACTCATCTATTATATTTCTACCACCCCTCTCCCTTCCCCTTTCCAAATTATCCTGTTTTGGTTCTGAACAATTGCAACCACTGCCCCTGCTGCCATCAAGGGAAAGAATAGCTCATGATATTTATTTTATTAGCATTTTATGCCAGTGGGAGATGTAGGCACAGTGGCAATTCACCCTCAATACAATGACAGCTTTCGGGCAGTACTTGTTTCCCGAGACTCAGTCCACATCTCACAGGACCTACAACGTCCTTATCACGCATTTCCAGGAGGCACCACTATTTACATACACGGTGGACAAACATATTCTTTATTTGAACAAATATAAAAGGGAGCTCCTAGCATGTTATGACAATAGAGTCAGACAATACAACAAGATATGATACATTAATAACTTTACTTATCTGGAAAACTAATTGAGAACCAAGAGATAACACATGAAAAAAATTCACAAGAGGAAATACAACAAAAAAAATGCTGAACCTTGCTAGTAATAAATGTAACAATGAAGTAATGTTGTCAGACTAATTAGCAAAGATAATTTTATACAATAATATACTGCACTACTAAAGATATGATGAATCGACTTTTAACAAATTATTGATAATAATATAAACTAATGCAACCTATTGGAAATCAACTCAGCAATCTATATTGAGAGCCATATGCCTTTCTATTCGTTGGTCCTCATGATTACATTTCTGAGACTGTATCTTAAGAATCCTAAATACGGAAAAAAAAGTGTTATCTCAAAGATTTTTATCCCAAGATTATTTCTAATAAAACAATAAACATATGGGTAAATAATACAACATTCAACTGCTGGGCTACTAAGAAAATAATTGATAAATCATTAAGTAATTTCTATAATGACATGAAAAATGTTTATTAATAAAAAGTTAAAAATGATTTAAAATGTTGTGGATAGAGAACAACTACAAAGAAGGAAAAAAATACATATATAAGATAAAGGCAAAATTATTAAATGAAAAAGACTGGAATGAAATAATGAAAAGCTACCAGTGTATTAGGGGTGTTAGGATTATGAGTCCTTTTTTATTTTCTCTTAAAATGTTTTTCAGTATTGTAAATACATTACCCTTATAAGAAAAATAATGAACCTCTCCAACAGTATAATTGTTTGAAGTCATAAATAGGGCAGAGAAAAAGACCCCAGAGAATTTAATATATTATGTTATAATGCTTGCTACTCATAATAATGACAGAACCATCAAAAGCTTAAATTACACCTTTTACTTTTCTTTTTAAGATGGCAAGAAGGTTTGAAATATAAAGTTTTTTTTGTAAAATCCTTACAGGTTATGGTACTTCAAAGGTTAAGTTTTAGTTACAGAACTAAACTGATATAATTCTGGCAATTTTTGCCCAGATTATACCATTAAAATGAATATAAATGACACAATGATATAAAGATAATTTTGAAAATAAAGAAAAATTTTAATAGTAATAAAAAAAAACTGACTCAAAGCAGAATTATACCAGAAAAGTTATTTTATAATCCCAGAGACCTAGCATCAGAGAAAGGCTGTCCTAAAATAAGAGAGAGAGAGAGACAGACAGACAAGCTGGAAATAATTTTTAATAATGCTATAATAACAAGTTAACGTTAAAACATTTAAATGTTTAAACAAAATATTAAGATATACAAACGCATTAAGACCACTACAAAATTTAAAACAAGAATATCACAATTTACTTTAATATAAAAAACTTCTAAATTAGTACAACTGTTTTGAAAAATATTTTGAAATAATCTATTTATAACTAAATATATAACTTAAGAATTTTTTCCAAGCATCTCTTAACTAATTTTTCAAAACACTGATGCATAATTATAGAAGTATCATTTAAGAAAAAAACAATTAAATAGCTCTGTTAAATTATATGTGGAACTAGAAAAAAAATCCCACAAAAATGTAAAAAAGCCAACAGCAAATTAAAATGAATTTTAGCTTAGAAAAGAGGTTCTATAATTCATCTACAATGATTCTTAAGACTTTTGAAGACGTTCTATAGAGTTTCTCAATAATCATAACTACATATTTTAAGCAAAAATTACTAATGTATAAGGAAAGTCCAACTGCAAAAATAAATGAGCATACTACAAATAACTTAAATTTGTCACTTAATACTCCTGAACTGAAAAGGTTAGAGTTCTAGTACTTTTCATTTTGTGAATCAATCATTTGTATAATATGCTATTTTACTTTTTAAGAAAATAACTCATAAATCATTTAAGTGATTTAAAATTAAGGTTTATAAAATAGTAAATAAAAGCTATTCAAAAAAATTGTTACAATTGTCAATAGATTCTTCTAAATATATTTTTCTGACTAAGGAAGCTAGTACAATAACGAAGAAGAGCTGGAAAGAAAATATACGCTTACATACTATCTTGAAACAAATGGTATAGTTTGTGTGCCTATTGTGTCTACGAGGTAGACGCCATCTATGACTGTACACTTAAAATTGGTGCACACAGGGGTCTAACGACCTGCCTCAAAAGCACACACTGTTTCCATGACACTGAACTGATGCTTAGGAACCAAAATAAATTAATTTATTATTAAATAAATTTTTCTAATCATTTTCCTGGAGTAAGGTTAGAGACACAAAAAACTAACTTTTCTCTACAGTCACATGAAATTTCATACAGTATCTAATCACTGTTATAAATAGTTAGTAAAATACATTCTCCAGTCAACTTGTCATTATAATTCTTATAAGAGTAGCATGCATATTCTAGAAGGAAGAAACTCTAGAAATTAAATCAATAAGCGGACATTTATTAGGCACTTGAATATGCAGAATTTTATAGCTGGAAAACCACAACTATAATAAAAGTCTGGAATGAGAGGGATGAACAAGGAAATTCCTAAGATCTCTTTGTTGCTAATTAAATATGTCGCTGGGCATTTGATAAACTTAACTCCAAAGCATTCGAGATGCATAGGTGCTTATAATTCCCAGAATCAGAAAATGATCATCTTACCTGAAATCACAATTTTGTCCTGGCTGCTGAGCAATTTTTAAGCTCTACTAGAATCTGACTGGAGTGTGAATGGGTAGATCGTGTTTTATAAATAAAAATTGCCTGTTGTGCACCTGATCAGCAAGTACCAACATCAAAACAGAGCCTTTAACCCTCTAAGATGTAAGGTTAAAATAAAGCTAGGGTTTTTATGGGAGGCTTTTCCTTTCTATGCCTCAACTGTTTATTTAAGGTTCCCCTTCAAATTCGTACATTAAATCTTAAACAACTATACCACTCTCTCAGTTCTGAGCTTACAAGACTCTGAAAAAACCTTCTACCTTTATAGCTCCACTGTTTCATTCTTGACTAACTGGTGGGGGCGGGGGTCGGGGGAGTATCACACCAAGGAAAGGATGTTATTTGGGGAAGCAACACAGACTCTTCAGGTCTCCACTAGTCTTTCTGAAGCTAACAAGCACAGTGTAACTTCATAGGGCTTTAGGACAAAAGGCCTCTGACCACAGGTCTTAAAGTCTTCTGCGCCATGAAGAGCCAAAATAACATCAGTAAAAAAGGAGAGTCGGAAATCTGGGGCTCTTGTCTCAGTTCTTCTCTGCATGAAGAATAGCTAGCTGGGCAACCCTGTACAAATCACTTACACTCATTCGGTTCATTTCCTCACCTATAAAGCAACTAAACTATCTATGGTCCATTCAGCTTCTAGAAGTAAAACATTTAGTTGACCGTAAATCATTTATCTGGTCATATTCCACATATAAAAGCTAGTCTTACTTTTTTTTTTCCTTACTTGCTACTGAAATTCTCCAAGTCTTCAGGGAAACTTGTATTCAATTCCATTGTTCAGGTATAGTTCCGGGACTACTAAGTTACCTAAGTGAGGACTACATGTCACTTGATTCTTTCAAAAAATACTTGCGCTCCAGTTAAAGGGCACAGTACTGAACCAGGCTTAGGTCACTTCTTACAGAAGTCACATTCAGTATTAAGAACAATCTTTAATTGAAAACGTTAGAAAATTTTTCATCATAACTTGGGTCTCGTTATCCGATAGAATTCTCTACCCATTATCCCCCTAAAAACTGTGTTTAACAAAAAACCGTATAAAACATTATGGAACTAAAAATCCTAATTCCTGCTCTAGAGCACTTGTGGCTTCAATGATTCGCTGTTTAATGCTCTTTTCCTGAATTAAGTTTATTTTAATATTTCAAAATATTTTCTCATAAAGGTTTGACAAGCAGCATTTTATGAAGCAAACTCTTTTTGAAACAGATTAAGATCCTTAGACCTTGTCCACAAATTGCCAACTAAATTCTGCCACAAAACAATTAATCCAGGTATTTTACCTTTCTAAACAATCAACACCAATAACTCTGAAAACATATCATTTATACCAAAGTCTAGTAAATTTTACATATAAAGTTTAAACATCTTCATTTTTTTGCTCTTCCTTCTGTCCTGAAGCCCATCAGGAGACACATTAAGCCCTGATCCATCATTACAAAGAGTTCTAATCCAGATCTAGATAGACATTTAAAACTGGTTTTTGACTGTCATTACCTCTAATCACTGGCTGCTCTTTTTCAGTCTCCTTTGCTGGCTCCTCCACCTCTGTATACCCTAGGCCCCTTTCTTTTCCGTATCTACATAATGTCGTCAAGTCTGTGCCATTAAATAGCAGTCTGAATTCCAGACTCAAGTGCCCAACGTCTTGTAAGACATATATATCCACTTGTCTGTTAAATGGGCATCTCAATTGTTGCTGGCTAAGACAGAACCCTTGATTCTCTTCCCCACCCCATTCAAATCTGTTTCTCCTCTGGTTGCCTAATATCACTAAATGCCTAATATTCAGTTGTTCAAGCCAAATACCAATGGGTCACCCTTAATTTCTCCCATATTCCACATCCAAACCATCAGCCAGTTGTGTCAAAATATACCCTCTGACCACTCCTCTCTCCCTCCACTCTCTACCCTAGTCCAGATACCACGTTCTACAAGAGTACGGTCTACTACATTAGGCTTCCCTGCATCCTCTTTTGTTTCCCTATAGTTCAATTTCTGAGATGAAGTAGCAAAAATGATGCTGTTAAAGCTTCAATTGAATCATGTCTTCTCTGTGAAAACCTTCCAATGGTTTCTCATCACATTTAAAGTATAACCTCATATCTTTATGCCAGCCTACAAAACGGCACATAATCTGGGCTTCTGCCTATCTCCCTGAACTAATCCCTAGCAGTCTCTGCCCCCCTTTCACTATGTTCCATTCTGTTTTTTTTTTTTTTGTAGTTCTCTGATGTTATGCTTGTTCCTACCTAAGACCCTTTACTTTCGCATACTCTTTCTTCAAATATTCATATAGTTCACTCCTTCTCATTCAGATTGCTGGCCAAATTCAATACAGGCAGTGTTCTCTTCCCTCTTGCTCTACCCCATTATTCTCTATTTCCTCTCGTTGCTTTAGTCAGAACCTATTTCTTTTCTTTCTTCTTTCTCTTCATAAAAAAACATCTTTACAGGAAAATTATTATATGACTGTTTCTCACTGTATATAAAAAAGTAAACAATACAGACGAAATTCAAGTTCCCTTCAAGTACCTCTCCTAATCCGAGTCACCTCCCTGAAGGTACTCTAATATCCATTTGATTCATAACCACATAGAGCTGTTTTTTTGTGCATTTAAATACGTATGTTTCTGGAAAAATAAAGAGTTTTATTTGTCCTATAAAACTCATTCAAAATATGCCTCAGCTTTCCTACTCATTATATACAAGGGGAAAATCCCCCAAACTGGAATTTATTAAAAATTGTATATTCTTCTTACATGTTTAAACTTCAGTCACCTTCAAAGTACTCTCCATTTGATGCAATATGCCTATCAAGATGTTTTTTCCACTGCTCAAAACAGTTTTTGAACTCGTCAATTTTGATGCCTTTTAGTGCTTTTGCCTTTTTGTTTTACACCTCTTCCACATCGGCAAAACAGTTCCCTTTGAGGACTACTTTCATCAGGGGAGCAAAAAAGTCACACGGAGTGAGATTGGGTGAATAGCAAGGGTGGAGCATTGGGATCATGTTGTGTTTTGGTCAAACACTGCTGAACACTCAGCATGTGTGGGTAGGTGCACTTGTAAATCACCCATCATGACATGGGCAAACATTTTGAAAGAGTTTTCAAAAAAATTCACTGAAGCTGAACCCAGCCTCTCACAACAAGGCCAGCTGGTATACTGATGTAGATAGGTTCCTAGAACACTCACCTACTAGGGGAAGCCTGTATTACAAAGGGCCAGCCCTCCAGAAGGTAATTCCAGGTTTTTTTTTTTGGTTTCCCCTCATATAGCTGTATTACATTACTAACTGCAATACAGATCATTGATGAACGCCCAACCTCTTTAGAATTTTGCACCACTGTAAGCAATTCACTCATTTAACACATAATTACGGAGTGCCTACTATATTCTAGGCCAGGGGTGTCCAACCTGTGGCCCACAGGCTGCATGCAGCTCAGGATGGCTATGAATAGGGCCCAACCCCAAATCGTAAACTTACTTAAAACATGAATTTTTTTGTGTGTGATTATGTCACAGTGTATTTAATGTGTGGCCCAAGAACATTTTTCATCTTCCAGTGTGCCCCAGAGACACCAAAAGGTTGGACACCCCTGTTCTAGACACTGTTCTAGTTTGCTGCAATAAATAAAACAAAGATCTTTGCCCTCTTGGGAGCTTACATTCTTGCAGGGGAAAGGCAATAAACAGAATATATAGAGCAAACTTTTTCTGTAAAGTGCCACACAGTAAATATTCTAGGCTTTGCAGATGTGGCATATATCCCTTGTTTTATAACCTTTAAAAATGCAAAAACCATTCTTAGCTCACAGGCTGCATAAAAATTGGCCATAGGGCAATGGAGCTCCAAATTGATGACCCCCAATATAAGTATGTTAGAAAGAAGTATGTGCTATGCAAAACAATAGAGAATCCAGGATAAAGAGGATGGGAGAGGGGAGGATGCAGTATTAAATAGGGTACTTAAAGAAGGTGAAATCTGAGCAAAGACATGAAGGTAAGGCCAGTGAGCCTAGTAGATATTTGGAAGAAGTACAATCTAGACACCTGAATTAGCTAAACCAAAGGCCCTAAAGTAGGAACATGACTGGTGTGTTTATGATGTTAACAAGAGGCCAGTGAGCAAGGAGGTAAAGTGGCAACGAGAAATAAGGTCAGGTGAAGGGGAAGCTGTTGGGCAGATTATGGAGAGCCTTGTAAGCCATTCTAAGAACCAGATTTTCTCTGAGTGAAAGTGGGAGTCATTGCAGGGCTTTGAACAGAGCAGTGACAAGAACTGTCTTAACTCGAAAAGGGCTTGCTCTGGCTACTATATTGAGAAGAGACTGTGGGATGGGCTAGGGTAGAATGGGGAGACCCAGTAGTAACCTACTTAAGTAATCCAAGGAGATCTGACAGTAGTGGTTTGAACCATGGTGGCAGTTGAGGAGACAGTGAGACATAGTAAGATGTGGATGTACTATGATTTTTTTTTAAAGGAAAAAAAACAGGATGTCCTGAGAGAATGTTTTTGAAGAGTCAAAGAAAAAGTAAAGTCAAGAATAACTCTAATTTTTAGCCTGAGCTACTGGGAAGATGGGAGTTGCCACTGATGTGCAGGAATGGGGATAGCTAAGGGCAGGCAATTGAGGAGTTTAGTTTGGGACATGAGGGGTTTAATGTGTTGTATTATTAGACATTTAGGTAGAGATGTTAAACAGGCAGTTAGTTTAACATATGAGATTGAAGTTAGGAAGAGAAGCTACCTAAATTTCAGCAGTGCTGGCATTTAAATGATATTTAAAGCCATAAAGCTGAATGAGATTACCAATGGAATAAGTATAGTCAGGAAAATTTAAAAAACACACAAACAAACAAACAAAAACAAGGACTGACCGCAGGGCTCTCCAACATTAAGAGGCCTGTGAGAAGACAGACAAAGGAGAATCATAAGGAGCCAGCACTGAGGTAGTAGATAACTGGGGATATTTGTCCACCTGGAAAATGAAAAAGAAAGTGTCTCGAAGATACGGGAGCAAACAGCTGTGTCAAATATTGTGGACAGGTCGCGATGGACAGAATCAGTGGGTGATGCGGTACGTGGCATCATGGAAGTTGCGGAGAATCTGAGGAGCTGTTTCAGTGGGAATGGAACAGACAAAGGCCTGACTGGAAGTGGGTTTAATAGAGCACAGGAGAAAACTTGGTAATAAGAAGTATAGACAACACTCTCGAGGAATAAAAAACCAAAAACAAATAAAACCAAAATAAGGCGGACAGAACAGGTGGTAAAAAGTGAATCAATTTTTTTGTTCTTGCATTTTTAAAAGATAGGAGAAATACTATCATATCTGTTGCTGACAGAAATCCAATAAAGAAAAATAACTGAGGAGGAAGGAGAGAAGCTGAAGCGATGTCCTTGAACAGATGAGGGAGGATGGGATCTGGTACGAAAGCAGACTCAGGGACGGGAACAGTTCATCTAAGGTAAGGATGCACTGACTAGATGCTGGCAGGTACACAGGGTGGTGGGAATCTGCGGAAATTTTCTTTTTGCTTCAGTTTTCTTAGCAAAGTAGGAACGAATGTCATGAGCTGAAAGTGAGGATGGGAAAAGAGATACTGGTTATTTGAAGAAAATAAGATATGAAATAGTCATTTAGGAGAGTGGACTAGGAAAATAAAGTACAATGAATAGCAGCATTAGAACTTCTGGTCAAGATGGTGGTGTAGGCAGACATGGCTCACCTCTTCACACAACCACATCAAAATTACAACTGAAATATAGAACATTCATCACTCAGAACTGTCAGAAATTGAGCTGAAAGGAAGTCTGACAACTATGGAAGAAACCACATCTATGCAGACTGGTGGGAGGGATGCAGACATGGAATAGGCTTGTCACCCCCATACAGGATGGATAAAAATTTGGGAAGGATGTCTCAGGAGCGAGGAGTCCCAGCTCCACACCAGGCCTCCCAGCCCAGGACTCCAGTGATAGGAAGATAAGTCCCCACAACTTCTGTCTGCAAAAAGCAGCAGGGATTGAGTTGGTGGAAGAAATTGCTGGAACCCCAAGCAGTTCCTCTTAAAGAACCCACACACAGACTCACCTACCCAGACTCACTGCCCTGAGCTCCAGCACTGGGGTGGCAGCTTGAAAGGCACCAGTGGACTACTGGGAGAAACTGGGGTGTCTGGCATCACGGTGAGTAGAGGCCATTATCCCTTTTCTGAGCCCTCACTCCACAGAGCTACTGAGCTGGCAAGCTCGTGCCACATCACTAATACACTAATTGAAATAAAGAACAATTTACAGGGAAACAACAGTAGAGTGGATGAAGCTGAGAACAAATCAATGATTTGGAACATAAGGAAGCAAAAACAACCAATCAAAACAAGACGAAAAACGAATCCTAGAAAATGTGGATAGTATAAGCAGCCTCTGGGACAACTTCAAGAGGTTCAACATTCACATCATAGGGGTGCCAGAAGGAAGAAAGAGCAAGATATTGGTGAGGGAATGGGGGGGGTGCTGGGTGGGGGGGACAAAGGGGGAAAATCAGAAGAACTGTAATAGCATAATCAACAGCATATAATTAAAAAAAAAACAGCAGCATTAAGGACCCACTTGAGGTATGTGGTCATGTGTGGTTGTGTGCTTGCTTGCAGCCACATTAAGATACATAGGAGCAGGTGCAAAGAAAGCATTGGTTTAACTAAGGCTGTGGATTTCACCAAAGAAGCAAAGAGCAAGGGAGTGGATCCAAAGAAGAGATTAAAATGATTTAACCATGGAATTTAAGTGGAATAAGAAAAGGAGTGAAAACATTAAGAGGTGAGTGGCAAGAAAGTAGGATGAATGGTTTGGAGATTCCATCAGGGTCAAAAAATGGTTGGGGCTGAGATACTAACTAGAAGGAGAGAACCACAAAAATAGGAAGTGGGGTCAAATAGTAGAATACAGGAAATGGTAACTATGGAGGCACTGCAGTTATTGACAATGCAAGAAGGTATCACTATGGGAGTGATGGGAAACGATAGGGTAGATGGGAAGAACACTGGAAAAGAGGTATAGGAAATGAGGCCAGGGTATTGGAAATATCAGTTACGTATACTCTTCTTAATTTTAACAAAGATTGAGGTGGTATTGAGGATAGAGGCAATGAGCTGAGAGCTAAAAATATTGAGAGACAAGGTTAGTAGTTGATAGTAATTGCGTGGGGTAGTGGATTACATAGTCTGCTGACGTAACTTGAGGATTTTTAGGGAGAAGGGAGGGAAAACAGTCTGAAAGCAGCAGAGATGCATGGCAGACACTGTTCCCACCTGTAAGAACAGTGATAAAAAGACCTATGGAAAAAATCAAAGAGCCAAACTGCACAGTGCAGAGTCAGGTTTCTGTAAGATCAGCAAAGTGAAGGGAATGTTTAGGCATAAGCTGAGACTGGATTTGCAGATGATGGACTGTAAATCCCGGCAGGCACAGTACAAGAACATGAAGAGTAGGGAAGGGATTAAAAAAAAAAAAGACAAATACAGACCTACTTTAGAACTGGAATGTGGGAGATGAAGGGTGACCTGGATGTCTGGAGGTTCTGTTGCTCCTGACAACTTACTGAACACACTGACTCCTGATACATCCATATGTTTTTCTAAGAAATGGAAATTGCTGGGTCAAAATGTTTTTACTTTAAAATTAAAATGGCTGCACTGATTTATTCAATGTATGAGTTTTCCTACAACCTTGTAATTCCCTATAATGTGGTAGAATAATATTTTATGTTTATTGGCTAGCTGTATATTTTCTTCTGTGAATTTGCCCTTTTAAAAAATTGAGTTGTCTTTTATTGCTTCATGATGCTTAAAAATAATCTATTTTCTACTTTTATTGTGCTCTTAATGATTCACACAAATCAATGTTGTAAATTCCTTTCAAATCTTTCAAGGGCTCTTACTAGGGCAACACAGGTTCAGTTGGTTATTTCTTCCTCAAATCCAGTTATTCCATCAGTTTCAATAAGGTCTATGGCTGCTTTTGCACTAAAATGGCTGAGCTGGCAGGGCCCACAAAGCAGAAAATACTCACTGTTTGGTCCTTTACAGAAAGTTTGTGGACTCCTTCTCTACACCTGTTAGGGCCTCTTAACTGCTTCAAGTTTCAAGAACACAACAGGTCCTTACCTTTACTGACATACTCTCAAGTGCTGCCCCTAGTCCCCTGAAGTGTCCGCCCCATTTTTCCCTCTCTGTATGACATCTATTACTAGCCTTTCTGGGTGCCACAGATTTATATCATAAAAGTTGTAACTATGCTTTGTTGTTTACAATTTTTCTCTCCACTAGTATTTAAATCTCTTGAGGACAAGGCACAACCCCAGCACTAATAAATATTTAGTGAATGAACACATGGTACACAGAGTCCTTCATAATTTGTCATCTTTCACAGTGTTTTCCTATTACCTAACCAAAATAAACTATATTATTACTTCATTAAGTATTTTTAAAAACATTACTAATAGCTTTATAATGATCCATGTCTTATATTTTCTTTACAATTTCAGTAGAAACCATCTATTGCTAATAATTTATATACACCTATTTAGTACATTCATGATTTGCTGAAATATTTCTCTCCCCAATTCCTTCTTCAGTAAAGATTAAAACCATGGGATCCTGGCTCTTCTGGGATCAACCTTTTCATCTATGGCAGCTCCTGAGGGTCAAAGGGTCCACTGATAATTACTTTACTATGGCTTCAGGGTACTTCAAAGTCAATTATAAAAATGCAACTCAAATGTTTTTTGCTTTAGTTTTCAGTATAAACTTAATCTTCCACTTACTTACTTACTTTGTGAGTAAACCTGATTTTCCTTATCTGGAACATCTTTGTTTGTTTATATCTCTATTATAAGGATTTTAGTTTACCTTGTCAGGGTCTTACTATGTATATTTTTCAGTTTAGTTATTTAATCGGCCTTTGGCATTTCTCCTACCCCCTAAATTTGATGAGTTTCTTTTTTCTCCCCTATTTGTGTTGAGGTCATTGCCAAGAGTGTTCCGCCCACGGGTGCTTGCTGCAGGCATTCTAGAAACCAGTTTTATATATTTGTTACCAATTATATCTCATCTAGGTAAGGATTTTTTTTTCCTTTTCTAAAATGTAAATGGATAGTTAAGCTCTGTCTGGGTTAACTAATTTATCCATTTATTACTTATAGCTCAGTTTCACCATTTTCAGTTTCACAATGTGGTCTATGATCTACAGTTAAGTTCATTATGAGTCCATATTTATTCAATATGTATATATTCATTATAAGGATATGAACATGTATATTATATAAAACTTTATTAATGAAAGAACATGATCTTTACAATAAGGCAGATGTAGATTCAGATTCAGCCTTGAACACTCTGAGACCTTGGGCAAAGTACTTACCTACCTATACTTCAGTTTTCCCATCATCAATAAAATGGAAGTAACTCCCATAGTGTGACACAGGGCTATGATAATGGCATACTATATGTAAAAGTATGCTAAATGCCTACAAATACGGCCCAGGATACTACATGAAAAACATGTTAATTTACTCCCCCTTCCCTCCCATCTCAAACAATAAGAGTGATAAATGCTGTTCTCCTCAAATTATTTTAATCCATTGTTAAATTCCCGTAAGTAAAAGAAATTTGGCATTATAGATTACGAGCTTTGAAGGTCACATACTCTGACTCAATATTTTCACTTTGGGGAATCTATCTTAATGAAATAATCTAAAACATTGTGTTTTTGTACAATATAGGGAGGGATGTTATTGAAATGTTTCTTACAGCTGCAAAAAAACTTAGAAACTTGCTAACTGTCCAACAGGAAAATGTTTATAATTATGAGAAATCACACAGATATTATGTGGTTATTTAAAAAGATGCTGACAAAATATTTCAATAGCATGAGAACATGCTTATTGTGCTCGGTGAAAAAAGCAAAATGCAAAATTATTTATATAGCAATGTCTCTGCTGTATAAAAATCAAATAAGCTAAGAAAAAATATGGGAATGAAATGCCCCAAAGAGTTTATAGAAGTTATCTCATAGTCCCAATATTAGTGATTATTATTTTTCTGGCTGTTTTCTAAAATACCAATGATTGTGACAATGATGATGATAATAGCAATTACTATTTATGGAGTGTTTACTACATGCCAGGCTCAATTCTAAGAGCTTATTGTATCAACTAATTCAATCCTCATAACATTATGAGATGAGAAAATTGAGGCACAGTGAGATAAAGTAGCTTACTCATGGTCACAAACATAATTAAGTACGGAAGGAGCCAAGTCCAGCTCTAAAGCTCCTGTTCTAATTGTTTTGATTTCAAATATTTGCTCTGCCATTGGATGCTATTTTGAAATAATATGCCGCCATTTTTGTTTGGGTTCTATCAACTCCAGAAAACTCTAAGACAAATCTGCATCCCTATTTCCTGTTCCATGGCTCAGTTGTTGAGATTCTGGAACTCTAACATTCTTAGTTATTATTCCTACTGACAGTACTTCAAAGAACTCTATCTAGTAAGGAGGTCTTGGAGCAACCAAACTAGCTTCTAGAAGCTCTCCTACACTAATAACCATCCACATAACTACAAATCTAAATTTACCACACTTGCAAAGATGTTCCATTGTAAAATTTGCCCCTCTGCAATCCAGGAGACCACTCTCACCTGCCAACACTCACCATATATCTACCATGGCACTGCCTGAATGGGACCAACTGAGAAAGACCCCCAACATCTGCAGAATTTTGCTGTTTCTGATCCTTTTTTTTGTTAAGATTTTATTTATTTTTAGAGAGGGGAAGGGAGAGAGAAAGAGAGGGAGAAAATGTCACTGTGTGGTTGTCCCTCAGGTGCCCCCCACTGGGGACCTGGCCCGCAACTCCAGGCGTGTGCCCTAGACTGGGAATCGAACTGGTGACCCATTGGTTTGCAGGCTGGCAGTCAATCCACTGAGCCACACCAGCAAGGGCTGATCCTTCCTTTTTGAAGGCGGCATTGTTCTCAACTGTTTTTGAAAGTGTCATCAGTTAATCAATCACTTTGATTCTCCTTTCTTACTCTTTTGCTAGTAAACCAAATTTTCTTTTTTAGTGCTGGGGGGGTGGGCTCAGATCTTTTTTGGCAACAATATATATTCAAATAATCCCAGGAAGAAATATTCATAATTTATATCTTGGACAATAAAAATAACTTCTACTTACTGCTGTGCTCCCCTGCAGTTTACATTTGATAATTTTTTCTTTACATATGTCACTTGGTTCAGGTTCCTTTATAACTAAATTTCTTTTCTTAAAAACAGTATTTGCAAAATCCAACATGGTTAAATGCAAGCAATTCTACATATAGTACATTTACATTTCAATGCAGTTCATTTACAGTATTTAGAAAAATTACTAAATTACTACATTACTAATTATGTGACAGCTTTGACATTATATAAAGAAAAACTAGTCATAAAAACAACAAATACAGTAACAAGTGTTAACAATGAAAATATTTACAATCAGAATATTATACATTTTTTACCAAAACCTTATCCTGCTCACAATATATAATGGTAATAAGCTACATTACAAACTAGATTGGTATTAAGCTAGATTACTTTAAAATATTTGTATAGACTGAAATATCAGTGGGCAGAATTTAGTAATTCCCAGAATACCTAGGACGAAGATGTAACCACATCAAGCCTGATACCGGTGGGAGGCCTCTTTTAGAAAAAAGAAAATGGAGCACTAATAGTTCATTAGGCTCACATTAAATGAACTGTTTTAATGTTCAAAATCCTTGGTTTACAAAATTATTATAAAGTATTAAAAAACCGGGGGTAAAAACCACACTGCCAAATGTCATGCACTTACGCATTACATATGCCAGGGAGTAAAAAGAAAATCTGCACCTTCAAACTCTATTTCCCTTCGCAGTTGCAAGTTTTCATCTTGGCGGAGCCATTCTTGAGGAAGAACGGGATGCAGGGCAGGGTAAAAGTGGAAAACTGAATCTTGCCCTGCTTCACTCAGATAACTTATTTATCATTCCAACATGAAAGCTTTGGTATAAAAAATAGGGAAACTTAAAACCCAAAATAGGGAAACGTAAAATCCAAAAGGAACTTATCCTTTAAAATGAGCACATCGGGCCAGCCATTTTACAGCTTTACATTTTGGAATGTCTATTGCACGATACAACTTGGATCTTAACATTTTTTTCTTTAGGGTATTAAAAAAATAAGTACTATTTATGCATTCATCATTGAAGTCATCACTGTTTCAAAGCAGGATTGGTATTAAGCTTCTTAATATAACTGTCAAAATCGATTTGTGGACAGCCTCCAACTTTAAATTTCTACATTTGTATCTGCTGATGGACCAAAGTGATTAGTGACTACTAGAACGGACAAACTGTAAGCAATCCTTGCAAAATCCAGTTGATTTTTAAAATCTGTAAACAAATAACAGGCGATCATTTTTAAAAGAAGAAAGCCATTCCCAAAACAGGTTGGTTGTGGTAGCCGGTCTGCTCCTCAGCAGCTGTCCCCTGTTGCGTGTTCGCGTGGGAGAAGTACAAAAGGGCAGAAGGGCAAAAAACAAACCCACGCAAAACCCATAGTTATAAACATTAAAACTATGTAAACATGTGGGTAAAAAAGAAAATCTGCACCAGGAGGCCCCAAGGGGAAAGAACAGCCTGGAGAAAGCGATCAGCTAGCTGAGTGTGGAGGCGATGGTCGGTGCGGACCCGGGACTCTCAGGCAGGAGGGGCAGGGCGGGGACAAAGCACGGCCATAGGGGCGGCGCTGGACAGTGCCCAGAACCAGCGGGCCAGCGGAAGCAACTATGGCACCCAGGGTCCTCAAACACTGCCTTTTAATGGGCAAAGGCAAAAATTCCCTGGAGCTGACCCTCTCCTTCCCGCCGCCCTAAAGGGCCCCAGGCCATGACTTTGGACACCCGAAGAGCCACCGCCCGCTCCCGGCCTTGGTTCCGCAAGATGCGCGGGGTGGCAGCTGTTGGGCTTCGAACCGCGCAGCCGCCGCAGCCTGGCTCCAAACGGTCGGGCGGGGACCCGGAGGGCAGCGAGTCAAGCGCCCGTCAGCTAGCTTCAGAACAGATAGTCTCCGCTCCCGCCCTCCAGCCACACCCTCGCGTCACCTACCCGGTCCCACACCATCCCAGAGGCCTCCGGCCTTGGGCCCTCTGCCGAAGCGGCGACGCCTCCTGCCTCGGGCCTGAAATGGCTGCGGAACAAAGAGAATCGGGGCTCAAGCGAGAGCTGGTCCGATTGGCCGGGGGGCGGAGCCCACCGCGGGAACGTTCCGCGGCGGTCGCCTTGGCAACGGCGGGGGACTGGGAAAACCTCTGCCGGGGCGACGGGCCCACGGATGTGCGCCGGAGGCGCGCGGCAGTGGTTTCTAAACCCGCGCTGCAGCGTCCCACCTCCGGTCTCCGGTCTCTGCCCGCTGCAGGGCTCACTCGCTCGCGCCCCCTGCGGCCGGCGCTGGCCGGAGCCTCTAGCTCGCTGGAGTAGCTTCCACCAACGCTGCACTGCACCGGGAGGCCTCGACCAAAATGGCCCTTAAGTGTGATTGATGAGGGGCTGCCCGGGGCCCTCCTGGCGTGGGACCCTAAGCCGTTCCTAAATTCTATACCCCAGGATAACCTCCTATGTGACAGTCCTGCCCGCGGAGCCTGTCTCACACAGAACCAGCGAATGCCCATATCCCGCGAAAGTACAGTTCCATCATTGCTAGTAAAAAGCAGAAATGGCTTCAGTAGATAGGGGCGGACAGCTGCCTGCTAATATTGCATGATCGGCTTTTGAGTGTACGCTGTAGCTAGCATATAAACGGCTATGTAGGTGACATTAAATGATTTATAAAATTAAGTTTCATGTCTTCAGGTGTGTATTAATACAAAACTGTAGTTTCTCGCTACTAGAAATAACAAACCCTCTTCTCCGTAACCAGCCACCATGAGAAATTAAAATATCTTCTATTTTCCGAACAAAAAAATAATTCAAAACGGGAGAGGTAGACTGTTTATACTCAATCATAATGATGGTAATGAATAAATATCCGTTTCCTTCCCCCACATTACTCATATATAAATTTACTATATATGAATATTTAAAAATTGCATAAATAATTATTTCCTAAGATGATGATGCCTATGATTATATTTTTCCTTATATAAGGCATATATTTCCTTATATAATCAGTGTGTAAAAGTGCCAGCAATTTCGAGTATCCCACTTGTGATGTATATATTATGTTATGAAAATGTGTAGCAATTGTTGCCTTCCAGGAATATTCTAGGTGAAATTATAGTACCAACACTAGAAAAAGTGTTTTTAAAATGTATACTGGGATAGCTTAATTGTTAATAAAGTTGTTAATAAATTTCACTTGCAAAAACAGTTATTCGTAATACCAACTAATTTATTTAATGTAAATTTTAAGTATAAAAGGATATATTTTATCATCAGGAAATTGAACATAGCAAGAAAAATATTTCAAATAACTAAAATACTTATGATTTCAATATTTTGTAATGTTAATTTGATAGCAAGTGGATACAGTAGTGTATGGCAAAAAGAGCCCCCCACCCTGCCACCAATGGGAATAGATTACTAAGAAAAAAAAACAAAACAATGTAAACCTTCCTAAATTGTAGGTTAGTGTAGCTGCAGGAAGTTTATATCCACATAACAAACTGGACTCATTTCTGCGTTTGAAAAGTTCCATCTTGGAATAAGGAGCCCATGATCTGTATAAATCAAGGGATGCATGATATCTACATTCTACTTTGCTAACGAAAAGTAATAGGAATACTTTGCAAATGTAAGGAACTACTGACTAAGCAAATTAATAAGGAATTCACCTGATCAATAGTTTGAAATAATTGAAGTGAATTGAAAATAAGTATTATTTAGTGTATGCAACAGGATTTCTTGGCCAAAGCTTTTTAAAGAAAAGAATGTTGATTATCAGATGCCGTGAAATTGAGATTAGTCAAATCAAATATCCATTCTTTTATAAAACTTAAATGAAAGTGAATTGAAATTTTAGTATAAAATAGTTCTGCATTAAATAAAGAGGTCCTTAGACATGTAGCCTTTGTCTCCATCCTCTCAGTTAAATTAAAAGTACATATTTTAAACAGTAAATCTTAGCATTGACAAGGATTTATTAACACAGCCGCTTATTTCATTTTACTTTTCCTCTTATTTGTTTTCTCTTCACACAGTTTGCACCTAAAATAGCAGCCACCTGGGAATGTTTTCTCTTTATACCCAAACACAGTACAGCAATGTTCATATGGTAAAGCTTTGAAGAATTGCTGGTATTTTAAAATAACATATACTGAAATTAAAAATAGTAAATAAACTTTGATTTTAATCTCAAAATCTATTACAGATATCTCATATTTTGAGTTTCTGCATTAAAATTTTTTCTCAGGTGAAAAAATTGAGATACAAATTAAAGAGTGGTAGAAGTTATAAAATAACATAAGGGAGAAAACATACCTATAAGCTTTTACCTTGGGAGGAAAAGATGCTTACTCTGTCAGTTGCAGCATCGTCAAAAGAAGCATGGAGTTGGGGGGCAGAGGACCTATATGCAGATGCTAGTACCACTTCTGAACACCTTCAGTTCAGTCCTTCCGAGCTTCACTTTCCTTGTCTTAAAAGGGATTAAATAAGATAAAGAATATTACAAGCTCATTAGCAGAGCACCTGGCAGATAGTTAGAGGGCAATGAAAGTATTATTAGATATTAGTACATATAAAAGAACAGATGTTTGAGGAGGAATGGTTATTACAAATAATAAGCCTGGAAATCCAAAACTTGTTAAATAAATATCTTTAATAGGCAATTGTTGATAAGTATATAGAAACTCAGTAAGAAGTGAAATAACCTTTTAGATACAGGAAACTTCTAAAATGAATATTCAGAGAAATGTTGTCTCTCATCTTATATGTATGGAAAGATGTGGGAATTTTCATTATATTCTTTAGCACTTGACAGTTTAAGGAATTGCCTTTCATCAAAACATCTTCAGATTGGCATTAAGGAAAAATCATTTAAAAAAGTAATTACTTAGAAGACTTTAATTCAAATTTTGAAAGAGGATAGTTATTGTCAATATTCAGAAATGGGGAAATAATCTACAGGCATTTCTAATTTAAAGCAAACCCAATATACAGTTTGAATGTACAAAAAAGATAACTTGTGTTGTTATTAAACAGGAAAGAGTTAACTTCATAATTCCTTTAACAATTAATATATCTAGTGATTAAAACATAATTCTGTTTATAAAAGGGTCTACTTAGACTTCTCCTTCTGGGAAGAAGGAATAGACCTACTTTTCCCTATTCTTCCCCCTAAGTACAACAAAACCTCCTGAACATTACATATAAAACAAATATAAGGAAACTCTGAAAGGTGAAAAGAAGGCAGACCGGCTAGGGCCCTTGAGACCCAAGGAACAGCATGATGGTTAATTCCCTGGGTTTTCTTTTTGCCTCACACACCCCAGACTGAAACTGAAGAAGCTGGCAACCTGGAAATGCCAGTGGTGCAGACAGAACAACAACACCCCCCCCCCCCCAACATTCCTCTCTCTAGCTGATGGACCAGGAAAGGAGCAGGAGAGCAGACAGAACGTTTAGACAATAACTGTTCTCCTCCAGCCATAAACTACAGAGAAAAATTGTGATATCCTTACAGAGTGGGAGAAAATATTTGCATGGGCCCAGTGGAGAGCCTAGACTTGTAACTGTAATAAGGCTGTTACATAGTTCCCCAACCCTTCCTCCCCTCCTCTCCCGTCAGACAAGGTTAAGTAGGGAGCCAACACTTTCATCTCCACTGCCCAGTAAGAAGAGCCTCCCATCTTGGGTATCAGTGGAGGCCAAGTAGAGAACTTAGACTTCTCCCCCAACTGACAACAATGAGGCGATTCCTGTTCTCTGCTATCACTTTCCCCTCTGGTGCTGGGTCAGAAAAGCCAGCTAAAACGGAAGTTTTAAATAAGATCTAAAGTCTCCTAGCATGCTACTCCAAATGTTTAGATTTCAATTAGAAATTGCTCCTTATATCTAAAACCAGGAAGATCTCAAACTGTATAAAAAAGTTAATTAATAGATGACAAAAGCAAGATGATAGAGATATAAGAGTTATTGGACAAAGATTTTAAAGCAGACATAAAAATGCTTCAATAAGCAATTACAAAAACACTGGAAACAAAGGAAAAAATAGAAAGTCTCAGCAAAGAAATAGAAGATACAAAGAACCGAGTGGAAAATTTAGAACTAAAAAATACAGTAATCAAAAAAACAAAAAAACCTCAGTGGATAGGTTCAACAATACAATAGAGGAAAGAATCAGTAAACTTGTAGAGAGAACAATAGAAATTACCCAACCTAACAATAGAGAGAAAATAGATTGGAAAACAGTCTCTTGGAGTTAGTTGAGTGACAAAAGATCTAACATTTGTGTCACCAGAATCCTAGAAGGAGAAAGAGGGAGGGACCAAAAAAGTACTCAAGGAAATAATGGCTGAAAACTTCTGAAATTTGATAAAAGATGTAAACCTACATATTTAAGAAGTTGAGCAAATTCTCAGCAAAGGTGCCAAAACAATTCAATGGGGGAAAGAGTTTTTCAACATATAGTGCTAGGACAACTGAGTATCCACATGCAAAAGAATTAAGTTGGACCCCTACTTCATATCATATATAAAAAAATTAACTCAAAAAGTATCATAGAACTAAATGTAAGATCTAAAGTTATACAATTCTTAGAAGAAAATATGAAAGTAAATCTTTGTGACCTCGAGTTAGGAAAAGACTTCTTAGATATGACATCAAAAGCACAAGCAGCAAAAGAAAAACTAGATAAGTTGGATTTCATAAAAATTGAAAATGTTTGTGATTTAAAGAAACCATCAAGAAAGAAAGTTCAAAGACTACCCACAGAGTGGGAGAAAATACTTGCAAATCACATATTTGATAAGAGACTTGATTCTAGAATAAAGAACTCATCTCTCAATAATAAAAACATAAACAACCTAATTAAAAATGGGCAAAGAATCAGTATAGACATTACTTTAAAGAATATGTACAAATGGCCAATAAGCAAATGAAAAAATGCTCAACATCATTAGCTATTGGGGGAATGCAAATCAATACAGTGAGATACCACTTCACACCTACTAGGATAGCTATAATAAGGACAGATAAGAACAAGTGGCAATGTAACAGGGTGCAGCCAAGGGGCCCCCAAATAGGGATTTGTAATGGGGCCCAGAACTCAGGGTTCCTAGGAAATATTAGAAAAATATATATATATAGGATGTCCTCACCCCAACAAGTCTGAGCTGGGGGGTGGGACACATGGAGCAGGTAAGTTACTGTAACTTACTCAACATGAAATAGATAATATGAATAGCCCTGTAACTATTAAGGAAATTAATCCATAGTTTTAAAAAATCCCCCCAATATATCTGCAGGCCCAGGTTGTTTCACTGGAGCATTCTACCAAACTTTTAAAGAATTAATACCAATTATACACAACGTCTTCTAGAAAAATAGAAAAGGGGGGAACACTTCCCAATTAATTTTATTTAGCTGCTTTTACCTTGATACCAAAACCAGACAAAGGTAGCATAAAAGAGTAAACTGCAAATCATTATCTCTCATAGACTCAAATATAGACTTAGCATAGACTCAAAAATTCTTAACAAAGTATTAGCAAGTAAAATAGCAATATATAAAAATAATTATATACCATGATCAAGTGGGATTTATTCCAGGGATACAAGGTTGATTTAATATTCAAAAACCAGGCAACATCATTAGCCATCAGTGAAATGCAAATTAAACCATAAGAGATATCAGTACACACCTGTTTGAATGGCTGAAATAAAAAAATAATAACACCAAAATTTGTCAAGGAACCAAAGAAACAGAATCACTCATGCATTGTCGTTGGGAATATAAATGGTATGGCCACTCTGGAAAACAATTTGGCACTTTCTTCAAAAACTAAACATGCAATTACCATGTGACCTAGCAATTGCACTCTTGAGTGTTTAACCTAGAGAAATGGAAATTTATTTTCACACAAAACCTGTACATGAATCTTTATAGCACTTCTGTTTCACAATAGTCCCAAATTAGAAACAACCCAGATGTTCTTCAACGGATGAATGGTTAAAGAAACTGTGATACATACTTACCATGAAATACTCCTCAGCAATAAAAGGAAACAAACTGTTAATGCACAAACTACCAAGAATGATGAGTGATAAGCCAACCCATGGTTTCTTCTAGCAAAAGTCATTCCCTCTGCTCGATCTCCCCCCAGCCTTTTCTCTGCTATATCTTCAACCTCTTTCTCCCCACTGGATCCAAAACTTTTCTAGAATTAGATATGATTTAAATATTTGTAAGAGTTTTGAGGTCCTAAGTTAAGAAGGAATGCAAGGTTCCATCAAGTTTCAGAATTTTTTTTAGGGTTGGAGGGAGAATGCATCTGCATGTCTTACAAGCGAAAGACATACAACGTCTGATTAAATGATCCACCAGAATAAAAGATGCAGACTTCAGTGAATAGACCAGGGCTGCTTACTAAGTGGAGTTGGTGTAGCACAGGAGCAATCTGCCATGTTATGAAGTCCCTCTTATAAGGAGTGAATGGCGCCCAGTATGTTTCATCATTGTTGCTGGGAAAACTCCAATGTCCTGCCCCCAAATTTCTAGTCATATGCAGTCTCAAGCAAGCTGAGAATGAAATGTGTTAGTCAGGATTAGATTCAGCTGCAAATGACAGAAAACTCTTAACAAGATAGTAGTTTCTCTCTCATATTTCTCTCTCATATTTTTCTCTCAAATATAGGCAGTTCACAGCTGGTCTGGAAGATTCATAATTATTAGAGATGTATGCTCTTTCCTTAATATGGAGCTTTTTTCTCATGGTGCAAAGAACGAATTCCCAGGTTTCAGTTTAGCCATTTACAGTCAAATCGCAGTCATTGGGAAGGAGAAAAGATAAGGAGAGGTACATGACTCCCCCCACCCCTTAAGAAAGTTGTACATACTCCTTTCATTTGTCATTAGCTACAACATTGTCACTTGTCACGTGTCATATACCCAGCTTAGTATCTCAGCCTAACTGCACTCCCAAAGCAAAGTAGTACGAGTTTCCTGTCACTCCAGTCCAAGGCTTCTCTTTCAGAAATTGGATTGTCATTCTTCGCCAAACCTCCTCAAAAGCTTCCAATTAACTCCTAGAATAAATGCAGTATCCTAGCTGTGAAAGCCTACACGATCTAGCCCTTGCCTACTTTCTGACCTCGTCTCCTGTCTGTCCACAACCTGCTGACTGGGCCCCAGCCACACTGTCCCTCAGACGGATTGAGCTCACCTCCACCTTAGGTCTCTAGACTTGCTGCTTTGACAAATGTTTTCAGTGTTTGTGTTATACTCTACCAAACATAAAGATATGTTGGGCAAATTGCCTAATTTCAACAAAGCAGAAATAGTGGCAAAACTTAGTGAGCATGGTACATAAAAGGATCTCAGTTCAGCTCTTTTATGTAGGCCATGAGAGGAAATGACTGAGTTTCCTCTTAAAACATTTTAAAGATTTTATTTACGTGTTTTTAGAAAGAGGGGAAGGGAGGGAGAAAGAGTGGGAGAGAAACATCAATGTGTGAGAGATACATTGATCTGTTGCCTCTCACACGACCCCTACAGGGGACCTGGCCCACAACCGAGGCATGTGCCCCGACTGGGAATCCAACTGGCTACCTTTCAGTTCACAGGCTGGCACTCAGTCCACTGAGCCACATCAGCCAGGGCAAAACGAAGTTATTTTTTATTGCCTGCCTATAGCCTCCCTCTATCCACCGTCCAAGTTGTTTGTTTTTGTCTCTCTGCCTTTCATTTTGGAGTTTTCCTTAATGTCTGGTGAGACTTGGTTCTCCATTCAAACATATTTAAGAGTAAGGGAATGAATAGCAGACTGGAAGCTCTGTCATGATGGAGGAATTTGTGTACAGATGGGCATCTTCATAATGTGGTAGGGCACTGAGACAGCTTTTGTGTTGATACCTTTTCTGATGTCTTGATTGGGAGGAACAGGAATGGTTCTTGGTGTTTTGGAACCTGGAAAGGGTTATAAGGATGGAGGTGGGAGGTCTCATTGTTCATTATAGCTAACTCTGAGTAGTCCTTTATTTTCATTTTGGTGCTTTATTCATGCCTTCTGCTGTGCCTGGAGTCTTCAAGTCTGGGCCTCCCTGGTTCAGTTAGAGAAACATCAATCACTTGGCTCTCCCAAGTCCCCAACTAGGGATTTGGCCAACAACCCAGGCATGTGCCCTGACTGGGAATCAAACCAGTGACCTTTCAGTTAGTAGGCCAGTGCCATCAATGTATGTACTTTTGAGCCAGTAGGTTAGCAACTGGGAATTAAATATTTAAAAATTAAATTTAGGAAGAATCCAAGATGGCAGCAGAGTAGGTAGAAACTACACTCATATTCTTCCAGGACCAAACTGGAATTATAATTAAATTATAGGTCAATCATCCTGACTAACCAGTTGAAGACCAGCTGAAGAGAAATCATATAGCCAAGGATTTATAGAAGAAGCCACTCTGAGACTGGTAAGAAGGGCAGAAACACAAAAAGGGCTCGCCCTGCACCCATGGGTGGTGGCTGAGGTTCCAGAGGGATATCTCAGCTGAGAACCATGGGGTCTTAACCCCAAGCCAGGGTCCCCAGCCCAGAGCACCTGAGCTAGGAAAAAGGGCCCACATAACATCTGTCTGTGAAAAGCGGCATGTTTCTATCCACCAAGAAGAGATGGTAGTCCACCAGAGACACAGATGTCCTCTTAAGGGGCCATCACACAAAATTTCACTTGCAGCCACTCACCTTGAGCTCCAGTGGAGGGAGAATGGAGTGGATGAGAGTCACATGGGGAGAGTCTGGGGTTTATGGCTTTGGGAAGAGAACTGAAGGGACGACAACCAGGATCCCTGTGCAGAGTCAGTCTCCCATACTGCAGATACTGTCCTTCTTGGGTGAAACACTTCCTTCCATGTGGCATCAGCCTGGGGGAAAGCAATAGCCCTACCATCTGGACTCCCTCTCACCCCAGCCTGCAGAGCTTACACCCTGCTGAGTTAGCTGCCTTGCCCAGGGTGTAGAGGTCTGGGCAGACTCAGGAGGTATCAGTGACAAGAGTTATGTGGCTTTGGGTGGTGACTATTTCCCTTACTTTCCTGTGAGCCTGACTGGCACTGCTCCCTCAAGGGAGATCCACTAGAAACACCTTCAGGCTTCTAGTAGACCCACCCTCTCAGCTCAGGTGGCTACACCCACCTGACTCCTAGTGGCTCTGCCCTGCCCAGGTTGGGCAAAATCTGGGACAGACTGAGTTGTTTGGCTCTGGGGTGGGGGCCGCACCCCCTCTTCGCCAAAGTCTGAACAGCACCTCCCCCTCACAGGAGCTCTATTAGCTCATCATCCTGACTCCCAGAGGCCCCATTCTGCTGATATCAGGCTCCTGGCAGAATCTGGAACAGACTGAGTTGCGTGGCTCTAGGACAGGGGCCATTTTCCCTCACACATATCCAACCAGAGCAGAGCCTTCCCTTCACATGACCAAATCACGGTATGTTTGGACATGATAAACTTTGATGGCCTCCCCCTGATGACTCCCTGAGACCCATTCCCAACACAAAAGTGTGTGAGCACCCAGTGGGTGGTAGCTGGACTTGGTAAACCCGGGAACATTTGCTGAGTGGCCTCAGACCCAGCACTGGCACTGAGTTTGACCCTGTATCAATCTAGTGAACAGCACTCACCCATTCTTGGTGCCTCACTGAATCAACCTCATGCAACTCAAGTACTGCTGAAGACTCTTTCAGTGACTGAGCCTAACAGGCAGCTGGCAGGTACGGGCAGGTGGAGGCAGATCCTGAGGTGCTTTGGGACTTTTGCTAACCTGCCCACAGGCCCAATGCTGGTAAAAGCCAGCCTTGGTGAGCAGTTTGGTCCTTGCTGTGCATACACAGGCCCAGCAGAGGCAGCCACAAACTGTGGATTACTTGTGGCTCCCAGCAGATTGCCGTGCACCAGTCATAAGTAGCGTCTGACATTGACCAACACTAGAGTTTCTCACAAGAGGCCCAGAACCGACACACTGAGAGGACAGCTTCAGACATCATAAAAAGCAGGATCCAATAAGCTTCACAAGCGGCATATAAAAGGGGAGATATTGGCAGTCACTAGGTTCCACTTCACGTGGCCAGCACTTGCACAGCAGCTTGCATGTCATGGACTGGGTTGAGCCTCACAGTCAACCAGCCTGAGGGTCAATCCTATGCATGAACAGGCCAATAGCAATCAAGTCCAAGTTACAACAGAAGGGCCCAGAGTACCCATACAAGGGACATTACTGAAGCACTCAGCTCAGGTAATCAAGGAGATGGCACCACTGCACCTGGCTCAAAGGACACCTACTGCATAAGGCCACCCCACGAAGACTGGGAGTCATAGCAGATCTATCTAATACATAGAAACAAACACAAAGAGGCGGCCAAAATGGGGATACAAAGAAACAGGGCCCAAATGAAAGAACAGGAGAAATCTCCAGAAAAAGAGCTAAGTAAATGGAGGCAAGCAGTTTATTAGATATAGAGTTAAAAGCAATGGTAATAAGGGTTCTCAACAGCATGAAAAAAGACATACAGACCATAAAAAGGGACCAGTCAGAAATAAAGAATACAATTCTGAAATGTAGAATACACTGAAAGGAATAAACAGTAGATTGGATAAAGCAGAGGATTCAATCAGTGATATAGAAAACAAGGTAGAAAAAAACAGACTTTCAGCCAACATGGAGCATAGGTAGATACACTTTGCCTACTTTCACAACCAAAAGAAGGGCAACAACAAATTTAAAAACAAAAAATAACCAGAACTGCCAGAAAATCAAACTGTATGGAAGTCCGACAACCAAGGAGTTAAAGAGGAAACATTCATCCAGACCAGTAGGAGGGGTGGGGATGGGCAGCTGGGGTGGAGAGGACATATAGCAAGGTGGTGGCTGGAGGACGGGGCAGGCAGGGTAGTGGCTGGTGGACCAGGTGGTCCCACATTTGTGTGCAATAAACCAGAAGGAACAACTGGGGAGGAGGACAGACCATGCAACCCAGGGTTCCAGTGCAGGGAAATGAGGCCTCAAAACCTGTCTGTAAAAACCTGTAGGGGTTGTGGTGGTGGGAGAAACTCCCAGCCTCACAGGAGAGTTCACTGGAGAGACCCACAGATTCTAGAACTTACACAAACTCACCCACCTGGGAATCAGCACCAGAAGGGCTCAATTTGTTTGTGGGTAGTGGGGACAGCAACTACAAGCTGGCCGAGAGCTGAGCAAGTGGCATTGTTTTCTCTCAGACCCCTCCCCTACATACAGTGCCACAAATGCAGCAACATGGCTTGCCCCGCCCTGGTGAACACCTAAGGCTCCACCCATATAATGTAACAGGCACACCAAGACAAAGAAATACGTCCCAAATCAACAGATCAGAGTTCTGGACAAGATGAAGGTGCAGATAGAAACGCTTCGCTTCCTCGCACAACCAAAGAAGGATAGCAACCAATTTAAAAAACAATTAACAACCAGAACTGCCAGAACATCAAACTGTATGGAACTCTGACAACCAAGGAATTAAAGAAACATTCACCCAGACTGGTAGGAGGGCCAGAGATAGGCAGTCAGTAGGGTGGAGAGGATCCATGGCAAGGCAGTGGACCATGCAGGTGAGGAGTGACTGGCTGACTGGGAAACTAAAGACTCAGAACTTCTAACTGTAAAATACTGTGGGGGTTGCAAAGGCAGGAGAAACTCCCTGTCTCACAGGAGAATTCTTTGGAAAGTGGGGCTAGAGCGGCGTAGCATTGTTACCTCTCTGACCTTTCCCCCACAGACAGTGCCATAATGCAGCAAAGAGGGTTGCCCTACCCTGGCAAATACCTAAGGCTCCACCCCTTACAACATAGTAGGTGCACCAAGACAAAGAAATATGGCGCAAATGAAAGAACAGATCAAAACTCCAGAGAAAGAGCTAAGTGATGAGGAGATAGACAACTTATCTGATGCAGAATTCAAAACACTGGTAATCAGGATGCTCACAGATTTCATTGAGCTCAGTTGCAAAATGAAGGAAGAAATGAAGGCTAACAAAATAAAATAAAGAAAACGTACAGGGAACCAACAGTGAAGGGAAGGATACCGGGACTCAAATCAATGATTTGGAATAAAAGAAAGAAATAAACATCCAACTGGAACAGAATGAAGAAACAAGAATTCAAAAAAATGAGGAGAGGCTTAAGAACCTCTGGGACGACTAAAGTGCTCCAATATCTGAATCATAGGGTGCCAGAAGGAGGAAAGGAAGAGCAAGAAATGGAAAACTTATTTGCAAAAACAATGAAGGAAAACTTCCCAATATGACAAAGGAAATAGACTTCTAGGAAGTCCAGGAAGCCCAGAGAGTCCTAAAGAAATTGGACCCAAGGAGGAACACACCCAGACACATCATAATTACACTACCCAAGATTAAAGATACGAAGAGAATCTTAAAAGCAGCAAGAGGAAAGGAGAGAGTTACCTACAAAGGAGTTCCCATAAGACTATCAGCTGATTTCTCAAAAGAAACCTTACAGGCAGGAAGAGTCTGGAAATAAGTATTTGAAGTTATGAAAGGCAAGGACGTACATCCACAATTACTCTATCCAGCAAAGCTATCACTTAGAATGGAAGGGCAGATAAAGTGCCTCCCAGATAAGATCAAGTTAAAGGAATTCATCATCGCCAAGCCCTTATTATATGAAATGTGAAAGGGATTTATCTAAGAAACAGAAGAAGATAGAAACTATGAACAACAAAATGACGACAAACTCGTAACTAGCAACAACTGAACCTAAAAAACTAAAACTAAAACTGAGCAAACAACTAGAACAGGAACAGAACCAGAGACATGGAGATCAGATGGAGGGTTATTAGTGGGGAGGTAGAGGAGGGAGAATGGGGGAAAAGGCACAGGGAATAAGAAGCGTAAATGGTAGGTACAAAATAGACAGGGGGAGGTTAAGAATAGTATAGGAAATGGAGAAGTCAAAGAACTTATATGTATGACCCATGGATGTGAACTAAGGTGGGGAATGCTGGTGGAGGGGGTGGGGTGGGCGGTGCAGGGCAGAGGGGACCAAAAGGGAGAAAAAAATGGGACAATTGTAATAGCATAATCAATAAAATATATATTTTTTTAAAAAAGAACACCCAATCAGAACAGCAAAAAGTAAAAAAAAAATTTAAATGAGGAAAGTTTAAGGGACATTTGGGGCAACATGAAGCATAACAACATCCACATCATAGGGGTAACAGAGAAGAAGAGAGAGAACAAGGGATTGAGAACCCATTTGAAGACATAATGCCTGAAAAGTTTCCTAACCTGGTGAAGGAAAAAGACACACAAGTCCAGGAAGTGCAGAGATTTCCCAGAAAGATAAACCCAAAGAGGCCAATATTAAAACACATCAAAATTAAAATAACAAAGTTAAAGACAAAGAGAGAATCTTAAAAGCAGCAAGAGAAAGACTGTTAGTTACCTACAAGGTAGCTCCCATAAGTCTGTCAGCTGATTTCTCAACAGAAACATTTCAGGCCAGAATGGATTGGCATGAAATATTCAAAATGATGAAAAGCCAGGACTTAACAACCAAGACTACTTTCCCCAGCAAGGCTATCATTTCAAATTACCAGTAAAGGAGAAATAAAGAGCTTCCCAGACAAGAAAAAGCTAAATGAGTTTGTTGTCACCAAACCAGCATTACAAGAAATGTTACAGGGTCCCCCTTTTGTAAAGTTTTTTTTTTTAATCCTCACTCAAGGATATGTTCATTGATTTTAGAGAGAGAGGAAGGGAAAGTGAGAGAGAAAGAGAGAAGCATCTATCGGTTGTCTCTCACACGTGCCCAGACAGGGGATTGAACCTGAAAACTTTTTGGTGCATGGGACTATGATGCAAACAACTGAACCACTCAGACAGGGCAAAGGGCCTTCTTAAAGAAGGAGAAGAAGGGGAAGGGGGAGAGGAAGAGGAAAGAGGAGGAGAAAAAACAGAGGAACATAGTTAAAGGAACTAAAAAAGGAACAACAAAGCTCAAAATGAGTACAAGAAAGGAAGTAATAATGATCAGAGCAGAAATAAATGTAATAGAGTGTAAAAACCATGAAAGGTTAATAAAACCAAGAGCTGGTTCTTGGAAAAGATAACCAAGATTGACAAACCGTTAACTAGACAAATCAAGAAAAAAAGAGAGGTTGAAATAAATTAAATCAGAAATGAGAAAGGAGAAGTAACAACGGACACCAAAGAAATACAGAAGATTGTAAGAAAATATGAACAACTATCTGCCAACAAATTGGGCCATCTGGATGAAATAGATAAATTCCTAGAAACATACAATCTTCCAAAATTTAATCAGGAAGAATCAGAGAATTTGTACAGATTACAACTTGTTAAATTGAAGCAGTAATCAAAAAACTCCCAACAAGCAAAAGCCTTGAATTGGATGGCTTCACAGGTGAATTATACCAAACATTCAAAGAAGAACTAACATCTATTTTTCTCAAACTATTCCAAAAAAAATCTGAAAAGGAGGGAAGGTTCCCAAGCTCATTTTATGAAGCCAGCATTATCCTAATTCCGACACCAGATAAAGACACTCCGAAAAAGAGAAAATTCCAGGCCAATATCCCTGATGAACATAGATGCTAAAATCCTCTACAAAATATTAGCCACACTTGATATAACAATACAATAAAAAGACCACATACTATGATCAAGTGGGATTTATTCCAGAGATGCAAGGTTGGTAAAATATCTGCAAATCAATAAGTATGATATACCACAAAATGAAGGACAAAAACCACATGAGCATATCAATAGATGCAGAAAAAGCATTTGATAAAATCCAGCACCAATTTATGATAAAAACTCTCAGCAATTTAGGAATAGAGGGAATATACCTCAGTGTAATAAAGGCCATATCTGATAAACTCATAACCGACATCATACTCAATGGGCAAAACTACAAGCATTTTTTAAAGATTGGGAACAAGACAGGGATGTCTGCTTTCACCATTCTTATTCAACATAGTATTGGAAGTCATAGCCACCACAATCAGACATCAAATGGCCAAATGACCTGAATAGACACTTCTCCAAAGAGGACGTACAGATGGCCAATAGACATATGAAAATATGCTCAACATCACTAATCATCAGAGAAATGCAAATTAAAATCACAATGAGATGTCACTTCACACTTATCAGAATGGCATCATCAATAAATCAACGAACAAGTGTTGGCAAGGTTGTGCAGAAGAGGGACCCCTTGTGCAATGCTAGTGGGAATGCTGATTGGTGCGGCCACTCTGGAAAGCAGTACGGAGTTACCTAAAAAAATTTAAAATGGAATTGCCTTATGACCCAGTGATTCTACTTCTGGAAATATATTCAAAGAAACCTGAAACACTAATTCAAAAAGATATATGTACCACTATGTTCATTGAAGCATTATTTACAATTGCCAAGATTTGGAACCAGCTTAAGAGTCCATCAGCTCAAGATGAGTGGATAAAAAAAGCTGTGATACATTTATACAATAAAATACTACTCAGCTATAAAAAAGAAGGAAATCTTACCCTTTGTGACAGCATGGATGGACCTGGCAAGCATTATGCTATGCGAAATAAGCCAGTCAAAGAAAGACGAGTACCATATGATTTAATTCATGTCAAATCTAATTAACTAAATAAACTAACAAAATAGAAACAGACTCATAGAGAAGGACAGCTGTCAGAGGGGAGGATGGTTACAGGGCTGGGTGAAAAATGTGAATGGATTAAGCAGAAAAAAAACACAACCTCATAGACACAGACAACAGTATGGTGATTGTCAGAGGGAAAGGGGGTGGGGGAGGTAGAAGAGGGTAAATGGGGGATAAATGGTGATGGAAGGAGACTTGAGTTGGGGTGGTGAACACATAATACAATATACAGATGAAGTATTAAAAATTGCACACCTGAAACCTATATAATTTTATTAACCAATGTCATCCCAATAAATTCAATAAAAAATTAAATTTAGATTTAATTCTACTGATGTATTAGGCATCAGTGTTCTGATTTTATTATAACCCATGGGGAATTACATGCAATTTGTCCAAGTAAACTGTCATATAATTTTTCATGTTTTATATGCTGTGAAAATTCTTCACAAAATTAACTTACAGATAAATCAGCAGCTTTCATAGAACAAAGACATTGTGTCCAGAAAGATTTATGTTTTTAAATACAGTATGTAATGGTAAATCATACAGATTAAGTGTATATGTCTATCTCTTAAAATATATCATCCCTGGAGACAGAAAGTAAAGCTTTTTCTAACTTTTAATTTCTGCACCAGAAATTTTAGAATTATAATATCTAAGGTCCAAAGCATTCCATCAAATCAACAGGGCTTTCTGCTATAAAGATATTTATTCATGAATTTTAAAGCAATAAAAGATTTCCTTATGGAGTTTTCCCATGGGCCTCTGAAGTTACATGTGTGCTGGACTAGGTCCTTTTTCCCTTCCCTTCCTCTGCATTTTTAGTTTAATTTTCAACTGCATTTCTGAGCTATTACTTTATTTTGTCCTTAGTGTTCATTGTTCTTTCTTTAAGAGCCACTAGGTTGGCAGTTTGTCAAAAGACCAATTTGTGATCTGTATGTTATGCTTTTCCTAGCACTCCTGTCAGGGAAGATTTAAAGAATTCTAAAATGAGGGCTGTCTCTTCTCTAGTTGGCCTGAAATGGAAGTGGTAATTTGGATTTGCTTTGCCTGTACTGGTAATGATTGTACAGTCAGAGAAATGAATTTTAAGGCATGAAAGCTCTGCTTCCATTTCACAGGACTTGTGTTGCCCATGGGGCAAAACATCTCATGGTCTCTAAGGACTAAACAGAAGGAAAGCTTTCTAATCTTGGAATCAGATTTTTCTGAGGGGTACATATCCACATAAACTAGAAAAAAACATTTGGGAATTTTATTAAGAACACAGAAGCTGATGAGACAGCCAAAACATGAAAACAAAAGAAAATTTCAGTAATAGTTGTGGATAAACTATTAATTTATATCCCTTAACACCTTTACCATTTCCTCATTAACTTTTTTTCTATGCTGGTTAGTAATATTTTTGCTCAAATAATTTGTTTCCTTCTTCACAAGTATGTCCAGTATATGGAGTGCACAGTTACATTGTTTCATATGGATACAAAACTGGAATTTGGATTGCTGAGGAGGCAGGATGCCATCATGTTACTGTATTGATGATTATAGTATATCTTAAGTTATTTTGGTTGAAAAAATTATTTTTAATAAAGTGCCACACATCTTTTTTTTCTCTCTCACTTCAAGATCTGAGTAGGTGAAATTAAGGCCCATATTACAGGTGCAACAAATATGTATATATATAATATAACATATAAAATATATTTTATAGTATATATATTTATAATATAATATATGTTTCACTATCCATATATATGCACATTTGCTTATATGTATACACCCACATATGCACACACGCACATCTGCACACACATGTGCGCACACATGTGTATATGCACACACGTGTATGCCTGCGCATGTGTGCACGTGCACATACATGTGTGTGCGTGATTTGCATGTGTCCATGGAATTTTCTTTTACAGGAAACTGTAATAGTCTGTGCGACAAAATCTAAAATAGAAGGGCTCATGGGTGAAGAAACAAGGTGAAACTATCTCTAAGTCATACAGGTCAGTTTTAGCTAAAGAAAATACATCTGTTACTAGTTAATAATGGAAAATTTCAATGTAAAAGAAAGGAGTAATGTGAGCAGATAACTCAAGGCAGTATTATAGAAATCATAGATATGGACAGGGCTAGAGAGAAGTAATCATCCCTGGCAGGGAGCTTATCTGAAGATGAGAGATTTTAATTTATTTGGATAAAAGTTGTGTTACTTTAAATTTGGGTGAGGCGTGGGGGGTATAAGGCAATAATACCAGATCCTGACCAGCTAAGGCAAAAAAAAGAACTTATCGAATGTAGACTGGTATATTTCTATATTTCTCAAAGAGTTATCAAGTGACCTACTCTAGGGATAAGAAAATTCAGCTCATCTATGGACCAGCAATGTCAGATTCTCTGCTTGTCTCTTGTATCTATAGACCATCTTTCCCATAGAAAATATGGCTGTCTGGGATACCAAGGTTTATATTTTATGGCTTCAAGCATTGTGAACCAACTCCCTATCTTCCTTTCTATCTAAGACCCAAATTCTGGAGAATGAAACTTACTGGCCCTGACCGAATGAGGTGCCCAACTTGTAACACAGGTGATTAATTGTGGCAGGAAGGAAGGATCACAGTGCAATGGGACTGCCCTGCTGTGGCTGCATTGTATTGGGACAGGGAAAGAGAGAGGGAGGAGCAATTTCTAGAATAAACAGAAAGCTAGAATGACTACCTCAGGGTTTCCACTGTAGAAGTACAGCTCCAAATCATTTGATTCATGGAGTTTAATTGCAAGAGATTGATTTGATATTCAGGTGCGCAGTCCCACTAAGCTGCCCTCATATTCTGGTATGATAGCCATACCTGAAGGTTTACCAAAGCTTATTTTAACTACTTATATATAAAAAAGAGTCCTATATTAATATAAATTTTATAATTTTTTCTAATAAATTTTTTTGAGTTGTAGCTAGAAGACATTGATACACTTAATGCAGTTTCCTCATTTTACAGGTGAGGAACCTAAGAGGGTAAATAACTTAAAGGTCACATGGTAAATAAGTGAAAACATCTGGGCTGGAAGCCAAATGTTACTTCTATCTAGTGCTGATGTCTTGATTTTATTATTTTTATAAATAGTTTATATTTTGCTAAAACAATTTAAGGATGACAGGTTTTTATTTGTATAATCTCTGGATATGAATCCCTGATCTCACTGTATGCAGTGGCAGACTTAACAGCAGGCCAGAACTTCAGCTCAGAAGTTGAGAAATGCTAATTCCACACAGTGCACTCTCCCTAGTGGAAGGCTGCTTCTTGCACAGAAATGACTTGCAAATAGATCTGCATGAAAAGCCAGGATTTAGGAAACAGCTTCTGATTCCATCAGCTCCAAGATAGTACTGTCACTCTAGATCAGCGTATATCACAGTTTAATATTACAATAATGATCCAACCAGTTAGGATTTCAAAGCAGCAAGTAGGGGCCCCATGTATAGGGGACAGACACTAAACGTGTAAACATACACGAGATGTCAGATAGTGATAACTGCCATGATCAGTATAAAATAGGGGATGTGATCAAGAGTGATGGTAGGCTCTGAAAGACTGGAAATCAGGGAGATTCTCTCCAAATTAATGAATGATTCAATAAAAGGAAAACTATAAAAATAAAACCACATTTCAATAACTTCAATAATAAAACCAAAAAGTCATATCAATAAAAGCCTCAAGTGATATTTGATAAAAATTCAACATCTAATCATAGCATCTTAAAAGTGAGATATAGGGTTGCTTTCTTTTAACATTAAAAAGGAAAAACTAAGAATTTAAAACTGAATTTATTGGGGTTCCATTGGTCACGAAACCATATAGGTTTCAAGTGTATAACTCAACAAAATATGTGCACACTGCATTGTTTGCCCATTGCCCAAAGGAAAGTCTTTCCATCCTGATTTGTTGCCTATTTGCCCACCTCTACCTACTCACCCCCCTTCCCTCTGGCTCTCACCACACTGTCATCTGTGTCTATGTGTTTATATATATATATATGACACATATATGTATATATAAATATACTTATATATCATATGTAAATATCCATATTTATATTATATATATTGCTTAATCCCTTCACCTGCTTTCATCCAGCTCCCCATCGCCCTACCCCTGACAGCTGTCAGTCTGCTCCGTGTAGTGTACAGATGATGTTTTGTTGAGTTGTGCACTTGAAACCTGTATGGTTTTATGAACCAATGGCACCCGAATGAATTCAATAAAAGAGGAAAAACTAATGACTTAAAATTGAAAGTTGATTTCATAAGTGGTAGAGCAAATCTAACAACATTCTCTTTTAAAAATGAAGAAAGCAAAGGTGCTCTTTGTCACCATTATTTTCCAAGATAATGCTGAAAATTATTTTTATCTAAGTAGGATATCCCCCAAAAAGAGAACTAAATATTGGGTGTGGGACAAAAATGTTATTTGAAGGGATAGAAGATGCAAATTAAGCCCTTTATACTCTCAACAAAACTATCTGAGATATTAAAAGCATTCAGTGAAATGAGCAAATAGAAGATAAATCTGTGAACACACATATCTTCCTTAAATATCAGTAAGAGCCAACTAGAAAAGATAACTAAAAAGAGGTCTTACTCACAATGTCAGTAAATTATAAAATTATAGAAATTTGGAATGTTCAAGGCACACAAAGTAAACTATAAGAAACTTTAATGAAAGGCTTAAAAATTTTTTTAGATTTTATTTATTTATCTTTAGAGAGAGGGGAAGGGAGGGAGGAAAAGAGGGAGAGAAACATTGATGTGCAAGAGAAACATCGATCGGTTGCCTCTCTCACGCCTCCAACTGGGAACCCAGCCCACAACCCAGGCATGTGCCCTGACTGGGAATCAAACCTGTGACCTTTCAGGACTTCCAGCCAAGATGGAGATGTAGGTAAAATGCACTGTGCCTCTTCACACAACCAAAAGAAGAACAACAACAACTTTAAAAACAAAAAACAACCAGAACTGCCAGAAAATTGAACTGTATGGAGTCTGACAACCAAGGAGTTAAAGAAACATTCATTCAGACTGGTAGGAGGGGTGGAGACAATCAGATGGGCAGAGAGGATGTGTGGCAAGGTGTCAGCTGGTGGACTGGGTGATCCCACATTTGCATGAGGATAAACCAGGAGGAAAAACTGGGGAGTGAGACAAACCATACAACCCAGGGTTCCAGTGCGGGTAAATAAAGCCTCAAAACCTCTGACTGAAAATACCTGTGGGGGTTGTGGCGGAAGCAGGAGAAACTCCCAGCCTCACAGGAGAATTTTTGTTGGAGAGACCCACAGGGTCCTAGAACATACACAAACCCACCCACCTGGCACCAAAAGGCCCAATTTGCTTCTGGGTAATGGAGGAAGTGACTGAAAACTGGTGGAGAGCTGAGCAAATGGCATTGTTCCCTCTCCAACCCCTCCTCCACATGCAGCACCACAACGCAGTGATGTGGGTTGCCCCGCCCCCTTACTATGTAACAGGTGTGTGGAGACCAAAAAAAAAAAAAAGGCCCAAATGAAAGAACAAATCAAAGTTCCACAAAACATACAACTAAGCGATGAAGAAATAGCCTACCTATCAGATGCACAGTTCAAAACACTGGTAATCAGGATGCTCACAGAAATGGTTGAATGGTTGCAGAATGAGGAAAAAGTGAAGGCTATCCAAAGTGAAATAAAGAAAAATGTACAGGGAACCAACAGTGACGGGAAGGAAACTGGGACTCAAATCAATGGTTTGGAGCAGAAGGAAGAAAGAAATATTCAACCAGAACAGAACGAAGAAACAAATTCAAAAAAATGAAGAGAGGCTTAAGAACCTCTGGGACAACTTTAAATGTTCCAACATCCAAATCATAGGGGTGTCAGAAGGAGAAGAGGAAGAGCAAGAAATGAAAAATTTATTTGAAAAAATGATGCAGGAGAACGTCCCCAATCTGGCAAAGGAAATAGTCTTCCAGGAAGTCCAGGAAGCTCAGAGTCCCAAAGAAGTTGGACCCAAGGAGGAACACACCAAGGCACATCATAATTACATTACCCAAGATTAAAGATGAGAGAACCTTAAAAGCAACAAGAGGAAAGGAGAGAGTTACCTACAAAGGAGTTCCCATAAGACTATCAGCTGATTTCTCACAAGAAACCTTGCAGGCAAGAAAGGGCTGGAAAGAAGTATTTGAAGTCATGAGAAGCAAGGACCTACATCCAAGATTACTCATTCCAGCAAAGCTATCATTTAGAATGGAAAGGCAGATAAAGTGCCTCCCAGATAAGGTCAAGTTAAAGGAGTTCATCATCACCAAGCCCTTATTATATGAGATGTTAAAGGGATTTATCTAAGAAAAAGAATAAGATTAAAAAATATGAACAATAAAATGACAACGAACTCACAGCTATCAACAACCAAACCTAGAAAAACAAAAACAGACTAAGCAAATAACTAGAACAGGAACAGAACCAGAGAAATGGAGATCACACGGAGGGTTATTGAGGGGGAGAGGGAGGAGAATGGGGGAAAAGGTACAGGGAATAATAAGCATAAATAGTAGGTACAAAATAGGGGGGGTCAAGAATAGTATAGGAAATGTGGAAGCTAAAGAACTTATATGTACAACCTATGGACATAACTGTGGGGGTGGGAGTGGTGCGGGTGGGAGGGGGTGTGCAGGGCGGAGGAGAATAAAGAGGAGAAATGGGACAACTGTAATAGTATAATCAATAAAATATATTTTAAAAAGTTGCTCCTTCTAGCAGTAGTTGTATCCTACACTGCATTGCTATTTCATCCCCCAAACTGCAGTACATTTTTGTTTACTCTTTTTATTCTTTGCATCTCTGTGCCTTGGAGAATTAAGGGAGAAATCAATGTCTATGCTGAGAGAGAAACTGGTTGGGCAGAGTGGTATTCTGGAGAAGGTCTTTATCAGATAGTGGGAATGACCAGCTGGACTCTTAATGGTGGTGATATATAATAATCAGGAATGATTGAGGGGAATGTGGAATAGATCTATGGGAGGGAAACCCCGAGGAAGAATAGGTTTCTGTGGAATGCAGGTTCATAGTTTTCTTAATTTGGCTGTTAAGGGAAATGGGACCTTATTATGTAATTCTAGGTTTGTGTGGTTTGTGGACTCTGAGGCCAATTCACTTATTTCTTCACTTACCCATTCCACAACTATTTATTGGTTGCCCACTAGGTGCTGGGATTGGACTAGGCATGTAGATACAGTGATGACTAACAGAGTCATCTTTTAGGAAAAAACTCCTGGAAGTTAAATATTAACAAATCAAATTGTAAGAAAATAAGAAAAATAGGAAACAGAGAAGTGAAAAAAAAAGAAGATGGATATATAAAAATGTATAAAATTTTAGATTTGTATAAAATGAAAATCAATAAAGGAAGCTAAAAAAGAATACAGACTGAGGGAATTAACTGTACTATATATACAGATGAGCTACTGAAATTATAAAAACATCAATCTTTAGTCAAAGCTTAAGCCTAACACCAAACCTCTAAAGGACACTAACAGCATTCAAATAAAAGGAAACAAAAATATACTTTCAACAGCAAGTTAATTTGCATTAAAAACAACAATAAAGTAAATATATCACACTTAATAAATTTAAAACTATAAGAAAAGTTATAAAACTATGAATGAGGTTGGGGCAATATAAGCATCTAGGCATTACTCTTGTTGGTATGAATTGATGGAATAGAATAATTCTTTAAAAAAGTGACTTAGCATTAAATATCGAAACCATAAAAATATAAATGTCCTTTACAATTGAAGATTCATCCTAAGACAAGATTTCACTATTAGCAGTAATTACCGCCTAGAATGAGTACTTCATACAAGGCACTTTTCTAAGTGTTTTACATACATCAACTCATTTAATCTTCATAGCAACCATATGAAGTAGGCACTTTTATTATCCTCAATTTACAGAGGAGGAAACAGAGGGACACCAAAGTTAAATAAATGGCTTAAGATCACATAGTTGGCCCCTGGCAGAACTGAGATTGAAGCTCCTGGGTCTGGATTCATAATCACTGTATCATTCTGTTTCAATGGAAGAAAAAAGTTCTTATACGAAGATGCGTGTAGTACCACCATTTATAACATTTTAAAAAGTTGGGTGGAAACTACATGTTCTGCAAGGGGAATGTTTAAATAGAGTATGTTCATTTAATAAATAATTATTCAACCAGAGCTGTTCAGAACTTTTGTTTTCCCAGGGTGAAGTGGTATAGGGCACAAAATTCCCAAAAGTACTACTTGTCCTTTTGCAAGCCTTCTCTATGTCTATATATCATTTGTAAGGGTCAAGATATCCTGTCCCAATTGGGCAAGCCATTGTTTTCTACTGTAGCAGCCTGTGGATCCGTACATTATGTTATTAAGTGGACTGTGTATAGCTGGAGTGACTCTTCTTTAGAAGTATAAATTACCACCTTCCCTGGATACTTTAGTCACATTTAATGAATTCATACATTTCTTTGACCTCATATTCTCACCCTTGTTACTATACCTGAGTAAAGCTGCTTCTTACCATAAATATGTTAACAAAGTCATCAACATATTTCTTACCTTAATAGTTGTGAAGATCTAGGTAGAGTTTTGTGTTGTGTCAGGAAAAGAATTTTGAAATTTTAAAAACAATATTTATGCATAGACAAATTGCAATGAGAAAAACATAAATTATGTATTTTAGTATGTCTCTTCATATTTTCTTTTATTAATTACAACAATAATATATCCCAATCTACTAGATGTCTACTATCTGCCAGGAAGTATGCTAAACTCTGTATGTAATTTATTGCTCTTAATCCTCTCAATAGCCATGAAAATTAGGTATCATTTATTTTCACCATTTCACAGATGAGAATACAGAAGTGGGGAGAAGTTGAGTAAATTGCCCCAGGTCCCATAATTCACAAATGGAGGAGTCAGGACTTAAACCCAGATCTGTCTGAATCCAGAGATCCAGCTACTAACCATAGTGATACCATCTTTTCCAAAAATAAATGAGTTACTTTCTCTAATGTTTACTTGTATGATGAAGTTCTAACTTTGTGGTTACAAATAACACTATAATCAGTTGGCTTGGAAATGAAGATGGTATCTTAAAACTGGAAGGGGCTTACAATACTGGGTATGACAAAAGGTGAAGTTATGGAGTCCTTTGAAAAATCTCATACTGCGGAAATAAGGGAGAAAACCCAAGCAGGGGAATGGAAAACTGAAATATGGAAAACCCTCTCAACAAATTTACATGTATGTTTTATAAATATATTTCCTAAAAAGGAATGTTGTGTACAATAAGTATGAATGCCAGTAGAGAATGAAATTTTGAAATTATCTAAATATGTACTGATTTCAACTGCAACTCTTCCTCCAGAAGCATCTCTTCCCTTCTTCTATTGCTCAACATGTGAAGTACAACCACACACAGAAATCTCACTTATGCCAAAGAATTTGTCTTTGCATAACTCAACTAACTCAAAGGCTGGCACCTGTTCCAGAATGGTCAATTCTAACATTTTTGATACCATGAATAGCTTCCAATATTTCTCTTACTTTTTGTCCCTCCTTATCATTATTTTGAACTTGAGAATAAAAAATGTTCTTACAAATGTAGGAAAAGACTGATTATTCTGAAGCCTTAGAACAAGTAGCCTCCATAACTGGTTTTAAAACTCTCTGTCAAGCAGTAACTTGCCTTGTTAAACACTTTTACAAGCCAAACACTCTTTCCCTCTCTCCCTTCTGAAAAGTCAGCAGTCAGTGACAGATGTGCTCCATCTGCATGCCTATGAGTGACACCCAACCAACAACAGTCTCATCTGAATAACCATACTTCTATAGATGATGTCAACCTACTTATGCCTCTGAGAGTCCACCAGCTCCTGAACTTCATGTTTCCTCAAAACCTTATATAAGATCTGCAATTTGTTATGCTTGAAAAGATTGTGTCTGACCAGCATCTCTTACCATGAGTTAGCTTTGTGTTTTTATTTCAGATGTTGAGTGATGGTCTCATTGAACAGTTTTGAACATTCCACCAAAACTGTTTTAAAGACCTTCATTTGGCAGCATTCCAGGGGACCCTCAGGCTAACAGGCACACTCACTGAGCACCCTATACCAAAATTCTATTTACTGTTTAGATATGTCATTGAGTGAGTTGACTGCAACAATAATCTGATCTCTGGTTAGTTTCATTGAATTCATATTGCTCAATTTGTTTTGTTATGCTAGAATTTGTAACCAATCGGACTGTGTTTAGGTCTAGATCTTTGTATGGGGCACTCATTTTCTTTTGGTTTAGAGGTACACCATTTGGTAAATAATTAGATCGAGGTCTTTGTGTAAGATCATTAGATGTTTTGTTTTGGAGGTATGCCATTTAGGAAGGTTATTGCCATTAACCTATTTATTCTCCTGCTGCTTCCCTTGCTTTTGCTGCTGTTTGTCTATATGCTGAAAGCCTGTTTCATGAGTTTTTCTTTTGTCCTGGGTTGTTTCATTTCTTTTGAATGTATAAAGGAGTGTTTCATAGGGAACAAATGAAAGCATAAGCCTGATAAGATTTCAACTCAATGCAAGCCAGCCTTGAGGACCAATGTTTGGAGGTCAGTTAGACCAACAATCAATTAATGAAAATAGGGTTTGTCAAACTTTATCTTTTATAGGGTCACCTATAAAACCTTCTTGAGGGTACCTACTTTCTCCTTAACTTGTGAAAGGAGCTCACTTTGTCTTCTGTCCAACTAAAGAGTCAAGGACTATCAGGTTGTTGACTGTATGGCCCCTTCCTAGTTTCTACTGGGTAGGGGAACACAGGTAGCTTTCCAAGCCCATATATAGACTGACTGTAGTGGCCTCTCATTCTTTTTTACCCGTTTTATGGGTTTGTCTTCCTCCTAGAAGAACTTCTATTTCCTTCAGAAGCTCTGTAATTCTAAATTTTGCACTTTTCTTGGTAAATGGCAAAATAATTTTTTGACTTAAAATAATAATGTCATGTTTGACATGTCCAAATCTTTAAATTAATACTGTCATTAGAGAAATTGTAAAAATACTAGGAGACAAAATACCAAATAATAGATAGTCAGTTTCTTTAATTGATATGTCAGCTGTTAGAGAGCTAATGTAATTAATATGCTAAGGCCTCAAAAAATTCTAACTCAAGATAGTCTCTCTCAAAGACTTTGTAACCTTTTGAAACCTATTCAGCTTGCATTTCTCCTTTCTTTTCTACTCCAGCTTTATCTGACCTTCTAAATGAGCTATTCTTTTTTCTGGGTTTTGCAGGAAAAGAATGATTATATTATAAAATTTCTAGACCAGAAATTTGAATTAAAGTTCATATAAAAAGAACAATAAAATAATAATAAATCCATGAGGAAGTTCACAAATTCCATAACAGATACACAAAATCTGCCCTCCACCCCTCCATATTCTTAAAACAAACACTGGGTATGATCTGTTATGAATAACATGAGGATAAGGTCTGGCAAAAACAGATCTTATAACACTAGAGGAAATCGTAGATTGACATTTGCCAAAATTCTTCATGAAACAATGCATCACAGCAGGGATAAATTTGCCATATTATAATACTTTTCTCCTTTACTAGTTCCGGCATTGTGCTTCTGACTTAACCTATCTTATTTCCCTTACTAGTAATATTCACCAAAGTCTCTATAGCCCAGGTTGGTGAAATATTGCTTGTAGACCAAATATGGCCTGCCACCTATTTTTGTAAATACAGTGTTATTGGAAAACAGACATACATTTTAAAACATATTGTCTGAGCCTTAGTTCTACAACAGCAAATTAATTGTGACAAAGAATGGATGGCTCATAAAACCAAAAATATTTAATATCTAGCTTTTTACAGAGAAAATTTGCTGATCCTTGGTCTAGACAATTATCACTATAACTCTATAATTTGGCTCTTCCAATCTAATTTTAGGTCAGTCATTTTAATATATGATGGAAGGGTATGTTGCTCTAACTTTACTGGTAACAATGCTCTTGAATACAATACATTAATGAAGGAAAATGCCTTTGCATCAGGGAAATTGCAAAATGTAAACAATAACTGTTGGTCACACAATTCTCAGAGACAGTATATTTGCAGCTCCACCAGAGTCAAATTATGTGCAGCTTTCTTTGCTCTTTTTTCTTTTTCAATAAATGGCTCTTCAATGCCCATCCAGGACCAAGGATTAATTATTTTGTTGAATTATTAGTTAGGCCAAGAGTATGATTCCTGTGGTAGTCAGTCTCCAAGGTAGACCCCAATGATTCTCACCTCTTGGTACTCATGACTTTGTACATCGTGACCCTCCCTATTGTATCAGGGTTGGTCTATGTGACAAATAGAACACGTCAATAGTGAGGATAGGTCACTTTCAAGGTTAGGTTATAAAAGACATTGTGATTTCCGCCTTGCTGTCTCTCGTATCATTCATTCACTCTAGGGGAAGTTGGCTGCCATGCTGTGAGGCAGTCCTATGAAGAGATCCATGCAGCAAGGAGTTGAGACATCCTGCCAATAGCCAGTAAGAAACTGAGGCCTCCACTCAACAGCCATGGGAGTGAGCCTTCTTGGAAGCAGATGTTACACACCCATTCAAGCCTTCAGAGAAGTGCAGCCTTGGCTGACATCTTGACTGCAACCTCAGGAGAAATACTGAACCAGAATGAGCTGAAGAAGTTGCTCCTAGACTTCTGACCCCGGGAAAAATGTGAGATGCTAAATATTCTTGTTTTCAAGCTGCCAAGTTTGAGATAATTTGTTATAGAATAATAGATAACTAATATAATTCCCCTACATCCTAAATGCACTAGATCTCCTTTCAAAGAGTACAAAAGTATAAAACTTTTTATGGGGAGAGAATCCTGAGAATAATGATCCTATCTGTAGAAGTTAAACTGCTAGAGGCATTTGTCAAAAACTTGTATTACTTTGACTGACATAGTAAATAATACCACCCAAACAGTTTAAATTTCTTAAGCCAAGTAGTTGTAGATAATAGAATGGCCCTAAGTTTTTCTTTTGGTCAACCAGGGAAGATTCTGAAACATTACTAAAACTATACATTATGTCTGAACTCTGCAAGTGAATTGGAATCATCTCTCAGTGAAAAGAACTGGGATCATCTATATCTAAGCTAGAAGAAAAGGCAACCTCGTTATCTAAAATAGACGCGGAGAATCTTTGAGACGTGTTTTCACGATCAGGTCTGGGACATCTGGGGCCATGGTTCTGAATTGTCTTTCAGTCCCTTCCAGTTATACTCACTGTCTCACTGTTGTTAAATGTGTATTTTCCAGAGTCTTACATGCTTTTGTGCAGCCACTATCCTGACAGATGATTCAACAAATGATTCAAAGGCAAACAAACAAAAAACAACAGAATAAAGTCATGCTGGTAACATGCAGACTGAAAATAAAATCTCCGCCATTGAAACCTCACCTTCAAGGAAAACCAACAACAGTGCTAAAGATCTGTATGATCTCTGAAGGTCTCTCCTGCAGCTTTGATGGCCTGAGGAGCAAAAGGAACAACTGAAAATAAAGAAGTAACCATAAACTTAGGAAAAGACTGATTTTTGCTGCAGCTAAGTTAACAGGTAGCCACAAGAATCAGTTTTAAACCCATTTAATCGATAAAGAATAATTCGCCTCACTAAGCCTCCTATGAAAGTTGGCTAATGGGGGCAGTCTCACTCCAATCATATACACCTCTGAGTAGCAGCGAATCCACAATTTTACCTGAGTAACTGTGGACTAAGGATGATGTCAACCTACTTAAACCCGGAAAATTTGTCAACTCCTAGCACTCCATGCTTCCCCCAAATAAAGACCCTATGTTAGGCCAACAGTTTGCTCTGCTTGGAGAGACTGTGCCTGACCAGCATAGTCTCCCCACACCCCTCCCCCAAGCCCCCACTTTAGTAAGCAATACATTCAGCTATGTCTTTTTATTGTGCATATCGAGTAGTGGTCTCATTATCCTTTGGCAAACTCTGCTGAATCTTTTATTATTTTTTTAACCTCTTCCCATTTAATAGTGCTAATAGTGAAGGTAATTATGATAATGATGATTTTAATCTATGCTTACTACACCAGCACTGTGCTAAGAGCTTTAAATGCACTATCTCAGTTATTGAGGACTGCCAGTAACATCTGGCTACCAGGGCTTTTTGGGTTTTCAGGTAGCACTTGGACCTGAAGAAGTTACTAGCCTGGGCCTATTCAGAGCGCCAATCCTTTGCTTGTTTGCTTTCAAATCCACTCCTCACCCTTTCTCTGCTCTACTCAACACCACAAAGGGCTGACTCCTACAGACTGAGTTTTCTAAACTCTTCTGTCAGCTGGCTTCCAGCTCAGTTCTGATAATGGGAATCTGTAGTGAAAGATGAAATGCAAGGAGGGAGGGGGAAGGCAAGGTGTCTTTCCCCTTTTTGTTTCAGAGGATGGTGGTTCTGGCCATAGTTATGTTTTCTTCCATTGCTCCAATGCCTTTAAACACACCTTTCTTCTTGGTAGTCATCACTTAAACATTCTGTTTGAAATACCAGGAGTGCTTTCGATTTCCTGGACCCTTGTTGATACAATGATAAAGAACTGGCGGTAGGAATTTTACCAGGCAGACTTGGGAGAGGATTTTGTGCCAAGGCTGCCTCTAAATCACTTGTGAACTGGAGACAATCACAGTTTGGTGCCTCCATTTTGCTATCTATGTAACAGAATTGTTGATCTTTAAGGTTTTTCCCTGTCTCCCCAACTAGAACCTTCTGTAATACTGGGCTTGCAAGAATTGGTTGAACATTTATAAGAGGTATAACTTTTCCCTTCTCCCATGTAACAGTGTTTAGAAACGGCTTTAAAGGCTTTGATTACCTTATATAAAGGCCTTGAATAGAGCCATTCTCCAAACTAGATGAAACATGAAAACGTACTTTTCTATGAAGAGGGCAAACTACATAATTTGAGGGGCCCAGTGCAAAATGAAAATGCAGGGCCCTTGTTGAAAAGGCAGGAAAAAAGTGCCATTAAAAATATTGCAAATAAAGCTTTTCCTTTAAAAATATTTTGTTACTTATAAAATACAATAGAGGTAATAGTGATGTGAGTAACAATATAATTTGCAAAGTACAAAAAATATGTTGGCGTTATCATTTTATATAATACAGTATTATTAATGTGATATATTGATTCATCATAATTTTGTGGCATCCTTTCCTGAAAATTTATTTAATAGGTCATTAAAATAAACATATACTTTGAGCAATTTTATTCTCAATTGAAACAATTGAAAGAGACATTGGTTGCTCTTGAAAAATGAAAGATTGTATAATTTTTTATAATTTTAAAATTTAACTGGAATTTTTTTGCTGATGCAATTGTTATTGAAGCATTTAAGAGCATTTCATAGGCTGTGATAACATTTGGGATAAATTTCTGAGAAGTTATTCTGAAATAAAAATTTTAGTACATGTAAAGCTGATGATTCTCATGGAACAATTTTTCTAAAAATATTTCACTCTTTATATTAATCAGTTTTGTGTAAGTTAAAATTTAATTTTAAATGTAAATTTATACAATGGCCTTTTAATGCTTTCTCTGACATTTCCTGTAACATATGGAAGTTGTACAAGAAATCAAATATGCCTTCATGCTTTGTATAAAATTCAAAACACTAATTTATGCATTCTATCAGTGCATCTTCAACTACAAGGAAAGATAATAATTTTAAAATTATTTTCCTCATTAATAATTGGTTCATCTGAAGCTTCATATGAAAGTGGTATAATTTTCTGTCAAATGCCACGATATTTAGATTTATTTTCTATATCTAAGTCTGTGGGTATGTGCTTTGCAATGCTGAAGCAGTTTTCAAAAGCTGGGATTCTAAACTTTTGAAGGGGTTATGGTGATTCCCTGACACACTTTCTCGCAGTGTCCGTGTGTACACTTTTATTTTGTAATAACTCACTGACAATGTTTACACTCTGTGTTCCGGCAGTTTCTGTGCCAGCCAGCAAGCGTTAATATTCGTACAGATGCCACAGTCAAGCTCCAGGGACTGATGGGCAAGCCAGCCTCCTACCATGGGCTCCAGTGGTGCCAGCTCACAGAACCCCTCCTTTCTGCCATGGTTGTGGCTGCTGCTTTTGCACGGCTGTTGCCGTCCCTGCTGCCAATGTGGGCCTAGGTCCCTGCCCAGCAGCCTCGGTCAGGTAAATATAATAATTTTGTACTTGTAAGGCCCTAAAAAGATAAGAAAATACTGGAGAAGAGGAGCTCCTTTTATAAGGAGCTTTGATAGCTTCCTTATAAAAATTATGTAAGAAATCTTTGCAACCTCAAATGTGAGGGGCCTTGGTAGTTGAGACATGTTTACACCGGTGGGTCTAAAATCAAGGGGCCCAGACACAGGGCTGCTGTTGCCATGAAAAGTCTTAGCAGAGTCTGGGGACCCACAGGAATAAGCACACTTGTTTTGAAGATGTTCCAATGATATAATTAGTATTATAGGTGACTGAGAATCTCCCAAAAGTGATGAAGCAAGGAGATTGGTCTATCTGGAGCCAAATCTATTCAAAGGTGCATTTTTAGATAAAAAGTAGAGATGAATTAATTTGTGTTGACCTAAATGTGTACTGCCTCTAGGCTATGATGACCTTTATCTTGAAATATCTAACTACCTTGAAGAAATGAGGGTTGACTTATATGCACGTATGCCATCTCTACTACTTCTTGAAGATTCTACAGGATGCGTTCTCCTTAGGTGTGAAGTATTTTGTAGTAGTTTTTACAATAGGGCATTAAAAGAAAAACTTCTCGTTATGGAAAATTTCAAACACATACAAAAGTAGAGCAAATAGTATAATGAACCCGTCTTTATGTGCCCATCACCCAGTTTCGGTGATTTTATGACTGAGTTTCATCTGCACCTCTACCCACTTTCTTCATTCCTAGATTATTCTGACACAGACCCCAGACATCATATTTTATCTACAAATATTTCAATATGTATCTTTAAAAGATTAGATATCTAAAAATTTAATAATATTTCTTAACATTATAAAATAGTTATTTAAATTTCTCTATCTCAATTTTTTTTTTTTAGTTTGTTTGAATCACTATCCAGACAAGGTCTATACACTGCTATTGGTATGACTCTAGTTCTTTTAATACATAATTGCACCACCTCCCCTTCTGTCCTGTAGAATTATCCATGGCATGGAATTTGCTCCTTGCCTTCCTAAGGTATTGTTTAGCACCTTCTGCTCTTCCTTATATTTCTGTAACCTGGTATTTACATATAGGGGCTTGAGAGATTTATATTTGATTATTTGGAATGTGGCTGCTTCATAGGTGGTCTTGGGTATTTCCATCTGGACACAAACATCGATTGGTTGCCTCTTGCTTGCGCCCTGATGAGAAAATGAGACCGCAACACAGGCACGTGGACCGACTGAAAATTGAACCAGCAACCTTTCACTTTGTGGGACAATGCCCAACCAAGATGGCATGATCCAATTTCTTAGTCAAGATACATATTTGGTTGTGATTACTTGGGTTCTCATGTTATTCATATAGTGACAATATTGACAAAGGTCTATTGTATTTGGTGAAAAGCACTTATACTTAAGTACATTTCAATGCAACATATTTCAATTAAAATAATGCAACTAATATATTTAAGATACAGGCATACCTTGGAGATATCGTGGCTTTGCTGCCAGACCACCACAATCAAGTGAATGTCACCACAGAGTCACTCAAAACTTTTGGTTTCCCGGTGCATATAAAAGTTATGCTTACACTCTACTGGAGTCTATTAAGTGTGCAATAACATTATGCCTTAAAAACAATATACATACCTTCATTAAAAAGTACTTTTTGCTTAAAAATGCTAACCATCATCTGAGCCTTCAGCAAGTTGAAAGCTTTTTGGTGGTGAAGGATCTTGCCTCAACACGGATAGCAGCCGACTGATCGGGGCGATGGTTGCTGAAGGTTGAGGAGGTTGTGGGAATTTCTTAAAACTGAAGTTTGCCATGCGGGTTGACTCTTCCTTTCATGAACGGTCTCTCTGTGGCATGCAATGCTTTACCCACTGAAGAACTTTCAAAATTGGAGTCAGTCCTCTCAAACCCTGACACTGCTCCATCAACTAAGTTTACGTAGTATTATAAGCTCTTTACTGTCATTTCAACGATCTTCATGTACCTTTACCGGGAGTGAATTTCATCTCAAAAGACCACTTTCCTGCCTCATCCATAGAAGAAACTCCTCATTCATTAAAATTTTAGCATGAGATTGCAGCAATTTGGTCATATCTTCAGGTTCCACTTTTAATTTTAGTTCTCTTGCTATTTCCACCATATCTACAGTTACTACCTCCACTGAAGTCTTGAACCCCTCAAAGTCAACCATAAGGGTTGCAATCAACTTCTTTCAAATTCCTGTTACTTATGATATTTTGATGTTTTGCCATGAGTCATGAATGTTCTTAATGATGTTTAAAATGGTGAATCCTTTCCAGAAGGTTTTCAACTTACTTTGCCCAGATCTATTAGTGGAACCAGTATATATGGAAGCTGTAGCTTTACAAAATACATTTCCTTTTAAGTACATTTTATTGATTATGCTATTACAGTTGTCCCATTTTATCCCCTTTATCCCTCTCCACCCTGCACCTCCTCCCTCCAGCATTCCCTCACTCCTTAGTTCATGTCCATGGGTCATACATATAAGTTCTTTGGCTTCTCCATTTCCTATACTATTCTTAACCTCCCCCTGCCTATTTTGTACCTACCATTTGTGCTTCTTATTCTCTGTACCATTCCCCCATTCTCCCCCTGCCTCCTCCCTGCTGATAACCCTCCAGGTGATCTCCACTCCTGTGATTCTGTTCCTGTTCTAGTTGTTTGCTTAGTGTGTTTTTGTTTTTTAGGCTCGGTTGTTGATAGTTGTGAGTTTGTTGTAATTTTAGTCTTCCTAGTTTTTGATCTTCTTTTTCTTAGAAAAGGCTCTTTAACATTTTGTGTAATAAAAGCTTGGTGATGAACTCTTCTAACTTGACCTTATCTGGGAAGCACTTTATCTGCCCTTCCATTCTAAATGATAGCTTTGCTGGATAGAGTAATCTTGGATGTAGGTCTTTGCTTTTCATGACTCCAAATATTTCTTTCCAGCCCCTTCCTGCCTGTAAAGTTACTTTAAAAATTTTTTTATTGTTGCTCAATTACAGTTGTCCCCATTTCCCCACTATTACTCTCCCCTGCCCTACCCACCCCCACCTGCCACATTCAATCTTTCCCCAAGCTGTCTTTGTCCATGGGTCTTTTATACATGTTCCTTGACTTGACCCTTCCCCTTCTTGCCCATAAGGTTTCTTTTTGAGAAATCTGATAGTCTTATGGGAACTACTTTGTAGGTAACTCCTTTTCTCTTGCTGCTTTTAAGATTCTCTCCTTATCTTTAATCTTGGGTAATGTAATTGTGACGTGTCTTGATGTATTCTTCCATGGGTTCAACTTCTTTGGGACTCTCTGAGCTTCCTGGACTTCCTGCAAGTCTATTTCCTTCACCAAATTGGGGAAGTTCTCCTTCATTATTTTTTCAAATAAGTTTTCCATTTCTTGCTCTTCCTCTTCTCCTTCTGGCATCCCTATGATTTGGATGTTGGAACATTTAAAGTTTTTCCAGAGGTTCCTAAGCCTTTCCTCATTTTTTTGAATTCTTGTTTCCTCATTCTGTTCTGGTTGAATGTTTATTTCTTCCTTCTGTTTAAAATCATTGATTTGAGTCCCAGTTTCCTTCCCTTCCCTGTTGGTTCCCTGAATATTTTTCTTTATTTCACTTTGTATAGCTTTCACTCCTTCCTTTATTTTGTGTCTGTACTCAGTCATTTCTGTGAGCATCCCGATTACCAGTGTTTTGAACTCTGCATCTGATTGGTTAGCTATCTCCTCATTGCTTAGTTCTTTTTCTGAAGTTTTGATCTGTTCTTTCATTTGGGCCATATTTCTTTGTCTTGTTTCTTTGTGATTTTAGAATTGAAGATATATGGCATTTGTTGTGTCTACTCTATAGCAGGTTCTGTTTCTGATTTGACATTATCTCAACTAATTCTTCTAAAAATCTAGTGACATGGGTATCCCTGCTCCCTTTTTACAGAGGAGGAAAGTGAGGCAAAGTGAAGCTAAAGCTTTGATCTTTGGCTAAAGATCAAAGTGCTAGTAGGGGTAACAAGTTTCTCATACCTTCCTCTTCTTAAACTTCTGATCTTAATATGTGACTCTCCAGTCATGTCTTGACAAATTGTGACACTTTTAGGTATTTGCAGCAGGTAGCTTCTTTTCATTCATGGAAAACACTTATGTGACCTTCATGGTGAGGCAAAGTCCTATTCTGCCCTATCTCAGATGGGCTTGACCACAAGGCACAGTGCGACTTCAGAGCCTGGGGTAGAGATAAAGGAAGGGCATGGTTGTCCTGGAACTAAAAATGTCATCTATTGGCCAACATGCATCATCCAAGGGCTGAAGCAAATAATTACAAAATGACATAGTTGGGAATCCTACTCAGGTGGTCTCAGTGGTCAATGTGAGTGGTCTCACTCCCATTTTTCATGTGAAACAGGGAAAAGAGAAACAGCATGGGACAACTGGTTAGGTGTGAGCAGATACGCTGTGCGCAAAGTAGAGCAACAATCCTGTGAGAGCATCTGGCTGGGGGAGCCTGAGGATCTGTGCAACATGTCATCATTCCTCAGGGTTTTACTGCTCTCTCTGAGGGGTAACCCAATGAAAGACAAGATTTTCTGCTTTTACAGGATGTGGGTCAGGGTTATTTGAGCATGAAAGAGAAGGTTGACCATAAAATCTGGAGAATGTAGGAGAAATCTGAGTTTTAGAGCCTTCAACACACAATTCAGGTGTCTTCTTAAAGCCCCTCTCCGCCTGGTACATGGATTCAGGGTCTTCCTTAGTGTCGTGTCAGCACCCTGGGTGCTAGTACTTCCATGAATAAATATTAATATTTACTGAGCATTTACATTGTGACAGACAGTGAGTTAGGTGCTTTACAAGGCTTTATCTTGTCTAGTATGTTTGTATCCCTTTTTTTCAGACAAGGAGACTGAGACTTGGAAACGTTACATGATTTGCCTCAAGTCCCACAGCTAGGCATTTGCAGAGTTCCGATCTGAACTCCCGTGGTCTGTCTCAGAACCCATGTACACAGGAATTAGAATGTACTCATTTCATTTCTCCATTTGTTCACTTTTGAAAAATTGTTAGTTTCTTTAAGATACAATGTTGTGGGTTTTTAAAAAAAATCTCTGTATCCCTATCTTTTAGTATAGTGCTGGGTACATGATAAATGTTCAGCAAATGTTTATGGAAAGGATGAATGAATGACAGAGACTAAGGAGCAAAAATTTAAGAAAACACACTGAAGTTCTTAGAGTTTATGAATGAATAAAATAACGTGGTCAGCTCCGCTCTTGGTACATAATAATCACCTACTAAATGTTAGCTATTATTATCATTATTGGAAATAAAAATACATTAAAAGTGACAGTTGTCTTTGCATAGGAATGCATCATATACCTTAATTTTTTCAAATTCCTTTACTTAAATTGCATATTTCTGTACAATTTTAGAAGGATGAGCATTTAGTTTCTATGCGGTATTTTGAATATGTCGGACTTAAATATTATTTTTGACAGCTTTTCCTTGAAATGTGAGAGATGTTTGCTTGGAAAATGAATATAGTTAAGCAGAAAAGAGGGCTGCTTTGCTACAAGTTCAATTTAAGCAATCTTCAATATAACAATGTGAGAGTATAGCTGACATTTAATGTAAAAGAGTTTCTTATCATATTCTTCCAGACACCACAGCTTGAGGACAAAAGCCAACTGCTAGATTAGAGGAATATTGTGATTTTAGTGTACCAATACAAAATGCAGGTTTTCCCATTTTTGGCTTCACAGTCAACCTATTCCCATTATTCTTGCCACAAAAGTATCTACATTTATTTCACATAAAAATTTTGTAAATAGAATAGTGTACTGTGGGAACAATTTATTTGTGGCACCAGAAAATCCTTGCATAGATGTCTTTGGGGAGTTAGGTAGATTGAAAGAATTATTATTATTATTATTATTAATTATTATTATTATTATTTATTCTTCAACCATTTTTGGTAGAGTATGCTAGTTGCATATCTCAATATCTTTTCTCTCTCCTCCTCAGTAATATAACTCTGCATTTATATGGGGACAATATGCCCAGCTAAATGTCTTAGCCTTCCTTGCAACTAGGATTTTTTCTTTTCTTGAAAGCCTTTTAAATGTGGAGTAATGCAAATGCAAAAAGGTAAGGGATAGTTTAATAATACTGTAAATGGCTAACCTGATTGGGCACCAGCACGCAACTGTGCAGAGACTAATTTGATGTCAAGTGACTCCTCTGGAGAAACCACAGTAGGAAGTGAGGACCAAAAAATGAGATGCCCATTGAAAGGACTTAGGAAGGTAGGGTAAAACCTTAGTAACTCTAAGGTTCCATAACTCACTTTTCTGGCAAAGATCCCACAGAAGTTTCTGTGATTCTCCCAAGGGGGTCTGGCTTCACATGTGCCCATGAACCAGCTTATTGGGAACAGTCATCACAGGGCACTGCTTTGTTCTCCCTCTTCCCCGCCAGCTTTGTGGGGTCCTTATTTGCAGCTCCACTTTGGGATTCTGGTCCCAGTGTAGAGTGGGGAAACCAGTCTTTTCTCAAACTATTTTTATGTCCCATTTTATTGCCAGGGCTCTGAAGCTGCATAGACCTGCCCAGACCATTTTGATCTTTCATGAAAACAGGTGGGTTGGTTTGTTTTTGTTTTTTTGGGGGGGGGGGTTGGCTATCACAAAAAAAAAAAAAAAAAGAAAGAAAACTGTCCTCTGAGCAACTGTCTACGAACAACACACACAGACAAATAGCAGTTTTTATGTTTCAGGATTCTCTTCATTTTGAATGTAACTGACTAACCTTCCATCTTGACTTATCCTATTTAAAGGCTGCCGCTTTCTCCCCATATATTTACACAGGATACATAGGATGTTGGTTTCTTCCACACTGCTGTATGTCTTCCAAAAACAACCAGAAATCTGCCAGTACATGATGTGTGACATAGCACAAGTTTGTGATAAAAACCAGTCACAAGTATTTAAAAAATCAAGTTGTCTTGCTTTACTTAAGCTTTAAATAAGTGCTAATCTTCTGCCCCCGCCCCCCGGGGGTTTGACTGTCGCCAGATCCTCGCACTGTGAGCACTCTTGTGCACTTTGGTACTCACCTTTGGCACCATTTACAGCAGTGTCTTACATGTCTAGATATTTTATATGGAAGTGGTAAATAGACTGAGCCTCATGTCTTGCCTCTATCCATGACGCCTCCTGGGCCAAAGCTGGGAATTCCTAGTCGGCTGTTTCTCTGGTTCGGTACACATTGCACGTGTCTCCTGGTGATTCTGTCTGCTAAGTATCTTTCACATCTATCTCTACCTCCTCATTTCCACTCTGAATGACTTGGTTCAGGCTCTCAGCAAGTCTTTTCTGGATCACTTCAATAATATGTAAGCTGGGGTCTCCTTGTTTTATCTTCCTCATTTCTGCTGCTGGAGTAATCTTTATAAATACAAATGAAATTACATCTTTCTCCTGCTCTAAGTCCCTCCATGGATCTTCCTATAGGTACTGGGACCAAATTCAAGTTATAAATTGGCCCACATATTTTTGCCTACCTCTCTGAACTCATTTCCACCATACCCCTCTTATACTTATTGGCAGCCATTCAGCTTGGAATTATCTTAAATGTATACTGTTTAATGTCCTATCATTTTGCAAATATTATTTCTTCTAACTAATGTGCATTTCCTTCAAGACATGGGTGAGGAATCATCTCCTGTAAGCCACCTCTCCCTTCTGGGTTAGATGTCCCTTCCATGTTCCATGGCACTGTCTACATTTCTTTCTCTGTAGGAGACGCAGCACTCATTGATCTTTAAGTTACAGGCTCTGGAGGCAGAGGGTATTTGTAGGGTTAGTTGCATTTCTTTTATTATGAGCTCTGTGACCTCTAGCAAGGTTCTTAGATTTTTTTTTCTGACTATGAAATGATAATGATCTTTCATGTGGTTGTCATGGGCTTTATATTGAGATGACATATACGGAGTACTTAGAATAATGCCTATCTTAGATCCTAGACTCAATGTATGTCAGCTATTCCCAATAATTCATTTTATTTTCAGTTTTTATTCCATAAGATTCTAAGCTTTGAGAGGGATGGACCTTGTCTTTGTTTTCTCAGCATCCATCTCAAGGCAGGCATTTCTGTGAATGCATAAATCAACCCTAAGTACCATATGTAAGGTACTATACTTAAAGGTACTTTCCTATCCCCCAGTACTTTCTGGAACATTTAGTTCATACAAGTACAAGCTAGCAGTGCACATATCTTTAAACATTTATAATAAGTGACAGCATATATTTGAGTGAGATCACATGATTCTTTTTCAAAATAAAGTTTCTAAACTCAGAGAAGGGTCTACGTTTGCTAGAATTGTATTGTTTGGGTGAGTTGTGCTACAAAATCTGCACTATTATTTCTTGTTGGTGTGAGACGTCTTTCATGACACTACATCTCTAGCTTCAAATTACCACAGAGTCCACGTATTGGTCATGTTTTTGACTCAGTTGGAAATTTTCTTGTCTATCTTCTTTGAATCTCTCACTTATTTTTGTATTTTAAGTAATGTTTCAAAATCACATCAAGTGTCCAATAGACTAATAACAGGCAAGCTCTTGCCGTCTGAGAAAGGATTGCTAAATGGCATGAGATTTCATTTTATAGCAACATCTGGTAAATACACAGACATTTTTCAACCTCCATTTCTAGATTAATATGTTTTTATTTAATAAACATACAATCATTTTCAGACTAACCGCATTTTTAGAAATCAGTAATCTTTTAGATGTCTATATTAGAATTAGTTTTGACTGTGAATGATAGAAACCCAAAATAACAATAACTGACTTAAACAAGTTAGACATTTAGACAAGTTAGACAAATTAGACATTTATTTCTCTCTCATGCAAACATAGGCAGTCATCAGAAGCCAAAAACTCTTTTATTTTTCTGTTCTACCATCCTTTATATACAGGTTTCAATCCCTAGCTTAAGATGGCTGCTTCAGCTCCAACCTTTACATCTTCATTCCAACCAGCAGGAAAGAAGAAAAGGGAAAAGAGCACTCTGTTGATATTTAAGGACCTTTCCAGAAGTTACATGTACCTTTGTATTTGTCAGAACTTGGTGACATGGGCACACTTAATTACAGGAGGATTGAAATGTAACCTTTGCCTTGGGTGACTGTGAGTTCAGCTAAAAATTGGGGGTCCTATTTCTGAAGAAATGGTAAATACATATTAGAGGACTACTACCAATGTATGCTACTTTTTGTCTTACTGTCATTTAACTGTCACAGGTTATTAGGGGCCAAGACTGAAAAAATAATTAGTAAAATGGTCCTATTGATGTTGAAAGTATGCATTGATATAATTTTGACTCTCTTAATGTTTTACATAGTGTGAGACTATTTTTAGATGCTATGTTGACTTTATTAATTGACTCTAGAGTTTTAAAATATTATTAATGTTATTGCATATAACTTTTTAATAAAGGAACAATATAAAGTCACATATGACACCAAAGGCACAGACAACAAAATTTAAAAAATAGACCAATTGGACTTCATGAAAATTAATAACTTTTGAGTATCAAAGGACTCTATCAACTGGGTAAAGATTCTATGGAATGGGAGAAAATATTTGCAAATCATATATATGAGAAGGGATTAACATTCAGAATATATAAAGAACTCATAGAACTCAACAATAAAAAAGCAAACAAACCAATTAAAAAATGGACAAAAGATGGACCTGAATAGACATTTCTCTTAAGGAAATATACGAATGGTCAATAAACACATGAAAAGATGCTCAGCATCACTAATCATTAGGGAAATGCAAATTTAACCCCCTTCACACACATTAGGATGGCTACATCTATATACATTCTATACATCCAGAAAATAACAAGGGTTGGTGAGGATGTGGAGAAACTGGGACCCTTGTTTATTGCTGGTGTGAATGTACAATAGAACAGCCAGTGTGGGAAACAGGGTGGCAGTCCTACCCAAAATTAAAAATAGAATTACCATATGATCTAGAAATTCCATCTCTGGGTATACCTAGAAGAATTGAAGAGAAACAAAAAGATATTTGTACACCCATGTTCATAGTGGCATTATTTTCAATAGCCAAAAGGTGGAAGTGACCCAAGTGACCCAAGTTTCTCCATTCAGCAACAGATTAATGGATTGACAAAATGTGATATCACATACAGTGGCATATCATTCAGCTTTATAAAGAAAGGACATTCTGATATGTGTTATAACATAGATGAATCTTGAAGACATTATGCTAAGTGATATAAGCCAGTCACAAAACGACAAATACTGTTGGATTCCACTTACGTGAAGTACCTCAAGTAGCCAAATTCATGGAGACAGGAAGCAGAATGGTGATTGCCAAGGGTTACAGAGGGAGGAGAAATTGTCGTTATTGTTTGCAGAGTTTTAGTTTGGCAACATGGAAAAGCCATAGGATGGGTGGTGGTGAAGGTGGCATAACAATGCAAATGCACTTGATGTGACTGACCTGTGTACTCAGAAGGGTTGAAATGGTAAGCTTTATGTTATATGTATTTTATCACACTAAAAAACAGCTAAATTTTTTTAAATATGGGTATTTTTACAAAATGCATTTATATAATCAGGCTTGAATCCAGTTCCAGAGTTCTCCAAGAATCTTGATCTGATTTTGAAATTCTGTAAAAATATTTCAAAATGTACACAAAAATAAAGAGAATAACATATGAAGAACCCTATAGAGTTGTTCTTCAACCAACTTTAATACCTCAATTTATAATAAAACCTTTTTGTGAATGGTTAGTCCATTACCCCAATTGTTGAGTACCATTTGTACATGCTACTCAAGTCCTTACTCCAACGATCTGAAAAGCCAACTATAAACTTTTTATATCTGTGAACTTTTAATCCAGATATGGATGTCTCAAGCAAAGCCTTAGCAAACCTGCTATATCTCAGTCCCTAAGAAAGCAGCAGCATCATGTGGAGTGGAGTTTGGAAACTTTTCTGTAAAGAGCCAGATAGTAAACGTTTTAGGATTTGGACATTAGGCTTGTTGAACATTCTTTTGTTTTTAATTTTCTTTTAAAATATCCCCATAAAATTGTAAAACAAAAAAACTTCTTAGCTTGTGGGGCTGTACATAAAAGGGCTGATTCTAGGTTTGGCCCAAGGGTTCTAATTTGCTGATCCCCGGTAGGCCTTTGAGGCCCACTGATGCCAACCCACTGCAGAATGGCAGATGTGGGTGTCTGATCATGGTCAGCGAATCTTGAGGGTGGCCAGCAGCCTCTGCCTGGGCCTAATTCAAATAGGATGGTTTCAAGTCTGATTATATAAATGCATGCGTATAGAACTACCCACCTAAAAACTTTTTAAAACATGTTTTATTGTGGTAAAATTGTGCTACTTCATGTAAGTGGAATCCAATATGTCTATTTGTCAGGTCTATATGTATTTCCTGGAACTCTGAGAAGGAAGGGTTTAAAAGTGAGCAACCCTAAGGAAAATAGAGAGTTGGTCCTAAGTGAGAGACACCTAGAATAGTCTCAGATCTAATCCCAGTATACATATACAAGAAACACCCTTTTTCTGAGGAAACTTAAGTGATGTGTTTCTTACAGAAGAATCTAAATTGCTCATCTACTACAAAAATAAATTGGTACAAACACTTTGGAATATAGTCTGGTAGCATCTAGTAAAGTTGAATATGGGCGTATCAATGATCCAGCAATCCTATCATTAGCTATTTCACCTAGAGAAATTCTTGTACATTTGTACCAGAAGATATATGTATAAGAATATTCACAGCATGTAGCATGTGTCCAAGTGGACTGTGTTAATCTACTCAGATTCTGGCTCTGCTGCTTACCCAGGTGTATGACCTCAAACAGGTTACTTAGTTCTCTGTGCCCCATTTACCTCATAAAGTTCTTATAGGGAGTAAAGAAATTAATTTACATAAAATGCTGGGCACATAGCAAATGCTATATAAAACTTAGCTCTTGTTACAGCTCATGTTTTCCAAAAAAAATTGAAAAACAATCCAAACCTCCATCAACAGAGGATGGACAAATAAACGGTGGTACGTTCATGTTATAAAATAGTATGTAACATTGGAGTGAAAAGAATGAACTAGAGCTATATGTATCAACAGGTATAAATCTTAGAAACAATGTTGATTAAAAGACAAACACAGAACAACATATGTAGTACAGCTTCGATGTTACAAAATAAGCAAAATTAAACCTATTATATAGAGACATACACATAGGTAGCAAAAATACAAAGAAAAGCAAAGGAATGGGAAAGAACACTTAGGATAGTGGACAGGGGGATGGGATTGGAAAACATCTCCAGGTGCATGTGTGAAGTTATGAAAGTTTAGAAATTGAGTGTTAGGTTCCTGGGTGTTCTTAGGTTGTAAATGTAGAACAAATAATCCTAGGGAACCAAATCTAAATGTAAAGGTAAATGGAAATGTGAGGTAAAATTCACATGGATGTGAACTGAGCTTGTTGAAATTCAGAAAATTTTAAAAAAAGGAAATAGTTAATGTGCTCTATAGAGACATCATTAAGGAACTATATTTAGTTGAATGTAGTTTGCTCAAGAAAATACTTTTTTGTTGAAAATTTATCAGCCCTGGTATACTTCTAATTAAAACATTTATCTTCATAAATTCAAAGTCAGTTTGACTTGGGGGGTCAAAGTAGTTGGACTAAGTCCTCCTGTACATGGTTAACAATTCCTTAACAATACATGTTAACAATACAACGAGCATTGAATTTACATAACAAGATCTACACATTCACAGGAAAAACAACAGTTCTGGATGGGAACCGGTGTCAGGAAAACCTAAAATAGTCAAATTGTTAAAAGGTAAAATACCAAGAGAGTAATTCTTCTCTAGAGATAGGAGAAACAGGGAAAATGCCAGGAACAACGGCTATGCTATAAAAAAGATGAGATGAATTCAATAATGAAGCGATCTTTTGGGTAGTAAGTTTGATTTACTTTCCCCAAGATTTAATTAACGTGGTACGTTGTTTTTGGAGTGGACATATCTTTGGACAGCTTCACTTCCGAAAGTCACCGCGTACTTAGATCGTTTTCCAGGAAACAGCATATACATTGCCTTCTGGATATCTTCATGGGTGAGGGTGCAGCGATTTCTGAAACACATCAGATTGTAGGCTTGCGTAGAAATGCGTTCAAAAATGTTGTTGATCATGGTGTTCATGATGTCCACGGTGTGAGATGATATAGTCTTCTGGGGATCCACTTCTTTTAGGACCCTGCGGATGTAGAGTGAATAATTTCGGCTAAAGTCGGTGCAGGACTGTGATCTCTTTCTGGAGCTTGGTTTTTGATGTCTTCTGGAGCACTTATTCTTTTTGGTGTTGGACTTGGCCATTGTAGATGTTGTTCTCCTTAACAGTTACGAGTGGAGAGGAGAAGGGTCTGTGAGCTGGGGGAGCTCTCATATTTATGCTGGAGTGTCACAATCAGACTTCTGGAGCTTCTCTCTGATTGGGGGTTACTGGTCCTATGTCACAATCACCTAGCAATGGCACTGATTTGTTGTTAATGGAAAAATCTTGTTCCTGGCCCACCTAAAGCTTTCCCAAGGAAATGTGTGTTGCAGAAGAATTGAGATTGACTTCAGGGTAGAAAAAAGTACTCATGTTTCCTATTTTATTTCTTAGCAATTTGCAAGCATAATATATACAATATTTTCAGAATTGAAAAAACCTCATCAAACTGGGAGACTGGTGGTAAGAAAATAAAGGAAAAAGTGCCATCTGCCTGAGGGAATCTCTATTTATAAAAGTATTCATAAATTCATTTTATAAGCAAATGAAATATTAAATAAAGCCTATAATAAAATAAATATGTATAGCTAAACTGCTTTTTAAAATTGTGACTGTTACTTTAAAAATGAATTCTAAATTTTTCCTGGACTCCAACTCTTTAGGAACAACTGTATACAACTGCAGAATGCAACAAAAACTCTCCTATTTTATTATTTAAATTATGATAGAGTGTGGACTGTGTTTACTAATTTTTTAATAATGATATTAATATCATTAAAAACTCACACATTTTCTTACATGTTCTGGTTTTTACTTGACACTCTAGGTCTTCCGTCATGATTACCTAAAAGTGTGTGCACAGTCATTCTTGCTCACGTGTCATGTTGAGATATTCATGCTTGGAAAAAAAACCCCTCTGCCTTCTTAATCAAACTTATCCCTGAATAAGATAAAAAAGAAATAATAAAAGCAACTATAAAAATTAACAACTCATGAGCATTTCAATAATTCACATTGCCACAACTATTAATGCTACCAGAAAAGGTCCCTCACTAAAAGTAGCTGCACAGATAAGGTAATGGGAAATGTCTCAAATCCTGTGTGTAGTTGCTCTGCTTTGTCTTACCCTGCAGAGGGTAAATGTGATATAAGGTGGTAAGAATAGAGTTGTTATATGGAAAACTTTGAACGAGCCCTAATTTCCAAAGGCAGTGGGTATCAATTGTGAATGGCCGCACTTACTGCTAGTAACACATCCCAGACTGTGCGCCCTCACCCTGAGGTGAAGGCTACTGCTTCCACCTGTGCTTTGAAGTAATGGATCTTCGGTTAGCTCTCGCTAGTTTAGCTTTCAGATTTCTCTAGATATAATCACTTGGTATAATAATAGCATAGCTTTATTTGCTATCATTTAGAAGAGGCTATCAGATGGAGAATGTTCATTCCCTACTCCATGTTGAAGAACTTTTACTAAGGGCTAGATTCTTGGGTCTTTCCCCCTCACTCCCTGTGGGAACAGTCCTCCCTGGGACAGGCAAGGTGGGGAGACGACAGGAATGCCTTTCTCAGCCCCTGTGGACTCTCATTGAGATCTGACTGTGGGCAGCTCTGCTTCTGGGGCTGGATCACTTTTGCTAGCTGATGGGAAGTGAGTAGGTCTTTCTGCTTAATACAGAGTTGCTGCATTAGGCAGCCTGTTGTTGCTCCGTACATAAGGGCCATTCTCCAAACAGTGTGCAGTAATAAAGCAGACATTTTGATACCCACCTTTCTGGCCCCCATGACTCAGTCAGTTTTGTGTTAGGGAAGAAGGAAGGGTGAAATATTTTGCAGTAGTTTAAAAAAAATGCTTTAGAGCCAAAATGATGAGCTGTATGCTAAAATACTGATTAATCAGCAAGTTCAGAAAATGAAGAATACAGATTCTGTAAAATTTCTGGCTACTTTAGAGTTAACCTGAATTTCCTTTTAAAATTTAATAAGTTATTCTAAAATATGTATGAGTTCACCACTGATATGCTGGGTTTTCTTTTCCTTCTCCCTTTCTCCTCCTCCAGACAGTCTGGGACAAACGGCAGACACCTCTAAGCATAGTGATCTTTAGGACACGCCTGTTAGATTAGCGGCCTGAGTATGCAGCAAATCTAATTATTTTGCATCTCTCCTATCCTGAGAATAGACTCTGTGAAGCCCCTATCCTCTCTTGCCTTTTCCTCTGCCCTCACCCTCAAGGTCATAGCCTTAGAATTAAGTCTGGTGTCCTTTAGCAGGAGACACAGAGAGTGAAAGGAGTGAGGGTGAGTGGACCATAAGTCCAGGTCCTCCAAGCTGTTCAAGTGTAGCTGGAGTCCAAAGTTAAAAACCATGCATTATTCAGGCTTTTGTGCTGTGCTTGATCACACTATGTCTGTTTGGGGCATGGGTTCTACATCTTTCATAACTGAGTATGCACAGTACTAGGGTTACAACTGCCTATTCTTTCCTTTATGATTGATGGTCTTGTTATGACTCAAGGTCATCATCAAATGTCTCAGTGATTATTCTACAACAATTGTAGCAGAGGTGACATTAACTCAAAGCTGAAAACATGTACCCACAGATGTGTGTGTACTCTGGGAACATTTTCACAGCCATTGTATTAGTTTCCTATTGCTGCTGTAAGAAATCACCACAAATTTAGTAGTTTAAAACAACACAAATTTATTATCTTACAATTCTGGTGTTCTTCTAAGTCTGAATGGGTCTCACTGGGTTAAATCCAAGGTGTTAGCAGAGCTCTGTTCCTTCTGGAGGCTCTGGGGGAGAATCTTGCCTTTTCCAGCTTCTAGGGACTGCCTGTATTCCTTGGTTTTTCCTCCATCTCCAGTGATGGGTGGTCAAGTCTTTCTCATGCTGTATCACTCTGATGCCAAGTCTCGGGCCTGCCTCTCTCACTTCTAAGGACCCCTGTGATTACATTGAGTCCATCTGGACAATCCAGGATCACCTCCACATCTCAAGATTCTTAATCACAACTGCAAATTCCATTTTGCAAGGTAAGGTAACATATTCACAGGTATGGGGGTTTCGGATATGAACACTTTGGGGCATTACTCTGCTCACCACAGCCACTGTGAACAGAATGAGGTTGTCGGGGAAGATCTGGGTCACCAATGGAGTAGAAGTTGAAGGTGAATAATGCTATCCTTAGTAGACGACCAGAAGTATATTTTAAAAATACTTTCTATATAGGGGCTAACTTTCTTATGATTTGCTTACTTTTTTTTTTTTGTAAACATGGAGAGTTGTCTTAGATTTTTATGGAGGAAGTGAGGTTTTAGTTGAATCTTGATGGACATAGAAGTTATTTAGGCAGATAAGGGTGGTGCTGGGGGTAGAGGAGAGGTGGGTATGTCAATAAAGGGCTTCCATTTTTGCATAAGAATGGAAGATCTTGGTCTGGAAGAGCTTGAGCTTAACTGCCTTTTCTTGTCTGGTAGTTTTCATGTGTGGGAGACTGGGGTCTCTAGAAAGAGACAAAGGAAGAGTGTTTGCCAGGGGAGAATCCAGGTTTCAGTTAAGGCGGTGGTTCTCAAACTTGGACCCACAATGAAGTCACCTAAGGAGATTAGAATAAACAAACAAGCCAACCACGCAAAGGCTAATTGACTAATTGAATCAGGTTCTACAGGGGTGAGGCTAGGGCTTTACTTTTTCTTTTAAGTTCTTTTAATTGTGCAGCCAGTGTTGAGAGTCACTGGTTGAGCTTAGGGAGAGCAAAATCTTTGAAGGTATTGGGGGGCTTTTTGTAAACTCCGTGTGGAGAAAACACGCACACTGGAATGGGAGTTGTAAGGGAAAGAGTTAAAAGAGAGGGGAGAAGTAAGAAGAGTTAGACAAGGAGAAGGGCAGCATAATAAGAGGTGAGCAGATGAGAAGATGGATGATGGGAAAAGTGGCTGCTGAGGGTGACCATGTCCTCTGGTCATGGGACTTCAGGTACAGATACATAAAGAGATGCAGACTTTGATGTAAAGATACATCTTTTATGTACAGATACAAAAAGAGATGCAGACTTTGTTTCTGTGCATTTAAAAGGTGAAAGATTCATATGATCTGAAGAGAAACCAGAGTATGTTTCTGTGCATTTAAATTGTGACTAAATTTGCCAGAAAGTTCTTTCAGTGCTTAGCAAAGAGCAGAGCTGGGAGAACTGAGAAGGGGCAGTGAAGGAGGGTGGAGCCACGCTGAGATCCCTTTACTGTGGAGTCTTACTTGTCTTATAATATTTCCACATTTGTGGGGGAGTAAAACAAACAGACAAACAAGCAAACAATTTCCTGGTTAGTTGACAATTCTATGGCCTAAGTCATTTCTTTTTGATATTATTCTACTTCCTTTTGCTGGTTCCTGAGGCTGAGAGTCCTAACCTCACCAGTGCAGGGGCCTCTCCCTCCCATAGCCTAGTCTCCTGTGTCTTGCGTTGGTTAATCTGAAAACTGGGCCATTGTCATCAGAGACCGAAGAAAGTAATTAGATTAGCTTTGTGCAGAGTAAGAACATAATAAAGGATTAGCCTTGAAAGAAAGTAGAAGGTTGTCAATTCCTGATGAAGTTTCTGATGAGTCTGATGCTCTTCAGCAGAAAAGAGAAAATGTATTGGGACAAGAAAGAGAAGAAAATTGTTAATTTTGTTTTGAGTTCTGGTTGACATATTATAGTAAAGCATTAATGAACAGAAAAGTGTTTTATAATAGATTATTATTATAAAATGGATTTTCCTCTAATGACAGTAAGAGTGCTCTTACTAAGCACATAGAATAGAAGTTGCCCAAGGTCACCTGGTTGGGAAGCTGTGGAGCCAGGAGATAAATGGAGGCCTGCTGGACATTCAAGCTCAAGCTCTTAACCACTAGGCACACTGCCTCTCATTAGTTGTCCAAGAAGAGAGGATGCTCCAAGCAGGAGGACAGGAATGAGTAACAAGCACAGAGGCATGAAATCAGAAGCTATATTCTAGAAGGAGCAAATACCATTTTGCTAGGGTAGAGGGCTTATGTCTGAGAGACAGAAAAGTATAGTGGGTTTAGTTTATAAAATGCTGTAGCAATTTTCAACCAATGTGCTGTAAGAATTTTTGAAACCTGTAATACCTGACTATTTAGTCAGAGGCACTGACCTCTTTTCCCTTAGACTGTCAAATGGAAAACAATGACAACAGCCAACACAATAATAGCCATCAATGTGAAGGAATCAAAATTATACCTATTTTTTGTCCGATCGGCAAAAAATATAATATTTTTTTGGTGTGCTGCAGATTTTAGTAATTAGTTTATGTGTGCCATAAGATGAAAAAGGTTGAAAATTTCTGGTCTAAGGTGTTACAATTATTCTGTAAGTATTTGAGAGTCACCGAGAATTTGAAATATGTAACTGAATGGCTCAAAGGGATGCTTCGAGAAAACTAACTTGGTGCCAGGTACCAAATTTGGAGGGAGTAGAAGAAACAAGATCAGAGAAGGTAGCAATGTCACTCATTTCTCAGTGGCCCAATATTGCAACAATAGAGGTCTGAACTGGGGGGTGGTGGGAAAAGGAAGAAGAAATCATCTTTGAAAAAAATGGGTACTGTTTGGTGATCAATTTACTACTCATGCCGAAGGAGAAGGAAGGCTCTACTATAATGCTACCTTCAAGGAGCACTGAGCGTGTGTCTAGGCACTGTTCCAAGTACTGCCAAGGCATTAACTTGGTTAGTTCTCATAGAAACCCTTGGATACAGGCACTACCATTATCAGCATCTTCTTTGCATAAGTGAGAGCAGTTACATAACTTGCCTCAGATCACATGGCTGATTGGTTAGCAGAGCTGGGACTCAAACCCAATCATCTGGCTGTAGGCTCCATGCCCCTTACTCTCAGACATCCTGCTTCTCTCGTGATCCCTTACGTGCATGGCTCTCTCCATGCTGCCTGCATGTGTCCGACTACTGCATCTCGTTTCATCTTCACAAGTGTTCAAGGAAGTAGGTAGGACCAGTAGTACTTCCTGCCTCACAGCTATACATTTGGCCGCTGCCAATAAATAGGTGGAAGAAACAAGATTTGAAACCAGATCTTCTCACTCTATTTCCAGGGCTCTGGCCGAAGCCTGATGGCTTAGATCATCAAGGAAAAAAATAAAAAAGGAAAATTTATTAACCAAAATAGTTGGAGCAATGGAGAAGATGTGATTTGAGAATTTAGGGTGAAAAATCTGATTTTACGCACCCCTAGGAAGTTGCTTTTCTCACCTTATATTCAGTAGAATCCCTAAGGCTGAGGTATATATAAAGGAGGAATCATTTCTTTCCGCAATAAGGGAGAAAATTTTGACAGCCATTATATAGCTTTATATTCTAGACAGATCAGTGAAGGAAAAAAAATTACACCTCTACCTAAAGGGAAAGGATGATCGAACCTAAACAGAGGAAAAGGGACTTAAGGAAGGGAGCCTATACTTAGAGAATCCACATCTTTTTCAAACCACATCTTTTCTTCAATTGTTCTGTGACATCATTTTAAGCTGTTCTACATGTAAAGAAGCCAGAAAAACAAATATCTTAAACATCAGAAAACTAGAGGCTGATAAGCATAATCTGAAAATTATGTTCATTGCAAAACAGCTAAACTAGGAACCAGGAGCTTCCAAGTATCTTTCAGTACATAAAATTGTTCCCATTCTAAGTGATATAATAAACTCTCACCTTGGTTATGCTCAAAGAAGAAAATAACCCAGTGTTTTTAAATTGAATAATATCCAAATACTTAATCCAATGTCTCTTCAGGGTCCAATAAAGGAATACAAATCTTTCAGCAGCTTGGTGACGGAAGACGCCAAGGCCAGTTTCCAGCGCTCTTGTTGCTGAGTTTTATTCTAGGACCAGCCTCTGATACAGTAGAGTCTCTCTCCGATCTTTTGAAGGCTAGCATGTGTCACTACAGATCTCTTAGAGGAACGATGGAATTAGTGAGGCTCGCTTGCTCTGCAATGTGCTGGAAGCTGCCATCTGAGGATGTGACCTCTCCATTCTATTGTGTCCTGAAATCATAATACATGATTAACATCTGCAGAGTGCTTCTTACTTTCAAAAGCATTGAGTTTATGAATTCAAAGAGTAATACCTTACCCTGTAGTAGGCTTGGTCAGTTTCCCTGATGAGGTCCCATTTCCTCTCACTCATGTAAGAGTGGGTGGTTTTCCCACAGCGGGGATTTAGAGAATATGGGTCTGCCTAGGATCCAGAGATTATTGTTACCAAGTATCTCTGGCCAATGGAGCACCTTAGCATGCTTGCTGTTCCCCAGCTGTACAGATGAGGGAAGTTGTGATAGAATCGAGAGCTCTGAAGTAACACCGTTGTTCTCTGAATGGTGCTTCCAACAGAACTGGGTCAGGAAATTTCTTGCCTTAGTGGCATTTTTTTTAATTTTTAAATTTTTTTTTTGTTATTCAATTACAGTTGTGTGCCTTTTCTCCCCATCCCTCCACCCCACCCCAGCCTTAGTGGCATTTTATCTTCACTGTTGAGAATCTAATTACTCTGAGGAAAGAAGTTTTAAAGCCGGGCAGCCCACCTACTTTACAAATTAAATTGAACTCAGAGAAATTATGCTCCTTGCTTCAAAGGTGAATAGTCAGTAAGTAGTATGGCAAAATGGACTCTAGAACTAGGTTTCTTTCCACTGATTCTGCTGCTAGAATCAAGCATGTTCCCATCCCTGTGACCTTAGTGGACTTGGTAGTGTTTGTTGGGGAGTCTCATTCTGGAGTTCTGCAGGTCCTTGATCCTTGTAAGAATCTGGGATGTGCACCGCAGCATAGGCTGTCTCACAGAAGATGCTTAATTCTCTTTTCTGTCTCACATTTTTTCCCAATGACCATGAATTTAAGAATACAATGCGAAGAGACTTGGACACTGGGAGATCCTAAGAGCCAGTGTGGGCTGTGCAATATAACACACGTTTCCAGGTGCTGGTGGGGGCTCGATTCAAGAGAAATGTGATTATTCTTCCCCACCTTTTCTAACCAAATGCTTCGTATTATGGACTACTCGAACCCGAGAACTGTAACCGTAAAAAAGCAGCATTTAAAAGCTGCCCACAGTACAAGTAAAAGAATATTTTTCAGGAACTTGGGATTAGGGAAATGCTTAAAATCAAGGTAGAAAAACACTAATCATAAAGGAAAAGTTTGCTCTTTTGCCTATATTAGACTTAAGGCAACTATGTGATAAAAGTCACCATAAACAAAATTAAATGATGAGCCACAGACTGGGAGGAGCTATTTTTAAAGTATGTACTCAATCTAGAATAAGTATTTGGAATATATAAAAAACTCCTGTAAATTAACTTTTTAAATGACAGCCTGCTGGGGAAATGGGCAAAGTATGTGATTAGGTAATTCACAGAAGCAGCAGCTCCCAAAAGGTACAAAATATATAAAATAAAGATGCTCAACAACAGTCAGGGAAATGTAAATGAAGCCACAGAAATTATTTCACATTCATCAGATTCAGAAAATTAATTACCATGATAACACTAAATGTTGGAAAACACATAAGGAAATAGTTATTATTACTAATCATTTTTAATATTGCTGGTGGGAGTATAAATTGTTAAGATCACCTTGGACGGCAACTTAGGCAATACGCCGTATGTTTGAAGGTGTGTGTTTCCTACAATACAGCGTCTACACTGTGTGCCTACGCTGGAGAAACCCGTGCGTGTTTCTGTGAGGAGACAAGTGCATGGTGGTCCAGTGGGGCCGCGTCTGTCCAGAAAAAAGTGGGAGTGATCTCTCCCTTCGTAGGGGAGTGGCTGAGTAAACCATGGATTTTTTAAAAATTTGTCATGTGTATTCTATTTATTTTTATTTTTGAATTATTACTATTGTTGTCTTATATGGTGGAAAAATCAGAAGCAATTATGACAAATGAACTGGGATCTAAGTACAATAAAGCTTAACTATTGTTGAGAAAAAAGTTGCAAAATGGTATGTATGGTATGATATTTATGCAAAAACTGAGGCATAAAGTGATAGCCTGTATTGTTCATAGACTTAGACATTTGTAACACAAATGTGAAAAAACCCATGGAAATGACTCCAACTACCTAGTAGTAGTTCCTCTGGGGAAGGAGGGAGGAAGAAAGGGGCAGGGCTGGATTGGAGTGGGGCACCTATAATGTTTTATTTAGTTATTTTTAAAAGAGAAATCTGAATCAAATATGGCAAAATGTAATGAGTCTGTTATCCATTATTTTTCTATTTAGAATATTTAATAATTTAAAAACATATCTGTTGTAAAAAACAAACATGAACAGTGTTGTCCATTATGTAGTAATAGGTTGTACTTACAAAAAAGGGACTCCAGGCTTCGCCAGGGGATTAAAGACTGCAGTAATACCTCCGGGCCACAGCGGGTGCCACACAGACAGGACAAGTATTCACTAACCGAAACTGGGAAGAGGTTCCTTCTGGAGCTTGAACCATAGGGGGTTTTAGGCTGATGGAAATATCCAGCAGTAAATTCTGAAAGATCACGTACGTGGTCAGTGTTTCCAAGCTATGCTTGATGATAAGATTTATCTGGGAAACTTGTGAAAAGTTCTTGTGAGAAACGTAACCCTGGGTAGAATTTCCTACCTAATATTGGGCAGCACATTCATACATATTTTTATTTTTAAAATTATGTGTTTAATTGAAGGTACATTTGAGAAAATTATGACCATCACAGAAAGCCATATTTTCTTAGATGTTATTACTTAACTGTAAGCAAAAAAACCCAGGAGTAATTCATTTAAACACAATGTAAAGACAAACATTAAGTAGTGAATATATACAAAGTAATATAAGGATATGAAAAAAAATCGTGAAGATAATATGTGAACCACTGGTGTTTGGGAAACAGGAGTCCCTGCCTGGCTGAGGTCTGGAGCTCAGACCAGAGGTGAGTGCCGGTCTGTGTCAGTTTTTGTTGGATCAGCACTTACGCACCTGCTAGGACCCTAGGAGTTGGCTTGTGACTTTAGTTACTCCAGACTGGATTGTTCGTGAACGGAATAAAGTTGAACCTGAGTCAGACAGCCAGGACCCTGATGTCAGTTCTCCCCCTTATGTACTGGCAGTCATTCGTACGCAGGCAGAATTAGTGGGCTCTCTGCCTGTGGCCTTTTTTACGTGTGAAGTTCAAGGGCTCTTATCAACCAAGTTTCTGTGGAAATAATTTATTGTTCTTTGATGTTGCTAGGGTTCCTATGACCCTTATTTATTTTACTGAAGTGCTTATTTTTTTTCTACTTCTAAAACTTGGAAGCTGTTCAGGGACTATTTATCTAGTACTATCTGTGTGCCAGTCACAGGGCTGACCAGGGGTACAGAGAGAAATGACAGGCTCTTGCCCTTCATGATCTATGGAAAATATTATTAAGGAGAACTCAAGATGCTGGTCAGGAAGATAGACTAGATTTAAGAGGCCGAGTCAGGACAGGCAAACTCAGAAAATAACAAAGACCTCTAAGGAATCTCCATATATTATATAATAATAAAGGAATTTGATTGGGGAAAACTTAACACAGAATCATTGTTGCACATATATCCTTGAAAGCTCAGGTATCCAGGTTTGCCCTTAAGCCACTAGTAAATGACAGTGACCACCCTTATATTTCTTAATATCTTCAGAGATGGGGTTTCCACATTTTTCTCACAATACTTACACCCAGGGTATTTTCTAATGTCTGCCCCAAACCCCTCCTATTGAAAGTGAAGCCCATCCTGTCTTGGAGAACAGCTGTCTGCTGTTACTTTCAGTATCGTGAATGATTGGAAAGGACTTCTGAGTCTGTACGCCCATCCCCAAATCTACATTCCATTCCAAAATCCGCTATTCTAAGAACCTCCGGTCATGAATTCTATCATCCTGTTTTTCCCTTCTAGTATTTTTTTTTACCGCCCCACCCCTTAATAGCTACATACCACCTTCTTCTAACTGTATACACATCACTGTTTTCTTCTAACTGTATATGCATAAGTTTCTTTCAGTTTATTGCCCTCTCTCATATTTCAAATTTCCAAGATCTTGTGTGCTTTACTTCTTCAAATTGTCCTTCTTCTACAAATTCTAAATTTTAATTTTATTTAAAGTCCAAGTATTTTTACCTTTTAGTTGGATTTAATTTCCTTCTCAGGAGATCAGTATTGTCCCTTTTGCACATATGCACCTAGGCAAGGTCAGGGAGCCCACTGGTCTAAACTAGGCGTTGCTGGGCCCTGAGGGCTGGAGTCACAGCATCCAGTGTGTGAGAATCCCGGGGAGAAAATGGTCCCTCTACTGCTTTGAGTGTTTTTCTGGGTTGTAATTTCCAGGACTCTGATCTTTAGGGGTGCATTTATGCTGTTGCTAGCAGGGAAGGAGCAGATGGAAAATAAATATGCTCAAGGGCTCAGAGGCTATTACTGATGCTGGAGGCAGGTAGTCAGGCAACAGGAAATAAATACAGCAAAACAGTAGGAAAAAGATATTTATCATTGGTCCCTTGAGCAATATGAATCAGGGGCCAGGGGGAGATTGTCCCAGGTTTTTGAACGGGGCACCCTTAACAGGTGGCTTGCAGAATGTTCTAGCTATAGAGCAATTGACTCTGAACAGCTGCATCTTACAAACCTGAAAATGAGTTTTCTCAGTCCCCAGAGCCGCATGAAACAGAGCTGGCGAGAGAGACAACAGCTGGACGTCACTGAAGTTTGAATACCTCTTTACAAAGTGCATTCTATGCCCACTCTTGAAAGGGAACGTTGTTAACAACCCCATGACAGGCCAAGGGCAGATATCACCAATACTCTGGGGCATAGATAAAGAAACTGAGGTTCAAGGAGCTTAAATTGCCCAAAGCCATGTACATACTTAGTTTTAATGTTATCCCATACTTCCCAGGGCAAAAGAACTTGAGGGTACAATTGGATCCCCCAAATCTAAGCATTATTAATTTAATCTTTACTTACTAACTTTTGAGAATTTCAATGGTAAATTCAATAATAATAATTGTAGTAGTAGTAATTATAAAAATAAGCTACCATTGTTTGAGCACTGACCACATGCTATTTAAACCCCACAGCAATTCTAACCCCTAACAGTGAAAACATCCCTATTTAACTGGTGAAAAAAATGAGGTCCAGAGAGGTTTAGTAATTTGCTCAAGATAATACAGCTAGTTAAGTAGCTGATGTAATATGATAACCAAAGTATATGTAATTCCAAAATTACATATTTCCACCAGGAAAAATTCAGGGACTAATTTAAGGAGTCCCCACAGATGTGCCTTTGTGTGCAATAAGCACAGCCCTACTGACTATGCTAGCATTGCCCCCTCTCCAAGGTAGGGCCCCATCGGGCTGCTCTGACTCTTGTCCTTAGCTGGTATGGGTCTCTGTCCATGGTGACTCCAGCTGCTTCCTCCCTGTCCCCATTTCTTGTCCTTATTACAGTGTATTCGGGCAGTCACTCAGGGAAGAGGGGCCCAGTGTGGACTGTTCCCCAAGCAGCATGGCCTGGTGCTCCAGTTTCTTACAGAGATTTCAGCAATAAAGCTCTTTATCTGTCTTCTAAAGGACTTGGGCATGAACCCAGAGAGGCAGAGCCACAGGGCTCTGATAAGCACGCCATTTGCTCTGCTCAAAATTGCTCTCTTTTGAATTAGTGTTTCAGGATTCTTAGTATATAAACCCAGCAGTGGAATTGCTGGGTCAAAAGGCAGTTCCATTTTTAGTTTTTTGAGGAAATTCCATACTGTTTTCCACAGTGGCTGCACCAGTCTGCATTCCCATCAACAGTACACTAGGGTTCCCTTTTCTTCACAACCTCACCAACACTTGTTTGTTGATTTGTTTATGATGGCCACTCCAACTGGTGTGAAGTGGTATCTTATTGTGGTTTTAATTTGCATCTCTCTGATGGCCAGGGATGTTGAGCACCCTTTCATATGTCTCTGAGCCCTCTGTATGTCCTCCTTGGAGAAGTGTCTGTTCAGGTCCTTTGCCCATTTTTTACTTGGATTTGTTTGTCTTCCTGGTGTGGAGTTGTGTGAGTTCTTTGTATATTTTGGAGATCAAACCCTTGTCCAAGATATTATTCGCAAATACATTTTCCCATACAGTTGGTTCCCTTTTCATTTTGCTGATGTTTTCTTTAGCCATGCAGAAGCTTTTGGTCTGATGAAATCCCATGTGTTTATTCTTTCCTTTATGTCCCTTGCCATATCAGTGAAAATATTGCTGTGTATATTACAGAACACACCCACAAATGGGGTGGTGGTGAATGATATACTGCTACTGAATGGATCCCACCCTTGTGCTTCGGGGGTCCCCCTCCCCATACTAGGTTCACCTTGCCCACCACCAGGGAAAGACATCTCTCAACGCCAGAGGTTGGTGAAAAGGAAAGGGATTATTTATTTACAGAGTTATAAAACCTAAGAGTAATAACTTAATGTCTTCAATGAGATCCCAAAGTCCTTTAGAATACCCACAAACACACAGTCCTTCCTTCCCCCTCCCCCCCGCCTAGTCTGGGGTACCATACCTCAGAAAAAGAAATAGAAGTCTGTGGTTCTTCTCTGCCCAAGCTGTGTGGTCCCAAAAAGACGCCGCATGGCTGCTGTGCCTGGGTTTAAATCCCAGCGCCAATCTTCCTCTGCTGCACCATTTTTGACTCCTCCCACACCTGGCCACAGCTGCCAACATTCCTGTATTTTTCCACCTCTACTGGGCTGCTATAGGAAGTCCGGGCAGGTGTGGCCCTGTGGTGTGAAGCCATTCATCTCCAAGCTCCTCTCAATGGCCCTGCTCCATGCGTCCCATCCCCTAGCTCAGACTTGTGGGGGTGAGGACATCCTATATATATATATTTTTTTTCTAGTATTTCCTGGACACCAAGTTCTGGACCCCATTACAAATCCCTATTTGGGCCCTCCGCCGGCTGCACCCTGTTACATGTGGAATATCTGAAATTTTCCTGCCTATGTTCTCCTCTAAGACTTTCATGGTATCACAACTTATATTTAAGTCTTTTATCCATCTTGAGTTTATTTCTGTGTGTGGTATAAGTTGGTGGTCAAGTTTCATTTTTTTGCATGTAGCTGTCCAGATCTCCCAACACCATTTGTCAAAGAGGCTATTTTTACTCCATTTTATGCTCCTGCCCCCTTTGTCAAATATTAATTGACCATAGAGACATGGGTATATTTTTGGGCTCTCTATTCTGTTCCATTGATCTATGTGTCTGTTCTTATGCCAGTACCAGACTGTTTTGATTACAGTGGCCTTGTAATATAGTTTGATATCAGGTATTGTGATCCTTCCTACTTTGTTCTTCTTTCTCAAAACTCCTGAGGCTCTTCAGGGTCATTTATGGTTCCATATAAATTTTTGAAATGTTTGTTCTACATCTGTTAAATATATTATTAGTATTTTAATAAGGATTGCATTGAATCTATAAATTGCTTAGGATAGTATGGACATTTTGATGATGTTAATTCTTCCAATCCATGAATACAGTATATGCGCCCCAATGTTCATAGCAGTGCAATTTACAATAGCCAAGTGCTGGAAACAGTGTAAGTGCCCATCAGTAAATGAGTGGATCAAAAGGGTACATTTATAGAATGGAATACTAAGCAGAAAGAAAGAAGGAACTCCTACCCTTCCCAAGAACATGGATGGAACTGGAGAGCATTATGCTATGTAAAATAAGCCAGGTGGTAAAAGACAAATACCATATGATTTTACCTATAAGTGGAGCCTAATCAACAAACAAGCGAGCAAAGTATAACCAGAGACATGGAAATAAAGAACAAACTGAGAGTAACCAGAGGGGAGAGAAGAGGGGTTAATGAGGCAAAGAAGGGGAAGGGTTGTCAAGAAACATGTATAAAGGCCCCGTGGACCAACTGTACTTGAACAACAATAAAAAAAGAGTACAAAAATTGCTCTTGTCTTTGAACAGCTTACTTCTCATTTTATACAAATCATGTTGTCCTTCAAATATCCCATCCTTTACTCTTTTGCCTTTCATTCAAATAAGGGTCCAGTTGGCCAGTCACACATGGCCAAGTGGGTCAGACCTTTTAGAATCAATATATTGTTTAGACCTTTAAGCTTGAAGCTCCATTACCCTCATTATTATGACCACTGCTTGTTATTTATGTATAGAATCCACTCTCTTTAAATTGTGTTCATGATTTTTTTAGGCAACTCATCTTTGCATTCACACATGTAACAAAATATTTGATATGTAGTTTATTATATGAATAAATGAATGAATAATTGTTGGTAAACAAAACTAAGTGGTTTCTAGTTGTTGCTGGTTTACAATTAGATTCCTACTAAAATCCTTAAATAAGCCCACCTCATTTGTTCCTGAGGGTAGCTGTACTTGTTTCCTTTCCAGAACATTATTCTTTAGAGTTTTGTATGGCTTCTTTCCTCACTTCATTCAAATCCAAAGTAACCTCCTCAGAGAGGGCTTTCTACAAAACTCTATCTAAAATATCACCCCCTGAAGGTCTCTAATGCTTTAAACTGATTTAGTTTTCCACAATAAAACTATTTTTAAAAAGAATAAAATTCTTTTATTGTTTATTTATTTTAGACAGAGGAGAAGGAAATTAGAAAGAGAGGGAGAGAAACATCAATGTGTGATTGCCTCTCACCCACCCCCTACTGGGTACCTGACCTGGCCTGTGCAACCCAGGCATGTGCTCGGACTGGGAATCAAACCAGCGACCCTTTGGTTCATAGGCCACTGCCCAATCCACTGAGCCACACCAGTCAGGGCACAATAAAACTATTTTATATTGGTTTATTGTTTTACCCATTAAGTTCTATGAAGGTCAAGACCTTTGTTTTGTTCCCTGCTTTATCTCCATGGCCTTGAATAGTCACTGGTAGATAGAAGGAACTCAATAAATATTTGCTGAATGGATGAATTAAACTGAGGAAAGCTCCCCCAAAAGACTGTGTGTCCACACGAAGAGGATTTCTTAGTGTTTGTTAGGCGCTACTCTAGTAAAGACATCAAAGCTCCACAGTCTGGTAACATCTAAAATGTTGACTTCTGAAATCAGTTAATTGTTTATCAATCTCTTCTTGTTGCTCCTTGAAAATGTGCATTTCAATCTATAAAACTCTCAGTTCAGAGTCCATTATTTCTTGGTGTTCACAGCTGGATAGTTTTGTGATAAATGACAACTTATATTAAAACCCATTTTATCTGCCATCACTGAGGAAAAAGTAGACTTTCACATAATGTAAATTTATTTTTAAACATCCTTATACTAAAAAAAAAAACTATTTTGCTATTAATTACATGTTTAACAATATTGGGGACCTTTGGTTCTGGCCATGGTGGAATAATAATAATTAGATGTCTCTCTTGTCTGAAGTAAGTAAAAAGCAGGACAAAAAATGTGAAACAATGGTTCTCGAGATATTGGACATCAGGTAATGAAAAATGTGATTTCTGAGATGATAAACAAACAATATAAGTCCTGCAATTGCCCCAGCTTCCTGTCTTGAGACAGTTTCTAGCCTGCGGTGCAGGGAGAGGAACCCAGGGTGGAGAGCAACACTTTCCTCTAGTTTAGGAGTCTGAAGCTGGAAGTTCAGGTAGGCCACATAGTCAGGAGGTCACACAACAGAGTACCAGAAAAGAGAAAGGTGCACTCAGAGAGAATTCCAGAGGTCTGCAGAGAGTCCCCTTGAATATTCAGCTGAGTGTACTGCTCATGCAGATGGAAAAGCAAATGTGGTGAAGGCAAGAGCCACTCAAAACAATTAGAGGGATTAATCGCTCTGGCTCACACAGCACAGGAAATAGTGCCTGTTCCCATGAGCAGAAATGGAAAGTGTCATAATTCATGGGGCATCAGGTGAAGTATTAAGAAGTATTTTCTCTTAGTCACAAAAGAATATTAGTTTTACTTTAAATGCTGCTCTGGTGCTGCCTCACAAAGCCTAAAAGCAAGACTTTAAGTTTCCAAGTAACTTGATCACGTCCCAGAACAAAGTTCAACAACATGGTAAGTATCTGGTGTCTGGTGAAAAGTTACATGCAAAGAAACATAGAAATACAACCCATAATAAAGTTAAAAAATTAATCAATAGAAACTGATCAAAAATGACACAAATGTTAGATTTTGTAGACAAGGTTATTAAAACATGAGTAACTATATGCTGTATATTCAAGAAGCTAAAGGAAGGATTGAGCATGTTAAATAAAGGCATGAAAGATAGAGAAGACCCAAATTGAAATTCTAGGGATAAAAACAAGATGAAAAACATACGAGATTGTATTAAAGGCAGATTAGATATTACAGAAGAAAAGTTTAGTATTTGTGGGGGCAGGCGGAAGCATTCCAAAGGGGCCTGAGTATTCTTTCAGAGGTAATAAGTGTGTTCGTTGTTTTAATTATGGTGACGATTTCACAACTGTATACGTATATCAAAACTCCCAAAGTATGCACTTTAAATACGTGCATTTCATTGTATGTAAATTATACTTCAATAAAGTTGTTAAAAATATATAATAATTTTTTTCGTGAAATCTTTCAATAAAGAGTTTCTTTTATCTTGCACTTCTTAAAAGAGCTAAATGAACTCCATTAATACTTCTGACTCTCAGGTCATCATTGTGAATATGAATTATTATACATGCTCAAAAATGAACTCAGACAAACATAAGAAATTGAGACTATACCTGGGATTTGGTCTGTTCTTTAAGTTCGTCTGGCTCCTCTCTCTGCTGTCAGCTTTCATGACCTTTCATGGACAGTAGCATGCCCTGCTCTAATCTGAAACTTTCTTTGACATACCATTGGCCTCAAGCATGTTGCCAAACTCTTCTACAGGACAAAGCTCACAGGCCATCTCAGCAGATGGTCTCATTTTCCATTTCCCAGTAATAAGAGGCTCTCGCTCACTGTACTTTCTTGGGCTACACCCAGCCCTCTTTCTTTCTTCATTTTCAAGTTCAGTCTTAGTTGGTGGGGACATCTATTGCCTTTCAAAGGCTTGGCCAGTAACCGATCTCTGTTTAATAAATGAATGAATGAAAAATAATTCAATAATTCTATGATCTGAAATATATCTCTTTTGTCCCTCTGTTTCAGTTGCTGATCTTTCAATGTTGTTATTTTTTTCAAGAGTGATCCCACTATTGCCTGTGGTGATGGGGAAATTAAAGACCAGGGAACTAAGATGTTAGTCACATTACGCTGTAAGCATCTAAGTCACAGAGATGAAAGGAACAGCCCTGTGATTGCTGTGGAAAATGGCATGGACTTTGTTCTGTTGTCATCTCTATGCATGTGAAAATTGGAATAATTTTTGTTTGCCAAGCAGAGAGCTAGATGTTTTCAAATTACTGTGTCTCGTCTTTATCTTCCTAAAAGTTTTAAGTCATTCCTGGTGCCTCTTTTATCATTTATTTTGAATGCAGTAAGGCTTTCTCTTCAGGTCTGTTGACAGCTTCTCATTGAACTTTTCGGGGGAACAAGCATGTTAATGGCATATTTAATGTCGGTATGAGCCATTGCTTTGAGTTTGTGATATTTGCTGGAACAATGTGTCCTGAATAAAACATAAAAGCACACTAAAATGTAACCTCAGAAATTGAATATTTAAATAGTCATGGATGAGAGAACATAATCCAATTATTTTTTCCCCTGGAGTATACAGAATGTGGAAATTTAAATCTATTGGATCAGTACTTAATTTAAAGAAGTGTTTTGCTTCAGGAAAATTTCTTTTAAGAACAAATAGGGAGTATAGATAAAGACATTTGAAAAGTTTCTTGCTAAAAATAGCCATAAAAGGTATAACACTTATGATAGTAAAAGTCATTTATTGGCATTTTCATTGAAATGTGGGTCTGTAGAAAGGAATTGCTTTAATATAGATTAATTTAGTATTGCCGATGTTCTAATAAAAATGCACTGAAATAATAACCTCTCTAAGGTTGAGGGGTTATTTAATCTTCTCTTGCATTGTTGAAAATTACTTTTTTGTTATAGTATTCATTAATATAAGTTAATCTGTGTTCAGAAATCTTAATTTTGAGATAATAAAACAGACTAAGTTTCGCTTTTAGTTTTCAATCACAGTTCACAGTTGGTATTATTGTGTATTAGTTTCAGATGTACAACATAGTGGATAGATGATCATGTACTTTAGGGAGTGTTCCCCCCAATGTTTCAAGTACCCACCTGACCCCATACATCGTTATCACCATATTATTGACTATATTCTCTATGCTGTAAGTGACAACTCTGGGTTGGTTTTTTTTTCCACTGTGGTGTTGTGGCGTTCGCCCTAATTCTTTAATCCTCCTTGTGTTGATATCCTTTGCTATCCAGATTTGTAGTTCTCCTTGCCCTCATGGGTGGAGTATATTTTCTCTGCCCTGTGATATTGTGTTCAACTGACAGGAACAGAAGTGACAGGGCATCACTTCTGAGCCTAGGACTTATATAATTCTACTTCTTTTGTTCCTCTGCCACTGGCATGAAAAGAATATGCCTAGTCTAGTCTGCTGATAGAGGGAAGAAGATGAGGGGCAGATGGAGCAGAGCCACCCAAGCTGGGCCCAGCCTGTGTCAGCTGTTCCATGGTCAACTCACAGGTGTGCAAGTTAAACAAGGGCCTATTGTTACATGGACAGAAATTTTATGCTTATTTGTTATGCAGCATTATTGAAGCAACAGCTAACTGATACATCATCCACAGATGAAGAAAATTTCAGTGTAGGCACCAAAAATAGTCATTCACAGTGAGTTTTCTGAATATTTGTAGTCAAATGACACATACACGGTGTTTTGCTTGTGTGTTAAGATCCTAACCTAGAAACAAGCATGGCAACAATTCCATGAAAATAACAAAAATTAATGAAAACATGATAATATTAAATTAAATAAATAATATGGAAAACTTAAAAGTTGGGTTGTGAATATGCCTTACCTATTCATCTTTTATACAATACCTATTCCTTAGTAGGCATTTAACAGGTATCTGTTGAATGAATAACTGAGTGAGGGAATGGAGCTTTTTTTCCTTCCTGAATTTTCTTTATTTTCCCTTTTAACCATTTAGTCTAAACAGTTAAAATACAGTCTTCAAAAAACAAACAAATCAATCAGTAAGTCAACAAATCATTGCTTTAGGTCAATGGTTCTCACTTGGATGTGGTTTTGCTTCCTGGGGGACATTTGGCAATCTCTAGAGACATTTTTGGTTTTCCTAACTAGGGGTTCTGTGCTAATGACAGCTGGTAGGTAGAGGCCAAGGGCTCTGCCACACATTCTACAGTGCACAGAGTAGATCCTCACAAAAAGAATTATTTGGCCCCAAAATGTTTGTGCATCCTTTACTTTTTGGTTTCATTTTGTCTTGTAGGATTGCGAATCGTTCTCTCTCATGGCTCTTTTTGCCTTCTCTGTGTAGTTTCCAAAGACTGAGTCTACTTTTCTTTTTATCTGTTTCTTCCCCAGCCTTTCCAGAACTGCCTCCTTGAATTTCATGTCAGTTTTCACTTTCTTCCCTGTATTCAGTATTTTTATTGCCAGAAATTTTTCAATATTTTTACACTTAAGATGGATTTTCTCTTTCTGGGACCCATTTTAGCTCAATTTGTTCTTCTGTCTTCTATGCAGATTTTCTGGAAACCCTCCTTAGGTCTCTGCAAAGGCTTATGATGGGAAAGCTATAGATACAATACTGCTATGAACTGACATTTTTCTTAACTACAGATAATTAAAGTTTGTAGTGCTGTTGGTTTTCTAGTTATGATGAAGGAATGGGATTTTGGTATGTGTCACTTTTTGTGTTGTTGACGTGCATAGTTTGTTTTTTTCCTGAAGATATGTGGAGAGATAAGACTAAGGCAGCTACCATTATTTCAGCTACACAGAACTGATGTCATTTGTCTTTTAACTTTGCTTATAGTGTCCTTGTAGTACAGAAGTTTTACAATTTTATGCAGTGAAATCAGTCTTTGTTTCTTGCTTATCAACTTTTTCGTGCTTGAGAAGGGTTTTCTCTTTCCATGACTGTCAAACTGTAATCTCATATTGTTCCCAGCATGATTTTTAAAATAATACAATATTTAAAATATGAATGTATTTATATTGTGAGAAATAGGAATAAAACTTTAATTTTTCCTATAGTTATTAAAGTAAGTAGTTATATATTGTAAAGTGGCATATAATTTCAGGGTATTTGTGGATGCTTCCCCAATTCTTAGGCTGAAGAAATATTAAAGCCTGTATAAGGAATGTGTAAAGGATTTTGATGTGGAGATGCCTTGAATGCAGGAACCAAAGCATGGAATCCTTGACTGACTCAAGTTTATTAAACAGATTGCAATCAATATTAGTAAGAAATGTACCCCTTTTTACATAGGCATTGGAATTTATTTGCTACTTGTGCGATTTGCTAATAACTGTTTAAAATAAAAATATTTAAAGGCTAATAAATGCTTTTCTTCATGTACTCAATCAGAAATGGCAAATAAATTTTGATTCATCTGCCAGCTCCAGTTGGTTGATAATGACTGCCTGGAACACTGGGTTCAGAGGGATTCTGAGGCCAAAGCTGAGCTCAGCTGGAAAGACATAATGACTATTGGTGGTTAAAAGTAGCGTTGAGGGGTCCTGCGACCCTTTTGCCAGCCCCATAAGTGCCTTTTGTCATGATCGTCGTTACCTAGGATGGTGTTCAGCACATGACAGAGCTTGGACATAAAAGCTAGTCTGCCTGGGTTTTAATGCTGCCTCTGCCCCTGCGTTAGTCTATTTGGGCTGCCATAACAAAATTTCACAGTCTGGGTGGCTTGTAAAGAACAGATATGTACTTCTCATGGATCTGGAGGCTGAGAAATGCAAGATCAAGGCACCCACATGGTCATATTCTAGTGAGAGCCCTCCTCCTGTTTCATAGCTTGTGCCTGTTCTCTGTGCCCCTACATGATGGAAGGGGCTAGGAAGCTCTCTGGGGTCTCTTCTACATGGCGCCGATCTCATTTATGAGGCCTGCCCTCATAACCTAAGGACTTCCCCAAGGCCTCACCTCCTAGTTCCATCATCTTTGGCAGTTGGGATTTCAGCGTATGAAGTTGAGGGCATACAGACGTTCAGACCATAGTAGCCACTTACTAGCTTTGTAACCTTGGGTAAATTACTTAACCTCTCAGTGTTTCACTTTCTTTATCTGCGAAATGGGGGTAGTATTAGTATTACTGCGTAAAATTGTAGATAATAATGACTTTTATGTAAAGTGCTTATTCCTAGTTCATTACAAGCGTTAGTTATTATTAATATTAGTATAATTATTATGGACTTATTTATAATTATAAATAAACATTTGTGGGATGAGTATTTGGCTGTCTTATCATAACGTTCCTTTTGTGCGTAGGAAACTATGCTAGTGTCTGTGAATCTGTTAGCCATGCTTTTGGACGGCTGACTTTTATTCAGGAAGAGAATCACACCAACAGTATAATTGTGTTCCACTTAGTATTTACTTACTCAAATTACAGAAAAATTAAATAGTCTTTTGACATTAGCCTTGCAAATCCAGATCTATAAAAGAGACCATTTCCTAACCAAACTCAGAAAAGGTTAGTGGGAGGATGAACATGGGGTGTTATGAGCTTCTCAGAAGAAAGGGGTTATTAGGTACAGGACCCTGATGTCATCGGAGGGAAACAAGGGTACTCTGACCTTTGACATTTATCTCCACAGTTGAATCTGTATTAGGCTAATAAATGTCAAAGGGAATTAGTTTAAGTAATAACAAATCTTAAATATTTCATATTTAAATAAACTGTGCACAGCAGATGCTATAAGTGAGAAAATGAACTTTAATCCTATTCTTAGGAAGAGGTTTTTGAGAAAAGGAGAGGATATTTCGATTTATGTACATTTACTGCAAAGAAAGAGCCAAACATCAATAGTGCAGCTGGGGAAAAGTATTGGATTTAAGCTTCGTTTTAAATGACTCTGTTTGTGTTCTGTTTTGAACCACTTCCTGAAGTCAATATTCATTGACCTTAAAGGACCTCTTTGAGCTCCAAAAAATGTCTCTCCTTGGAGGTAATATTTAGGGAGATTATGATTGTGTTTCCAAATTCATGTCTAAAATCGACTTCTCTTTAAACATGATCACTCTTATCTTTCAGGAAACAAATCACATGACATCATGTAACTCTTTACATTTCTCGTTGGGAATTTAAAGGATAGTATTAAGGTGATTTATGCCCAGTCTGTGAATCTGAGACCAGCAACATCACCAAGACCTAGGAGCTTGTTAGAAATACAAACTCTCAGGTCCAGCCCAGACCTCCCGGGTCAGAATCTGCATTTTATCTGGATCCTCTGGTGAGTTGTAAATTCATTCAGGTTTGGGACGTGCCACTCTGTGTAGCCGGACAATTAAACAAGCTGAGACTTTTGCTAAGCATACTGTAGGTGGGTGGTTCACAACACAATTTAGACTGGTAGTCATTTAGGTACATACAAGTTGAATGAGGTGGAAATAAAATGTTGCTCAAATAGCATGTTGTTTTTTATGAAAAGAAGGTCACGGAGGGCACTAAAATGAAGAAAGGCAGGCTGATCAATGTGTATCATGGTTCTACCTGTCCCATCACTTACCTAATTAGAAATGTATGTGTTGCCTGCTTTTTATAGCCAGAAGCACATTAAATAGCCCATCACCTGTGTTTGGTGATTCAGAAGTTGGATTTTCATGGGAGAAAGTTATCTAATTATGGTGTCACTGAAGTCATGCTAATTTCACACTTATTTTTCCTCTATGGAGAGTGAGGTTAGGAAACATCCAGACAAGGCAAGTCACGTCTGCTGAACGAAGCCTGTAATCATTGGTTAATTTAAAACAAAACAGCCATACAGCCCAACCCGCATACAATTATTCTGTTGCCTTCTGCAGACTCTTTCCATTAGAACTGATATCCAAGGACATTTATCCTCTCCTTCCTGGGTGGAGAGCACCAGAGGCTTCAAAGCTCTCCTTTGTCACACAGTGACGGTAACTGATGGATAGTCTCCCTCCTCCGGGAGACCGAGCAAGCTAACGAGATTGGACAACTGCCTCCGGTTAAAGAAGCAGGACTGATGAATGCGCTAGTGACTCTGTTGACCCAAGTGAAAGGACGTTTATTGAAGCCTGTTGACATAACAAACTAAGAGTTTATGATTTAAGCTGTTTCTAAGCCCTTGTATACAGAAGGTCTTTCCTAATATGACTTATTTGTAATTTGTCTTGATTAAATACACCTATCGCCTTCCTAGAAGCTCTTTCTTTGTTTACAAAATCAGCCTTTGTCTAAAGATATATATGTGTATACCTTATATATTGTACATGTACATGTGTATGTGTATTTTTTACCATCCTTTTCCACCCCCAGCAAAACTGAGCAGCATGTAAAATGTGGGTGCTGTAATCGATTTTTCCATTTCAATGTTGTTGGGAGATGGAAGTAAAAGGGTTACATCAGAATCCATCTGGAAATGTTCTGCCCTAAATCAAACTGCACTGGTGAGTAACAGTTGTTGCCTTGGTGAGCTTTATTGCCATTTGCTGATGCAGCTTGCTCTAGCCAACCTACCACAAGGGATGTATAATGGGAGCCCCGTATTCAAGCCCCTCTTGGAAAAAATCCATAAAAGAGCAGAGATGTGAACCCAGCAATAAATTCTAGAGGCATTTGTGCTGGAGCCATGAAATGATACCAATAAGTCCTTAGTAACGCATTAAAGGAACAATAAAGGGACCTCACCAGGGTTTGGTAATTTTTTTAAAAAAATGTATTAGGGCTATTTTTAATTGAACTTTTCAAAGACACAACAGAGCAAGTGCCAGCAGCTGTTACCCACTGCTTCTCATTTAGTTCGGACTTTACCTTGAACTCTACTTTTATTGTCCCACTTACAGGTCCTTACTTAAAACACCTTTGAAGATCCGTCCCCTAAGTGGGTTCACCAGTCTATAGCAAGCTCCACATTGTCCTTACTCTACAGAGTTGCTTTCCTTGATCCCATCTCATCTTCCTCAGTAAGTCAGCTAAGTAATCAACTGGTTACTATAGGCTGAGTTGCTTACCTACCACGAGTCTAGTCCTCTGCTGTCTCAGGAAGAATGTGAGGAAGGAGAATCATGGCTTCTATTCTCAAGGAGCCCAGAGAACACTTAGAAATGCCCAGAATAAAACACAGGGCCAAGTAGAGAAAAATGCAAGGTAGAGTTAAATGCTAAATAGAGTAAGTGGGGGAGGACTCAGGGTGGTGGGAGCAAAAGGTTGCTTGGAAGAAGAGGACCTAAGCTGGGCTCTGAACGGAAGGCAGAGATAGGGCAGGAGGGAGGTGCTGTAGGTGCCAATGGTGTCTGGGCAGACAGGGCTGTCTGGACCAGACCCTTTGAGTTGGAGACTGGTGGGGAAACTGGGATGGGTTGGGAGCTGGGCACAGGGTGAGTAAGAGGCTATACGAGGCTTTTACTTGGCGAAGACCAAACTGGAGTCAGAGAGGCAAACTTTTGTGCAGCCCGCAATGTGTGAGAGGGTAAGGGTACAGGCAGCAGGGATGGGGGAAGGGAGAACCGAGGAGACGGTGTGAAGGATTTGAGACCACTTCTCCCAGTCCATCAACTCTCTAGTTAGCTCCCTTCCTACTCAGTGTTTTTCAGAATATGCTCTGACCTTGGACTTGTTAAAGAGATAAACTTCTAGGTTCTGCCCAGAATCACTAGAAATAATAGATTTGTAGTAAGTCTTACCAAATTTTACATATGATGAAACTGAGGCTCAGGAGGGCTAAATAAATAACTTGCCCAGTTATCACAAAATTCAGTAAGTGATGGAACTGGGGTTTGTACTCAGGCTCAGAAGTTCATTTCGCTCCCACCCTACCATGTGCCCATCCTTCTAGAGAAGCTAGGCTTACAAAGTTTGTGTTGTTGTGGCTTTGATGCTTTCAGTTTTTAAAAATCTTCTTTCTTTGTGTTTTACTTTGTGGGACAAGCATTCTAATAACAAACGCGATAAAAAAGAAAATCATCTGCAACATTTTGTCTCTTCACATCAACTATATTCATTTGTAACATTTCTAACTGGCTTGGGTACCTTCCTTTTATATTGTAAGAAATATTCCTTTGTATAACTTTCAGCATTTTCCTAATTATGTAAAGAGAGATAAAACAAACATGTTAAAATGTCCACAATTGAAAAATCTAGGTGAAAGTTTCTTGGTTCCATTAAAATTTTTTTAAATGTTTTTCTGTAGGTTTGAAGGGTTTCAAAATGAAAAGTGGCTGGGAGAGAGAAAGCTGCCTGTCTTCCTCTTCCTCTCTGCACCTTCCCACTGACTGGGAAGTGGCAATTAGCCAATGACAGCCTTGCATGTAGAGATAAAAGCCACTTGTTGAGGAAAGATTTCCCCCTGCAGACCTGGATTGTGTCCTCCCGTGCTGTAATGCACAACACAGAAAATAAACATCTACCTGATTTGAACAAAACACAACCCCCATTTGCCCGGTCCAAACATCACCAATTAGGCAAGTTATTTAAAGCTATGTACCAGTTGAAAATGGGCGTACTAACACCTTTTTTATAGGTTTGTTGAGAATATTGAATGATCACATGTGAAGTGTTTAAAATAGTGGCTGGCATATAGTAAATGCTCAATAAATATAATTACATGTATTTAAATTATGCATCCTTTGTATTTCAATATCATTATTAAATACCAAAAGAAGTTCAATATGATTAAACCTAGACCTGGCACTGGGAGACACTAGGCAAATTTGTGTGGTAGGGAGGTTAAAGGAAGAGAGTGAGTTTTACACTGGTTTGGGGTTTGAGATAGCTTTACAATAAAAGGAATGTTGGTGCCAAGCCAGGTTATGAATCTGTATTTTATGTAATAAACAGCCTGTACAAATGGCATTGGAAAAGAAAGTCTATTCATTTACTTTCAGACTTCTTGTCCTAGCAGAAGCCAAGAAGAGCTGCTGGGACTATTAGTCTGTGAGTGCCTGGGTTATATTGCTGTCACACTGGGGTCAGTGAGCGGCAGTTGAGAGGGTTCTGCTCTGGAAGGTGGGGACCAAAGCTACTAGCTGTGATTTCTCTCGTTTTGGTTTCCCTATTTACAGGAGAGGATTTGATTTTAAAGGTCTGTTTTAGCTCTAGAATTTTCAAGTAAGCACTTCATTCAGGAATTCTTTGAATTTAACTGGAAATCATTTATGACTACTTCAGTTTTTATTTCTAATATGGCAGGCAGGTATTTATTGATATGCCAGCTCTGTGACGCCTGTGACTCAGCCTTTGCCCTCACCTTCAGAGTCAGATGCACCCGCCTCTCTCTGGGTGAAGACATCTGCCTTCCTGCGTTATACCGCTGCATTCATTCATCCATGCATCCCTTCATTCAATACGTATTTACGTGCCAGCCTCTATACAAGGGACTGTGTATATACAGTGATGAACGAAACAGCCACAGGCCCTGCCTCCTGGCATTTTGAGTATCGCGGGCAAGTGAGACAGCCAATAAATCAGGAAACAAAAGAATATGTAATTATAAAATGATGTCAGGTGCAATGAAGGAAGCCAACATGCTTCAGTAGGCTAGCCAGGAGTTTTCTGAGGAGATGCATTTAAGTATATACGTAAAGGTGAGAAAGAAACAGTCATTTGAAGTCTGATGGTGGGAGAATGACCCAAGTGGAGGGACTAGCCTGTGCAAAGCTGAAATTGCCAAGAGGTCTTGTTGGTTTTGGGACAGAGTAGACAGTTAATGTGTCATGGTCTTCTCATGAATATTGCAACTTAAACCTTTTCCCTAATATCTTTTGGAAAAACAAAACAAAAAGTGCAACATATCATTAAATATTGTAGAAATAAGCATGTTCATTATAAAAGATTTGGAAAATACAGATGTGCACAAAGAAGGGAAGATACTCTTATTGCATCCTGGTATAATCACTTGGTATTATGAGGCCTTATGTTCTACATTCATCTCTACATCTATGTCTCTGTATTAGTCTATACCTGTACCCACGTCTGTCCCACAGCTGTATCTACGTCCGAGGGAGCATATCACTTGTACTGTTTTACAACCTGCTTTTTCGTCTGTGAAGCAAATCCTAGGCCTCACGCCATCTCACCTGTAAATATTTCAGAGCACACACCTATTTTTCCTGAGGGTCCTCATACTACACTGATGTGGTGAAGAAAGTGACAATGCTGTTGGTGTCAGTCATTGCATTTGGGCCACCAGCAGTAATTGGGCAAGCAGTTCTTATTCTAACAGCCTTCCAATAATAGCAGCAACAATTACTAACCTTTATACAACAATTACCATGTTTTGCCCCCATTTGCTCATTTCACTCTGTTAGCAGGCATTTCATTTGTCTTTTACAGATGAGGGAATGGAAGCACAGGCTTTCTCAAGATGACGTCACACGCCGTCAGTATAGGTCTGAGTTCTTTGCTCCGTCAGCACATGCTGCGATGACCTCTGACCATCAGAATTCACTAGTGCTCCCAAATCCCAGTTAATATGCTTTTGGATTTTAACTGGATATTAATTAATAATTTGGATTGGAACTGTTCTCTCAAGGCAAAACAGGCAAAACCAAAGTAAATATTTGATGATAGATTTACTAAGATTCCACTTTTAAGAACTGACAGCTACATACACAATATAAAACAATTTTTCCCTTCCAAAAAAATAAATATGTTCTTAAATTCTAGAAAAGATTGGATATCAACTGAGCTGTGTGTTTTTGGAGCTCTTTGTAAAGTAACTAACATGGTCTTCCCTAGCATGTAAATTTGAAACACAAATTTTATGCCTCGAGCTATGTTGTTAAGTGAGAACAAAGAGCTGGATATGTGATATATGGGGAAGGTAGACAACAATGGATATGTCTCCTCTCTAGCAGGGAAGATCAAACCCTTCTCCTTGTTATTCCTGTCTATCAGAGCAAACTGATGACTTGGATGCATTTTGAATAGCTCATCTAAAATGGCTCGAGGCAAGCAGACACTTGAGATTTTATAATCAACCTTCAGCTTTCCATAGATCATTTTTATGCACAGGAGGCACCTTTGAGAAGCTGACAAACAGGCATGGGTTTTGCTGGGGATTGAATTGGTCATTTTTGTATGGTGCCAAAAGGTTTTCTATCTGAGTTGTCGGATTTTCATGGAGATAGGAAAAAAAAGTATTTTTAACTTGGAAAATTTCATGATACTATTACAGTAATAATATCTAATATTTCCATAGTGCTTTGAAGTTTATCATGAGCTTTTAATTATCTTATTAACAACAACTCATTGAATTTGGCATTATTTTCACTCTTATTTTTTTAGATGAGTCTTTTAGGCAAGCCTAAGAGACTGTGACTGGAAGCTACATGTTTCAAGGCAGGTTCCAGTGCTTTCTGTGCTTTTTTGCCTTACACACGCAGCAGTCATAATGAACAATGACTTCAGTTCAAGAGGTGATCCTTTCATGAATCAACAGTAATGTCTCTCTTTGATGACGATGAAGGTTATCCAAAGAGGAGACCATACGGTCTGTCACTTTTTCATGCTCTGGCGCTACTGAGGGGAATGCCTTTTGATTCCAGGGCAGATTATTCACCTCACAGGCAGTCCCCACAGATGCCCAGGGGCTGCACAGGTATCTAAATGCTGCTTGACATGCTGACTGGGAATAGTTTTCCCAGAGACTACAAGCACACCATACTTTTTGGCTCGAACTGGAGACAGGCACACGAAAAGATCTTTCTTCTTCTCTTCTGGGGGAAAGCCTTGAGGAGACGTCCTCTTTGTGAGTGGTTCCCAGTGGCCCTCCGGGTGGTTTTCAAATGGTGGTCTTAGAGTGGTCCAGAGGGGTCTGTGAGAGGATAAGGGGCCTCTGGCCTGGCCTGTGGGTGAGACAAATGAAGTGTCTCCCATCTCAGGGTTACTATTTTTCAAGTAAATGAGGTTGCTACTGAGCTTAATTAAAATAAACATTAATTTAAGAACACTGAAGACTTAGTAGCTTTTTGCCATGTTCTTAACCAGTAGTTATGAAAATGACTGCCACCGTCACAGGAGGAATGGCTTTGTTGAACGTGAACGTCTCTCAGCAGGGCTGTGAATGACTGCTTGCCTGCAGAGGAGCAGGACGTCAGTATGCAATTTATTATCATCTTTTGTTCATACTGCTTACAGCCACACCGTCTCCCATTATTAGTGCCATGCAGATATTCCCGCTGTGAGGTTTGAGTCGCAAGGATGCTCAGCGACCTGCTAGTCAGCGTCCTCACTTTACAGATGAAAAACCTGAAGCTTGGAGAGGTGGAATAACGAGCCCAAGGTCACACAGCTGAGGCAGGCTGGACACAAGACTGAAATCCTTTGACTCTTTGAATCCAGACAGCACAATCTGCTGGGTGTCCACTCTGCTGCCGCCACTAATAGTGGCTCTTAATTGTAATGGCTCCATTATCTGAATTAATCTTCATAGCAGTCCTGTGAATGCCTGTATCATTCCCTCTTTAAAGGTGGAGAAGCTGAGGCACTAAGTAATTAAGGACTTGCCAAAAGTCATACACATATACCACAGACTGGGTGACTTCAACAACAAAATTTGTTTTATTATAGTTATAAAGTTTTGAAGTCCAAGACAAAGGTGGCAGCTGGGTTGGGTTTCTGGTGAGGTCTCTCCTCCTGGCTTGCAAATAGCCATCATCTTGATGTGTCCTCATATGGACTTTCTTCCTCTTCTTTTTTTTAATCCTCACCCAAGGCTATGTTTATTGATTGTTTTTGGGTTTTAGAGAGAGGAAGGGAGGGAGAGAGAGACTCAGAGAGAGAGATTGGTGGCCTCCCATATGTGCCCTGACCAGGGATCAAACCTGCAACCTAGGTTATGTGCCGTGATGGGGATCGAACCTGAACACAACCTTTTGGTGTACAGACTGATGCCTAACCAACTGAGCCACTCCGCTAGGGCTCTCTTCCTCTTTTTATAAGGACACAAATCCTATAGATAGGGCCCACCCTTATGGACTTATTTAACCTTAATTACCTATTTAAAGGTTCTGTCTCTAAACACAGTCATATTGGTGGTTAGGGCTTCAACATATGGGTTTCGAAGGGCACATATTTCCTTTTTGGGTGGAAGCAATTTACCTCAACATTTCTAATAATATACTCACATTGCTGTTTCTTGATTTTTCAATTTTAAATGTTAGCTGTGGACTTTCCACTATGGAGGATAAGAATTTACCTAACTTATGTACTGCCTCTCCTATCCCCTCATCCCCACCCCTGCCCAAATACTTTCCCTCCTCCATTCTTCTAATAATATGTATAATAATTTGGGGGTATATTAGTATTCAGGGTAAATACCATGACAGCTAAATCTCAATGTATTATGATTACATTTATTTTATTGTTCAGCTTTTTGTTTTCCCTGGAGTTGATTGCCTTGGGTTTCTTTTTTTTTTTAATCACTAATATAACTATGGACTCTCTGTTAGAGCCACACAAAATCTTTCAGTATAACCAAAGACTTTGCATAATCTATTAATTCTATTTTTTCCTTGAAGGTCTCTTCTAAAGTCCCTCTTCTGCTAGGATCTTTTTGATTGCTCTCTGAGCCTACTGCTTAGCCATTCTCCTGAGATTTTTCACCACCATCCTGAGGATTCCCTTCATCTAATTCCTCTATCAGATACCCAGTAGCATGCATTCTACAACTTCTTTCTTTGTTTTACTCCCTTATTTTTATGGAGTATGTCTTCTATTTGCTTTTTAAAGAAAAGATACAAAGGAGGTAAATTCCACTCCCTGCCCCCTGTTTGCCCATTTAATTGATGGTTTGTATGGCTACAGAATTCCAGGTGCTGCCTTAGTTAGAATAAGCTAATTGTTATACTGAAGAACACTTAGATCTCAGGGGCTTAACATAAAAAAAGTTTTGCTTGTTTCATTGTTTTTTAATTAAAAAATTTTTTTACTTCATTGTTTATGCTATTACAGTTATCCCCACTTTTTACTCCTTTGCTCACCTCCACCCAACCCCCTTCCCCACTCAGGCAATCCCCACACTGTTGTCTGTGTCCATGGATCAAACACGTATATTCTTTGGCTAATCCCTTTACATTCCTTTCATCCAGTCTCCTGCCTCAGCCCTCCCCTCGACAGCTGTCAGTCATTGTTAAGTGCAGTTATCTGGTGAAAACTTTTCTACATGATTGGGACCTATGCCTCTTCCATCTGGAGACTCCATCAGGGTCTCAGAGTCCTCCTCTAAGTCTTTCGCATCCCTCTAGGTGACAAGGATAGAGAACATGGAGGGTCTTGTGAAAGATTTTAGAGGTCTGGAAATAACTTTCCCTTTTACCCACTTCCCATTGGTGAAAACTCAGTCACATGGACTGCCTAAGTGAAAGGTGGGTGGGAAATGTAGTCTATTTGTGGGTTTAGGAAGAGGAGGAGAAACAAGAATATTATGAACACTAGCATTCTAGCCACAGTTGGAAATCATTTCCCTTTAAAGTTTTAAAGGTATTTCTCTTTCATGGTCTGGCTTCTCATGTTGCTGATTCCTAATTCTTTGCATCAGGGGTCTTATTTGGTATTGAGGAAAGTCTGGTGGAAAAATAGGTGAATGAGGGAGGAAAGTCCACAGGAAATGCATCCCATTGTCGCACTGTGTGCGAAACTGTAGGGCGTAATTTTGCCCTTCAGGGGATATTTGCCAACATCTGGAGACATTTACGATCGTCATAACTTGTGTGTGTGTGCGTAGATGCTACTAGAATCTAGTAAGTAGAGCTCAGGGATACCGCTTCACATTCTACTATGCACAGGACAACCCCCTATAACAGAGAATTATTAGGCCCAAAATATCAATGGGGCCAGGATTGAGAAACCCTGCAGTAAATGTTATATCTGGGCTTTTCGGTGAGAAAGGATGGTTCCCACCACCATGAAAGAAGAATGCACAATGGAAACACACAGAGAAATGTGGTGAAATTTCCCAGGAGGATGGGGAGGGACCTTGTCTTCTGTGCAAGGGGCTGGTCTTAGTTATTTTGCTGTATCTAGGCCTTGGGTTATGGGGGCCCATAATTCTGGTCAGTAACTAAGTTAGATCAATTGGGGGATAACTGATGTCTTTATGATATTGTCTCCATATCCACAAACATGGATTTCTGTTTTATTTTGGTATTCCTTAATGACTCTCAAGGTAAAGTTTTGTAATATCCTTATAAGGTTGCTTCCTACTTTTGTTAGATTTATTCTTAGGTATTTTATTTATTTATGTATTTATTTATTTATATATCTTGTGGCCATTGTAAATGTTATATCTCTGTTTTCTTTCGATTATTTGTGCAATATTAAAATATATAGAAAGGTACAATTAACAGTATAATGGACAATGACAACTTTAAAATTTACATTTTAAGTGCTTATTAGTATATAGAAACAATTATTTTTGTATGTCAACCTTTACCTAACTTCCTTGAAAAACTCTTCTATTCTAAAAATGTGTCATTTTTCTTACATTGGATATCATAATTGGCAAATAATGACAGTTTTGTTTCTTCCTATCTATTCTTATACTTTATATTTATTTTTATTGTCTTACTGCATAGTTCAGGACAATATTGAATAGAGCTGGTAAAAAATCTATTTCTCAGTACTTATTGCTGTTACAAAGGGAGTACTTCTATTTTGTCTCATTCCTGACTGTTAGGAAGACTCTTCTATAATGAATTGCTCACTGCAGAGTGTAATGTTTGCTGCAGGCTTTTTAGTAATTATCACTTATTAGATTGAAGAATTTATTTTCCATACCAAGTTTGCTTAAAAATTTTTAGTGAGAATAAATGCAGTATTTTTTATCAACTACTTTTCTGTCTCTTATGAAATTTATATAGCTTTTGTTTTTTATTTTAATCTGTTAATGTGGTGAATTACATTAATAGATTTTTCTAGTGTTAAAATACTCTCGCATTTCTAGGAGAAATCTGCCTGGTAAAATAGATTATGTTTAATGTTCATTCTGGACTTAGTTTGTTAATATTTTGTTCAGAATTTTTGCATCTATATTTATAAATGTTTTTGTTCTATAATTTTCCTTCCTTATACCAGCCTTATCTAAATTTTGTATTAAGGTTTCCCCGGCCTTTTAGAAAGACTTGATGACTATTTGTATTTTTTCCCCTACTCTGAAAACTTTTGCATAAAATTGGAAAGATCTGAACTTTGACTATTTGTCTGAAAATATCATATGGGTCTAATATTTTTTGGGGGGAGGATGATTTTAATTACTGATTCAACTTCTTTAGTGTTAGAGAACTTTTAAGGTTTTCTATTTTGGTAACATATTTTTCTAGAGAGTTTTTCATTTTGTCTATGTTTTAAAATTTATTGTAATAAAAATGTTATTATTACTGTCTTTTAAGTGTTTTCTTTATCTGAAGTTATAGCTAACATAATTCCTAAATTGTTCTTATTTTTTAATAATTTCTTGCTTGAGGCTTTTAGAAAACAACTCAGGCTTTGGTGAATCTATAATTTTAGTATTTACTATTAAAAATTTAATAAATAAAGTGGTAGTTTTTCCCATGGTTTGTATTTTTTTAATTAACAGACTCCATTTTTTAAAGAAGTTTTAGGAACACAGCAAAGTGATGAAAAGTACAGTTTCCATATCCCCTCTCACCACGCCCACCTGCAGCCTTCCCCACCATCAGTATCCCGCACTGGCGGTACGTTTGTGAACCAATCAGTGAACCCACACTGGCACATCATTACCAACCAGCGTCCACAGTTTACATTAAGGTTCACTTTTTGTGTTGTATATTCTATGGGTTGTGACAAATGTGTACTGACTTTTATAGTATCATCCAGAATAATGTCACTGCTCTGAAAATTCCCTGTGCCATCTACTCACCTCTCCCTCCCCCCAAATGTCTTCCACTGAGTGTTCCATTTCAGTTGTTTTACTTTTCATTTCTAAAAGTTCTATTTGTTTCACTTCAAGTCTTGATAGTTTGTTGCTCCTTATTTATTTTTCATCTCTTTAAACACATTATAATACTTATCTTGAATTCTGTATCTGGTCATTTTAATATCTGAAATACTATAATATTTCAAATATTTTCAGGTCTAGTTCTACTACCTATTTTATTAGTGATTTGACTTTATGGTGGCTTGCATGCTTTGTGACTGTGTGTGTGTCTCTGCGGTGGAAATTTTACTTGGAATTCTTAGAGTCCTGGGTTGTGGATGTGCTTCTCCAAGTAGGATCTGTGTCGGCCTGTATCAGGTGTTTGAGGACACTACAGACTTGGGATTACTTAAAGCCACATTTCTTAAAGTGTAGTTTTTAAAGGACCACATAAGTAGTCTAGATTTGGGCCTTAAATCTACTTAAGAAATAGCCAGCAGGCACAAATTGCCAGAAGAGATGTTTTTATTCCCAACTTCTAGAGCCAGGGTAGAGTCAGATAGTATTTATTTGTCTTACAGTCTCTGTGGGTCTCTTTTTAATTTTTATTTTTCTATTTCTCTTTTTCCTTGACAGTGTTTTCATTCCTGGATCTCAGATTATCACCTCTGCCTCCATGTCCACGGCTTTGTGTGCTGGCTCAAGGCTCTGTTTATAGTCCTCCCGGGTGCCTGTGCTACAGACCCAGCTACCCAGGGGCTGCCGAGCGGGCTTCCCTTCCCAGGCTTATGTCCTGAGCTTTGGCAAAACATCCTCACCTTATAGCCTCATTCAGTTAAGAATATCTATCTAGTTATCATCTATGATTTATTTATACATGACATTTTACTGAGCACTAGGTGTTATATAGCTGGGGACTTTAGGACTTCCACTCTGCCATATGCCCTTTGGTCAGTTTTTATATTTCATTATATTTGCCACCCTACAACCTAAAATCTCTTCATTTTAACCTTTTCCTTTTTCCCACTTTTAAAAAAGATTTTATTTATTTAATTTTAGAGAGAGGGGAAGGAAAGGAGAAAGAGAGGGAGAGAAACTTCATGTGTGGTTGCCTCTCATGCTCCCCCCACAGGGGACCTGGCCTGCAACCCGGGCATGTGCCCTGACTGGGAATTGAACTGGTGACCCTTTGGTTTGCAGGGTGGCACTCAGTCCACTAAGCCACACCAGCAAGGTTCCTTTTTCCCTTTTTTTTTTTTTTGTAGAAATCCATCATAAGGACTTCATGTAGTGAGAAGAGTGTAGACTTGTTCAAAGTGTTGAGATTAAATGTTAAAGGCCATAGGTTGTCACCCTGGCTGTGCCAATTGAGACTTATTAACCTCCCTGCACCTCAGTTTTTCTCATCTATAAGAGATGACGTTGCTGTAGCAGGTCTCCCAGACACCGTTCAGCCTGGACGCTTGATACAGAGCACAGGTTCCTTCATGTGTCTGGCACCCGTGGCTGTGAGCTCTTGATTATGCTTTAGCACACTATCTGTCTTTCTGAGTATTTTTAAACGGAAATTTATTTCAGCTTGAGAAGACAGGACTCTTGTGTAGTTACTCTCTTCTGGCACCTTGCCTAGCCTTGGAGATGTCACCACGCCTGTGACATATTAGAGAAAGACTATATGGAGCCCTGGGGATGGAATCCTTAGAATGCACAGGGAGGCACACTGGAGGGGAAAGGCCTAGTTTTGGCATTGCTATTTTAACACCATCCCTCCCTCCTTCCCACTCTCTCTTCTCCTCCTCCTTCCCCTTCATCTACTTCCTCTCTTATTCCCTTCTTTCCACAAATACTTATGGAGTATATACAGTGTGGTATATAATGCAGTGGTGAACAAGACAGATATGGTCCTAGCCTGTAAGAAACTTGCAATGTAGTGAGGGAGACAGTCATTAAGCCAGTATAACACTGGCCACTAGACATGTGGAAAGATTCTCAATGTCTCTAATCATCAGAGAAATGCAAATTAAACCACAATGAGATATTACCTCATACCTCTCATCAGACTGGCTATCATCAATAAATCAACAAACAAGTACTGGCAAGGATATGGAGAAAAGGGAACCCTTGTACACTGTTGGTGGAAATGCAGATTGGTGTAGCCACTGTGAAAAGGAGTATGGGTTACTTCAAAAAATTAAAAATGGAACTGCTTTATGACTTAGGAATTTCACTCCTGGGAACTTATCTGAAGAAACCTGAAATACTGATTCAAAAGAATATATGCACCCCTGTGTTCATTGTAGTGTTATTTACAATACTCAAGATTTGGAAGCAGCCCAAGTGCCCATCAGTAGATGAGTGGACAAAAAAGCTGTGGTACATTTACACAGTGGAATACTACTCAGCCATAAAAAAGAGATCTTACTCTTTGCAACAGCATGGATGGACCTGGTGTACATTATGCTAAGTGAAATAAGCCAGTCAGCGAAAGACAAATACCATATGATTTCACTCATATATGGAATCTAATGAACAAAATGAACTAACAAGGAAAATAGAGGCAGACTCATAATAAGAGAGTAGGCTGGCAGCTGTGGGGCAGTGTTGAGGGGGCTGGTGGGTGGAGGGATTAAGCAAAAAAGAAAAAATATTCATGGACATGGACAATAATGGGGTGATTTCTGGAGGGAGGGGGAGGAAGGATGTAGAGGAGGGAATGAAGGGATAAATGGTGATGGAAGGAGATTTGACCTGGAATGGTGAACACACAGCACAGTGTACAGATGATGTGTTGTGGAATTATGCTCCGGGAACCTGTATAATTTTGTTAACCATTGTCATCCCGATAAATTCAACAAAAAGGAAAAAACCCAATGCAGCAAATATGAATTTGGGTTGTAACACTTGAGTACAAGAAATGTCACATCACTTTAAAAAATCAAATTAATTTTAGCTTGGACACATAAGTATTTGGGCCAAGGCCTGCAAATATAATTTTTGGATAGCCTGTATCCCTTCCCTATGACTTGCTAAGTACAGAGGGTAATAAAATTCAGGGATGTAGGAAATCCAGGAAATTCGGGGAAAAGCCTTTGGCCTTCAGCCCACTACCTGGCCGTGCAGTGACCGCGGTCCAAGGCCAGAGTGTGCACCTGAAGGTGGGAGATGCTGCTGCTCTTGGCTCCCACTCTCTTGAAGCTACAATGTGACATTAGCTTTTTGGTAATTCACTTGGAAATATTTAAGTTTGAGGAGTGTGATGTAGGTCTAAGCAAGTTAATCTAAATTAACACCATGAAATTGGTTAAATAACAAAAGAGACATTAGAAATAACTTTTAATGAGCAATATTAATTGTGGTTAAAAAATCTTACTGCTTAGGAATGATACTGTAAGAGCCATAGCTCTAGCATAAATAAGGTATAAACACTCAAGCGTGGTAACCCAAGCCAGTGGACCTACTTTCTCTACTTTGCAGAGGATCCTGGTCACAACCTCTAATGTCTGAAGGCTCCTACTAGTCACCAAAAAGTCCCTGATAATTGTGGTTCAGCCAAGCCAGCCCAGATCTCTTTCCCACATGCTTGGCCATAGTGCCTTGACTGAGGACAGGCCAGGACAGGCCAGCACAGGCCGGGCTGTGCAGTGTTCAGGAGGTGGCTCCACACAGGCTCTCCACTGGAGATCTTGCCATATTGGAAATGCTGTGTGGTAGAGGCATCTGTCGTGACTGTCCCCTACTGACTACCTAGCTCCCCTTCCTCACCTGCTCCTTAATCCCTCCCATCTCAGGTGACTTAGTTCTACAGCCTTTGAGATGTAGGATTTGACACAGCGTAGACTAAAATAAACCTAAAGGTGCCATACTCTGCCTGGGAGAAAGGGAGGCTCTTACCATCTTCAGAAGGGGAAGGACTAATGCCGCTCAGACTTTCTTCTCGAGCTCATTGCTAAGAAAAGACAGCTCAGTGTAATTTCTTAGTTAAGTTATTCTACCACACAAGTAATTACACAGATTTCTTATTTTCAATTCTGATTCAGAATTGACTTATCCATCGAAATTGGGTTAGGTTAGCCATTTTTTAGGCTCTAATGAAATCTACATGCTAGTTAGGACTTGTCCTGAAAGACATGAGGGAAATTGCAAATAAAATGCTAGACATGAAAAGTTTATTTGTTTGGGCTCATATACCCTGAAGGGTCCAGGGTAAGCGTATTTCAAAGAAATAACCGATGTCTTTGGGATTGTAATGGTTATTCTATGAGGAAAAGTATAGAAAGTTTAATCTTGTATGCATTTATATTATCCTCTAAGCAACTGGTCTAGTTTGGCCCTGGTGGGGTATTTTGCCCTCTGAAGCCATGCTTATCCATGCATATATATTACAAAACATAATAAAATTATTTAAGAGAAAAGAAAGCTGATCTTTGTGGTTTTACATTCCAATGTGCTTTAGTACATAGAATTTTTTTTTTTTCTTTTGGCTACACAAACAAAAGTGGTCTAGGGCTTTGATGAAAATACAAGATTTCTCCTCTGCCTAGAGCTTGTGTGTCTTCCCCGCAGATGTTTACTCACTTGGCACTATAAAAACATTAAAGCAGGAAAAGAAACATCAGTTTATGCTTCCATTTTATGTCCTGCAAAATGGTGAATGGTGAGAATATAGCAATCACGCAACAAAATGAACCAAATGTATAACAAACAGGACTGAATTTACCTGCTAGTATGTGAAATATTATTATGTTCTCCCTGATTTGCAATATTTACATTCTCATTATGAGTAGGATGCTCAAAATGCCATAGAAGATTGTCATTTCACCCCTTTTATGCAACGCCTGGTTTCCAAGAAATATTAATGAAACAAACTCATAAATCTCTATTTACCAAGTCTAGTGTTTCCCTTAAATTTGCATTTGCAAATTCTGATTGTATTATGTTCCAAAAGATGGGGATGTGAATTTATTATTGTGCATGCAGGCAACTTTGTTAAAGCCTCTTTTATTAAGAATGTTGGAAGGATGAGAAATAGCCAGTTATAAAGACATATTTGAAATTCACCTGAACACATTCGTACGTAGTTATTACACTATTATTGACTATATTCGTGATGCTATACTTTACATCCCCGTGACTATTTTATAATTGTCAATTTGTAGTACATAGTCCCTTCACCTTTTTCACCCAGTAAAAGACTGAAACTTTAAAGTTAAGCAATAAAGAGAAGAGCACTAATAGTAATTCTAATATTCTCTCGGGAGATTTCATTAATTTTTAATTTGCAGCACATTTGCATTTTACAGGGGCAACCGTGTATGTGCATAACTAGTGATTATGACCCTTAACCCTAGTACACTATGCCCTATTTATTCATAAAGTAGACAAGAAGTTAAGCTTAAGCAGATTTTTCTTTAAAAACTTTGTGTCCCAAAGGAAGAATGGACGTCACAAGGAATTGCCAAGGGAAGGAATATAATCCCTGCCCTCCGGGAGCTCACAGAGTAAAGGGATGTTTCCTAAGGATGGTGCTTTGCCTGCTGGCAGTTCTGTAAAATCTTCAGGGGTGCATAGACATTTTTAAATGCCGAGAATTATGTATTTTTTGTAATGTGTATTTGAAAAACAACTGTCTAACCTGGATATCATTTCTTAGGACATGTCTAAAGGAACTGGCAGTATTATATGTGTAGATATAAACAAATATATATTAGTTAAATAATAATATGGGTGATAGATATGGCAAATTTTCTCCACCTTCTGTCCTAACCATCTGAACACCTGCAAGAGGCCTCCAGAATGTCCTTTGCCAAACTCTCTCTTCCCATCTCACTTGCACTGGCCTCTACTTTTCCCTTCCCAGACTCTAGCACCCCACTCTCCACCTCCTCTTCCCAGGCTAGGGTGACGCTGCAGCCATGAGAAAGCCACACTAGGGGACAGAGTTAAACATAACTCAGGGTCCTGAGACAATCTTGCAGTGTTGCCAATGGGTCCAGAAATGGCCGACATCAGGATTGCCTGCGCTACTTGTTAGAAATACGGTTTTTATTTTGGTTTGTTACTAGGAAGATTGATTTTTAATAAGCACCTGCAGGTGATTCAGATTCTGAGTAGTTAAAAAGAGAGGTTTGAGTGATGGAAATAACTAAAGACAGTTCCAACTGCTTATCTCTGGGTAAGCAAAGGGCCCTGGGAGACTTGTCTGGATAACAACCTCTTTATCCAGTGGAATATTCTCATTATCTAACTTGAAAATGATACCTGGAAAAATAGATCTTTCTGGAGTTTTGAGGTCAAGAGCCCTATTCCCGCTTACTCTACTGCTGTTCTCTATGGCTTGGGTCTGACCTTCTTGAACACCAGCTGTGCAGGGAGGCTGCTGCTGGCTAAGCCGGAGCTCCAGGAAGCAGCAAGTTCCCAGGAGGAAAACCGCTATCCCTGGCCTGACCCAGTGACACCTGCTGTAATCTTTTTTGAGAAAAAGTGCTAGTCACAGTGCTCCTACATTCCACTCTCATAACTTCTCCTCCCAAATTAAGAACAGTTCAAGGTGCCAAGGGCTGGGCGGGGCTGGAAGGGTGGAAGGCTGCAGGAGAACTGGGAGTGACTACGAAGGTTCCTTTCCGAGCGGATGACAGTGCTCTGACATTGTAGCAGTGGCTGCACAATGCTTTGAATACACTAAAAACCACTGAAATGTATCTTTAATGGGTGACTTATTTAATCTGGATACCTTCCTCCCAGCCATTAAAAGCTTAGTACTATAATAGGGAAGGCTCACTGTGTGTTCTTCAGTGTCCTTGATACAGGCTCCTGGAAATGAGAGAAAAGGAAAGAATCGCAAACCCTTGGCTTTTGTATCAAAGTAATACTAATCACACTCATTTGTGCCCTCTGCTTCTGCCTGGTTACCAGGTAGCACAATGACTATACTGGAAAATTTGAGTCAGGTTAGTTTTATTGTGTATTGTGATGACTAAATTCTTTCCTTAAATGCTCTATTTTTGGAGGTTATTATTTGCAATGTGGCCATGACTTCCCATAGCTGAAAGCGAAATTAAAGGGAATAATTGTGTGAAATGTTTCTGACTGAACCTTACAATTAACTTTTTTCCCCAGCAATATTTTAGGACAAAAATGTCAATATGGCTACATTTATATGCTTCTTTGTCCTGTTGCAGAGCTGGAATAAAAAATGGACTCCGGTGCACAGGTCCTGGGGTACTTACCTGGGCCCCGCTGTGGGAGGAAGGCGTATCCTACTTAGGAAGTGCCTTCCCAGGGAAAGGAGCTCTGAGTGAGGTCGAGGTCGGTGCCCTTTGGTCTCCCCGGCACATCCCCGGTGAGGACGCGTTCTCAGTGGCACACGTAGGTCATTGTGCTTCCATTCTCTTCAGTTCTTTCTGCAACTGTTGATCAAGCCTCCCTGAATACACTGGTGTTTTAATGCTCTTTTTACATCAAAGAATTTCAACCAATGCTCTGTAGCCTCAATTTCCTAACCATTTGCATGAAGGCATCTTGAGCTACTACTTTTCTTACCTTTTATGGCCAGTAAGATTGTTCCTTAATTTATTTTCAGCAGGTCAAGCATGGTCACTTATATACTCCTTTTTTCAGACATTATTCCTGAAAACTACCTGCAAGAAGAAAATAATATCAGGATAAGAGGCCTCAGCTGAGCGAATGGGGAAAAGTAGACTATATCATGTTAGAATTCACTGGCTAAGTGTCACGAACTATGACGTGTCTGAAATTTTACCCTCCTTCCGAGGTAATGAATCAGCCTGCCACAGTTTCGTGATGACGGTAGAAAACACGAGCCTTCTGTGTTAGGGACAAAGGACAGTTTATTGCTCGCAGCATAGCAGTGGCTAGGTTATTGACAATACCGAGTGGGGTCCCTGAGCCCTAATTTTCATAGCGTGATGCTACTAGGCCCACACAACACCCACACAGGCAATGTGTTCGTTGCATTGTAGAGAAGAGTCCTGAGCTTAAGGAACTGTTTTTGAGATTCCTTATAAGGCTCTTTTATAATGGGCAGTAAGCAAGCTTGCCCCTTGCTCTGTAGGGAGACACTGGCTCTATCTTTTAAGGCTTTTCTTTATACAAACATCCTTGAAAAGATGGTCCAGAACAAAAGGCAGGCAGTGCCTCACATAAGATACCTGGAAACATGAGAGACCACGGAGAACTGCCACCCAGCACTGAGAACATACAGTAGCATGCTGCTCACTGTACAGACCGGCAATCTGTGAGAGAACTCCATATAACCACACAGTGTAGCACCATGGTGAATTAATGTGAAATATTTTGAGATGCCTGTGCTATCACAACTCAGTACTACGTGGATGTGCTAAAAGAAGTGTGCTTCTTTCTACTTACCTGAGGCCTGTCTTGCCTCTCCAGCTATCTGTAAACTCCCTCTGCATGCCTGTATCTCTCACAGAGAGCACACAGTTGGTTGATAATACTAAGGACACTGTAGGAATTGGAGGACTGCTTCTCCTTCAGACTTCAGAAGGCAGCTCTCCTAGGTCTCCTCGGGGCTCAGGGTTGTGAGGTGTTAGCATTTTCAGGACAATTTCAGGTTATTTTATAGTATTTTGGCCCAGTGTCCAGAGAAACCCTTTCAAAAGGTGGCCACATGGAAAATTTGTTCTGGTCCTGTCAGCTACGTTTTTGGCCACTCACATCCCAGAGAACTTGGCCGGGATCTTGTTCAGAGGGAACAAGTCTGGACTTGGTTCTCTGGTGTGAATGGGAAGCTGCTCCCTGGGGTGGGGCAGAGCAGCAGAAGGGCACAGGGGTGGTGAGGAGCAGAGGAGGGCAGGTCAGGATGGCCGGAGAGGAGAGACTTCGAGCTGTTGCATAAGGCACTCAGGGGCTGGGGAAGGGGGTAGACACCAGGATCTAGCTATCTGGCTGTGAGCTGCAGAAATCAATGGCTTTGGGGGCTTTGCATTTCTTTTCATATTTGAATAAATATCTCTACTTTAAAATTTTTAAATAACACTCACCCCCATGCAAAAATAATACTGCTTAGAATGTAAAATTTGGGAAAAACAGAAAAGTAAAAAGATAAATGTGACAGCGACAGTTAGACTCTTAAATCCTAAAGGCCCCTAAAATCTAACATCTTGGTGTATGTGGAGGCTTTAGTGATGGCGTTGACAGGAAGTATGGTCAGTTAACCTGGGTGTAATTCCTGACTCTGCCACTTGCATCTTGGGTAATTTGTTTAATTGTTTAGTCTCAAGGTGTTCATACCTCCCTGATACCATACCTACCTCTCTGTGTTGCTCTGAAGATTAACAGAAGAGGTAGCAGTGTCTGGCATACAGCAAGCATCCCACAAACAGCTGTTCCTGCTGGTGCTGTTTTTTCTCCCAAAGTACTATGATAACTTACACATTATTTTGTAACCTGGTGTTTAAATTTAGAGATATGTCATGAATGTTGCTTCTGAATTCAGGGTTCTTTCTTCAGGTGAATGGATCTCCTGCTCAGCAGTGGATTGTAAATCGGATTGACCCTCCCCTCCCCCAGAAACAACTAGCTGGTCCCTGAAGTGGTGTCCAGGCAGCTCTGGGGCACATGGTTCTTGAGCCTGACTTGGGAAGTGGCCATTGAGAGGGAGGCATAGGGTTCCAGACGAAACAAACAGAGCATGATCCTTTTACAGCCTACAGCGAGGACTCTTCAAATTCAGCCCGGACAGGGGACTCTGCCTCTTTTGCCTCCTTCACAGAAATGAAGGAAACCTTTGGTTTGGGGAGATAAAAGAGAGTTGTTTGACTTCTAGCCAAGATGGAGGTGCAGGTAGACATACTGTGCCTCCTCGCACAACCAAAAGAAGGACAACAACAATTTAAAAACAAAAACCAACCAGAACTGACAGAAAATCGAACTGTATGGAACTCTGACAACCAAGGAGTTAAAGAAGAAACATTCATCCAGACTGGTAGGAGGGGCGGAGACGGGCAGCTGGGGTGGAGGACTCGCGGCAAGGCAGCGGCTGGTGGACTCAGCGAGGTGGCGGATTGTGGAATGGGGCAGGCCATGCTGCAGGTGGCCTGAGAGGCAGCAGCTGGCAGACATGGCAACAGACCACACAACCCAGGTCTCCAGTGCAGAGAAATAAAGCCTCAAACCACTGATTGAAAACACCCGTGGGGGTTGAGGCGGCAGCAGGAGAAACTCTCAGCCTCACAGGACAGGTCATTGGAGAGACCCACAGGGGCCTAGAGCGTGCACAAGCCCACCCACTCGGGAAGCAGCACCAGAAGGGCCCAATTTGATTGTGGATAGCGGAGGGAGTGACTGAAATCCGACAGAGAGTGGAGCAAGCACCACTGCTCCCTATTGGACCCTCCCCCACGTACAGCATCACAGCCCAGCGTTGCACGTTACCCCGCCCTGGTGAACACCTAAGGCTCCGCCCCTTTACATAACAGGTGCACCAAGACCAAAAAAAAAAAAAAAAAAAAGGCCCAAATGAAAGAACAAATCAAAGCTCCAGAAAAAATACAACTAAGCAAAGAAGATATAGCCAACCTATCAGATGCACAGTTCAAAACACTGGTAATCAGGAAGCTCACAGAATTGGTTGAATTTGGTCACAAGTTAGGTGAAAAAATGAAGCCAATGCTAAGAGAAACAAAGGAAAATGTACAGGGAACCAATAATGATGGGAAGGAAATTGAAACTCAAATCAACGGTGTGGACCAGAAGGAAGAAAGAAGCACCCAACCTGAAAAGAATGAAGAAACAAGAATTCAAACAAATGAAAGGCTTAGGAACCTCCAGGACATCTTTAAACATTCCAACATTTGAATTATAGGGGTACCAGAAGGAGAAGAGGAAGAGCAACAAATTGAAAACTTATTTGAACAAATAATGAAGGAGAACTTCCCCAATCTGGCAAAGGAAATAGACTTTCAGGAAATCCAGGAAGCTCAGAGAGTCCCAAAGAAACTGGACCCAAGGAGGAACACACCAAGGCACATCATAATTACATTACCTAAGATTAAACAGGAGAGAATCTTAGAAGCAGCAAGAGAAAAGGATACAGTTACCTACAAAGGAGTGCCCATAAGACTGTGAGCTGATTTCTTAAAAGAGACCTTACAGGCAAGAAGGGACTGGCAAGAAGTATTCCAAGTCATGAAAGGCAAGGACCTACATCCAAGATTGCTCTACCCAGCAAAGCTATCATTTAGAATGGAAGGGCAGATAAGGTGCCTCCCAGATAAGGTCAAGTTAAAAGAGTTCATCATTACCAAGCCCTTATTATATGAAATGTTAAAGGGATTTATCTAGGAAAAAGAAGATCAAAATATGAGCAGTAAAAATGACAGCAAACTCACAGTTATTAACAACCACACCTAAAACAAAAACAAAAGCAAACTAAGCAAACAACTAGAACAGGAACAGAACCACAGAAATGGAGATCACATGGAGGGTTATTAATGGGAGAGTGCAAGGGGGAGAGAGGGGGGAAAGGTACAGAGAATAAGTAGCATAAATGGTAGGTAGAAAACAGATGGGGGGTGGGTAAGAATAGTATAGGCAGTGTAGAAGCCAAAGAACTTACATGTATGACCCATGGACATGAACTATAGGGAGGGAATGTAGGAGGGAGGGGGTGTGCAGGATGGAGTGGAGTGAAGGGGGGGAAATGGGACAACTGTAATAGCATAATCAATAAAATATATTTTTAAAAAATAAATAAAAGAGTTGTTTGGTTCAGCTCTTAAAGCGGGGTGACAGTGTACTTACAGGTGACCTGCTGCCAGCACTTGTATGCCAGAGATGATACACTTTTCTCATTCCAGCTGTCAGCTAGAACTTAGGGTATTTTCTCCACAGGGCAGTCCCTTGGGCTGCAGGCTTCCATGCGCGGGGCCCAGAAGGCAGCTTTGTTACAAGAAAGAAGAAACAACAGTCATGTTCTGCAATAGGCAGTGGTCACCCAGAACCCCACACCACTTCACAGGTGTATGATAGTTACCCCTTAAGGTTCCCATAGACATACTCCCCAAGTTTTCCCTGGACCTCATGTGTTCAACTCCCAGTTTTGTTACTTTCTAGCTATATCATCCGGGATAAGTACCTCAACCTCTGTGTCTTACTTCCCACATCTATAAAATGGAAATGGTAATAATATTTACTTTGTAGGGTGTCACAAATGTCAAACACGTATACAAAGTGGTTAGACCCAGTGCCTGGCACATGGTAAAAATGATGATTATTGTTTTTATCATCATCATTACACATGAGCCCCAGCGTTCTCAGCTTGATAGAGGGTGGTTATTACTGATTTCCTACCAGACTTTTTTTAGCTCCAATGACTCACTAGGTGTCTTCATGGCCTCAGCACCTAGGAGGGTGGCTTTGTTTCTTTGCAGAGAGGTAACTCCCCACTCTGCTTTGTGGCTCACTTTCCCTTTTGGTTGTGGGAGAAGCAGCAGGGTTCATTCGTTTTTTGGAGTCCCGTCTTCACGATGGAAAGGCCTGGCCCCTCTTGGAGTCCACTCTACCGTCCAGGAGAGTAGCAGCCTCAGCCATGCTCTCACGCAGTACAAGTGGTGAAGGAGGAGGGATTCTCACAGCAAGCAGCCCACAGTGGCTCTCCATGGGAGACTGGAGCTCCTAGGAATTGCTGCCACTGGGGAGGCTCTGTGGGCATAGCAGTAGATGTGCTCTCAGGCACTGGCCCGCTTGCAAGATTTTTAAACAAGTCACACCTGGAATACATCGACACCAATAATGCCTGTCGTTCGTAGTAAAAACAACTGAGCCCACAGCTCCGTGATGGGCAGGACCTGAGAAGGTGTCCTCCTCGCCACAGTTGAGTGTACGTGGATGCTGTGTCTTTAGCCCTTCTCTGGAGCAGGAAGCAAACAGCAACAATTGAGGGGTGGGCTGGTGGTGGGGGTTGGAAAGATGCTTCCCAGAATAGCACCATGCAGTGTTTAGCCTTATGGAACAAGCGTTATGGCAGGACTGAACATTCTGTGTTGCCTTGTGAAGTTCTAAGACTGGCCTTTGGTTCATTGGCCTGCAGAACTGTGGTGGCCATCACCAGCTCTGGGGCTGCTGGCTGAACACAACCCAGGGCTCAAAACTGGGCTTGTCCTTCTTAGCACAAAGGAATAAGAAGACAGGAATGGCTGAATGTCCAGAGCACTTAGCCTGTGGCTATCCACTGGCCATGGATAACAAACAGCTTGAGCTCCTAACCAATATATAGTTCCACCCTTCCACAGGACTAGATTGCTGCACTTGAAGCCCAGCTTCACTGTGTGACATTATGTAAGGCACTTGACCTCTTTTAGCCACAATCTGATCCTCTGTAAAATGGACATAACAGTATACAGCTTGTGGTTTGATGATTAGACTTTTTATGTAGAGGCTGAGCAGGCCCATGGTAACTGCTCAATGAATGTCAGCCAAGGTATCATGGTTATTACTCCTTCTGGCATTGGAGCATTCGCCTGTCCTGCCTCCCAGGCTCTCAGCTTCTTGAGCGAAGAGGGAGCCTCTACCTCCCCTCTGTGAGGCAGTGCAGTGAAGAAGGGAGAATACAGACCCTGGAGTCCATCTACCTGTGCCAACTTCTCCCTGTTTAACTTGGGGAACATTTCTTAACCTCCCTGGGTCTCAGATTCCTCTCTGAGTGGAAGAATAATGGGATCTGCCTTTTAGGGATGTTGTGAAGGTTAACATATTCATCTATAAGAAGCCCTTTGGCTCAGTGCTGGATGAGTGTTCAGGAGAAATGATTGTCCCATTTCTAGGCAGGACCTGGCTCAGTGCCTGTCACTCAACACATGACTCTTTGCTTGGTTGAATCCAATGTTGTGGACTGGCTACCTTTGGTTCCTTCTTGTTCCAAACTTGAAAGTCTTTAAACATGTGGCCCATGAGAAACAGCAGAGGTATGCTGGGGTCACCAACTTCCCTTGCTTGATTTCTCAGGTTGCAGGATTTACAGTGCTGAATCAGGACACCTGGGGAAACCAGGGTGGTCAGACACCCTATTCCCACTCACATCTCCCATCCCAGGGGCCAGGGCTAAGGTGTTTGCTCCTAGAGGCTACTGGCACGGAGGGGTAGCAATATTGGTGATGCATCTCCCTCTCCTCCACTTATTATTAATGCCTCCTCTCCCCTCAGTGCTACTGAAATCTGTATCCTGCAACCCTGAACCACAAATGCTGGGATGGGCTCCAAGGGAGTGGAATGTGTTGGCCCTGTGTGGTAGAAAGATGTATCTTGAGCAGCTCACAATTCATCTTAGTCCTGCTTCTAGGCAACCACACCAATTTCTTGAGACGTTGGTGCTGATGGGAATTTGAGGTCCAATTTAGCACCAGCCTGGGAGCTGATAGACCTGAAGCTAATCCTTTGAGCTATGTGAACTTGGACTTCTGATGCTGAACTTCTGTGGGAATCCAGTGTCCTTATCAGTAAAACAGGAACAAAATTAAGTAATCCATCTAGATCATCCCCTTGTGCCCAGCAGGGCAGTGGCCATGCTGGTCAGGGCCTGCATGGGGGTCAGGTGGTGCTGGCTGAGTGATGAGAAGGGCAGGATGCTGCCCGGCTGGCCTGCTTGTGCTGTGGCTGCTCTGCGCCTCCCTGCTGAGCTCTGGGTCATTTCACTTCGGCTGAGGCCCTCGGGAGGCTTGGTGACATTACCTCTGGTTACATGAGGCCCTGCCCTGAGAATGTCCTACTTTGGGCACGTTACTTAAATTCTCTTAGCCTCAGTTTCCTCATCTATAAAATGAGGATAATTATAATGTTCTTTTATTGAGTTGTTAGAATAATTGTTTAAAGGCCAAGTATCTAGATTTAGGATACTTGGATTTGCACACAAGCCTGTAAAATCGGTCTTATTATTTTATACCCACATCTCATCCTTTAGTTCCATCACTAGACCCATATTTATTGAGCACTGATTGTGTGCCAGGTACCGAGTAGGCCCTGGGGACACAGTGATGAATGAGGCACAGTTCCTGGCCTTGAGGAGCTCACAGAAGGTCAAGGGATAAGGTAGCAGGTTTTTTTCTTCTCCTATTTCTTCCTCTCCTCCTTTTGTCTTTTTCTTAAAAAATAACAATTTATTAAGAGCTCAATGTGGCAAAGACTGATAGGTCTGTAAGTTGTATAATCCTTCCTTTCCTTTTTATCACAAAATCCCTATACTCTGGGGTGTGCAAGGTGCCCACTAATACAGAAGGTGCCCAACCTTCTTTACAGAGGTATGTTTTGGGGGAGGGACAATGAAATGTAATTGAAGGTCATTGAGTGGGGCTTACACGGAAAGCTTTTTAAAGGGAGACGAATTATCCAGAAGGCCCCACTTGTCTTTTCCTGCATCTATCTTCTCTTTGTCTGAAATGCTGAAGTGAGGGCTGGAGCTCCAGTGGCCATCTTGTAAGCGTAAGGAAAAGACTCATACCCTCATGATGGTTGAACTTAGAGCTGAAAGGAGCCTAGGTCCCTCATGACACTTTGGAGCTACCCTACCCTCTCTGGAATACTAAACTCCAGACTTCTTATTTTATAAAGGAAAAAGAACTCTCTGCTTGATTTAAGCCACTATTTTAAGTCTCAGTTACCATTAGCAAACATAATTTCTGGTTGAGCTAATCAATAAATGTAGAGCACAGATTTATTTTTTCTCCTAAATGTCAAGAAGTGAAGGTCATAGGAATCTAACAACTTAGAACTTCATATTAAACACAAGACACCCATTAATCTTTCCTAGTGTGTACCAAAAGGAGCTGACTAAACCTGCCTTTCCCTTCTATGTCCTCCCTAGGAAAGCTGAGTTTGAAATACCCTTAAGTTCTGGTCTTTCTAAGGTTTGACACCAGGGGGTTAAATTCACAGAATTAAGTATTTTAGTTCAGCTTCATTGGTATTAGGTGATGGGCCTGAATTTCTTTCCTTAGGAGAGTGCTCACAAATGCTCAAAACCTTTATTAGAAGCCCAGATTGTTTTATCCATCTGCTGAACCCTTTTATGGTTGTATTTTTAATAATCCTAATGTAATTAGAATTTTAAAAATTCACCTAGCACGTATTTTTCACTCATTCCAAACAATAAGAATAGCTCGCATTTACTGGAGTACTTACTCTTTGCCAGTTATTGATAAATACTTAACAAGCATAGTCTCATTTAATCACATCAATATTCCTGTGAGATAAGTGCTATTATTGCCACTTTGCAGGTGTGGAAACAAGGCAAAGGGAATTTAAGTAGCCTGCCCAAGGTCACACAGCTAGGAGGTCATGATGTGATACCAACTCAGACAGTCTTAAAAGTAAGCTACCCTGTCCTGAAACAGCTGACTTTGAACCGAGCTGTTTCCTCACATATGAAAAGGAGGGACGCTTTCTAGACATTTAACTTAGATCTGCCCAAGGACATATTGAATTCACGCAAGGTCTTGGGCAATCTTTAAGAAGCCCTGAACTTCAAAGATCATAAAAAGGATGCTCCCTTATTTAAAGACATCCAATGACATGTGCACTGTTTGTGCTTTCCCACACTCAGAGCATCTGAATTCCATACTCACGCAGTTAACGAGGGCAACAGGCAGGTGGGACATTCGGTATTCAAGGCCTGGTAAGTAACCAGATGCCTATTAGAATGATAACCTGCTTGATAAGACACAATTTATTGGTTTCCTTCTATTACCTCTCTCACTTTGCTACTCCTCATCAGCATTTCCTGGGATCACCTTATCTCAGGATCAGCTTCTGGGGAACTCAGACTAAGACTCATGTTCTCTATGACATTTTGTTCATCCATCCACACATCCATCCATCCAGCCACCCATCCATCCATCCTTACCAACTTACCATATGTCTGGAGATATGAGGTACTCAGGATAAGAGATAAATAAATCACTGCTCTTGGACTAAGGTTGCTCAGTTGGATGTCTTTATGTTTCCCATATCACCAGACAGCGATATTCAGGACACTGCCAGAGCAGCGTCGGGAAGACTTCAGCCTTCCCTTTTCAGAGTTGTGAAGAGAGCTGTCCCAGCACGGCCATCCCTGCAGGGCCATACGGTGCCGGGCGCATGGTGGATGCTCCAGAATGTTTAGTGAGCGAGTGTACGGATGGGAAGACTGAACAGATGGATTAATTACAAGGTAGGTCAGGTTTTCTCTGGGATCTATCTTCCTTGCTTTCTGAATCCTTGTCCCAAAACTTTGCAAAATATAGTCTTAGAAAATCAAGAAACTGACTCAGGTAAGGTAAGCATGAGATCCATCCCAGCAAAGATTTACATGTAAAGGAAGAGGGAGCAGGGAGACAGACGAACCCCAAGTGACCTACTCTGAAGGCCCTCTGCATGGGTGTGGAGAGGCTTGGAGGCGGCTGTCTTTTCTGGTGCCCTTCAAACCATAGAACACAAACAGGGTTCATTCCAGCTTCAGGAAGAAACAAGACCATGTTTTGAGTTCCTGCATTATCAGTTATTATGTGTAACTCACAAGCTATTGCTGGTGATTCTGGTGCACTTGGGAGTTCTAAAAGTGACAGCTCTTAGCCCCCTCCCTGCTGCCGTACGGAGGGGCCTAATGAGGCCTGATCCCTGATGAGCTGTCGCAGGGATGATGGGTGTAAACAAGCAGTGTTACCGGAGAGCTGACAGCGGGCTGTTGGTTCACGGTGGGCTCTTGTGGGACTTCACAGAAGAGAAGGAACCCGCGCTGGTTCTTGGACCATGGGTAGGATTTGGTTAGGCGGAGAGAATAGCAACCACCCTCACTTATCAGGAGCTTGCTGTGTGCAGGCTCTGGGCAAGGGCTCCTAAGCAGAATCTCACTGAATCCTCCACAAACCCAAACAAATACCTATATCATTATCCCCATTTTCAGGATAAATTTAGAAACATTAAATAATTCGCTCATACAAAACAATGAACCAAGGTCAGATTCAGGCCATTTGCTTCTGGAGCCTGCCCCTGGGGCAGCCATTTTGCACCACTCTACTGCTGTGCTCTTTCTCCTGGGGGCGGTGGGGGGGGGAGTTAGAAAACAAGGGGGAAAAGAGCATTCTGCGATGATCATGGCCTTGAGTGTCAGGAGAGATTCCATCCACTGCTTCCTGGACCCCGAGTGTAGCCATGGGCTGTGGAGCAGGACCAGCTCCCCTCTTCGCAAGGGCACAGCCTGGGATGCACTGAGTGGCCAGTGCTCTTGTCGCATCAGGGCTCACTGCCAGAGCAGTTGGGACGCACGGAAGGGAATCCACAGCCGTGCTCGCCCAGGTATCGCACCTACTACTGCCACTGTTTCTTTCTTTAAAAGAATTTTTTTTAATTGTGTAAAATTCACACAACATAAAATAGACCATCTTAACCATTTTCAAGTGTACAGTTCAGTAACGTTAAGTACATTCACATTGTTGTGCAACTAATCTCCAGAACTCTTTTCATCTGCAAAACTGAAAGTCTACACTCATTAAACAACTCCTCATTCCCCCTCCCCCAGGCCCTGGCAGCCACTATTCTATTTCTGTCTCTATGAATTTAACAAGTCTAGGTACCTCATGTAAGTGAAATCATACAGTATTTGTCTTTTTGTGTCTGGCTTATTTCCTTAGCAGAATGTCCTCGAGGTTTATTCATGTTGTGCATGTCACAATTCCCTTCCTTTGTAAGCCTCTATACACTGCAGTTTGTGTATAGACTACATTTGTTCGTATAGACCACATTTTGTTTACCCATTCATCCATTGATTGGCACCTGGTCGCTTCATCTTTGGCTATTGCGAGTAATGCTGCAATGATTATGGGTGTGCTATATTTCTTTGAGATCCTGCTTTCAATTCTGTTGGAGATATAGAACATTGTTTTTTTATATCTAATGGCCACCTTAGGGGGAAAAGAAGAGGAAAACTACCTCCAAAAACAAAAACAGTAAAACTTCACCTAAAGTTCACAGCTGGCTACTTAAAAAGTTATGGACAGATCTGGCTGGTGTGGCTCAGTGGACTGAATGCCAGCCTGTAAAACGAAGGGTCACTGGTTCAATTCCTAATCAAGGCACATGCCTGAGTTTTGAATCAGGTCCCCAAAAGGGGGCTCACAAGAGGCAACCACACACTGATGTTTCTCTCCCTCTTTCTCCCACCCTTCCCCTCTGTCTAAAAATAAATAAATAAAATCTTTTAACAAGTCATAAATAGTGTAACAGCCCAGCCAAGAGATGAGAGAAGCCCTGCAGGCACACTAAGCAGTTCCAAAGACAATTTCTAAGGCTCACATGTCAGTTGACAATCCTCGTGGGGCTAGAAAAGAACCCAGAGTCACGGCATCTAATTCCCCCATGAACTCTTCAATGGCACCACTGTTGGATCCTAGGTCGTGGTCCCTCATTCAGTTGGGCATTATTGGAATTTGTTCTCATGAAGAGCTTGGAGAGAAAGTCCTAGATTCAAGTCATAATAACCAACCACTCCATGCTGTGCTCCAGAGGCCCCAGACAGGGTCAGGAGTCTTGAAAGAGATTTTTTAAAAAACCTTCAGCTCTCCTGTCTCCTTAGCTGTGCAAAGAAAGGCTCAGCCTGTCACCAGAGCCAACTTGTGCACCCTCTGGGCTCTCGGGGAAGCTCTGGTCTTGCTGTTTAGGGCTAGATGCATGGCAGGTGTCCATTACAGAGGCCACACCCACCCCTCCCTCTTCTGAGGGAGAGGAGAGGTCTGGAGGAGCTCCCCAAGTCCCTCAAAGGGCCCTAGGTCTTTGGGAAGCAGGATGGTGCTCAGCAAAAGACGAGGATGCCTCATCTCTCTGGCAGGGGCTGTTGCTTCTAAGTGTCTGAGCTGCCGGTGCCAGGCTGCAGCTGGCTCCAGGGAGACAGGGTTGGGCAGAAAGCGGTGGAAGCCAGCTCACAGCTCAATATTTTTGTGCAGAAAGCCCAAGAGAGAGGGCTTGGTGCTTTTGTTCCCCACTCTGTGCTGGGTTGGGGGCATGCTTCTGGCCGGCAGTCCCCAGTGGCCCAAGTGAAACAGGACTGGCAGGGAGCAGGGAGTGGTTCTGTCCCCAGAGGCATGCGTCCCAGAAGCTGTGTTCTCTGGTGCTGGAGGGCGAGGGCTCCTTGTGGTGGCAGCGTTGTGAGTGCAGACTTGCCTCTCTCCTCAGGGTCTGCATTTACAATCCTGTCAGAGCTGGAAGGGGCCCTGGAGATCATCTGGTTCAAGGCAGTTGTTTTATAGAAGTTTTAGCCGAGCCAGACATGTGAAATGACTTGCCCCAGGCCACAATGTTAAAAGAGCAGATCCGGCAGCGCAACCCCGAAGTTTCTTTCCACTACCCTGTGGGGCCTCCTCTGCAGTGAGTGACACGGAGTCAGGCTAGTTGTCTCCAGCATGAAAAACACCAGCTTTAATCCAAAGCGGCCACTTGGGGCCACATACTGTGCAGGCAGGTAGTAACAGGTGCATGCAGGAAGCAGAAAATCTGACTTTGCTCAGTTTAGGAGGGAACTCTTCCTGAAGTCTGTCTGTAATTAATTAAAGTCTCAAAGAATTCGCTCTTCACAGAGAATCCATACTCTTAGGTTCCATTTTGTTAGTTTCTTGTGTTCAGCAAATATCTTCTGTCCTGGTCACGCAATAATAGTTATCTTCTGAGACTTAGACTCTATAAACCTGAACGACCTTCTCTTTTTGTCGATTTGTCTTCTGTTTCTCCTTGATTGCTCCCTAGACCTGGACATACTTCACCTGTCCTGGAGGAGCCAGGTCAGCACAGGTCCCGGTAATACAGAACCTCGCACAGGGGGCCCAGACCCTCTGGACTGCTCAGTCAGGGCCAGTTCCTGAGGTAAGGGTGTGGGGGAGAGAGAGAGATTTGCATCCAGGCCTGATTGTGGAGTGTCTTCCCCTTATCCCACCTCCCCACGCCCCAGCACTGTCTTACTTACCTGAGCCAGTAGAAATTCTAATAGCACCAGTACAACCCAATAGAAATATAATAGAAATGCCAAATGAGCCATACGTACAATTAAAATTTTTCTAGTAACCAGATTACAAAAATAAAAAGAAATAGGTGAACTGGATTTTAATAATATATTGTATTTAACCCAATATACCCAACATATTTTAACGCATACTCAAGTAGAAATTATTTCTAAGATATTCTACATTTTTTTCACACAAAATTTTTGAAATCTGGTGTGCGTTTTATAGTTACATCTCCATGTGGACTAGCTACATTTCAAGGGCTCACTAGTCATAGGGGGCTAGTGGCTGCTGAATTGGGCAGCACAGCTTTAGTCCCAGCAGATCAAAGCTGTCCTCCATCCCTTCCCCATTTTTTCTTCTTTGCCAACAATGTGGGTGTCACTGGGCGCTGCACAGAGATAGTACCAGGCCTGGCAAGGCTAAGCTGTACTGGTGCCTGGTGGCTATAAAAGCGCAGATTTCAGGGTGGTAACTGGCTTGCTCTGTGCTTGGTTCTCTTCTGCCTTGGTGGCTCTGTAACCCGTGAGTCATTGTGGGGGCAGAGAGGCTGGGAGGCAGGTGGGCGATGTCCTCTCTCTTCCCAGGCCTTCTTGAGGGCCTTCGTGCCTGTGGGGGTGGGATGGAGGTACCGACACAGGGAAGGGTGGCACGGTGAGGGGCTGTGAAGAGATGGGTCTGGATTCACGAAAATAGACTTGCGTCTGTGGGCTGGTCACAAAAACTCAAAATACCATTTCCCTGTGCAGGAGAGGAATAGGACGAGGGACATGTTAAAGAGCCACAGGCTTTTATGATTAAAGTACTCAGGAAAGGTAATGAAGACCAGGGCCCTCAGAAATGTCAGCATCTGAGGCTCTGTTTAAAATTGGATCCTAGATCGTTTCAATTTTCCAGAGTTGTGTCTGAGAGCCATTTTTCTTCCCTGTGTCACACATCTGTTTTCAGTACTTCCCACTTGATTTGAACATTTAAGAAATTTGGCCTCATCTACAATCTTCCATTGGCTTCTAAAATATGCAGATGTGTTATCTTTTAAAAGCAGCTGGTCAAATGCTCTCTCACAGGACGTGGTCGCAGAGCTTGGAGTCCCTGGGACGGGTGCTTTACCCTAGTACAAGCAACTGTCCTCGCCAGGGCCACAAGCTTAGGCTGGGTTTGAACCCCATCTTGTTACTTGCTAGGCCTCTACCAAGTTACTTAACCTCCCTGAGCCTCAGTTCCTCTTCCACCACCTGTGAATAATGAGAGCTCTCACTTCACTGGGATGTTGGGAGGCGCACATGAAACTGTGTGTGTACTGTGCTTAGTGCAATGCCTGGCGCACATCACCACGACCGTTTCTCTATTGGCAACACCAGCTCTCCTGCATTCGGTGCCATGGCCAGCCGGCCAGGTAGAATCTTCTCCTTTACCAAATCGCTGTACGTTTAAACTAGACAGTGCAGCACAGCAGATGGGGGATATGATGCACAGAGAAGAGGGATCCAGCACAGCTGCTTTGAGAACCAGTGGCAGAACTGAAGACAGAGCCCAGAATTTCTGTTTTCCAGTGCTTCTATAGCAGGGCCTTCCGGGTCTCAGAACCTATGTCTTATATTTCGGAAAGCATAGAGAGGAAATGGACAGGGCAGTGTTGGAACCACCCTGCCTGGTTTCAGAAGCTGTAACCCTCCATGGCTAAGGCTGAGTAAAAAGACATTGGGACCATAAGCCCCTTAGGAGACAAAGCTTATCTCCCTGGCAGGAGCACCGCCTCTGCCCCCTTGACTTCACCCTGCTTGGCCCCCAGTGCATGACCAGTTAGCCAATGACAGGTAAGATTCCTCGAGGGAGGGATGACCTAAGACAGGCACGGTTACGAAGAGGCCCTCAGGGAAGGACCTGGGGGGTATAGAAAAATGGGGTGATGGACCCTCGCCGCTTGTTTGGCTTTGACATAGCCTGAGTCCTTATTCTGTCTGCAAGAAGTCTCCTAATCTCTAGGCTGCCTTACTTCCCCTGCCTGCCTTAAACCTGAAACAATGCCAGAGGTGGGTGCGGCCCTGTGCTGGAAAGGGTGGATTCCCCAGAGTGATCAGGCCTAAGAAAGAATGCATAAAACCCTGTGAAACCTGCTTTGCTAATACCCTCATTTTAAATGACAAGGGTCCAAGCACAAAATGAGTTTGTTCCCCAAAGTTTTATAGCCCTTTAGCTATCTGACCCTGACTCTAAATAAGCCCTCATAGTTTTTTTAATGTTATCTGTCATTTAGTCCTTACTGCCTGACAATGACTGATGAGCTTTACCTATATTCCTATGCAAATTGAACCCAATAAAAGCCCATTGAGGAAAAGGCTCCAGGCCCTTCTCCTTTGAAAGATCAGCCATCTTTCCTCCCCAAGCAGATCATGTCTTGGTAGACTTATTTTCATCTGCGGCTGTGGGGGGTAAGGGGCGGGGGGCCTGCAGGTGGAGCCTCCCCACAGGGCAGGGTTTGAATACATAACCACAGAGAAAATTCGACAGCCCAATATAGAAAGCAAGAAAGAAACCCTTAAATAAAAGTACCAGACATTTCATAGAATGGACTGATATGTAGTCACTAAAAATGCTTACAGTGAATATTGATTTGATGTGAGAAAACACTTTTGATCTATGTCAAGTGGAAGAAAAAAAACAGGAAATAAAACTGCACATAATTTAATGCTAAAATTAAATATATATACACATATATATACATACACATATATATGCTCTAAATTAGATGTAATGTTTGCTTATCTCTGTTGGATAATGGGTTTTTTCTTGGTGCTTTTGTGTGTTTTCTACAGTGAATGCTCACTACTTTCATAATCATGAAAAACAATGAAGGCTCTGATTTCCAGTTTCCGGTTTCCACTGGGGAGCCTGTAGCTCATGCTTGTCTCTCTCAGCCTTGCAGGGCTCCTGGTGGCTTCAAAGCCTGCTTTGTTTACAGAAGGATGAGTGTGGGGGGTGTCCAGGGAGACCGCCTGGGAGAGAACAGAGTGAGACGTGTTTTCGTCAAGACACTCTCACAAACAAGAGCCTGTAACGAATTCAGCGGGTGGCCGTTCCAGGCAAAGTAAATTGGGTAAATGGCAAATGGGAATGCTAGCAAACTCCACAAGAGAGGATGATAGATTTCTTTATTTATCTCTATAGGGATGAGATTACAAGTGAGGTTCGTGATGCTCATGATTTTTATTTAGCCGGAGATAGATCAACTAAGTTTATCAGGAGTCTGACGAGGTTGGTGGCAGAGATTCATTCTCCCCTGTCATTCCACTGGCTTTCTGACTACCTCCTTTAAAATCACTAGTGGATTTCGCTTCTGCTCTCCTAAACCTCAGGGTTTTGCCTATGGCTATCTTCCCAAAGCTACCTAGTTGAAGTTCTTTTGCCTTGGATCCATTTGTTCCTCTGCCTAGCCCCGTTGGGTCTGCCCATTATCCCCATTGTTCTCTGTTGCATCCGACTGTTCCTCAGGTCCTTGCTTTGCAGCTTTGAATCAATAAGCCTGGCTCCTCTCCCCTGTCCCATCTCAGCCGCTTATTGCCCCCACCACCCAGGTCAGAGCCCTGCTCCTACTGTGTGCTCAGGAGAGACGGCTGGACATCACCAATCATTTGACTTTTCTCGGTGTCGCGACCGCAGAATCTGCAGGACTCTGTTATTCCTGGCCACCAGTCTGCAGCCGTAAGAGCACGGCAGACTGGGAGACAGCGTTGCCCGGTTAGTTAGCCTCTTTCACCCTCAATTTCCTCATCTGCAAATGGTGATAATACTAGTTACCTGAAAAGGTGCGTTATTACATATATCTAACTTCTCTGGAATGTAGCTAGAACTCAATTAATATTAGTTGTTACAATGTTATTATTTTACTCCAAAAGCAACCTAGCCTATTATGTGGCAAAAGACTGGACTCCGGTGTCACACAGACCTGTTCGAACTACTCTTCTGTCTGTGGCTGCTTGCGGCATACCTGCCTGTTTCAGTTTTCTTAGTCCATAAAATGGGGCAATAAAGAGGACTGACTCAGAACTTGCTGTAGGGACTGAAAGAAATAATGCATATGAAGCACTTGCAAGATGCCTCCACACAGTAGCACAAAGTGTTCACTATTGTTTGCATGAAGGATGATGGATGGTCTCACCAGCCTTTTCTAGGAAGGATGACTATGAAGTTATATATTACTATTTTCCTAATAGCATAACAGAGTTGACCCTTGAATTCCAAAGTAGATAAAGTTTTCATGGTTATGCTGAAGAATCATAACATTATAAGAGTGAGATTAGGACCAGAATTTGCAGGTCTGGTTTCCCTCTGTCCAGAAGGAGTTCATTGTGTCCTATACCAGTTTCGATTTGTCTTCTGTGCACAGGCGCTGAAACCAAGGAGCCTCTGAATTGGTCCGTCTGGAGGCGAATGGATCAAGGTGAATGTGCGCTTGCACACGTGGGTGATGACGACAAGGATCTGGGCTCTTAGCCTCATATAATATGAACTAAAAATGAGAATCCTTTTGGAAAATCATCATATTTTGGTCAAGACTACAAAAGTGACTCAACATCGCCCAGTGAACCACTAGAAACAGGAGAATAGGCCGTGATGGAGTAAGCTAGGGTGGCTGGCCATCTTCCAGAGAAAGCCAGCCTTTGATGTCGTTCCAAACCCTCCCTCGTTTAGAATAATCAAGGAGGAGAATTTGCCTTCTCTGAGGAAACATGCTTTATCAAAAATAGGTCTTGTCATCACTTAAATCAGCCACACATGAATTCTCCTTCTCTAAAAGCCTCTGTAGTGAAATCTACCTGTTAAAAAAACATCATAACTGAATTCTAGATTTGCTAAAACAAGCCACTCCAGTACTAATGCAATTAGAGCGTTGCTCTGTACATGAAATGTGGCTTTTACATCAGATATTAAAAGATTTTATATCTGTTGGTCCATTAATGATGACTGGGTTTTATGACCCATACACCAAACATCATTTTATCCCCAAGGAAAAATAAGCATCAAGGAGTCCAGGGAGCAGGCAAAGCTCTGAGTCTGTCAGTTGAGAGCTGCACATCAGACTGAGGTTCCTGTTTTCAAACCTAGACTTCAAGGTTACATTGTCCCCAAATGCAACACCTAGATGATCTGTGTCTGTAGCAGGGAAGAGTGAGGTTGAGTCTGTTTACAAAGAAGCTCAGCAGAGAACGGATGTTGTTCCTGATCTCAAGATCTATGTGGATTCAACTGAGATAATTATATAAGAGGGGAACATCCAAAACCAAGTAAAAACACAAACTCAGTAGCTCTCCTTAACTAAAGAGTACTTTACTTAGCAGAGACTGTTAAAAGTGGAAGAGAATCCTTTAAAAAAAAAAACAATATAAGGTCTATGTGCAAATGCTACTAAGTATTTTATATGCCTCACAATGACAATGATCAGAGAATGCTAATTAAGCTCCCACGTATGTCTAGTGCTATGGTGCATGCATGCAAACCGTTCTCTTACACTGTAGTGTACTTACAAATGCTGCGGGTGCTTGTTAAAAACACCAGCTCCCAGGCACAACTCCTAAGAGGCTCTGATCCAAGCGGTCTTCAGTAAGTCTGGGAACCTTCATTTTTCTTAAAGAATCACATTAAGTGGGTCTGATATAGGTGGTCCACAGATTGCACTTCAAGAAACACTTGATTTAGCAAATACATAAATTATAAATCAAATCAGAACACTACACATTGTAAAAGGAGAAAGACTAATAAATCCAACAATATAAATATGTAACAGTTCCATGAGAAAACCAATATATTTAAAAGCTGTCTAAATAATCTGTGTTTTTAAAAACTTGCAGGTAACTGTTTAAAAGGAATAGTTAGCCCTTACAAGAGGCATGAAAGTGAACCCAAAGCCACCTGGTTTATTTAATAAATGATACTAATCAATTCCATGTCTATCAGTTTTTAGTGACTGTCCAGTGGTTCTCTACCCTGAATGGATGCATATTAGAAGTATCTGAGAACTTTTAATAAACTGATTCCTGTGCCCCAGCTCCAGAGATTGACCCGAGTGACCTGGGCACGTTGTAAAACTCTCAGGTGATTGTCATGTGTGTGCAGAGCTAAGAAATTTTGTCTACCTCCTGCATCCATTCCCTCTCTCTCTCTCTCCCCCTCACACACACACACACACACACACACACACACACGACAGGTAAGTGAACTATAGTGCAGAGAGATAAGCAATTTGTTCATGCCATAAGTCTAGTCAATGCACACTGAGACAGGCACACAGGAAATTAGACACTAGAATGGTCAGGGGAAGGGAAGACGTCCTGACTGAGAAGAGACACATGAAATCAGATTACTTTTGGTCTCTCTGCAGCCCAGGAGTTGAAAAATCTGCACTGAACAAGGGGAACTAGGAAAGACTATCTTGTGGGGGTTAAAATGTTCAAAAAAGGGACTTTTTTTTTTATGAAAGAGGACAGGAAATCACTAGAAGGTATAAAGTAGTATTCCAAGGAGGCAAATTAACCCCTGTTCTCAGTGAGTAGAAACTAGGTGGGTAAAGGTTGCATGATGTCCAGGGGAAGCTTGGCACCTACCACCTTCTGCCTTTCTTCCCGTCGGAGCCCAGGCAGACATTACTCATTGTTAACAGCACTCTCTCCCCCGAGCTGCGTCCCAGCCTCAAAATGCTTCTTACCACAGCACTCACCCACCACCAATGCATCATATTGGGTGCATGAGTAGAAATCTACTTGCCTTTCTGGTAGAGTGAAAAAAGTGGGGTCTTTGGACTCAGATCCGACTTTGAGTACCAGTTTGGCCCATTCCTAGCTGTGTGGTCTTGGGCAAGTTGCTTACATTCCTGAATCTCAGTTCTCCCACAAGTTGAAAAGAAGAAAAAAAGAGTGTCAGACTTGTGGTTCCATATAAGGTAAGTGACAAGTAGAATGTCTGACACATAGTAGGCTCTTAATGAAGGTAGCTAGAATTATAGATTGTCTGTAAAGTCACGGGAGGGAGTATAATTGTCCATGGCCTTGAGTTAGAAAAAGAAAAATAGGTAAAACTCCAGCATGGAGCCTTGTAAGGACCCATCCACAACGGACCGGAGCCTGTATTTTACAAGGAAGTTTCAGGCTGTGGATGGAATAAACGGGACTTGCCCAACCGCAGGAGTTACCTGCATGACCTGCTGACTGCAGGGAGAGCGAATGCTTGGATGGCAGCCCAGTTCTCTGCTCCGTTGTCTTTGCAGTTCATCCCTGGATTAGGAGCGTGGTGGGGGTGAGAGATACTCAGGGGCCAGAGCCTGAACAGGGCACATGAAGGGAGAGGGCCCCTGGCCACGCCCTTCTCCCACCTCCCCTGCCCACACTGCCATTTCTCTCACGTTAGCCTAGCCACAGCCCGGCAAGCTGTGCTGTGGTGATGCTGCCTATTTCACCCATCAGAACACCAAGGTCAGAGAAAATAAATATCCCTCCTAAAAGGGGCGGAGCTAAGGTCTGAGCTCATGCAGTTAGACTGGACAACCTGAGCTCTGTGTGCTACTAGACACGGCCATCAAGTCTCCTTGACCAAAATAAATAAATAACCCCTTCCAGAGGCACGTGTATGTAATATTCTGTGTTCCTTGATCACTCAGATCACTGAAATGATATGTAAGCAGCAGTCCACTCCCATAAACAAGAGCCCCCATCCTTCCCATTCAGTTGTGCTTAGTTCAACTAGAAAAGTATAAGCAGCCAGGGAGTTGTAAGCTAGTAAACAGGGGTAACTGGGGTATGCGTCAATTTGCTTTGGTTTCCCCAATTTAAAGAATAAGGAAACTCATATGCAGTCCTTATTAAATACCCTTCCATCTGAGAAACATCATTGAGTAACACTTCAGGTCCTTTAGGAGGCCGAACAGCTGTCATTGGCAGGTAGCACAGAGCCCAGTGGAAAGGAAGTAAAATAAATACAGCACCTTTATATGCTATGCCCTGCAAATTCAAGATAAACTCTCACAGCATGAAAATGAGTTAAGATAAAAAACTATGTGTGCACAAGGATAGTTCATTCTTTAAGTGGATTATTATGGGCTATGTGTTACTGGCCTCTCTGGAGAGGTGGCCATGGCCTTGGGTCTCACTGCTGCCAATATATGGGAGCTTTTGTGATGGGGATGAGTTTTGGGGAGATTTGAAAGAGAACAGAGCTGGCAGACACTCAGAAACCAGTGGTTTTTAAACCTGCGCGGAATGCACTTTCTCTTCCTGCAGATACAAGAGAGAGGATTTTATTTTAGAGGAGAATTTATGGTTTGAATTAGAATAGCACTATTGTGACAAAGTTGGCTTTCAGTTTAAGTGATGTATTTGCTGAAAACCCTATCGATGACTTCGGTGGGAGCTCAGAGTGGGTTATAGCTTACTTCTATGTTTTGAAAATAAATCTATAAGCGGTAAGAGAGCAGAAATTCTTTGGAGTGATATTGACTTAAATGTCATTTTCCATCAGCCTAGGAGTTGTGTTGATATAGATTTGGTTCCCTGGATGAATGCTGGAGGTAGTTTGTGAGTATAGATAGCAACAGAGTTTTGGATGTTTCTAGAGTTTCATGGGAAAAGGGTATTTGGACACGTTTGGACTATAACCTTGGACATATGTGGAGTTCTTAAAAGTGTGCTGAGAAATTTGAACCAAAGTTTCTAAAATGGTGTCTACTTTTCTCTCATAAATCCATCTTTGAAACGTCACATTGGGGAGATCAGGGGTTATCATTTGCAAAGTTTATGAGATGCTAAGGCCCAGACAATAAACAGGATTAAATACTCAGTGACACCCAGAGGAACAACCTGGAGTCAGACTGTAGATGTCAGAATACCAAGTCGGGCTTTCAACCCGCTGGCTTCCTTCAAGTTCTAAAATACATGGGTTACATGACCTGACAAATATTAATAATGGCATCTAAAGTCACTTCTGCCTGAATTCTCATGCCCTGGGAATTGGGTTGGGAATGGGCAGAGAAGTATGCAAGGCCTCGTTGGAAATGCTTAAACAAAATGTGCCCAGAAATCTCAATATATTCAGAATAATACTTTGTTAATTAATGAAATGAGGACAATTACATCCTCAAGTCCTTAAGTATTCTTTAGAGAAAACAAGGCTAAATAATGGTTATTATAAGTTGCAAAGACAGTTGCTAGGAATTGGTATGTTTGAACATTTGATCCATACATTCTAAGAAAATGAAAGAAACCAAAAGCAAATTGGTAATGAATTCATTGAAGATACATACACTGTTCAAGAAATGGGGTATGAGTCACTCAAATCAGGGACATCAGGAGGCAAGTAGGTAATGGTATTCTGGGTGTTTTGCTTCCTTTTCTACTTTATTATTTTATTTGGCTTAGTATATTTTACCATTTCTAGTATTATTGGATTTTCCCCCAACTTTTTATAACTTCTTTTATTATTGTTCAATTGCACTTGTCCCCATTTCCCCCCATTACTCTCCTCCACCCTACCCACCCCCACCTCCCACATTCAATCCTCCCCCCCACCCCATTGTCTTTGTCCATGGGTCCTTTATACACGTTCCCTGATGACCCTTCTCCTTTTCCCTGTTAGCCCCCTCCCCACTCTGGTCACTGTCACTTTGATCTTTATTTCCATGTCTCTGGTTCTATTTTGCTTGCTTGTTTCGTTGATTAGGTTCCACTTATACGTGAGATCATATGGTATTTGTCTCTCACCACCTGGTTTACTTTTGTAACTTTTTAATGAAGCTAATCCATTGGTTATAATTCAATTTGGAAAATAGACAATAAAAGATTTGTGGGGGACAAGGGAGGGAATAGTAATAAACAAAGCAACTATAATAAATTACATATTGCTAGCCCTAAAATATCCTTTCATAGTTTACTATATGTCTCTTTATAGTTAAAATTTTGAATTTTCTTCGTTTTCAAGAACTAATTGGTGATGGAAATTTCTTTTAAACATTTTCCTTTGCATTTCTGCCTCATAATTGAATCAACTGGTGACATTTTGTTCCACTACATAAATCAGGTTTGTTCCCATTTCAGAACCTTGTAAGATGTCTATCAAGCAATAAGTGGAAAGGAAATGCATGCCAAATAATTGTTAGCAAAACAAAATCTGGTGAATGTGGAGTTACTCAGATAACCCCAGGGAGCTGGGGGCCGGTGCTTTGGCCACAAGGACATCAGATGGAAGTGGAACAATTCAGCACATTGCCAAATGCTTTGTTCATCTTTAACTTCGCACGACTTCCGTATTAAATGGACAACAGCATGTTCTATCCTATATGCAGTTGTTCCCTGCATCTTCGTTGCACTCAAGGAAAAAAACACCTGATAATTATGACCAGAAGAGAGGGGCAGAAACTTCTCAGGTTTAAAAAAGCTATGTTTGGAAGTATTACGTTGGCTTTCATTTTCAAAGAGGACCCATTCCAGGGCGATGGCCAACCTGGGCTAGCTGCTGTGGAGCAGCCTTGAATGCCCGCTGTCACCCACTCCAGTGGGAACTTGGAAAACACCAGGCATGGTCCTAGATGGCTTGTTCTCATGAATTCTGCCTTTCTAGTTGCTCAGTGTAATGGAAGCAACTTTACAAAAAGACTGAGGATTATACCTGTGAAAACCAGAACAGGTTAAAAATAAGCTCATTCCTCCAAATCTGTTGGCTGAATTTGTAGGGGGTTTTGTTTGTTTTTACTGGGCTACTTAGCTATCCTTTGGTGGTTTTTCTATGGACAAAGACTCTTTGCATCTCCATTTAAAACTGTCTTCAATTACTATGAATGTCATCTTAATCTATGTTGCCTCATAAACTAGAAGCCTGTGATCCCTGCTACCTCCGCCTCCCTACAGCCAATGGCCCTTGCCTTGAGGATCCTGAAAGCTGTGTTTCCAGTTCATCCCTATTCCTCTGCCCCCACCAACAGTGCTTTGGTTGGGCCAATCAGCATTGACCCGGGTTGTGCACTATTCTATAGACTCTTCCATTTCCCGCTCTCTTCACTGTTTCTCGTAGGATCTGTGTTTAAAATCTCTGGTGGAAAGGCATTCAGAACTGTTCCTACTTAGCCTCCAACCCACATCTCCAGCTCGTCTCTCAGCTCTGCCATTTACATCTTTGTTCAGCCTGAAAGCATGATGGAATTGAGGAGGCATTTGGACACTGCGGGGGAGGCACGGGTTCTAATTCTGACTCAGCTTCTTACTCACAGCATAACTTTGGGCCAGTTATTTACTCTATATTTCATGCAGTGTTTGGGGTGCTGGGAGGTTGTTGGAGGTCTACAATGAACAAAAAGATGAGGTCCTCGCTTCCATGGAGTGTATGGTTGAGTGGAATCACTAAGTATTTAGTGGTAACATGTTTCTAATGGGCAAATTATGTCAGAGACTGTTGGTTGCCTACCAAATATCTATTCTCCCATCTCCTAGATCAGTGGTCCCGAAACTTTTTGTCACCAGGGGCCAGTTTTGTGGAAGACAATTTTCCATGGACTAGGGGGAGGGGGTGTGGTTTGGGGATGATTCAAATGCGTTACATTTATCGCGCACTAATTTCTGTTATTATTACATTGTAATATATGATGAAATAATAAACAACTCACCACATGCTGGGGTTAGCATGTGAGCTTACCAAAACTGTGCCCGAGACAAGTGTGCAGTACAGGAAAGAGGCATGAACGAAAGTGGTAAATAAAATAATGGGCGGGCAATGGGCAGACCAAAATAAGTGTCAGATCCGAACTTACAGCCTGCCACCAGATTCAGCTTAATTGTCACTTGCCACTCACTGATAGGGTTTTCATATGAGTCTACAAGCAATTAATTTATCATGGTCTCTGTGCAGTCACACCTCTCTGCTCACGATAATCTGTGTTTGCAGCTGCTACCCAGCACTGGCATCTCTGCCTCAGCTCCACCTCAGACCATCGGGTATTAGATTCTCATGAGGAGTGTGCAACCTAGATCCCTCACATGTGCAGCTCACAGTAGGGTTCGAGCTCCTACGAGAATCTAATGCCACTGCTGATCTGACAGGAGGCTGAGCTCAGGCAGTAGTAACGTGAGTGATGGGGGCAGCTGTATTACAGATGAAGCTTGGATTGCTCACCTCCTGCTGTGCAGCTTGGTTCCTAACAGGCCATGGACCTGTACTAGTTTGAGACCCAGGGATTGGGGATCCCTCTCCTAGATGGTAATGTGTTCTGCTGTCCCCACAGTTCCTAAATTCCCTTACTGCTTGAGGTGATCAATGGGATGAAATTGAAAGCCACCAAGTGGGGTTTCTGGGAAAACCATTTAAAACAAGGCCGACCCAGGATAACACATTCATTTGCCGTTTTCTCCTTCCTTTTCTTCCTGGCTAGAATGCAGATACGATGGTTGGAGTTCCAGCAGCTATCTTGAGCAGTAAGGCAGTTTTGAGGATGGCAGCCTTTTGCCAGGGAAGGTGGAACACAAAGACAGAAGACAATGAGATCACTGATGACTGTGGGGCCTCCATACCAGCCGTGGACTGCCTGTTTTGGGACTTCTATGGGAAAGAAAAACACAGTAAGCCTCTATCTCATTCAAATTCTCTGTAGTTGAGTTTTTTGTTCTTTGTAGTTGAACCTAAGCCTAACTTAATATACAATGTAACTATACACAATCACCACTTAAATACTAGATTTGGATTTTAAAGGGTAAGTAACGTATCACTTAATTGTAATCTTGATAATCATCTCTTGTTCCAAATAATCACAATGATGATGATAACGTTTCATAGTAAGGCAATATTTATATAAATACACTTTGCCTTGACATAATCTACCTTAAATCAATCCTCAATCATCTGTAAATTGAAGACACAGTTATAATAAAGCATCTCATTCCTGCTTCATATTGGTCTTAGTTTTCTCTATGTAAATTCTGATTTTCATATTTGTTTCAGTTTCTGAATATGGCCCATGAGTGCCAAATATTTAACATACATGCCACCGCCTCACAATCCTGTGTCCATGCCAGACATTAATAATCGATGAGGGCATCTTCCTTGTCTCAGCTGCTTCCTCATAAACCTTTCAATATAGTGCCAGGCAATTTCTACCATTTGATCAGAACTGGCAGCAGACAAATATTTATTGTAAGCCACTTATAATAATTTTTAAAGTGTTCAGTGGGGTTGATATATATTTTTCCCCTTCAAAGTGAAATATTGAGGATTTTTCTTTAAATAATATACATTAAGTAAACTTCCAGTTCATTCGATGGACACTGATTTATGTCTAAGTTTTTAAGGAAAGGCACATGGGGCCATAATTTGTTTATAGGCTCTCTGATGTCAATATAAATGTGTGAGCTTTGGGGAGTAGGCCACATCTGTTGGGCACCCATTATTCACAAAGCATTAAATAATGAGGGTGGAGAGATACAGGTGGAAATACAATGGCCCCTTCTCTCCTTGGATATATAATATAATGATATAGGCTAATCCAAAATTTTTGATGTATAGATATTAACAGGAATAGCCAATGGTTCGCAAAAGATCTTCAGGGAAGAGGAACTTAAATTTCTAAATGCTGTCTCTATCACAATCATTGAAGTAATACTGGCCTCATGGGACTTCTATGTGTTGGGCTCCACATGTTACGGCTTTCCTGCAGGTACTGGGAGCTGCATGGCTTATCCAGATCCCTCCTCCCCAGGACTGCCCCTTGGACATGCAAAAGTGGGTTTGCAGTGCATGGCTGTTGGGGTGTCTCTCCATCCTGACCATGGTTGATCCACACAATTGATTGACTCTACCCTAGCTGAGACAATGAAATTCTTTCTCCCCAGAGTTTGCATTGGGAATGAAGAGGCCATGGTCCGTAGTACTGAAACTGAGACACATATCCATGAGTCCCAGAGCGAAGGGGCACACAGCTGCTGCCTGGATCCTGGAGTTGTCCTGGTTCCTGCCCTCCAGAGATTTGCCAATCTTGCAATCACTGAGAACTGCAGTGAGATCCGTATGCGATATGAGCATTTTAATCTACTCTTTCTTCACTTCTTCCTTGAACACTGAGATACCCCAGTGTTTTTAATAAATAGTCTGCTTCTCCTTCTCTCTTTTTTCTGCTTTCCTCCTTCACTTTCTTTCTCTCCCCCTCCCTCCATTTCTTTCTTGGGGGGTGGGAGGGGGCTGAAGTCAGCCAGAATTAGATGCTGTTATTTGCAGTGTACTAATACAGATATCTGTACTAATACAGATATTTTCTTTAATCCTCACTACAACACTAGGGGGAGGTTTGTATCCCCAACTGTGAAATAAGGAAGTTAAGGCTTAGCAAGCTTACAGAGCATGACCAAGGTCACATGGCTTTTCGGTGGTAGAGGCAGGATGCAGATCTAGCTAGGCCTGTGTGGTTCTAGAGCTTTCAGGCGGTGAAGGAGGATTTGCCCCACCTCTGTTCTCCAGAGTTTCAACTAATTGCTTTCAGATTGCTATGGTTCGGGACACAGCATTATGAAGCACAGGAAAAGCAACTCCCTGAATTGTAGGTCTCCCTCATCTTTTCTTTTTGGACTTACTGTCATTGGGACACTTACCTTGACGCACAGCAAACACTTTGTGGAAGACGAGAGCACATAGTGTTTGCTGTGTTTGGAATAGCAGGTGATATATTTTTTGGTGTATTTGATATAGCAGATGAATATGTTTGCAATGTCAATAATCTCTCCCATCAATAAGCTCTTCCTATTATATTCTTGTCTCTGTCTAAGGCATGTTCTCTTCTTTCTTAAAATGTAGCTTAAAACCTACTTCCAGGAAGGTTTTCTTAATTGATTTTATCCTGTGCTTTTAAAATTTTTTAACAGATGTTAAAAAATAAAAGGATAAAAAGATGCTCATGCTCAAATCTTGATGCATTGCATCTTGTGTGTCTTCCTTTGCCCCTCCGGAATTTCTTTTCCTACCTCTTCTCTGGCCAGGAGGCTGACCTGCTTGGACCACATAAAGGGGGTCCTTTTGCTCTTGGCTGATGAGAGAGGGGTAGCAGTAGATTAGAGAGAAAAAGGAGATAGAGCTTGGGGTATTTACTCCCTGCTTCCTCCATATGAGGTCACCTCAGTATGGCTGTTTCTCTGGACTAAAGGTTGCTTCCTCTCTTACATTTGCTTGTCCTCACAACTTTTCATTTTGGGTCCTTCTCCTTCAGCTTTAGGAAGGGTGGCAGCTCTTGTCCTAGGGTTCTGCACTATCCCTGTCATTTCTCTATATGCTGCCTGTACTTCTACAAATAGTCATCCTGGGGTCATCCACATGTGAGTGTACTTCTGCTTCCTAGTGGGCTTCTGAGCGATGCCAATAGCAAGTGCTTCTTCTAACGAGTCCTTCTTCTTGTACCTTCGCATCCTGCTTCATTTCTCAATGACAAGCAGACCTGTTGTTCTGGGATGCATATTCTCTGTGAGAGTCCAGTCATTCAAAACCAACAATTAAACCTGTCATCCAATAGGCAGTCACTGTACAGATATACAGCACATTAAGCCAACCAGGAACCATAAGTTCACATTCAGAGAGAAGACAAGGTTAGTGGTGAGTCTGATTTACAGAAGTCATTCATCATACTCCCTTCTCATTCCTGCCTCTTTCATGGCATCACTGTGTGTATTTTCGGGTGACATCCACATGCTTCTCTGTATAATGAGTAGAGGGACTGGGGCTATTGATGCTTTTTGGAAACACTTATTGGGTTTGTTCTGAAAATTCCGTTTTATTTGAATTTCTCAGATGATCTGGACATATACGCATAACCTCAAATTTGGGGGCAAAATCAGACTTCCATCCCATATGGTTTTCTACATTCTGACACAAAAATTGTACCCAATGTTCTCACAACCAAATTAGAACTGACCCAGTCATTAGAGGCTGCATGACTTTTTCTCTCTTCTAGTTTTTTCCCACTTGCCCATCTATAGTTAAAAAGGCAGAGACTCAAAGACCAGACAACACCACCCAATCTTAATGTCCTGCACAAACTGTCTCTGAACTTAGTTGCAGTGTGCACAGCGTGGATGATTTGGTGGTCTGTGGTTATTAGACCCTGGGAATGCTCATTGTGTGACCTGTTTATGTCGGTTTGTCCATGACTTAGGTTATAGCTACATTTATGCAGACTTATTCAGATTTTGTAACTAAATAATTTACTTTCTCTCTTGAGGGTGGAGGAGGATTGACGGTATAGTAAGATGATTGAATGACAAACACAAATGCCCTGAAGTTTAGGGAAGAGAATCCATGCAGAAAACATACCATCAGTGAAGTCCTCACTGCTATTTTGCTCATGAAGGACGCAAGGGGCGCCCTGTGCTCCTGTAGCAGTAAAAGCTCCATCTCACTGTGGCCTGAGAATGTGGACCCTTGGGAGAGAGTCAGATGGGGTTTTGGGTTTTCCTGGCTGAAGTTCTTGAGTATGTGGTGGAATTTCCTCTTAATTTATTATGCAACATCGTTTTCTCTAAGTGCCATTTCTTCTGCCATACCACCTACTCTTTGTATGGTGGTTGTCTCTAAAGGCTGTTCCCAATTTCCAAAACCATATGTACACATGCATTAGTTCACAGAAATCTGTGCCCTGTCCTTCTCAATATTCAGTTCCACCTTCAGAATCCTTGCCAGGACAGTAGCTCTTGACAAGTAGAGGAAAAGAAGTGGAGACTTTAGAGTCTGCTGGCTCAGGACTGAGAGAAAGGAAGATGTGTGTGGCAAGTCAGCCTTCCATGCAGCTAACTCTAGGATGGGGGCTGGGGTGCGGTATATTCATGGGGTTGTGAGGGAAGCAGGAATAGGCAGATGGATAAGCTGGGCAGTGATGCAGCCACACAGTAGCTTTCCCAACCCTGTGGGGGGGCTCTGGAGCTGGACTTGTCTTGAAGAGTTGTCCCCAATTGGGGCAAAGGGGCCAGGCTTTTACACTCTTATATATCAATGATTAACCAAGCTGCCTCAGGGAACTGGGGTGTGGCCTTGGATCAGGCAGCTGTCTTCAGTTTAGGCAGTCACTGGAGTGGGCTCAGCTGTGAGCCAGCAGCACCCAGCCTTCTGCACGCCCAACAGCTGTGGGAATGAGTGCTTCCATCCTAAAGGGGTGATGAGCAGCAGTGACTGTTGGGAGCTGGTTGCAGTTGTTCGCCGTAGTCAGTCTTCCCACCCTGCCTAGATTCTCTGTTACTGAGCTAGAAATGTGACAAGCAAAGAACTATCAGATTAGAAAGTATTCTCTGTCTTTTTAAACTATGGAAGAATTTCCTAAGATGATCACTTTAAAGTGCAGATGAGCTTTATGTGTTCAAAATATAACTTGACTTACCAAATATATTTTCACAAAGAGAGCGTTCCCAGGGACGCCCCCATTACACACGGCCGGGTGCATGGCTCTATGGACGTGGGTTTTGCACACTTTCAGTTGTATTTTCCAGGGGATTTTAGTTCCTGTAGGTCAAAGCTCACCCTTCTCCAGAAGCAACTTATATGATCTGGTCCTTGCAAAGGTACTGCTCTTGACTGACCATAACAGTTGGATCGATAAACTGAAAAATTCACTTTTAAAAAATCTATTATGGAAAAACTCACTTCTCTACAATAAATTATAAAACACAGAGGGCCTTTCCTTTAGAGGCAGCCTGGTTCTGAAACAGGAGAGATTGTTTTGGAGTCAGAAACCTGGCTCCCAAACTTGGCTCTGCTCTCTATCAGCTCGGTGAGCCCCAAGCAAATCTCTTTGTCATCTCTGGGTCCCAGTCTCCTCCACTTGTATGATGGGTTGTGGTGAAGATGGGGTTAATCGATATGAAAAGGTTTTGTAAATTGTAATGTACAGTTCAAATGTCTTGTTATACTTGTTAGAGCTGGAAGAGAGCTGGGTGATCTCCTGGGCAAGTTGCTCCATGGCCAATGATCCAGAACCAAGGGGGGTCAGAGGACTCGCGGAAGACTGCACATCTGCTTGGTGCAGGGCCGGAGCCAGCCCCCAGCACTCCTGCCTCCAAGACTAGTACTTTTCCATAACACAAGTCAGCCTCCAGCCTCTCCCCCATGATTCCTCTCACTGCGGCACCGGGCGACTGAGTGTGTGGCTCACTCCCATTGAACCATCGAGAGGATTTCACAATGGCTTATGTTTGCCAAAGCTTTGAGTCTGTAACCTGGAAACAAGACACTCTTCAGATCTGAAGAACAATTATTCAAAAATTGTTACCTTGGTCATTATGTGAAAATCCCCCTTGAGTTACAGTAAAGAGAGGAGGATCTCATCTTGTACTGGTAATAGAATTACTGAGCATGTGTGTGTGGGTGGGTAGCTAGTCAGAGGGAGATGCAGAAAGATAGGGAGAGAGAAAGAGAGCCTCTTTAAAAAGCAAATTACTGTACCACATATATTATTTCCTAGGCCCCTTATTTAATAAGTCTAAATTGAGAGCTCTTGTAATTCTCTTGCTTTAGTGAATAAGCTCTCAGCATCCTCAAGTCCTGCAGGGCCTGAAGTTTTTTTCTGCTTTTCTGTAGATATTCATTTCCAAAATTTCATTACCATCCCACGTGTGAGTCATTCACTCCCATGCAATCCATGTAAAACACCCAGCACACTCTGGGGGACAGAAGGAGAAAGCTCGGAGAAAGCCAAGCAGATTCATTTGATACGCTGGGGACTTGCCAACATGAAATGGGAGAGGAGGCCTAGCAGGGCTGCCCCCAAGGTAGCCAGCAGAAAATGTGACAGCATCTGGTCCCCACCCACCTCCACCCTCCAGGAGTGTGCCCTTTTATTTGGCTGTGTGCTTCATGCGTGGGAGTCTGGGGGCAATACAATCGCTGAGAGAGAACAGAGATGAGAAAAATTCCTTTAGCAGGATACTTTTTCATCTTCCCCTTGGAAGCTGAATGTTAAGAAACAATTGCACACACCACATATGGGCAAGCACTGCCAATCGGGAATCAGAAGACTGGGATTGTAGCGCTGGCCTTGCCATCAGCTGCTATTGTTTAACCTCCCCATTACCTCAGTGTCTGCAGTTATTAAATGAGGATAATGAAACTTTCTCTAGTTATTGCACAACGACTGTTAAAGAGCTTGGGAATGTAAACAGCTTTATAGAAATGTTAATTTATTGTATGCATTAACTATGAAGTATATACCTGATTTCAATTGGTTCTATATGGTAGGCAAGCATGTAGCTTCTAAGAGGATCTTTTTGGCTCCCTATTCCTTGGAAAGCACACAGCATCACAGCATTGCTGGCCTGCTTTTTCTCACTAAGAAGGAAGTCATGTACGGCGTAAATATGACAAATGAGCCTTGTGGCAGCTTTCAAGCTATTGCCTTGGGATGCACCGACACTGGAGTTGGGCATCTGGGGTTGTCATGCTAACCAGTCCAGGAGATTCCTCACATCAAGGTGTCACTTACCAGTAGGGGCCACACTGTGGCCCTTTGACCTCACTCATTTCCAGCTACACTTAGGAGAGCTAATCAATTTTTCATCTTCTCTTCCGAGTGTCAGCTTGAAAATCACAGTGCGAGCAATGCCCTGGGGGATGGCTGTGCTCTGCCTTCATGCGTGGAGAGGGTCCCTAAGGGAGAGAGCTGCTGGCAGGAGCAGCTCCTACAAATACGCTATTGCCTCAAAGAGCAGGTGGTGAGGAAGGAGGGGGCACGGCTCCCACAACCTTATTAGCAATTTTCGTTGTATAGCATTTAAAACCAAAGGAGTTAAAGATTAGCCCTTGGCTGGGTCTAACACTCAGAAATTCACTCAATATCGTACTGCTCTCAGATACACCATTGTGTGACCAGCATGGCACTCTGTGCCCTCAGAATGGACATAACTCTCAGAAGTGCTTTGTTCCTGTACCTTAATATTCCCTCTACCCTCAAAATTTCTCTTGCAGGGAAAAGTCATACTGCCCTATACACAGGAAATTCAACACATGGGTGGAAGAACTTCCGGGGACTCAATACATCAAGAGTTGGGATGGGACTTCCATTGGCATTAGGTGGCTAAGAGGTTCTTTCCTTAAGCCGCCCAGCATCTAGCAGAATTGCCTGAGTTTTTATGTTGGAGGAAGAAAGTAAAGTTTATGTCACACAAGAAGCACGGTTAACTTAAACTTGGAGAGAAGGGGGAAGTCCATGGCCTTGGCATGGAGTTAGGCCCAGGGAGTGAAATGCAAATCTTTTCTGATACACATCAGTTTGTGATGTGGGTTCTCTCGAATTCACGCAGCCTGGATTCCTTCAGATCTGTCTATTTAATTAGTTCTATAGGGAAAAAACACTGCAAATGGATAAGAGGCTGTAGAGAAAAACAAAATCAGAGACAGAGGCAAAGTGAATGGTAGGTTTAAGGTACTTGGAGTGAAGGTCTGATGATCCAAGGTAAAATCCTGACTCCATCACTGATTAGCTCAGAGACAATGGAAACAGTCACCATTACTTGTCTGAGACTTAGCTTTACCTGAAAGTAATGGAAATAATTATAGCTGCCTCCTCCACCAGCACCCTGCATATATCACAACTGTCGGGATGGGCAGACATTTTTTTGAAGCTATAGCACAACACTTTTAGGATTGGACACATCTTGCTCACGTGTGGGCATGTGATATGTGTAAATGACTACCAGACAAGCATTTCGTTCAGGTATGCGTTTGAGGTGACTATTCTAATTTTTCATTTTTTGTCTAATGGGGTAACTTAGACGTAAGCATGTAGGGAAGGGTCGTTGCGATGTTTACGGCAGTGTGGAGCCATCAGCCACTCTGCTCTCCCCTGTGGACTAGAGATCTACAGCTGCAGCAGTTATGCCTCATTAGACTTTGTCCTGGGACGGGTGTCACATGGGCGTCAAAGGCACACAGTGGGGACTCAGTGTTGTTTTTTGATTCCTAGAAAGCCCCGTGATGGCCTAAAATATTTTCCTTCACATTTCCCTGGCCTGGCAAAGTCTTATCTGATCTTAAACATCAATTTTTAGCTTAAGAACTGTTTTAATTTATTTTGTTTTGACTTGTTTTTAAAAGCAATTCTTAGAGTCAAAGAAATCTTTATTTCTTTTCTTTTTCTTTTATTTTCTTTTAAAAATAAGCATTTTACATGAAAATACTCTTGAATTCAAGCAATGATCTCCATATAGGGAAAGATCACTCTGTCTTTGTACGAAATTTAAAAAACCCTATTTTCCCTTTCACTGCAAGAAAAACTATCAGATTTCAACACCACACTATTAGGTAGGCCAAGTTCACTGCAGGGCTCTCAAGTGTAACAGACAATTAATGCAATAAATAACCGTCCCATCGGCACTGCCCTAAAATCACATCGCTGACCTTGGAAACTAAAGCAGTTGAAATTAAACAATAGGTTAAATGTAAAGTCAACCTATTGTGTTTTCATGAAAAAGGGGTCCTCAGGTTTTCTTGTGCTGTTTAAGACCAGTGAAGGCTTAAAAATGTTTCCAAAGAACAACATTTTAAAGAGAGATAGAGAGAGAAAGAGGGAGAGCAGCAGAGAGACAGAAAGACTTGGAGAATAACTGAATTTTGTAACATTAGTAATAAAAGTATAAATGTACACTTTTATATTAGACCTTTTATGCACAGAACTTAGTGAACTAGAAATATTAAATACTCACCGATTTATCTGTCCTTATACCTTTACATTTATTTTATCCATAGACTATGTAGTTTTCTATCATCTTGTGGATCTCCGTGGAGGTGGTAGTAATGAGATGGGCACTGTGTTGTCATTGTCCTTGTTTATTATCTGCATGGAACTCAGATTCAAAGAATTCTTTCTGCGGGTCACACTGAGGGGGTATGTGTATGTGTGCGTAACAAAGACTAGAGGTCTGTTGACAACAACTTCTGCTTTTCCAAAAGTATATTTTGCATGGTAATAAATTACTTAGAACCATTAGAATGTTCACTTGACCTCCTCTTTTGCTCCCTTTCTTGATAACCAAAGCTCTTGACCCTCACCGTCAACATGAATGAAATAGGAGAGTGAAGGTCTGGGAGGGGTGGTTTCTCCATGTAGTTCTGCTGGGCTTTGCTCTGTGACTGTAAAACCACTAGCTTCTGTCTAACCTGAGTTTCTGCATCTTCATTTTTAACTGAATAGTGCTTTTCCCACTCAGCCTATCATGTCTGTAGTAAATAAAATTGTTGTCTGCCATGGCACAATGAAGCAGGAGATGTACACTTTGAAAATGTAATCTGTATGTCTTATAAAGTGCTGTGAATTGTCTGTCAGCTCACTTTATAATATCTTGCCATTTTAGTAGGAGAAAAAAAAAATGTTAGCCTGTATTTTGCTGACTAAGGCCTTGTCCCTACCATCTTAAAATTGAGAATGTTCAAAATGTTCTCATTTCAGCATTAGTGTACGTTGAGTATCACATTCCAAGAATTAAATCAGATGAAGAGCGAAGGCTTTATTCCAACATTGTGAAGAGGCCAGGAGAAAGATGGGACCCGACAAGTCATCTGCACAGCAGGCTCCCATCAACTCTACGGCAGTTGCCTGTAAAACCATGGTAAGCAGCAATCACCTCAGAGGGAGGCGCTCTTGACCTTGGGGCTATCTCAGCATGTGCCTTGGGGCAAATGAAAACCAAAGCATTGTCTGCATTTTTCAAAGTCCAGAGTGCTAACCACTACACCATTTCTATTTGGGGCCCACTGTTTGTATTTTTCAATAGGTTCAACTTACTCTAAGCACATGGTAAGCTCATGGATGATCACCGTGCTGCACAAATGTGTAACTAGCCTGTGAAATTTGGCTGTCACCACATGGGCTAGCGTGAGTGGTGGCTGGTCCCGAGTCAGTGATAACCACTCCAGCTGCGGTTATAAATCAGTGGGAGGTTGTGAAAGAGCCTCTGTCAGAGCCTGCATGTTTGCAGCCCTTTTTCTGCAAGGAGACCATAGAGAAACAGATACCAACCAACAGCTGAACCTGCCCCGTTCAGAGTAGAGCGCCAGCATCAGACCTTCCCTCTCCATGTCAGTCTCAAGCTTCTTCCTTCTCTCTCTTGTTTCCTTTCAGTCTCTGTTCCTTCCCCCTGACAATACTGCCTTGATTTTTAAAGAACTCAACATTCTATCATGAATAAAGCCATTTTGGTTGTTTTGAATTCTAGAGCATTTGACCAATGTGGCTGTTGGTATAAGCAACATCCTCTTCCCCCACGGGGTAAATTCCCAGCCCCTCTTTGGCAAACTGACTCAGCAGGGCCTCCAGTTAAAGCTGGAGATGATACTTAGAACTCATTAGTGGAAACGCTGAGAAAAGAGTGTTTCTACTGAGTCCCTGGTCCTATTTCCTTAGGACTCTCAATTCAGAATGATAACATTTATCTGTATTAAAAAAAACATATTTTGTCTTGCTGTATCAACAGCAATCGGCATCATTGAAATTCATGACAATGTAATCTCATGTAATTTAAAAAATGACCTAATAATGTATTAAAGTAAATTCTGAAATCAAAGAAATAAAATTCAAGGGAAATAAAGAGAAGTAGATTGGCAGCGTGAAGACCCATGAAATATTTTTTAAAGAAAAATACCGCAAATACTTTTATTTTATTTTTACCTTTTGGTGAAAGCAACAATGACGTCTGAAACTTGGAAAACCATTGGTAGAGAATTGACAATGAAACAAAATTTAAAAAGCAAAACTGGGATAAAATTTTCACCAAGTCTGTTACCCTCTGTAAGCCAAGTGGAACTATGAAACTAGATGCCAGTTCCCAGTGGTCTAAGTTACTGCCTTTCCTCTTTTAATGCATTGGCTGATTATGGAGCTAATAATAAATGTAATTGAAAATCACCATTAGATCCTTTGAAGTTTACTGCCAAATAACATTTTGTGGAAGAATGTAAAAAAATTCCTGAGGGAAACTTCAAACAATATTTTAAATATTCTGATCAACAGTCATGGTGTTAGATTTACCTCAAGAAGTTCATAGTGATTATAAATATAATATTAATGCAAGAAAGCACTGTAATTTCCCATCTCTAGTAAGTGTTGTCAGGGCAGAAATTGTCCTAATACTTAATTTCTCTCTGGTTCTGACTAAAGATAATTTCTTATTCCTAAACGAATATGTGACCAGAACAAAGTGCCCAAATAATCAGCTATTGTCTGTTAGTTTCACCCATGACTTTGGAAATGATGCCACTAAGACAAAGTGGTTCTTTCACAGAAAAAATGCCATTCTGCCCAGACTTTCATTTTAGGACCAAGTTTCTGCAGTGAATTAGTAGTCTTTGGAAATGGTGTAGAGCTACAATAACAACTTTCTGCTCTTGATTATAAGGCAGAATGGTTGCTGGTTTCCTGTAACGTTTGCATTGTGAATGGGATTTCATTTTTATTTCTCATTTAGATGCAGTGTTCAGGTGAGAGAAATCTCAGCCTTTTCGATCAAAGTCCAATACTGTGACTGGAATACAAATCACTTGATTCTGGTTCTCTAAGAAGTATAGCTTATTTTAAAACAGAGAGAGTATTAGGGCAATGCACAACTGAGAATTTGAGGAGGTGTTCACGAAACCGTGAACGTTCAAGCTGAAGTCATTATGTGTTGCCCTGGGTTTCACTGCAGCCAGCTGCACACCTCTCCGCCACAATGCTTTCGTGACACTCTTCTAGGGATGGAATTTTAAAAATTAAATGTATAAAAACAAATATAGCTTAAACCGAGTCACGTGTTGGGGAGGAATGCTATCCCGAATGATTGCCATATTTATAACTCCAAGGAGATGGCTAATTGAGATAAGAAGCATCAACACCCATTGATTTCAGTGGGCAGAAGTGCGAAGAGAGAAAAATGGAGTGGTGAGTTCTACTTTCCTTTCAGACATGGGAAAAACTACTGAAGTGCTTTTCCTTTATTTAGTTTTCATCCCCTGAAAATGTAATGGTGATGCTGTGCACCTAATTGCTGACCAAAATCTCCGTAGAGGGCTTTTTCAGGGAGATAGTCGCCAATGCTTACCGATCAAAACATGGCTCAACGCTGAACTAGACTTTCTCTAAAATATCCATTATTATTATTTATATTTTCAATTAATTAATGAGTCTTTCAAACTCCTGGCATTTTGCATGTGGAAAGATTCTGTATGCCAGTGTGGCCCCACACTGAACAACACGAATTCCTCTGCCATGTGACCGTCCCAAAAGCATTCGAAACAGCTGTCATGGTGTTCTTAGGAACTCTTCTCTCCAGGATGAACAAGTCTAGTTCTCTGTAGGCCATGACTTTAAGTGCTCTTGTCGTCTTAGGCTCTCTCAGACAGATGGGTTTCAGTTAACAAAGGTCTTTTCTAAAGGTGAGGTGCTGGGAGCCGAATATGGGGCTCACATGGTGCTGTCCATGCAGATTCTAGCAAGAACTGTTGCTTCATGTATTCAGCCCACCATGGCTCTTTAAAGATAGCTGGGGAACTAGGCTTGCCCCCCAAAAAAGCCAACAAATGAAATTCTGAAGCCCACACGAAATGTGCAGACACAATGGTGGTATATTCCAGGGGTATTTCTTCATTTAGGTAATCTGAGTTGGATCTTTAGACTCCAAGTAGCTAATAAAATAAGTCACTGAAGCACTTAGTCACAGATCAAGCACTTACTCAGGATGAACCCAAAGACATACAAAGGGCCTAAAGCTTTCTTTCTTTCTTTTTCTCCTCTTGGGTTTTCACATTTTGTAAAAAGCTGGAGAGCACCGGTTCACTCTTGATTGGCCTCTAAAGTGATGGCTTGAGTACAGTTGGCTTTTGACTTTCTGGGTGCTCTGGTGGCCTTCAAAGTTGCTATATATATGACCAGTGAACTTGTGACCTAGTCTTTGGCTTGCATGTGCTCCTAGGAAAGATGCCGTCTCTCTGTTGATTACTCAACCTTCTTTTAGCTCTCAGGGGAGGCAAACCCTAGGGTTTCTTTCTGTGGCTTCTCTGTCCACTACCCGAGGCAGAGAGTTCATCCCAGCCTTTGCTCATAGGTCAGCTTACCCAGCACAGTGGGCCCCATGGTTGGCTCTCAATTCAATATTCATCCCATGGAGGGACTGGGGTTAGCTGATCAGGGCCAAGCAGACCCTCTCTCTGTGTTACCATGCATTTTGACCTCTCCTCCAAGAATTTAACATGGGAACAGAGGGAAGGTAACTTTGCCCTTGGTGCACCCCTCAATGTCTTTTATACCCCTGCTCCTGCAAGCCAAGGCTCAGAGAAGAGAATCAGGAAGAGGTCTCACTCTTTATCGTTTTGCTTTCTCTCACTTCTCCCTCTGCCCTCTTTCCAATTTCTCCAAGGCAGGAAAAGGGCTGGCAATTTTTGTTTTCCCCAACATTAAGACCTATTTCTTTCTAGCTCCAGCTAAGCTATAATGAATGGCAGCTCTGAGCATCTCCTCCACATTGCAGTTTCTTTTTCTCTGAGCTGAGGTACAGAGTTCAGTTGTTGATAAAGTGAGGAGAAGACAGAAGACTCAACAGTTTTGTCTCAAGGCAACAAATGGCCTGAATTTCAAGGCTATTTATGTTCCTGTTGTTTATTCATGTATATGTTAATATACATTACTATATGTGTGTGTATATATATATACACACATTTATATGTGCATGTATGTTTGTATATATTATAACTTGTTTAAAGCTCTATTCCCTTGGATGAATACACAAAGCTTCCTTACTGTCGCTCTATCTGGCCTCCCCTCTAATGAAATACCTGACACTGAATGAATGGAGCACTTGGATTAGATCCCTCTCCATTTGTGTCTACTTAGAAGTAGACAGTAATAATTACTGTTAGACAAGGAACAGGAAGCTCCAGTATCTTTTCTCTAGGTGATAAACAAATGTATTTTGCTCTCGTAAAAATTCAAATGACTTCGCTTGGGAAGTGTATTTTGGATTCTGAAGGTTTACTTCCATGAGCCCCAACAAAGTGCACTTGGTTAAAGGGGAAGTGGCTATGGGTAAGGCAGGAGGATGGACTTAGAGTTAGGAGGGCTGGATTCTCGACCATTAGGAAGGTAGTAACTTGCTGGTTGACTCAAGCCAGTCATTTGATCACTGCCTGACTTCCTTCCCTGTGTCTAAAGGGAGACCGGAAATGCTAAGATGGTTAACACTTGCAAAGTAAGTCGACACTAGGGAAGGAAGTGACTATGCCTATGCTTTGCCCCATCATTTTTCCATATGTACTTTGCCAGTTGCCTCTAAAAATATAAATCTGCTGGTCCCACTGTTCTAGAACCATGTGACTGTAATCCAAGTCCTGGACCGAACAGGATGTGAAAATATTCCTCTCACCATTCTGCCCTCCTAACAATGACACAGTGGGTAGGCAAGGCCAAGATCGAGGGACTGAAACCCCCAGGTGATAAAATAAATTTGTTTCCACAAAATAATAGCAGAATTCATTTAGATATATTTATAACATATATATCCCATTTCTTTCTTTTTTTACTCTTGTTCAAGTACAATTGTCTCCATTTGCCTGCCACCACTTTCTCCTGTCTCCCCTACCTCCACCTCCCACCCTCAATCCTTCCCCCCTTTGGCTTTGTCCATGGGTCCTTTATACATGTTCCTTAACGACCTTTCCCTTTCTTTCCCCTGATTTTTAAAAATATATTTTATTGATTATGCTATTACAGTTGTCCCATTTTCCCCCCTTTACTCCCTTCCACCCTTCACACCCCCTCCCACTTGCATTCCCCGCCTCCCCGCCCCCCACCTTAGTTCATGTCCATGGGTTGTACATATAAATTCTTTGGCTTTTACATTTCCTATACTATTCTTAACTTCCCCCTGTCTATTTTCTACCTACCATTTGTGCTACCTATTCTCTGTACCTTTCCCCCATTCCTCCTCTCCCCTTCCCTGCTGGTATCCCTCCATGTGATCTCCATTTCTGTGATTTGTCCCTATTTTGGCTGTTTGCTCAGTTTGTTTTTGTTTTTGTTTTTGTTTTTAGGTTTGGTTGCTGATACTGGTGAGTTTGTTTTCATTTTACTGTTCATATTTTTGATCATCTTCTTTTTCTTAGGTAAGTCCCTTTAACATTTCATATAATAAGGGCTTGGTGATGATGAGCTCCTTTAACTTTACCTTATCTGGGAAGCACTTTATCTGCCCTTCCATTCTAAATGATAGCTTTGCCAATAGAGTAATCTTAGATGTAGGTCCCTGCCTTTCAAGATTTTAAATACTTCTTTCCAGCCCCTTCTTGTCAATAAAATTTCTTTGGAGAAATCATCTGATAGCCTCATGGGAACTTTGTAGGTAACTCTCTCCTTTTCTCTTGCTGCTTTTAAGAGTCTCTCCTTATCTTTAATCTTGAGTAATATAATTATGATGTGCCTTGGTGTATGCTTCCTTGGGTCCAACTTCTTTGGGACTCTCGGAGCTTCCTGGACTTCCTGGAAGTCTATTTCCTTCACCAGATTGGGGAAGTTCTCCTTCATTATGTTTTCAAATAAGTTTTCAATTTCTTGGTTTTCCTCTTGTCCTTCTGGTACCCCTATGATTTGGATGTTGGAATGTTTAAAGTTATCCTGGAGTTTCCTAAGCCTTTCCTCATTTTTTTTGAATTCTTGTTTCTTCATTCTGTTCTGTTTGAATGTTATTTCTTCCTTCTGGTCCAAACCATTGACTTGAGTCCTGGTTTTGTTCCTGTCACTGTTGGTTCCCTATACATTTTCCTTTATCTCACTTTTCATAGCCTTCACTTTTTCCTCTATTTTGCGACCATACTCAACCATTTCTGTGAGCACCCTGATTACCAGTGTTTTGAACTGTGCATCTGATAGGTTGGCTATCTTTTCATCACTTAGTTGTATTTTTTCTGGAACTTTGATTTGTTCTTTCATTTGGGCCTTTTTTTGGGGGGAAGGGGGTCTGGGCATACCTGTTATGTTGTAAGGGACAGAGCCTTAGGTATTCACCAGGGTCGGGTAACCCACCTGGCTGCCTTGTGGTGCTGTATGTGGGGGAGGGTTCCAAGAGGGAACAGTACCTCTTGTTCAGCTCTGGGCAGGCTTTCACTCACTTCCTCTGCTACCCACAAGCAAATCAGGACCTTCTGGTGCTAGTTCCCAGGTGGGTGGGTTTGTGTACCTTCTAAGACCCTGTGGGTCTCTCCAATGACCTCTCCCATGAGGCTGGGAGTTTCTCCTGCTGCCACACCCTAACAGGTTTTTTCAGTCAAAGGCTTTGAGGCCTTATTTCCCCACACTGGAACTCTGGGTGGCACAGTCTGTCTTGCTCCCCAGTTGTTCCTCCTGGTTTATCTGCACACAAATGTGGGGCCCCCCACTCCGCCAGCCACCACCCATCTTTCCGCGAGTCCTCCCCACCTGGGCTGTCCATCTCCACCCCTACTACCAGTCTGTATGAATGTTTCTTCTTTAACTCCTTAGTTGTCAGACTTCCACACAGTTCGATTTTTTGTCAGTTCTGGTTGTTTTTTGTTTATAAATCTGTTGTCCTTCTTTTGATTGTGCGAGGAAGCACAGTGTATCTTCCTACACCTCCATTTTGACCAGAAACACAAATCTTAATCTCTTTCCCTGGTTATCCCCCTTCCCCCTCTCCTCTGGTTACTGTCAGTTTGTTTTTTATTTCAATGTCTCTGGTTATATTTTGCTTGCTTGTTTTGTTGATTAGGTTCCACTTATAGGTGAGATCATATGGTAGTTGTCTTTCACAACCTGGCTTATTTCACTTAGCATAATGCTCTCCAGTTCCATCCGTGCTGTCATAAAGGGTAGGAGTTCCTTCTTTCTTTCTGGTGCATAGAATTCCATTGTGTAAATGTACTATAGTTTTTTGATCCACTCATTTACTGATAGGCACGTAGTTTGCTTTCAGCATTTGGCCATTGTAAATTGTGCTGCTATGAACATTGGGGTGCATAGGTTCTTTTGAATTAGTGTTTCAGGATTCTTAGGGTTTAATCTGAGGAGAGGAATTGCCAGGTCAAAAGGCAGTTTTATTTTTAGTTTTTTGAGGAAATTCCAAACTGTTTTCCACAGTGGCCGCACCAGTCTGCACTCCTTCGAATAATGTCCTAGGGTTCCCTTTTCTCTGCAACTTGGACAGCACTTATTGTTTGTTGATTTGTTTATGATGGCCATTCTGACCGGTGTGAAGTGGTATCTAATTATAGTGTTGATTTGCATCTCTCTGATGGCTAGTGATGTTGAGCATCCTTTCAAATGTCTCTGGGCCCTCTGTATGTCCTCCTTGGAGAAGTGTCTGTTCAGGTCCTTTGCCCATTTTTTAATTGGATTGTTTGTCTTCCTGGAATGGAGTCGTGTGAGTTCTTTATATATTTTGGAGATCAAACCCTTGTCTGAGGTATCATTGGCAAATATATTTTCTCATACAATTGGTTCCCTTTTCACTTTGCTGATGTTTTCTTTAGTTGTGCAGAGGCTTTTTACTTCATTTATTTCTTTTCTATTTTTAAAATTTGTGCTGGGTCTACATGTAAAGATAGACAACTGGAAAAAAAATCCTATTATGTACAAATCATTATTAAGCCTTGGGTCTGTTGAATCACTGACTCTTACCAGCATTCTGGATCAGTTCTAGGTCCTAGACCCATCTTCTTTTGAGGCTGGGGGTCTACCTCTCCCTGAGAGGGAACAGGGACACCTGAGCTCCATCCTGGAACTCGGCAACTTCTCAGTTCACTCAAGAACTGGCAAGGCCAGCAGCATTCCCAGGGCACTTGGTGACAGTCCTAAACTCCCAAGGAAATGGAACTTCAGGTGCCAGGACATGAATTTTTCTCCTCTTGAAGTAAAAGTTTAAGCATTGATTATAACTCCAGGTCACACTAGGCTGAGATAAAATCTTGGGAGCCAATGCAGGTAGCAAAGATATTTCACTTTTAGATGAAGTCAGGCCACAAACCACAGCTCTTGGTAGAATTTGATATAGTAACAGCCCCAATTTCCTCAGCTTCCAATCTATGCACAGAGATATTATTTTTTGTGGGTAGTGTAAGCTTATTCTTGTATGTCTATGCTCAGCAGTTTTAAAAAATATTTTGTTTATTTATTTTTAGAGAGAGGGTAAGGGAGGGAGAAAGGAAGAGAAACACCAATGTGAGAGAGAAACATCAATCAGCTACCTCTCGCATGCACCCCGAAATGGGGACCTGACTGGAAACTCAGGCATGTGTCCTGACCAGAAATCGAACCAGAGACCTTTAGGTTTGTGGGATGATACTCAGCCCACTGAGCTGCACCAGTCAGGGATGCAGTTTTTGATTGATTGTGTAAAGGAAGAGGAAACTATTAGACACAGAATTTCATATTTTTCAACTTTTGCTTATATCATTATCCACACTTCTTCTCCTTACTCATATAGGAAGGCCTTTTCTGCTTATTTTCATCTTCAAGCTGGAGATCCAGGAAAGCCAGTGGTGCAGTTCAAAGGCCTGTGAGCCAGAGAGCTGATGGTGTAGATTCTAGTCTGGGTCTGAAATCCTGGGAACAAGGAGAGTGGAGGGCAGGAGAAAATTGATGTCCCAGCTACAGCGGTAAGCAAGAGAACAAATGCCTCCTTCCTCTTTCTTTTGTTCTTGTCAGGCCCACAGTGGATGGGATAATGCTCACCCGCATTAGGGAGGGCAATCTGCTTTACTCTGTCCACCAGCTCAAATGCTAATCTCTTCTGAAAATACCCTCAAAGACACACCCCGAAATAATGTTTAACCAGCTGTCTAGGCATCCCGGGACCCAATCAATTTGACATTTAAGATTAATCAACACACAGGGGGCATTTTTGTTTGATTTGAAAGAAAATATTCTCTGTGCAAACCAAATCCATTTCAAAATTAAGCACCAAATATACCAGCCACGTGGATTATTTACAGTTTGGCATTATCCACACGTCTATGAATGGGTGTCTCAGTATATATCCATGAACCAATAGACTTTCTCAGCTCTCCCTGCTTAACTGATCAATGAATATGTCCTTTGATCACCTTAGCAGCAAGGTTAGAATCTTAAAGCAAAGTTTCGTCGAGGGTGCAGAGAAGAATTAGGGGAAGGAATTCAGTGTCAGGAGGGTCCCCAAGCCTCTTTAGTGATCACTGATCACTGTGCTATCCCTCAGCAGGTGCAGAGCCAAGGGACTTTGATTCTAACAATCCTTGACTCCCCTGTGGATGGGAGTCATCCCACTGACCTGGTGCAGAATTCGGGCTCAGTCAGCTTCTCAGGTGAACAAAGGAAGGACTGTGTCAGTGTGCTTGGGCTTGACCTGTCCACTCCCACTTGGACTTGCTCCACCTCTTTTTTGGTCTTAAGTCTCAGTAACTTATTTGCTCAAAACAGGAAAAAAGTGGTTATAATTAATTTAATGAGTTAATGACCAAAACTCAAATGCTATGACCCAGCTACACACCCTAGTGACAGTTTATGAAGCTTGAATCCTGTTGACCAGCCACTGTCCAGTTGTGAGCAGCATTAAATTGAAACATGCATTTGGGTCTAATGATCCTTTGCATTTACAGGAACCTGGACTAGGAAATATTTGGTTCTAATGATGGCGAAGAAGTTTCAATAGGTTGTATAACGGTATAGATTTTCCTTTGTTGTGTCTCCTTTTTTAAGTTACAAAAGAACTGTTTTAGGCTTAAATGTATTCACCAGCCATTTAGAACACTTAGACATATTGCATATTTAATGTTCTACTTTACTGCTTGCTGAAAGAAATAAATGTGAAACAAAACACTTTGAAAAATGCTTAATTTTTCAACTGTTGATTTAATGTGTAATGGTTCCATAAGGCAACGAATCACCCTGGTCTATAACTCCTGAAAAATAGAAAAATTATTCACAGTGGTATGTTGAGTCTGTGAATATTAAGTTTGTCAATGTAATTTATGACTCGGCAGGTAATATACCGGTAATTTGCATACTAATTGCTATGGTGGAAGCCAAACGACTTTAATTCAGTAAATTAGTCTGCCTAAGCAGAAGCCAGCAATTTCCTCTGTGTTGGGGAGAGAGAGAGGAAGCTTGTTTTAGAGAAAATGGAGCTCTGGCCAGGAGGCCTCTCAGAGCTGGAGAGGCCCCCTGCTGGCAGGCAGGCCACAAGACTACGAAGCTTACCTGCCTTGCTGTGAGCGTAGTGGTCAGCTGCTCCTCAGAGCCCAGGACCAGTGGGTTTCCAAGTGATTCAATTCAGAAAACAGAAAACGGAGGTTAAAGGAGTTCACTTTGGCTAAAAACAATACATGCCTGTGTGTCCATAACAGAAATAAATAAAAATTTGAAGGCAGAAAAAGAATTCATTCCAGTTTCTTAAAAGCGATTCTTTCAATGATAGGCATATATTCTTTAATTCTTTAAAAAACAGGTTTGATGCTCTCTTTAAGAAAAAATGAGTATGTCTGGAGAGTTGTAGGAGAGTCCAGTGACATTTTGAATGCTGTGGGAGCAAAACGCGTATACAAAGGTGTTCGGCATCCTCGGTAATAATGAAAGAGAAACAGAGCAAAACACTGAAGTGTAATTTGCTGGCAAATACTAAAAAGATTAAAAGCTTTTATTATTGCAAAGAGCACGGGGAAATGAACATAGCACATAGCATAAAGCGGGCAGTTTAGCGGTAGTTACAAATTTCAAAAATGCATATATGCTTTGATTTCCCAATCCCACTTCAAGAAGTGTATCCTATAGACATAGAGATGTATGGTGTGAACCATATGAAATTACTCTGAATCAACCATTTTGATATACAAAAAAACATAATTTCAAATGATTCAACCCAATACAAGGGAGCTCATTGTAGCATCTTGAAATGATGGCAGCTCGGAGAAAGCCTAAATATTTAGCAGTGGGAGATGGATAAATCAATAGTGGTGTGTATCTTATGAAGCTCTCAGAAAGCATGAGGTGGAGCTAATCTGCACAGAGAAGGACAGGCGATCATGGGATATTAAATAAACAGCCCAGGTTGTGTGACATTAGGCACAATCCCATTTTTGTTCTAAAAAACTGTGTGTATATAATATCGATATAGAAAAAGACGGGGCAGCTAAAATTTAACATTTAGAGAGTGGCACTCAGGATAAGACCGGCAGAGAGAGGCGTTCTCTTTTGCTTTTTTAGGTTGTCTGCATTTGACACAGCCAATGCGCCCTTTCTATGGCTCAGACAAACCCCACAAAAGATAATGAAAATAAAACATTAAAACTGTAGGGGATTTACTCAATTAAAAAAGAACACTTTGTGAACTAAGTCAATAGTAATTAATATATTTGCTCTGTTTGCATAAAATTTTTACATATTGAGCTTTTTAATAAAGTGGGGTACACCCTTATGTGTGTAAGTATATTTTAAGAATGGGGGTAAAAATTAGATAAGTATTTTATTAAACATAGTTTATGTGAATTAAGTAAGCTCAACAGCTTCTATAGTACCCGGTGCCAAACCCGGTCACCGTGACTGCATTTGCTACAGCCCAGACCCGCAGGCTTGGAAAACAGAACTCGTGTGGCTTGTTCCGAAAGGCACATAAGAACACGAAAGTCATGGATGAACAAGCGGACTAGACCACTAACTGAAAACACTAGTTTAACCTTTTACCCCATTTTTGGCTACTTACTAGTGCTTTACTGAAGCGTAATTTATACACAGGAAACTTTATGAATCTTAAGTGTAAAATTTGATGGAGTTTGACAGATATATTCAGGGATATGCTGGTAAGCTGGCTCTCCAGGGGAAAAAAAAAAGCCTGATTTGTAACATTTGTTAATTTTCATGGTTTCAATACTCTCACCACAGCTGATTTCAAGCCAGCAGTGGTTTAACATCTACCTCACCAAATCGTTGTAATTATTCAAGAATTGTGTCTCAGGAGTCTGAGGGCCAGACTCAGCCCACGGCTGTGTGTACTTAACTAAGTGACCGTCGCCCAAATCAAGGTACAGAGCACTTTCATTACGCCAAAGTTTCCCTCACGGTCCTTTCCAGTTCTGCCAACCCTCACCCTGCCCCAGACGATCACAATTCTGAATTTATCACCATCAGGTAGTTTTAAACTTTATATAAATGGGGCTACAGAGAATATTGTTTGGGGCTTCTTTTGCTCAACTTAATATTTTTGAAATTCATCTATGTTGTTGCAAAAGACACAATTTAAAAGTTATTGTGTTTTCTTATAAATCTATCATCTGTATCCTTGTATGGGTCTTTGGTCCATTACTGAAACAGAATCTGCACTTTAAGACATAGTTTTCCTCCTAGGACTCATGGACATGGGCAACAGTGTGGCGATTGCTGAGAGCAGGGTGTCAGGGGACTATAGTAATGGGAAAAATACAATAAGGATTAAACATTAAGAAAAAAAGACATAGCTTTCCTCCTTTAAAATTCCTCTTTCTCACTCACTTCCTCTGGTTGCTCAGTGTGTAATGCTGGCCACACTGCACATATGGTGTAAGAGAAAGCAGGAGATTCTACGGTTCTTAATATTTCTAAATTTCAGACCTCATATTTTATCAAAATGTGAGCTGAGTAGTAAAAAAATCATGGACTCTCATCAGAAGCTGTTCCCCATTTGGTTTCTCTTTTCATGGTGTGTGTATGTGTGTGTTGTAAGTCTCTGAATATGGTTACAGCAAAGCCTGGCTACCATAAGGTGCGCCAGCCAGGCACAGACCTGAAAACAGCCTGGCTTTGGTTCACCAGCTGGGACTGTTTTCCATGGCAACACCGCAGACTCATCATAAAGCCACTGGGCGGCAGAGACTAAGGACGAAGGCCTGTAACGTCCAAGCAGGGGCCCCGGGGGCTAAATGCAGAAGCTTCCCAGGTAAACTGGAGAGTCTGATGGCCATACTGCTGCACACTGTTCCTGAGAATCTCTAGGAGACTTTACAATTTTGTGGTGTTTTTAGGCCATTTCCTTGAGGTTTTCCCAAAGAGTTATTTCTGACTGCTGTAGAACTACCACTGTTTTTACAAAGAAAGAGGGAAACATGAGATTTTTTAATCAATGGGCATTTCAAATCATCTCTTCCCATTGGAAACCCACCTCCCTACATGCTGATCAGCATTTACTTAAATGTGTCATTTGGGGCTAGGTGGAGACTGGACATGGATTTCAGGGAAGAATTTTGGAGCACTTGCATTGATTGTGTTTTTATTACACATGGAGCTAAACTCTTGGGTTGAAACAAAATGCTGCAGACCCGGTACGTAGCCTTCCTCTTGCCCCCACGACCAGCCTGACCGAGCCTTGAGATTCACGGACCCCGAGCACCGGTCCAATGGCTGTCCCAAGTGCCCACGGGAGGCAGGCTTAAGTTTTTGCTGCTTCCTGCTTTCCAGACTTGGCCTCTCTGCTCTGCTCTCTCTCCTCAGATGTCTGGTTGTCCTCTCCCCTCTGCTTGGGGAGGGTGCTTGGCTGTGACAGGACAGGTTAGACTGTTGAGCCCATGGAGACCCTGGGGGAGGGACAACACCATCGTAGCATCTGCACCGAGGACATGCCTCCGCAGGCTGCTGCCTGCCAGCGCCCACCTGTGTGACAAGGATACTAAAGCAGACCCATTCTAGGTAAACACGGACTCCTTTTCCAGACTGCTCTGGGCTCAAGGACTCCCAGAAGGCTGTGCTGAAATTTCCTTGAACTGCATGACAGTCGAGGATGCTTGCACCCAATCTGCTCCCTCCTTCATTTGGGGTCAAAATTGTATCTTCATGGTGCTTTTCTAGCTTTCTCTGGCTCCCTTCCTATTTCTTTCATTGAGGTATTTTTATTAGCAAAACCTTCCCTGTTTAATTCTTGCTCAACATCTACTTCTCAGAGTACCCAGACTAAGACAGGGTATTCAAGCACCTGCATGGCTACTCAAGGAGGATAGGGAAGGCGGGACTCAGACACTGTGTGGGCAGTGACTTGCTGACCTGTGAGGTCTCCTCCAACACTGGCATCTAGGACCCACTTTTCTGAGTGCCCTGTAGTGCTGCCCTGCCCACCCCCTGCCCCATCTTTGGCCAAGGAGGGGCACCTCAGCAGCAGCAGCGGTCCTGGCTGCTACCCAGCTCAGAGGTGGCTGTGGTGGAGCAGCCCTCAGCACTACCTAGCGCGATGCCTTGCCCAGCATATGCTCTCATCTCTTCCTTGTCTGTGCCATCTCTGGGGTATGCAGGACACCCCTGGACATTAAGGCAATCTGGACTTGAGAGAGACAATGGATGTGAGAATTTGGACCAATAGCCTTAGTTTCTCTAAACTCAGCCAGAAGACAAAAGAACTATGTGCATTCACTGCTCCTTCCAAATGAGCACCATGGAAGGCAATAAGAGAATTTGCGGGCCAGGTCAAATTTCAGCAATAGGAAGTCTACGCTGGAGGAACCAGAGAACAAAAGAGAAGAGACTGAGCCTCTTTGCCTTTCTACAACATTTCTAGCTCTTAAGTTTAGCCAATTATTGACAATCTCATAGGCAAGTGGTAGAACAGAGATCTTAAAGCAAAGATCTTCTACTCTCGAAGAGCAACGGACTCATTAGGTGCTAAGAATGCAGTCAAAATCAGAGGGTAAGGAAAGCTGCTTTCTTTTTGGTGGCCCAGCTCCACCAAAAGTGGTGATTCTGGTCCCTGGGATTCCTTCGGGGTTGGTTTGTTCCAATCTGGCAGGGAAATCTAGTTCCCTGTCCAGTGGGCCAAGAGCCCAGGTCAGTCCCAGGCCTTGTTGGAGACAGTCAGAAGAGAGCCACAGCTGGATCCAGCTTTTGAGCCCAACCCAACCCAGATTATCCTCTGGGGACTGGGCAGAGTCCTATTAACATCTGCAAACTGGAGCAGGATTTGGGCCTGGAAAGGGATGGATTGATGTTTTCCAGGACTCACACTTGAGCCTCAGAACCACCAGGCTATACTGGATCACCCCAGACTCTCTCATATTTGAAGTCTCTCTGGCTGTATAAGGAAGAGACTCCCGTGTCCCAGGCCATTGCCTTCCCCTCTCACTAAGGGTTTCATCAAGGCCAAATGTGCACACATGTAAATGGCTGCAGAAATGTGCCCAGTGAAACTGTTGGTTTTACTTCATTTTATAAAACAAACAGGCATATTTTCATCAAAATGATGAGGGAAAGGAGGAAATAGAGAAGTTCCCAAACTTGGGGCACAGAGAAGGGTTATAGGTGAACCGGAGCAGCTTGACATGTGCTGGATACACCAGCGGACTTTGAGAGCAAAGTTAAACTGTTCTGCGGACCCGATTCATGAGGAGACTCGAAGTGCTAGAGACACCCGGCTGGATAACAGGAACTGGACACACTAAATTAGCTCCCAGATGCACAGTCTAAACTGTAGGCATACAATTTGAATACCAATTGTCCCTTTGCCAAACCTAAAAAATAACAAGCCTCTGTAGGGAAAATGATCTCATTTCAATTCATGCTGCTCTTGGAATCTTCACAGCCTGCAGAGACTCGGCTATCCACATCTTTCCTCCTCTCTGAGGAAAGAAGTCGTTTCTGAAGCTAAGCCCCCTGGCAGGGTCCTCGAGGTTCCTCTATTATGGACCCTGGGGCATGAATTAACTCTCTCATATCTATTCTTCACACAGTTGCATGCATATGAATCCCACAGGTGCACGCTTTTCATCTGGAGAAAAATGGTGAAGAAAGTGGGGTTGGACCTTGGAACAATTTGTTCCATAAAACCGAGTGAATCATCTCCCATAATGAGCAGTGTTGGCCAGAGCTGCAGCAAACACTGAACGGTCCCATTCATCAATTATTGAAGGGCCCTCTGCCTACCAAGGGTATTCATTAACGCATGGAGGGTTGGTTCTCTGCCCTGTTTCTCGCTGTCCATCCCAAGGATCTGGATTTGCTCACCATTCTGACTCAACAATGGTGTGCATTTCCATTGAAGATAAGGGGTTTAGTCAAGGAGAATTTTCACAAGAATTTTTCTTCCCTTGACTGAGGACCCAGTGCCACATGATGTGAACTTCTTTTTCAAGGACCAAACTGCAGAGGAAGGGTGTGCTCTGTGAGCCTAGCTTTCAGGAGCCATTCTTGTCCAGTCAGCAACTCTGTGTGCTAAGTCTTTGCTGCACAATGTGTAACGTATGATGTACACCTGAGAGCTTGCTGGAAATGCAAGTCTCACCTCCACCCGAGACCTACTGGACCAAAATCTGCATTTGATGAAAGTTTGAGAAGCACTATAGGAAGTGAGAGGGCACTGAATGCTGGGGATACAAGGTGTCCTGATCGCTACCTTCCCAGAGCTGCAGTCGGGAGGTGGTGGAAGACTGATCCATTGAAGAGAACTCGTTCCATAAGGGGAGGACTGTGGTAGAGGTCTGCACAAAGTGCTGTATAACAGCAGAGGTGGTGGTTAATTCCGGGAGGAGTGATGGGAGCCCTGGGAGGTGATGGCTTGCTCCATCACTATCACCTCAATGTCTTAGGCTAGGCCTTATGGTAAGAGTCTCCTAGACTCCACTCTTTGGGGCCCTCAAATTCACGACCTAAACTGACCCCTGAATTATCTAGCTAAATACAAGCTGTCTGTCCTCTGTCTGAAACAAAGTGTAAACTTCTTAGTTGGCACACAGCCTTTTGTCTGGCACACCCAGACCTTTCCAGGGCCAACTTCTATTGTTTTCCAGCCTGTTTCCTTCTTCCCAGCCCTCCAGAATTGCCCATCAATTCCCTCACATCACTTTCTTTCAGGCTTCTCTGCCTTTTCAGTGGCTGTTCTTCTGCCTGGACTGCTTTTCCTCCATGTTTATTTATTTGGTGAATTCTTCATCCTTCCAAATCTTTCTCTGGCATTATATCTCAGTGTAGATTTTTATGAACTACTCCTAGAGGAAGTTAGTAATTTCCTACTTTGCTCTACATCTGCATGTTAAGGAGCTATTATTTTATCTACTCTATTTGATTCTATAGCAGATTCTATTGTTATTTGCTTAAAGGGAGCTTTACCTATTATGGTAGCTGTGAGTTTATTCTCCGAAGGCTGGAAATGTGTTAATTTGAATCCCTGGAGTGGCACATAGAAGGTTCTCAGTATTGTTTTTTGCCTCAACTATAATTTGGAAAATTCTTGAAATCATGAAGATGCTGGGTATGTTGAGAGATCTGCAGTTCTTTGGTCTGGCTTGAGTACAAAGGGAGTCAGGGGTGTGGCTATTAACTGGAAAGGGAGGTGGAGCGTAAGTGGCAAAGACTTTGAACTCTGAGAAATCACGGATATTACAGCAGGAGAGTGATGTGACTCGTCTTTGTTTGGATGATTGGTGGGGGACAGGTAGGATATGGGTGTCCCTGAGGTGGGAAAAACAGGAAGCAGTGAGACCAGAGGAGTTGCTTTTGCCAAAGCCTGGGTAAAGAATGACAGGGGCCTGAAGTAGAACAAGGACTGAAAAGAAGGGGAAAGAATTAAGACTTATCTCTCAGAAAAGTACCATAAAAATGGGCTTAAACAACAACATTATTGTTCTGAGTATTTATGGTAAGGCCGCTGGCCACTGTGTTATTGGAAGGGTTCACTTTCGTAGAGCAGAATTTTGAGAAGCTAGGTCAATGTGGGGAAAGTGTATCACAGGGGAAAGGGGGTAAATGAGGGGATGGTTCTGAATAATTTAATTTTCAGTATAATTCAGTTTATCTGAACATTCACCCTTTTGTTTTCACCAATGTTAATTCTCTTTCCTACAGTGACTTTTTTCCTGCTGTAAGTTATACAATAGAAAACAAACATCATGCATTGGCCTTCACTAGAAGGAACACCAGAGTGTATTTTGGGAGATTTGATTATAGTTCTAGTTCTAATGTGACTTTGTGAAAGTCACTAAAACTTTCTGGGCCATAGAATCCTTATGTAAAAATTGAGGCATTTTCCTCATACATTGCTGGTGGGAATGTAAAATCCTGTGGAAAATAGTATAGTTACTCAAAAAGTTAGACATAAGTTATCATATAACCCAGCAATTCTGTACCTCAGAGAACTGAACACATGTTTAAAAAAAATTTATACATAAATGCTCATAGCAACATTATTCATAATAGTTAAAAAGTGGGAGCAACTTAATGTCCATCAACTGATGAATAAAAATTAATTTAAAATGTGGAATATTCATATAATAGATATATTCAGCCATTAAAAGGATACTAGCTATACCCTAATTGGGGTGAACCTTGAAAACATACATGTTATTTAAAGAAAACACAGAGACAAAGGTCACATATTACAGTATTCCATTTATTGGAAATGTCTAGAACAGGAAAATCTATAGAGATAGAAAGTAGATAAGTGTTTGACAGAGGCTTGGAGGATAGAGAAATGAAGAGTGAGTGCCGAATTGGTACACGGTTTCTTTTGGGGGTTGATAAAAATGTTGTGGAACTAAATAGTAACAATGGTTGCACAAAATTGTGAATACACTAAAAACAACAACAACACTGAATTGTACACTTTAAAATGGTTAAAATGGGACTTCTAGCCGAGATGGAGACATAGGTAGATACACTTTGCCTCCTCACACAACCAAATTTAGGACAACAACAAATTTAAAAACAAAAAACAACTAGAACTACCAGAAAACTGAACTATATGGAAGTCTGACAGCCAAAGAGTTAAAGAAGAAACATTCATCCAGACCAGTAAGAAGGCCTGAGATGGGCAGCTGGGCAGGAAGGACTTGCAGAAAGGCAGTGGCTAGAGGACCAAGTGGGCAAGGTGGAGGCTGGAGGATGGGATGGTCCCACATTTGCATGCAGATAACCGGGAAGAACTGGAGACTGACACAGACTGCACAACCCAGGGTTCCAGTAAAGGGAAATAAGGCTTCAAAACCTCTGGTGGTGAAAAACTGTGGAGGTTGAGGCAGCAGGAGAAACTCCCGGCCTCACAGGAGAGTTCGTTGGAGGGACCCACAGGGTCCTAGAATGTACACAAACCCACCCACATGAGAATCAGCACCAGAAGGGCCCAATTTACTTGTGGGTAGTGGAGAAAGTGACTGAAGTTTGGTAGAGAGTCATGCAAGGGGCATGTCCCCTCTCGGACCCCTCCCCCACATACAGCACCACAACACAGCAAGATGGGTTACCTCACCCTGGTGAATACCTAGGGCTCTGCCCCTTGTAGCAATAAAGCTGTGCCGAGACAATATATATATATTTATATATATATATATATGTTTATATATATATATATAAATTTATATATATAAATATATATAAATATATATATATATCCCTAATGAAAGAACAGATCAAAAGTCCAAAAATAGAACTAAGCAATGAAGAGATAGACAACCTATCAGATGCAGAGTTCAAAACACTGCTAATTAGGGAGCTCACAGAAATGGTTGAGTGTGGTAACAAAATAGAGGAAAAAGTGAAGGCTATGCAGTTGGAAATAAAGCAAAATATACAGGGAACCAACAGTGAAAAGAAGGAAACTGAGATTCAAATCAATGATATGGAAGAGAAGGAAGAAATAAATATTCAACCAGAGCAGAATGAAGAAACAAGAATTCAAAAAAATGAGGAGAGGCTTAGGAACCTCTGGGACAACTTTAAACATTCCAACATCTGAATCATAGGGGTGCCAGAAGGACAAGAGGAAGAGCAAGAAATTGAAAACTTACTTAAAAACGTAATGAAGGAGAACTTCCCCAATCTGGTGAAGGAAATAGACTTCCAGGAAGTCCAGGAAGCTCAGAGAGTCCCAAAAGATCAGACCCAAAGAGGAACACACCAACACACATCATAATTAAGTTACCCAAGATTAAAGATATAGAGAGAATCTTAAAAGCAGGAAGAGAAAAGGAGAGAAAGTTACCTACAAAGGAGTGTTCATAAGACTCTCAGCTGATTTCTCAAAAGAAACCTTGCAGGCAAGAAGGGGCTGGAAAGAAGTATTCCAAGTTATGAAAGGCAAGGACCTCCATCCAAGATGACTCTATGCAGTAAAGCTATCATTTAGAATGGAAGGGCAGATAAAGTGCTTCCCAGATAAGGTCAAGTTAAAGGCGTCCATCATCCCCAATCCCTTATTATATGAGATGTTAAAGGGACTTATCTAAGAAAAAGAAGATGAACAATAAAAAGACAACAAACTCACAACTATCAACAACTGAACCTAAAAACAAAACAAAAACAAAAATGAACTAAACAAACAACTAGAACAGGATCACAAAAATACAGATCACATGGAGGGTTGTCAGTGGGGAGGAGGAGGGGAGAGAATGGGGGAAAAGGTACAGGGAATAAGAAGCATAAATGTTAGGTACAAAAATAGACAGGGGGAGGTTAAGAATCGTATAGGAAATGGAGAAGCCAAAGAACTTACTTACAGGTACAACCCATGAACATGAACTAAGGGGGTGGGGGGATACAGGTTGGAGGGGGGTGCTGGAAGAAGGGAATAAGCAGGGGGGGAGGAATGGGACAACTGTAATAGCATAATCAATAAAATATATTTTTTAAAAGATTTAAAAATAAAATTTTTGAAGAACTGAAGGAATCGTTAAAATGGTGAATTTTATGTTATGTGAGTTTTATCTCAATTAAAAAACAAAAGCAAACTAAGCAAACAACTAGAACAGGAACAGAAACACAGAAATGGAGATCACATGGAGGGTTATCAATAGGGGAGTGGGAGGGGGAGAGAGGGGGGAAAGGTACAGAGAATAAGTAGCATAAATGGTAGGTAGAAAATAGACAGGGGGAGGGTAAGAATAGTATAGGAAATGTAGAAGCCAAAGAACTTATATGTATGACCCATGGACATGAACTATAGGGGGGGAATGTGGGAGGGAGGGGATGGGCAGGATGGAGTTGAGTGAAGGGGGGGAAATGGCACAACTGTAATAGCACAATCAATAAATATATTTTAAAAAATGAGTTAACAAAAAAATGAGTTTAAACTCAAATGTCTCAAAGATTTCTTAGGCTCTAAGATCCTATGACTTAATAACAGAACCACTCTAACGCACAATAGATCCACAATAAATACTTGGTTGAGTTGAAACAAACACTGGAGTATGATTCTTTGGGCAAGAGATAATACTTTCCTACATAGATATATCTGGATCAGATGACTTCTTCAGGGTTTTAGTGTAACCTATAGGGCAGAATCCCCTTTAAATGAATTCACTTCACCAGTCAGTGCTGTGCAGGCGAAGGTTTAACCACCAGCTCTCCAGGGAAAAAGAAAATATCCAATATATATGTATATAAGTTTATTATAAATTTTACTGATATAAAGGATATGTAGCACACAATTTACAAATAATAAAATATAATACTATTTACTGTAAATTCCATATAGCAAAATGCTTCTCACAGAATGCTTTAATTGATTTTTGCGGAACTCTTATATCTGCAGCCAAGCTACATTGCAATGGGACCATGATTTAATAAATGGAGTTGTATCCCAGTCTTCTAACTCTTCTCCCAGTAAATTTATCATCATTATTCTGATATGAAATCTATTGTTACACTATATCTCATCCTTGTACAGGTGACATCCATTAAGCTGAAACCTCTCTCAGTTTTGGCACTGTGCATGTCAGAACTTTATTTATTCATCCATGCTGTTAGCAATTTCTTTGCTGAATTGGATTACACTGTAGTTTTTGAATACTGCAAGAATATTTTATCAACATGTGTGTGTGTGCTATTCACAGAACAATGTCTACAGAACAACAACTTTTAAATTTATTCTACATTGTTAACATTTTCTCTTTATATTTTAAGTCAAGAGAAACAATAAAATAATAAACCAAGCCCAGAGGTATAACATTTTCTGCTTTTCATGGTGGAAATCCTCCCATCACAACTGATTTCAAGCTACCTATGTAACATCACTGAACGTGGAGTTGGGAAGCAAAGCGCAATAGCACCAGCATCCCATAGTATTTCTGCTATACTGATACAATAGATAGCAGTCACCCAAAGAATACCGATGATAGCAAAATAATTAAATAATGATGAGTTTTGAGTAATTATTAGCTCTGTTTTTAATAAAATACGTTCAACTATAGGCTCATAAGATTTAATTATTAATACTGGCTGTGTTTAGCAACCAGTTTAAAATTCCAGGAAATTTAATCCTGGCTCTCATGAGCCAGTGCCAGTTGGCTTCAGCTCGCCAGTAGACGTTACAGTATTCAGTGGCTTATCGTACTTCCTTTTAGTCCAAGACCCCACCAGACACTTGATAAATGCACACTCCTCAGGATCCCAATACTCTTCTAACGGCAAATTCTTTACTTTGGGGTCTTAAACTTTGTGTGAGAAAAGATTTTTTCTTTGAGACTGTATGAGGCACTCCACATTAAGAAAAATGGGAAGGGATGGTGTTCTAGACTCCAAAACATTTTGAGAAATGTTTAGGGCTTCCCAGAGCCAATACTATGCCGAGCACACATTTTGAATCTTCCAGAAAAGTATATAATACTCAGTTATTACATTATTTAGCAGGATATGGTTTAGAAAATGTTGCTAAACCATGCAGGGGCTTGTGACAACACTGCAGCTTCCCCACAGCCTCTGCGCACCTCTCCCCCAGCACTTTGGAGGCCCCCGGGGCCCTACGGTGGGGATCGGTACTCCACTCCTGTGGATCCCACACCACACCAGGGTCCTTGCCCTGCTCGTAGAGATTTGGGGGGCAACCCTATGTGGATCATATGGTTAATGAACATGTGGGTCACAGCCCTTATTATGCTCTCAAGACAGAGGCCTGGATCACACATGTTCTTAGGTCATTGTATTTGCTTGGGGGCTGCCACATCCTTATCTAGAACTCTTCTTCATCCTATTACTTCAAGGGGAGCATGTATAGAGGAGGTGGTGGGGGAGAATGATTTATACCCTCCCATGCCATCCTAAGCCAGTTTGCTTTCAGATATATGAGGTCTGTCCAGAAAAAGTCCAACCGTTGTTAATGGAATGGAATGGTTTACCCAACACAGATGTAACCTGGCAGCCAAGGACAGTGGACTGGAATGCATGTGTACGAACAATGATGACTTCACTGTACTAGTCAGTGGGGGTGGTAGATGACATTGAGTGAGCATGTGTACTGTGTGGTCATCACATTCAAAATGACTGACCAAGTAGAGCAACGAATCTGCATCAAATTTTGCATTGAACTTGAACATTCCTCCAGGGAAACTTTTCAGATGATTCAGAAGCCTGCAGCTACAGGCAACAGGTGATTGCCAGCTTCATCAGGACAATACACCCATCATGCAGCATGTCTCATGTAGAGTTTTTTGGCAAAGTGCCAAATCACTCAGGTGACTCAGCCTTTGTACAGCCCAGATTTGGTGCCCTCGGACTTCTGGCTTTTCCTCAAACTAAAATCACCTTTGAAAGTAAAGAGATTTCAGACCATCAGTAAGATTCAAGAAAATACGATGGGGCAGCTGATGGCAATTGGGAGAACTGTGTGAGTTCCCGAGGTGCCCACTTTGAAGGGGACTGAGGCATCATTGTCCTATGTGCAATGTTTCTTGTATCTTGTATCTTCTTCAATAAATGTCTCTATTTTTCATATTACATGGCTGGATACTTTCTGGGCAGGCCTCATATACTTTGCCATTTCCTGGCTTTGCTCTGTATCATGGTGGGAAGGGTGCCATTGCTAAAGAAGAGAGGAGGCCACCAACCTCCCAAGGCTCCATTTTCCAGTTCCCCTGTTAGCTGGCTCCCAGCTAGGTCTGGTCCTTGGTGAAAGACTGAAGGGAGGGAAGAAGAAAGAAACCACAGAGTTTGTCCCTACTTCTGACAGTGGGTTCGTCTTTTCCACTGTTCTCTTCTCATAGGACCATCCTTTTCTCTTGGCTCCAGCTAGGACCATGTGGTTCCCAACCTAGGATAATGGCTTCCCAACTCTGTTTTTCTGGCCTAGAATTGGTAAACACTTTCTGCTGTTGATCCTGTCTGGGTGGCCTTACTCTCTTTTGTTTGGCTTCTTGGCTCCTTCATTACCAGTTGTAGCAGACACGGTGGTGCTCTACCCTTATCTTCTAGGTCAGTGATCTTCAAACCTTGTGCTGCGGGAATGTTTCCAACATGCAATTCCTAACTGTTTAGTCAAGGGCACTGACCTCTTTACCCTTAGATTGTCAAATAAAAAAATGACAGCAGCCAACACAACAATAGCTGCCCAGTGTGAATGAATCAAAATTATACCTATATTTTTGGTCAGATCAACAAAAAATATATTTTTGGTGTGCCACGGAATATTACTAATTAGTTTATATGTGCCATGAATGAAAAAGGTTGAAAATTGCTGCTCTAGGTGTTTACCTTTACAAGCCAAAGGCTGTTTCCTGGGACACCTGAGCCTTGCTGGCTGAGTCTGGTTCTGGCCGACGGAGCACACTCAGTCGGTGTTTAGAGAAGGCTGGAGAATTAATGTTCCCAGAAGCAGCCACAACTCAGAAGGAATGTTGATAGGTAAATATCCTAAGGCTGTTCTACACTGGCTCCCAAGATTCTCTGCAGGATTGAGCTCTCATTCCACACTGGGAATATGCTTGATAACGAACCCTTAGGGTTGGCTTCCTTCTCTTGCCCGTCTATCTAACTTCTCTGCTTTTAAGTTTCTGGGATCACCTCCCAGCCAAACTAATTGCATTTGAATCCTTGTCTCTGGGTCCTTTGAGGATCCCAATCAAGAAACCTGTGTAATCTATTTCTTGCATTAAATTCTCTCTGCCTTAAATACTTGCATGATATCTGTTTTCCTAGTAAGGTGCCAACTGATACACCTGCTCTCTGACACAGGACCCACCCTTGCCATAGTCCACCTTTCTACCTGCTGGAAAAGGGGAGGGGCCCCACCAGACTACTGTCCCTCAGAGCAGCCCCCAAAAATAGTCCTGGAGAAAATAATGTAAACCAAGAATCTAACAGGGGCAGAGAACCCCCGTTGTCAGCACGTACGGCATCATTCAACAACTCTGCGAGGCTGGTGGAAGGCATTTGAATCTGGCCTGTTTTGATTTCAGATACTGTTCTGTGGTGATTCACTCTTCTACAAGTGAAGCCTTAATGCTCACCTTATTCTTTTCTTTCTTGGATTAAACAGGCTCATTCTAGCTCTCAGGCGCATGGGGCACTCGCCAGAGCCGCGATCTGCCAGGAGCCTTGTGGTGGGCTGCTCAGTGCTGGGTTACTCAGTGGGCGACTACTTACGAGGGTATGGCACCATATGGAGAGCACTGGAAGGGAATCTATATGTGATATTTCAAATCAAGCACTAAAGCAATGATCATCAGAAAAAAGCTCAGGATTGTGTTGCCCTTCGTTACATTTGTTTTATGGCCTAGGGCGGTGTTTGCTTTTCACACACCTGTGCATCTCGTCGTGTGACTATCAGTCCTGTGTAACGATGCCCGCGGAGTTGTGCGGGCAGCGGCCCTGGGAAAAACAGGCGCGAGAATAATTTTGATGCTGGTGATCTCCATAGATTTCACCCTGGTGTGGGGTCTTTAATAAACAGGGGAAGTAGAAACTAAGACATTACCAGTGACTGCATGGCACCCTGACTCCCAGCAGGTCAAAGGGAGTGGATATCTAAACAAATAAACAAAAAACCAAGGTGTTTATTTGAAAAGGAGCCCTCCAGTCAAAGGGAAGCAGGCTTGGTGAGGAGTGCCCAGGAAAATCACCGGTGTGGGGTGCCAGCATGGGGAGAGGCTGGAGAGAAGAGAGGGCCTTTGGCTCTCATAGCTCCTTGCAGCAGAAGGAAGAGAAAAATAACACAATTAGCATGTTTTTCTCCTTCCAGAAGCAGGCAATCTGCTGTTTGTGCAGAAAGGCCACCGGGAAGGAAGGGATAGAGCATCTGTTCTGAGAAACTGCTGTTTAAAAATTCAAGAAGTACACAAAGCAAAGAACAAATTCCCCACAGTGTAGGCCACTGGCTCGGCAACAGGGAGAACGGGAGAGGCACCTGCAGAGAAAGCCTCAGGTTGGCCGAGTCCTACAGTGGAGCTCTGCTGGCTGTGGGGAGCTGGTGTGTCTTTCCTCCCGCGCAGTGGCACTTAGCAGCGTCCCTGGCTCTGATGTCTAGTAAGGAATACCCTTTGGCAAGGAGAGAAGCGCCACCCCACCCCCTACCTCTGAGGCCAACCTCCTCACCCTCACCGACTGGTGCTGTCCATTTTTAGAATGAGTTACAGTGCCCACCCTCCCTCCTCCTCCTCCGTTCTTTATCCAAGGGGCAATGCTAACTGTTTTTGACAGAAAATAAGGTGAGCCAGTGTCTCCAATGGGACAAGGTCACTCTGAACACCCACCCTCCCCTCTAAGTCTGAAAGGCCTGTGTGTATCTAGAAGAATCAGGGACCTCATTTGAAGGTGCCAGCAAAATGGCCCACCAGCTGGGCCAAACTACCTGAGGCCCTGAGAATTACTCCTGGCCTCTCAACCCCCCTCTCTTAGAGGAAGCAGTGAGCTGCGGAGCAAGGTTTCCTCACCAGGCACCTCTGGCTGCTTTTGATATTCACATTCACCACCTGAAAGGCTGCTGGTCAGAAGGCACACAGTGTGACCCAAGGTCTTCCAGGTACCTTTCCAATGGCATGTGCCATCTACCTCTGTTAATCTGTGGGCCAATAGATTGTAAGGTGTGTGAACAGCAGCCATCTGTGCATTCTTTGTGTGATTAGCTTAAGGCTATTCTCATAGTAGGTACTTAATTGCTATCTAACTTTGTGAATACTGGCCCTCGGGTCTTGAACCAGTTACAGCAAACCAGCCTTGCAAATAAGAACAGAAAATTGGAAAAATCTTTTATCCTGTGTCCCATGGGTCTTTTCCCCTCCTACTCACCTGGTACAAAGGATTATCTTCAAATCTATTTTCTCATAGTAAAACAGGAGTAATAACAAAACCTTCTTACAAGGATTTAATAAGGTCAGGCATAGGAAACTGCATAGCATGTAATGATTGCTATTATTATTATTATTGTTATTATATTGCTATGATATTGTTATTATATTCTCTAGGAATTCTGTGAGTAAGTGGGGAGCCCCCTGGCTCTCCTCTTGAAAGAGGAGAGGGCACCCTACAAATGTGGCTGTTGCGGAAGGAACCTAGCAGCAGTCACACTGGTATTCCATTGGCTCCTGGCAGCCACCTCTCAGTGAGGAAGCATTTGCCTTCCATAGCCTGTCTGCACATCCAGTGGAATCCACAGACACATCCTTCCTTCTCTTATCACTATGGCCAAGTGTTGCCCATTCCTTGAAAGAAGTGCTGCCTGCAGCCCTGCCTTGGGCTAGGATGGGTACTCCCATTTGCTTTCGGCTTGCTTTTTGGTCAAGACAACTCACTCTCAGGTTTTAGGCTGAGGAGACTATTAGAAAGTGGCAAAGATTATCAGCAAATGCTGTACCCATAGCTGCACTCTGTGAAGCCGCAGCACCCACAGCCAGCTCCGAGCTTCATGTTGTCTGCAAGTTCAAGAGGAAAGAGGTCAGCCTGGATGACTTTGGTTCCGTGACCCACATTACAAGAAAGGCCTTTGCTGAATCACTACATTATTACTAATGTGTCTTTTAAAATCAAGGGCTAACGTAATAACTGTCATTTGGAGAATGTTTATGTTTCCTATAAAACCCTCACAGGACACATTATTATTATTGCTGGTGTTAATCTCCTCAGTCCCAGCTTAGTAACAATATCTTACGTTTGTAATGTGTTCAGCAAGGTAAGTCATGTTACAAATAAATAAATGAGGTGAGAGATCTGAAGTGATGGTGTGAGGCCGAGCTGAGCCTCACATCCTGGCGTTCCAGGGACTCAAGCTCCACAGCCCGTCACACCGTCAGGCCACACTGGCAAGTGTGTTATTCTGTGTGAAAAGTTCTCTAAGAATTAAGACCAGACAAAAGCTTTAATCGCCTGAGACCTTGTATTAGCTGATCTTTTCTTTTGGCTTTGGTCTGAAAAAACCATATCAGACTGCGCTTTTGGATTACAAACTCCCTCATCCCTTTGTATTTATTTTGATTTTCTTTCTCTATTTTAATGGTCTGATGGTTTGTGCTTTTTATTTTATGCCATTTTAATCCTTTGGGGGAAGTAAATAGGGAATGCATTTTGAGAGAGAAAAATCAATTTGCCACTACAGTTTCACCCAACAGGAAAAATGACCACAGAACTTTTCCTTTACTCTAGATGTGTGGTTGCTCCACTCTGCTCTCTAGGGAAAGGTCTGGCCAGAGGAGGGTTGCCAGATAAAGTACAGAACACACAGTTAAGTTCGAATTTTATATAAATAATGAATAGTTTTTGTACAAATATGTCTCAAATACTGCATACTATTTTTTATACTAAAAAATATTCATTGTTTATCTGAAATTCAAATTTAACTGGATGTCCTTTATTTTATCTGCCAAATCTGGTAACCCTAATTCAGAGTGGCAGAGATCCTAGATATATAACTTGCTTTTTTGCACCCATGCATAAAATAGCTAAAGAAAAAAGTGCAAAATTAAAACAAGATTATAATAATAGTTAAAATCCCTGAAGATGAGCTGGACACAATTAAAATCAAATTTTGATCAACTGGCTTTTGGAAACACTTAGGTTCACTGGCCAGGAGTCCATTGTCCACGCCCAGAGGCACAGGCTCTCCTGAGGCTGGATCTGACTTAGGCCTGGCACTCTTGAAGACCTCGTGGACCTGCCTTTGGTTTCCCAGGGGCTGTCAAGCAGCACTCGACTGGATCAGCCTCTCCACCATGTACCAGTACAAGTTTTGGCAAGTTTTCCCAACCTTTGCTTTGGAATTTTTAAAGCACAAATTTAATTTCTACCTCCATATAAAAGAGGCCAAATTCTTTCTCTGCCCTAGTTACTAAAATGTCTTCCAGTTACTTCTGGGAAACGTGGGCATGTTTATAGGAGCCCCTAGAGATCTCACATGTGCCCCCTCATCACAGTTTGTAGCCCTCATCTGTATGACGGGTGCCTGGCAGCTGCAGCTCAGTCAGTGAGAAAAGTGGGCCTGGCTGGTGGCTTCCTCTGCCACTGGGGCCCCAAGCCAGAAATGCCATGAGATGACCTCATGGCTTCTCATTTCCTCCGACCTCACCATCCTGCTCTGCTCCAGGGGGAAATGGAGGGGAGCATCCTTCCTGAGCTCTGTCCCACTGCTAACATGTGGCTCCAGAGACTCTGCTTGGGTCTCTTTATGCCATAGAGCACTTCAGCATGATAGCTCCACCTACTTCTTCCTGAGGTCCTCTCCCTTGGGGCCTGGCAGGGGACAGACACCTCATGTGTCTCTTCTTCCCTCCAGAGAACAGTGTTCAAAGCTTCTTCCCTATAACAATAAAGTCCCCATGCAAATCAGCTCATGATATGGACTGGTCTTGATTACTTTCCAGCAATTTGCTAGCCACACTTAAACTTAAGTTCTGCAAGGATCAGATGCTAAAGCTCTTCTCGGCATCAACCATGTCTGACAAAGGGGCACTAGATGATCTCAGAGACAACAGTGGTTAGGATCCCAATTTGCTTAAATCCGTGTTTCAAAGACATTGGTACAATAGTGCCTGTCAGACACAATTTCCCCCCTTCTTCTTGATGCTGCTTTTCTGGGGACATGAAGTGCCAGATTTGTTAAGTTTCCCTCAAATATAACAGCAGCCAACAACCAAAGGTGCTGCAGGAATGATCCTGTGTCCAGGGGCAAAGTGTCCTGCTGAGTCAGTGTGTGCTTCCCACTGAAGACAAAGACAACCGGTGGCTAAAACCAGGCCTTTGCAGGGCACTCTACAACGGTCTCTCTTGTTCCTCCTGTACACTTCTCTCCCTGCTCTCACACAGCGGGTAGATGATGACGCCTGTAGAACACTCGAGACATTCCATCCCCACGTGCCAGAGCTGCACTTGAACTCAGCACAGGCGCTCTGGCCTGCCTTCACCCTGCAGGTATCTTTGTTCCATGTGAAATTTCGACTTAAAGGTACTGAGAGGGCTAACCACACAATACACGTGTCCTTCCTAAGGAAGGTGCTTCTAATTTTCTCTGTAAGGTTTACTCAAGTGAATCTGCAGTCTCAGTAATAATACATGTGCCTCACTAGGTTGGAAGGCCTTGGGGGACAGGTTCTCCCAAAAGCAGATCCTGAGACAAGGATTGGGTGCAGGTAGTCTTTTCTAGAAATGATCCCAAGAAGCACAGTGAGCGATTGAAAAAGCAAGGCTGTGAATGGAGGAGAGACAACAGAGGGGACATTGGCATTCCTGCTGTGGACTTGAGAACTGAGGCTTAGTTCTGTTGGGGAGCCTCGGACAGTCTGTAAAGAGAATACCTCACATCGTCCCACATAAGAGCAAGGACACTAAGGCATTTATTCACTAATTTCCCCCGCTGTGGGATGAGGAACTCTCCTGTGCATGGGCCAAGTATGCCATGGCCAGAGAACACCCTGAGGCACTGAGAGGCTGGATGTCTTTGGCCTGGACAGGGACTGTCTGCAGGTGACCTCCAGGATGGGTAGACTATGAGTGGGGCACTAACAGCTTCTGCTGCAGGAACTCTGCCTTCTTCCATTCTGCACCCTCAGCACCTGCACAGTGCCTGGCCCTTCACAGGCATTCAGTGAATTTTGGTTGGACAATCAGATGAATGAATGAGGAGCACATGTGTACAAATATAGTTTAATGGCTCAACAAATGTTGCCCAATGGTTAAAAACCATTTGGTACATTTTGAGAACAACTCAACTGTCAATGATAGTGGTTAGTAGTGGGTATGTCAAGATAATCTACTTTTAGATTGACCAAAGTAGATGGGGAAGAACAGCAAGGCCATCAAACTCAAACCAAGGGGAGTCTCCCTATAAAGTAACTTGGGAATTATAAACTAGATATAAGTAAAAAATATTATGACCTCTTTTCCTGGATGTTTCTGGGCATAGGAGACTCAGCACCTCATTGGGCCATCCATCACATTGTTATGTGGCTTTTTGCCAGTTAGACAAGTCTTTTAATATTGAAGCAAAGTTTCCTTCTCAATTGCTCATTGGTTTTCAATGGCTTCAAATTTTGGCTTCATCAATTTAGCATTGTGGCCATAGTTCAGTGGCTCAAGTCCTGTGTCTTATTTTCTTCACCTGTAAAACGCTTATGAAAATGATGTACAGCATTGTATGTAAGAGCTGGACTCTGATTTCCAGCTGTCTAGGTTCAAATTCAGGCTCTACCATTTACTAGCTTGACTTAGAATGGGTTTCCTCATTCTCTCTGTGCCTTAGTTTCCTTGTCTGCAAAAGAGGGATAATTACAGTGCCTACCCCATGGGGTTATTGTAAAGCACTTGGTAAGTGTTAGTTATTATTTTATCTCTTAGAGGTGCAGTAGTTATTAAACAAGAGAACACATGTAAAGCTTACGTAGAGTTCAGTGGCTGATTGGATTTAATAAATATCAGTCACTATTTTTTGTACTGCAGCATTATTAAAATACCTTGTCAATTATTTCTTTGTTCTACTTCCTCAGTTCACTTCCTACTTCCTAGTCCCTACTTCCTACATTCACTTCCTCATTGACATCCATGCCTTTAACTACCATCCATGCTCCGACAACCCCCAAATTGAAATCCATAGTCCTAATGTCCCTCTTCTCTTTGGTATTGGCCCATACATTTGTAACTTCTAACTAAATATTTTTATCTGGATTTCCTGCTGGCCCCCAAACTCAAAATGTCCAACATGAAATTCCTTATTTCTCCCCACTCCCAACTTCTGTATCATGCTGTGTTTCCTATTTTGGATAATTACACAACTATTCAAGCCTGCCACCTAAGAATCATTGCCGACTGCCTTTTCCACTTCAGTGAGGTCCCACTGATTGTACTTATTATGTATCTCTTGCATCTGTCTCGTCTTTCCCATGTCCTCTGTCATTGCCATTATTTAGACATTTTCCCACCTGGGCCGGACCATTCAACAGCTTCCAAAAGATATCCCGGCTTCCCTCATCTCTCCACCTTTTCCGCCTTCTAGCCCCATCCTCCAATGAACATTCAGAGTGCCCTTCCTAAGCTGCAGATGTTATCTTCTTTGACGTGGCATTTATAACACTTCATCAGCTGGGCCCTCCTCCAGCTATACATTCATGCCTAAGAATTAATATTTATCTGCTCAAATCAACCAATTAAAAATATCTTTTGAACACCTTCTACATGCCTAATATTGTGTTAGGTCTTGCGGGGGACATAAAAGAAGTTTAGTACATGATCTTTATCTCAAAGGGCTTCAAAACAAACATGTAGAAATAATTATTATGTAGTTAAGTGCTTAATTGTGCAGTAGTATAGCCTACAAAAGCAAATGAAGTATATTTTCAGGTTGGTTTTCTAAGGTTCATAAAAATCCACAAATATGTGTACACACATCAATTATGCATATGTAATCCCTGATAAGAGGTTTATAATACAAATTTGCCTTGGTATTGCTAGTTATTTACACTACGAAAGGGGAAGGTGGTCACCTCTATCAGGCAACAAGCCTTCCTTAGTTTGAGTGCTACTTCACAGAACTACTTATTTTATTGTGTATTCATCCTACTCTCATTCAGTAGGAAGGAAAATGGTCTGTGTAATTGAAACCAAAAATGGGCCATTGCTTATACTTTCTAGAGGGATATAAATCAGGTAGAATCAACATCAGGTCAATCAGGCAAGGTAAGGAAGAAAAAACACTCATAACTGTGTTATAAACTGGGTGTTTGTTTCCCCCTAAAATTCATATTTCATAGACTGAGCCCCAATGTGATGGTATTTAGAGGTGGAGTAATTAGTTCATGAGGGTGGAGCCCACAGGAATGGGATTAGTGCCCTTGCAGGAAGAGACAGGAGAAAGATGATCTCTCTCTGCCACGTGAACACAGGGAGAATATAACTTGTCTACAAGTCAGGAGGTAGGTCCTCAATGAGCACCAGATCTGCTGGCACCTTGATCTTGGACTTCCCAGTCTCAAGAACTATGAGAAATAAATGTTTGTTGTTTAAGGCACAGTATATGGTATTTTTGTTATAGCAGCCTGAACTGCTTAAGACAAACTCTTTAGCATAACAACCTAAATCAGTGTATTTCCCAGCTTCCAGATAAAGAAATCCAGTGCAAGGCAGAGAACCTCTCAAACGATGGGACCCCTCCACAGTCTAATACAGGTCTGTCTCTTCCATTATGAAGCCCAGGGCAGGGTGGCCCATTGTGATGCTCCCATTTTGTCAAATCCCCTTGCAGAGCTCCGCAGGGAGCCACAAGCACCCAGCTTTCTTTCCCCTGAAAATAGATGGAGTCAGCTTTGCAGAAAGGAGACCAATTTAGATGAAACATGGTGCTCATTACTTTCCCTGTGAAAATGGTTCTTCATTGGGGTGTCAGAAGTCCGGGGAAGTGACATCATCTCTCCTTGTTCCTGCTCATTAACAAAGGAAACCGTGCTAAGGGATTTACATTATGCTGGAGGCTTTTCCTGAACTTCAGTCCTGGCTCTGCTGTTGTGTGTGCCTAATAAGCCCCTTAACCTCTCGAGTCCAAGGCTCCTGATTCCTTATAAAGCCTCACTGGCAATAAACACATTTTATGTGAAAACATTTCAGGAAATTTGGGTCTTTAAAAAACACAGGGTACCTCAGACTCCTACTGTGACCCTTTAAAGTGCCTCTCGGCTATTTATATCTGAGGGTCATAATCCCCTGGTGACTTGCCTCTGTGCTGAGTTTATTCTGGAGAGTACCTGCTCACTTGTTCCAGTGCCAACATGAGCTTTGAAAGGACCTATTGCATTAGCATAGTGTTTGTAAGTTTTGAAAATGCTTTCACACACACCATTTCAGCTAATCCTCATAACACCTCTTTGAAATAGGCAGAGCAAGTCTTACTCTTATTCATATTTTATGGATGACAGCATCCAGGCTGAGAGTCCAGGAGTGTTTCACATCTTTCAAATCCTACCAACTCCCCAGCTTCTCTCTCTGCTTCCCATTCGTGAAGGCTCACACTTCACATTTTCAGATCCTTCTTTATCCTCCATGCCTTCCAGGTTAGAGCCTAACAGCTTAGGTTGGACTTCCCACTCCACCCTACAGACAAAGGTTTCGCTTGTGCCTTTTAAGTCTTAGCTTTTCCACAAGTATATAGTGCCTGCCTACCTTTCACCAGGTAATCTACCTGTTTTCATCCTTCTTCCCTTCCTTTTACTCTCTGTAACTATGAAAAGCATCTATTTATTCAGCAAATATGCCTCAAGTTCCTACTTTTTGCAGGGCACTATGTAGATACTTAGTAGTGAAAGTAGCAGTACAAACTGTGGGGACAGCTATTTGCATCTTTAAGTGGTGTGTCTTTTATGGTTGCTTTGTATTTCTCTGCACTTGAATTTTCAGTCTTGGATTGTACATTTCACAAGAACGGATCCTTGCTTTTCAAAATCCCCTCTAGTTGGTGCATGAAGAAAAATACTTCCACCGGGCATTTTTGTTTAACTCTGTGATTTCCATGGATATCAGAAGCCAGGACTGGTGGAAAGATAAAAACAAAACAGAACAAAACAGTTTCTTCACAAAGGAAATAGCTGAATAAATGGTGGCAAAGTCAAGATCATTTTAATTATTGAATGGTATATGTTCTTTAGTCATTATTTCTAACACTAAACAGATCCTCCTACACCCAGTTGCTGGGTTAATGGAAATTCTCTAGGAAGGACCAGCTACATTTACAAATGCTCATTTGTGCATCAGCTTCATGAAGCCTGTAGTGAAGTGTAAGTTCAAGACCTTCTTAATTCATTAGTCTGTAACTTACTGATTCTGAAAGCTACAGATCTTGTGCCTCGTCATCATTTTTATAAAGCATTCCTCAGGGTAGTGTTCACTGTGAAATATTGAGCTTATTAAGAGTTTTTGGGCTTCTGATTAACTTTCACAGCAAAAGCTAAATTGAGTAAATTAGGTACCAAATAAATCTTAAATGATAGTGGAAAGTCATCAGCTAAATTAAGACACTGACAGCTCACACAACAAGATGCAGAGCAATGGTAATTAAGAAAAGTAATCACCTTTGCTGTTGAGAACACAGGTTTGACCCCCCAGTGCAGCTCCCAAGACATCTGTTTTCTAACAGACAAATCTTGCTCTTTTGTTCTGCTGTGAAGGAAGAGAGAGCAAAGTCTCCTTTTGTATTCCAATACTCGCCACATTCTGAGAATTATGTTTAGAGTAACCTTGCTTGAGGCAGAAGGACAGATTCGCAGAATTATCTAAGATCTCTTATAGCCCTATGCGTGGCAGACTCACAACTCTCTTCTCCCTGCTTTCCACTCCCGAAAGTCAAGAAAACAAAAAACTCACCTTTCTAGACTCATTACAGTTATGGTCATGTGACCAATGAGATGTGAGTGGAGTTACTGGGTATAAGTCCTGGGAAATCTTCTCAAAAGGGACAGATGTGACTGGCCTGACCAGCCTATCTTTTGCTCCTTTGATTTTCTGTCTTCTTGCTTGGGAGATAACCAGGAAAACTGGCTGCAGGCACTTCTGAAGGTATAAAAAGAAGGTGGGTTTTTTTGGCTGCTTTCACCTACCATACTTTGGTCCTTTTATACAATCCTGGAAAATGAAGCAATGACAACCCAGATAAACCCAGAGCAAAAGAAAAGGAAGAAGGGCAAGTGAGAAGATGACAAAACTTAACGCTTACAGGACATGATGTCCTGGGTCACAATCTATTTTTTCTTGCCTTTCTGCACATACTTTGACTCTCCTTGAGCATTCAAGTAAGAAGACACTGGAAGGTGGGAGAGATGTCGGCGGCAATTCGAGAGGCAGGGACCCAGCACTCCTGGATGGTAGGGAGGAGCCAGCTGAGGTTTGAGCACTTGGGTCTGTTGGAGAACCAGCATGCACAGTGGCGTGATGCCCTCTGGCCTCGCTCAGCAGGCTGTGAGCTGGGGGACAGGAAGTGGAAAATAACAGCTGTCCACACAAAGGGCCATGGCAGGGAATCTCAGGAGGCTTGAGCCATCTTATTTCCACCCTGACTGATTGTTCTCATTACGTGGGGTAATTTCATTCCTTTGAAAATCACTATGAACTTTGGGCTGACAAGAAATGGCGTAATCTGTCACTTAAATGAGTTGTGTGTAATGGGCAAAATATGAAAAGAGTTTGAAATCTTTTTAACAGTTCTTAACATGAACCATTTAAGATTCAGTTACTGATTAGTGCTGCTTCAGATCAAATGAATGATGTCACTGTCCTCTTTATTCCTCTTTATAATTCAGCCCACAGGAAATAAACACTTAGTTTTCATAGTCTTCCATAGAGAGGACCTATAATGACCTACATAAGCCAAATGCATTTTATGGGAAATATTCTCAAGAGCACAGGAAATAGTACTCGACTGGGGCTTAGAAGACCTGGGTTCAATCCCAGCTCTGCCACTATTTAAGTGACTGACCCCGGGTGAGTCATTTAACTTCTCCTGGGCCTGAATCACTCATCTGTAAGATAGGAAACAGGATCAGATGCTCTCTAATGCCTTCCAGCTCTAACATCTCATGGTTCTATGATTTCCAGACTATCAAATCGCTTAGATTTCCCTCGGTGAGTGCCGCACAAGTCGGACACTAGAGGTCACATTTAGATAACCACTCATGACACATCTGCCGGAGTCTGGTAAACACGCCCCGTTTCCTTCAATAGATGGCCCTCAGCAGTTAGATGGTGATTGGTCTAGTTTATCATTAAAAACATCCTTAAATGAAATTGTGTTGTTTTCCTTTTTGGCCAGCTGAGGATTCGGGGGGAAAGTGAGAAACAGATTTCTCTGACTCAGAACTTTCCCTTTAAGTTAATGCTATTTTCTTTCTTTTCTACATGACCTAAAGGCAGGCCAATCATTCACTCATGGGCACAGATGAAGTCTTTCTGAAGCTCACATTTTTTTCCTGCTCCAGTATTGTTTCTTGGCTGGGTAGGTGGTACCTCCAACCAGATCACTTTGAAGATACCAGAATTGTCTTCATGGAAAATCATTTTTGATAGCTTCTCACTGAATGATCGGTATTTCTCCCATACCTGCTTTCATGGTCTATTTTGCTTTCAGTAGAAGTTACCTAGAGAGAGGGGCTTCTTCCCCAATTTCATTGCCAGAAGTTCTCTGTAATCTTTCTTTATCATGTTCCAATTTAAGCATTCCTCTGTCTAAACTTGGATCACATTTGCCTCATCTTACTGCTCATCTCTCAATGGGAAATTAAAGTTATTAATCATTAGGGGGAGGGTAATGTTATAATCCATTCCATACTTAACAGCAATTATTCCTTGCATTTACATGGCTTTAAAGTTTTCAAAATGTTTTTGCATATATTGTTTTCTTTAAATATCACATGTGTTCCTTACTCCTACCCCATTTCTTTTTCTAAGAAATAAAACTCAAGAGGGATACAGGAAAGAAGGTACGGTCAGGAAGGCAGCCATTCTAGCGAGGCGGGCAAATACTAGTCTTGGCAACCTGGATGAAGTCCTGACTCTCTTTCTTAGTAGTGTATCTTTGGGCAAGTCATGCTTGCTCTCTGAGCTTGGATTTCCTTACCTGCAAATCGTGAGTATGAATGCCTACGTCACCTATGGGCCAGTCTAAGGTACAGTGTTTGCTCCTGGGCAGAGCTACTGTGCCAGTACCCTGAGCTATGCGGACAGCCTGGAAGACAATCAGGAGGACCCTTTACTCCTAGAGACAGCAGGAGGACATGGTTCCCTACCTCCTCTCCTTTGGCGCACAAGAGACAGTCCTCTCCTCTTCCCTCCTGCTTCCATTCCCCCAGGAGCTCCCGTGCCTCCACCTTGAATCATCCAAATCCCTCAGATCCAAGGACTCTGGGTGGGAAGCTTGACCTGACTTGCAAGCTCTTTGCTTTTCACACTGATGCTCTCTATTCCTGCTGCTGTTTAGTGGTAACTCTCCCAGGGTAGGAAGATATTTAATCTCCTCCAATCTTTTCTAGACTTTGAATATCCTCTTTTACAGCAAAACATGGTGGAAAGTATTGGCATTGGAGTCAGAAAGACTTGTGTTTGGAACCAAGCTCTCCAGGCTACTAGTTGGGCAAGTTATTTGACCTCCATGAGCCCCAGTTTCCTGTCAATGTGAACTTGGCAGTTTGGAAGCTCAGGATGCTGAGTGGATCTTTTCCTGTTGTCCCAGAATTGTGGCTACACCAAAGGTGAGCAAAATAGGCACTAAGCACTCATCATTCCTAGTTCAATAAACAGCTGCTATGCTTGAGAGGAAAAGAAGGGGAACCTCCACTCCATCTATGGGCCTGGAAGGATATAGAAGTGGAACCCTGTGTCCACATGAAGGAGCTCAAAGGATAATGTAGAGGTGGGAGCTTTGGGGCTGCCAAGTGGGTTACATGATGTGGTGCCCAACTCAGCAGAAGAATCACAGAGTATGTGCTGGTCCCAAGGGAGTTGCAGCTGCCCCTTGGAGAAAGGGGTTCAACAACAGAGAGGCTGGCGTGAAGCTGAACACGACCCTAGGAAAACCAAGGGTCCTGTGTGTGAGTAGAATAGCCAGCAGCAGAGCCCACCAGGAGTAGGTCAGAGTTTGGTCCAGAGTCTGCAGAGTGGAGAATAAAGTTCTAAGAGGTGTGTGTGGGGGGGGGGGATGGTAAGGAAAACAATGTGAAGAGCAGACTTCACTTATTCTCATCCCAGAATGGAGACGAAGAGTTGAGATTAGGATGAAGTTTTAAAATGGGTAAGATTGAGTCTTAAATGCAGTAGTCCTCCGTATTTATGGTTTCGCTTTCTGGGGTCTCAGTTACCCACGGTCAACCGCAGTCTGAAAATAGGAAAATGGAAAATTGCAGTTTCAGCTGTGCACTGTTCTGAGCAGCATGATGAAATTTTGTGCTGTCTGGCTCCATCCTACCTGGGATGTGGACCGTACCTTTGTCCAGTCTGTCCAACCTGTGTGCACTACCCACTGTTAGTCACTTAGCAGTCATCTCCATTATCAGATTGGTTATCAGTGAAAGAGGGAAAGGCCACATGCACAATACTTTTATTGCAATATGTTATAAGTATTATATTTTATTAGTTATTGTTGTTAATTTCTTATTGTGCTTAATTTATAAATTAAACCTTATTATAGGTATGTATGTATAGAAAACAAGTAACATATAGAAGACTCAGTACTATTTGAGGTTTCAGGCATCTGCTAGAGGTCTTGGAAGGTGTCCTCCATGGATAAGGGGTGACTACTCAATCAAAATGAGATGATTCCAATAACCTAAAGTGATTAGGGTGTTACAGAAATTGCTATAAAATTATTTCTGGACCAGCTACCTGATGGGGAAGGAGGATGTCAAGAGACCTATTTAGGAGTGACGAGAAAAATTTAAAAATATTACATGTTTATACCCCACTTAACTTCTCAGTAATCCATCAGTGATTGGTAGTTTGGTGTCTTGGTGGCTGTTAAATTGTTCCTAGCCGCTGCTTTCCCCCACCATTGAGATTCTATTTTTAAAATATGTTTTCATTATTGTCTTTCTATTTGGTTATCCTACAAATCTCTCTGCTTTTTTTTGTTTTTGAATGTCCTATTTTGACTAATGCATTCTATTTCTACCTCATCTTAATGAACATTTTAAACATACTTATTTTAAAATTACTTTCAGATTACCCTAATATTTATAGTTCTTTGGGTATAATTTCTCTTACTTTTGCACCAGCTGATCATCTCTGAGTAAATTGCATTTCCTTATTTGTTTTCAGATTATCCACAGTGGCAATGATCTTCGAGTGTCCTGTGCAGACTGGGGTTATAGAGCCATCCCTGTAGCTCAGTTTTGAGCTCATCTCTGATAGGATCCTAAGAGGTTTGCCAATTTCTCAACTTCCTTTCTTTCTCTCTCTCTCTCTTTCTCTCTGTCTCTTTCCTGCAAAATCTGGCCACCCAGCTGCATGCAGAGCAGTGTGGGAGTTCAGATTTTTCAAGGCTGATGCTTCTACCAATAACAGGGATTGGCCCTTGTTTCCAAGCCAAGTCCTTGAACTACAGACAGAGATTTCCCCAACTCCCAGCTTTGTCCAGGGAGTCAATTCAATGTCCCCCAGTTGTGCAGGGACTGTGACCTCTGCTTTTATCTGCCTTTCCCACATAATCCAATCTGTACACTGTAAGCAGACCTGACATTAGAAACCCCACTTCCACTCAGCACCAAGGGGCCCCTCTTCATTTCTGGCACCAAAAGCTTTCTCTTATTTTTGAACTTGACAAATATTGTTAAAATATTTACCCAAACTGCCCTGGTTGGTGTGGCTCAGTGGATTGAGCACTGGCCTGTGAAACAAAAGGTCTCCGGTTCAATTCCTGGTCAGGGCACATGCCTGGGTTGCAGGCCAGGTCCCTGGTTGGGGGGGTGTGAGAAGCAACCGATGGATGTATCTCTTGCTCATCAATGTAGCTTTTCCACTCTTTCAGCTTCCTTTCCCTTCTCTCTAAAAATAAATAAATAAAATCTTTTAAAAATATTTATCCAATATTTCTGTGTATTTGCCAGGGAGAGAGCTGAATCCACAGAATATTTTCTCTGTTTCACATTTCTCTGGCTGGGGATATAAGCAAGCTTGGGGAAAACTTTTGTCTATAGATTTTAGGGATCTGGTGGCTTTAGAGGGAATTGGAGCAGAGATTACCAGCAGTCGTGACCTCACATATTCTAGAATGGGTTTGAAATTAGTCTTGATGTATTTATTATTGTATTCTATAAGTTTCTGAGGGAATCTGGAAGGGTAGAAAGGCAAGAAGTTAGGAGCTGTTTTCAGCATTGGATTTGTGGAGATGTAACCTAGTTCTAAGGGTAATGGGCTAGTGTCTTCTGGATTTGGGGAGCTACTTCAGTTTTTCAGCTGCTGGAGAAGGACCTTGCAATCTGAAGAATATGCACCCATCTCACCCTAGCCTGGAACAATCAAAATGAAAAAGTAACAGAAGTGCTTTTTGGAATGTGTCTCAGGGATTCATTTTTCTGTTTTAATCCATGAAAGAGTTTCTCATCCTCGGCTCTGTTGACATTTGGCCCAGACAATTCTTTGTTGGGGTGAACTGAACTCTGAGTTGTAGGCCGTTGAACAGCTTCTCTGGCCTCCCTCCACCAGACACCAGTAGCAACCCCCAACCTCAGTTGTGACAACCAAAGAATGTCTCCAGAAGTTGCCAGATGTCCCTGTGTGTGCATGGGTTGGGGTGGGGGGTGGGGGGATTCTCCCTTCACTGAGAATCTCTGATCTTTGAGAACCAGGGATTGTCAGCCTTATCTAATTGGATCAGTCAGTCCTCTTACAAGGTGTGCCGAGAGCTTTCCAGATAGCAGGGCCTGGCCCACCAGATGAACACCTCCTACAAGCGCAATCTTACAGAATGTCTTTTGGTGACTGGCTTATTCACTTAGCATAATGTGTTCAAGGTTCATTTCTATTCTAGCATGTATCAGAATTTCCTTCCTTTTAAAGACTGAATAATATATTCCACTGTACATATACACCACATTTTGCTTATCCTTTCATCCCTTAATAGGTACATGAGCAGCTTCCACACCTTAGCTGTCGTGAATGACTCCTGTGAGCGTGAGTGTGCAAATATTTCTTCAGGACTCTGCTTTCAATTCTTTGGGGCACATACTCAGAAGTGGAATTGCTGGATCAAATGATAATTCTATTTTAAATTGTCTGAGGAAACACCATACTGTTTTTTCACAGGTATTATACCTTTTTATATTCCTCAAAACAGTGCACAAGGGTTCCAATCTTCACCAACACTTGGTATTTTCTGGGTTTTTTAATAGTAATCATCCTAATGGATGTGAGGTGGTATACCTTGAAATATGGATTTTGGATTTGCCATAACTCTGTGAGACAATTCTTTAAAGTAAATCCCTTGATAGGTATATGTAGATATAAATACAGATATAGACATAGATGATATATAGATATATGCTATTGGTTATGCTTCTCTGGAGAACCCTGGCTGATGCAGCTCCCCACAGTGGCTCTCTCCGTACCGTGGTCAGGGGGAGCTGCGGCAAATGAAAATCAGCATGCCACCCCTCCGATCAGAGAAACGCCCAATAACCTCCCATTTCAAACAGCACAAAAGCCAAGGATTTGCACAGCCTGGGAGGCATATTCCTTTTCTAATGATGTTTCCCTCTAGTCTCCCTTTGAAGCTGGTTCACATTAAAGAGTGTTGTTGTAACGAAAGAGTGGGTTGTGTGTGGAGTTACATGGACAATACAAAGACAAGAAACAAATGACCTGTCAGAGGCCTAGTGGGAGTCAGATTCGGTCACTTTCTCACTCAAGGATCGAGGCCACCCTCGCTGTCTCTCAGGGGTTCACAGCCTCTTTGTTCTCCTCTCCACACTACCCCCATGTCTATTTTCTTCTCCTCAGTCCTCCTCCGCTTGCTCATGTTGCCTCCAAGTGGCTGACTCATGCCCCAAGCCACCCAGTCATTTAGCAAGAATTAGATAAATGCCTGTATGTGACAGGCCCTGTGGATAAAGCTGTGAGGAAAGCCAACAAAAATGTCTTTCTAAAGCTTATGTTAGAGTGTGTGTCTTGGGGCGGAGGGCTTGGGGTAGAGGGGAGGTATACAAATAAAGAAGGTGAATGTGCAAAGTATATATTACATCACATAGTCAAAAGTGTTTCAAGGAAATAAAACTGGGAAGAATGGAGAAAATCAGAGGGGAGTGATACAGTACAAGGTGGTAAGGGAAGGGCTCATGGCTCGTTGAGATGACTGTAAGAAAATCTGCCGGAAGGAAAGAAAAGGCAAAGAGAACAGGGTGGCTGGGGAGAATAGCGGTGAGGTCAGATTGCTGTGGGACAGAGCAGGTTAGGAAGGTCCGGGCAGGCCAGGAAGGTTTTGACTTTTACTTTGGGTGAGTTGGCACATTACTGGAGGGTTTTGAGCAGAGGAATTCTGTGATCTAATTCACATGTTAACAGGATCGCTCAGGCCACTGTGTTGAGAAGAGACCACAGGCAGACAAGGACAAAATAAGGTAGTCCACCTAAAAGGTGACTTCAATAATCTGCAAGAGTGGTAGGGCAGCCTGGACAGTGTGGAGGCGGCAAGAACCTCCTACTACTCTAGCGTGGTTTGGGAATAGATTCTTTGTAAAGGGTTTGTGGAATGGAGGGGCAGAGACCAAAACTTGATCAAAACATGATTAACAGGCCTGACTGGTGTGGCTCAGTGGGTTGGGTGTCATCTGGCAAACCGGAAGGTTGCCAGTTCAATTCCTAGTCAGGTGGGTGTGCGAAAGGCAATTGATCGATATTTCCCTTGCATATCAGTGATTCTCTCCCTCTCTTTCTCCTTCCCTTCCCTTCTTTGTAAAAATAAATAAAATCTTTAAAAAAATGACTAATGTTTTCTTTGAATAATCCCACAGATGGTTGCCACACCATCTGTGAGCAGATAATCACCAAACTCAATCACTAAAGCATCATTCGTCACCCACCTTGCCCTCTCCTTGGGTTATTGGATAGCACTAGTTCTAAATGGGGTAACTAAATTTTAACAAATTTTGTTCAGTGAATTATTTCATTAGAAAAGAGCTTTTGCGTATCTCATAGACTTTTATCTCTGTTCTGAACGCAGCTGGTGACTCCTTCCAGGAGACCTACAGTCATCCTGTTGATATTGAACAGATCACAGTCGCCCTGGTGGATACCAGAGAAAGATTATGCTATAAGGTATTAGCCTCTCGCAGACTTCACCAGTTATCTAGTTGATGCAAAGTACCTTGAGGTAATTTTAAAACTTTTCTCCATGTTCTCTTAAGAAGATAAATGAAATGAACTGAAATACTGGAAAATTTACTAAGATAGTTTTGGGATTCTTCAAAGTGGAAAAGTAAGATAACCTCCAAGAATTTCACTTTGGAGGGTTCGTTCATAGTCCTGGGCCTCACCTTTCTGTGCACAGTAGGGCCTGCAGGGAGGGAGGACAAAGCTCCTCCTAGAAACTCATGATCTTTGTGCCTCTTAACTGGTGAGAGTAAAGCTGCTTATGCTCAGGGCCTATAAAGAACCAAAGGGATCAGGCCTGGCCCTGACTCCAGACATCCTAGAAGACACACCTGATTCTCAAAGTCACCCCAACATGCCCCAGACTTTGAGGTTTTGGAGGAATGGGAAGAAGGCCTGAATAAGAGCTTGGGAACCAAGTTAGATCTAGGTTCATCGTCCCTGAGCACAGAACACTGATGGGCAGCATTTGGGAAGGAAGCGGTCCATCTGTCCTTTCCATGGTGCCCACGGTGCCATGTAGAATGAAAGATCAGAAAGTCGCCTCCATATCGCTCCTTCTCAGACATGTGAATATTAACATTTGGTGCCTAAAAGGCCATGGCAATTTTTCTTTGGCTTTGTTCTATTAATTTCTATAAACATAAGTTGAAAGAATATACAGTCCCATAGGAATCCATGAAGCCATAGTCACTTTGAATGAAATAGAATATAGGTTGTAAAGATACATAACTTTACTGAACTGAATCTTGAGCAAAAAAACTGTTGCTCACTCTGGGACAAAACAAAGACCCTGGAGATGAGTAGGGAGATTCGGAGAGCCCCAGGGCCAATGTGGAGCAAAATGCCACTGTGGCAAAGAGGCTACCTGGGCCCAGCTCTGGTCTAATTGGAGGGCTGGGTGGGAAACCAGTTCATCCTCATTGACAGCTTGTGTACAGTGTGTTTTAAATAACTGTTAGCTGAACTGAAGGGACTTGGCCATGGGGACAGGACCTACACAAAGAAATGCCAAACCAAAAGGCTAAGATGACTATGAAAGGGGTATTGGAAACCACTGGGGCAATTTCTATGGTAGCTCACTGGTTTGGGTGAGAAGGACAGAAAATGGGAGGAGGAAATCCAACCTGGGTTCAAGCACTATGGCCTCAAACCCAGCTTCTCCTATTGAGTTGAATAGCCAGGCTGAGCCTATGAGGTAGAAGAGAGAAGCTTGACTTTCTCCAAAGTGGCCTGCAGTGGGCTAGGAGGCAGTGGATTTGTGACCACAGTAAGTACCTAGGATGCTCTGGAACTGATAATAAGTCTTGAAATCAAATTATTCATGCATCACCCCCAAGAGGGAGAGATTTGCTGTGCCTAAAGACACAGGCTAAAGATCTCTTTTGTTCTGGGGGCTATATCGGAATGTCCCAAGGTGGCTGTGGTTCCCGGGGATTGAGAGCCCTTTCTGGCATTGTTTCAGGGTTGGAGTCCTGGGGCTAGAGCCAGAAGAGTACATTTGGACAAGTTCAGCCAGCAGACCTGAGGCATGTGTGGAAGTAAACTGGGAGTGTCCAAAAGATAGAGAAGGCAAGAACAAAAAAAATGTAAATAGGCAGGTGGAATGGGACAGCAGACTGAGGCTCCCCAAGGCCTGCCTATAAGGGCAGGCAGTCTGATTAAAAACTAGTCTGATTAAAATGTTCAGTGTTTCTGTCTCACATTGATGTTTCTTTCCCTCTTTTTCTACCTCCTTCTCTTCTCTAGGGACCAAACAGGCAGTGGATGCTTAATTCTCACCTGGTAGGGTGAGCTATTAAGGAGAAGCTTTACCAGTGTCAGTGTCTCTTTACCCTCCCCTCAGGAAAGAGAGGCCCCATCATTTCTAAAGTCCAAGAAGCCCTCACATTATGTGCCCAAAGGACAGCCTCCCCTCCCTCCGCCCCACATACAGGCACACACATCTCTGGGAGGAGAAGTAAAGAGCTTTCATGTTTTCAGCCCCTTGGGGAAGATTAGACTGGGTAGTCCTTCTCGGGGACTGAGGGTGTTAAGGACGATAGAGGGTAGGTCTTGAGTCAGGGACCTAAAAGGTATTGCTGAGGGGGGGGGGGGTTCCCTGACACTGGGAAGGTGGAGGAGGAGCAGATGGGGGACTTCAGCATGAGAAAGTGAATTGGATTTGCACTTGATCAGCAGACCCACCCTTCTTCCCTTGGGGACACGGTCACTTCCCACTGCACATGAACTCTTTCTCTGACTTCTCACTGAGCATTCAGGTCCCTCAGTTCAGGACTTAGTGAAATAACCATGATCTCAGGAACACAGAGGCTTACAGTGATCTTCATGAACCATCCCTTTGTCTGGGCTACAAGCTCTACTTGTGCATCTAAGCATCAAGACCCAAGAACCTTTCTCAAGAGTAGCCATCTTTTGGAATTAAGCCTCTGCATAGTTATCTTTTAAACTGAAGACAGAGTCCAGTATGGAAATAAAAGATAGCCCCAGTAAAGCCAAATTCTCACTAGTTAGCACTTTCCAAAGTTCTCTTCCCCTTTTTCCCTCTGCAGTATAAACCTGTGTTTACGTGTTGTCCAGAAGTATTCTACATTAAGTGATAGACTAAGTTTGTTTTCAGCAATAATGCAAGTTTCTGAAAGTCTTCAGAATCTCAAACAACTAACTTCTTTCTTTCTGCTATTCATACATAGAAAAGGAAATTTTATCTGATGCTCTTTTGAGTCCTCACCATAAAAACCTGTCATCTCAGTTGACTGACTGAAGTGAAAAACTAAATTGGTTGTTGATTTCCAAAATAAGATTTTCGCTCTGGGTTCCCAATGTTCACACGTGATCACATGCCTTGTTATGAAATTAAACTCAAAAAGAAAGTTCCTGTCCTGACCAATGTGCCTCGGTAGGTGGGGCGTCATTGCACAAAGCAAAAGGTCGCGGGTTCCATTCCCGGTCAGCACACATGCCTGGGTTGTGGGTTCAGTCCCTGGTCGGGGCACATGCAAGAGGCAACCAATCAGTGTTTCTGTCTCACATCGATGTTTCTTTCCCTCTCTTCCTACCTCCTTCTCCTCTCTAAAAATAAATAAATATTTTTAAAAGAGATATTTAAATGATGTTATCTACAGCTAAAAATTACATATTTTATACATTTTAAATTACTTAAAATAATCAATTATAATTTTTATATATCTGTGTTCCTGAAAATTACAACTCCATGGAATTTAAAATTCACAATTTTTGAATTTCACATTATCATAAACCAGTTGACCATATGGTCCAGTTACACATGAAAGTGGCCAGAAGAGCCGAGGTCACCACTCCTCCCCCTATTGTCTTGGACCAGCAGCAGGAGTCACGTTGGTTTTCACTCATAAGCATGAAGTACTGAGGCGAGTCTTCTTGGTTGTCTTTGTGCTCAGCTGGTTGCCGTGGGTTCTACTTTAATTGGAGCTCCATCACTGCACACCCCATGAGCCAGATTTCTTTCTCATTGCCCCTTCTTTTTGGGGGTGTCTTCCTCATATTAAGACTTTACTTTAGCTCAACTACTTTTTTCAATGTTTAACTATTCCTGAAGTTTTGTTACAGCATTCCGCTGCAGCTTCCAAGGTCATTTGCTATCTGTGTGCTAGTGATTATTACCATTCTACTATAATGCTGGAGTAAAGGCAAAATCGTAAGTCATTTTATATTGGCCTTTCTCAAACCCTATTCCCCACAACACTAGTTATTCTAAAAGTTAACATGTGTCATGAAGAAAGGTTCTATGGTTAATATGGTTTGTGTAACAGTGGTGATTGCAACATACACCACACATTAGCGTTTTAAAGGTTCCAAGAAGTCCTACAATAAAGAAACTTGCTTAATCTGGCTTAACCCAGCATTTCCCAAATTTATTTGCCACAAACCCTCACAGACCCCTTACCCCCTACTACTTTCATGAAGTACAGTTTGGGACATGAATATTCATTAATCTTGGATGGGGTAGACAGTTATAACCCAGATAACATAGATGAAGATGTATTTAGAAACTGAGATAATTATGACCCCAACTTCAGCTGAGGGTTGAAGACTATTTTCCCAAGGAAGTCACTCTTTTGCTGAGACCTGAATGGTGAAGGAGATGGCTACCTGCTGGTGGAGCCAGAGTGGGGTGAGGAGCCTTCCCTAGGCCGTGCACTCCCCCCTTCTGTCTCAGTGGACTGGCTTCTAGGCTTACAGGTCTGTTCACAAGACAAGAATTCAGAAAAGATCTTATTTTCTGACATATGGCCATCCCTTTTAATTTCTGGTAACAATGAGATTTCCTTAGAGAGAGAAAAGGAAGGAACAGAGAAACCACTAAAGCTTTTTGGGTAAACAAAAACCCTCATAGGATTAGGAGACAGCTGGGATGTGGGAGGTGGTAGCTGGAGGCAGTGAGGAGGGAAATGCCAAAGATAACACCCATTTTTATAACAAGACTTGGTTATTTTTACAAATAATTGCACAGATTGTTCAACTGTGGTCTATGAAACATAGACTGTCACTCGTCAGTAGTTAAAGGATATTGTATAGTACAAACCTCAAGAGTTTAGCATATTTCCCATCATACATTTGCTAATTGAATGCTGAAATTATCTACCTTCACCCATGAATGGACTAAACTTGGTGTTTAAAGGATTGAGGCCAGGTGCAGGAGGCATTCACAATTTGGGGAGCTATTATGGGTTTATTTAAAGACCATAAATTGTTGAGGATTATTTTTTGATTTTTTTAAAAAAATGTTTTCAGGGAAGATGATCTGAACATTCTTCTCCCTCTGGCAGAAAATATAGTTTTGAGAAATCTGGTATTCACCCTCTTCTAGGCTCCCCTAGATGTAGTACAGTACAGTAAGCCAAACCTTACTGCATCATTAAACAGATGGTGGTGGCTTGTAGGAGTGGCATGGAGTTTGATGATTGACCAACAGAGCATTATTGTTAAATGATCTACTTTAGCAGGCACCTCCTGGTCTGTGAGGCCAGAGAGTCCGAAATGTAGGACTCTAGCAAAGACAGAGAGAGAGAGAGAGATCAGCATGTATGCAAGAGAAAGTGCACAAAATACTAGACTTGGGTGTGTAAGTAAAATGGATTATCATGAAAGGATAGGGTCTCCAAGGGTTGAAGCTCAAAGGAGGGGCAAAAGACCAAGAGCACTAGGAAGAGACTGAATAGCTCTCAAACATTGGAAGCCTGCAGAGCAATGTGAGATATCAACCTGCCTTAATTGTGTACACTCAGTGCCATAGAATTTCTCACCTCATAGCAAATCCAGTTCTACTATACTGACCCTGAGGGTTCAGGGAGCAGAATCAGAACAGGTAAAGGGTTGTAGTGCTGGAAGTAGCCCTTAGCCAGGAACTCTTCCAGCCCCGTTTTGATCTGTGGGTTGGTGGCATTGTAAAGTTAAGTCATGACTGTGAGCAGTGTAAACATGAAGTAGGAATCCTTCTCATGGGCTTGCTCTGGGGGAAACAAATATCACTAGTTTGCAGTTGAAGTTCAGAGAATCTCTCGTGACTTAACTGTCAATTACAATGTGTTCTTCGGAGTGTAGGTTCTGGAATCAATGGACTGAACTTTGAGTCCTGACTCAGCCACTCATTAAACGCTGTATCAGTCAGGGTCTGTTCAAGAAAACAGAGCCAGTTACTAGATGCCAGCTACTAGATGAAACTTAATGTGGAGAACTAATTACAAATGGAATGAAAGGGCTAAAAAGCTAAACAGGAGACAGTGAGACCACCCAAAGACTAGAAAAAAGGAAGCTGTTTTCACCCCTAGGCCTGGAGGGTGGAAGGGAGGATGGGAATTCCTGGTGGGAGCTGGGAACATGGAAGAAAGGCACTCTCGTGGGATCTGGGACATGAAGAAGAGGCAGTTATTGCCAGAGATATCAAGCACAGGAGAAAATAATATCTTGGCTTCTCCATTTATCCTGCTATTTAATTTCCTGCCAATGAACCTCATGGTGAGTCAGAAGCCATTTGGCAAGGGAGCCTGGGAAATATAGTTTGCACAGACAACAACGCAGAGGAAGGCTGGGAAATAGATGTGAGAGCAAATAAACAAATGACCAGCTCAGGAGCTATGTAATCAGCTTCTTAATACCTTGTAGCTTCAGTTTCCCCATTTGTAAAATGGGAATATTATTCCTACCTCTTAGAGTTGTTGGGAAGATTAAAATAACTTAACATGTGTTCCAGTTGGGTTTTCTTGGTTATAAGAACAGTCTCATTCAAGAACCTCAAATAATTGGAGTGGAGGAAGGGAGACAATTATAAAGATCCCAGTGAGACCAAGGAACTAGAGGTCCAAGCCCAGGACCAAGCTTAACAGTAACTGATGAGGAGGCCAACCAGCAGCCTCTGGAAGAAGGGCAGGAATGACTGCAGAGCTGGGTCTCCTGAAGGCTGAAATCAGAAAGACCTTCACCTCCTCTGGATCTCAGTGGTAGGCATTGTAGACTTTCACTTTTCTTTTCTTCATTAACGTCAATCAAAATTTCTCTGTGGGTCAGGTTTCCTCTTTCAGCTGTCAGGCGGTTATCTTCATTCTCCACTCTAAAGCTTATACGCTTTGTGGTCTCAGAGTTCTGCTTCCTCACAACTCTCTTGGTGGTGACTCATCAGAGACCTTTGCCCCTCTGTGCCTCAGGATCTTTCAGCTCCAGTTTTTACTGAAAATTGTTTACTTCTTGACACATTTCTTGATCTAATTTCATTGGAACAAGGATCATTTGAGGACAGTTCTTTTACACTTAGAACTTTTTATTCCAGGCCCCTCATAGAAGCCCTATTGCTTGGATGCCTTGGTCCTCTGTCCAGTGAGCAGTTTTGGAGGGAGTAGGGCAGGGTGATTTGGTTCAAAATGCGGCTTCGCAGCACTGTCCCTTTAGAAGGGGCTGTGGGTAAGCAATAGCCTGAGGTCTCACTTCTATCCCCGCCTTCTCTGGGGTATTTTGGTTCCCATAGCCCCATAAGAGTTAGAACCCTTGGCCACCCCTGTTTACTTATGGTTCAGACCCCAGGGGCTCCCACTTTCCATTCTTTCCTCTTCCTATTCTAGCACATAGAGATATTTATCTTGTTTTGAACATGGCCATGCTTTTTGATTTTCTTTTTTCTTTTTTACAAGTCACAGCAATCCTTTGGGAGCAAACTAAGCCTCAGATTTTGAACTTGGAACACCATCTTGACTAGAATTCATGCCAATGATTTCTAAAATGTATGATCAGTACAGAGCTGGAGTTCATCAAAATTAAGTTTTTACAAGAAACTCTTTTGATAAGAATGAATGACTGAGTGGAGAAAATGAGGAAAGAGTTGAAGATAATCTAGCTCACAGACTGAGAGAACATGAAGATGATGATGTCACAGAAAGCAACTGAAAAATTAGAGGGTTCTGAGGAATATCACTTCAGGCACAGGCAATTTTGGAGACTGGGATAAATATGGACTCCTTATCTTAAAATCAATAACCTTCTCACAAAAACAAACCAGACACAGAACCATAAACAACAATAAAATCAATATGAAGTAGATGAGTGGATATGTGGAGTGATGAAGGGAAAATGAGCTCAAAGACAATTTTAGAATTGAGATGAGGGTGAAACATTTCATCTTAAAATCATCAAATCCTATCCACATCTCCCTACCATACACTGGCCAAAAACCCCAAAGCAACCACCACCAACAAAAAATATCCAGAACAGCTGTGGTGGGGGTGTGTGTGGAGGGATCAAGCAAAAAAGAAAAAAAAAAAGGACTCAAGGACACGGACAACAGTGTGGTGATTATGGGGAGGAGGGCAGTGGGTGGAGGTGGAAGAGGGCATGGGGGAATAAATAGTAATGGAAAAACTACCATAAAAAACTATTAGAGAATAAACCAGGATAAGAACTATATGGAACCATGTGAAAAAATGAACTGCACATGGGATTTATTGCTAAGTAAATAGAGTTTCCAGGGAGAAAAGGATCACAGGGGCGGATTTCTCTGCACATCCCAGTTTCTGTGGTGGAGCTGCACAGAAAGGAGGGAGAGGCAGGCCTCACCCACTCAGCTCAGTCCCCCCACTTCGGGGTCTCTGTGGGTCCAGAGCAGTGCTCCAGACTGGCTGTGAGTGAGGACACGGTCTTCCCTCAACTTCCCTATGGCCATCAGGACTTACACCTGTTGCTTTCTCCACCAGAGCATTGGGGGCCCTCTCTCTTTCGGGAGTGCGGGATAAGGCAAAGAGAAATGCGAGAGGTCTGGCCTTGGCAGTCTCAGGGAGACAAAAACAAAGTTTTCTGAGGATCAGCATGTACACTGTGGGGCTTTCCCTAGCCCCGTTTCCACAGCTTGTCAGACTTATGGAGTGAGCCCAGATTGATTAAGGAATGAAGTAACTCTCTTTGGGGATGGGCGACTTCCCTCATTGGAAATATTCTGGCTGGACTTGCTGACTGGAGAAAGGAGGCTCATTTAGTGCTGCCAGAAAAGAAAGGTCTTGGCTGACATCTGTGGGGTTGTTCTTGTCCTCACACCAGACAGAATATTGACCAGCTGCCTTCTGAACTATTGTTCTAGGGCTGAAAAGTAGGCCGAGCCCTGGTGAGTCAGAAGAGGCAAGTCAAAGTGAGTTGAACTGAACGTGGAGGAGTAGAAGGTTAGCTGGCAAGTCAAGAGACCTGGGACCCCTTCCGGGTCCCGAGACCCTCTCCCAGTAGCCTGGAATTCTCCTTCCTCTTCGACAGAAGGGAGGATTGGACAACCTCCCTTCAACCTCCATTCAAAGTCTTTCCCACTCCAACAGTCAATCACATAGGTGCGGTGGGGGTGGGGACCCACAGAGCATTGAGAGTGGCTCAGTTGGAAGCTGCGGGAACGATTTAAATTTAAACATCAAAATGGCAAAAATGGTAAAGAGAAGAAAGCGTCTGATTTCTCTCCTCTCAGAAAGATGAGGAGATTTTAGGTTTGATCGCATCAAAGTTTTTTCTTTTTTCTCTTACTCAAAAAAAAAAAAATCACACTCTACTTTATTTTACTCATAATCCCTTTCAGTGACTTGAATACTTTACCAGCCTCTGTGTAGCTATTGGTTTTCATATTTAAGTTGGGAGATCTTCATTTAATAATCTTAAAAGTGCAAATAGGAAGCACACTGGGATGTTACCAAAGTTTTGTCTAAATTTTTTGTCGCTTCACTATTTCAGTCCCATCCCCTCACCTCTTATTCCAAATAGAAGAGTCCAGAGGAAATGCCTTTTTAGATTCAAGATGTTATATTCATTCACTATTTATTCAATATCTGTTTAGAGCTAGCACTACAAAGGAGGGAACCAGAAGTGATCCCTGTCTTCGTGGTACCCACAGGTATGTGTGCGTGTGGAGGGGACACAGCCTGGAAACAGGAAAGCAGAAGTTTAGGTAGGTGTCTGTGTGCTGTGGTGAGAGTTGTGAAGTAGACAAATGCTGAGACACGGGAAAGGGCAGGTGACGTGCCCTGCTGTGTCGGGAAGGGGCGAGGGGAGCTCCTCTGAGTGAGCGGTCAGGGAAGGTCCCTTGGCAGAGATGACATTTCCTCTGAAACTTGACAAGGGGAAGCAGCTATGCCAGGAGTGCAGGCCTGATTTCAGGCAGAGGAAAAGTGCTGTGGCCTCTGGTGGGTGAGGATGACTAATGGGAGGGGTTGTAGGATCCCCAAGGCAGCCGGGAAAATGGATGTGTGTTCTCTTCTCTACATACTAACACGTGTGGAATTTTCATTTGTCAGATTTAATTTAGCTGTTGAGAACAACTTCCTAGGCTTATATATAGGAAACATTAGCAAAGGCTCCTTGAGACGCATTTGCAACAGCTCAGCAGGCCTGAGCTGGCTCAGCATAGGACCCCAAAGAAGTGGGCCTGGTGAGCGGTCTCTTTCAGCGTGAGCACCAACCAAATTTGGGACTGGAAAAATCTCCACTTAAAAAAAATCTTTCCCTTAATAGGAGCCCAGAGAATGGGAAGTGTATCCAAATGATAATAGTTAACCTTTACTGAACCTAATCTATGCCAGACTCTTTCAAATTGTTTGACACGTTTATTTTAAGACTGCTTCGTTTCTGTGAGGTAGGAATTATTGTTACCCTAATCTTACACATAAAGACAGACACAGAGAGGTCCATATGCTCACCACGGTCCCTCAGCTGTGGACTCCAGAACCCCTTAACCACTAGGCCACACGCTTGAAGGGTCAGTGTCACATAGGGACCTTGCACGACATTAGAAAGGAGAGGTGGAGATATTTTCTCTTTTGGGAGTTTTTTAAGAGAATGCCACTTTTCCATCTAAGAGTGTGATTGCTAAGCGTATCACATATACTCAATTAGAATTTCTAGGGGTAAAACTCAGGAATCTGCATTTTTAGATTGTTGTCCAGTTAATTCTAAATGTTTTTCTGCTAATGTTTGAAAAACACAGATCTGGGCATTTACAAGTATGGAGCCAAGAGTCCAGCCTCTGAATTTCTTCAATAATAACAGTAATAATAATAATAATAATAATATTAATAATAATAATAATAAATGAAATGCCATTTCTTGAGTGCCTTCTCTGGGCCAGATATATTGGTGTGTTCATGTGTGATTACATTTAATCTTGATAACTTTGCACGGAGCATATGATTTTACATTTTACAAATGAAGGAATCAACTCAAAGAGATAATAAGTAACTTGTCTCAAGTCATGCAGACAGTGACTTGCCGAACTGATGTTCAAACCCCATCTGCCTGTTCATGTTCCACAACATCATATACTCGGTACCAATAATTCTGCAGGGTCATTGTTAGAATACAGAGTAACCAGATCAACCTCAAAATTTTTTCTTGTCTCATCTCAAAACATAACCAAATAACTAAATGAAATCTTCCTAGATATAAGTCCTTTGGTAAATTGTTCAGTCTCTCCTTTTCTTATTTGTGAAATGGGAAAAAATAGTGCTTACCTTATAAATGTGTTGTAAGGATAAAATGAGACCATCTGTGTAACGCCTATAAGGAAGCACCCAGCATTTGGTAAATACTCAATAAATGTGGCTGCTGTTAATATTACTGCTATTATACGGTCCACCTCTTCCTCAAATGAATTTCTGCAGTCGTTCTGTGATCCGAATTTCTGACAACCAGGATTCATTGCTGGTTTCCTCTTGGTCCTTTGGAACCTTACAAAGCAGAAACAGAGTCCTCAGATGCTGTCTTTGACGGCCCCTCGCAAGATATCCATTGTGGCGTAACGCTTCTCAGCTCAGAACCCTCAGAATAGGGCTCTGGTTGTGCACCTGCAAGTTTACCTTCTCATCCCTTTGTCTGATGAATTTCCACTTTTCACTAATCATCAACACCTTCTCCATCCATCCATCCATCCATCCGTCCAATATACATTGAGGACCTGTGCCAGGCACTACCTGTGCCAGGCACTACCTATTCCAGGCACTGTACATGCCACAGTAAATAGAACACAGATCCTGCCTTTTTGGAGCTTACATTCTAGGGGGGGCTAAGAGACTGCCATAAACAAACAAATGCAATATAAAGTAGGTTGTACGTTGATCAGGGAAAGGGTATAAGAAATGCCAGAGCTGATGGGATGCGGTTTTACATAGCATTGCCAGGGAAGCCTTCACCAAGAGGGGAATATTTCAGCAAAGGCTTGAAAGTGGTGAGGGAGTGAATCATGTGGATTTCTGGGGGAAGAACTTTCCAGGGAGATTTTCAGCAAGAAAACAGTCCTTGATGCAGGTATGTTTGAGTAGCTGCAGGTTGAGTGCAAGAGAGGGGAATGGCAATGTGGTCAGAGGGACCATGTAGGGACTTTTTGGCCACTGTAAAAGTCTTTGGCTTTTACTCTGAGTGAGAAGGATGCCACTGGAGGGTGAACTGATAAATAGTGTGCCATGGTGATGTTTTCACTCAGAAACATACTAGCTCCTCTGTCGATAATAGACTGTACAAGGGCAAGGATTGAGTGGAACAACAATTGCGTGACTGTCACAAAAACTGAGGTTTGCTTAAGTAGAAAAGAAAATTTTTATTAAAAGGATATTGGGTAGCTGATGAAACATCTGAGCGATCCAAAAGCCAGATCCATCATGGTGCAGAATTGGGCCTGCGATGCCCTCCCACTGCCAGCGCCTCTCCTCCGTGGTGTAGCCTGCACCCGCACGCCCACCTGCTAGACCTGCTGCTTAATGCCATCACATGTCACTTCTGATCATTGACTGGCCTTCTGATTCTAGGTCTGGAGGTTACCTGTGATCGGTGGAGCCTAGGTCAAGTAGCTACTACATCCATGCCCTAGTTATAAGGGCAGCAGGCAAAATGGATACATAACACCCTTAACCTCTATAGTGGGAAGTGGGTGATTTCCAACTACAGGACAGAGATTCAAAATGTTAACTGGCCAAAAGGAATGACAAGTCCAACACTGGTGCATTCCTCCTGATTCTTAGCCCTTGCACTTCTGCCGGGTTGTGCACCAAATGGCACTTTGGGGTAAGTCTTCTCATGGTTTTTCCACAATAGCAGCAGCAATGGAATATCATTGTTCCCATGGTAATCCACACCACACCCCCTCAATGCTGGTAATTCAGGTGTATAATATGAGTCAGGCTGAGATGGAACTTCCATACTTTTCCATTGCTCTGTAGCATTGCACCTATTCCATCATTCGAGGCATATTAATCATCTCCTTCTGCTCCTTTCTTATCACTATAATTAACAGCTCAGCATTGTGAATACCTGGGGAAATTGAAGAGCTATATGAAATCAGGGATGAATAATAAACACCCTGGTATTCTCACAGCTGTCAATATTGTGACTTCAATCACTTTGTCATTAGTTGACTCATGTTACTGAATGAACGAAATATTTGAGAGAAAGAGAATTTAGAATCTGCCATTCCTCATTATCTTAGAGAGACTGGACAGCTGGGCATTGTGTCACATCCCTTAAGGACCCCTTCCCTCTCCCCACCCATTTTCCATTTAAATTCAATATTAATAGGTACCCAATGACCCAGGAAGAATTTATATGACTTTCACACCCAGAAGCGGAAAAGGCCCAAGGACTAATATTCATCCCTACTTGCAAAACTGGTAAAAGTTAATATTTGCACATAGTTATTAGAGATCGGGAGTACATTACCATCTTACATGCTTGTTTGATATTATGCATTCGATTTTTCTCCTTGCTTAAACATTTTGTTTTTGTAAGTAAAACCTTGATGAGATTTTAGAAGACAGTTTCTCTGATGAACTAAACTGGGGAGCTATTAAAAATGCCTGTACCTGGGCACACTCAAACACTCAAGATCAATTAAATCAGATTCTCCAAGGCCCAGCCCCCTCCCCCCTTCATTCTAATATGCAGCCAGGAGCTGAGAACCACTGGTCTAGACCTTGGAAGCATTTGGATATTGAATCAAAGAATATCCAGATGGTGGCTCAGCTGGTAACTGAACTTGACTCAGACCAGACATAGGAAGGTACCAGATGGTCTAAAGATAGTGTAGGCTTTACAGCAGGGAGGGATAAGGTACTAACTTGGGGCTCCGAGGGGGTGAAGTGGTGAGTTTACAAGGAAAGCTGGTGCCTCCTGACAAAAAGAGTTAAAAAAGAGTTAAAAAGCTGAATTTCTCCCGAGGGTGGAATGAGCCTTAAACACAGGCAGATGGCTGTCTCAAATAAATTAAACGAGATAGAGGAAAATGGGTCAAAGAGGGTGGTCCTTGCCAGAGCCACAGAGAGATCTACAGGGATGATAACACAGGGGACTATCAGGTAGTGCGAAACTTTGGTTTGGATGGCAATGCTGTGGGGGTGGTGTCCTGAGAAGTGTCTCGGACGCAGCAGCAGCAGCAGCAGCACAGCAGCCCTAATGAGGCACCACTGGCCTAGGGCAAGTGTTGTGAACTCTGAGGTCTGTGCCAGCTGCCGTAGCAGGAGGATCTCAGGGGAGCACCTGCTGGTGCAATTTGGGAAACTTTCCTGGCTTCACTCCCTCCGTGCCCTATTCCCCAGCCTTCCTAGGGACTGCGGTCCCTCCGCATCCCTCAGGAAATCGCTGTTGCACTGCAGCCAACAGCGGTAAGTCCATCTTTACAATGAAGGACTCTGAATGATAGACATATGTTTTTATTTTATATTCATTCTGTTCCATGAGATGAAAGATATTATTCCTATTTAGTAAAAAGGACAGTGAGAATCAAGAGAAGCAGCTTCCAAAGCTGTCCAAGGCTGTCCAAGGCTGTCCAAGCCTAGACAGCCAAAAAAAAGCATAAAACTGAAGTCTGATTCCCATATCGATGGCCTCAGAGCCCATGCCCTTCCCAGACCCTGAAGGGGGCCACAGACGCTGAAAAGTGGAGGACTGGATATCTCTGGCTCAGCATCCTTCCCCTTCATGGTTCAGCCAAGGGAAATGATCTAGGGCTCAACGTTGCCTAAAATTTGCTAACAACTGTCTACCTTTAGTTGAAGTTGTTCAAAGGATGTGGGCTCTGACTGGATGCTTCTACGGTTTTGTGTTTTCATACTTTGCGATTTCCTAGCAAAAGTCTTTCTGAAAAATTTCTTCCTTTTCAGCACTGAAGTTGTAGGAGAGATTTCCCCCACACCTCAGCCAGTATGGGAATAGTCAAGTGTGCACGGCCTAGGAACCCAGTTTTAGAAGAGCAGGGGCAGGCAGTCAGTGCTCAGGAGGGAAGAAAGGAGGAGTCACTGTTGGCTCTTCCTGACGGCTGCTCACAGATGCCACCCAGCCGGGACCTCCACAAACAAAAGTACTTAGACCCAAAGCCAGGGCAGCTGGAGTAGCTCTGTCCAGTAAACCAACTCTAGCTCTCCTTGGAAAGTGGCTGAACTGAAAAGCTTGAAGGAACCTTAGATACCTCATTTTGCAGTGACAAAACTAGTCCGGAAGGATTTTCCTGAAGTAATGCAATTAGTGGCCAGTGAGAGCCATTGCTTTGGATTGAGCACAACAGAAACTACAGAAACAATTTATAATCAGAAAAAAAAAAAAAGAAGAAAGCTTAAGAAAAAACATATGGCTCTTTATGTGTTTCACAGTCTAACTGGGGAGACATACTGAGACAGGAGAGATGGTGTGACCTGTAAAAGTGCTGCAGGAATTCAGGGTGGAGGGCAGCAAGAAGGCGCAGGGTGGTCAGAACTGGCCTCACAGGAAGTCGGGGGCCGCGAGGAGAGCCTGGCAGCCGGGTCTGGCGAAGGGAGAGCCGAGAGAGCAGCCCGGTCCGGGAGGAGCCAGCTCTGCCGCCCCACCTCCTGCGCTAAAACCCTGGGTTCTGGAGGAAAAACAGGAAAAGCTGGGGACATGGTTCTACCGGGTGACCCCTCGCTCTCCCAGAGTGCAAGCAAGTCCCAGGGCGGCTTGGGGGCCTAGGAGGAGCTTTTCCCCAGTCCCGGCTGCATAAAATCGGCTCCCAGAACCCTCTCCACCCGCGCGCGGCCTTCACCGCCCGCTGCTGCCTTTGCGGGTTCCGTGCGCACCCAGGCGCGGGCCTGCAGCCCTGCCGCCTGGGCCCTGCAGCCGGTCGTCTCCAAACCGGTTCCTGTGCCCTCAAATCCGTTTCATCATATATTTCTTGTTTCCTGTCCATGGGACCCCGCCACTGCTGTTCTTGCTGCAGGGAGGAAAATGGCACCCTTCTTCAATGACGTGGAAAGAACAGGTACACAGTACAAAATCCAGGAACAGGGCTGTCAGAAGAACGGGAACAAGACCAGAAGGAAACAGCCAATGTTCCAGAAAGTAGGAGGGGCCTTGCCCTCGGGTCGCTGCCGGGCCTCTCCCCTGTGGGGGAGAAGGGCTGGAGACCTCCTGATCTCCCAAACCCCATCTTTGCTTTCTAAAAGAGTCTTAGTCAGTTGTCCCAGTTTGGGTTGATTTTGCCTTTCCAAGCTCTCTAGGAGCAAAAGTCCCTTCCGGGATAGAAAGCTTTATCCACTGGAGTTTTCATTCATTAGTTCCACAAATATTTGCGGAGTGCCTACTATGGGCCAGGCATTGCTCTAATGAACAAACCTAATATCTTTGCCCACATAAGAATTTACATTCTTATGAAAGAAAGAGAAAATAAAAAAATAAATGAATTAATTAATTATATGTTAGAGGGTGGTTTACAAACACAGATTAGGGTAAAGGGGAGCAGAGTGTGGAGGGCCCCAATTTCAAATGAGGTGGCCTGAGTAGACCCTCTGAGGAGCACACAATGGAAGTTGACCAGACAGAAATGAGGCCATCTGCACATTAGCTGCCGTCACCTCAGGGCAGCCCCTTAAGGGGGCTTGTGTTCACAGATTTGCATAAAGCTAGAGAAGCTTGAAAGGGTAGCTCTCCTTACTTCTAGAATAAAATGAGAGGTAGAGCATAAATTATTCATATTTTAATAGAGCATTGTAGCTCTGACTTTCCCAGCTTCCATTCCTAATCTCTGGAGATCTGGAAAAGGGCGTGACTTTTGAAAATAGGTAGGGAGGTGGGGGAGGGGAAAGATAATAAAATACAAGGAGTTCTGTGCTCAGATGGGCACAGGGGTCCTGAGGCTGGCTTCTGAGAGGGCTAGCACCAGGTGGGCCAAGCTGCAGGGGAGGATACAGCTATATAGGGCACGAAGTCAAGGAACATATTTTAATAATCCTAAATTCGATTCTCCATTTGGGCTGTAAAGGGTGACAAGAATTAAAATAGCTATTAACGAGTGGTTACTGTGCTGCAGGCACGGGGCACAGGTTTCATAGGTAACCTCTCAGTCTCTGGCTTTTCTCCAACTAGAACATGAAGGGGTTCAGAACAGCCCTCCCCCACTCCCATGTGCCCCTTTGGCCTATATATCATTTTGACCTGAAGGCAATCAACTTTTACCTCTTCCTTAAAGAATTTAAATGTGGGGCGTTGCTCATAATAACAATTATCAGAAATTACTTTTTTTGAGCTACGTATGTGGCGGGTCAAACTTCCAATTACTGAACATCTGGTCTTCTTCTCATTCTGCAATGACCTTCCTCCCCTCTGAAGCCCTGAGGCACCCCACCTCATCCTTAGCTCAGAATGCCATACATGCCTCATTTTCCCTTTCTATCTCTGACCCTCTCATGTATGTGGGATCTCTGACTCTCTCCTGTGTGCGGGGTTCCCATACATAGGTAGGTATACAGTAACTAAATGTGGTTATTTGCTCTTGTTAATCTAACTTGTCTCAAAAAGATTTAATTATTAGACCCACCAAAGAGCCCAGGATGGTAGAGGAAAGTTTATTCCTCTCCCACATACGTCACGTAAGCTCCATGAGAGAGAGAACGTGATCCATTTCACTGCTGTGCCTGAAACAATGCCTGACACGTAGGTGGCACTCACTGAATGAATGAATGAATGAATGAATGAATGAATGAATAATTGCTGTGGGCCTTCCAGTGAGATCCTGAGGAGACTTTAGGCCCCTTATATTCTTCAGAGTGTGGCAAATATAGTAATATATCTTTTTCTCCTCATTTTTAAATATTCTGCATATGATCCAGGCCTGATTAGGGTGATGTTTCTTCTCTTTACTGTGTTTACCTCCTTCTCTCACCCCACGGTGGATTGGTAGGTAGAGTAAGAAAAGGGAGGATGAAGGGGAAAAAAAACCTCACCCTGCCATTTATCTATTACCTCATTTAGTTCTTATTTATAACAACCCATTTTACAGCAGAGGAAACTGAGGCTGAGAAGGGATACGTGGTTGCCAAGGAACCCTGGACTATTTGGCATTGTTTCCATTGTCCTGCTTACCCCACTTCCAGGGGTAGGAGAGTGTTTAGGGCAGGTTTCTTGCTGTTTAGAGGGATATTTAAAAGCATGCCAAGTCCTTTAACAATGAACTCAAAGCAAGAAACTACATTATTTTATTTCTTGGAATGAACAATGAACTGGGTTGAGTTCACTATTACTTAGAGTTGGCTTAGTGCTTGAGGAATATTGGGCCATGAACATAATTCGGGAGCAGATTTAGGTTATCACTGTTTTGCCTGTTTACCTCCTCTGAGGTTGTCAAGGAACAAGGGCGTATTAGAGCCTGGCGCGCGCTTGGTGCTAAGCACATCCCGGAGTGGGGAACAGCAGCCGGAAGGAGGAACTTGCAGTAGAAATCCTCCTGCCCAATCTGACTGCCCGATGGTTGCCAGTTACTGAGGAGAACAATAAAAAAATGACACTACCCAAAGAGCTTTATTTTAATTGAATGTATACATGTAAATTCATATGCAAACATATGAATTCATATAATTTACATGTAAATTATTTTGTTTACATGTAAATAAATTTACATTTGTATGCAAATTCATTTGCCTTTTCTTTCATGTAAGGCTAAGATTTTTGCTTTGATTGTAGGTTGGCTGACTGGGGTTCTGTGTTATCTTTCTGGAATAAATCACACTTGTGATGAATCATCTACTATTTCCCAGTTTTGGTTTCTTTCAAGTGAATCAACTTCAGGACAACTTTCCAGTATGTGCATTCAGTGCAGAAAATTTCTAGATTTTTCATATATTTCCTCCTCGTTTTTTAGAGTTGTCTTTATCACACCCGATTTGAGATTTTTATGTATGTGTGAAGTTCAACTCTATGAGTATTTTTAAAGCATTCAAATTATTTTTTGTAGAAGCATATTTTTAAATATATTTTATTGATTATGCTATTACAGTTGTCCCACTTTTTCTCCCCTTTGCTCCCCTCCATCTTGTGCCCCTCCCCCACCATCATTCCCCCACCTTAATTCATGTCCATGGGTCATACATATGAGTTCTTTGGCTTCTACATTTCCCATACTATTCTTAACCTCCCCCTGTTTATTTTGTGCCTGCCATTTATGCTTCTTATTCCCCATACCTTTCCCTCCTCTTTCTGCCCCCTTCTGCTCCCCGCTGATCACCCTCCATGTGATCTTCATTTCAGTGATTCTGTTCTAGTTCTAGTTGTTTGCTTAGTTTGTTTTTGTTTTTCTAGGTTTGGTTGTTGATAGTTGCGAGTTTGTTGTCATTTTACTGTTTGTATTTTTAATCTTATTCTTTTTCTTAGATAAGTCCTTTTAACATCTCATATAATAAGGGCTTGGTGATGTTGAACTCCTTTAACTTGACCTTATCTGGGAAGCACTTTATCTGCCCTTCCGTTCTAAATGATAGCTTTGCTGGATAGAGTAATTTTAGATGTAGGTCCTTGCCTTTCATGGCTTGGAATACTTCTTTCCAGCCCCTTCTTGCCTGTAAGGTTTCTTTTGAGAAATCAGCTGATAGTCTAATGGGGACTCCTTTGTAGGTAACTGTGTCGTTTTCTCTTGCTGCTTCTAAGATTCTCTCCTTTTGTTTAATCTTGGGTAATGTAATTATGATGTGCCTTGGTGTGTTCCTCCTTGGGTCCAGCTTCTTTGGGACTCTGAGCTTCCTGGACTTCCTGGAAGTCTATTTCCTTCACCAGATTAGGGAAGTTCTCCTTCATCATTTTTCAAATAAGTTTTCAATCTCTTGCTCTTCCTCTTGTCCTTCTGGCACCCCTATGATTCAGATGTTGGAAAGTTTAAAGATGTCCTGGAAGTTCCTAAGCCTCTCCTCACTTTTTTTGAATTCTTACTTCTTCATTCTGTTCTGGTCGAATGTTATTTCTTCCTTCTGGTCCAAACCATTGATTTGAGTTCCGGTTTCCTTCCCTTCACTGTTGGTTCCCTGTATATTTTGTTTTATTTCACTTTTTCATAGCCTTCACTTTTTCCTCTATTTTGTGACCATACTCAACCATTTCTGTGAGCACCCTGATTACGAGTGTTTTGAACTCTGCATTTGATAGGTTGGCTATCTTTTCATCGCTTGGTTCTTTTTCTGGAGTTTTGATCTGTTCTTTCATTTAGACCATATTTCTTTGTATCTGCACACCTGTTACGTAGTAAGGGGCGGAGCCTTAGATATTCACCAGCGTGGGGTAACCCACATGGCTGCCTTGTGGTGCTGTAGGTGGGGGAGGGGTCTGAGAGGGAACAATGCTGCTTGCTCAGCTCTCCACCAGCTTTCAGTCACTTCCTCTGCTACCCACAAGTAAATTTGGCCCTTTTGGTGCTGATTCCCAGGTGAGTGGTTTTGTGTACATTCTAGGAGCCTGTGGTCTCTCCAACAAACTCTCCTGTGAAGCTGAGAGTTTCTCCTGCTGCCTCAACACCCACAGGTTTTGAGGCTTTATTTCCCTGCGCTGGACCCCTGGGTTGCTTGGTCTCTCTCGCTCCCCAGTTATTCTTCCTGGTTTATGCCCACACAAATGTGGGACCGCTGCTCCGCCATCTGCAGGCTTGCCTGCCCAGGTCCTCCAGCCACCTCTTTGCCCTGAGTCCTCTCCATCCCACCTGCCAGTCTTCACCCTTCCTTGCCTGCCTCCACCCCTCCTACTGGTCTGGATGAATGTTTCTTTTTTAACTCCTTGGTTGTCAGACTTCCATACAGTTTGATTTTCCAGCAGTTTTGGTTATTTTTTGTTTTTAAATTTGTTGTCCTTCTTTTGGTTGTCAGAGGGGGCAAAGTGTATCTACCTATGCCTCCGTCTTTGCCAGAAGATAATCATATTTTTTCTATTCACATGCTTTGAGTCGACCTAAGGATTAATTAAATTATGCAATTATAATAAAAAGCACTCCTGGTATAAACAGACAGGAGAGCAAACATATCCTTGGCAGGCTGATTCTTGGAAAGATGAATGACATAACAATTGGGGCTGAAGACCCCACAATGGTCTGTAAGTACCCACAGCTATGAAGAAGCAATAACTATGATGAAGCAGCTAGAGTTGGCTGAGGGAGGGCTAAGGAGCCCATATGCAGAGAGAAGCAGGGTCTTTGGGAAGCCTATGATCCAGAAAGAGGAGGAAGAGCTGAATTCTTGAGCCACCTTACTTCCTGATAGCATTCCAGTTCTAAGTTATGTTTCAGCACACATGATTCTTTCAGTAACTTCCTTTTTTTTCCTGGGATCATGAATGAATCTCCATTCTTTAAAGTCAAAAAGATGAAAACAGAACAGGGACCCTTACTGAATACTGTGGGTAGGTCATCAGAGGTCTGAGGTGTCTTAGGGCAGGGGGCCAATGCTACAGGTTTCCAGTCTACTCTGCTCTTTGGGCCGTACCACTTGTCCTTGGTTGTTCTCTGGGTTTCTCCAAGTCCCTTCTCCTTACACTTGAGGGTTCTATTTCTTCCTGAATCATCAACGTTTCTAGGCTTTGCTCTGGCTTCTTTTTTGCCACTTCTCATTTTTCATCACTTTTTTCTGCCCCTTCTATTTTTCTCCCACTTAATTCTTTTTGACTACTAGGTTTTTACACTCTCAGTGGTTGGCTTTTATAACCTTGTTAGACCCCTGCTCTCCATGAGTGTGTGCTGTTGTCTGGGTCGGAGGGAAATGGTTGCCTGGTGTCTTCTGAATCTTCAAGGTTTTAATCTTCCCAGAGTGCTCACTCCCACAGGCCTTTGGGGATATTTTCAGGTTTTCAGCTGTTGTGGTGAATAGGGTGTGCCAGAGGTCAGAATAATATCAGCTGACTCTTAATGTGTTATTATTATTGTTATTTTGGATGTAAAATCTTGTGTTTGGAATCCTTTGCCTATTTTTTAAATTATTATTTTTTTAGGATTTTATTTATTTATTTATTTTTAGAGGGAGTGGAAAGGAGGGGAAAAGAGAGGGAGAGAAACATCAGTGTATGGTTGCCTCTTACACACCCCTACTGGGGACCTGGCCCACAACCCAGAAGGCATGTGCCCTGACTGGAAATTGAACCAGTGACCCTTTGGTTTGTCAGCAGGTGCTCAATCCTCTGAGCCACACCAACCAGGGCTCCTTTGCCTATTTTTAAAATTAGTTATCATTCTATGAGCTCAAACTAGTAGAACTGTGGGGGGCAAATGAGCCAAGATGTTTGTAGTGCTAAATTCAGGAAACAGTCAACTTGAATTAAAAATTGACCTCAGGTAATGAACAGGAAAAAGTATTGTTAGATAATTAAGAACTGATGATAATGCTGATTCTAATATTAGCTAGAAAATACCAGGACACAGTATAAACAAGCAAAATAGAATAATTCAGAGAGAGAATTTTCAACTTCACAAATGCCAAGTAAGTAAATATCCTATCAGGAAATTTCTTACAGTTCATTTCCTTGAGAAATTGGAAAACCTATTCTTTGTCTAGTTGCTAGAGGCACATGGGCCTTTCACATTTGACATAAAGGTGGGACTAAGAATCATAGGTTGGCCTAACAGCATGGGAAAATAAAGTAACCCAGCATCTTTAAAACACCACTTTCTGTGCATGGTTTTAGAGAGTGTGGAATAAACTGGTTCAGACAGAGCACAGTTTTCTATCTCCTCTTCTCCCACTGAAAAACTGGAAAAACAAACCTCTCACTACGTCCTGGATTTTACTGTGGAGCATTGTTACCCTGGTGTATAAAAGACTGGGCACCAGACAAATAAACAATTCAAGAATGGAATCTCTCTGCAGAGAGTCACATGAAAGCCAAGCAAAGAAAGCATTGGAGGAAATACTGAAGGTGGGGCACTTTGTTTTTATTCAGTAGAGAAGGTCATCCATCCATCCATCCATCATCCATCCATCTAGACCTAAAATTTAGATGTAATTTTTGCCAAGAGATGTGTATTAACATGTTTATTTGAAATAATAAAAACAAAAAACGGAGTGTCTGAATGAAAGTAAGTCTGATTTTGCTAATTAACTTTTAATGAGGACAGCAATAAATTATATGAGCTAAGCTTATAATTTCAAAGTTTTAAAAATATTAAAGTATCAAACAATTAAAATATAGCAGAAATTCTACTCTTTGCACTTATTTAAACTAGTATTAAAAATTTAGGAAGCTAGCTTTAAAATGCATGAATGGGTACAGAGTTTTCCAAAAAAATATTCACCCTGGGGATAATAGAGCAAAAGAGAGTACAACTGTCATAACGAATAGCTGAGGGAGTGATGATGTTTGTGTAGCAGAAGGGAGAACTGTGGAGGGTGGAGGGTTGTTCTTAAACAATTTAATGCAATTAAATGAAATTTGTGATCACTTTTTTTGTGCAGAACAAGGTGCTATAGGCACACAGAGGTGAGTCAATGTTGACAATGTTGTCATGTCCTTAAGCCAGGTTAATTTTTATTTAAAAAAAAAATCTATGCCATATATCACTTTGGGAAGAAGTAGGTGCCCTAATGAAATAAAAACAAGGTATTGTAGCTGCAAAAACATTGTGAATCTTGGGAGCAAATCATTCTCCTGGTAGAGAGGGTCAGAGCACCAATAGGCAGTCCTGCATCGAACTTTCAAAATTTGATCTGGCATGTGCAAGAATATTCACGGCTATACCATGCATGTGGTCACAAACCAGCCCAGCCCAAATGTCCTCTTTAGTGGAATGTGTATGCAAATCCTATATATTTAAGCAACAGAATGCTTTATAGCAATGAGCACAAGAGTCAACAAACACCAACTCTGTGCATCATGGTTGAATCTCACAAGCAAGGTGGAGTAACTAAATAACATAAAAGAGTGTGCACTGTATGTTAACTTTTTATGCAAGTTCAGAAACAGGCAAAATGAATGGCCATGATTAGAAGTGAGTCAGGGCCATGGTTATCCCTGAGGAGCCAGCCGCTGAAGGGACGTGAGGGGAGGGGCTCTGGGCGCTGATCATGTTCCATCTCTGGATCTGGCTCTGTATAGTGCTCACTGTGATTTGTGCATTTTTCTGTAGATATGTTACACTTCACAATATTTTAAAAAATAAACAACAAAAGAGAAAACGGAACAAAAAACAGCAGTAGTCTGGTGTTAAATTAGTCCTGGGTTGCGTGGACAGCTCTTCCTTGCCTAAATAATTGGATCTGAAGAAAGAAATAGGAATGAAGATGCTTCAGGTGGTAGGATGCCATTTTGAATAGACTTTAACATTTTGTGTGGGTGTTCAGTTTTGTTGTCACTGTTTCTATTCCATCAGTTGCAAGCCATAGTTTTTCTCCTCCTTTTCCCCACCCCATCACAGGGTTCTGCAGACCTCTGGCTCTAAGTTAAAGTGCAAATCACGCACGATGTGCAGCTTCCCTGCTGGGTCAGAGGCGTGGCCATGCTCCATTTCCACACATGGTCTCCTCAGTTGCCCTCAGTGCAAACATCCTTCCCTCATGTTCAGTCCAAATCTGAATGAGCCAGGGGAGAGTTGGAGAGTGAGTTTCACCAGCTTGAGGGACCTGATTAGAAATCAATCCCTCCTGTGAAACCTAATGGGAGGGACTTAGGCACTTTAGCTTGTAGACACCCAGTGGGTGACTTGGCAGGTGTTAGAGCATGTTCATGTGACTGGCAGAGCAGGGAGAGCGGGAGAAGCCTGTTTACCACAGGATGTAGGAGCGGAACAGCTGGCACAGGCAGGGTCGGGAATCCTTTTGAAAAACCGTGGCTGACTTAGTGTCTAAGACCCATGCTGCTTCCCAGCAGTATTTTGAAAACATGAGAAGTCTCCTTCCAGTGTTTCCAGAGGTGATGTCGCCAGATCCCGACCAGACGCCACTCCATCACATCAAAGCCACACAGCCCAGATGGCACATGTCCCCATCCAGGCCTTCTTTGGGCGGGACGGCAGGCTGGGAGAAAACAACACGCCTCAACGTGACAGTCCCCACACTCTGCACACTTAAAAGGGAAGTCTTCTGGATTCCGACAGGGCTCCTGGGGCTCAGCCTGGCCTTGCCCCGAGGCTGCAGCAGGAAGGGAAACGTGGTCAAGGCTCTGTGCTGCTGTCACTGATTCTCCAGGTGGTCAGAGACTTGTCACTCCTGCAAGGGTTTCTGTAGCTGCTTTGTTCCTTCACATCCCCTCCCCTCATTGTCTCTGCTGCTGATGCCACAGCACCCAGGGCAGCTTCCCCCACTTGTCCCTCAGCCACCCCCCCCACACACACACTCCCACCCGCTTTCACTTTTTATGGTACATTTCAGCCCCATTTACCTGCATTTGCTTCTCTACCCTCAGCATGACTCCTAGCGTTGCCACAATGTTGCTACTCCTTTGAAAGGGTTTCTTCCTGCTCCTTCCCCATTCGACTTCATTCTCTCATGCAAGATCTTCTCTTGCTTTCTTAGATTTTCATGTTCATTTTCCTTCCCTTGTGTACAAAGGCAGGATATAGAGGAAGGCCAGCAGAGGGCAAAGGGCACCAGAGCTGCAGCAGGAGACACATAACATTTTGGGTTTTCTACTTAGTCACCCATGCCAGAAACCCACGTGTGGTGCCAGCACTGGTGCCACGGGGAATCTCCCCCTCACCCAGGCCTCTCACGCACACACACACACAAACACACACACACACACACTCATATCTTAAGGGTTGGATCAGAATGTTTCTTAACTCTGAGTCACTTTAGTAGCTCCTGGCCACACTCCATTTTGGTGAAATGAGATATTAACTCAAGGCTGATTTTTCTTTCTACCTTATGTCCACATTATTGCTTGATCATCTTAGTGCTAAATACTACTGCGAATCAATAGTTTTCACTCAAAAATGGACATACAATTATACCAACCTCATAGGCTCTTTGTCAAGATTGAGGAACTATATATAGCAAAGAGTTAGTATAGTGCCTCTTTAAATGTTGTTTTGCTTTTCTTGTAAATTATTTACCACTGTCTTTAAAACTTCATTGGCTTGACTCATTTTTAAAAGCTCTATTTAGATGTAATTTACATATAATAAAATGCACTCAACAGTGTTTCAGAGGTTTAGTTGCTCCATACCATTACCAAAACCTAGTAATGTTTCATCCTTTTTATTCTAACCATTCTAGAGGGTATGTAGTTGTACCTCATCGGGGTTTTACTTTGAATTTCCCTGATGGCCAGTGATGCTGAGCATCTTTTCGTGTGCTTGCTTGCTATTCATATGTCTTTTTTTGTGAAGCGACTGCTCAAGTCTTCCCATAGTTAACTGATTACTTGTCTTTTTATTATTGAGTTGTATCACTTCTTCATTCTGGTCCTTCATCAGATATATGTATCGTGAGTCCTTTCTCCCAGTCTGTGATTTGTCTTTGCATTTTCTTAATAATATTTCCTAAAGAAAATAAAGTTTTAATTTTGATGAATTCCAACTTAATACATTTTTCTCTTATGGACTGTGTTATTTGTGCCCTAAGAAATCTTTGCTTCCTACAAGCTTGCAAAGACTCACTCTTGTGTTTTATCCTAGTTTTATATGTTTTGCTTTTATATTGAAATCTCTGATCCACTTTGAGTTAATTTTTGTGTATCACATGAGGTTAAGGTTGAGGTTCATATTTTGCCTGCCCAATTGTTTTAGCACCACTCGTTGAAAAGATTATTTTCTCCCATCAAATTGTCATGGCAGCTTAAAAAAATCTGTGTACCATCTATGCGTGGGCCTGTCTGACCCTCCATTGACCTGTGTGTCTATTGTTCCACTGACACCAGCCTTGATTCCTGTAGCTTTATAGTAAGTCTTGGAGTAAGGCAGTTAAATCCTCCAGCTGTGTTCTTCCTTTTCAAAATTGTTCTGGCTCATCTAGAGTCCTCTATTCCTCTTAATTATAGAATCACCCTATCAATTTCTACCAAAAAAAAAAAAAAAAAAGCCCGTTCACAGTTTGATAGGAATTTCATTGAATCTATCAATTTGGGAAGAAGTCACACACCAAAGTTGAGTATGCAATATTGACTACGGCATATTGCTCTATTTATTTGGGTGTTTAATTTTTTCTAAGCAATGTTTTCTAGATCTCAGTGTAGAGATGTTACATATCTTTTGTTTCTTTCAAATCCTCTCTAATATCTGCTGGGTTTTACTTACTCTTCAGTGCTTTCAGGTAGTGGGTTTTTAATATACTGCCTGGAGTTTCTAGATTTGCAGGACAGTTGATTCAAAGGGAGCTCCTCAGATGTTGCTGGACATGGAAGCTGTCCTCCTGGGAGATTGTCCAGTCCCCCCAGCAATTCAAAGAGGGCCTGAGAAGAGACATGCTAGTTTTTTCCCACACATCATATGATAGCTCATGTATAGGTGTGTCTGGAGTATGGCTTTCCCCATTAGATTTTAGAGAACACCTTACACTTAAATGAGTTAATTTCCTCTCAGAGGCCATTTGCCAGGACTCCTTGCTTAATTACAGAAGAATGCCCACAGAGTCCTCCCACAGGTGAGCCAGGCAGACCCAGCCTTCCAGAACAGTAGTCCCTTAAAAGAGTGTCACCGAAGGCAGACCCAAAAGCTATCTCTCCTATGTGCTGTGTTGGACCCTTCAGTGGCTGCTATGTTCCCCAGGAAGCCTGTTTTTTCTGGGCCCATTTTGGCTGCCTGATCATTGGTTCACCTTGCTAGCAGAGGCATCCAAACTCACTCCAAGTGGCAGGAATTCAAAACAGCTCTCCTGCTCAAGGACTGTTGACAGTCATCACAGACATCAGAGAGGGAAAGAAAGGACAAAGCTAATGGAGCCAGCACAACCACTGTCTGGGAGCACGTGCCCTTCCCAGGACCCTGTATGTAGCTTTGAGGCGGGTTCTCGTGTGCAGCACCATTAGACTGGAAAGAATCCACTCAGTATGCCCTACTGGCATCTTTCCGCCCGCAATGAACAATGTAACACTTCCTTCGCCCAACCTTCTCCTCTGCTTCTGCCATCAGAGTGTTATTTGCTTTTTAATAAAGGTCAGGTCTCAGGAAATACACTGAGGGACTTCATTGCCATTTCCAATGTGTTACCCCTAGCCCTTCCATGCCTATGACAAAGGAAAGGCCAATCATGATTTACTCTTTGAAGCACATGGCTCCTCAGAGGAAGATGCACAAAATGGGGTTCTATTAAAAAAGAAGAAATGTAACTGAAAACTCAAGTTCAGCTGCCTTCCACAATGAAACCCAAACTTGTGAGACAGGTGCTAGTGCAAAAGGAGAGTTTCATTCAGTTGGTACGTGACCTGGGAGAATGGTGGACTCCCATCTCAAAGACCATCTTCCCTTCCTGCTCGAGCTCCAGGTTCTTATAGGGATAGGGAGGGGAGGGCATTTATTTCTATCCAATCATCTTTCTAGCCTTTGGTGGCAAAATGTAAGAACCTCCCCTGGTACCATCTTGGCCAACAGTGGACACTCCCAGGGCTCCCTGACTGTCTTGGATGTCAGGGCCTGTGGGGAGGGGATTGCTACTGGACCTCATCGGGAAGCCTGGAGATGCTGCAGGCCTCAGCCCCCTTCTTGACATTGGTTATGGTGCTGTTGCTGTACATTGGGGGAGCAGGTTGGAGTCCCCAGACATCCCTGGATCCCAGTGCACCCTCATCCTTTGTGCAGCACCCACAAGCCACCTCTTGGAAGTGGCCAGCCAGGCCACACTCACCCTGCCCAGCTGCCCACACTCTGTCTACAGTAACAGAAGGGGAAAGAATTATTGAGCAGACAGCCAACAGCATCAAACTTCATCTGCATATTCTTCATTAAACCTATTTAGATATGAATATGTTCAAAACTTGCAGGGGTGTTCAACCCATAGCCCATGGGCTGCATGCAGCCCACGATGGCTATGAATGCAGCCCAACACAAAATCGTAAATTTACTTAAAACCTCTAAAAAAATTATTTATTTATCTTTAGAGAGAGGGGAATGGAGGGAGAAAGAAAGGGACAGAAACATCAATGTGTGGTTGCCTCTCACATGGCCCACACTGGGGGACCTGGCCCACAACCCAGGCATGTGCCCTGACCAGGAATCGAACTGAGGACCCTTTGATTTGCAACCTGCGCTCAATCCATTGAGCTACACCACCCAGGGCTAAAACCTTTTTTTGCTCATCAGTTTTTGTTAGTGTTTGTGTATTTAATGTGTGGCCCAAGACAATTCTTCTTCTTCCAGTGTGGCCCAGAAACACCAAAAGGCTGGCCACCCCTGTCAGACCCCATGGAATTTATGACAGCCTTGTTCTCAAACCTGACTGCACACAGTGGTCGTCTGGGGAACCTCAGGTTACGCTCAAGGCTGGGCCCCTCCTCCGGAGAGTCTGGTTTAATGGATCTGGGGCACAGCCTGAACCCTGGTATTTTTACATGCTCTGCAGGTGATTCTAGAAACAGGAAAATTTGAGAACTGTCATCATAGTCCATTACTATTTTATACATTCCACATAGAAAAGAGAATTAGAAATGTAGTTACAATTAAAAGCTTATGTCTATAGCCCTAGACTGTCAATAACTGGTGTTTTTTAATCTGCTGTAACTACTATGGCCTGCTATGTGGACAAACAAGGTTAAAATTCAACTATAGTGATGAAATGTCACTGTAAATGTCACTATAGTAACCTGAGCCCTCCCTCCCCTCTGGCGCCCATCCTAACCAGCACTAATTCGTAGAAAATCCTACATCCATCTGTAGGCCTTCTCCTCATTCTGACCTTGGATTGTCTAAGAAAACACCCACAGCTTATGTCCGAAGGGCCAGTCCTGATTCTAAATATCCCATGGAGAAAGAAATGTGGATTTTTTTCACTCCTCCAGGAGGTCCTCCATCTTTCCCTGCCATTACTTCTGTTACTGCCATCTGATGCCCTTTACTTAAGGTCCATGCTCACAGCTGTTCATGCTCTGTCGGCTGCTACGTGGATGCATTCACTGGAAGCAACAGCAATAGCTTTTCGGCCACTATATAAATAATAAAGTTACATGCACCAGGCATCCTCTATGTCTGTTTATTCACTTTTCCAAATGAAAGGTTTCTGTTGTTGTTGTTTGTTTTTACTTCTGTTTTGTTAGCTGGTTAGATGGAACTTGAGCCAGAAAAACTTTCTTTTAAAAGTTCTTACTGACTTCTTTGCCTGTCTGGTACTCAAGTGTCCCTTCTCAATGATCCAAATGTAAGGTGAACAGGCACTTCATACCCTGGAAGATAAAATAGCATTTGTGGCCTAAAACAAACAAACAAAAAGTTTATTGCTCATCTTATTGGCCTTTATTATGCAGAGGTTCACTAAAGTATTATGCAGTGGTCCATAAAGAGTTTAAAAAATTATAGGGAGGGAGATGAAGATGACTTCTGGGAAGAGGGAGCTAAGGTGGCCTCTATTTTGAAGTATAGTGTGGTCCCGACTGAACTACACCAGCAGGAAAAGACACAGAGTGCCCTCTCGGGATAACTCACAGGGAGGAAGGGCCATCTGGCCCGTGACATGGGCTGAGTACCAGGCCTGGATGTCTTTGTGGGTGGAGCTAGTCCCGCTCCACATGAGGCTCAGGCAAGCTTGAATACCACGTTCCCAACTCTCCAGGCATAAGGGGCTCAAATGCTTATCTCAGAAGCCCCATCAGGAGGCCCTATCTGGTGCATTCCCGCCCTGAGTGCAGCAGTGGTCCCCGGAGCAGCCTCCTGGAGAGCCCTCTGCACCTGTAACCACCACCACACATGCCTTTTGACTTCTCAACATGTGCCTCATCTGAACAGAGGTATGTGCTCTAAGTGTAAAATGCACCCTGGGTTTTGAAGATTTCATTTAAAAAAAAGAGATTGTAAAATACCTTTTTTTATGTTGGCTACATGTTGAAATGATAATATTTTGCACATAGTAGGTTAAAAATATACATTATTGAAATTAACTGTATCTTAATGTGGCTACTAGGATGTTAAATGACACATGTGGCCTGCATTGTGGCTTGCATTGTGTTTCTGCTGGACGGCGCTGGTCTACATGGCCCTGTCCCCCCTGCCAGAGCCATTCGGTACCATCAGTTAGGATGCGTTCGTATTCAAATAATGGAAACTTCAACTGAAAGTGGTGCAAATAGTAAAGAAGTGCACTGTCTCACAGAGAGAGCTGTCAGAGGCTGGGAAGAATCGGGATTGCTACGCCCCTCTGGCTCAGTGACATCACTGGGACCTGATGCTTCTCACTTGTCCGTTCTGCTCTCATCTGACTCAGTTCAAGGTCAATATGTATTTGTGGAAGTCCTGAAAGTCACATCCAGACATTTTCAATGTCCAGAGTTGCCTTTTATTATCTCAGTTATTAAGACCGGGGAAATCTTTTTTAGACGTATCCCCTCCTGCTCTCATATGCAATTGTCCAGAATTGGGTCACATGGCCCATGCTGAGTTGCTCACTGGCTACGTGTTCAGACACTGAGTAGCTTGGAGTAATATGGAGTGAGACTCTGTCAGGCAGGGGCGACCGGGACCATGATAGGAGATGGCTGTTTGGCACAAATAAGCCCTGATGATCTCAAACAGGCCTTGCAGGAGCCAGGACTGCTGCCACAATGGCAGCTGAGCTGATTCTGTTCGAAACACAAAAGAGAAATTATTACGTCTTATATGTTTGTGTCCCTGGGCTCCTGAAACTTAGTAAATAAACACCTTTACATAAATAGGCAAATAAAATCTCACACCTCAATGTTGGAAATGGAGAGAACACTGTATTCTGGTCAAGAGACTGGACTTTAGTAACACCTGGTGTGGCCTCTGCGCACCTTAGCGGACCCATCTGGGCTTCAGCTGGTTAAACTTTTAAACGAGTGCCCAAGGATTTTGAGTCAAGATGGCGAAGTTATCACATGAGTACTTCTCCCTGCTCTAATACAGCACGGGAATGCTGATGTCCATGTCAATGAAATATAAAACATTAAGAATACATGTCATGCTCAGAATGAAAAAAAAATATCTCTTTTTAAAATTCAAAATAGCAAATGTTTGGCATGTCATACTCAGAATCAAAAGGAAAAAACAGCAAACATTTGGGAAGTTGAAGTCACGGGGCACGTAGAAAGTCAGCTGTCACAGTTTCTCTGGTCACGGAGGCCAAGTGAGCTCTCTGCTGTTGTGGCAGACCAGGCTCCCCGAGTCAGGCAGTAAGCTGGGGCAGCACTTCAGTCCAGGGAACTGGGACTGAGATTTCTCTACATGACCACCCACTGGTGGCTGCCACGTCACGCACTTGCCTAGAGGGACACGGACTGGACCTGCAGCCTCTGTCTGCCTCCAGAGCCAGGACAGTGCCGTGCCCAACCCTCCCAGTCCAAGGACGTTTGGCTGCTCAGCCCTTGGCGGCCCTAGGATTCAGGTCGCCTTGAGGTCAGCCACAGGGATCTGGTTTTAAACCAGGCCTGGGGTCTCCAGATTTCCTTGTTTGTCTAATGTACTCCCACTGCTCCCATTTGAGTAAACGTTCCCAAAATATTCATCTGATTGTTTGTTTACCGGTTATACACATAAGCTACGTATTAGTTCATTACAGAAAACAAAAAAATTTTAAGAATGAAAAAATGTCATAAACCATACTTTCAGGTTTCCTGCTAATTACAATGGCCCCATTCTATCATGAGCTGGTATCGCCTGGTATTGAGGTTTTCATTGATGACATAGGGTTTAAATCTATATTTCAAAAAGCCTTGTTTTTTTGCATTTGTTTTTCTCAATTACAGTTGACATTAATATTACATTAGTTTCAGGTATGAAGTGATCCCCCCGATAAGTCTAGTACTCATCTGGCACCGTATGTATTATTGACTGTATTCCCTGTGCTGTACTTTACATCCTTGTGACTATTCCGTAACTACCAATTGGTGCTTCTTAATCCCTTCACCTTTTTCACCCAGCCCACAACTCCCTTCCATCTGGCAATCACCAGTCTGTTCTCTTTGTCTATTAGTTTTGTTTTTTTTATCAGAAAGCCTTCTTCATAGTGTCTAGTACCTTCAGCAGGCTTCTTTGCAGACCTGATTAGATTACCATTGTTTTTGCTTTGCGATATGCTTAAAGGAGTATGAAGTATGTCAGGTCTGCTATTTTCTTGTTCCTTGGTTGCATCTGCACTATTAATACTCTATTTAACTTGTAGCTATTTTGGCAAAAATCTTTTTAAGCCAATTGTCCAAACTGTTAGTTGGGAAAATATAAGCTTTCACGGCAATACACTGAAAGCCATTGAAGAATTTGTGGTATGAGGGTCAACCACTTCCCGAGGTGGAATTCCCATTTTTCCCTCCGGATAAAACTTCAGCTCTGTTTGTGCCATGTGGCCGTCTTACATATGGACAAAGTGAGAGAGGGCGCCAGTGTCATTAGGTGTATGAAATCTCGATAAATCTAAAGTTCTTATGGGAGTGGGGGATGCATATAAATAGCTTTGGAAGTTTTGCCCATCTTTCTTTGGAGACCAATGAGTTGCATGTTTCATTTGCTAATTCAGATAAATCATTGTGGAAGATTTGGGCATGAGTATGAACACTTATTTAAAGAGCATTTCTATTACCTTTAGCTATGGCCTCTCCACATCTAACATGTAGGCCATCTCGGGTATCTTGCCCAGTAGCAGACAGAGGCTGAAGAGAATTCAATTTTTTCTCAGCAGAGGGCGTCCCTCCCTTCTAGGAATGTGACAAACCTTCAGCTGCAAGAGGCGGTCTTAAGACCTGGGACCTACAGAAAGAGGTCACGGGAGCAGCCGCACAGTCTATGAGGGTTGAATGAAGCTCCCTCACTCACTTGTTATCCAAACCTAATGGGCTTTTTTTCCTGGGGGAGCTGGAGTGCAGAGAACTGCTCAGAATTCCATGGTTAGCTGATGACTAAACCAGCACCTGAACTGAGGCCTCCTCCCTTCAGCCCAGTGCGCTCTCTGACATTCCTCACAGCCTTCTGATGCACGTGCTTTAAGCAACAGTAAGGCTAACCCATTTCCATTTAGTGTAATTACTGACATATTTGAGATTTAATCTATCATCTTGTCTTAATGATTTCAGTATGTCCGACCTCTTCTATGATTCTTTTTCTTTTGTTTTCTAAACAAAAAAAAAGAATCTTCTTTTGGATTGACTAAGATTTATTTATTGTTATTTTTCTCCTTTCTTATTTTGAAAGATTTACATCAATTATATCTTCTTTTAATAGTTAGCTTAAAAACTATTTTTTCTATTAAATTATTATTAATTTATTTTTAGCCTTAGATGGCTAACTTACCTAAGTTTAATGTAAACACTACTCTTTATCATTGGCCTATACAATTCAGAAGCACAAACTTTAATCCATTTACCCACAACCCACTTTGTTAGCTATTGTTGTCAAAATTTAAAATTCTGTATAACTTTTGAATTTCACAAGATACTTTTTTTTGCTCTTTATTTCTTCTTGCATCTCAGGTTTTATATCTGCATTATTTTACTTCATCCTGAAATATATATGTTAGAACTTCCCAAGCTGTCTCATTAAAAAAGTCTTTATTCATCTTTATTATATATATATATATATAATAGAATATATATATATTTACTGGAAATAGAATTCTAACCAAGCATTTGTTTTCTTTTATATGTTGACAATATGATTTTATTGTCCTGTAACATACATTATTGATTTTTAGAAATCAGTTGTCAATTTAACTTTATGTCTTTGAAGTAATATGTCTTTTCCTATGGCGGCTTTTAAGATATGGTGTATATACAGTTCAATTTCTTTGGGTTCTTATGATTTTACTATGATATGTATGAGAATGTTGTATAGCTATATTATATAGAACCTATGGGTTGATATCTTTCATTAGTTCTAAATATTCTCAGATATTACATTTTAAAACATTAACTTTGGATTTCTCTTCTCTTCAAACAAGAGTCTCTCTCTCTTTCAAACATGGCATATAATTTGTAGCTAATAATTCCAACAGTAATTATCTCCTGTGCTTACGGGCGTATTTGAGTTGTCTGGTGTTTCTGCTGGCTCTTGCTCAGAATGTTTTGTTTCTCTGTACAACTGGTGATTTTTGATAGTATGTTGGACATTGTATTTTAACTATTATTTGTGAGAATAATTTGAGGCTTAGCATGATAGCTTCTTCTTCGAAGGATGACTTTTATTTGCCTCTACAGGACACCTGAGGGGCTACCAGGCTGGATCCATCTCAAACCAGGTTCAAGGCTTGAGGTTCACTGGACCACTCAGATGACATAAAGCCAGAAGGAAATTCTCTGCGGGGATTGATTTACTAGTGATTGACCTTACTGGAAGCTGTAACTCTTTGGGAACCCACTATGAATAGAGGAGGTTTACTGGAATCCCCACTTGTGGTAGGTTGCCAGTCTGGCCTTTCACCCCCTGACCCCAGGAATTTGTTAAGAGTGCAGCTCACTTTTGCAGCTCTTTCTTTAGGATTAGCAAATGCCATTGAGGCAAAGTCAAGTTTGACTATTAGTTTGTTGTCTGGGTTCTCCTCTTCTTCATTTTGGTTTTTAAATTCCTTACTACCTTATTAACATTTTGATGCTGTTAAGAAGATTTTAAAAAATATTTCACCCAGTTCTTTAGGTTTCCTTAGTGGGGAGGTGGTTCAAATTTCCTAGTCATCAATTACTGGGAATAGAAGTGACAATTTATATGTTCATGAAAGGAAAGGAAATTTTTCATAGTCATCAATTTCTGCTTAATGGCTTTCAATTGTTAGTCCCCATAAAGCACTTTCCATATGCCAAGGATGTAATATATCCCACAAAACAAAAATGTAACACTCATCAAATCCTTTTAAAGGACCCAATCTGGTATGATATAAAATAGTTCATAAGATAATTGTAAGTCCTGACTACTTCTGGCTTTTGGGATTCAGTATCATGAATCTGTACCCTACCAGCTCATAAAAATGTAATGCAAGCACCCATGACCTATATAATAACCTGCATCTATAATACCATATCCTACTAAGGGCATGTGCTCTTCCTACTAAACGAAAGCTTTTCCCCTTCCTTTGCCTCTTTCAGATGCTTTCTCTATGCTCACCTTTCAATGAGCCCTTCCCTACACATCCTATTTGAATTGCAAACTCCACTCATCCCACACTTCTTAATCCCCTCCCATCCTTTTGCTCACACCCTCCACCATCTTGCACACTATATATTATATCCTGGCTCTATTTATCACTGCCTCTCTAGTTCTGCTAAGTCATCTTGACCTCTAAATTTCTTGGTTTCTCAAGATATAAAATAGGATTAAGAAAAATATCCCACCATTCTTCAAATGGATGTTTCACAGATGAATGTGGTGATAGATTAGAAAGTGATTCTAAAAAGCTACTTAAAAAAAAAAGAACTAAATGAAAATTATAGAACTGAAAGTTATAATATCTAAAAAAAATTACTGGTTGGCTTAACAGTAAAATAGAGAGAACAGGAAAAAATAGTGAACTTTAAAATAGCTCAATATGAGTGATCCAATATGGAAAAAAGAGAGAAGAGAAGTTGAAAAATATGAGCAGGTCCTCAGAAACCTGTGTACAACATCTAAAGGTCTAATGTATGTTCAATGGGAGTCACCAGAGGAGAAGAGAGAAAAATGAGGCAGGAAAGATTATATTAAAAAAATAGATGAAAATTTTCCAGTTTTGGAGAAAGAGATAAATTATAGATTTAGGAAGGAGAGCAAACCTCACAGCATAGATTTAAACACCCCCCCCCACACACGTGCCCAAACATATCAGCGTCAAACTGCTAAAATTAAGTCCTAGAGAGAACAATCTCGCAAGAATTAAAAAGGATTTTGTTACAGACTCATTCCATACTGATCAAAATATTGCAGCCAAAGTTTGGTGAAGTTGGAGCCCTGGGGAAATGTTGCCAACGGAGGAGAAAGTGCCGCTTTGTACCACATAGCACACCCTGGACGTGAGGAGCTTGCTGACAGTGAGAGTGGGTCAATGGAAGTGGTTGCTGGACCGTCTGGTCGGGCACGGTCTTCTGGAAGAGACAGCATGCTGTAGGCTCTCTGGAAGACAAAAAGGGTTTTGATACAAATGACTAAAATCAGGGAAAGAGGGAAGTGAGATCCTCATGGTAAACTTGAAAATGGCCTGACCAGAAAGTATAGTGCTCCTTGGAGCCAGGGGGATTTTTGAAGTAGAATTAAAGGAAAGAAATTTGGGGAAAATGGGGAAGACCCAGAAGATTTTGATTATTTTGACAGGCCAAATTTTTCTCAGCATAATTTTTTTTCCTTTCTCTCATCATTTAACCTAACCCTTCTGGAGGGGGCGGTAGGCCTCATGAGCAAGTGTTTTGGGATGTCAGAAGGCAGATTCTTTGCCTTCCCTTTCACAAAGAAATTGCAGGGTTCTGGCAGCAGCTACAGAGAAATAGGTTGTGGCTCTGTGTTTGGCAAATGTGGACTCTTTAGTTCATGGAAGATGATTTTAATGGTTGAAAACAATTATATAAAATCCCCAAAGGTAAACCCAAAATTTGCTACTGTTGTAATTATATTTTCCACACTAGGCTGAAAATAAGTCACGGTGTTTTTGTTTTTAATGTAAGCCTCTTTTCCACTTCTTGTTCCCCCTTCCCTGCCCATCTACCCTCCATCCCTCACCATCTTTATGCTTTAAGATCAATACCCCCAAGGAAGGGAGAAGTAAGCACAGTCCAAGAAATAGCTGAAGGCTGGTTGCCTGAGCGGAGGCCAGGGCCCAGCGTCAGGGCCCAGGGCTGAGCACGGACAGGGAAAGGTACAGACGCCAGCAACATCTCGGGGCAAGTCTTCCAGGCCTGTCTGCAACTCTTCCTGTAACCAGAGGCCTTTTCCTGTGTTTGAACTCTGCCACCAATGGCTGTCCTACCAAAGGTAAACAGCAGCAGGCTAAGCAAACTACTCTTTTTCCAAAAGAAAGCTTTCAACTTTTCTTTTGGAGAAAGCAGGAGGGGTTTGTTTGAGGAATGGGTGGAGGAGAGGAGGGAGGAGGTGAGACCAGAGGAAACACGAGTGACCCTGAGCCCTGTCCTGTGTAGTTTTTCTTTTCTTCTCTCTTTTTTTAATTTTCACCTCCCCCATTATTTTTGTCTGACTCCTTTGTACAGGTCGCCTTCTATTCACTGACAGCTGCTTTGAACATCAGTCACATCAGGTCATCTGCCAAGCTGTGCGCCTCAGGTTATATCGCTCCGAGGCCTCTGGTTTGTCAGCTTCCAAGTGCCTCACAAATGGTGACTTGCTGCCTTCGGGTTGAATATTAAAAGAAAGGGAAGCCTGGACAGCTTGTGACACCTTTGGAATTAAGGCTGGGAGCTTATTTTGCAGAAGCAGCAGTCAGAACCAAAGAGGAGCCCTGAAGACTACTGCCAGGCCTTGTGGCCAGTAAGTGGAAGGACAGGGCCAAGTCTGCTCATGTCTAGTCCCAAAGGTTCTTCCTGATCCTTGCATGTAAAACTGTGTTTCTTAAAGAGTCTTAGCCTCCTTGAAGGTGCTTCAGAAATGATGATATTTGAGAGGGAATGAGGGAGAGGAAGGGGAAGGAAAAGGCCCAGTGAATTGTACTTCACCCTTCTCCTCCAATGGAGCCCCTTATCTTTGGTTTCATTCATTCCCCACTCACTCACTCACTCACTCACTCATTCATTCACTCATTTCATTCATTCATTCATTCAACAAATGCCTATCGAGCAAATTCCTTGTGCTAGGTGACTTCCAGATACTGGAGATACAGCAATGAACCAGCAAAGTCTAGATTCCTGTGAAACTTACATTTTGTTGCCTGTATTAGTTTCTGTGTAGGACTATTTTTTTTCACAAAAGGTTTCTGTTATTGTTTTTTCTTTTAAATAAAATCCAATATTTAACTTTCAAAGGATTAACTGGTATTCATCAAGCACTCACAACACTAAGTAGAGATTTTACCTCCACAGAAAGCAAATTAGCTACTGATCTTCTGACCCCTGGCAATTGAAAATCTGTCAAGTAAAGATACCTAAAAAGAGAACTTGCCCCAGAAGCATCACCTCCACTCCCTGACAAGTGTGGGAGAGAAGGAAGAAACAAATCGATTGTATAGGTGGTGAGTTGAACTCATAGTCTCTTAGAGCCACGCCAGGGGCTACTAACGCACTTTCCTCTCAGGTGTTCCATGTAGGGGAGGATAGAGGTGGGAATGCTCTAAAGCTGATACCCTTTGGTGGTGGTGTGGAGATGGGTGTAGCAGTTACCATACCTGCCTCGTTGAGTTTCAGGGTCAAACTGTGATTGCTACCAGCAAATATTCCTGCCTGGGATTTTTTTTATTTGAAAATTAAAGTCAAAAGTTGTAAATTAGCAGCTGCCCCAATGCTAATGCATTCATTATCTTTTGGGGTATAACAAATTACCCCAAAGTGTAGTGGCTTTAAAAAAGCAAATATTTATTGTCTCACAGTGTCTATGGGTCAGGAGTTCAGGACCGGGCTGGATGGCCCACTACCAAGACGAAGCACTCGCAGGGCCATTACAGCAGGACCCAGGTTTGCGTCACACGGCCCTTCCCACAGGGTAAGTGTCGTCATGGCGTGGCAGCTGATCTCCCCAGAGCAAGCCAACTGAGTGAGGGTGAGCGAGGGGCAAACCTCAGTGCCCTTCGTGACCTGGTCTGCTAAGTCACTCCCCATTACTTTCACCTTATTCTTCTATTTTTAGGAATAATTCACTAAGTTGAAATCATTAGATTTCACGGGATGGGGAATAGAGGCTCTCTCTCAAGGAGAGGACTATCAAAGAATTTAAAATATGCAGATATTTAAAAAATGTTTTTAAATTTATTTTTAGACAGAGGGGAAGGGAAGGAGAAAGAGAAGGAGAGAAACATCAATGTGTGCTTGCTTCTCATGCGCCCCCTACTGGGGACCTGGCCCACAACCCAGGCATGTGCCCTGACTAGGAATCGAACCAGTGACCCTTTAATTCGTAGGCTGGTGCTCAATCCACCAAGCCACACCAGCGAGGGCTAAAAACATCAAATTTAGATTCTCTTTACATATAAAATATATTTTTTCTTGTAGAATCTTAAAACAAGTTACATTTTATCTGGTAATACTTCACTATATATTTTTAAAGCAAAGATACCACATCATTACCATGCCCCCCTCAAATTAATAATAATTCCTTAATATCTTTGATAGTCTGTTTTAATCCTAAAACTTTACAATCAAGACACTTCACATTTAAAAATCCAGATTTTTTTCTTATTTTTTACAAAATAAGATGATCTGGTCACCATAGGCCTGTGTTCTCACACGGTCACAAGCCACTTTACCTAGGACATGGACCCTTCAATTTGCCAGGTGCCCCACCACACTCTCTTGTAGTACACAGGGGGCACTGACTTGTGTTACTGGTTCATTTAATATTTAATTTTACCACTGGTCTAGGCACAAAGAAACTGAAAGATGTGGCATTGGGGTTGGAGAAGGGAAACGCCTAACTCCCTGTGTGAGCTGGATCCCAAAAGATTGGGAAATGAGACAGACTGGGGATTTTCTTAGCGTAGCAGAAACCTTGGGTCCAGGCTGTACAGATGACAAGGCAGAGGTCTGGGCATTAGTCACTAGTCACTGGGCACTAGTCAGTATGGCCTTGGAAGAACTGGTGGACATTCCTGAGACAGAATTTGGCCCGGAGGGTATAGAACCAGGAGCAGAACCAGCTGCCTCTGAGGGGATCATGCATCAGCCAACAGTGGTCAAGGCTCAGGGCTGATTTCCCAGGACTGGGAATGTCCTGGGCCGGGCACAACCCGAGAGAGAGGTGAGCGCCAAGAGAAACGGGGATATAGACCTGTTAGCTGACCTTAGAAGGAGGGGGACTCTAATCCTATTTGATTTAACATATAACATTATTTCTTGTCCCTTCTGTCACATATGTGTCTGCCACAGACACATACGATCTTAGGATGCTTGGGGAGAGCCTGTGAGAAAAAGCCACTCCGGAGAAAGAATGTGAGAAGACGAGCTCTGATGAACTACGAACGTGAACACAGGAGAAGAATGCTTGCCCACCTCCGACCTGGTAATAAACCCACAGTTGCTTTTTAGTATAACTACTGCCATTCCATCATTTAAAAATGCTCATTGGCTTGTATTAGATATTTGGAGCCCAGAATGCTTTTTTGTTTTTGTACAAACCACATGTTCCTTGGTGATTACATCCACAGGCCAGTTCTTAAGACCCATAATGTGCTGCAACTAAGCTATAGCACTACCAGTCCACCACAGATAACAGACTTTTCTTAGAAAATCTCTGCACGGGGTTGAACGGGGAATGCCTAGGGTGCATTTTCTTCAACCTAGTAGTTCAAACACTGAGTTCTATTCCATCCCTCAAACTCAGCACTCTTGGACCAACTCTGAGGATGCGACCAGCTTTTCAGTAGTACACTGGGTATATAATAGAGGAACGCAAACTTTGTTGGGTGAATGTCAAGAAATTTTGGCATGGGGATACACCTTGGGACAGTGACAGCAAGGCAAGTAGACCAGGAGGTTGGGGTGGGGTAAAGGCAGGTAGGTACTCAGCTTTGGAGGCTCTGGGAATTGGGGATGGGGTGGGCACATGGTAGAGATGTTGCCATTCAAAAGTATGAACTTCCATAAGCCAGCTGTTTGTGTGCCAGGCACTGCCTATATTCATTCTCCAACAGATTCTTGTACAAGGTATCAGTGTAGCTGTCAAACTGTATCATCCCATGATCTCTCTAGGCAACTAGCATGTCCACCTGCCTCTCCTGATAGCCCTTACCGGCATGACCAGATTTAGACTAGACTTTAAAACTCTTCATCTGATTCTGCTCTCGCCCCTCCACAAACCATTTTTTACATAATGATCAAAAGCTGCTGTCTGAAATGCAAATCTCATCATGTCTCATTCCTGTGTAAGATCATTCGTGATTCTTCATTCATCTTAGGATCAAGTTCAGAATCTGAACTTGGACTCCCCAGGCTGTCCCTTGCATAAGCTCCTGCTTCCCCATCGTTGCCTGGAACATGCTACTCATTCTCACGTCCCAGTTTACATGTCATTTTCTTAGGAAGATTTTTTCTGACTTTTTGTCCAGATTTGGTACCTCACTACAAGCTCTCTTAACTCCCAGGTTTCCTCTTCAGAGCACAGACCACAATTGCTTAGATATTCATGTATCATTTGTTCAAGGTGTCTCCTCTCTACCAGGCAGTAAAACCCAGAAGCACATTAACCGCACCTAGCAAAGGGCCCTGTGGTCCATTAGACCTGGTACTAAATCACCGCAGAATGAGCCTCTGTGCCGTACACTTTTATCTTCGGTGTGACAAAAGATGTTGTTCTCCAGTTTGAATTTTCACTGTGTGACAGGCAGTGTTTGTTCAGAGGGTAGGGCAAGTGAGCTTCATGGTTAAAAATTACTACTCGGAGCCAGAATTCTCTGGATTTGAAGTTTTACTAATTGTGTAATCTTGGAGAAGTAGTGTAACTTCTCCGTGCCTCAGTTTCCTCACCTAGGAAGAGAGGAGGTATAGAGGGTGATAATAGCAGCTACTGCATAAGGCCATTGTGAGGATTGGATAAGGCATGCTATGTAGCGTGTTTAGAACAGTGCCTGGCACATGGTAAGTGTGTGAAAGATGTTAGTATTCTTACTCTTTACTTCTCATACTATGAAAAATAGGTGTTCTGTTATTACCCCCACTTGTTGAACGAGGAAACTAGATTTATAAAACAGATTTCTTTCTTCAACAACTTGTTTAAATGAATTCCTCATATCATATTTTCATGCTAAAAAAAAGAGCTGAAAAGGAAGAAAGAAATGAATGTTCTCACGTTTTGAGGGTTGGGACTTGGAGGATATTGGGGTTTGGCAAGATGAAGAAAATAAATCAAAGAAACAAAGGAAGTGTCACAGCGGTTTCAGGCCCGAGCCTTGGCCATCTTTTCTGCACATTAATATCATGAAACTTAGTCTGCCGTGAGAAGCCCTGAGGAGGGAGGAGAGACCCACTTTCCACAGAATCTGGAAGCGAGATGGAGAGCCGACGGAGCATGACTCAAAGCCGCAGGAACTAGCATCTCCAGGTTGCAGCCGGAAGTGAGAACGGTGTCTTCCAACTTCTTCCAAAGCTCCTCAGGAACTCTGCCAACATCTGCAAGGGCATCAGCATGTCCTCAAATGAAAGCCATTTAAATTTAAAAGTCCATATATGCTGGGCATCCCATGTGAGAGGAGATGTGTGCCAGAGGAAATCAAACAAAAAGGTTGTGAATCACTGGCACGGGCAATCCCCCTGGAGAGAGGAGACCCTGCATCACACTTGAAAAGACACCTGGCAGGAACAGGAGTGTTCGAGCAGCCCCTGTGAAACAGCAGAAAACTAGAAACAACCCGCTCGTCCATCTTCAGGAGAGCACGCGTTAACTGCGACATAGTCACAGAATGAGAGTGAGTGAACTGCACCTACACTCAACCATAGGCCCGAATCTCACGAACATAATACTGAGCAAAGAAAACCAGAACAAAAAGTACAATTGGATGTCATGTGTTATGTAAATTTAATAATAGGTAATTAATACACATCTGGGTCAGGTGTAGGAGTGAGGACCTACGACCCCTAAGGGGAGGTAGTGGCTAGAGGGCCACAGGGGATATTCTGTTCTGTTTCTGTTACGCAGATGTGTTCATTTTGGCAAAGGTCACCGGCAGAGACACCTACCTTTTTGTACACTGTTCTGAACATATATTTCAGTCCACCCTCGCTCCACCATCCACCATGATCAGGGGTTAGCTAAGTTCTGGGGTAAACAGACAGCTCCAGAGCTCTGGGTAATCAGAAGCTGGACAAGTTCCAATTAGGATTCTTCAGAAGTGGGGAGTCATTTTGAGTAGAGCTTATATTTCTGTGGTTCTGAGCCTGGTCACTGCTTTAGTCACGCTGAATTTTACACCTTGATGTTTCTGCCTGTCCCCTGATCCAGTGCCAGGGTCTCGCAGCCCTCTGTCTCTGCCCAGATGATTTCTAATATCCAATGCAATGTGTGGCTTCCCTGCTGGGTCAGAGGCGTGGCCATGCTCCATTTCTACACAAGGTCTCCTCAGTTGCCCTCAGTGCAAACATCCTTCCCTCCACGTTCAGTCCAAATCTGAATGAGCCAGGGGAGAGTTGGAGAGTGAGTTTCACCAGCTTGAGGGACCTGATTAGAAATCCCTCCTGTGAAACCTAATGGGAGGGACTTAGGCACTTGAGCTTGTAGACACCCAGTGGGTGACTTGACAGGTGTTAGAGGATGGCTGTTCATGTGACTGGCAGAGCAGGGAGAGCGGGAGAAGCCTGTTTACCACAGGATGTAGGAGCGGAACAGCTGGCACAGGCAGGGTCGGGAATCCTTTTGAAAAACCGTGGCTGACTTAGTGTCTAAGACCCATGCTGCTTCCCAGCAGTATTTTGAAAACATGAGAAGTCTCCTTCCAGTGTTTCCAGAGGTGATGTCGCCAGATCCCGACCAGACGCCACTCCATCACATCAAAGCCACACAGCCCAGATGGCACATGTCCCCATCCAGGCCTTCTTTGGGCAGGACGGCAGGCTGGGAGAAAACAACACGCCTCAACGTGACAGTCCCCACACTCTGCACACTTAAAAGGGAAGTCTTCTGGATTCCGACAGGGCTCCTGGGGCTCAGCCTGGCCTTGCCCCGAGGCTGCAGCAGGAAGGGAAACGTGGTCAAGGCTCTGTGCTGCTGTCACTGATTCTCCAGGTGGTCAGAGACTTGTCACTCCTGCAAGGGTTTCTGTAGCTGCTTTGTTCCTTCACATCCCCTCCCCTCATTGTCTCTGCTGCTGATGCCACAGCACCCAGGGCAGCTTCCCCCACTTGTCCTTCAGCCACCCCCCACACACACACACTCCCACCCGCTTTCACTTTTTATGGTACATTTCAGCCCCATTTACCTGCATTTGCTTCTCTACCCTCAGCATGACTCCTAGCGTTGCCACAATGTTGCTACTCCTTTAAAAGGGTTTCTTCCTGCTCCTTCCCCATTCCACTTCATTCTCTCATGCTCTTCTCTTGCTTTCTTAGATTTTCATGTTCATTTTCCTTCCCTTGTGTACAAAGGCAGGATATAGAGGAAGGCCAGCAGAGGGCAAAGAGCACCAGAGCTGCAGCAGGAGACACATGAGCATTTTGGGTTTTGCCACTGTTGTGTGTGACCTTGGGCAGACTGCACAGACTCCTCTCTGGGCATCAGTTTTCTCGTCCGTAGATGGGGCTGGGTCACCCATGCCAGAAACCCCTGGGTTGTGTCGGTATTGGTGCCACGGGGAACGCAAAGAACAAGACTGTCCTGGCTCTTGCAAACCCATTGACTCACAATACCTTTATGTTCTCTCTGATACCCAGATTAGACAGGTAGATAATTAATGGAAGGAGACAGATAATTAATTGTGGGGATACAAGAATAATCTTACAGACCATAGTACCCCATAAAAGTCCTACCGAGAAACTAAATCAGAGTCGCTCTTTTGCTGTTATTAGTGTCATTGCTTTTTGTCATCAGGTACAACTCTCCACACCCTTTTTCACAATTGAGCAAAATAAGGAACTGCATTAACGCTGGTTTTTATTTTGCTTCCACAAAGGCCCACATAACTGCTGGTTCCTGTTCGTGGTGCAATGGTCTTAACCAAATGAATGAAGGGCGTAAGACAGACAGCACAAGGCAGAGAATTTTAAGCCTCGTTTGTTCCTAAATGCCTACCCCTAACTGGGGCTCATACCCGCTGCCCACTGAACTGCCCAGTGCCCCTAACTTGATAAAGAACATTCTCTCCATTTTCTCTCTCCTTCTATTCAGCCTGCCCACCTCTTTCTTAAAAACTGTGGCAGACTGATCTATAACCTATGCGGTTCTTCAGTACTTTGTGAACCTGAGAAGCATTTAAGAATGTAAAGGATAGAACAATACAAACAACCCTTCTGAGAAAACTGTGGCCAGCACCAGTGTGGTAAGTTGCCTTTGAAACATTTTCTAACCATCAGCAAAGACGGAAGCCTGGTGTGGTCCATGGCATAAAGCTCAGTGACCAGTGCATAGATGTGCTATTCAATCCTGGCAGAATGTGAAGGATCTAGGGCCAGGCTGAAGGACGGCAGCAGCGCCAGTGTTGAAAGGCCTAGGAGGGGCCACGCGTCCTGGCCGCCTGGCCGCCTCCCGCTTCCTACGGCTGCCGGTTTGCCTCAGTTAACGCAGCAGACCCAACTTTCCTTTGCTTGGAGTTGACATGACATGATTTGTTCCCTTTTGGCTGTGTCAGTTCTACAAACCAGATACCAGAGACTGCAGGCTCAGGAGAGCCTGTCTCTCTGGAACACCATTTGTTTGGACAGGCCAGGCCAGTAAGGCGTTTCATCTCTTTAAAGCTCCCAGGGCAGAGAGCATTTTTGAGGAATTCCTTTTTTCAAAGGTTTTTTTTTTTGCCCCTTCCAACATTTTGTTTAAGAGAAAATGAGATGTCTATCTTCTGTTTCCTTATTTTTTTTCAGGAAAGCAAAGGGTTGTTGACTTCCTCCCTCTCCCCTCCCTTCCTTCCTTCTTCCCGAAGGTACTCATCTGAGAAAAAGAGAACGAAGTATTGTTCCTGTTCTCTTTCTTAAGTCATTTGAAACACTGTCCCTGTGAGTTCTTTAAGTTCCTTGCAATCTGTACACAAGAGAAAGAGGGAGAGAGAGAGGGAGAGGCACAGAGAGAGCGGGGGATCAGGTAAAGCACTGGGGCTGCTGCAGCCATTCACTCAGGAGCTGGTAAGTCACCCATGCAATCGTTTCTACTTCCACGTCAGTGTGCCTGGGATGGGTACTGCTGTGGGCATCTTCAACAGAAAAGACCTTACTGGGTGTAATCCTTAATCAGAGGGTATGACTGGTGGATGGCCCAGAATTTAAGCTTGTACTTTGTTAAAAAAGAGAATACTGATGCATTTCAGAGCTGAGGCTGGCAGACCTGGCAATAGAATTGCACTGGGGCTAAGGAGGCCATTGGGTTAAATCTGAATCTTGGCGTGGATGGTGCGGCTGCGTTAGCCAGGAGCCACTGGAGTGTGTGATGTGTCCCAGTGCACTGGAGCACTCCTCTCTTCCGCAGTGCTCTGTCTTGGGACTCTTATCAGGGTGTCTGCTAAGACTTGTGGTTTGTTCTGGGGCTCTTGTTACCCGTTGTCTGGATTGAGGTGTCCTTCTCTTGTTCTTTTCTTTCCACTCTGCACCCTCCAAAAGAGAAATGTTAATTTTTGACTGTTATTCTGCATCACTGAGGGAGGAGGGAGGAGAAGAAGGGAATGTCACTTTGAATTGTACTATGTGGGGTGCTTTTGTGTTGAGGCTTCATAGGTGGTTGAATGTAAATTTATTATCCACTGTCAGTAGAAGATGTCATCTGCCATACAGAAGAAGGCAAAGATTTCGGGGCATGTAACTTTAGTTTCCGAAAACAACACGCAACTGTAATAGGAGGATTGAGAGTGATTGCTTGTGTCAGGAGGAGTGAAAAACTAAGCTATAGATGTAACTGAGAAATGTTCACCAGAGCCTGCTTTTCCACACACCAATTAGGACACAGCAAATGAGTCAACCTTAAAAACGTACAACTTGCTTTTAAAGGTCTAAATTTTTCATTTAAATTTGTCAGAAAGGATAATGTTACCGTGAACTCAGGACGGAAAGCCAGGAGGGAGGCAAGATCACATTGTCAAAAATAGGCCAGCAGGCTCCCTCGGAAAAACTGTGTAAATTTACTAATATCAATAATTTAATTGAAAGAGGTATTGAATGGGTGAGAGACAAAAATCATGCAGAGTTTTTAAACATCCCTTTCTATGAAATTTGCTGATTGAGGTCACCTGGGATGTGAAGAGTGTAATAAAAGTATCCAGTCCCTCATTTATAAATTAATTTGGCCAGACTATACATTAACCACAATTAAGTAATTAATCTTTATTCCATACTGAACCATCGTCTTAATAAGAGTGGACAGCATATGGAAGTGGATTGTTATGTAGGTTTTGTTGCACTAGCAGACTTCTGTTTTCTTCTCCTTTTATCAGGAGACTTTCCGTAGGAGCACTGTCAAATGAGCAAGGTGAAAGATGTGATTAGTGTCTGTCTGCCTGAGGATGCAAAACCATTCTAATCACAGTTAAAAGTGGTTTCCAGCTCCCCTACCACCGACCCTAGCCACCCATTTCATAGATCTTCTGGTCAAAAGGCAGCAGAAACTGATTCAATTGGGCACTTTGAATCTTTTATCAGAAATTGTGACCCCAGTAGAAAACTCAGAGCTGCGATTTTGACTTGCTTCTTTCAGTTTCGCTTTTCCTTGATAATGTATTTAATTTTGTGCCCAATTAAAATGACATCACAGAACATTCTCCAGTTTTGGTTATTGAATAAAAACATCAGATGCAACACAATATAGGAAAAAAAAACTGATGGCAGAGTCACACTGACCGAAGACGAGGCAGGTAAAAGACGTCTGCCAAGGGCACATGGGACAGCCCGACTGCCAGCACGGGTCTTCACTGTGGCCTGAGGCTAAGGACCTCGGGATGAATATGTACTTTTCTTTTAAAGAAAAAAATGTATATCCAATATTTCCATTTAAGTTAAGTCATTGCCATGAGAATATTTGATGAGGGCAAAAAATTCCAGCTACCCAAAGAAAGAAGCCATTGACTAGTTAAGTCGGGTTAATACTAATCTGTCTTCACTCAATTCCAAGGAGTGAGCTGGCTGGCACTGGTGGAAACTTCCAGTGTGTGATTCTTCTCTGGGGTCATCCCAGGCTCTTTTGTGATATCATGAGGGGAACTCCAGCTTGGAATGATCCAGAATTTGACAAACGGGAGATGGGATTAATTTGTGCCCACACTGTACACATACTCTAACCAAATTATTAATTTGTCGTATAAATGTTATGTTAGGATGTGTCCTGTGTCTGTGTGCTGGGATGTGACTCAGGCATCAAAAGGACGGGCTTTGTTGTTACACAGATTTGGGTTCGAATTCCAGTTTTGTGACTTACTGACTGGGCCTTATTCCAGGTAATTAACCCCTTTAAACCTCAGTTTCCCCAAATGTAAAATTTCATCAACATAATAGCGTTGTTGTGAAGATTAAATAAAATTATTTACACAATGCAATTAACACAATGTGTGGCAAATAGGAGGAGTCAATGGATGTCGGTTGTAATTTGTTCAGAGTCATATTAATACTTAAGGGTACTGTGTTTTTTGCATGTAGGGAATAGAATTCATCTCTTATAAATTTGTGGCATAATTCTTGATCAATACTATACCAAGGATCTATCAGAACAAAAATTGTTCCTCGTAGCTTTTGAGTTAGGCACACATTGAGTGAGGATATCCTAAACCCCAAATTCTTGTAAAATAAGGGAATGTAGAGACGGATATTTTGATGTTCATCTCCGATAATGGCAGAGATGCCAGATTCAGCCGCAATGAAACTTCAGCTGTGTTCAGTAGCACTCCATGCAGGGGAAAGTTTGTCTTGGGATGAAAGTTATCAATTTAGGTGAATGTTTGAAGAGATTGCAATCATACCATAGACATTTCATTCTCCCTTTCACCCAATTTCCCATGCTCTTGAGCTCTGTGTCTTTGGTGACCTTCTCCCTGGCCGTGGAGAGCTGGCAGCACCTTTGTTGGAAACTGTCGTGAGAACCAAAGAGAAAAGGACTTGAAGTAATGGGTTCTCCCACCACCAAGGGCTAAGCGTACATGGAGATCCTGCTCCTCAAACATTTAGTGTGAAGCCACGCGCCTTCACACCAATAAACAGTGTGTGGGGGTGGGGGGTGTGATCCAACTGCTTTTTTCCCCTCACTCTAAACTTCCAAACATACATGCCGGTTAGATTGTGAAGTAATAATGGTACTTTAGTTTAGATCTTAGTTAAACTTCCCTCTGTACTTTCAAAATGCAAAACATACAACTACCAACAGCCACCCCAAATCGACCACCAGTAACCCAAACCTGTGAAGTTACGTAGTTAGAACAGGAGGCTCTGATACAATCAAAACTTGTTTGGTAAATTAACATTGGGAGAGCAAACTGAAGCTCGGTTATTATACACTCACGTGCAAAAGGTGCCTTTTACGGAAGCTTAGTGCACCAGAACAAAACCAGACTGGGCATCAGAACATTTCTCTGTTGGTCTGCCACCCCCTATATGTGAGGCTTGCCAGGCTCCTTTGCTTGCTTGGACCTTAGTTTTCCCACCTATAAAATGATGGGGTTGGACCAAATCAGTGATTCCTAAGGTGGGGTGTGTGTGTGTGTGTGTGTGACTGTGTATCAGAACTCACCTGCGGGCTTGTTTACGCTCTTCTCTCCTGCCCACTGCACTAGAAGATTTATGAGATTTGGACGCTGACGTCCTGTGACTCTCTTAAATGGATGGTCAGTGTCTTGCTCTGTGTTCTTCAGCGTTGCTCTGGCAATAAATTAAAATGTATGTTTTAAGAATCATGATTTTAAGTGGAATTCCTATTCAACTTTGGACATTCTCTTTAAAAATTAGTTTTGAATACATCAATTGTTATCCTACAAGGATTACGGAGTAAGGCATATGCTAGTCAGTCAGGCAATCTGATGAGACTGATCGATGTTCTATCACCACGTGTCAATCATAAAAAAGCAATTCCTGAGATCTAGAAATATTATAATTCTGTATAAATGGCCCTTTTTGATGTATGCACTTCTATATTATTTGTATCTTATTGTGAGCATGCATTCTTAATCAAGGAAAACACAAATACTAAAATTTTCTGTTCACTTTTTAAAAATGTTGGTGGAGTCACTCTCACCAGTTCCTTTTGGTTTTGTTTTGTTTTTCCCTTTTTACAACGTGTGCTGTGCTGAGCCTGTTTTAGAAGTTAGACCCTGTCCCGTGGTTAATGCTGATATGGGAGGGCAAAAGATTGACAATGGTATTTGAAAAGCCAATACTCATCCTGTTAAAGTCTGCTTTAATTATAAGAAAAATCTGTAACTTACAGGAAAAAAGTGGTTTTCATTGCCCTGATTTCATTTCTACCTAAATCACTCAGTATTTTTCCTCTTGTGTTTATGTGGCCTTAATTGACCAGTAGACACGGTCAATTTTGCATTTTGAAAGTACAGAGGGAAGTTTAACTAAGATCTAAACTAAAGTACCATTATTACTTCACAAACTAACTGGCATGTATGTTTGGAAGTTTAGAGTGAGGGGAAAAAAGCAGTTGGATCACACCCCCCACCCCCACACACTGTCTATTGGTGTTAAGGTGCGTGGCTTCACACTAAATGTTTGAGGAGCAGGATCTCCATGTACGCTTAGCCCTTGGTGCTGGGTCTCCATCTGACAGAAACAGAGACGTAACGACTATGTTGATGTGCTCTCAGAAACAGCCAGCCTAGTGCCAAATACGTCTAGAAGAAACAGTGGCATTTAGATAAAAGAGTAAGAACATGTCTGCACCAGAAGTTATGTGTAACATACAAGCTCACGAAAGCAAGCATCGTGAGGACAGTGACTTCGACCACCTGTGTGCCCAGAGCCTAGAATAGCACATGGCAACCACCAGATTCACAATAAATATTTGTTGACTAAATGATGTCATAAATAAGCGGTCTGTAAGGGAAAACACGCTACCTTTCTATACTGCCAAATCAGCAGTTAATCAGTAAAAAAGTGAGTCAAACTTTGGGGAGGGGTCTGGACAATGCCAAATTGCCAGTTTGGTGTATTTATTCCCCTCTGAATTGGCTGGAATTACAGCTTGTTCCTCCATCATATGCATGGGGTGCAGCACGCATGTGACTGTGTCATCTTGGAAAGGACGCCACCCACTTGCTCGTGGAGATAAACATTTATCAGATACACAGAAAAGACTGTTGGTTGCATTTTATTTTTCATTTGTTTTCTGGGCAGCTGATGGGTTAGCAGATTGTGTTTGGCGAGAAAGAGAGCGGTCATTTGTTTTTTCTTGACTAAAAGAGCTGTGAGCCAGGATTCTGCCTTGTAGGAAATGCTGAACGCTCCGTGTTTTTTTTCAGGCAGGGCTGTAAATCCAAGTTAAAGGGATGCCTCTCGGGCTGAGTTTACACAAATACGAAGGGGTGAATTCAGGGAGGGAAATGTGATATCCTTGTGGGGCACAATACCCTTTCCTTTATATAATTAGGCCATGGAGACAGCCAAATGAACAAATACTGGGCTGAGGCAGTTTTTCACTTATTTGGCAAATTTAAAGTGGTAAGTATAAATACAATAACAACACTGGGGTCTAAGGTTTTTGTTAGTTGAGGTAGAAATGGAAGAAGCTCTCTCTGTTCACATGGATAAAGCCTATCCCTTTGGTGCTAAGCACCAGGGCCCACAAAGGCAATTCTGACCCGTTCTCCTATTTTCCTTTGATACGTTCGGGCCTCACTTAAACCTCTCCCTAGGACAGCCACTGATATTAAGTGTGAGAATGAGATAACCAGAAGAGCACTACCACCTCCAACGGCCACATTTACGGAGGAGTCATTACCAAGTTTGGGGACTCCTAAGAACTCTGCATACCTCATTTCACTTACCCCTCCCATTCTAAGGAGTAGGGGCCTTATTAGCCCCATTTTAGAGATGAAGAAAGGCAACCACCTTGTTTAACAGATACACTAGAAGTGATGTTCAAGGTCACCAAATCTATGTTGCTCATCATCAGGTTTCTCGTTAAGAAGAAAGTGTAATTAATATTTAAAAAAATTAAGTGTCCCTTAAGGCAGTGCTCCTCAAAAGTATTCCAAGAACCAAAAGCATAGGATCGCCTGCGAGTCTGTTAGAATCTCAGGCTCCATCCCAGACCTCCTGCATCAGAAGCAGCATTTTAAGACGATCTCCATATGATACAGGCCTCAGCTGCACTACTTTATGGTTGTGCCCTATGTGTACAGATTGATTTTGGAGTGTCAGTCCCTGTTCCAAAGAGTTACAAGGTTCACTTTGACCTTGACCAAGAACACATTACTCCCTCCTGGATAGTGGTGTTGCTGGACCGGTCTTGAGTCTATTCAGCTCTGAGTGACGTTAGGCATGATTTCTGGGATCTCACTCAGCAAGTTAACTCCATCTCGAGGGATCCTGACAATCTCAGAGAGGAAAGGTCCGGCATATTGTTTTCCAAGTGTGTTCTGACCTCCAAACTTCAGAATCACCTGGGGAGGACTCCTAGGCCTTTCTCCAGATCTAATAAACCTGGGGTGGGATCCAAGTCTCGGTCTAGTCTACAAAATATCGGCTCAGGGTAAGAAAGTCCCAGCAGGGGCAGTGACAGGTATTTTGGGGATATCACCCCCAAAATATGTTCAGCTTTTTCAGCATTTTAAAAAATATTTAAAAGCAACAGTGTAAGAGAAAGTACCTCAGAGTCCTTTCAGGAAGAAGATACTCTGCCAGCTTTTTTCTTTGAATGCTAATGAATGGGGACAAGAAACCCTGCTACCTGCCTTGTATCTCTCGTGGAGAAGGGAGGGGGGTCCTGGGTCTCTAGCATCACCGCCAAGGAGCAGATGCCAGAGCACACACCTCACTGTCCCCAGTTAGAAAACTCTGCGGAAAGAATCCTTGGAGTTTCCTTTGCACTGGGGACTCACCGTTCTCTCTTGGAACAGAAATCAAGAGGGGGCTATTGTTGGAGGGGTGGAGAAAGGAAGCAGGGCCGGAAGAGAGTGAGGGAGAGGACCGGAATCGCCTCTGGTTTGCTTCAGCCTGGACAAAACCGGGCCTCTGCCTGGATGGAGATGATGGTATCCCCTCTTAGTGGAGGGAGGCCCTCTGGTCTTCTTCCACAGGAAGTGAAGGGAGAGGAAAACCTTGAGGTTTTCAGCGCTGTTTCATGGAACTCCCACCACAATGCACCACCACCTCGTTTCTTGCTGTTTCTCTAGTTCAGGCAGTTTTCTTTCCCACAACATAGTGCAACTTCCTCCCCTCCCCTCACCCCCATAGACTTTTTCAGTTTAAAAAAAATGTACAAAGAGAGGTCTTCCAACACTATCCTAAAGAGTATGTGTATATTGAACACTTTGAAGGTGCTAAGGAGCACTAAATCCACAAAGATGGGGATTCTGAATTACCAGAACTGTAACTCTCAGGATGACGCACATGCAAAAAATTCTACATAGATAATGTAGATAAAATTCTACTCCTAGATATAATGAGAATCCTGACTCCTACAAGGTTTTTTAAGAGATATGGGCGTCGTCTTTCTTAAGCAGTAGAGATACCCAATAATGGAACAAGCAAGTTGGCATCTCCTCCAACATCAATCATCCTCAGCCCTCCCGCAACCCCGTCACTTCCTGGCACAATCACCCATCTATCACTCCATTAAGGTGCCCAGGGATGGAGAGCTCTTATCTCTTGGCTGTAGCCACGAGAGATGAAAAGGAACATTAGAGAAAGAGTGGAGAGCCCAGTTTTTTGGAAAAGAAGGTGCAGCCCAACTCAACATCATTTTGAAGAAGATAATTCCATGTGTTGTGTCTTTACAACCCCTAAGTGCTCATATGTCCCTCTCTTTACTGCCTTGCCTCCTTTCTGCTCCTTACGAGCCTCCGAGAAAAGGAATTTTGGCCTCACATATTTAATACATGCAGTTAGGGGGGACATTAAACCATGAACAAATCTTAGACCAGACAGATCAGGATATGAAGTGCCAAATTTATTTTCTCTTCAACCAATATGGAGTTGGGGACAGGAAGAGTTGGTTAACTTAATAAAGTGCTGTCTCTTCTGTATGTGGCACAGCTGCCTTCCACGTGTGTGTATAAACAGACACACACAGCCTATCCAAAATTATTGGCTCTTATGGAAGAAAACCATGAATTAGCACCAAATTATTTATTTGAAACAAGAACATGATATCTGATTTTCAGTCCCCTGTATTTCCAAACAGATTTACTGTCATAGTTATATATTTCTGAACAATGTTAAAAAGAGCTTGAATTTTGTTAGCTAATGGCAGTGGGGTAGAAGGTGAGAGACGATTTAACTGTTACTGCAGGCAGTTCATAAGCACTCCATTCACTTACGGTGTGTCATTTGAAGAATATTGCAGGAGAGAAGGCTAAACTTGGACTCAGTTTGGAGGTCTGAGTGCGCTGGTTGACACATAAAAGTATGGCGAATCAGTGAACCCAAATGCATATGGACATTTAATATATGATTAAAACATCATTGTATATCAAAGGAGAATGTTCGATTATGTAATTATTGATGTTTGGACAAGTCATTAGCTATTTGGGAAAATAGTAAACTTATATCCCTACTTTATTTCTTAAATTAAAATAAATTCCAGATTAAAGAATTAAAATGTTAAAAATAAAAATATAAAAGTACTAGAAAAATAGGAGATTCATTTTTTTGAATCTTGGAGTAGGGGAGTTCTTTGTGGTTTTACCCAGGCTTAACATTTACTATGTATTTTATCACATCAAAAAAAAAAAGCTCCTACAGGACCCAACTCAATAAACAAGGTCAAAAGGCAAACAAAAAACTGGAGGAAACACTTATAATGTGTATCGCAAAGAACTAAAATGAACAGAATACAGGCCGATGACAAGAAAACACATATTTCCCGTAAAATGAAATATAGTTGGCTCTTAAATGTGTAAAATATAAAAACACTCATCCCACTTCATAAAAAATGCAAATTAAATGGAGACGCCATTCTTTATCTACTTGGTGAAACAAAGGATGAGAAATCTATCAGCACGTTTGTTTCTGCGGATCTGAAGAGTACTGTCGCACGTTAAGAGTATAATGGTGAAATAGCAGAGATCCCATAGAGACCAACTTGGGAATGCTGTCCAAATGTAAAACGGACTCCTCTTGGAATTTATTCTACAAGTATAAGATGCAAAAAAGGCATGCAATATCTGCCACAGCATGACTTCAAAAGAAAAACAAGAGGTCAGACTTAAGATAATTGTCTATTGATTAGGGACCAGTTAAATTAGGCAAGATATATGTATAAAATGGAACATTATGCAGCCCTAAAAATAATAAAGGAATAGAATAGAGTCCAGGAATGAACTCTAGGTATAAGCTCAACTGATTTTGACAAGTTGCAAAAGCAAAGGAATGATCATCTTTGAAACAAATGGCACCAGAACAAGTGAATACCTATATGCAAAAGGAAAACTGAATTTAGGCTCTTACTTCACACCACACACACAGATTAACTTGGAGTGGATCATAGACTTAAATGTAAAAGTTACAATTGTAATAGTTCTAAAAGGAAACATAGGAGAAAATATTTGTAACCTTGGATTAGTCAATAATTTCTTCATTATGACAAAATACACAAACAATAAATAAATAATTGATGACTTGGACCTCATCAAAATTGAAAACTTTTGTACTTCAAAAAAAGGACATCATTATAGCAATAAAAACAAAAGCCATAAAGTAGGAGAAAATATTTGCAAAATAAATCTGATAAGACTTCTTTCCAGAATATATAAAGAACTTTCAACCCAATAATTTTAAAAAACCAGTTAAAAACTGAGAAAAAATTATAAGTAGATATCTTAACCAAAGATGATATACAAGTGGCAAATAAGCACATGAAAAGATATGCATTATCAGTAGATTAGGAAAAGGCAAACCAAAATCACAATGAGATACCACTACACATCCAATAAAATGTCTAAAACCAAAAAGACAGAAAATACCAAATGTTGGTGAGGATGTAAAGAAACTAGAGCTCTAATACAGAGCTGGTAGGAATGTAAAACAGTACTGCCATTTTGGCAAACAGTTTGGAAATTTCTTAAATAGTTATACATACATATATCATGCAACATGGCAATTCTACTTCTGGGTAACTAATCCCCCCAAATTAAATCAAATATCCACATAGACTTTTACACAAATGTTCACAGTAGCATTATTCATAGTATTCTCAAACTGGAAGCAATTCAAAGGTCCATCAGTCGGTGAGTGGGTAAACCAAATGTGGTATATCTATGCAACAGAATACTACTCAGCAATAAAAAGAAACTCCTGTTACATACAACTTTTGAGTAAATCTCAAAAACATCATGCTAAGCCCTACACAGTATCATTAAGGAGCTACATGTACAATAAAAATTGAATGACTTCATCTATATGAAATTTTGAAAAGCACAACATTATGGAGGCAGAGGGTGGATTGGTGGTTGCCTGTGGCACAGGCGGAAGCTAGGAACAAATGGGCATAATGGCACTTTGGGGGCAATAAAATTGTTTCAAAACTGGATTCTGGTAATGATGTCACAACTGTAGACGTTTTCTAAAACTTATCACATGGACACTTAAAAATGCATGAATTTTACATTATATAATTTGACCATAATAAAACTGCTAAAAAGTTGAAAAAAAAATGAGGCAGCCCTACATGTTCAGATAATGGAACAATCTTTAACCTGGACAGTTAAGTTAAAAAGCAAGATTCAGCCAGTCTGTAGAATGCTCTAATTTTTGTGTTTAAAAAAGAAGCCTATTTTTGACATGCATAGAATATCTGTAGAAGGACACAATAGGTCTGCTAGTAGATTTGCCTTTGGGCAGGGGACCAGATGGCTGGGGTGGGGGGAAGCTGTGTGAGGGAAATTTTTTCGCTATCCCTTTGTACTCGATCAAAGAGACTTATCAGAAAGAGAGGCAGGGAGTTATGAGTCCCACACCAGCTCTGTGATCACTGACAACTGCCCGAGACTCTATTTCCTCATTTGTAAAATGAAGGGGTTAGACAGTTGACCTTTAAGGATACTTGTGATTTTAATTTCTGTGCTCTGAGAATTTTGTTAAGGATGATCACCTCACACCCGTCTACATTCCTCTTGTCCTTTCCCTGCCAGCGTGTCATCAACTGCCACCTAGAAAGCCACAACCAAAGGCTTTGTTCTTTCTCACCCACTTGCCTCTCAACTTGTTGGGTCCCCTTCCTCTTAGCAACATGTAAAATAGGGGTGTCCACCAGGGTGAGGAGGTAGCCCAGAAAGCCTACTATGGGGCAGGGACAAGACTGCACAGAGGAGCGGTTACAACCTGTGTCGCAGGGACAACCTGCCGCGGAGTGACCACAGGGAGTTGTAATTTTTTCATCTATAGGACAGGTATAAAGTCGCACCGCCCTCTCAGATTTTGTTATGAGGATAAAGAGCGACAATTCATGTCATTGCTTAGCACTGTGCCTGGTAATACTGGATAAATGTTACCCCTTTTAATTATTAATCTTACTCCTCCTGCTCATGGGCCCTGGGGCTTTCCCGGGGGCATCTCGGTTATCAAGCTGTGTACTCATTTACATGTGAACCAGGAGTCCTGGCGATGAAATGGCTTTTCTGTTTTCAATCCAACAAACTCAAAAGGACAGACTGGAGTAATTTCTGCTGCTAATATCACTGAGGAAACTTCTTCCAAGATTTCATCCCCTGGAGGCAATTATATCCTGAAAATGTGATGGATGCCGGCTGTAGAATTGCAAGATTGTGTCATTATGCCGCAGTTGAGCCATTTAAGTTAAACAGTGAGTTTCTTTTTGCATGATAAATGTGCCTTGAGTTACATTTAAATCAAAATAGCATTAAATATTAATGCTAGGTCCATTGTATAACTTCCTGTCCATGGTAACCATTTAATGACTATGAGTTGCAGCTTCGAACCAAACCAAAAATCTCCCATCACCATTGTGCACACATGCCCATTTTCCCAGCATTGGCCTCAGCACTGCGCCGCAAGGGACGCATCTACACTGGCAACCTACGGGATCCTGAAGCTGCAAGCCTCTCAGCCATTGAGAGCAGCCAACGTATATCTACATTTACTCTTAGAGAAAACTCTTAGGTGAACTGAATCCCCTGTGTAAGGTGGTAGTGAACCATTTCGCATGCATTCCCTGCCTTACAGGTGATCAGGTCACAACCTAGAGCTAGATCCCAGAGGCGTAGTTTGGTTTAGTGGGTTGCCCTGCTTACTAGTTCTTTCATGCGTGTCTGTCTCTCTAACTACATTGGAAAGGTTTTCATCAGGGACTGTGTTTTTAACCATTTTTGTAGTCTCCAGGATAAGAGCTGTCCGAGTTCTTTCTGGTCTCACATTAATTCTGAGATCCTCTGAAAAACCTCTTGTTACGTCCACTTAGAGATGAGGAGACTGAGGCTCAGAGGAGATGACGAATGTGGCTGAAGCCGTACAGCTTGTGCATCTCGGGGGTCTGTGGAGCTGTGGCAAAGAGTCGGGGGGTCTGTGTTTGGATGTCAAATGCCTACTGTTTGCATACAGACCAGAATAGTGTTTTGAAAGTCGGTGAACCTCTGCTTTTCCAATCTGATAATAGTGTAGAAATTAATGAAATAGAAATTAATTTAAAGATGTTACTGAATTCAAAAGAGCTTGTGGCTATTTTGTATTTTTTATACCTTACTGGAGATTGGCAAAATAAGTTTATTTTTAAAATTTACAAAGGGAGTCCTCACACTGAGAAGCTGGGGGATCGCTGCAGCAGACCAAAGCTGGGGTTCATTAATACCTTGTGGGGAGGTACTTTGAATAATCGTGGTCTGCTGGTGGCAATGAACTTTTCCATTCTCAAACTGCTTCCTAGAATAAGTTTGTGTATTTGATAGAAGTCTAGAAAGCATCTGGAAGTATATATCATGAGTGTTTAATTTCTTCATTTCAACAACTATCTACAAAAAAAACAAACAAAAAAACCCCTCCTGGTTCCTTCTTTTATTATCTGTGTGACCTGTGCAATTTATTTAACCCATTTGTGTCCTAGTTTCCTCAGTGGCAAAATGAGGAAAGAGTCGTGCCTGCCTCACAGGGACGCTGTGACAGCCGCACAAGTGAGCATAGGAAACAGTCAGCAAATGTGTTAGGCACCACTTGCCGCTGTTTCTGACACAGAGTTGGGGCTTGATAGACATTCTTAGAGTCAATTAATGAATAAATGAAAATGTGACCTAGGAATAAGGGGCAGTTCTAGACTATGTAATTCTTCATCGACATGTCCTCAGTCACAGGCAGGCTGTTAGGGCAGCTGCTTTTACCCAAATGCTCCATTTGGGAATATTCACTCCAGTGAGCTCCAGCTAGAGAGATGATAACGTTTCTGCATCTTCTCGTCCAGCAGACTTTACAAGTCTGTCAACTGTACGTATCACATTCATCAAGACGTGTGCGTAAGGGATCAGGCAGAAAGGGTTTGGGCTTGGAACTGAGGTCAAGTACAGGCTTTATTCCTCATTAAAAACTATAAGAGGAAACAAGGCCAGTAGACCATTAGACAGGCAGAGAGAAGCAATGCTTTTTTGCTAAAAATCAAAATGCTGAGGACCACAGTTATTGGAGGGTCAAAGGAAGTTAGAATGACCTTTTATAGCAGGCTCAATGTTTATCTAGCTTAAAATTTCACTTCCAGATCATCCCACGATAGTTTTTTAACATCATTATATAAACAACCTTTGAGCGTCATAGAAAAATTTTTCTTCAGTGTTTTCAAAGTGTGGTGTTGAAGGTGGAAGAAGACTACTGGTTGCTAGTACTCCAGGATGGGCTGCCTGAGGTTCACTGCTGGCTGACACAGTTGTTTTAACAAGGTCTCAGGCAGATGGGTCCATGAGAGTTAATAAGCTTCTCAGAACTGGCTTTTTCCCTCCCGAGACCAGCCAGTGAAAATGCCAGCAGTTACTGCTCCTTGACTGTCCCACGAGGGTGAGGCTCTGTGCTGGCGCCTTAGAAACTAAAGGGAATAAGATCCAGTTTAAGCCTTCCAGAAGTTTCCAGTAATAGTTATACTGAATGGAGATGACAGCTTCCCTTGTCACCTCCCTCCACTGGCCCTGTTTCTACCTACTGGGATCACAGGAAACAAATCTAGCCCATCTAAATGTCCACTCTTTGAAGTATCTCAACAGGAGCTATCAAGGCCCCAGGCGTCCAACACACCTGCTTCATAACATGCCAGACTCTTTCCGCCACCTCAGTAAGATGGCCCTCATTTGTCCCTCTCCATAGGTTTGGCCTGAATGGCCCCTCTCCCCATCCCAGTGGTTTGGCCAGTGTGCAACAGAGCTGGGCTCTCTGAGGCCCATTTTCAGGGTCACAGAAGCTCTGGGATTCTCCCTCAAATGGTCCAGATGAAGGGGCCTGGAGTGAAAATAAGGAACTTGGAATGAGAATTATTATTTTAAAAATCATGACTATTTTTAACTTTACTTTTATTGTTGACACTATTACAGATGCCCCCCTTTTCCCTCACTTTGCCCACCTCCACCCAGCCCCTGCCCTGCCCTCACCACACCGCGTCTGTGTCTATGGGCTGTGCATGTATGTTCTTTGGCTACTCCCTTCCCCTTCTTTCCAACTGTCCCCCTCCTCCCTCCCCTCTGACAGCTGTCAGTCTGTTCCATGTATCCATGCCTCTGTTTCTATGTTGTTCATCAGTTTATTTTGTTCGTTAGATTCCAAATACAGTGAGATCATGTGGTGTTTGTCTTTCTCTGACTGGCTTATTTCACTTAGCATAATAATCTCCAGGGCCATCTGTGCTGTTACAAAAGGAATGAGAATTATTGATTTGCCTTATTTTTTTCTATCTCCCCATCCCTAACCTTGTCTTAGATCTCCCTCCTTCCTCTTTACAAGCATGAGAATATCTTCTTACCAGGGTTGTTAGGAAGCCCAAATACTAGTATACGTACTACATATTTATTGAGTGCCTTTTTTTTACATCAGAGGCTTTCTAATTTTTATTTTATGAAATCTCATAATAACCCTGTGAGATGGGTTATTATTTTTTATTGCCATTTTCTATATGGAAATCGAGGCTCAGAGATTAAGTAACTTGTCACAGTTGAAGCAACCTCAAAGGTTATATAGTTCTATCTCATCTGTATTCCATTTCTTTTTCCTTCCCCTCTTCTCAAAATTTTCAACAGTTTGGAGACCCACAGCTGTAATAAATGCCTTCTAAATTGATTAACTGAGATTTACCCTCTGAGTAAAGCTCAAAGACATGGCCTTCCAGAGTAATTTCAGGTAGGAACTGTTTTTCCTTCAAAGTAAACTTAAACACCCTAAAAAGGTATTGGGCTGGTGGCATAATTGAATAAGTTGTTAAGTGGTTAACTCGATGCATTTACTCAAAGCAGCAGCAGTAGCAGCCCAGCTGGCCTCCCCAAGTCACAGCCTGGATTGGAGGGAGAAAGGGACAGGCCTTTTAAGGGGCCAGTGAGGAAAAAGCTAAAAGCTTGAGGTCTGGCCATCTTCATCATTCTCGCTGAAAAGAAAGCTGGCACTCAGTAGGACAGAGATCCACCTCAGTCCAGGACAGATAACCTGCGACAGGAGAGTCGGAGCTGGATCCCCACGGGACACCTGGGCCGCCATCCCAGCTTTATGACAGCAGCACAGTGCTGTGGGGTGGAGTGCTCTCTGTGGTTGGAAGTTCTCAGAGTTCATTGGTTTTGCTTTCTGGCCGATTTCTTTCATAAGACCCTTAGCTCCTTTCTCTTCTGTACATTTCAGAGAATCAGGTTCTCTTCTCAGCACGGGAATTCCCAACCCAGGTCCACTCCAGGGGGCTCTCTCATTTTTTAGAAAACGTATTAGGGAATACTTTAAGAGCTCTTAAAATGAAGTTCATTTTTGTTTTTCTTTTATTGAAAAACTCTCTGAAGAGTAGCATAGCTCAGGGCTGACAAGGAAGGGCTGGGAAGGATCACCAAGTAGAGAAATTCAGTGAGGAAGGAAAAGAACTAATATTACTTAGCACTTGCTGTGTGCCATGCATATTACCTACTAGGTAACCCATTTTTATCTTCCTCCAGATCCACGAAGTAGTGTATTCGTCAGGATAAACTGGGTTATGCTTTAATAACAAACAACCTCCAAGAAAAAAGAGAAAGAAAAAACAAGGACTTATTTCTTGCTTTCCTTACATGTCCATTATAGGTAGCAGCTGTGGCTTTGCCCAGGTCATCTTAACCTCAGGCTCCAGGCTCTTAGAACAGCTACTGGAAATGCTTGAGGTCGCTATGGCAAAGGGAAAGAAAATTATGTGGAATCTTGGATTGCTTCTCAGAGATTCCACAGGGAAATGACACATATCACTTCTACTCACATTTTATTGACCAAAAAAAGTCTCATGGCCATGTCTACATATAAAGGGAATAGGGAAATGCAATTCAATCATGTGCGCACAACAGATAGAAATATTTGATAAATAAAGCGTTATTAGGGCTGAGAAAATGGATGCTTAGGAAAGGCAGTAGGTGGTGGAGCCGGGACTCAAAGCCTGATTTTCTGACTTTGTCTCCTGAGCTCTTTGCTCTCCTACAGTGGGTACATTCTACAAGCATGTTGCATACATGGTCTTGTACCTTCTCTCCAAATGCTATGCTGTGCTAAAGTGTCCTCGGGGCTGAAGGAGATACACAGGCATGCGCACCTGCGTGAGGACAGGTAAAGCCATATCCTGGTTACTGTGGCTCAGGCTTTTCTTTATTTTACCCATTTCAATTCTCTTTAAAGGTCTTCAACACATTCAACATGAAATCATTATGTACTAGAAGTTTCATCTTTGAACACATGCCAGACTTTTCTTCTTAATCATAGCCTCAAGTGCGAAGGGTTTCCTTGCTTATTTGCTTTTATTTGCTGAATAATAAGAAAAGGGCCACTCTGCCCTTGGTTTGGTAAGACTGCTGCCTGGTGGATGTTCAAGGACAGGGAAGAGGATGGTCCAGGTTCCTTCCATTACTAAGTGTCTCCAGAAAAAATTTTCTTGCTCAAAGAAAAAACAAAGTAACAAGATTGATTCCACCAGCCCTTAGAAAATCAATCCCAGTATTTCCTCTCCCTGGAGCCCAGAGGAAAGACTATTTTTGTCAGTTCTTCTCAGACTTTGTGCATCTATGTACCCCTACTGGGACAGAAAAATCTAGAAAAGAAATCCTAAGTGGTCTACCAGAGGTGTCATTTCAGACTTTAACCTGTCCTGTTTTTTCTCTTTTCTTTTTCTTTTTTTGCATTCTGCTTCAGAACATATCTATATTTGTTTGCATTTAAAATGTTTTATATTACTCACCACTACTGAAAACTGATAGGTCAGGAAGACACACCAACTTATTCCAAGGTTTTTTACCCCCCTTAGAAACTTGATCTCAAACCTTCCCCATCCATTAACAATATACTTAGCACCTGAAAGTGGGTCCCAGAAGGACAGGGATAAGGGTCTCTGTCAGGTTGGGGGTATGGTGGTTTCCCCTTGGTAGGTAGAGTATCCCAGAAACTGAGAGTGGATGGAAGCAAGGAAGAGGAAGAGGAAGAGGAGGAGGGAAGAAGGGAGAAGAGGAACGGGAAAAGGTTTCCAGAGACAGTATGGAGCCAGTACAGCCAAGGTAGCAAGTCACAGTATGGCTTTAAAAAGCACAAAGAAAGAACTCAGAACTAATTTACTGATGAAGACAGTTGTTATTGGTTATATTTTCCTATCCATTAAAAGAGACAAAGTACTTTGTCCCAAGCACAGGTAGCTGTAGCCCGAGGCAAATTGTTTAACCTTCTGGGTTTCCCAGCCATCAGGCATGAACTCAAGTGCTGCTCAGCCTAATGGAGTGTAAAATTTGCAAAACTCTTTGAAGGCAGAGAGTGCAATTTAAGTATTATGTATTATTACATAAAATACCTGTTTAGGAAAGAAACTCTCCATTAGCATTATATGAGCTTTAACTAGCAGTCAACACCTGGTAGAGCTGGTTGTCAACTTTTTTTTTTTTTTTGACAGAAAAGACCCAGGTGTTGATCACTTAAAATAGTAAGTAAGAGAACAAAGAAACATGCCAAGGCAGTAAAAAATGGCATGTACCATTAAGGCATTGGCTTGGTTCAGAGAAAGGTTCCTGAGCTAAAGAAGACCTCCTTTACGGGAATGGAAAAATATAGGGCCAGGAAATTGCTCAGAGGTCTTCTGTCTTTTCCTGTGCCCATTCGGTAGCGCTATGTGTTGGCTCCTGTTTTGGATCAGAATCTTGGTTTTAGAAATAGCCTGAGTTGTGTCCTTGGAAAAGGGAGAGGGTTGTGTGGTATATTTGTGTGCAGTGGGGGTGGAAGAGGAATTAGAGGGAGGGTGTTGGGAAGAGCCATTTACATGCTTTCTGGAGCCAAACTGCTTCCTAGGGCTTCACAGACAGTTATAGAAATGAGCTGGGAGACTGAGCAGTTGATCAGGGCTTAGGAAGCCCTGGAGTCTCCTGCACTAGCTGCGAGGTGGAGCCCAGTCTACCCCCTGACAGCACAGGCCAAGTCTACATGTTCACACTCGATGGCTGGGCTGAAGCACACCAATTTTGGGGGTGCATAAGCTGGGTTTTAGTCTTTTCTTTAAGAAACATATATTGAGCAACCACCTCCTGGCAGACACTATATTAGGCCCTGGGAGTGTATCAGGGAACGAAAAACAAAGTGGGGATGGAGAGAAGTTAAGGAGTGCTGGGTGAGGGAGAGCAGGGTTAGGGTGGCCTCAGAGAAAAGGTGATATTGAGCAAAAACTTGAAGGAAGAACAGAGAGAGCTGAGTAGGTATCTTGGGGAGGAGCTGTCTAAGCAGAAAGAATAGCAGGTGTGAGGCCCCGAGGGGGACAACGCCTGGTGTGAACGAAGAACCACTAGAGGCCAGAGAGGTTGGAGTAGAGTGAGCAAGGGAGTGTGGTTGGGTATGAGGTCAGAAGGGTAACTCTCTCATGAAGAGCCTTGTAGGCTATTGGGTAGACTTTGGCTTTTACTCTAGAATAGAAAATCACTGGAGGGTTTTAGTCAGGGGAGTGACAAAATGTCATTTATATTTCAATAAAATCAGTTTGACTATTGTGTTGAATAGGCTAAAGGGAGTCAGGTGTGGAAGTAAGGAGAAGAATTGGAAGGCTATTAGGAAGTGATTTCCCATGATTTCAGACAAAAAGCCAAAGTGCCTGGGAGAAAGGTGTTGTGGCTTGGACCAAGATAGAGGCAATGGAGGTGGGAAGAAATGGTTGGATTCTGGATAGACAGTGCAAACAGAACCCATAGCAGTTTCTAATCCATGCACTGGGTTACTCAGGTGCTCTGGCAAGGGGTATGTTAATGAGCTGTGAAGGAGTGAGGAGAGGTGTTTGCTCTCCTCTCAAGAGTGTTAAAGGAAGAAGAGGCAAGATTCTTGTTGGAACAAACTACCTTTCCTTTCTTCCTTTGTCCTTCTTATTAATTGAGGCCCTACTATGTGCCAGGCACTATGCTGGGAGACAATAGTGAATGTGAACTAACAGACTTGCTGCCCTGCTGGAGCAAATAGTCCACAAAGGGAGCCAGGCATTAAGTAATAATCATGCAAATAAATGTACAATGACTACACTGATGTATGCAGAGTGTCAGAGTTGGTATATCTGCCCTGGTCAGGAGGTGCTGAGGGAGGGACACTTGAGCAGGCATGTGAATAAATAGGTGTCAACCAGGCAGAGAAGGCAGAGGGAAAGGAATAGTGTTCTAGGCAATGGAATGGCATGTCTGGAGGTTCTGGAGGGAGGGGGAGCATCGTACGGATGAGGAACTGGAAGAAGGCCAATATGAGTAAAATGTGGAAAGCTCAGGGAACGTGGGCAAGACGCAGCTGGAGAAATGGATGAGGGTCAAGCTATGTTGGGCTTGGGGGCCATGTTCAAATTTTGAACTCCATCCTGAAATCACTGGGAAAGTATTGGAGGCCTTCACGCAGGGAAATGGCATGGTCACATGCACTTGTTGAGAAGCTCACTACAGCTGCGCTGAGGAGAAAAGGTGACAAGAGTGCAGTGAGAGTCGCAGGGAAGACCACTCCTGAGACAAATGCTGCAGCTCAGGGAGACCATGGCTGCTCAGACGGTAGGGTTGGTGACGATGAACATGGAGATCTGAGAGGCATTTAGTAAGTATTAGCTGGTTTTGAATTGGCCGTGAGGGTTGACGAGTTCAAGAATACTTGCTAGTGTTTTGTTTAAAATCCTCATACAAGTGGATATGAGATTCTCTACTACTTGCATTCAATCACGCCACAGAAAAAGTTAGAAAATTTATTTTTCTACAAACCTTTAAAATAAGATTTACTGTAGGATGATTTCATTAGTGTCCAGCCTTACTGGAAAGAGGAGGTAGGATGGAGGACCTCCCCCAGTCCTCTCCAGCCCCATGGCCTGGTTGTATAATAAATTGATGGAATCCTTCATCAACAACAATCTCTAAACCAATTTTGTTCAATAGAAACATAATATAATGCAAGCCACAAATGTAATTTTATACTTCTCAGCAGTTGTATTAAAAAAGTAAAAAGAAACATGTGAAATTAATTTGAATGATCTATTTTATTTAACTCAATAAAAAAGATTATTTAAACATGTAATCAATCCAATAAGCGTCAGTGGCATATTTTATGTTTTAAATAAATGTTTAAACTCTAGTGTGCTTTTTACACGCACAGCATGTCTCAGTTCAGATCGGCCAAATCTCATGTGCTCACAGCCACGTGTGGCTAGTGAGTGCTCCATTGGACAGCGCGGCTCTAAAGCATCAAAGCAGACACACAGCCTTGCACAAAGCAATGGACACATAGGTCCTTCTGTATTTAAAAGATAAGTATACTTTAAATAGAGCCTCTTAAATGTTGGACCTGTCACCAAGCCTTAGAGAGTAGGTGCTCATTTTCACTCCCAAAGGAAGATCACTGCTCATGTCCAGATAAAACGGTGTCTGCAAAGAGCGAGAACGGTTCTCAGTCGGAGAGTGTTTTCCTTTTGCATTTTCATCAGCCAAAGGAGGAATGAGCTTAAGGTACCAGCATATGGCACAAATGTTAATTTTAAGGAAAATCTGGCACTCTCAACATGCTAACCCATGTTACTTTCTACATGTGGTACTTGGCTCTAGCAGTAGCAATACGGTGCCAGGTTTTCTTTAATGTCAGGCATTTTAAGAAATGATTTCTCTGAATTTAAAATTATACACACAAAAAAATTAAATGGAAATGCTACTGAGATGTTTCTAAATAAAATAAATTTGACCCCTGGAGGAAAACGAGGCAACAGCTGACCACAGGCCACAGCGGATGTTGGTTGACCCTCAGACATCGGCAGAGTGCTGTTTTAATTTCCAGGCAATTCATTGTAATCCCACAGAGCACTAACCAGATGATAATCTGCCAAGAATATCCAAATCTTTGGGGTGGAAGGAGCCTCGGCTGTTTTCCTTGAGGATTCTTCCTCTGTTGACAGAACTCACCTACGCTACCTAAGTCACATGAGCAGGTGAGAATTACCCAGGGACAGTGATTCCTCCTGTGTCTCAGCAGACTGCAGCATGGAGCCATCTTCATGGTCAGAATCATCTGGTAAAATATGTTGAGCCCTAGATTTGTTCTTACTAAGTTTCCTTTACTTCAGTTTATTAAATCCACCCCAAGTTCAGACGACTCTTTCAACTTCATTGGCTGATAGTCATCCATATGCTCTTGGGGTTTTTTTTCTGGGTCATCATACACAGCACAGACAAAGTGCTCATTTCAAGATCGCTGTCTCTGCTTATGAGTCTGAGTTCAGATTTCCAGTTGTTGCAATCCCCATGACAGGGAGAGACTGAATGTTGTACTTTCCAATGGGTTGATAAAACAGTGCAGGGGAAGGAGGAAATTGGGAATGAGTTAGAGCCTTACAGGGACCAGAACAGAGTCAAGGTCACTAGTGGGAAGGTGATAGATATATGAAGTGAGATTCCAGACACTTAGGCTCTAGAACTTTAAAACTCTCATATCCTCCCTGTTCTTCTGTCAGATTGAAATGTTAATAAAATCTGAACATGATCATGTCTGAAATCCTCCCCCATGCTTCAAACATTCTACAATTAATTCTCTTCATCTCATGGGGTTTTTGTGGGGACTAAATGTAATAATGGGTATGAGAGGTTTGTGAAAATGTTGAGAATTATCTCAGTGTAAGTTACCACAAATATCACAAAATAATTCCCTCAATGAAGCTGGAATTGTTCTTTATTCCTATTACAAAAATGTTGGCTAAACTTTAGGAGCTTATTTAATTTCAGGTGGAAAAAATTAAGTGAAAAATACATTTAAAGAAATGAATTCAATTCCCAGTCAGGGAACGTGCCTGGGTTGCGGGCCAGGTCCCCAGTTGGGGGCGTGTGAGTGTCAACAGATTGATGTATCGCTCACACGTTGATGTTTCTCTCCCTCTCTTCCTCCTTCCCTTCCCCTCTCTCTAAAAGTAAATAAATAAAATCTTTAAAAAAGAAAGAAATGAGTAGTTTAAGTATAAATGAAGGAGACCTTTATGGAAATCAATTTAGCAATATGTATTAAGACCTGAAAATTCATATCCTTTGATTTAGTAATTCTATTTCTAGAGAATGTTATCTAAGGAAATAGAGACTTAACCAAGATTTATATATAAAGTTGTCTACTGCAGTATTACTCGTGTATTGCATAGAGATGGATAGTAAATAGTGTTATAAAAGAAAGCATTTATGCATGTAAAATACTTGAAAGAAACAAACCAAAATATTAACAGTTACTTTTGGTGTGTGTGGGGGGTATTATTGGTTATTTTCATTTTCTTCCTTAAACATTTCAGTATTAAATTTTACAAGTGTAATGAATTTATATTATCCAGAGGTCATTAAAAATAAATTGTGTAGAGTAGGTCACCTTAATCTAATTCTGGTGCCAACTCATTTTGTCTTTTAATCCCTTCTTGATCAATAATAGCCAGTTTTTCTCAACTGCTTTCCTGACTTTCTTCTTGTTCTGTTAACCACAACACCATGTACACAATACCGGAATGTGGTGTTCAGACTCTCAGAACAGGCCCATCAGTATCTTAATTGGCTTTTCCTTACCACCTCATCAATTTGCCACACAATTCTTATTCAGTTTTAGATCCAGCTATTCCTACACACTTTTACATTGAGTTGGAAAATGTCCTTCACACTTTGGTTTTCGTCTCTATTCATGGAATGTCATTTGCATTTGGATGATTTAGGTTCGTGAATGGATTTTTCCCAGTGTGATTTTGCCTTAGATGAGCCTCTGTGTTGCATACTTCATACCAGACATTGTTGCAAAACAAAAACTTGTGGGGCTGCTTCCATCTTCTTCCTAAACATATATACAGCTGACCCTTGAACAACGCTGGGGTTAGGGGTGCTGACATCCCATCCTCGTGCAGTTGCAAACCCACATATGACTTCTGACTCCCCCAAACTTAACTGCTAATGGCCTACTGTTGACTGGGAGCCTCATTGATGACATAAACAGCCGATGGAAACACATTTTGTATCTTAAGTGCATTGTATACTGTATTCTTACAATAAAATGAGCTAGAGAACAGAAAATGTTATAAAGAAAATCTTAAGGAAGAGAAAACACATTTACTGTATTTATTGAAAAAACAAATCCACGTATAAGGGGACCAGCACAGTTCAAGCCTGTGCTGTTCGAGAGCCAACTGTGCATACTTCTTTCTCCCTTTGTCCAAATTCTCAGAGTGAAAATCTTGGTTATACCTCTATATGCTGTTTTCATACATTTTAAATCTGACATTCAGTCCAATCCTCATCTCCATTATCATTCTCTGCATGTCTCAGGCAGGTGCAGGTTTATGGGTGTAGAGAGATTGCAGGCACACGTATACATCTTAAATATGCCGGATATAATCCTGCGTGTTTTGTCAAAACATTTCCATTACTGGTGATCCCATAATATTTGGGTGACAGGTGTTTCTTGAAACTATCCAAGGAAGTTTTTTTTTTTTTAAATTTGTCTTTAGAATTGCTCCTATGCATTGCCTTCTCACAGCTTTTGGTCTATTTTCCACATCAAGTAGTCACTTTTGTGAATGATTTGTAGAAGCTCTTAGATATCAAATAATACCATTTCTACGTTATGTGTTGCAAACATTTTTGCAGCTCATCATTTCCTGTTTAACTTATATAATTTTTACATACAGAAATATTTTCCTTATATAATCAAGCTATTCAACTTTTCTACTTTCTAACATGTAGACAAGGGTTTTGAAAGTTCACAGGTTTAAGACAAAGACACACAAAAGCCCTCACAACCAAAGAGCTGGAGCTGTGGGCTTTGAATGAAGCCGGTGCTTCATTCACCACACACTGTTCCCTACCACACTGTTGAAACAACTGGGCAGGAGTTAGGCCAAAGAGAAAGGGCTGGATTTACACTCATCCCAGGAAGAAAAAGCCCTTTTGAAACTAGAAGAACAGAAGTAGGAGAGTCTCTTGGGAGGAAAGTGGGGAGGGATGGCAATGACACTGATGTGTGTGTTTGTAAGAGTCATTTATGTGACTAGAAATTGGATGACTATTCTGTAACCTTTTCCAAGTTCCTGAGCTTTGGTCTGATTTCAGGGGATTTCTGGGGACCAATTCCTTCCCAGACTTGGGCAATCTGAATGATTCAGTGGCTGGGGTCCCCTGGGCGCAGGGGAACCCTTTCAGTGGCCAGCAGTGTGGTAAGAAGGTGAAAGGGCCTGCCTCACCACAACTCTGACCAGTTCCCTGACGATGCCAGCATGGTACGTGCCTAGAGGTGTTTCATGTTTACGAGGGTCTTTCACATACTCTTATCTGCTTTGGTTTTTACAGCTGCTATATGAAGCAAGGAGGGCACACCGAGACTTCTTATTCTCCTTTTTATAGAGTAGGACTAAATAGAATTTCAAACTTAACTGACTTTCCAAACTCTCTCAGTGATTGAGTTATGAAGCAAGGTGAGGTGTGCAATCCACTTTGAAAGGCAGTATGGCCTAATGGAAGGTGAACAGGTCAATAAATTGGGCACATCTGGGATGAAATGCCTGCTCAGCCATTCTGTGACCTCAGGCAAGTAACATCCCTTCTGAGCTTCTCTTTCTCATCTATAAAATGAAATATTGACACCTGCCTTGCAAGATTGATAGAGGGATTGAATATAATGCTCCATTTTCTTAAATTCTTTGATCCTGTGGTGTGATTTTAGTGCCACCTTGAAACTTGCACAGAAGGAGTGGCTTATAAAGACTCTCTGGAGACATGGGAGAGCAGGAAGAGCCCCTGCACAGGGCCTGGCACTGAGCGGATGCTGCAAAACCTTAACTCTTCCTCCACCTGCCAACATACAGACCCCTGAGAGCTCAGATGCACTGGGAGGCTTTGCTCCTTGGGTGGTTTATAATCCCACTCATTCAAAAGTCTTTTCCCATCCTAACATTTAGCATATTGCTAGCACTGAGAAATATGATTCATTTTAAAAAAAACCTCAATTTTATTTACTCAGTAGGCCACTGTATAAGTAGGCTCAATGAGGGCTTACAATAGCTCATATGTAAATGTAACAGATCTTGAAAGGAGAGTATTTAAATAAAAGAGTCCAGAACAGGTCTCAAGAAGAGAGCTTAGTGCCATTGCTAAGAGTTTGCAAACTATAAGCCTCGAGGCCAAGTACAGCCCACTGCTTGTTTTTGTTAGTAAAGTCTTATTGAAACACAGACACTCCCCTTTGTTTACCTTTTTTAAAGAAAACTACAGCTGCTTTCCTCACAGCAGCAGGGTTGGGTAGCTGTTGCTGAGACTACAGGCCTCACAAAACCAAACATATTTACTTTCTGACTCTTCACCAAGAGTTTGCCAAACCCTGGCTACGAGCTGCTACTTCCAAGCTATGTGACAAATCATTTATAACCGTTGTCCCTCAAATTCCTTATCTATGAAACAGGGGTAATCATAGTAGCGATTGAAAGAGATAATCTCTATAAAAGCCTGGTACCATAGCTATCATGATGACTACCAATGCCATTGGTTTATAGCAAAGTCCTTTGATTAAAACACTCACCCTGACCCAGGGACAAAAACCTGATTGTTAAACCCCAGCAGCAAAGGTGCCTCCCTGTGGTTGTCAACAGCAGCCAGGTCCTTTCCTGCCACGATCATGTTTTCTTAAGTTCAGCCATTTCGATGCCATTAGTTCAGGTTCCAGAGTATTACAAGTATCCTCCACCTTTCCTATACTCTACACCTAGTGCAGACATTTGCATGAGTGTCATCGAATATTTTTCAATAGTCTGTGCACCCTGTCTAGGAGAGAGAAAATTGAATGACGCATTTTGTTGGAATTAAATGTCAAGGGAACCAGCTGCTTCTTTCCAAAAATATGAGCTAGATATTCCAAAAGGTGTGACTCATCAATCAAAGTATAAAGGAAGATTTTACATTTTGTTGTTTATTTTGGGAAAAAAAAAATTTTAAAGAAAACCATACAATGGCATTGAAAGCTATTAAGGAAGCTGAAATAACAGCAGCCCCCTTTACCTCCTAAATATAGTGGGGAATGCTTTCTCAATGTAAAGAAGAAGTCTTATACTATAGTCCAATCAGCATATGGAGGTGATTTCCAAGAGAGAAGTGAAAAGAAAAAAAAAAACCCACAGCTCAACCTTTCAGAAGTACCATAGTCATGCAGGAAGAAAACCTTCTTGCATCCTCTTCCTCATTGTCAAGCACTGTGGGCAGGGCCTTGGGAGAGGTGGAGGCTTGGGAGGAGAAAAAGGTGTGGGGAGGGGTCTCCTATCTAAGACCCATATGCCCGAAAATGGTGCATTTGTGGTATCCACCCACCACCAGAGTATGGCATGATCTGTCCAGGATGTGTCTCTTTGTGGATTACCTGGACCCCCAAATGGCCATTTCCTTGGGCCATGCTTCATCAACTCAGCCTTGAGATGGAGGAGAATCTTCTTCTGGCCCCCAGAGTCCATTTGTAGTAGCCTGGGTGGGTAGTGGAAAGACAGGGGTGATTGCAAGTCACAGAGCTTCTTCCACCAGAATCCCTTCTCTCCCACCTCATGCTCATTCATGCTCCCCTTACTGAATAGGTTCTGTCATTTACATTCAACATATCTTTACTGAACACCTCCCCGAAGTAGCTGTTAACCTTGGTTGGCCATGATAATCACTGCAGAGCTGTTAAAATACACCGATACCTAGACCCCTATCCCCAGAGATCCTGATTTAGTTTAGGTCTGGGAAGGCCCCTGGACTTCACATTGTGTGTGTGTGTGTGTGTGCGCGCGCGCATGCGCGCGCATGTGATGAGGGGAGTGTGGTATGTGTAAAACTTCTCAAGTGATTCTAATGCACTGATCTACTGTATTCAGGGCATTTTCTGGTGAGTACAGCAATGAATAGCACAGGCAAGGTACCTGGTCTCATGGAGGTCATGGTCTAGCAGCACAAGACAGAGAATAAATGAATGAATGGCCAAGATATGTTGTGATATCACTGCCAGGACAATACAGTTGGGGCTATGAAAGAGAGAGCTAGAGGATGGGGAGATTTCTAACTTCACATAACTTCAGGTAGAGCAGTCAGGCCCTCAGTGTTGTGGGGTCATAGTTCCTTCTCTGCCCATAAGGTCTGTTATGAACAAGGATGCCTGCCTCTTGTTCACTGTGTTCCCGAAGCCCAGTTTCTACAGGCTGATGGAATGGGGGAGACCCTCTCTGATCATATGGCCCAGATAACCACTGTAACCAGAAGCCACCTCACATGGCATGCCTGCTCCCCAGTGTTTCATTTCTAGAGTGCCCCCATCCTCTTCCCCTTTGACCTCACTGACCACCTCACTCTGAAGTGATACCCTGTTGTCAGCAGCATGTACCGAACACAGTTTGCTGACTTGCAATAATGAAAATAGTAACAGCAGATTGAACTATACTTACTATGAGCACACACTCTGCAAGTTACATTATCTCATTTAATCCACTACCAAGGGAGCATTATCGGCCGCATCATTGCGGACACCAATTCTCTGAAGGTTAAGAGACTTATAATGTAGCTTACCTTTTTAGACCTTCTAGGCTCCCCTCCAACTCAGAGAATCTGTTATTTTGTGTTCTCTAGATCATTTCAAATAGGGGCAAGTTCCCTAAGGAAAAGAATTGCACTTTACACATCTTTGCAGGAGCGGCCCTTCTCTCCTCACCTCGGAAACCTTACTTGGGATGACAATAAACTCATCAGAAATCTACTTGTGGAGGCGGCTAGGCTGTCACTCCTGAGCCCCTGAACTTGGAGCCCCGCAGGTCTCCGTGTTGTTGCTCATAAGCTTGGGCTCTTTTTATTTCAGCCTCAAGACTGCTCAGTGGGGTCGTCAGCTCTGAGACTCCTCTGATGGCCCCCAAAGCAACTCAAAGACATTTATAAATGGTTCCTGTGGGCATTTGCTCCAAGGTCAGTCCCATGGAAAATCCAAAAGGAACAATTTTTAATGCTTTCCCTTGGCTTTTTTGTTTGTATTACTAATTGAATTTTTTTAAACTGAGATTAAAAACCAAATAAGGAAGTCATTGCAATTCCTAGATTAAGGATCATTATTCCAGGTGGCAGATTTGTGCTATTTAAGGTATTAGGAGAAACTGACTCTTTGAAGAGAATTCTTTCTCTTTTTTTATTTTTTAGCTTTCTTGAGGTATAATTGACAAATAAAATTGTAAGATATTTAAAGTATGCAATGTGATTTTTTGATACACATATACATTGTGAAAATATCCCCCATCTAGCTAACCTACTCATCCCCCCACCCATTCCCCCCTCCCTGGATTTGGTAGAACATTTAAGTTCTACTCTCTCAGCAAATTTCAACTGTACAAGAGTGTTATCAACTATAGTCACCATGTTATATGTTAGGTCCTCAGACCTTATTCATCTTAAACTGAAAGTTTGTACCCTTTCAACAACCTCTTCCTGTTCCCCGCTCCCCAATTCCTGGTAAGCACTTCTCAACTCTCTGTTTCTATGAGTTTGACTTTTTACTTTAATTCCCACATATAAGTGATAGCATGCAGTATTTGTCTTTCTCTATTTGGCTTATTTCACTTAGCATACTGCCCTCAAGTTTCATCCAGATTGTTGCAAACGGCGGGATTTCCTTCTTTTTAAAGACTGGACAATACTCAATGCACACACACACACACCACATCTTCTTTACCCATTTACCCACTGATGGACATTTGGGTTGCTCCCACGCCTGGCCATTGTGGAATATGCTGCAGTGAGTGTGAGAGCGCAGATATTTCCCTGAGATAATGACTTCAGTTCCTTTGGATGTACACCCAGAAACGGGATTACTAGGTCGCATGGCAGTTCTGTTCACAGTTTCTTGAAGAACCTCCATACTGTTTTCCATAGTGGCTATAACTCTATTTTAGTTTTACTATAACACATACATACACACACACACAGAGGATATAGTAATACTTGTGAGTGTGTGCATGTATGTGTGTTTATGTTCAAGACAGAGGGAAAAAAGCAAGGATGTGAATGTAGTTACATCTCATTGCAGAAAAATTAAGGTAGAAAATTGAGAAGTTACATTAACCTTCACTTCTGAATTTGGATATCCCCTCCCTGCACTGATGTCCTTTTTGATTTTCAGTTAAGTGCCTAAGGAAGAACACAAAACTATCTGAATATAAGCCCTGTGATGATTTCCATTTCATAGAAGAGTGATTAAACCCTGAGAAGTTTAATCAATGGTGGCCTTTCTTCCTTTGCATTCCAAGGAGAACGCTGCCCTCCAAGGAGGCTTTTGGGCTGGATCCACCATGGTAGCCGCCCTGCCCCGGCTCCATGCAGGAGCTTGACAGCAGATCTGCGGCCTCTCACCCAAGCCGCACCTTTCAACAGGCCTTTGCCCCCTTCTGAGACAGGAAGAGATGGGCACCAACGAGTCCTACTCTCATGTCTTAATGCTGAAAACTCAGCTTTAAAGGGATGGAGGTTGATCTCCAATCCCAGTAAATGCTCTAGCAATGTGTGAATCCAACATAATGCTCACAGCAATAAAGAAACCACAGTGATGATATTTGCTGCTGCAAATTTCTCCCGTGGCAAATTAATTCATACTGATTCTGAACTGCCAACCAATGATAATATTAACTTACTAGATGGAAATACAGCCTAAATTCACATGTGCTCTTAAAGCCACACACAAAGCTGTTTTAAAAAGCAGATATAACAATGCATACTAGCAGAATCCCCACCAGGCAACGGCTCTGCACCGAGTATCTCCATGGTGATCATGTAAGATGCAGTGGGAGATAGAAGAGTGTGAATCCCACGATGAAGGGAGCTTATTCACTGGCTGGGAAAACAAACTGTAACCACAAAATAACCAGAGTGTAATACAGGGGAAAACGCTGTATTTATTTTTACCCAGGGCTCTGTGAGATGATGCAATAGGATTCAAGAGAAAAGAGAGATAATTGGGCATAAGACTAGGGAGAGGATAATTCCAGGAAGAATGGGATGGATCAGTGGAAAATATATCCCTAAAAGCCAGCCAATCTAAGCAGAGGCAAAAAGGCATAAAGAGAATAGTGAGAGCTTGGGGAAGAGAAGATTTGAGAGAGTAGGGGAATTGAACTGGACCTGCTTATAAAGGACGTTGAACGTCAGGGAGAGGAGTTTCCTTTGATTTGCTTGTGTTTCAGGTAGGTTTATCTACAAGCCCCAGAACTCTGAACACACTTTCTTAACTAAGAATAGGATTCATTTTCTCAAATAACAAGCAAACCAGTACCAAGTGGGTACAGTAGCTCCATATCGACACTTTCCCTCTTCCCCTCTACCACACTTGTGGGAGGCATTGCCCTTAACCGTGTAGCTTCTCAGTTCCAGTATGACAGTGCCACCTCCAGCCTCACATCCACATTCCAGGCAGAAAAAAGAAAGGCAGGAAAGCGTACTCGGGTGGTTTCTGCATTAGGAATGCAACAGCTTTCTCAGAAATCCCTAGTAGTCTTCTGCTTACAGCAACCTGGCCAGAACTGTGGCAAAGGGCAAGCCCTAGCTGAAAGGATGTCTGGAGAAGCTAGTGGTTTTGCTGGGACATTGTTACCACAAGCAAAATCAGGGCTCTCTTTCTTAAGGGAGAAGGAGGAACGAATATTAAAGCGACAGTTAGCAATCTCCACACTGCAGACAGCAGCAATCTCTTCACACTGTTACTGCAGGCTCCTGAACAGAGTTGTCTCAGAAAAAGTGATGAATTCCTAGAAGATGGATTTGGCATTAGTATTCGAGAGATATGGAAGGAAGGACAAGAAAGATCTGGAAGAGTGTATGGAAACTGGTGAAAGTAATCTAGGGGTGAGGTGGTGGCCACTAGAACTGAAGTTGTAGATATGGGAATGGAAAGAAGGAGAGAAGCTAATAGTCATTTCCAAAAAGCAATAAACCAGATTTTGTAAAAAAAAAAACCCCATCAAAAATGAATGGCTGAGGTAGAAGGTGTTGGCAAATGGACCCTTTGGTCTCTGCTTTTTTTCTATGGATAACATTAACATTTGGGGTGAATGGGAGAAAACATACTAGAAAAAAGAAGTTGTGGAAAATCCAAGAATCAGAGACACGTGAAACAATAACAAACCCTGGAGTATAATTACATTTTAACATACAGGCACCTGAGGTTCAGAAAAGGGGTGAGCTAGGTTCAAAGTTAGGGGATTCTGGTACAAATGTGCTCTTTCTTGAGCATCTGAGCCTTGCTTTCCGGGGCCATTCTCTAAACATGACACATCAGGACAGCCTCTAGAATGCACTTGTGTTTAAAAAGCAAGATGAACCGTATCTGAAAACAAATTATATTCCTTCTGTTGACTAATCTTAAACAAACAAACAAACAAACAAAAAGCATTCTGCCTACTTGTTAGAGGAGAACAGAAAGGGAGGCGTACAAGGAGAGAATTCCACAGATTTTTTTTGGTAGTTTTATCTGCTAGTTATTGTTGAAGAACAGAAAATCACTTTAAGACTAGAAAATTATTATAATTTGAAAACTCATTATTAAAAATGGAAGTAAGTGCCAGTCACTATACACGGCATGAAAGACAGGGGAAAGGTTTAGGCTTTGTGCTTTGACGTTTTATGATTCTGCAGTGGCGTAAGTAGGTTGGCACTTTTATTTTAGGCTGAAAGAAACTTTTAAGCAACCCAACTATCTTAGGACCCTGGGGGAAGACCCAACACTGTCCCCAGTCCAACAGTCTCATTCTTAGCTCCCCAGAGTTCCCTGTCGGCACTGGGGAGGGAGCCAAGGAAAACCTCAGGGAGGGGTAGGACAGAGACACTGGGTTGGTCACGTTTGCCACGTGTGATTCTGTAATTACTGTGAATCTGCTCAGCCAATTCATGTTTATCTGAATTTTCAAGGTTGAAAGAAATTTATTTTTGACTTACACACACCTGGCTTTCCTAATATAGTTTACGAAAGTCGGCCCTGGCTGTCAAGTCACCGAAGTCTCCCTCTGTTCTACAGAGCGCGCTGATAGGGAAGGCGGGGCACTGCTTGGGGAAGCGGGAGGTTTTCCTTCCTTGCCTCACTTTCACAGCTATTCCTTCCTCTGTTTTGTGTCATTTTAACCTAGGTTTTAATGATAAACAATGGAATAAAAAAGAATCTCTTGAAGGAAAATATTTTATGTCAGTAAAAGAAATATCGTTCTTATTGTTCTTTCATATTCAGCAAATAACATACCTATTCAAGATTCTTCTGTTGTAACTCTTAGGACATATTTCTCCACATCTGTTTGCCTCTTTCTTCTCCCAGGTGGTGCATTCCTTGAAACCAGTGTCCAGCTGATTAGACATTGTCTTTCTGATCCCGAGCGCAGTGCAGGCACAGAGGAGGCCCTGGAGTGGTTTGCCAAGTCAGTGCGTTGGGGAGGCTTCTCCCAGTCAGAATCTTTGCAGCTGCTAATACTTGTGTCCCTGATGATATAAGCCTGGGTCATAATGCTGCAAGCCCAGTGTACAAACTACAATGAGCTCTGCCAGAGGTATCAAAAGACCTTGGGCAGAGAAATTGAGTTGTCCAAAGAAATGCTTTGAGAGCATTCTTAAAAAGAAGAGAATCCAATACTAATTTTGTCTGAATGTTTGCTCTTTGAAAGCCTACATCAATTTTTAATTCTTTAATGCAAGTATTTGAATAGTTAAGTCAGTCACAGTGTACGAAAGTATGAGTTGAAAGGTTATACAATTAAGTCTCCACCCAGGGAACTGGTCAATGGCAAACGTGCCTTCCTATGGATTATGGATTTGGGAACTTGGCTGCTGGGCTCCCAAGTCTTCCTCCCTGAGCCATACGGTGTCCCTTCCCAGGGGCAACCAGTATTACCAGACATTTGTATTTTTTTCCCCAGAGATAGGCTATGTGTCCATGTATGTGAGGGAGGGAGAGCAAGTTAGAAAATGGGTATTTGTCAAATAAATTTCCAAGTAATTATTGGGTTCCAACAACAGATATGGCACCAGGCAAATTTTTGACTTCTTAATCAGATTCTGTTAGAAATATAAGATGCCCACCCACAAACAAAGGTGATGAGCCACACAGGACCCTATCAATGAGTGGAACATCAAACAAATGTGGTAGACCTCAGAGAAGTGAGGGATTTTCTTCCAGCTCTGGTAGAAAGGAAAGTTTCACTTCCAGGTCTGCATAAAGCCTCCAGTAGGTAAGGTTCTCTCCACCCGCTGCCCTGCAGAATCTTGGGACCCTCTGGTTGGTATATCCAATGAGAACTCTCAAAGAGCCCTGACCAGTGTGGCTCAGTGGGTTGGGCGTCGTCCTGCAAAGCAAAAGGTCACCAGTTCAATTCCTGATTAGGGCAATGTCTGGGGCATGTACAAGAGGCAACTGATTGGTGTTTCTTCCTCACTTTGATGTTTCTCTCCTCTTTCTACCTCCCTCCTGCTCTCTACAAAAAAAAAATAATAATAAGAAGAAGAAGTATCAAAGAAAGAAGGCAATTGGCTGCTCAGGTAGACTTCATGGGATAGCAAGGCCTGGTGGGGTTGCCATGACTCAGAATTTGGTCTGTGGGTTTGGAGATTCATGAGTTCCATTTCATAAGAGCACTCACTTAATCAGGCTTAAGGAAAATGATTCCAAGAGTGATCTATGGACCTGAACATCAATGCCAGTCTATTGATTTACGAGGGGTAGAGTGTGTTTTCTAATGACCAGAATGGTCTTTTCCACTGAGGGCAGACTACTTTACATATCAAAGGATGTTGGAGCAATTGTTCTTTGCTAAATGCAAGCAGAGCCAAAGACCAGAAGACCTTGAAGGACAGCTTAACGTGCCACCCCTGCCCCATAATATCCTTGCTGAATAGACTACATACAAGGAAAAAAAGCTGTTTTCTGCCATTACCTTTTGGATAGAGCAGAAATTAATATTATCAATTCGTATAACCCAATTCCCTCTTTATAGGTCACATGCATATTATGGATGTATCCCACAGATACGAACTGATTAGAGGGTGAGTCTGGTCACCTTGAGTGTTGGATATTTCCCAAATGCTCTGTATTACTCTTTTACAATGATGGGCAAAGTATTATTTTTTGTAAGTTTCTTTTATATTTTTAAACTTCCTTTTAATGCACAGGCAGTAAAATTCATCCTTTGGTTGTATGAGTTTTGACAAATAGAGAGATGTGTAACCACCACCACATTCAAGATGAAAAAACAGTTCTTCACCGCCCCCCTGCAAAAAATGCTGCCTTGAGTTTCACTTTCAAAATATATTCCTTTTACATATGGCTAACCTCTATTATGGGTTGATCCTTACCACTTTTGCTTGCAGAAGCTCACACTGGTCAGATAGTTCTCGTTGGATATTTTCTGGCATTATCTACCAATCCTGGGGCCCACCAGACCAAATATACTATCATTCCCAGAGGTGGAGAAAATGAGGCTTTTAATATGCATGTGTGTGTGTAGTTGCTTCGCTAGCAGTAGGTATATCAAAGTTCACTTGATCTATGAACATAAAACAGAACAAAAAAGTTGACATATATTCTAAGGACATTTCCCCCAATGAAAGCAGGAGAAAAACTCTAACATTCCAGTTGGAATTCTATCTACAAGAGCTATAGTAGCTCTGAGTGTTGGGAAAAAGAACTGCTAAGTCATATCTACAATTCATTTCCTTCCTTTAAATGGGTCACGAGGACAGAGATAACCCCAACACACTAGCAGCTGCTCCGGTGCTCTAGTAATTGTACTCACTCTTGCTTTCCAGAAACGAGACCTAGACATTAAGAACTTTTGTAAGTGAAATATGCATCCATTTAACCTATGCAAGTGAGTAGCTGAATTTGTTGCTGTTGTTGAATATGGACTCTTTAAAAATATGTATATAAAAATGGTATATAAGCACGTTATTATGGACAATTTAAACAATGGAAAACTAGACATGACTTTAACTATATTATGTTTTGGTGGTATTTAGGAACTGAAATAAATAAATTATGTGAGTTCGGTTGATTATTTCACCTATGAAAATGTCTCATTAGTATTTCTGACCACCCAGGGCACTCAATCCATGCCATAGGTTGACAGATTAGCTTTTTTAATAAAATGAGAGGACTTTTGGTTTATAAATTAAATCATGTCCACAAGAGCATCCAGAAGGGCCCTGGGGTCTGGTTACCAAGCATCTGGTCACTTCTTCTTGACTCTACCATTAACCCAGGGGATGACAGGGCCGGCCATTCTTTGAGAACATATTTCTCTATGTTCCAGATGCTTAGAGAGACCCTCTAGTCCTGCCAGTCACAGGAATACAAGACTGAATGGTTTTTTGGTTTTGGTTTTGTTTTTTGCCAAAGACCTGCACATGAAGAAGTCAGCAGTACAGCTACATATATATTGACAATATTGTTGAATCATTAGAACATTTACTTCTAAGACTCAAAGTCTCCTTCTGTTATCACAAATTCAGAAAGAACCAGGTGATACAATAAAATCCGACATCGGAGGAGTCTTATAACAAGATCCTTTTGTCTGAACAGAGAGGTTGGCCGTCTGTCCACATATTTCCCATCTTGCCTTCCTGTTATTCTCCCACAACTCCCCAACCTTTGCAGCTCTTAGCACTGCTCCTCATTCTTAAACCTTCCCTCAACTCTAACCTCTTCCTTGCTTCCATTTTTGTTGAGAGTAGACCACCTAAGTGAAGTGCCATTCTCCCAAATTAAAAGGGAAACCAGTGTCTCCAATAGTAAAATGTAGCATTTTCCAATGAAACCTCGGAAATATTCAGGGAACAAAGAATGTGAGAGATTTTCCCCATGAATTTCAGGATGAATAGAAGGGAGACAAATAGGTCTGCCCCCGGCATGCTGACTCACCGTGACTCTTCCACTAGCATTTACTGGAATGACCTTCGGTTCGAATGAGAACCACAAAATACCAGTAATTTTATCTGGGGAATATTTATATTTTGGAACAGTCGGTGAATTCCCAATTAAAGGGCATTATTAGAAGCATCCCCTCCCCCACACTCCCCCCACAAACTAAATGCAGTTTCATGTTGGTTAGGCCTTGCATTTCTATTTGGTCATTATGGTTCCAAGAGGAGATTTTGTTTTTGTTTTTAAAATTATTCAATCACTACTTCCTCATAACTAACTGTTATGGATAATACCTGTTAAAAAATACAATAAAAATAATTTTTTTAAAAAAAGAAGACATCCTGAGTCCCAGATTCCCCTAACACAGGTCAGTACAATATTTTCCTCCCCAAACAATTTGTTGCTGACGTAGAGCCTATTGGGTTTGGTGATTGAGTATACATGGAAGAACGCCAGGAACTTAAAACATTCTCTGAACATAGCAATAAAAATGTATGATTATTCTGTCTAAAGCCTCTCCCTCCCCACCCCCACGTCAGTACAAAGGGTAAACTTCGACTAACTCCCCAAACATTTCCTTTGGGTGAAAGCATGCATAAACTACTTCTGGTGTATGTTTTACATTCTCAGCCCAGGGGTCTTTCTACCTCCTACTGCCCATTGGACTTTCTGGGTGTCTGTTTTACGACTGGTTTGCAGAACCTTGTGGCATGTTAAGGATGGCTCCCTCGCATTAGTGAGGCCGGGAATCAGGGCTTTCCCCAAATCTGAGGGTCTGTTCAGAGAATGGTGCCCTTGGAAACGGAGGAGGGTAAGCAACCCAACACCAAAGTGTGTGTATCAAATTCTTCCCACAACGACCTGAGAATTTATGAGTATGCCCGTGATCTGATTAGGGACATCCCCAAAAGTCACCTGCCGTCTGAATCATGTAAGATAAAATCATACATTTTATTTTTTTTGCTTAACTATTTTTTGTTGTTATTCTATTACAGTTGTCCCAATTTCTCCCCCTTTGCCCTCCTCCACCCATCCCACCCCCTGCTCCCACAGACAATTCCCACACTGTTGTCTATGCCCATGAAGTTCCACATGGAGACTTTAAAAACAAGAACCATTCATTCCTTTGCTTATCCCACAGCAGTTTACTGATCATCTACTTTGTGCCGGGCACTGTGCGAGGGACTGAAAACACAGCAGTGAATGAAACAGACGCAGTCCCTGCCCTCACAGTCTAACAGGAACTGCAAGAGCCAGTGTTGACCCAGCACTGTCCCAGTGCCTGAGTCTTTCGGTTTGACAAACAGGTCCTCCTGTTCCTAGGAAGGCGGCATTTGATAGTAGATGGGGGGCAATTCTTCAGCTTCCCGTAAACTGACTGAAATAGCTCACAGTACCACCCAATCCCCTTTGTCCCCACTTACAAAAGCCATTGGTTATTAATAAAGACTCAGAGATAGTATCTCCATAATAGGAAGCAAAGCCATAGAGAAGGGATGAGGGGTATCTGCACACTGAATAAAGAAAATCACCCTGGCCTAACCCACTGGCCTCATTGAGTGTGGTTCACATTCACTACTATGACAAGACTAACTCAAGGTAGATGGGCAAAGCCTTGGTTTTGAACTTGCAAAGCAAAAGCCCAGATGCCAGTTGACAGTGAAAAGAGCTCCAACTTGGAGAACAGAGCTGATGTCAGTCAGCATCATCCATGGGTCATCACCTCAGCCATCCACTCCTGTCCACTCTTCCTCACCCCTCAAGAGCACCACACTGTTCAGGGCTTACTACACGTTCACACACACACTCTATTTTAGAGTCTTCGTCAGCCCAGTGGGGATAGCCCGAACCTCATGTCACAGATGACATCGGGTCCTCCCCCAAAACGTGCTCAGTTCCCACGATTGTAACACAAAGCCTGTGCTCCAACCGAGACCCTCAGGCTCCAAACCAATGTGCTTCTCACTATCCAGCAGCTATTTTTATAATTCTAGTTCTTTCTTTTTGCCTATTGTTTCAGTATGTCCTGATGGGCATGCTTCATATCCTTCAACCTACTGGTTTTCTGGGAGCAGCTAGACCATTGCCCAGGGAGGGCCTACAGCTCCCCTGCCGCTGCCCTGCCTTGTCTGAGTAGATCAGTGCTGCCCCCAAACCTCTTCTGCTTCCCATAGAAACCCAATATCTGTCACAGATGTCTGTGGACCTCCTCTTAGAAACAGAGAGGAGCACGTGGGTGGCACACATTGAGGTTTTCTGGGTGTCGATGAATGGCTGTGCAGAGGCTGCTCACGGTGTCGAACTGACCGATTTCCAGATAAATTACCCCCTGAGGAGAACATCTTTTCCCTGCTCCTCCCGTCAATGCTCCTCATCCCCAGTATGGGTTTGTTTCTTCGGTGTTTTTCCTTTACCCGCTATGGCCTGGCCTTAGTGCGCTGTGCTCAGAAGGCAGGAATATCGGTAAGTAGCAACAAGTGCAGCTGATTTCCTTCTTACCTGGGCTGAGAGTTAACAGATCTGACTTCTCCTCAGCCTCTGTAGGGACTGGCAGTGCCCCTTAAGATTTTTAGGCAGAAAGGGACCGCTGTTTTAAAGGAACTGCTGCTGTTTCGGATGGATCCCAATGCTTTTTTTAAACCTCCTGTGTTAATAACTACTAATTTAGGGTTGAGATATATATGCATAAGTCAGAAACCTGGGGAAAGTTTTTATTATACTGAAATAGGGAGGAAATTAAAATGTACATATGTAAAGTCTCCGGGTTTGGGGGACATAATTCTGCCATTTGTGTTAAAAAAAAAAAAAGCACATTACTTCTGTTTGATGTTTCTTTGCTTTACTAGGTCAATGGTGATAAAACAAAAATGCAGACACTGAAATAAGTATGCTTTTAAAATGACCATTACATTATGTCACTCCTAATATAGTAAGATGAGTCAACTAGTAGACAATGTCACAAGTAAAAACAAAAATGCTAAACAAAGGTGACAATAATGTGTACAAACAGAAATACCTTCAGTTTCAACATTAGCGATAACATTCCTCTCCAATTAAGTAGCTTTCCAGTATAAGATATAAAACATAAAGATGCCAGACATCATTAGCTACACATTTTCAAATACTTTCTTAATAGTACAATACACAAAAAATTCAGTAAGTTCTGGCCCATGTTCTGACATTTATACTGGAGAGCTTGATTTTCCAGTCAAGCTCTCTAATACAAAGTAAGAATCAACTGACTCTTTTAACCAGATCAGAATAGAACACACAGGATCCAAATGCATTTGCGTTTGCTCTGCTTTGTCTGCCGTAGTCACTAATAGCCTGAAAGAGTTCTCTGCAGTCTGAGCCGCCTTTTTACAAATAGGATCTTATCTCCAAAGAGGGCATAAAACCAACTGTGGCCAAAGTGAAATTCCAGAAAAAGCAGCTGCCATTTTCCCTCCATTTTAATAGGACCCATTAGCCTAGTCTGAAAGAGCATTATTTCTACAGAGGTAGCAAATTCTCAGGGCAGGCCAGGACTTCTATAACGCTACAGAATTTAGGGCTCACGACTCACCGAATTGCAGCCAAGCGACAATCTAGTAAACATGAAAAACCACCTGAGAGCTTCTGCCCTCTCCAAGCTGTCCTGGTCCTTTTGATAGTGACAGCACCACTCCCCTCATGTTGACACGCCCCCCACACGCTCCCAGTCTCACCAAGCTGGTCATTGCGTCCTCCGGCTGCATTTGTCCCTTCCTACCAGTGCCTGGGGCTTGAGGCAGCAGTGGTAGAAGGCCTAGCATTAGCTAATCATGTCAGAAAGGAGCAGAACAAGGGCATCGCACAGGCCTGGGCCTCCCTTTTGCTGGACATGCAAGCTCTCCCTCTGCATCACTAAGCCTGGAACCCGGGGAAGGAAGACAACACGCCACTCGCATAAACACAAAGATTGATGGATATCATGTTGTAGTTTCTAACACTTTCATATAACAACTTTAAATAAGGCCTAAATATTCATAAAATAAGGGCACATAATTTTTCCCTCAATTGGATCATCTGTGCTTGGAATTGGTAATCCAATATAAAAAGTGCCATTTTAAAAAATTGTGCTGCAGTTCCCAAACATCTCATAAACACACACATGCGATTTGGGAATATCTAGATACTTATAAAAACTATATTTACCTTACCAAGGACAACAGAAAACCACTGGAAGTTGTGGACCTTCTCACCCCTGGGCCCCTCAACCTGTATTGCTCAGCATGTAGCCATGCCCAAGGAAGGCCAGAGCCCCAAGTTAGTCCAGGACCCTATCCCAGCCCTGTCTCCAGTGACCCGAGGACAGACTTCACACACGGCCAGGGTGACTGGCCCTGAGGAATCCTCTAATGAGCAAAAACAACCAATCCCTTTAAAACTGAAGAGATGTAGGTACAAAAGGCTCTCACTAGAATTGTGGAGCCAGCCACTTAGATCTTCCTACCAGTATCCAGGTGAGGAGGATAGAAAAATGGCAAGGAGACGTGTGAAAGGAAGCAGGCCCCCAGTTTAGACCGTGGCCCCACAGTTTCTCCCAGACATGTATGATGTGGCGGCGTGGTACCTGGCTCAGCAGAGAAATGTCTGTTCTACAGGAGTCACCAAATGCCATGCTTTACTCTGACGCCCATGCAAAGGGGGAGATGCAGGCACAGTTTTAGAGACTCACCATCCTGGAATTTCTCCCTGCAGCTGCTTCAGATGTTAGATTAAAATGCATAGATGCCAAGATGACTTTGTCACATTGGGTTACATGCTTCATCACCTTGATCTCATCCACTTGATACATCCCAGCAGCACACCTTGCTCGGGGTAGATACTCAGATAACCCAAGGTCTGAGTTAATTGTTAAAATCCAGCGTGGCTTTGAATATCCCCTTTCCCCAGCAGCAAGGTCCCCAGATGGAGAAATCACTGGAAATCACTGGTTCCCTTAGAGAAGAACCAACCTTATAAGACACCATCGGTGTATGTAATTCCATCTCAGGCTGAAGAGCCACAGCAGAAGGTGTCCCAGGTCCTACTCGTGTAGGGAGTAGCTGTGGGACTTGGGCGTGCCACTTCATCTCTGTGGGCCTTGGTGGCCTCCGCTTAAGTGGGGACAACAGCTCCGTGGGTTCTCCAGTTTCTTCTTCCCAATCTAGTCTGCCCCACAGGCCCCCACCCTAGCCCCTCCCAGCTATGGTTCTGTGGCTGAGGATTTACTGGAGCCCAGGGTCCCACTCCAAGGGGCCAGTGCTCTCCACAATTGTAACCAGGTTTGCAAAGGGGGAAAAGTGCTATTCTGAATAGCCCTAGGATAAATGAGGGTCAGTATTAAGCAAACATTACTCTTCATACATTAGTACTGACATCCAGCCAAAACCTTTAATGGAAAAAGAATTTTTTTAAAAACAATAAGTTTCTTTCTCTTTAAAGGAAAATTGCCAAGGATGCAGAAGGAAATGAAGATGATCAAAGATGAGGATGTGCATTTCAGTTTGGGTGTGAAGAGGTCCCCCTCCTTTCCCCACTGCCTGCAGCCAGTGGCTTCCCGAGGGAAAGCTCCCCAAAGACACCCCTTCCCAGAAGCTCTCCGGGGGCCTTTTTCCCAGTTCCGGTATGAACCCCCTCCAGGAGACCTTGACGGATTCCCGGGCGTCTTTGAAGGAGGAGGGTCTCGGAAACGGAAGAGCGTGCCCACCAAGATGCCCTATAACCATCCATCTGAAGAAGCCACTCTTGTCCTCCACGCCGAGGAGAGTAAAACCCACGGCCCCCCGAACTTCCCTCTGCTGTTCCCGCAGCCCCCACGCCCCAAGTATGACTCGCAGATGATCGACTTGTGCAACGTGGGCTTCCAGTTCTACCGCACCCTGGAGCACATGGGGGGCAAACCCGTCAAGCAGGAGCCCGTGAAGCCCAGTGCTGTGTGGCCACAGCCGACTCCGGCTCCATTCTTGCCCACGCCCTACCCCTACTACCCCAAAGTCCCCCCGGGGCTCATGTTTCCCTTCTTTATGCCCTCAGCCTCCCCTTTCCCCTTCAGCCGGCACACCTTCATGCCCAAGCAGCCCGCGGACCCGCTGCTGCCCCGAAAGGCTGAGCCACAGGAGAGCGAGGAGACCAAGCAGAAGGTGGAGAGGGTGGACGTGAACGTGCAGATCGATGACAGCTACTACGTGGACGTGGGCGGGGCGCAGAAGCGCTGGCAGTGCCCCAACTGCGAGAAGTCCTACACCTCCAAATACAACCTGGTGACTCACATCCTGGGCCACAGCGGGATCAAGCCGCACGCGTGCACCCGCTGCGGGAAGCTCTTCAAGCAGCTCAGCCACCTGCACACCCACATGCTCACCCACCAGGGCACGAGGCCCCACAAATGCCAGGTGTGCCACAAGGCCTTCACGCAGACCAGCCACCTGAAGCGCCACATGATGCAGCACAGCGAAGTGAAGCCGCACAACTGCCGCGTGTGCGGCCGGGGCTTTGCCTACCCCAGTGAGCTCAAGGCCCATGAGGCCAAGCACGCCAGCGGGCGGGAGAACATCTGCGTGGAGTGCGGCCTCGACTTCCCCACCCTGGCCCAGCTGAAGAGGCACCTCACCACGCACCGCGGGCCCATCCAATACAACTGCTCCGAGTGCGACAAGACCTTCCAGTACCCAAGCCAGCTGCAGAACCACATGATGAAGCACAAGGACATCCGGCCCTACATCTGCTCCGAGTGCGGCATGGAGTTCGTGCAGCCACACCACCTCAAGCAGCACTCTCTCACCCACAAGGTACTGCGGACAGCCTCAGCCTGGGGGGGCTGGGGGGGGGGTTGGCCTGGCCGTGGGGAGAATGAGGAGAGCCTGGGGACTGGGGCGGGAGGCCTGCCCCGCTGCCCATTTCTGAGGGGAGGAGCCATGCAACCCTGGGCGGGAGGCTTCCAGTGCCTGAGCCCAGCCGTCCTTCCTCAACTTGAAATGGGCACACAAGCAGAGACTACCGATCAAGCCCTCTCCCCTCCAGCCTTCTAGAGTCTCAGATGGGCCTAGAAGTAATGTGGACCGTTTGGAGAAGAGGGCGGGAAGGATGAAGGAAACAGCTGGTCTTTGTGCCCTTGCTTCCTAGCTTCCTAGAATTTCTAAAGTTCAGTTTCTGGAAACTTCATCCAGGGTACTAGCACGAGTGTGTCATCTGGCTCTATCTACTCAAGAGCAGCTCTGTGTCTGAGATATGCTAATCAGAGCCTTTTCCTAGAGAATTCTCTTGGTCTCTTGCTGCTGAAGCAGTGGCTACCTTTCCAGCTGTCTTCTCCCTCACTGAGAGACCTGCTTCATAGGCAAGTGGCTCTGGGGACAGAAAGGCTGCATCCAGCAGGGTCTGTGCTTCCCCTGCTGGAGCCCCAGCCTGGTTGACTGTGGGGGCCACGCGGTTTGTATCTAGGAGGCAGGAGAAAGCACCTTCTCTGGCTGGTTGGGATTTATCTTCCCTGGGCTCAGGTCTTCAAGGAGAAATGCAGGCCCATGGGTCTTTGTTCAGCCTAATTTGTAATCAAAGCCCTGGAGTCATTCAGGATGAACTAAAATAAGGGACTTTCCAGTGGTCTCCCTGAAATCTTACCCAGCTGAGCTGTCTCAGGGCTGCTTTGAGCTTCTGAGAGGGGAGGTTTGCCCTGCTGACCTTCACCCTCATACCTTTGACCTCAAGTGGTTTTCTTGGCAGGAGAGACTTCCAGCAAGCCAGAGCTTCTAAAACATTCCTTAGTTCTTAAAGGCTAGTGGAGGGCTTTGCCCAGTCAAGATACCATTTATGTTCTGCCATAATATGGGTTTCATTTGATAGGTTAGGACAAAACACAGGGTATTTCTGGCTCTGCTGTGGAGATGAGAGGTGTGGCTACCTCGTGGGCTCTGCACGCAGCTCCTGCCCTCCTCGGGGCACCTGTAGGCAGCATCCGGAGAGGAGGGGCCTGCTGAGTGAGGGAACCACCAACAAAGAAACCAGCCTGCGGTTCAGCCACCCAGGGGATCATTTGCTGATTTCCTACATGTGTGGAAAAGGAATCAAAAGAGCATTTTCTACTAAGATAGTAGAAAATGAAGTCAAAATGGGAAACAGCCTGGTATCTGAAATGAGTCTCATTTAAATTAGAAAGCAAAATGCATTTTAATAAAGGATGTCAGCAAATAGCAAGAGGTAGTATTTATTGAACACTTGCTATGTGCCAGCTGCTTTACTTCGCATTTAATCCTCTTCAAAAATGCTAAGAGCTACTTATGGGTATCGTTACTTGAAAATTGCGAAAGAGACACAGAGGCATGTGGAGGTCACCCAGAATCTCTGGCTCCAGCACCTGAGCTCTTGAACACTATTGACAAGACTTCCCTCTCTTCACCCCTTCCCTCCCCTCGCCCCTAACAACCTCCACAGGATCCTCCACTGTGGTTTCACTGATCCTTTTAAAGAACAGCAGCTTCTTGTGTTCCCCACAGTTGTGTTCAGGCTCCCATTCACGTGGGTTCTGGGCCAGCCCACACGCGAATTTTACTTGGAATTCTCTGAAGACAGTGATAGGTAAATACTTCTTGGTCCCAGCACAACTGGATCATAGCCAGGTATAGAGATGATTTTTTTTTTTTAATAGAGAGAAGGGAAGGGGAGGAGAAAGAGAGGGAGAGAAACATCAAAGTGTGGTTGACTCTTGCACGCCCCCTACTGGGGACCTGGCCTGCAACCCAAGCATGTGCCCTGGCTGGCGATCGAACCTGTGACACTTTGGTTCGTAGGCCGGCACTCAATCCACTGAGCCACACCAGCCAGGGCTAGAGAGAATCTTAAGAGCAACGATGCTGAAGTAAATTTTATAACCCATCAAGAAAATAGTTTTCATTAATTTCATAATTTTAAACTCATGGTTTGAATATGCGATGCATTTTTAAAAATCGTTTTCTTAGGAGGGCAATAAAATTGAGATCTTTTCATTAGCATAAATCCATACTCATCTGCAATAATCAAGACTAGAGAGCAGTCCAGCTGGGAGAAGTCCCCAGCTTCTCATGGCTCACCCCTTCAGCTAGAGATGAGGAGGCCTTCACCAGGAAAGGCTGAAAGCCTTATCTGGGGCTCTGCAGCCAGTAAGTGGCAGGATAGAGACCTGACCTCACCCTTCAGTGCCATGGGCTCATTCAGCTGAGGACATTGATGCTTAAGTTATTCAAGCACTTCTCCACAAACAGCAAGGAAACTAGAAAATCTCCTTTGGTCCTATTTTCTAATTCAGAAAACTATCCTTCATCAAATTTCTCTATATAGACAGAAGCTGGCTTAGAAAGGGGGTTCCATACCCAAATCCCACAGAGGTCACTGTGGCTGGAGGGACCCAGGGGACCATCTCAAGAGGTGATTATCAAGTTGTAATTTATTAAACTGTGGATATGAGTTGTGGATATGATGAGAAATCAAGAGAATGTTGATTTTCATGTGGGAAGTGATATCAGTTTAGGAGGTTTATTTTTTTCATTATCATGAAAGCCAGACTATAGACTCATTTGGCATAGCATTGCACTGTGCTCTTACCAAAATCCTGTATCCCTGAGAGCCATCACTGTAGAATCAACCCTAGCAGCAGCAGCAGGAGCCACAAAAGCAATAGCTTTCTTTTCCCATAACTTTATGTAGTTTACGGTTTTCAGAAGAAAAAAGGAAGATTATGTAATCAACATTTTCCAAGAAAATAGTAATGAAAAAAGGTAAAGCCACACCACTTGGAACTAAAGATCTATCAGCCAGCTCTTCACGGATTTATGTGGCAGAGAGAAAAACAAAGACAACAAGCCTGATGAAAGCCCGATACTTGCTAACCACAGGTTTTTGCACCTTGCCTCCCTCCAGGGCGTGAAGGAGCACAAGTGTGGGATTTGCGGGCGGGAGTTCACTCTGTTGGCCAACATGAAGAGACACGTGCTGATCCACACCAACATCCGCGCCTACCAGTGTCACCTCTGCTATAAGAGTTTTGTGCAGAAACAGACCCTCAAGGCACACATGATCGTCCACTCTGATGTGAAGCCTTTCAAATGCAAGGTGGGCAGGGGGCCCTGGGAGAGGGCAAACAGGGAGGCCTCAGAGGGTTGTGCAAATGCCCAGTGGGGAAGAGTCTCCAGGGAACCTTCTTATTGGTTTCATCAGTGGGACCACTGAGGCTCAGAGTGGGTCCATGGCCAACACCAGGCTCATCTGTTGGTCTTTCCCTCTTTCTACCACACCTATGTTCACACTGACCCTCAGCTGTGCAACTAGAGCCCAGGGGATGGAGGCAGCCAGCAGGGGAAGGTCTGAGGGTAGAAGGCCCATTTGGAGAACAAGGTTGTTAAAGGGTGAAGGTAATGTGGTGAGCTCCTGTTCTAGGAAGGAACAATCCATTGTGGCCCTCTTCCCCTTATAAGCCAATAAGTAGAATATAGAATGGAGTCAGAGAAGCTTCTAGCACTACCCCCACTCCCATCCCACTCCTCCCCTCCTGCCCTCCTGATACTTGGGCTGAATAACATAATTTAAGGGTAGGTCTTCCAGGGAAGATGACAGAGATTCTGAGACTAGCCCTCAGAGGATCTCAGGAACGCTCGCTTGGGCTGAGGAATAACCAAGCACAGTCATCTGAAGCATTTCTCATTTATTCCTAAGGACCAAGGAGCGTCTTTGTGAAAATCTCTGTGTCACACTGACTTGGTTGGGCTTTTATTCAGTCGGCTGGGATAATGTGTGAGCTGCAGATCTATAAAACCCAAGGCACTGACTGCTGTCACTCAGAAAGGCTCGGCCTTCCCAGGCTGGCCCCCACGCCCGCCCCAGCATCATTTCCCTTCATTTCTAAAATGAAAAGGAATTGTGCTCACAATTGGGTAGTTTCATTCAAGGAACATACTCACAAGTGTTACCCAGGTCTTGAGGAGAAGGCTGAGGGAGAAGAAGAGAGGAATCATCCTGCTCACACATCATTAGAGCCTTACTGTTTGAAATGGAATTTTGCCTTCTCTCTGTTACTGCATGTCTGGTGGGGTCCAAATGATATTCTCAGTCAACCCCCGTTTCTAAAGTAGGGTGTCCTACTTCCAGGGGCTGCTCTTGCCTTAATGCCTCTGCAGCGTTTCTCCCCACTTGAAGGAACCCCCTGTGAAGCTGACTTCTTTCCTGTCTTGGCCACTCCTGGATGGGGTGAGAGGGGTCAGGAACCAGAGCTTCCCTAGACCTGTGTGGGCATTCTCCGGAGGTGGGGGAGGGAGATTTCCCCCTCCAGCCCTTTTCCTGCCACCCACTTGTGTTTCCCCTCCTTTCCTTCAAGTTCCAGTGGTTTGAAAGTCAATTTATGTCCATCTTGAGTCATCTGAGTTGAAGGGCGGGGGGAAGCTGCATGCAGGACCAGGTGCAAAAGGAAAATTCGAGGCCCCCTTGTTCAAGTGTTATAAGGAATTTAAGACGGTAAATGCAGGGCATTATGCCAAACTGAGCACCCTTCTGAGTTGGGTGTCCTTCGTGACTGCTCAGGTCGCACGCACACCCACAGACCAGCTCTTCTCTCTCTCTCTCTCTCTACTAGGGGTGTCCAACATTTTGTCATCTCTGGGCCACACTGGAGGAAGAAGAGTTGTCTTGGGCCACACATTAAATACACAAACACTAACAAAAACAAAAAAAATCTCATAATGTTTTAAGTAAATTTACGATTTTGTGTTGGGCTGCATTCATAGCCATCCTGGGCCACACGCAACCTGCGGGCTGCAGGTTGGACGCTCCTGTGGGTCTAGACACTTCTGTGATTTCCTACCCACTTCACGGGGCCCTTTGACCCCTTCACTTTTAATAGAGCTCTTCCCGCCTGCCAGGGGTTTCCTTTCTCCTACAATGGAGGTGCAAACAGGATCTCTTTCCCACTCTTCATTCCTTGTGTTGAGTTTATTCTTAGACTTTGACACATATTATGTTTTTATCTTATCAACTGGTGGTAGAGAGCGCATAAAATTGTTAAAATATGAAGGGAGCCACTGCATAATTAACAGTCCCATAAAAATTCACACCTGTCCCGTCCAACCAACTCCCACCTCCACCTCATCAATTCAGATTCAGCAGTACTGGTTAAACTAGGCAGAAAATGTCTCTGAAATGGAAGGTTATGTCAGGGGGTGGAGCCAATACAGGGGAAGGGCTTGCAGGCTATGTGTGATCTGGGAGCACAGGGGCAGTCCTGTCTCTATATCAAGGGCCTCAGAGAGGCCTGGGGGATTTCTTGGCCCGGAGGTATCTGAGGATTCAGAGGGTTCTCTCAGTGCATATAAGGCTGTACAATGGAGTACAGCCGGGGCCCAATAAAATGCAGTGAGCCAGCCCAGCAGGATGTTTCCGGCCTTTCCTCATGAACAAGTGCCCTCACTCTGCCTCGGTGGTAGTGCACCATACATGGTTCAAAGGGCGTCTGATGGTCAACTTTATGGTTCAGAAACTCAGTTTGACCTCTCCTTGGGTGTGCGTTCGGCTCTGGATGACTGGTCACACCATAAAAGAGGTACTTGTGGCATTAAATGTCAGCTCAGAAATGGTGCTCAGTTTCTAATCTCCAATGGGAGGTGGGCCTGGCACAGGAATTGGACTGATTTTGCTCAGGGCCACTTCTTCCTGGGGGGTAGGCTCTCTTAGTGGACCACGCTGTGGGTCAGGAGGCTGCCTAGGAGAATGTATATATCATTAGAACAGAAATCATTGGATGTTAAAGTGTATTTTTAACAAACTTAAGTGGCCCTTCTCCATTCTTAGACATTTCAGAAACAAGAACAGGTGTCAGTCACCTTCCTTGATCAGGAGGTCTCTGTCTCCTGGAAAATTCCAGGTTCTTTCTCTATTTGTTCCCATCTCCCTGCAAAGTGCCACCCCACTTGGTGTCCTCTGCCTACTGTCGCCTTCTTCATTTCAAAGGAATGTGAGAGCATATCTGCTCCAGATGCCACAGTGGGTGGGCCATCTTGAGATGATGTCCTGTGGATTTTGCTTCTCATCCATGTTGTGATGGATTTTTGGAAATCTGGCCCTGGGTGGAGCTTGTTGGGGGTTTGGGAGTAGGGAGAGGAATGGAGGCTCCTTTGCTCATTGCTATGCAGTCCATAGCCATCAGAGAGGAGTGGCTGGCAGGCTACATAGTGAGCGTGGAGAACAGCCCCAGACCACTAAACCAGGCTTTATTGTGGTAACAGGGCAGACTTATTCCTTTCACATGGTTGGCATGGCTGGAAAAAATAAAGGCAGGCCTCGCTCCAGCCATACTGAGACTTAGCTCTGACTCCTTTACCCCAAACCTTGCAAAAAAAAAAAAAAAAAAAAAGGAGGGGACAGATTCTTTAAGTAACAGATTCTAATTTCTTGGTACTCTCACCACTAAAAATCCTTCCTAAAATAAACCCCTCCCCCTGTTGCAACAGGACCTGGTTCTCTCCGGCCGCAGCCCATGCTCAATGGAAACAGCTGTCCACAGCAAGCAGCAAAGTTCGCTCACTGTGGGATTAAGCATTAACAATAGAATGGAAAATTAGAGGAGAGGAAAGGTTTCCATTCTATGGTTTTTTTCTTATAAAAAAATTACTGCCCTTGTGGGCTCTTTTGCTATTGGCTCGACTTCTGGGCTCCTTGCTTCTTGGAGCCAGCTGGAGTTTCTCCAGGGACCTGAGCCTGTGCACTTAGCCGTGTTTCTGAAGATGCTTCCCAGATTGTGCGTAAGCACGCAGGGGTGCACTTGGATGTTACCCTTGTAGCCGCCACACTCCATAAGAGCAAAGAACCAGCTGCCGTCTTTGGGAAACCTGTCCAGGAAAAGCAGCCATCCAGAATTTCCGGGACAAATTCTCCTTTGAGATGGGTGAAGCCGGGAGCTGCCTAAGTTATGAATCACCAGGTCATCTGCAGCTTGGTCTGAAGCAGAGGCCTGAAGGCCTAAGGCAGAGCTGACAGAAGAGGCTGCAGTGTCCTTGAAAGGGTCCCCACCACCTCTACCAAACAGGCTCCATCTTCCCCTCCAAGCTCTTGGACGTCATGTAAAGGAGAAACCACGTGGGACTTTTAGGGGCTCAGTACTTGAGACCAAGGTTCTCAGGCTGGCATTGAGGGGGTTAAGGCAGTGACCAGATAGCAGCCTTTTGGCAGCAAAGCCCTCCTCAGCAGAAGGAAGGATATAGCTGTATGAACTGCCTGCTTAACAATGCCTCACATGTCCCCAGGGGGCCGCCTGCAAATAGATTTCATCTTGCTTTCTCTTGTACTTTTCAAAGCTTCCTGTTTTCTCACGGCCCTTTTGGACAGTTTACAGTCTCTCTCTCCCTCCCTCCCTCTCTCTCCCTTTGAGGAAAGGAACACCCTTCTTACTGAGAGAGAGAGAGAGGAGAATGTCAGGGAAGGGCAGTTTAGCGGTGGCCATTCTCCTGGGCTGCAGGCTGCAGCTCTTTGACCTTTGCTCTCAGAATAGGAAAACACAGGCGTCCTGGTGCATCTCAGTCTTCAGGCTCAGACCAGGCTGGTTGGCACAAAACAGTGTGTCTCTTCTTGTCTTTGTGGGCATCTGGCCCCAGTCCAGCAGCTGCCTGCTGCCGTCACCCTGTCTATGCACACAGCTGACCTGACTTCTCTGCAACTCTGGATGTCAGCATTGTCGCTGGGGCTCATGGGAAGTTGCCTGAGGCATCTCTAGGCCCTGGACTGGGGAGAGAAGAGAGACCAGGAAGCTGGAATTTGGAACTCCTATGAAGATGAGAAACAGGGCACCTGCCAGTTGTTTAAAGGGCTAAGGATCAGGGAGCCAGATAATGGGCTCCCTCAAACCCTGCAATCTAAGACAAATCTCTTTCCATCAGGCACAACTGCTTCCATTTCTATCATACCTCAAGTAACCTGGCAGGTATTTACTCAAAGAGTTCCTCACTTCCTTCAATATCCCCTCCAAATAATTTAGTTTAAAAAGATAGCACTCTCATCTTCAAAGATCTTTCTATTTCTGGAATATGAGAGTCTACTACATACATGATAATGATCGTAATAAATGCTCTATTTATTGAGCTCTATTTGCCAAACCCTTTACATAAATGATCCCATTTGATCTTTATAACAACCTTCATAAGAAACTATTATTATCATCGACATTTTACATAAGAGAAAATGGAGCCAGTTCTCGATCCCTCTGGGGTCTCACTGTCACCTTTCTGTTCTGCCATCTCAAAGCCAAATGATCCATGCAACCTATTTTTAAAGGGCAGTTTGAAACATTTGTTCTTATTTTCTATCAAATGTTGAAGTCCACCTACCTCTTAAAAGTAGGCACAAAAGTGGACCTCAAAGGAAGAGCTGAGACTTCATGTCAGGCTTACTAATATCCCTCCTTAGAGGAACTGAGAGTTCAGGAGGGGTGGGCTGGTTGAGAGGGCCACCTGCAGGATGACAGCTGAGGCCTCACCTCTCCAGCAGCCTCCTGTACCAGCACCTGCCTATATTTTAATCTTTGCAGACCTGGGTGGGAGATGATTCAGCAAGTATTGACTTGAGTAAGCTCTTAGCCTCACGTGTCACTGTTTAGAGGGGCCTTTGACATAGATGGCTGCTTTTCTCAGAGGAAGAAACTAGAGTGTTGGCTCTCCTTCTCAACCTTTCTTTTTCCTTCCAGTCTAACTCCCCTCCTCTATCACAGTGAGGATGCTCAGAGCTCATATCTCAAACCCCACCGAGGGCGCCATCTTTAATTGACCCAATCTTCTTTCTCCTCTTCACTAACAGTGACTAAGAGGCCTGTTTCTGAAATTCAGAGACACAAAATGTCTCCATACACTCATGTATTGTCTTGTGAGGATAATCTGCTGAGAAAGATGAAGGGGCCACGTGTTCTAGGTAATAACCGAAGGGCTTTGTAGAAAGATCAGAGGTCAAGAGGAAGAAACTAAAAGTGCCAACGGCCGAGGTGTGAATGGTCCCAAGTATCTTGGGGCCTCAGTTAATTGTCTTTATTCTTCTACTACGAGGATTTTGGTTTACAAACTAGTTGGTGATGGCTGCTTTTTGGAGTTTTTGCATGGGGTGGTGATATTTTCCTTACTTGTTTATTTATTCCCCCAAACAAATACCTAGATATTAAGTATCGCTATGTGTGTACCCCTTGGCTTAATACTAAGGTTAGCCACAAAGAAAATGAAGGTAGCCCAAGCATTTTTTAAAGATGATTTTGGCACCTTTGAGTGCCCCAAACATCTTCCGGAGTTGACACACCTCCACTCAGCCCTGGGAAAGCTCTCCATTGGCCGGCCCAGTAAGCACCATAATCCATAAAGTATATATAACTCTGGTAGATGAAAATGAAAGTTTACCAACAGCACAGAAATCAGTCTCCTTTACCAATCACACATCAAATAATATAGTCTACCAGTCATGTCCCACAGTGGATCTTCCTTGAGGCCATAGGCCTTGAGTCCGGGGACAATATCATTTTAATATCCCAATGTCCCCATGTTCCATTGAAATGTCCCAGAAAGCTCAGTAGTGAATGAAGAGAGCCAGAAAACATTCGAACAGAAAAACATGCACTGGGCTATGATAAAGGATCATAAACATTGCTTATCTAAGGCCGAGGATGACTCTGGAAAATGCCCAGTGGTAGCCATTGTGATGTGTGCACACCTGTGTGTGTGAGGTGGGGAGAGGGGGAAGGGGGAAGGGAGTTGGGACCTCGGGGCAGGTGAATTGCAGCATCTGCTCTGACCCCAAAGTCACAGCAGCTGTGGCAGCAATAAGCAGCTGATGGCGATCCCAACAGTGGTAGTTACCTTGCCTGTAGTTTAAGATGGAATGTGGTATCTAAAAACGTTTAATGAAAATACTTTATTTTTATGTCAAAACAAAACAAAGGGCTCTCTACACATTCTTCAAAGTTAGGCTAAAATTCCATCTTCTTTATAAAATCCTTTCAGACTAGTCCAGCTGCTAATATCTCTCTATTGGCCTGTAGGACCACGAGACACATTTGGGCTCGGACTAGTGCAGTAGCCTGATCTTCCAGCCTCCAGCTCCTGTCTCCCTATGTATCTCATTGTTGGCGGGGTGTGGGGAGGGAGAGGAGCTGGATTTTGCTGTCTTCAGATCTTCTGCTGCAGCATCACTCCAAATAATCAGGAAGCAAATGAAATATACTTTTTTCTAAAGTGGCCCACTACTGGAAACATCTAATGGAGAATCTTGAGATTCACAGCTTTTTTTCTTTAGCCAGAATGGAGAACTGCATAAACTAAGCTAATACATGGATCAAAAAGTTGCCAGAATTTGCACACCTGTGCAAAACTAAGCACAGGTTGATGATATCTTAATAAATTGTCTCTGTTGAAAATAAAAGAAAGCAAATATCCATCTCACATGGAGGGCTTCTGAGGATGTTGGAATCAGACCAACTTCTCAGCTTTTCCCTTCTTGAGTCCACGTTTCCAAATGAATATGGTGTGCAGATACTCCGAACACTGAGTATAGAACACCAGTATGCTGAATTCATACTTGCTTATAAAGAAGTAAAAAGGGAAAATGTACTTAAAACTCACCAATGTGAATTGTTTTAAAATACGCTACCAACCTTTCATTAGATTCTACAGGATCCAGCACAAATAATGCCCCTTTTTTATTATAAAATCATAAGCATGTGATTCTGTAACATAACAATATCACACTCACCCATATGACATTTTAGGTGAAATGTTCGAATTAAAACTATAAATTATTACACCCATATTATTACCCTACCGACCACACTCACGCAGGCGTTACTTCGGCCGGGCCCTGTATGTGCTGATTATCTGTGACAAATTCGTAATCCCAGGCTGGCTCCCTCCTACCACCCAACATTCTTTTGGGCTAATCTTTTAAGGTTGCCATTTGTTGGGTTGACCCCTTCTTCCAGGCCAGCTCAACTCACACCTCCACAGCCAGCTGAGGAAAACGTTGCCTTCATCAATAAAAAATTCAATCCGCAATCCCCACCATTGGCCCTGAAAATACCTCTCAGTGAAGATGGAAAAATGATGTCAGATTCAGAGGACACTGCACTCCAAGTTCTCTCTCTGTGTCATCTCTGTCTATTGCTGCCTTCACGCCCCAGGCATCTGAAGTTGGGGAAGGAAGGAGAATGAATGTCCCTCCCTCCTTTAACAGTCTGGTCCAAGCGCAGACATAGAAATCCTTCTTTGCATTCCTCCCAGCCCAGCCAAGGAGGGGCTGGAGTCTCCAGCCCTGCTCTGCTAAGGTGTGGGGCCAACAAGAACAAGCGAAGCACCAGAGCAGCAGCTGCTGCTTCACGCTGTCCCGGTCTGCAAGCAGGGCCTTTGAAAAGACAGTCTCTCTTGTGAAAGAAGAGAGAACCACTGCTGTGCTCCGTCATGCACTTGCACTTTAGTAGAAATCAAGAGAAATGACACAGAAAAAAATGAATCAAACCTGTTTACTTTTTGTATACCTGAGGTAATATTTCCAATACTTCAAATTTCTACCCAAAGAAAAGATACATTCCTTCCTTTACATGTCTTCTTCTTCCTTTTAACTTTGAAATGCATTCCAATAATTAGCAAATTTTAAAAAATTAGAAAAGTATTGCCTGCTATAGTCTACCAGAAGAGATTGTTGGGGGGATGCAGTATGATGCGGTGGTTGCCCATCTGGCCTCTGGTAGCCGATGACCGGAGTTTCTAACCCCCAGCTCCAGCACCCACCAGCTGTGTGCCTTAGCCAACCCCTTCATCGCAAAACCTCAGTCTGTCCATCTGTAAAGTGGAGTGGCAACAGCACCTATCTCATAGGACTGATGGCAGGATTAAGTGAGGCATACCACGGCAGCCTTAGGACAGTGCCTTCCATATTGTAAATACTCCATAAATATTAAACAAATAATTGTGTCCTTATTATTCAGGTGAAGCACATTTTGAGCAATTGCTTTTCTAGGATCAGCTTGCCACCTTTTCAAAAAGGTTCAAAAGAAGCTTTAATAACTTTGTGATGTTTCCGTTGAGTTTAAATACCCTGTGCCATAGCACCAAGATCTCACAAATCCATGCCTACCTGCTCCACCCCTGAGCTGGGGCACAACCCAGCCCCTCCCTGACTTCCAAGGGGACATCTCCTTTGGAAGCAGCTTAAGATGCCCAGATCCAAACAAAGGGCCTCACACGGGCCTGGGAGCACGGGTGCACAGGGGCAGGGACCCCTGCATGCGAGTAACCTGTGTTCTCCTTATCACTGTCTCCGGCAGCTGTGTGGGAAGGAATTCAACCGCATGCACAACCTGATGGGCCACATGCACCTGCACTCTGACAGCAAACCCTTCAAGTGCCTCTACTGCCCCAGCAAATTCACCCTGAAGGGGAACCTGACGCGCCACATGAAAGTCAAACATGGGGTCATGGAGCGGGGCCTCCATTCTCAAGGTAAGCACTCTACCGTGACGTCCCCAAGCCTGCCGAGGCCAGTGGGTAACAAATGCGAGGTGACTTTGTTTATAGGAGCCTTTATTTTATTCTTATGGTCAAAAAAGAGAGTGTAATTTTTGAGGCTATAGCAGGGTAGCCAGAACACGCTGTGTTATAACAGACAAAATGCTAAGATCTGAGTAGTACGTAAAAGTGAATCCTACAAAGTAAACTGGGACATTTGTAATGATGCCAGTCCGTACCTTTATTATTTTTTTGTTCCAGGCACTGCATCAGGTGCCTTGCCCCCTTAAATCTTCACAGCAGCTTCAGGCTGCAGGAACTTCTGTTATACCTATTTTACAGATGGGACAAGGGAGGCTTCAAGACATTAATTTGCCCAAAGTTGCTCAATGGAAAAGTGGCAGAGTCAGAATTAGAACACAGACCATGCTGACTCTAAAGCCTGTATTATAGCCACTTACTCGCACAGCTGTTTAAGGTCATGCAAGTTTTCTTTCCTTTTGAAATCCCAGGTCTGCAGGCTCTGTTGTCAGCAGAAGCCTGTCTGTAACAGGTGAGGCCTCCTCTCACCTGTGCACAACCAGATATCTCACGAGAGGGCAAGTTTCCTGCCCGGTGGGGCTGATCAGCCAGGATGCAGAGCAGGGGCTCACGTTTCCCTCCCTGGGTCCTGACTGAATGGATGGGAAATTCTCGCCTCATTTATTGTCTGAGTCCCAGGTCCTTCGGCGGTGAGGAGTTCATGTTCCAGAACTACCAAATTTGGCAGGTTGCTCCTTAGTCACCTAATCAGGCAGTCCCTCAATAAACAGGCAGTAAGTGACTCTGTCCAAAGCAGTGTGCTATGTGCCGTGGCGGAGACAGGAGAAAGAGACCATCTTTCCTTTTTTTTAAGATGAAAATGCCTTTATTATTGTTTTATTTTTTCTTATGCTAAAATATATGCTCACTGGAAAGAATAAAATAAATACATTAGAAATTAAAAAATGTCAAAATCACCTCATTTATGAGATTTTGGACATACATCTTTCATTTTTTGAAAGAGACAAAGAAGAAGAGAAAATGAATGAGTTGAGTCTACAGTATAAATATAAGAATAAATATGTTTCTGCTTAAAATATATAGAGAATCCTTTTTTATGATTATTAGGTCTCTACATCTTCCACACACAGTTCATTGCATGGATGTACTATTATTTATTTAAACAAACCTGTCACAGCTGCATTATAAAAATTGTGGTGACGAGCATCCTTATACACAGATTTTGTACACCTGCCAATTTTCATAGTTTAAATTCTCAGTAGTGTAATTGCTAAGTCAGAGCTAGGCTTATTTTAAGCTTTTGGTGCTTGTTGCCAAATTCATCTTAAAGGCGTCAGACTTGTGTAGACTTCATCTGAGACAGGACCCATCGCCACATCCTGGTTCTCTATTTTTAAAATGCGAAATTAAACTACAGTAAATGGCCCCAAGTACCATGCAACCATCCATTTTCAAAGGCTCTTCCTGGGGCCTGACCGCTGCCTTTGCTCTCGCAGGTTTTGGAAGGGGGAGAATTGCCCTGGCGCAGACAGCAGGGGTCCTGAGGAGTCTGGAACAAGAGGAGCCCTTTGACCTGTCCCAGAAGCGCCGGGTGTTCCGGTCCGATGGGGACAGCGCCCAGGGCAGCTCCTGCCATGAAGAGGAGGATGAGGACAACTGCTACGAGGTGGAGCAGGACAGCCCGGGCCTGGCCCCCCAGAGCAGGCAGCTCTGTGTGCCCCAGGATCTCTCCACCAAGCCCCAGCTGGCCCCCAGGGCACTCCAGGAAGTCTGCGAGGAGGAAGAGAAGGAAGAGGAGGAGGAGGAGAAGGGGGACAGGCAGAGAGAAGACCGCCAGGAGAAGAGCAAGGACAGTGTTAGGGCGGAGGGCGGCCAGGAGAGAGATGGCGCCCACAGAGACGAGTGTCCCCGCCTCAGGGCGCTGCAGAGCGCCCGGCGGGGTGCCTCCTTCTCTGATTACTTGTACTTCAAGCACAGAGATGAGAGTTTAAAAGAATTACTGGAGAGGAAAATGGAAAAGCAAGCGGTGCTTTTAGGTATCTAAGTGGACAGTTTTAGAAGTACATTTGGGAAATGAGAAGTAGGCCGTTCAAATATGGCTTTGCACATGACTGTCGTTTGCTGGAGACTGGCAGCCAGCACGTCTTCACAAATGGCTCAGACTAAATGAGCAGGGACTGTCCTCAGTGCTGTAAATGCTTCTCAGGTCATTCCGGGCCCTTGATTTTTAACACACAGGCAGCGCCTTCTTCAGTGTGACTTTATGCATCTCCAATATAATAAGCTGTATATATTCTTCTGGATATCTAGTTGTAAGCTGATGCTGACGGAATTTAGAAATTCTATTTTTCCTTGACTAATATACAACACATGGTAAATTTCTTTCGAGTTGCAAAAATATGGTGCTTGACATGTTACCTTATTAATGACTATTTAGTTGAATGTGTGAAAGTTATAATATTTTCCAGATAGATGAAAATATGAGTAGTTGTATATATAAAAATTGCATTTATTAAAAAATCAAAAATACCAGAAATGACACAGGAGGGCGAGTTATTGAAAAGGGTGTTCTCACATAGTCACTGCAGAAATAAGGTAAAATTTCAACAGAAAATAAATAATCTTGACTAAGGAAAGCCCAGCCACACTTAGATTTCTGCCCGGGCCTGCCTTGCTCTGCTCCAGCTACCTTCGCTAGGTGTGGCCTTAGGAGCATATTTTCAGACGGCCCAACAGTGCTCAGCCTTGTGTCCTGAGCAGAGCTCCTTCCAGGAGACCTGGCTCAGAGGCCTCCTGACCCACAAAGAAGAGCTGGCTTTTCCTCAGGGCTGGAGCTGAGGGAGTAGGGGAGGACTTTGTCCTGAGATCTAAGGTCTGACTTGTTTGGAGTATTAGAATAACCAGCAGCTACTCACTAGCAGCAAAGAGTCTAGGCTGTGTTCTCCACGTGCCTGCACATTAGAATCAGCTTGGGAGGCCTTTTTAGAAACACCTAAGCTGAGGCCTCACCCTCTGAGATTCTGATCAACTTGGTCTAGAGTGGAGCCCAGCATTGGGTAGTTTGTAAATGGCCGCACGGTTCCTTCGTGCAGCCAGAGCTGAGAAAGACTGGACGGAGATAGTCTCCCAGGACCCCACCCAGGGTCTCCATAAATATTTCTGTGTCTGGCTTCAGACTCATTAAGATTGAGAGCAGGAGACCTTGAAATCATACTGCTGGCTTAGGCTTGTTATCTGTTCTATAAAAGCCCCACAGGTGGACACGCACACACAGTATAGACACACACTTTCTGTATAACAAGATGATGCCTGTGAGGTTTATGGTCCCTTAATATGTTTTAAAATACATAGCCAGCTTATGGTGACTCATTATTTCTTCCCAGACACTTGAATCATGATTCCAGCCGTGATGATGATTGTAATGGGTGGGTGGAGCCCAGCGGGTAGGCTTTCCTCGGGCATAGGCACCAGGTTAAGCAGTACAGACAGGATGTCACATACATGTGGCTGACTGACCATAAGCAGGGACCCTCTGGTACTGTGTCTGTGTTTATGTGAAAACTGCCTCTAGGTTGGTAGCTTCAACTGTTCTTTGTAGTGCTAGGTACTGTTGATTATTTTGCTTCCTCTCGTCCCAAAGTCCCCAGCACATTGCTTTAGAAGACCGGGCCCACCTCTGAATGCTGGATGCTGACTTCTTCTCTTGGCCAAAGCGCTTCCCCATTAGCTTCATTCAGTTCTCATCATTTACCCTGTGGCTTTATCAATTCCTGGTGCATTTCTCCTGCCACTGTGCTTAAAGCTCCTTCCTTCAGCCTCACAACCACAAAGTTCCAAAGTTGCTTGGGTTTCCAATTGCCACTGCACAGGGAGGGTGAAGGGAATATTGTGGTTTCTGCAATTGCAAACACAACTCTGGGCCCAAAACCTGCTTTCCGTGCATTATTAATATAGCTCATCAATGCCCTGAAGAAATCACCCTGGAGGCTGACCATGTGGCCTGTGAGGTCCCCAGCTCTTAGGGTCCTGTAACATATTCATTCTTTCAGCAGTTATGTGTCGAGGACCTACCATAAGAGTTGCAGACTTCCAGTTTGCTCTGGGCCTGTCTACCTGGAAAAGGAGCCAGGAAATCTAGAATAGCAAGCTCTCATACTTTCCCACCAAAGTGGATCATGGGGGAACATTTGAGGAACAAGTTAATGTTGAGATGGGAAGAGTGTGGTCCCGAAGAGTGGTTTTAAAGCTGTCCAATGTTGAGGAGCTGAGGTCCCGCCAGGGACCTTCCAGGGCTGCAAGGGGAGAAGGAGAGACTCTCAGCCCTCACGCCGTGTCACTGAGTGGTTCAAATGTCATTGGTTTGCTCTGTCAGCCTTCTAAGTAAAATTTCATTTGGAGAGAGAAAAAGGTCTAGGAAAAGTAATAAAAAGTTGTTATGGGGTACATTCTAAAGCCTCTTTGTAGCTCTTGACTCTGGATATGAGATGTTTAATTAGATCTAACCCCATGGGTAGTATACAGTGACCTTCTGAGAACCACGGTTACAATGTTAGTTTTGTATGTTGTTGGGTGACCAGCATCCTGGTTTGCCTGGGACAACCCTGGTTTATGCCTGTTGTCCCAGAGTAATTGCCAGTTGTATCACCTAAACTCTCCACAGTGTCCCAGTTTGGGTAGTAAGTTATATGGACAGCTATGCATAAGTGCAGAGCTGAGGAAAGGGTTGGCCAACCCTGCCTAAAGAGCTCATTAACCTGCATGAAAACTGGAAGGAGAGCCTCTGGGGCCATCCTCAGAGAACTAAGAAATGAAACCATCCAAGGTTACTAGCACTCCAGGGCCAGGATGGCATAACAGTAATCACATTGTGACACAGAAAATAGGTCACTACCACATGATTTTCAGGCTTTTGACCACTGTTACGTTGAACCAACCAACTGACCAACCAAGTGGCATATTTTCCTTTCTCCTTTCAATTCAGGCTTATGACCACCCCCGTCGTATTGCCATTCAATTCTTTTATTCTTTCTTTAAAAAAATTTTCACTCCCCATTGGCCATGAGACTGAGGCTGACCTTTCATAACCCTACAAGGGTAACTGGTGAATTTGTATTTGAGTAGCTGCCCCAATGTGCATACTATATTTATTAAGCCCTGAAGGCATTTAATAAAATATTAACAGTGTGTTTTGAATCATGATCTTTGTCTGCTTTGCTGGAACAAAAAGTAACGGACCTAACATTTAAAATGCTTCACATGTTTGGACAACATTACACCAAGTGTTGATTTTGTACAAAATTCGGGCTTGGTATTTAAAAATTAAAACTCTTAGTGTATAGCAATCCAAGTTGTGAATATTGCTCTCTGTTTCAGTGAAAAAGCAGTTTACCTGAAAAGAGCATGTAACCTATATTTTGTTAATTTAAGCAAATAAACACATATTGAAAAAGCTGAGTTAATTATTTGCAAATACCCAAAATTTTGCAAAGAAGCTACCATTGTCAATGTCTCCGTTCTGCTCCTGCCCTCCTACCCTCTGCCGGGGGGCTCCCATTGGCTGGGGGCTCAGCCTGGGGATGTAGGTGTTGGATTCTCCCACCTCAATGCTTCAGAAATGATTAATGACCCGTGGCCCATCTGCAGGCAGGTGACATCTTCCTCATCCTCTCCTTCTTTCCTATTCAAAACACTTAGTCCTGGAAGGGCGTTATGGGGAAGTGGTTAGGTCAGAGGCTGGGTCACCTTATTCCGCATCAGGTTCTTCGTAGAATAAAGTTCAGGCAAAAGGCAATGTCCATTAGTGGGCAAGAGCACCGCTTCTGGAGCCAGGCTGCTGAGTTTGAAGCCCAGCTCTCCCACTGCCAACCTTCAGGACCTGGGACCAATTGATGACCTTCTCTGTGCCTCAGTTTCCTCACCTGTACAATGGCACTAAGACAGCACCTTCCTCCTCGCCAGGTTATTGTGTGGGTTAAATGAGTTAATACATGTGAGACATTCACGTGGCTGACTCACAGTCCATGCTGTGTAACAAGTAGCCATTGTTGTCATCGACAAAGCAGCCAGAAAACAGAACTCAGCTCTCCCGCCTCAACAAAGAACTCACAAAGCTGCGTCAGCTTGGGCAACTGTCCATTTCTGTGGGCGCTCCCCTTTTAAACATTACACACTGTTATATGCTGACCACTGTGCCAGGTGATTTAACACACTTGAGCTCACTTGAGTCTCACACAACTCTGAGAGGCAGACATCGTTATCTCCGTGTTACCGAAGCAGAAATGGAGGTTCCAGAGAGTGAACTAGCTTGCTTCAAATTCCCTAGCTGGTGAGTTCCTCCTTTGCCTTCAAAGCATTTCACCCATAGCAGGTTTAAGTTTCTGGAAGTTGATGCTGAGACAAACGTTGAGTGCAAGGTGCTTATTAGGGGTTGGCATCAAGTTAAAAGAAGGGGGAGGAAAGAAGACTGAGCAAAGGAGAAGCCAAACTGTGATGTAGGCCCCACCAAGCCCCAGCAGGCAGCTCCGGGCAAGGATCGCTCACCAGAGTTGTGCCACATTGGGCAGAGACGTCCAGGCCCTTGCACCCCCACCAGAAGGGTGTAACCTCAGGAAGGTGTGACTCTTCAGCAGGGGCAGACTCTGGAGGAGCCCGTGGCTGGAGGCTGTCTGCGGACTACCCTCCTCACAGGCCAGTGCAAGCCTTACCTTGAAGAGAGACTGGGTGACATCGCTGTGTCCACCCCGGTCCGCCCCTTGCCTCATTCCCATCCGCTTCCTCATGCGTAGGCATGGAGCAGCAACTCCAGGAGTCTACGGGACCTCTCTTTGGGAGAGAAAACCTAGCAGACCAGAGTTCGTGGGACAAACTTCAGCCCCCACTGCGGCAATTAGCCTAAGAGACACAACCGATACTCATTTTCTCCTTTCCCCATTACCTGTCTAGATACCTCTCATCTTTCCAGGTGGTAACCCAGATCCTCATGGCCAAGCAATCTGAGCCCTGGGCATCATCACATTGCTATGGCCTCAATGTTTATGTTCTCCAAAATTAGGAGTTGAGGCCCTAACCCCTAGTGTAAGAGTATTTGGAGGTGAGGCCTTTGGGAGGTAATTCGGTTTAGATAAAGTCATGAGGGTAAGGCCCTCATAATGGGATTAATGTTCTTGTAAGAAAAAGGGGAGACCAGAGCTCTCTCTCTTTCTCTACCACGGGAGAACACAGGAAGAAGGCAGGCATCTGAAAACCGGGAAGCAGGCCTCACCAGACTCCAAACCTGCCGGAACCCTGATCTCGGACTTCCCCGCCTCCAGGACTGTGAGATGTAAGTGTTTGCTGTTTGAGCCACCCAGTCTCTAGTATTTTTTTTACAGCAGCTCAGACAGACACATGCCCTTGTCAGAATGGGGTCACTGTACTGTTCATTTTCAGGCACGAGGGGGGAAAGAAGTACCAACCAAACCCAGGTCAGTCACAGGTTCACACATATTCCTCCCTGACCCACTGCACAACGACAGCACTGCCCCTCCTCAGACCAGCGGGACACAGCAGGAGAGAGAGACCGATGCAAGGTGAGGCTGACGTGAAAAGCCACCGAGTAGAGGGTGACATGATAAGACCGACATTTTCTAAAGCTCATGCTGGCTGTCCTGTGGAGGGTGGGTCGGAAGGAAGCAAGGATGCTGTGGGGAGACCATTCAGAGGCGATTTTAATAGTCTACAGAGATAACATTGGCCTGGATTAAGGTGGGAGCAAAGAAGCAGCCAGAAATGGGTAGTTCAAAATCTGTTTGGAGGTTCAACTGACTTTTCCACCAGAGGCAAATTTTAATAAGCAGATGAATGCATATCTTTCTAAGTACAAAATAAAATCACAATATAAAGTTCATCTCCTCATATGACAGAGGATGGTTTAGATGTTTATAGCTATCATAAAACTCATATTCTTTACTTGGTGGTCAGAGAGCATATTTACCAAGTACGTAATGCATGTAGAATTCAGTCCATCTCGGTTTCTCTCAGTTTCGTTCTGGGTTACAATTGGTAAAGGAGTCAACAGTCAAGATTGAAGAGGACCATGAAGCTTCTCAGACACAGGTCCTGGAAAGAAATGGCAGAAGTGAAAACAAAGGAGCAGAGAATTTGAGGCCAGAGAACCAATGGAGAGGGGCTGGGAGTCCAAGCCCATAAGGTGAGGCTGCAGAATCCTTTTCATCCCTAAGGGCCAGAGAGCATCTCTGGTACAGCCAGCAAACTAATACATGTTCATGAGAATGAACTTGCATGGTCAAAGAACTGTTAGTTAATCTGCACTGTATTTATTAACTAAATATACTCCAAATACATTTTCACTTTGAACTGTTCAGTTCTCAAGTGGTGACAGCCCAGTGATCTGGAGAACATTTACCCGGCACACACATTATCCTGTAACAAGGCAGAACAGATGAGATGCAGTCATATTCTAAGCCCTGCAGTGAATTGGCCCATGGCACTACAGACAGCACCTTGAGAAGAAATCAAAATCAAAACACGTGGAAAGAGTGCGTCCCTGCCTTCAAGGAACACACAGTTCTCAGCAGGCCTGCGGGGGCTGGCAGGAACACGGCTAATGATGTTTCAAATCTCCTTGCTGCTAATCTCCAAAACCTTAAAGGTAAAAACTGTCCTCTCTGTGAAAACCCAGGTGTGAACACAGCCGGTTCCCTGAAGCATTGTGTCATTTCTTTTTCTTTTTTCTTTTTTAACACAGCGAAGCTGAGCCAAAAGTAACTTCCAGTCCCATTACAAACTTGCACTAAAGTGGAGGAAGACGTGCTCATTTGATAGCTGGGGAGTGACCCTTAGAGGGTCCCTGGGGACCCAGTATCAGTGGCGCTCACTGTTTCCTCTTCCCTGGATGCAACAATATATTAAGAGAGAGAAAAAAAGGAGGTTGGCTCTTTTCATGATTTTCCTTTTTAATTTTTGTTGAAAATGGAACTGTGTTCTCTTGATCCTTCAAACAAATGGAGGGGAAGTGGAAGCCCAAAAGTTTCTCTTAGGTTCCCCAGAGAGGGGGTCTGTGTTTGTGGTGTGATGTGGGAAAAGTCCTGTGTATCTGCTGCATTGTCCCGACATACCAGAGTGATTTGCAGTAGGAAGTGTGGGATGAATACAATTTCTATGTAAGAGAAAGTGATGGAGCCACAGCTTTGGAATCAAAGATTCAACTGGCCCTTCATCTGTAAGATGTGTTTCCCCTGACCTCCACCCCCCCAACTTTATTAGAGGATGAAAGAAACACAAGAACTCTCTCTGAACTTGACCCAAACAAGGAGTACAGCCAGAAAGCCTTGCTATTCAGAATGCACGTGGGCAGGGAGGGGGAGAGGAGGAGGGCGCTTGGAAGGACATGCTGGAGATCACAGGCAATGTGCGGGGGTGCTGCTAAAGCTTCTGGCATCATTCCTGAAGAATCACTTTATATCGATGTTCGAAATGTGCTTTGTGAGTCTTTTCACAGGGCAGATCTTAAAGTGGTCTTTGGAAGGAAAATGGAGAGATACATTAAGAGACATCTAAAAGGATTACCAGGATACTTCTTTCATTTTAGCAATTCATCATATTAAGATGCTGGCAAATAATTTTGTTTCTTCTAGAAAGTAGTATTAATGAAACTGGTCTGCAGCCTGTGAAGGATGAGGGGGTGGATGAGGTAAAATCTATTCATCATTCGTGACTTACAGAGACTGTGTTATTTGTCATCGTTGAAGGACAGCTTCCCTTCCAACATGCAGCAAGTCTAGTGAAGAAAACAGCTTCACTTGGAGTGGCGGGTTCTCCAACTCAGAAAAATGTTTAAAATCTTGAGCTGTGGTTGTACAAGACCGTACATACTGCATTGAGTCTTGCTCCCGGAAAACCAAGGGAAAATAAAAGAAATGCAAAATCCCCAGCAATAGCGAAGTCATTTCAGGAGGAAAAAGCAAAAACGAATCAAAGTAAGGTAATGCAGAGCCCTAGAAACAGATCATTACAATGCTGGCATCCCGGGAGACGTTCAGGAAACAGTCATCGAGTATAATGACGCATCTCTGAGAAGCGAGCCCTGCCAACAGGGGCCAATCCCTTCAGAAGTCGCTCTAAGCTGCTATCAGCAGACACAGGTGATTTTTGTAGATTTCAAAGGGCTCGTCTTTGCAAAAGCTCTGTGTGCCTCTTCACTGCTGATCTCCTTCCCTTCCTGTGGGGACACTTTACTTTTGATCTCAGGTTTATGTAATTAAATGCTTCGCCTTGTTCAGATTAGTAGCTCTCTGAGCCCAGGGCTTGGCCACCACTGTGCCATCTCCAGCAAGTGTGTAGACAGATCGGATGTAGCCTGGGGAGACTAGGAGAAGGGTGTAAGATTGACACATGAACCTACCAGGAAGATCCTTCACGAGGACTTGTACAAAATGCTGCTGTAAAAAATATGCATCTTTCCATTACGGTCAATTAAAACTCTACAGAGAAGGAGGGGCTTCTGGAATGGTGGGGTGAGGATCCCAGGGAAACCTCACCCCCAGAGAGATAGCTATGAAACTGGTCAAAACTAGAAAAGACAATCATCTGAAATCTCTGGAGACGGGCCAATGAGCTGACAGCCATTTAAGAAATATTTATTCAGTGACAGCGACAGCAACCCAGTAGGAGTGGTGGAAGGCAGGGCGGCATTCATCCCACACGCTCAGATCCGTGGTGTGGAAGGTCACTACAGTGGGCGTGACTGCCCAGAGGCAGCCCCCATCTCCCCAGCTTCGTGCAGAAGACCTCTCCTTGTGAGGGCGGAGGGGCTGGCCAGGCACAGGGGCAGTTCCCCAACCCAAGCCCCTGCTCAGTAAGGAGGAGCTGAGTAGAGCAGCTGATGAGGAAAGTCCCTCCTTGACACCTGTGTCATGGAAAAACAATGACAGTGGCTTTCCAAGTGGATATTCCAAGTGTTAGCTCCCGGCCTCCCCAGTTCCCGGGGAAGGAGAGCTGTTTCAAGCCAGCTGAGCAGCCAGGGAACATCGGCAGGACCGTCCCCCTGACTGAGCTGTGGGACACCTGTCCCGGGGGCGGGGGCAGCAGCTGGTGGTGATGTTTGTACAACATTGTGAATGTACTTAATGCATTCTCAGGGTTTATAGCGTGTTCTTTTTTATTGTGTAAAATATACATAACATAAAATGACCATTTGAACTATCTTGAAGCATGCAATTCAGTGGCACTAAATACAATCATAATGTTGTATGGCCACCACCACTCCAGATAATTTTCATCATCCCAAACAGAAGCTCTGTGCCCATGAAGCAAAACTCCCTACTCTCCCCACCCCTAGTCCCTGGTAGCCTACATTCTACTTTCTTGCTCTACGAATCTGACGACTCTAGATAACTTAATATAAATAGAATCACAATATTTGTTCTCTGTATCTGGCTTATTTTACTTAGCTTTATGTTTTCAAGTTTCATCCATGTTGTAGCATGTGTCAAAATTGTATTCCTTTTAAAGTCTGAAAAATATTTCATCATATATCTCTATATGTCTCTCTCTACGTCACCACACCTTGTGTGTCCTTTCATCTGTCTTACAACGAACACTTGGGTTGTTTCCACCTCTTAGCTGTGGCGAGCAATGCTGCTATAAACATTAGTGTACAAATCGCTGTTTGAGTTCCTAATTTAACTCTTTTGGGTATTTACCTGAAAGTGAAATTGCTGGGTCAAATGGTAACTCCTTGTTTAAATTTTGAGGAACTGCCAAACTGTTTTCCACAGCAGAAGCACCTTTTCGTATTCCCACCAAGGCTCTAATTTCTCCACATCCTCTCCAACACTCGTAATTTTCCATCTTTTGGATAACAGCCATTGTAATGGGTGTTAAGTGGAATCTCTTGATCGTAATTTTTAAATTTCTTCAATCTGTTCAGCTGTTAATGCTGAGATCCTTATCTAGTATTATAATCTTTTTCTTTTTTCTTGTGAATATAAAAATACAAAAATAAAAGATGGATTGGAACTTCCTCCTTACAAAGAGCAATTGAACATCTTGGTGACTTATCTGGGTTTAATTCACATTGTCTTGTACCTTCAAGAGACAAGGACTCGACTTTGTTTTTTTAAAGAAGTATTTATCAGTTGTTTTATTCCACTTTACCAGTCCATTGTGGGGGTGATCCTATTTTCCCTTGCCAGGTGACCTACTAGCTATAGCAAGCTGGCTATAGCCTTGGTTGGCCCTTGTAAAGCTTGTACCAAAAAAAAAAAAAAAAATTGGAGTTAGTCTTTCCTGGGACTTGTCTGTGCCTGGGAGGGGGGCACTGCCTCCCCCACGTGGGTGGTGGTGATGCGCATGTAGAAGAACTTGTATCTGATCAGGACTCAAATAGCTGCGGACTGTCTATCCCCTTGTCCAAGCCTTCATATTTTAAACAGTAAAAACTTAAAAAACGTAAACAACCCAAACCTCCATGAGACATTTGTTTATTGGTTTAGAGAGAAACAAAACTAATGTGGCTAGTTTAGTACTAATACGAGTCATTTAATGATCAAAACCTATACTTAGCCTCTGAACTATATAGAACAGGGTTTATTCATCAAAACCTTGACACTCTTACAGCTAAAAATTTTCCCGTAGTAAACACTTTCCAGCCATCACTTTCCCATTTGAAATTAAAAAGGAAAGGAGATCAAAACCTTTACTCACTCATTCCGTGACTGTTGACTACACCGGGCCGTGAGGCCGTGGAGATGCCGGGGTGAGCGCTGCAGGTACACAGTCACCGTCCTGAGCGGCCCTGGGAGCCACTGCATGAAAAGGCTGTCCAGAACGGTACCCTAATAAACAACAATGCATAAGCAATACAGAAAGCTCCCAAAGTGTAAGCAGAATAATCACATTCCTACTGAGGCCATGATGATAGCATTCTGCTCACGTAAAATAAGTATGGATAATATTAACAACTATTAACACTATTCCTTAAATGACTGCAGTGGCATTGGTAGAGGTTGCTAATCTAGACAGCTTCCTCTTCAACCCAATTTTAGATGTCTTCCCTGGCGCTAGAAATCCCTTCTCCGGAGCTTTACAAGGTGCCGTGGAGGAGCACTGGAGTGCTAATATCTAAGAACCATGCGGCATGGTTCTTGCCCTCCTCTGCTTGTTTCTGTTCATCTAAGCTATGAAGTTCACATCGATTTGGGCCTCTCATAAGGTGCATGGGTTAAGAAGGAAATTTAAGAGTCAAGTCTTATGTTGAACTGAAAAATTTTATAAGTGCTCACACCTTTAGGGTTCAGAGCATTAGAGAACTCAGAAATGTCCCTGAGCTTGCACTGTTATTTGTCTAAAGACACAGGATGGTTTATGAGACCCACCCCCTCACCCTTCACCTCTGGTCAGCTTGTAGAAAATCAACAGAGAGTTTCTCAACAGCAGCCGTGGGGGTGTTTCACCCAACCATTGGAGCTGGCCTTCCTGGAAGGACCACATCTCCCCTCACGTTACTACAGGCCGCTGTGGGCTTAGCACGCAGGAGTGCCGAGCAGTTCTAGTGAAAGAACATGGTGTCCAGAGAGACTCCACGTGAATCCCAGCTCTGCCACCTGTCAGCTGTGTGACCTTGGACTGACCACTTAACCTTTCTGAGCCAGTTTCCTATCTGTCGCACAGAGATGGTGCAGGGTGGTGGTGACAAGCACAGGCTCTGGGCTTGGGCAGACCTGGGCTCTGGTCCTTCTTCCGTTTTACACCAGCAACGTAACCTGGAAGAAATTGTTCTCCCTCTTTAAGCTTCAGTTTTTTCATCTGCAAAATTGGAAATCACTCGCCTTTGCTTCATAGAAATGTGAGACTTAAAGCAAAATAAGCCCTTGATACACATTAGTTCTTACTGCGCTTACTACAGTGACCACAAGGGGATGTGCCTAGAGCAGGGCCTGCAGGTGACTGGCAGATCGAGTCGATGTCACTCCCCATCCTCCTGAGCCGACTTGAGCACAAACATGGGTCGTTAGTATTGCTCTGGGGGTGATGGCATGAGACTAGGGCAAATTCTCCCTCACCTGCACCCCTTTCCTTGCCTTCGCATTTACTCCATTCCCCTGGTCTCCCCACACAACAGGTCACTCTTCTGAGTGACAGAGACACATGCCACTCTCTGCCACGTAACCTAATAGGCTACAGGGAGACAGATTCTTGACCAGGGCTGACTAGCATTTGCATTCTCTTCGTGGAGCTGCAGTAGAGGGCATCTGGAGGGAAAGCACCTCCCCAGCTGCGGCAGACAATCAAGCAGAATGGCAGAGCCAGGTGCACTTACCGATATGCCCATCACCAGTACCAAATTACAACACGTTAGTGCCAACTTCTGAGGCAGTCTCTGATTTATGTTGCTTCCAGTACATTAGCAAGGATAACTTTTAACTTTCAAGAGAACAATTTAGCAAGCAGATAGCAAAGGCTTTTAAGATTTTTATTACAAAATGCAAACACCCGAATTTTACCTCAGGCCTGTGGGGGTGGCATAGAGAGCAGTGTTTTTCAAACTACAGGTAGCAACCCATTAATGGTTCATAAAAGCAAGTGGGTAGAAACCTGCATTTTTAAAAAATAGAATGGACTAGAATAAAAACTATCTGAGAATATTATGTATAACAAGGCTTAGTGCTTTGGGTGATGGTAGATGATAGATAGATAGATAGGTAGATAGATAGATAGATAGATAGATAGATAGATAGATAGATAGACAGATAGACAGATAGACACACAATAGACAGACAGCAATGTCAATGTTTTCCTTGCTGCTGGTCATGGTCAAAATAGTTTGAAAGCCACTGAAATACTAGATGCACAGAAATAACATGTGCATTTTATCAAATAAGTGAAAACACTCGAGAATAAGAAAACTGAGTCATGGACAAATTACAGATTTCCAGATTAGTATGTTTCTGAAATTAAAAGGGTTTTTTAGATCCCACATATAAATGATACCATATAGTACCAGTCTTTCTTTGTTTAACCTATCTCACTTAGCATAATCCCCCGGAGGTCCATCCCTGCTCGATTTCACTCTTTTTATGGGGGATTCATGATCCACTGCATATATGTACCACGACTTCTCTATCCGCTTGTGTTTCGGTGGACACTTAGGCTGCTTCCAAACCTTGGCTGTTGTACATAATGCTGCGATGAACACAGGGGTCTATGTATCTTTTCGAGTTAGTATTTAGACTTCTTTGGATACCCAGAAGTGGAATTGTTGGGTCATATGGTAGTTCTATGTTTCTGAGGGAACTTTGTACTGTTTTCCATGGTAGCTGCAAACAGGAAAAAAAAAAAAAACTTCATAGGTACGAAGAACAAGCTGCTGATTGCTAAAGCGGAGGCTGTTGGGGAAATGGAGGTAAAGGGAAGGGGATTAAGAGGTACAAATTTCCAGTTATAAAATATGTCATGGTAAAATCAGAAGGAGCTTACATGTATTTTATTTTAGACAGGACATTAAAGAACTAGGCATCACAGGAATGTTTAAAATGCCCCGTGTTGAAGATTCTGTCTTTAAAGGAAGATGGTCATGAGGAATGAACCACTAGCTCCATGGCGGGCAGAAGCTCCTGGCAGACATTGTGAAGGAACACACTGAATAGGATAAGAGTGAATGACATTCCTGCAACTCTGGTGGGAGAAAAGCTCTAAGAAAAACCAAACATCAACCCTTAGGAAGGGTACCAGGCATAAAAGAGAGATGAAAGAGCATCAGGAAGTCCACAGTTGGTACCCATATAGAATGGGTTATTAATGTTATTAGGGAGCAATTAATAATTTTCAGGAGGAAATAATGGGATCCAAACCAATATTTATGATTTCCAATGTTTATGTAATAAACCCAAAATAAGACTGTTAAAGTAATTCAATATTTTAATATGAGGTCAATGTTTGTTGATACATCTTTATAAAAGATTTGGGACCACAACGGGAATAGAATCTCAGAGGTATTGTTAAAATCGACACAGAGATTACTGGTATTCCTGGGACTTCCACTATTCAGGTACCTGCAGGAAGTCTCTTCTTCCTAACAACAGAGCATCTCATAAATTTCTAATGCCTGTTGCAAACAACATCTTTTCTCAGAAGCAAATGGATCAATAAAGGCAACACCTGCCAATGCTTAATTCTGAGAAAAAGAGGTAGAACTTATTGGTAAACAAGAAGTGGGTGAACCTGGGGAGGCAGTAGCTAGAGGGCATTTGTTCTTCAGCATTCTGTCATGCATTAACCCCACTACAGGTAATTGTGCCCTAGTTCCCTCTAGAGGGATCACCTCCCCACAGGTCAGTCAGGACTCCCTGCTGTCTCCCAGCCAAGGGACAGGTGTTAGACTTAGCTAGGTTCATCAGACATACTGTCTTTCCTAGGACTTTTAATTTTAAATAAATTACACAAAGACAGACTAATTCCTGCTGAGTGAACTCCTGGAACCACTGTGGTTCTGACTCTTTCAGAGCCTGGTTCTGAATCTTCTTATTAGTCTGTGAGCTTCCTGATAACCCACCAACAAATTCCATTTTTGTTTAACTTAGCCATGGTCTGTTCCTTCTGCTACTAACCTTACAACCATATTGAATATAACATCCACACACTATTTATCGAATACAGCATTCCATATCAGCCTTGTCATAGCCCAAAGAAAAGCAGAGGGCGCAATGAGGCATCTATCTGAGATTTCAAAAACTCAAAGAAAAGATAGGTATGTTGATATAGCTAGAGTCTATAAAGGGAGAAGTGACTTAAAAAATAAATCTGAAAATATAATTTTTAAAAATGATCTTGGGTAAAAGAATTAAGCACACACACAAAAAAACCCTCGTAGACACAGACAACACCATGGTGATTACCAGAAGGAAGAAGGGCGAAGAGAGGTAAAACAGGGTAGACGGGGGATAAATGGTGATGGAAGAAGACTTGACTTGGGGTGGTGAACACACAGTACAATATACAGATGATGTATTATAGGATTGTACCTCTGAAACCTATATAATTTTATTAACAATGTCACCCCAATAAATTCAATTAAAAAGAAAAAGTTTTGTGATCTTGGTGTGAAGGAAAAGAGAGAGCAATGTAAAGAAGAAATGAGTGACTAATGGGCCACCAATAAAATCAGATTATAAAAGACCACACACACACACACACACACGATCAGAGAACAGTGCATTACTATTACCAAGGGGAAAAAGAAAGACTGGTGTAAGAGTGCAAATCACAGCTGGTAAACTGGAGCCAAGAAAAAAATAAGTCGAAGCTTATGAAAAAATGTTGAGGCATCAAAATGGTCCTTTGGTGGATATGCCCATTGCAAAAATGGCCAGGACGGTGTACTGAAGCCAATGTTCTAAGGCTAATGGTTGACAGGAGGGAAATAGAACTTCTTCTCAACTTTTATTTTGCTTCATCTTATTTATGAAAGTCAAAGATCTTCAAACCTGAAGTGTGGGAGAAGCATGGTTAGGAGGGGACGGAAGTCCAAGGTAGGAGCCGAGGGAGTGGGGGAGCAGGAAGCTTCTGTCGAAGACTTCACCCTTCAGACCTGGACGTGTTTTGCCCCAAGGCACTGAAAACTAACCTAAGTAAGTGTAGGATCACTGCCAGTAATTTTGGGAAAATAAAAAAAAGTGGAAAATGCATCTGAAAATTGGAAATGGACAAATGACTATTTTTGAAAAGAGGTAAGATAACATAATATTGGGTTTGGGAATCTACAAATAGTCAACTTAATGTGAAGCCTGGTTGTTTTTAATGTTTTTATTTTATATTTTATGACATATTTGGTAATGAAAAAGTATTCATTTTATAATAAGAAAAAACAATAAAAAGACATATTACAAAACAAAAATCCATTGGCTGAAACAATATAAAAACAAACTAGATGAAAGTTAACCAGAATAACTATAAAGCCCTGTGTCAAAGTAAAAAAAAAAATACATAAGCATAAAGTGAAGAAAGATACTGGTAGGTTTGAAAATAGTTTATTTGAAAAATGTTTGGAAGTCTTGGGCCCAAAGTCAATATGCACCAAAGAAGTAAAGGCCATTATAAGCAGTACGAATAGAACATAAAAGCCTGGGAGACAGAAGTCATTTCCAATGAACTGTGGTCATATCCCACAGAGCACTGTGTCTAGTACTGAGCTCCATACACTAAGATGGGCATTGAAGGCTTAGAGAATGGTTAGAGGAGGGTCATCTGAACAGTGACAGGTTTGACGACGATGTCCCTTGAGAACGTATGACCTAACTTGATTGTTCTAGGTCAGAGAAGACTTCAGAAATGATAGCTATCATAGCCATGGCTTGTTCAATTAGGAGAGGACAGAGTAAATCCACAGAGCAGACAAACCTACCACGTAGTGGCTGTGATGGGGGAAGTTTCCAGCATCTGGAATCTAGATGGAAAACAGGATCTTACAGATGACAATAGGCAGAGGGCCAGGAAAACAAGTGGTATCAGTGGCATCTGAGAGCAGAGAGTGGGGACCCAGTTATTTCTGGTCCTTGGAGCTTTCCATTTCCTGTAGAGTTGGGGTACCAGGCAGGAAACAAAGCAAGCAGCTCAAAAATGGGGATCAAGAGAAGGGTTCAGTTAGTACCAACTAGTGCTTCTTAGACTAGCGGCACCAGCAGCACCTAAGAACTAGTTAGAAATGCAAATTCTCGGGCCCAAATCAACTGAAATTAGAAACACTCAGCAATCTGTGTTTGAACAGCCCCCCTGTGATTCTAACTCATGCTCAAGTTGAGGAGCCCCGGGCTTAGTGATTAAGTCCATGGACTTGAGAGAGAGTGCCTGGGTTTAAATCCCAGCTCTGCCAGTGACTAGCTGTGTGATCTCAATGTCCTCATCTGTAAAATGGGGGTAAAAATAATACCTACCTCATATGGTAGTTTTGAGAGTTAACTCTCTCTCTCTCTCTCTCACACACACACACACTCAAAGTGTTTAGAATGGTGACTGGCAAATGTGTTCGCCAACATTGCTCGTATCACAAGTCATTAGAACTTGGGTGTCCAGGTGAAGTAAAACCAACAATCACCCTGTTTGATGTGGGAGCACAGAGGTCTGAGTTCAAGGACCCTTTCATCTGGGTCCCTGAGCGGCCTGCAGTGAGGAGTAAGCGGTTCTGGCTGTGGAAACCGGGGAATTCAGTGAGCCGGGTGGGTGAGTGTACTAACCAGCTTTAAATGTTTGAATACTCTGATGCCCCATTACTTCTAAAAAGTAAAACTAAGGCTAAACAGTGGACTGTAGAATGTTTGGAAGGTAAGGATGAATTTCAAACCCTGTTAGAACTGACCAGGAATGGAATAAGCCACCTCCAGAAGAAGCAGGGGCTTCCTGCCACACCTGTGCGCTGCCGTCTCAGACAAAGTCAGCGTTCGCGCGGGGTGTCAGGAAACGGATTTTTAAATTGAGTGGGGATTTGGTGTCTCCACAAATCGTTCCACTTTTTAGAATCGAAAAGTGTAGATCTTTGAGCTTTTAGATTTGCAATAGGCCCTGCCTCCTCCCCTTGTGAATGCCACTTCTATTAGCATAAACGTCTCCACCCCATCTCCACTATTTTCCTCGGTTTGCATTTATTTCAGCTTTGGAATCCAGATGTGACCTGATTTTGAGTCTGCAATGAATTAATATGTAACAAGTGTGTCAATGTAATATCAATTTTTGCCTTTTTGTTTGTTTTTTTCCCTCTTTACTCTAGACTTTTGGAAAGAAACAAAGGGGATTTTACCCCCCTCCCCCCAGCCCCACAGATAAAAGCTAGGCAGTTGGGCCTTTGCTCTTACTGTCAAGGGGGAGTTACCAGTGGTTTTACATGCCTCGGTGATGCTCCACGCGTGGGCATGCAAGCACACACAGACACACAGAAGGAAAGCCGCAGACCCTGGGAAGAGAGCCGCACAGATACCTTATTTTCAAAGGCCTGAGATGACCCTGCATGGAGAAAGCCTTTTGTGTTTCGAAGATAAAAGAGGAGAGTGTTTCTCATTGGGGTTGCTGGTTTCCAGGATACTAGGAGAGACAAGGGCTTGTGGGCTCCTTGTGGGGCAGGGTCCGACTCGCAGGACTGGATGCCTGAAGAGGCCAGACGCCAAACGACTCTGCTGGCCTTCGGAGCAGAGCTGGGCTCACACACCCAGACCTCCAGGGGAGGCAGAGACCTGAGGGAGCCTGTCCGGAGGGGCCTCACCGACAAACGGGGTAGCCCCCAGCAACAATGGTGCGCTGCAGAAGGCCAGTGGTGGCACGGTGACCAGAGTGAACTGAGACCCTGCACACGCACGCAAATGTACATGCTCACACATGCACACCCACTGTGCACTAAAACGTGCACGAGCTCACACATGCACAAGCACGCACACACTTTTGGAGAAGATCTAGGAGGAGCAATTGTCCAGGTGCAAGGAAAAGGAAAAGGAGAACATGGAAAATGGCAGACATTAGACTGACGTTGACCCTCCCAAGTGGGATGTTGGGGCCAGAATGTGTTGCTGAAGCTGAAGCGGTCCGATACAACTGGTGCGCGTTATAAAGCGGTAATATCTTTCCTGAGTACCTAGGAAGGGGCACGACATCCCTCGTGGCGGTGGACTCTGCCTGTCTCTTTTGGAAAACAAGTGTCTGGAAATTATTTCAAAGTCTCAACCAAGTTGCAAAATGCCTCCTATCCCTTATGGTGTGGATGGGGCCTTTCTGTCATCACTTTAGTGACGTGAAAACCTGCATCCAGTGGTGGGAAGGCAGCCTCTGCCTTCGACTTGCCTGAGCCCCCGAGACTGCAAGCAGAGGGCTGGGTGCCAGGGACGAGCACTGGCTTGGCTTCAGTTGTCTGCAACGTGAGCAAGCTGCTTCCTTTCTGCAGGTCCTGTAGGCTTATATTTACGTGCTGCAATGCTGTCTTTTGATCTGAAACCTGGATGTGTTCCTGTGTTACTTTACTTTAAATCAGTTTAGACACACACCTAGAAAGCTGCCTTGCCTGAGGAAGCGTAAACTCCAGTATTTCAGGGCCCGAGGCAAGTCTCCTGTTTCTGAGAACACAGCCAGGGTGGTAACTTTATGTTATTCTCTGAGAAAATGATTCCCTATCTTACTTTGGAGTTTATGTAATGCTGTCTGTGCTGATGTGGTTAATTTCAAAGACAGTCCGTGTAAACTCACTCTCTCACCGTTAAACACACGCACGGACACATAGGACGGCTACTGCGAGCCTTGCACTGGGCGGTGCTTGGGGATGTGAAACCGAGGGGGAAAGGTCTTCCAAACGCTTGCCATCCAGCAGGCTGCATCACTAAGCCAGGGAATCCGAGGGCAGAACCCGTAGGATTCCTCACTGGGTTTTTGAGTTGCATCTGCTGTATATTTTGAGAACAAATACCGAAGAGAAGCTTCAGTGTTCAGAAAGAAAATGGACACCCTGGTCAAAGCAACTCTCAGTTTGCACAGCACAGGGCGACTCACGCATGACGGCCCTCTGGACCTGAGCGCTCACCGGTGGGTGTGAGGCGCGTGTCAACAATGGTTGTCACCGAGCGGTAGAGTTAGAGGGCATTTTAATATTTTTCTGTTTGCTTGTCTAGTTTCTGAGTTTCCTTCAAATGAATAGGTATTGCCTTTGAAATTAGACAATGTTACTTGAAACATTGATATTACAACTGAAAATATTATGTATTACACTTAAATCATCAACAGTGGCCTAGGCGTTACTTATTATTGTGAGAGTGTTGGTAGACACTTTCTGGAAAGCACTGGGTAATGTAGCAAGCCCTTGAACTTCCACACACCTGTCCCAGTCCGGGTCCATTTGCCCTCAGGCTACCTCCTTCGCTGCCCCTGGTCTGCCCTGAAGGAAAGGGGGCTGGTCCCTGCGGGGTGTTTGTTTCAGACTCCCTGGTCACTGGCCGTGGAGGGTACTGGTGAGAAGCTGGGGGATGGGAGGGAAGCAGAAGGCAGGTCCCCCGCTGTCACTTTGAGTGGCACCTCTGACAGTCAGTGCTGGGGATTCACTTCCTGCCCAACAGGCCTGTCGTGGTTCCAGATTCCCTCAGTTGCCCGCAGGAGTGGTTGTGGCTTTGCCCCAAAACTCTGGGCAACCTCATCTCCCCTGATGGCTCCTCAGCCTCTTCTAGAACCCATGTAATCCATTTGTTTTGCATAATTCCTCATTGTTATAAAAACCTAAGAGTATTGTTGTTTTCCTGATTGGACTCTAATTGATGCTCCGTCTGACCCATGACTCACTTCCACTGACATATCAGAGAGAAACAACCACACCAAAGGTGACACCAAAGATTTATATGAAAGAATGTTCGTTGTAGTATTGTCATTTGGAAAAATTATAAACAACGTAAATCCCCAATGGGAAGTGTGGGTTGAATTGTGTCCCTCAAGAATATATGTTGACTTCCCACCCCCTGCTCTGTGTGAATGTGACTATATTTGAAAACAGGGTCTTTACAGATGTAATTAAGTTAAGGTTAGTCATAGTCCATTAGAGTGGGTCCTAATGCAATAACTGGTGTCTTTATAAGAAGGGGGGAATAGGGACGCAGACACGTGGGAGAGATGGCCATGTGACAATGGAGGCAGAGACGGAAGTGGGGCATCTGCAAGCCAGGAAATGCCAGATTGCTGGCAACAACCAGAAACTACGAGAAGCAAGGAAGGATTCTTCCTTAGAGTCTGCAGGGGGGGCATGGGCGTGGCGATACCTAGAATGTAGAGTTCTAGCCTTGAGAACCGTGAGAGAGTGCAGTTCATCTCATGACACCTAATCCGTGGTATATGTTTCAGTAGCCCCAGGAAACTAGTGCATAGTAAGCCAATAATTAGTCAATGTTTCAAAACAACTGGAATTACCTAAGATAACTGATATACATATATATATAATCTAAATTATATATATAACCTAAAGTATGTTTATATAAAAAATAACATAAAACATAATGAGACAACATGTTTCAAATACGTGTTCCTGGATTGCAGATATTCTGTAGATACTCTGATGCAGTAAGTCTGCTTAGCAGCCACTATATGTTCTAGAAATCTTAGCCGTCCTCGGGGGCCAGGCTCCTCAGCCACCGCGGGCTGGAGTCAGTCACGGCCACACCTTAATCTTATTCCCTGAGGTGTAATTTAGGTAATTTGGGAGAGAAGGGCAGGGCAGGGAGAAAGACAGAGATATCACTTTCCTTCATTTTCACTCCCAGTAGTCTCAGACTTCAACGGAGCCTTAATTTTCAGCTAATTAACCTGTCACTCTTACTTGGAAGAAATTGGTTTCCTTCCGTCAGAATTGTGAGGGTAGCACTGAAGCCTAAAGAGGTGTTTCCCAGCTTTCTGTCAGTCTTAGATGAGGCTCTTCTGATCCCGGATTACAGAAGTCAACCCTAGCCAGCTTAAACAGGTAGGCAGGTAAGTAAGTAAATAAATAGGTAAATAATCAAACAAACAAACAAGAAAGCCCCAGGAAAATCTGAATAACCAGCCTGAGGGAGGGCTAGGCCCAAGGCAGATTCAGACCTCAGCATCAGCAACCATTCCAGCCCGCTGTCCTCCCTCAATAGCACGCATCCCTGATTACCTGTTCTTCTCAATTCAAACTTCCAAATGCCTCAGAGACCAATCTGATTGGCGCCACTGAGGTCAGAAAGTCCCCTGGACCTATCCGCTATGGCTGAGAAAGAATACGGCTAAGGGTCATGTAGGTTAGACGGGGCAGGGAAGGGTCTGTCCGTGTGAGAAGGGGCCAGTTCTCAGGGCAAGCAAGTGCAGGTGCACTCGGCACCACAGTGCAGCCACTCCCCTGACTCCCTTCCCCAACCCCTGCCCTGGTTCTTCTCTGAGTCAGGTGTCCGTCCTTTTCCTGGGATAGGCCATTTCTGTCTTCCCTTCCCAGTCCACACTCCATTCCAGACCAACCCATTTCTAAAATGCCTCCTGAGTCCTCTTTCCCTACAAGCCCCACCCACGTGAAACGTGGATTCGCGTGTATCGGCACACTTTCACTTTCCTGTGAAATCCCCAATCTGGAGGAGGGGATTCATTTAGAATCAATGAGATGCTGCTGCTCTTTGGGTCAATGAGACCAGGAAATCAGAGCCAGTAAGTCCTGGTTTGGGTTATTTTTCTAAGGGCAGTGATGGGTCAGGTTGACTCATCCGCACCAGTTCCCCCTGTGTGACCGATATCACACCCTGAAGAGCAAACTGACTGACTGGGAGAGAGTCTTTGGCAGAGGGCGAAACAGGGCTTTCCGCAGCAGAAGGCTGGGTGGCCAGTGCAGGGGGTGAGAACTTAATCCAGGCACGACAGCACCACACACTGAATGCAATGGGCTGTCAGTGCTGAAAATGTTGACTCTCCTCCCCCAATCTCTCTGCAAGGGTGAGCTGACCAGCTGTTAGAAATCAAAGTAGCTTCCTTGTGTACCTTCACACTTTCTGTCTCTGCAGAAACTACCCCAGCAACCACATCATCAAACATTAGCTATCACAACACAGTCAGCTCTTAGAGTCATGGCAAGGTGCCACAGAACTCAGATATGCTGTCCTCTGCATGAACTGAGGAAAACGCCTAATGGAAATGCTTAGCTTACTTTTGGGGGGCCAGTTACATAATCTCTCTGTGACTGTTTTCTCATCAGTAAGATGGCATAATAATAGTCCTTCCCTTGGGGCATTGTTGAGATGATTAAGTAAGTATTTAAAAAATTAGAGCAGTTCCTGGCAGGTGGTAAGTGCTCAATAAATGGTGGTTATTATAGCCATTTCCTGAGGCCCTCGGGTAATGTTTGATACACTTTGTCTCTACAAGAGCATCCTGCATTGTAAGCACTAGTTTGTAGGCCTGTTCTCACCGCAGACGAGGGCTCCAGGTGGGAGTCCCGTCACACTTGGATCCCCAGCATCCAAAGAGCCAGTGAAGCCGGGGGCATGCGTGAACGGTTGCTGGAGAACCTGGGTGTGACCTGGGACTCAGGTGTGATAAAAAGAACTGGGGCCCTGAATCTCTGTAGCCTGTGTGAGGAGTGAATATGTAAATTGGAGAGTTTGCCCAAAGATCATAAAGACTAGAGAGGACTCAGCGAGGAGTTTCCTGTGACCTTGGGCTAGCTGTTGAACCATTCTTAGCCTCAGTTTCTTCATGTGTAACACAGGGATTGGACTTACCCCAGGGCACTGTGTGAACTGAATGCAGTAACAAGAGTAAAGTGCTTGGCACACCATAAGCATAAGTAATAAGTACTCAAGAAAAAAAGATAGTCACACAAGTCATAGTTTGCTCACCAAAAGTGATGAGTAGCTCAATGACCAAAGCCAACAATACCGCCCACTAAAGCCTCAGGCTCTGACTCTGCTTTTACCAACTGACCTTCTAGGTAGTGATTTGGTTCCCCAGGCAGACTTACCTGGACAAGGGACAGGACCCAGCAGCTAACAGGGTCCACTTGACCCTTTTCAGTGTTATTTAAAATGGACATTTATAAGTTTTCGCTGAGAGTCCCAGGGAGCTGGCACAACACCTGGTAACATAAAAGGATGTTTCTGGACCTCCAAAGGTCAAGACCATGGCAGCCCCTCTTGTTCAGCCGCCAGCTCAAGTGTATTCAGCAGGGGCACCAGCTCATCTCCTGCTTCCCTCTCTAGCAGCAAGAGCCCGACATGGGACGACAGAGTAGAGTATAATGGAGCTTACGACTGCGTCACTGTTTCACAGAAGGACAAGTTACACTGCAACACTATTTTATCGGGAAGGCACAATGGTGATTCTGAATCACAGTTTTATACAAAGTATACTTTCAATGGTTTGAAAGTTCTATTATTAGGCTTTAAAAAGTGAGATGCAGAAGACTATAGTATGCTGAAAATCATGTAAAATGTTTAAATGTGTAAACTATCTCTAGAAAGATTTATAATAAACTGGTTCCCTCAGGGGCCTGTGGCTAGAGGAGTTGAGTGGTTAGAGGATGGGTCGGGGGGACTTTTCATTGTGTGTCCTCTTGAATAGTTTATTTTGAACCGTGTAAATATATTTGCTTGCTCAAAATCTGTATTTTAAAAATGTTAAGACATTCAATGAAAGAATCCATTTATGCCACATTTAATAATTTCCTAAAGTCTTTTATACTTATGGTTAATTTTCATTCTTGGCCTTATGCAGTTAGTTCAAAAATTGCATTTTAGTCATTCCATTCTTAAGGATATTTATTTTCTAATTCTTATGTTGGTCTTCTGTCACTTGGTTACTGATTCCCACTCATTCTTTTTAAATCTCAATAACATTTTTGAAGGGAAATTTTTTTTAATTTGAAAGGGCGCAAGTGGCTCAGATGATGTCCGGAAAGTGTTTTCTGACGGGGGATGCGGGAAGGTGAGTTAAAAGAAAAAAGGAAAGGGGAACATTTTTTAAAGGTACATTTTCTGTTCCCATTCATTATGAGATCATTCTGATATTTGATTGAATGTTTTATTATGGAACTTGCCCTAAATCTCTGGTCATCTAAGTAAAATAAATAAATGATTCACTTCGATGTTTAGCAGACCTTTGATGTATAGAAGTCTCTCCTGGCACCACTTGATTCCTGGCATGGAGTGTGTGGGCCACAGGCAGCCTGCTGGAGCCTCAGCGTGAGCCAGACAGAGGGCGATCTGAGCGAAGGTGAGTGCTCTGAGATCTCTCCCCCTTTTCATGGTGCCTCCTGCCTCAAGCTGCCCCTTCCCTCCACCTCCCACAACACAGACACACACAGACACTCGCACCCAGTGCCTCAGGTCTATAGCAAAGATTGCCACACATGAGTGTACATCACAATCACCTGCAGGCCTTGTTAAAACCCAGATTTCCACCCTGACTGATGTGGCTCAGGTGGTTGGGCATCTTTCTGCAAAGCAAAAGGTTGCCAGTTCAATTCCTGATCAGGGCAAATACCCAGGTGTGGAGAGCAGGACCCCAATAAAATGGTGTTGGTCCAGTTAAGATAGGAGAAAGTATATAAAACAAAGTAGAGTCACTCATTTCAACCAAGATAGCTGTCAGTCAGCCATGACACTTGGGTTCAAGAAGGAAACTACCTAAGTCAGAGAAAGACACATCTGGCAAGAAGACACACCTAAGACATCAGCACACATGACCAGAACAGCTATGTCCGCAGAGTGGACCACCCACAGATAAGCTTCTGGGAAAATTCCACACTTGCCAACAGAAGTGCCAAGGCATTTATCAAGAGACCCAGAAGGATGGAGTACATCAATCTCAAAGGTATAGCTGAGGCAGGCTCAGACCACTGCTGAGACAGCCGAGCTCCACACACCAGAGTGCTGCTCCACGCCATGCTGACCTCCCTTGGCATCAGCCACCAGAGGCTCTGCCCTGCTGAACTGGGAACTCTGCCTGCCCTGCTGCCCACCTGGCTCTGGAGATCCCTCCTTGCAAGATGCTGATGATTCTCTTGCCCACCGTGCTGTCTCCCAGACCTGCAGACTGAGACTCTGGGGCTTGGCTTCGTTGTCCCCCGTTGATTGCTGTGTGTGTTATGTTTCTCTTAGACTGTTAGAGTGTGAGTAGGATGTGAATGCACATTGATGTTCTACTTGAGTGAACCTGCACCCAATAAAAGCTGAGTGAATAGCATAGTTACCTTGCGTGACTCTTGTCTATTCCTTGTTCTGGGCCGCTCAGCAGGCAGCTAGCTGAGCTGTTACCTGGCTGACTTATAGGGAAGACTGTATCATGAACATAGCTTGTGATACAGGGTTGTGGATTTGGTCCCTGGTTGGGGTGTGTGCGAGAGGCAACCTATTGATGTGTCTCACATTGATGTTCCTCTCCCTCTCTTTCTCCCTTCCTTGCCCTCTTTCAAAAAATAAATAAATAAAATCTTTATAAAAAAACGAAAAAACCAACACCCATATTTCCAGACCCCATTGTGGAGTTTCTGATCCAGAAATCTAGGGTGGGGCCCAAGAGTTTGCCCTTCTTACAAGTTCCCAGGGCAGTGCTAAAGCTGCTGATCAGAGACCCACACTTTGAGGGCTTATTTATACATTTCTCTCCTCTGCTCAAGGTCTGGTCTCTGCTTATGGGCACTTAGGATCCATACCTAGTTAATGAATTAATTCCAGGCTAGTGGCAAGAGCTTGGGCTTTGGAGGCAAGGAAAGCAGGCTCACAAACTCTGTCATTTGTTATCTGTGTGATGCTGAATAAGAATCTTACCTTCTCTCAGCCTCAAGTTCCTCATCTGTAGAATGGGAATACAAATGCTGCCTTACCTCATTACATTATATAATGTGTGAAATGGACCTACACCATATTAGAGATTCAGTGACTGTCACATTCATTAACCCTCACCCCCTATCCTGATGTGTAACAGGCTGAAAGGGTTAACCCTTCCAGGAATGTCCAGGATGATAAGAGCAATTGCTTGTGTTTGTACAACTCTTTACATTTGCACAGTAAGTCAATATACATTATCTTCTGAAAGAGGCCTGAGGATCTACATTTTTAACAAACAGTCAAGGTAATTTTCATGGTACCAATATTCAAAAGCAACTAATATCTCATTTAGTCCTCACAACAACCAGAAAGCTGGCAGTACTAATCAGATGTTACAGATTAGAAACCGGAGCTCAAAAAGGTGACTTGCCACAGTAACACGATCCCAAACCTCTGGCTTGTGAACTCAGTTCTGCCATACTAAGGTAAAAGTCTTTAACGGTGGTATTATAGTCATCAGAGACTGTGAAGTGAAGCAGACATTTTTGCCTACAGACTACTCTTGGCACCACCTGATACGTGATGGGTGATTTGCGTGGGAATTTGAGAGGCTGACTGGTCAGTTCACATTCAATATTGTCCGAGCACAGGGCTCCTGTACCACTAAGGGAGGGAAGGCAGCACCTGATCCAGGTGTCCTGGGGCCTTTCAACTCCCAATGGCTGACTGAGTGTCATCCGGCTTTCTGGAGTGGGGTATTTGTGACTCTGCTGACAGACAAGATTCCCCTTTTCCATTCTTTCTTCTACTGCAGTTGCTCCTAAATGTGGTTCTGAAAAAATCTTAACCAGGTAAAAACAAATTTTGGCTTGGACTACTACAATCAGCTAACACGCCACCAGAGGGTTATCTATACTGCAAAAGGAAATAATATATGAGTAAGCTACCACCTTCCAGCTTCTGCCTGATCTAGAGCATGCCAGAGACCAAAAGCTGGAGTTGAAATTAACAAAATATTTAGTGTACATCCACATGTCTTCCTATCATAATAGCAAACTTTTATGCAGTCACCTATATTATACTCACTGTTTAAATAGCCATCTTCAGTTGAGACTGACCTGGTTCTTTCTCTGACCTTCCAATCCCAGGTCTTCGTTTGCTTCTCGGAACCACCTCTTGTGCTCCGGTCTAAGGAATGCCCCTCAGGCCAGTGTGGAGATTTTCTTTGTACTTATTTACTTTGATGAAAGGATGCTTGAGACACAAACGTAACTCTGGACAAGGGCACTGCAACTAGCCAGGAGGGAGATTAATCCCCAGTTGGTAACGAGTTTGGCAACCGGAAATGGGGTTCTCATACGTCAGGACATTCTGACCTGCATGGTTGAGGCAATAAAATCATGCAAGTCAAAAAAATTCCTCATGAACTTTGGCAGGCAAATCCCCCCTTCTTATCAAAGAAATGTAGTTTATCCCCTTCTGCTTCCAATTAGAAACAGAACATGATTTTTCTTGATGCTGATATCCTAATAATTCACAATAAGCCCCACTGGGAATATGATACCTAGAATTCAGCAGTTAGAGCCAGTGCTTAAGGAAAAGAGCTACAATAGGGTTATTGATATCAGACTGTGAAACTACATGTAAGGGTTTAAATTTGCATTTTCACTCCTTTTATAGGTGAGCATGAGCCTAGGTGGAAGTGGGTAGTAATGGACTCCCGAGGAACTGGTAAGTGTGACATAGGCCATTTTTACATTGTAGACATGGCCAGTTTGTGGTGTTGACAGGCCATGATGCAATCAAATCAGAAACATTAAACAATTTCTGCAGTCTAGCTAAAGACTCAGAACAAGAGGGTATGAGAGAATGAACACAAAGGTGCCTCCTGGGAATATTCTTATGATCACAAAAATATAAATCCCAAGTCATCATTTTCTCTGCACATTATGAATTTCTCCAATTGGGAAAGGAAGTTTTCGAGAGAAATATCAACCAGTTCAGTGTCTGCCAGACATGGTCAAGGCCATTCACCTTGAGCCATCTCCCTGCAGGTGGGTTATTTCTTTTTCCAGGCAGGTTACATCTGCTGTCAGAATCCTCAGTCAGGGGATTTAAGACAATGAGTGAGCCAGGGCTCTTCTCTATCAGCCTCAGTAGATCTACTTCATGCTAAACCTGTAGTAATTTGTACTACAGAATTCTGGACTTAAACTCCAGACCCAGTAAACCTGATTCACGCCATGATAAGGAAGACAAAATGGGAAAGCCTGGGTGTTGTGGTAACATGAACGGTTTATGTGTAAATCAGAAGTGTGAGTAATCGAGTTTGTTTATTTACTCATTTGTCCATTCCCTAAGTATAGGGGTGGGCAAAAGTAGGTTTACAGTTGTTCGTGTGGAAATTATGATTATAACAGTAGCTTATTATCTCTGTGTTTCGTGTACTCACAACTGTAAACCCACTTTTGCCCACCCTGTACATACTAAGCTTCTGGTCAGAGGGGCACTGCACAACCCCCAGGCATGCCATTCACAGATGCTTCCACGCTCTATGTAAAGCTCGGGCACACAAGGGACAGTCCAGCCTTCAGGAGGCTCACGTGCAGTGGGAGAAAGGCACAAGAGGTCAGGCAATTGCAATACAAAGAGAAAGATGGAATGATTGGCAGCAGCGAACCTGGGAGCTCACAGGTGGGACATTTATCCCAGCCTTGGGGGATGGAGGGCAGCTACCTAAAAAGGGCTGCACCTGAGAAGACCCTGAAGGAGCAGACAGGATGTAGCCAAGAGAAAAGGAGGGAGAACAGTCCAGGGTGAAGGTACAGCACATGCACATTCAGAGAGAGAAGGAAGAGAAGGCACGGTATCCAGAAGAAGTCATTTCAGACAGCTGAGTAGACAGAGGAACACAGACAGTTACCAAGAAAAGGAGAGAAGAGAAGGGGAGGGGAAAGGAAGGAAGAAAGGGGAAGGGGAAGACAGGGGACAGTGGGACAGAAGAGGAGAGAATGTAGCCGGAGCCCAAAGCTGCCTTTGTTCTCACTCTTCCTGCGGCTTAGTGACCACATTGCCCGGTGTCAGCAAGAGACCACACTGCTCCTTACAGTCGAGAATAACGGGCTGTTCATACTCAACAGCCTGAAATGCAGGTCGGGGATTTTCTTAGCGTGCAGCTGATTAGCATGTGACTTACAAAGAGTTGCGCCATTAAACTGCCATTTTAGTTAGAGCCCTTTGTCTGGATTCAAATGGCTACTCAGGACTGGAGGGGACACGTCTAGCTTTGCCCCTTTCTTTTGCCCCTTACTTCCTCTGCTCTTCCAGGCTTTGGCTGCCCACCTGAAGAAATGCTTGCTCTGAATTCTCCCTTCTAGCCCCAAGGCCCAACAGTTGGGCATCCATCAATGGGGGTTGCTGACTTTTCATAGCTAGATTTCCACCTAACAATACAACATATGCAAAGTGGGGAAAAAGGCTATAATAAGAAGTTTAATAACATAAATAATAAAGTGTTACATCTTCCTACATATCAGCTCTTTTATCTTCATAATTCCTATACTAAAAAAAAAACAGTTCAACAAATAATAACTCCTGAAGAAGAATAATAACAAAAAGAGCTTAACCTTATTTTGACAAATTTTATTCTCTTTTTTATTCTTTTTTTCGCCACTTGGCCACTTCCTATTCAATCATCATCTATTAATTTTTTTCACACCACACTCAGAAACTGGTAAAACAAAGTTACTGAGCATAAACATCTCTAGCCCACCTCTTTGTGATAGTTTTGTTCCTCATTTTTCTTCTCACTTCCCCTTAAGGAGGATTTTTTCTCTCTTTCCTAAATGGGCCCAAGCCCATAATTAGTCCTGTGAAAACTTGTACAGGATCCTATTTTCAAATGTTTTCACATACAAAATGCCTTTAGGGTTTTAATCGCAACATAATGATTTCCAATACTATGGAGGCTATTTTTGAGAGAGAAAGAGAGAAATTTTAGGAAGCCTAGTTACAAATCAGTAATAAACAGGCTTTGCGAACAGTTGTAGCCATAAACAAACAAACAAAAAACCCAGATTTTCTCTTATGCCCTACTCAGTACACATCAATGGTCTTTATTTTCTTAGTCACACCTTCTAACTATAATCATCATCTGTCAATTATTAAAAAAGAAATGTATCGTTGAGGTCATTAATGTTCCTCTTCTCATGTCATGTTTTTTATAGTCTGCTTAGTATTTTCTTATTACCAACCATTTTTAGTCCATCCAATCTTTCCTTTGCCTCTGGGCAAGATGGATTGTGCCTGAGGGCTCAAAATGGAGCATCCAGCCATCAAATGTCACCAACGTCTTCTTCATTTCGCCGGCTGCCCTGGGGGACCCCTGTCACCACCCTGCGGGCACCCTTCGCACCCCCTTCAGGGAGCTGTTTCCCATGGTGTGCGAACCACACTCTGTCTCTACTTCTCTCTCACAGTTTCAATTCTTAAAACGTGCTAGCACTGAATCTTTTCTTCATTTCCTCCCAAGAAAAATGAATTCCACTCTAGGAGGTACACTTTTCTCTCAGAATTGTTCTCATCTTGACTCTTACTCTTTCTGCCGCCTCCTTGATAAGACTCTTTCCACCCGTGAATCCATGTCATAGCAGTGTTAACCCCCCTGCGAGCCTAGAGTGGGCACGATATAAACTAATTCTCTCTCTCTGACTCTTTTTCTTCATATCTTAAAAACATCTGAAGGAAATTTGTTCATCTTTTCCAGTCTGTTAAAAAATATGGTTAAGCAATGGTTACTCCTGAGTGTGGGATTCGGGTGGTTTGGAGATAAAGATTGACAGGGGAATGGGGAATGGGGAATGGGGATCCCTTATACAGGGTCCAGCACAAATAACGCCCCTTTTATTACAAAATCGTAAGCATGTAATTCGGTAACATAACAATATTGCACTCAAGCACACCATATGACATTGTAGGTGAAATGTTCAAATTAAAACTATAAATTATTACACCCATGTTATTACTCTACCAACCACACTCAAGCAGGCGTTACTTCTGCCAGACCCTGTATTTTATTTTACCTATTTTTATTTAAAGTTTTTATGATAATAATATATTCTTTTTGTAATGAAAAATATTTCTTTCATTCATAAATATCTTTACAATATTCAGAAGGAAAAGGATTCTCACCTAATAATGATTTTTCAACCTGAGATTATGGTTATCAAGATTTTCATAACTAAATAGTGATTCATTGAAAAGAAGAGGGGAACAGAGATGGTGAGAGACTGTGAGCCCCAGAGAGACATTATTATTCAAAGTCAGCATCTCCCGTACCTGCGACTCACTTGTGAGCACATGACTAAGTTCTGTGAGCATCATGCCGGGAAGGCTGCGCACAGAGAGAGTTTAGGTAACTCTGACATAACACAAAGTAAGTTATGTTGACGTACCTTTAGGAACTGAGGAAGTTCTGATTCAAAAGAAAAAGGTGGCTCTCAATTTTTTCTCTATACAATTTGGTATACTCAGAAACAGCACACACACACACACCAAACAAAGCTCCCATTCTCCTGAGGTCGATCAGTTTAATCAAGTTTCTTCCCTAATGCCCAACACTAAGGTATGGTATTTGCCAGGGTCCCAGCAGGGGTCTAGAGGGCAAAGGGCCCTGCTGAAGGGCAGCCTTCCAGGGTCAAGAGCAGAGCAGTCATGGGTGAGGCAAAGATTCCGAGGGCAGAGTGGGAAATAATCAGCACAGGTGTGTGACTTCGTTATTTTAGTAGATATAGATAGATAGATAGATAGATAGATAGATAGATAGATAGATAGATGATAGATAGATAGATGATAGATAGATAGATAGAAGCTTATAGGACATCATGACTAAGTATTGAAGCACATATTTTAAAATTCATTCACAACCGTTAATATACGCCGTGAACAAATCTGCCTGGCAGGGCTAAGCTGCTCCGTGCTCACAACCAGATCTGCAGGCCTAGAGAATTAGGGGGAAATTGCCAGTCTCTGAAATACTCTTCTCAGTGATAATCTATTTAGCTGTAACATGTGTGGGTCATGGTATTTTTCCAAGCCCAGGTGTAGGTCCAGGCCCTTTAAATGATCTGCCTCCCTATTGCCGTCCTGGTTCTCATAACCTTTTTGCAAGTCTCCAGCCTTTCCAAACTTAAGTACAATGTCTAACGTGATGTGAAAGGTACTCATCCCTGGCATCACATTCCAAATACCGACTTTCTCTGGATTTCCTATGTAAAGGAGGTTCTATTTACAGAACTGAACTTGTCCTCAGGGTTTTCCACACATTCATTTTTAAGTACTGATGTGTGTCTTAAGGTAGGAATTCTTTATTCCTGCTTTCTTACTGGATTCAAAACGCCTCTGCTCTTAAGGGACTTTTTTTTTGGCAGCTCTATCTTATCAACCACCTTAAAATCTCTTCTGACAACTCCCCTCTGGCAAGTACAGCCTCACTTCCACGAAAAGCTTTTCCTTGCGGTGGAACCATAAGCAAAAAATAGTCTCAGAGGTTATCTACGCCGATCCCTTCATTTGACTGATGAGAAAAATTCTTCCTGCTTTTTTCTTTTTAATGACAGTACTTAGATTTCAACTAATCTCCTCCTCTCCCATTTGTTCTCCTGTATCATTTATCTTTCAACTGGAGTCTAAGATCTCCCACACCTCTAATAACTCAAGATAAAAACAAACAAAAAAAACCCCACGAGGTTTCTTTCTCCTGGAGAGCCTTTCCTATATTCCACTCTGCAAATCCAATTACTGTACCCATGACATTAAGATCCTGTCTCATACTGTCTCATTAGGTTTACGGCCGGAATGTAGACTTTTACTGTGAATTGCACACTCTCGCCACACCTAAATATGCTTTGTCCTTGTGGTAGATTCTAGTGGGTTCTGACTGTGCACATGGGCACAGTCAGAAGCACTACCCCCACAACACATACACAGAGCTGATCCTCACAACCCCTTGTGAGGTGGAATTATTGTTCCCGTATTAAAGAAGAAGAAAGAAAGACTTTGAGATCAAGTGTCCCAAGGCAACGTAGCTAGTTGGGGGCAGAGCTGAGATATAAGCTTGAGTTTTCTGGCTCCAACTTTTGCATATCATTATTTTCCTTATATATTACTGAGTGCTTGGTTTTTGACACTCTACTAACCCTCTGAATCCCGTGGCACCAGAAGAGCAATGAGAGAATGACCAAAAAGGAAACACCGCCAGTCCTTCCCCTGGCCCAGCTGGGGTCAAGGTCACCAAAAAGCTTTCTGCTTTTGTCTTAGCACCCCTGGAAAAAATCGGTACATTAGTTTTTAACCACTTCTTCCCTCCTGATTTTTCCCCACCCTCTTGTTAATATTAATTTGACATTAGGTTTACTGTGAAATTTCTCTAGTAGTAAATTTCATGCTGTGTTTTAGGATTTTTCCCTCTTTATTCAATGCAGCTCATTCTTCTCCATTCTTGAAACAATCTGTTAGAGACTTTGCCTGCCTGAAAACTCCTCCTTATCACTCTTTTGCTTCAGTAGAACACTCCTGGGCAGCTTTGAGAACATAGCAAATGGGACAGAGGAGAACGTGTTCCCATGAACAATAGCCCCCCAAAGAAGCCAGTCACACCAAAACACAATCCGTAAAATAAAAGGATTTCATCAAAATTGAAAACATTTGTGCTTCGAAGGACCATACAAGGAAAATGAAAAGTAAGCCAAAGACCAGGAGCAAATATTTACAAATCCTGTCTCTAATAAAGAACTTGTATCTAGAATATATAAAAAACTCTCACAACTCAAAAATAAGAAGACAAATAACTCAATTTAAAAATGAGTAAGTAAATAAAAAATAAATTAAATCTTTAAAAAATGAGTAAGTGATTTAAATGGATACTTTACCAAGGAAGATATATATATATATATATTTAATAAGCATATAGAAAGATGCTTTATGTCATTACTCATCAGAGAAATACAAATTAAAACAACGAGTTATCTTTTCACACTCACTAGAACAGCTAAAATCGAGACAGACAATAACAAGCATTGGGGAAGATGGGAAGATGGGGGGAGATGGGAACCTTATACATCACTGATGGGGACATAACATGGGAGAGCCACTTAAGAAAATGGTTTTGTACTTTCTTGAAAAATTAAACATAAACTCATCACACAACTCAGCAATTCCACTCTGAAGTGTCTACACAAGAGAAATAAAACCACACTTCTGCACAAAGACTTGCACAGAATGTTCCATGCAATATTACTCATAATCGTCAAGTATTATGCCAACTAAAAGAACCAGATGTACAGAAGAGTACAAATTATATTCCATTTATATGAAATCTATAGAGACAGAGATTTGATTAGTGCCTGAGGATGAAGGTAGAGTGGAGATTTACTGCAAAAAAAAAAAAAAAAAGCATAGGAGAACTTTTGGAACAATGGAGAAACTCTAAAACCCAGTGTGGTGATGGCTGCACAACAGCCCACTGGTTACGGTAATCAAACACTTACAGTGGGTAAATTTTGTGGTATGTCAATTAAAGGCTCATTGTTTTCATTTCAAATTTGCTAAGTTTTTATCTTTAGCTTTATTGACATTTGAATCAATAAGCCCACCCTACATTGCCATGCATTTATTCATTTCTGGGAAAACTCTAGCATCCCATAGGAGAGTATCCAAACACATTACATTGTCTCTTGGCACCATGTACCTTGCTTGGCAACGGAACAACGTGAACTACAAATAGACTTTAAAGTGTGTGTTGATTTCCTTTAGTAGTTACAGCAAATTTTGACAACGTTAGTTAATGTCTTCAAAATCTAACACTGAATAAACAGACACATTTGCAAGGCTGACTCTTAAACCTGAAAGAATGTTTCACTTTATTTGGTGAGTGTAAAGATTTAAAAACAAGTGGTGAAAAAGGGCCATATATTTTGCCTTTATTAAGGTCAACTTTTTAAAATCAAAATCTGGGTCCTCTGTTACCCATCTAATTGGTCTCCTTCCTACAAAGAGAGCATTAACGTATTCTGGTTTCATGTTGGGAGAAACTCAAGAATGTCACCCTGTGTCTGCATTCACACCTCCTGCGGCCGGCTTTAGAGCTATGCTCTGTTAGGAATGAGAATTAAAGGGCCAGAGTAGCTGAAGAAACCAGATTAGAAGTGCCTAATGGACAGAATCTCCGCATTTTGGTTTTCATTAACTGGAATGAGATTACATTTCCTTGTTAGACTATTTACACAATCGTTATTTTTACATGGGTTAGAACTGGGCTCTGGCTTCACACCTGGGGCAATTTACCAGTAAGACACCAAACGTGCTTTAATCTGGTACGGTGAGAAGTTGTGTGACCCTTTGCAACACTAAGATAACCATGAAAAATGGAGGAAATTAGGTTGTGATTCATTAAATAACTCCAAGTTAAATGCTATAATTTGCATGGATTCTCTGAGTGCTCACAAACCTGAATCCTCCGTACGTCTGTACAGGCCATCGGTGCATTTGGAAATGAAAAGGCTCTGATAATAGTGCCTCCAGAAGCACAGCCATCTAGTTGCCAAGAGACTCACAATAAAATATTTACTTTGATAATTTACCAGGACTTGGGTATCAATCTTAAAACTAGAAGTTTGATCAATCCATTGCTTGATGATTGACATTTAGCAGACACTGAGAATAGACACCCTCCTCAGGGACAGATGCGCATGAACCAAGCTCCCAGGAATGGATACACACAACCCAGGATGCCAATCCGTGAATTTACTGCGAATCATCCAGTCACCCCGAAGACCGGAAGGCTTGTATTAGCAAAGGGATGTGTCCCACTCTCACTCCCAGCCGCCACGGGCAGCCAACTTACCCAACGTGAGGATGTTATCCTAACACTGACAGTTAATCGAGCCTAAGAAACATCTCTCCACTAAGAGAAGAGGATGCCCTTTCACCCACCAGAGGGACAGTTTGCCATGAAATGAAAACATTTTAGGCTGCTGGGCCAAGAGTCCCACCCCCTGTGCTGAACTGGGATAGGTGTCAGCCTGCTCTCCCACTCCGCTTTGCCTTTGTTTCCATGGTGAGCCATCCAGCCCCCACCGGCGTACTCAGCTAGGTACAGTCATCTCTTCAGGGTATGTGGGTTATCTCTACTATGTAACGTGATGTATTGGTTTTGGAGGCTAATTTATAATTGACATGTTGAACAAGAACAATTCTTAGGATACATTCATCAAGCAGCTTGCTCTTCTGCCTCCACCAGCTGCTTAAATCCACTCTGGGCTAGTTCCTCTCCAGTCCCTGAAAGAAATCTCAAATAATCCTATGATGTTTCTGTTCACTCTCTGGAAATAAAAAAGTAATAATTTACGGCCTCAATGCAGTAAACAAAATATCCAGCTTTATATATCATTGAAACTGTAAGCATGGTTTAAAACTGAGAGCTGTGCCACCCTCTGCCTAGAGACAGTCAGAGGGGGGGCCTTAGCTGGTTTCTCACTGTGTGCGTTGGCTCAGGCTGCCATAACAAAGCACCATGGACTGGGTAGTTTAAACAACATAAATGGATTTCTCACAGGTCTGTAGGCCGGTAAGTCCAAGATCAAGGTGCTGGTCAATTCAGTTCCTAGTGGAGACTCTTCCTGGCTTGCCGGCAGTCACCTTCTTGCTGTGTTCACACAAGGTAGAGGAGGAATCTCTCTGGTGCCTCTTCTGAAAAGGGCACTAATCCTATTGGATCAGAACTCCACTCTTATGACCTCATGTAACCTTAATTCTCTCCTTCGGCTACACTGGAGGTTGCGGCTTCAGTATATGAATTTGGGGGGACACAATTCAGACCACAGCACCCACTTTCATCACCTTGTATTTTCTCCTCCTTCCCCTCTTGTATGTAGTTCTTGACCCATAAATAGGGGGAGAGGAGATTTAAAGAAGCAGGACCATTTATACTTGTCTGAAGCTGGTGTGAGCCTTCAGCACACTCCCCAGGCCTGGCCAAGTGTAAACTTGATTCCTTTTCTTAGAAGAAATGTTTGTCAGTTCTTGGGGGACCTCCTTGATATAGGTGCTACACTGTCCTCCTGTTCCATGCTTCCATGTTTATGGCTCTTTTCTCAGCCCCTAAGAATTCCAGTGTTAACCTCCAGCCACTGCTGCTGAAACCCCTTCTCCCCTTCAGATACCCACCTGCACGGATGTGAGCGAGCCCCACACAGATCTCTAGAGCGTGGGCCATTTTGTCCAGTGGAGACCCTCAGGCTTCCTTCTACTTTCTTCCTCTGAATCCCAGCCTCTGGGAGAACAGGCTAGTCATGATACAGCACCCAAATTGCCTTTGCTCCTGCAGTCAGAACAGCTCTCACTTTCAGATTGCTCAGGCAGGGGTCAGAATGTGTCCCCCCTCCTCCCTCCCAAACTGCATAGGACACGTTTCTAGTTTTTTGAATACATCCTTGAAGGTCTTCTCTCTTGACCTCAGGGAAGAGAGAATCACCCCCTGACCCCTCCCCAGTCCTCCCTTCTACAGCAGATATGAAGCATCATATCTTAGCATCAATTCCAACCTCTGTCCTGCGTGCTCTCTGGCACTACTATGAGGGAAGAAAAAACTTTCCTCTACCCTTCAAGGTTCTTTCAGCTGCTCTGATAAATAAATCTACATGAGAGATTAACAAGAGAAAATAACCATATTCACTTATGTACATATATGTGAGAGCCCCGCATACATGGGAGGGTCAGAGATCCTGCATACATGAGAGGTTCAGGGACAAAGTTAAAATGAGGCATGTACAGCATTCTGAGCTAAGGGTGAGGTAAGGGGCCTTGGGGCTTCCGAGGGGAGGAAGGTCACTGCATGGTGATAAAAAGAGCAGATGTTCAGTAATTAGATGTTTGCCCTGCCTCTATAGATAGGTCATAGTCATTTCTGGTGATAACTCTTATTATGGGCCAGGCCCCTAATTTAAATTCTTCCAGGTAGTTAAGGGGTGGGAGTGAGAGGAGGAGCAGAAGTTTTTCTTGAGCCCACAGGGTCTTGGTTGCCTTTAGCTCAGAATAATCCTCATACCACAGAAGCACATCCTTAGGGTGACTTGTTCTGAACCCTTACACTACAAAATTGAAAATAATCACTTTTCAGGTTTTCTTGCAGTTGGAGTTTTGGATGCAAATTAGGTTCTGCCAGTTGATGGCACTTGAACAAGATCCGAAAGGCAAAATAAAAGAGGGTGGGGAGAAGGTTTGTCCCACTGCATTCAAGGCCACGGACATGCAGATGGGACTTCTCTGCACCCACGATCCAGTGTCCAACTGTTACTTTCATGGACACTAAGAAGCACTTGCATCAGTGATGACAGAGGTTTCCTTATCTCCGGCTCACAGCTCTCCTGGTAGGATCTTGACATCAATAGCGCCCGAGTTGTGATCTCACCTCTGCTCACCTCTGGATGGTAGCTGGAGCAGCAGCTCCAGGGCCCTGCAGCAGTCCTGCTCTGAAAGACATTTCCTCAGGCCTGGAATCTACTCCTCCAGTCCTTCTAACATTTTCTAAACCCCCAATTCCTTGAAGTACACTTCATTCTGATGAAAGTATCTAAGTGGTTCACTGTTTCCTGAAGCTGCTCCCTGACTGATACACCTCCCTTTAGGACAGGGAGTGGGGAATGACATTCACTGGCACATCCACAGCTAGCCGGAAATTACCACCTTCACTCCACTGTCAACTCCCTAGGGCAGCGCCTACGCTCAGCGGTAGCAGAGTCTTCCACAGAGAGCCTGTGTCCTGACCCAGTGGAAAGGACCCAGTGCATGTAAAATAACACACCTCCCTCACAGTGGAGATAATATCTCCATTTACATATATTTACATATTCAAGAATTTATGTAGTATGTTATTTATTTGACAAATGACAGTGTCATTTTCCCACCCTTAAAGCACTGACCAAATCCCTTGTCTCTTAGTTGGCCTGGCCTCACGAACAGGTAGAGGGTGGACAGACATCAGGACCTGGGAAGAGCAACTTCTTTTTCCGATACTCACTCCACCCAGGGAGGTGGTTCTTTTGCTCAAGTCTTGTGCCCTGACAAACTGCAGACAGCTCGGTCATCGTGACAGGCGAGCCTCAGCTCCAGCCCCAGGTTCATCCTAACTGTGCTCAGAGCACGTTCTGATGAGGGGGAAGCAGAACGAACATGAGGACGTGGCCAGCAGTACAAGGGAAGGAGTGTGTGGCCTGGGAGACGGTCTCTCTCCCTCTGTTTCCTCAAAACGCCTCATATAAAGTAGGAGAAATACAGATTGAGGTGAATAAGTAACTTTCTCTTAATACTATTATGTAGAATATAAATAAAAACATCTTTTGGAAACTGTGCTGTTTGACTTGCTTTATACCATACTCAAGCAAAAAATGATTTGCTTGCCCTACAGATGCAATTTCAAGATTAGGCCTCTTGCCCCGCCCCCTACTCAGATTGCTGTCCCTAAGTCCCTCTGCTGTAGAAATTCTGGGGTTTTCACTCAGGGAGTGATTTAGGGAATTAGAGAGGAGAGGAGGCCTTGCAAGGTGGGGGAGGCCTGAGGATAGGGACATGGGGTTCCAGATGAGGTTGGGACCGCCTTTGTAATTTTGCCTGGTGGCAGCACACATCATTTCTGGCACCTTTGTCGTTGGCATGCTTCATCTCCCAAATAACCGCATGAAAAATCCCTCCCCTTCCAAAGCTTGCATCATGCCTTTTTATTCCGATCTGAGTCATGGCAATGTTCTTTGAGTCCTCTGCCAGGATTTAATCAAAGCTTTACAATGTCCTTCCTACATGAATACTTTCTGGTTTCTCCCTTCCATTTTACTTTGGCACCAGAACACCCTTTTGAAAAAGTGGCTCCAGCGTCCTGGGCCTCCAATGAGCTCCTCACAGTTCCTCCTGCTCTCCTGTGGACCCCTCTTCTCTGCGGGCGTGAGGTGAGGTGGGGGTCCCAAGGTCACCACCTCCCTCTGTCCTTCCTTCTTCCCTTGCTCGTTGTGTCACTTCCCTGCCTCCTTCCTTGTATTCTTTTCTCCACTCACATCTTCTCCCCCTGTCTCAGTGCCCTTCCAATCCCCAGGGGATGGTGCCACTCCCTGAGTCCCAGGCTGAGAAGCAGGCAGATGGCTCAGTGCCCTACAGCCTTGGGCAAGTTCCCTGATGTATCTTAATGTCTCAGTTTCCTGTCCATTAAAATAGTTCTCAGCTCATATCCATAGTTGTTTTAAAAGCATTTGGATGAAAATCCTACCACAGCCTCAGTACATTCTACCCTTACCTAGAAAGAATCCTTCCTTTACATAGAAACTTTCTTTTATTTTTATTTTATTTTAAATTAAGGTATAGTTGACACACAACATTATATTCGTTTCAGGTGTACAGCACAGGGGGTCAACATTTATACATTCATGGAGTGGTCACCACAGTAAGTCTAATACCCCTGTTCCTACTATGCAAAGGTATTACGTTACTATTGGCTCTATTCCCGGGCATGAACTTGCTCCCCATGACTTATTTTACAACTGGAATCTGTACCTCTTAACCCCTTTTGCCTTTTTTGCCCATTCCTACCCCCTATAAAAATTTTCTTACTTGAAAGTAGCTTTCTAAATGGTCACCAACAGGACACTGGTAGAATAATGGTCTATCCATTAAAAAGCAGGAGGTGCCTTTTTAAATAAAGTGTCCAAAGAGTAAAGAAAACCATTTGCAGAGTGTCATCTCTGTTTTTAAATACATGTGCTACCTGTTTTGTGTTAGTATCATGTAATTGATCACACATAAGTTTCTGCGTGGTTAGGAAAAAATCTGCAAGGATAAGGGCAACACATAGCAGTGGCTGCTTTGGGAGGAAGAGGAGGTGTGGGGCATGAGGAAGGGGCTATTCGCTTTTGATGTCTACACTTCTGAATCGTTTGAAATTTTTACAAGTATTTTCTTCAATAATTAAATGGTAACAATTTTAAATAAATATTGGAAAATATCTCCTATAGCCTGGAATAGAGCTTTAATGATAGATGTGAAATCTTATAAAATAAGTATGTGGTCCCCATTCACAAAATGCCACTTGTTCTAAAAATTAAATTGATTATTTGACTGCTCTGCCCTGTGGAAAAGTGAGAGCTGAGCTGACCCCAGTTTTGGGCTCTGCCCCCACGCAGCAGCCCCGCTTCTAGTCTTCTGACCTCTCCCACCACAAATGTTTCAGCCACCCTAGGAAGCGGCAGATTGTGGCACTCCAAGTGAAGGAACGGGGTTGAAGGCTGGGGGAAGCGGAGATAGTGAGTTGTCCTTTCTCTTATTAGGCTCAAATCAAAGAATGCTGTTTTTATATGATTGATTTATTACCCAGAGTATAGGCCCAAATTCTGCCTCATAGACTGTAGACTGATTTTACCACGTTATTTATATCAAACTTGTTGTATTTGCTACCAAGCAATTTAGATGTGACCTGAAGTTGACTGTGGTGGGTTTTTACTGGTCTTATGTCACCAGATGAAGCCCTTTCACTCTGAACCTGTCCACTGATGAATCTTTGTGAACTCGTTTATAGCTAGGGTGAAGCAGGGACTACCAAAGCAGCAAGACACGCTCATGTGCATGCTTGATCTTCATTCATTATACCCTACCAGGATAACCTGCTACATCTTTAATATAGAGCCCCCCTGAACCCAATGCCCCAAGGAGGAAATTAGTAAGAACAACTTGGGAGTGATTTCCTCCTTCTTCCTTCATTCTCTCGTCCAGCCTATTTTAAGACAGCTCTACATAAACAGGCCTGATGCCTGTGTGACTCAGCCTCTGTTAATCATGGAAAACAGGAGCTCGTTTGGCAGGAGAATCAGCCACCATCGCAGGCTCCTGTGGCTGTGGCTGATGTGGGTGTTCTCTCTTGCCCAGGCGTGAGGATGCAATGAAAATGACATGTCAGTCCTATGCATTTATGTGGAAATTGGACAATAATTGTTCAATAATGTCAGTCTTTCTTGGGGACAGCATCAACATTAAAACACTCAGTTTTCATTATTGTTAAAAACTGTGTATTTAACTATCCAATATCTTTATGTATGCATTTCAGATCTACACCAGCTTTCTCCTAAGGCCCCCATTGCCACCAGCCCTAGAGAAGCCCGCTCTCATTGGACTGCTGCAATGCCTCCTAACCCGTCTTCCTGCTTCTGTTCTGGCCCTGCTGTGACCTGGTCTCTCCGTACAATAATCATTGAAAAATGAGAATCAAGTTCAATCCCTGCCTGGTAATATCCGTTTCAATGGCTCACCACTCCACATGGAATAGAACCAAACTTCTTTCAAGCTCTGGACCCTGGCTTCCTCTTGACCTTGGTGTTGGGCGTCCTCTCTGCACTCCAGCCATGCTGCCTTTCCCACACTTCCAAGTCCATGGCAGCCTAGTCCTGCCTCAGAGCTTTGCACTGCTCACCTCTGCCCATGCAACCCCATCCCTCCGCTTGTTCCCTTGCCTTCTCTTTCTGCAACTCAGTGTCTCCTCAAAGTGCCTCCTTTAACCCTCTTTCCAAAGTTATCCCTCCTTATTCTGCTTTCCAGCTTCCTATTTGTGTTCTTTTAGTACTCATTATGCTCTATAACTACTTGTTCATTGTCTTCCTCCCCGCCACCCCGCTGACTGTAGGTGTGGACCATTAGAGCTTATATTGTGAATGTTTTGTCCAGGGACCTGCCAAAATTTCAAGGGGTTTGGGCAGCCAACAAAGATTCTTTGCTTGGCCAAACTTTAGTCAGGGTCCTGAACCTTCTCCCAGGCTCCTCTGTGTACTTCCCTGTAAAATTCAGTTTTAGCAAGAACCAAGCTAAGTCACTTTAACCAGAAAAATCCCACTCTCAACCCGGTGATGTCTAACCACCCTGACCCATCTTCAGCAAAGATCCCTGTTAGGTCAGTTTGGCCTGAAGCCTCTCTCACCCCTGATATTTCTTCCAAGTAATTTTTCATCCACTGACCCCTCACCATGCTGTATTCAGAGCTGAGCTCAATCTCTCTCCCTCACTGCAAAATCCCGTCGCAGTGGTCCCTATACCTTTGGAGGTGGTACTGAGTAAAGTCTGCCTTACCATCTCTACCAAGTGTCACTGAGTATATTTTTCTTTCACACAGCCCACATTATAAACCCCTACCATACCATCAGTGTGAGTCATCACTAGCAAAATTTATTTAAAATTCTTGTCAACATCAAGTTCATTTTATTGAACAATTTGTCAACATTAGTTTAAATCTGTTAACTCTTCTCTGGTTAAAATCTGTAAGTAAAGTTTTTTAAGTCAACATCACAGAAACAGGGTAAAGATCAGGGAGAAGTTTGATGGGACAGAATCCAGAAGCATGACTCAGCTCTCCCAAATCAAATCTTTTCTCAATGACCTCACTATTTTATTTGAAATGAGAATTCCATGATCACTTTCATATCTTTACTCAAAAACCTTCTCTCAAAAGTCTCTGTGTCAATGCCTCCTTCCATTCATGTACATAATCAGTATGATTTTTTTGATGTTTTCACACAAATAAAGGCATTAAAACAACCAGAGTTTAAATTTCTTTAGTTTTCAACAATGAAATTTTTTGTATTTGTAAATATTTAGGCAAAGTCACAGATAAGAATTATTGTTATTTCATAGGAACTTAAATTCAAAATATAGAAAATTAAGCATGATGCTACCACATGACATACTTCACATTTTTACATAGTTACATGGTTTTGAAACAAAACAGCTATGGTTTTTGCCACTGACAAAAATAGAAGGAAAGCAGTATGGAGTTACCACAAAAATTTAACAATGGAACGGCCTTATGACCCAGCATTTCCGCTTCTGGGAATGTATTCAAAGAAACATGAAACATGAAACACTAATTCAAAAGGTTATGTGTACCCCTATGTTCATTGCAGCTTTATTTACAATAGCCAAGATTTGGAAGCAGTCCAAATGCCCACCAGTCAATGAGTGGATAAAGAAGCTGTGGAACACAGTGGAATACTACTCAGCTATAAAAAAGAGGGAAATCTTACCTTTCACGACAGCATAGATGGACCTAGAGAGTATTATGCTAAGTAAAATAAAACAGTCAGAGAAACGTTAGTACCACATGCTTTCATTTATATGTGGAATCTAATGAGCATAATATCCTAACAAACAAAATAGAAACAGCCTTGTAGGTACAAAGAACAGACTGACAGCTGTCAGATGAGGGGGGATTGGGGACTGGATGAAAGAGTAAAAGGATTAGGAAAAAAGCAGCCCTGGCTGATGTGGGTCAGGGGATTGAGTGTCGGCCCGTGAAACAAAGGGTCGCCAGTTCTATTCCCAGTCAGGACACGTGCCTGGGCTGTGGGCCAGGTCCCCGTTGGCAGCGTGCAACAGGCAAACACACATCGATGTTTCTCTTCCTCCCTTCCCCTCTCTCCAAGAATAAATAAATAAATTCTTTTAAAAAAACTTACAGACACAGAGAACAGCATGTAATTACCAGAGGAAAAGGGGAGCAGGGGGAGGTAGAGAGGGTACAGGGGGGACAAATGGTGATGGAGACTTAATTTAGGGTGGTAAACACACAATACAATAACACAATACAATATACACATGATGTATTATAGAATTATACCTGAAACCTATACAATTTTATCAACTAATCACCCCAATAAATTCAATTACACATAAATAAATAAAGGCTAATGAATACAGAGTCCTGTTGTGAATCTCATATAACTAACCAGTTGTACTGACATATGTTTATCGAGCTCCTCTTCTGACCTTAGGAAGTCTAGCCCAGGTCCCAGCCTTAAAGAAGGGACCACACCCCAGGATACCCCTCAGTCCCATACAGATTGAGATGGTTGGTCACCCGAGTGCTGAAAGAAGCATGAGCTGAGGTGGACAGTGGCAGTGGGTGGACTGGAGAGGCACCTAGGACGTGAGCTGACAAAGTCTGGAGACTCATGAACGGAGGGTTAGGAGGTCAGTCAACAGGTGGTGGAGATGAAGACATTGAAGACAAGCTTTCTGCGTCTGGAGTGGGACGCACTAACACAAACACCACATATTACTGCAGAACTCAGACCGTAGCCCAGATGTCCTAAAACCTAGGGGTTTTCAAATATACTATATTTCTTTGATTTGTATAAGATCAGTTAAATGATAGAACTCTGCTTTAGTTTATAATCGACAGAAGGGTATTCTTTGAAATTGGGGGAGATGGTTTGTTGGGCTTGATAATCTAAATGAAAATAAAACGTGTGTAGGTTTCTACTGAAGATGTTTCTTTGTTTGGTTGGTTCTCTAAGAGTTTGGACAACAACTAAAGCTTCAGCTTTCATTCCATGGGACTAAAAATACCCAAGACTCCTAACCTGAAATTTGGAAGTAAGCACCATCTTACTGGCAAATCACTAGCAAATCATCTCCTCCTTTTCCCCTCTGTCTCACTCCCTCTGACCTACCTTTTCCTGGGAGACTTTAGGTTTCCTGGGATTTTTTTGTCTGCACATGAGTGATATCTAGCTATAAATGGAGGAATTTATAGGGTACAGAACATAGTGATAGCTGTAGGGCAAGAGGTAAAATCTGATCACTTTATTTTTTAGTCTTGTTCTTTCCATTATAGTGTTCTTCTTTAATTATAAAATAGTAGAACATTATCTTCATACTTAGAAAATCAAACTAGCAGTGAAGTATGACACAGAAGGAGGAAATACCCCGCCGGGTTGGCTTCAGAAATAGCCACGTTAACAGTTTGGTGTAACTCTTCCAGATTTGTACACTAACACAGAATTAAAATTAGGAATTAACCAGGCAACGAGCCAAAGGCCAGGGTTCTAGGCAGAGGGAGAGCATGTGTTCTTGAGAGGACCCAGGACAGGTTAGCGAAGCTGGAGACTCAGAATGGCACTAGAGCAGCACATCAGGTGGGTGTGGTGAGACTTGAGGAACGGAGCAGGCGGGGACCTCGTAGAGTGCTGGGTGGGCATCTGTGCAACCTTGGAAAGAAATGGATGACACCGTGCATTTTCCTCCAAAACTTTTTTCAATTGCTTCCCACCTCAATACATTTAGATCTAACTCATTCTTTTAAAAACAGCTGTGTATTACTATAGTATTTGGGTGTACAAAGTTTGTTTAACCAATCCATTGATGTGAATAGTTTCCAACTTTTACTATTAAGAGCAAATGAACACTATTAAGTAAATATCCATAGACTTTTGGAAGGCTTAATTTTTAGGACTGATATTTCTAGGTCAATGGCTATCCATATTTAAAATTTTGTGTTATCTGTGAACAAGATTGTCTATTTCCTTATACCCTTAGCACCACTGGATGCTATTCATTTGTTGTTAATTCAATGGGCAAAAAATTCTCATTTTATATTTTATTTTAATTATTATTGAGATTGAACATCTTTCCTATCTTTGTTGCTTATAGGTATTTATTTTGTGAATTACCAGTTCACACCCTTTATATCTGATTATTTTAGATTAACTGCCTCTCCGGGCCAATACTAAACTTGCTGTAGAGTTTTGTGCCATCATTCGTAGCTGGAGCTCTTGTGTTGGTGGAACAATGACAGTCGATGGTCCTAGGAGTCTTCGGGTCATTCGTGACTCTCTATTTTTACTGAAGTTGCAGGGCACTAATTTTTTTATTACTAGTCTTACCTGTTAATGGCCTTTTTCTGTTTGCCTGTACCTCCTTAATCTCTGGACCCCAACGCTCTTAATTTTCACCAGTCAATTTAATCTTTTTAAGAGGAGACATTTAAAATGACCTTGAGGAATGCTTTGGGCTCTGTGCCCTCATTTTCTACTAATGGATTTATGGTTTACTGGAAAGGAGACACATTTCCTTTTGAATATGGCCTGTCGTCTTATTGAGGCTTCACAGCTCTCCAGCAGCAGCCAGGAGGAATTGTGCCACAGGGAACCTGAACTGATCCAGCTGTTCTAACTGGCATTGGACTGAACCATACCAGATTTCCCTCCAAACATTCTTTTTTAGAAAAAATAAGATTTTACTTATTTACTTTTAGAGAGCTGGGAAGAGTGGGAGAACGAGAAGGAGAGAAACATCAATGTAAGAGAGAAACATCGAGTGATTACCTCCCGTACGTGCCCTGACAGGGAACCGAACCTGCAACCCAGGTGTGTGCCCTGACCAGGAATCAACCAGTGACCTTTCACTTTGCAGGATGATGTCCAACCAACTGAGCCACACTGCTCAGCCTCCCCACCCCCACAAACATTCTTTATGCTCAGTCTGTAGCTGGACAAAGTGAAAGGAGTAAGTTCTCCTAGGGGTTGCTACACAGATTGCTCCCTGGATCATCGGGGTGGGAGAAAAAAGGTAAAGAATTTTAAATACAGATGTAAGGAGCCTTGGAATCATGGACGGGGGACATTTGGAGATCATAGAATCATGAAATTTGGAGTGAAAATGCCATTTTGATGAGATACAAACCAACTCCTTTGTCTTACGGGTGAGGCCCAGGGGGGTTACATGTGCTGCTTGAACTTGCCCAGCCAGTGAGGGACAGGGACAGAGTGGAAACGCAGGCATCCTGACTCCTGGTCCGGAGTCTTTCTTTTCCTCGTAAGTTGCCTCCTTTTCTCATCGAATGGGAAGAAGACATTCACTAAAAAGATTAATCCATTATTAATTCCAGAAGTGATCATCTATCACGAGACAGGAAACTGCATCTCAGAGAGATAAAGGGACTTGCTTGGGGTCACAGGGCCAGTGGGTGTACATCTGTCATGGGACACAGGTGGCACACTTTCTCATTGCGAAAGAGGGCTCTCTCTGTCAGGTCACCATGACATCCTGCACCAGGATGGTCTGAATCCTCAAGGCAGGCAGGAATACTCTTTGAAGCGTCACACCATGGTGGCTGCCCTCAGAAGTGAAATAATAAGAGGCTCCCTTCTGCCAATGCTCAGAGAAAATGGTAGTCGGTCCTTTGAGGTAACCTAAGCTTTCCAATTGGCTATAAAATTGGGTTTATATATGAGGATAAAGTTTAGGTGCTGTACAGCTGTCTCAAGGAACTGGCCAGGTCAGGAATGTAAAGATCATAAGATCTTCTCAGGACAAAGCTCAGATGCCAAGGTGCATGGGCCTTGTACTTCACTTAAAAATAATCCTGGTGGTCCTATTGGTAACGTGACTTGCAGAAGAGTGTGTGTATCCAGGGGAGGTATATTTACATTTTCTTAGTAGTAATATATTTCACTGCTTTCCTGCTATTGAAGTCAGATTCTTTGTTTATAATGAATACTGATCTAAATCAGTTGAGACAAGGGGATTTCATTGCAGGAACTGAGATAGCTCCAAAGACTGAGGTGGCCTGAGGAACTGGTCACCCCCAGGGACCCTCTGCTCTCTCCATCTCTTTCTCGTGGCTTCTTGCTTCTCCTTGTGCTTTTACTCACTTCTGTTCTCCTCTGTCTACTAACTGGCTATTTCTGCTGATGAGAGGTTTCTGGACTTTCTTGACTCCGGCTTGCTCATGGCTTTTGCTTGCAAAGTCCCTGGCTCTCCCTTAGGGAATCCTTATAGTTTCTGCTCTTGTTGCTCTGGTCTCATTTTTTCTGTGTTTCCTAGTTCCAGTTCTTGAAAGATGGGGAATCTGATAAGCTCGTCTTTTTTCTTTAGGACATAAGACATAGTTACTCCCCAGCCTGTCTGATTAGCTGCCCTTTGGTCACGTGCCTACACCTGTACCAATCAGAGGTGCCCAAAGAACGTTTCCAATACACGGCAAACTACCTGCCAAATTAAGGGGCTGTTGGTGGGCCAATTTCTTTCACGGGGGCTTAGGCATCATAAACACATTTAGAGTGTCATTTTTATTTTAAAAAATTAAGATTCAAGTATCATGGAACTGAATCTGTTCATTGGTATCTTTTGTAAATTTGAGGGGAATTATAAAAATATGTTATTCTGGAACTCTTTCAATGATCTAACAGTGAATCAGAGTAATGCTACAATTTCTCATCAGTGAACCGACTGACTCTTTCTCAAGTACTTGGTTCCACTCCCTTGAAATTGACATTTCAGTGTGTCACGGGCAGAGAACGAACCCACGCGCCTTGGCCCCTGAGCTTTGCCCTGAGAAGATCTTTGATCCTCGCATTCCTGACCTGGCCAGGTCCTTGATGATAGCTGTACAGCACCTAAACTTTGTTCTCATATATAAACCCTATTTTATGGCCAATTTGATAGAAATTAGTTGATTGAGAAGCTTGGGAAGGTGCATAGGAGTTGAGCAGACATCCAGAGAAAAGGAATTCACATTCACTGAGTATCCACTGGGAAGCTGATGTGAACATTCTTATTTTATAGATAAGGAAGCTGAGGTTCAGAGAAGATGAGACATTTGCCCAATGACAAGCAAGCAGGTAGTAGGGCTAGGCGTTAATCCAGATCTACCTAACCCCTACTTCCACCCTATGTTTCAGACGTACACTGGAGTTGATGGTTGCAATGGAAAGCGGGAGGAAGAGAATATTGCAGATGAAGAGAATGGAAACATCCCAGGAGAAGGTTTAGAAGTGGGCGAAAAGAAAGCAGTGTGTAGGCTGTTGATTGGAGTGGCAGATTCCTGGTGGGGATAGGAGATGAAATGTCAGTGGCAGCCAGAGTCTTGAGCAATATAAAAGCCAGCCTAGGATGTATCTGACATATTTGGAGGCCTTGGGGAGTCACTACAGGCAAGGCATGATGTGACCAAGACAGCTGTTTAGATTAGGAGGATTAGTCTAGAGACAGGTGTCAGAAGATTGGAATAGGAAAAGACTCAAGGTGACTTAGGCATGCAGAGCTATGCGGGCCCGGATATCTTAGGGAATGTTTCACAGCTGGCTTCATCGTCTCAGGCAGGGACCCCTTTTCAAGCCCTCTCCCTCCTTGTCTTGTCTGTCACTATCACACGCGTGGAGTTGCCAGTCTTCTAGGAGCCGAACTCTGCTATATAACATCACCTTTGATGCAAAGAAACCTGTCTCGTAATACATCCTATATGAAGTTGCCAAATGTTGCCTTTTTAAAAAATTTTTAAAAACAGAACTACTCCGAGGGGTAGTGAGCTCTGAGAAGCTGAGACTGTGGTCTAAATTTCCCCTGAAAGTCTTAACCACGGGTGAGATTTTGTATATGTATCAATCATACCATTTCCATCCTCATTCTCTGTTCCTGTCCCTCCAAGTGTGAGAAGAGATGGACGACTGAGACAAAGGAGAAGTTCCTGGGACTGTACCTTCTGTTTCTCCTTTTTCTCGTCCATACTAAATCACCACGACATTACTTGTAAGAAGTGGCAGGCAATTTGGTGAGGGAACTCGTGGATTTGTCCTGGGAAGAGTAAACAGCAGTAAATTTTACTGTCTTCCCCGTGTTTTTCAGCTACTGAGGCTGTTTGTGTAACTCAGGCATGCCAGTAACATAAATAACGTTGGCACCGAAACATGTCTTTTTGTCACTGAATATTGAATATCAAGTTCGGAGGTGAGCTAGTCAGTTTTATTGCTGAGAAACTAAAGAGGGGAGAGTTTCATGCCGAAACCTTGAGGGAGTCAGTAATAACATAGGTAGAAACCCAGTGGATACAAACGGTGACAGGCTGGCCTGCCTGTCATCTGCGCCCCAGGCTGCGCTTGGAGCCTCTCTTTTCTGATATAGCTGAAGTCATAAAGCAAACTTGCAACCTTGACAAAATAGGGAATAGGTCCTTTGTACAAACATTAAACTGGTGTGTCCACCCACCCAGTGAAATATTAATGACATTGTTTTAAAAGCCCCTTAGTTCATTGGATGCCCTAAATGTATAACCCACCATGCTAGAGGTGACCACTGAATAATTTCTTCTTAGGTTTAGGGACAGAGAATTTGCATACCGTCAGGGTCACAGTGAACATTGAGACAGAGCTGAGTTGTTAAAATATCAGACTTCATTTACCATTCTTCAGGCACACTTCCTACCCGGTGGTTTCTCTGCTGATTGCTACAATCTACTCACTGCAACCCCCAGTGCTTAAAGCAGAGGCCACTAGATGTTTCACACAATAAGACACCCGTGGATTCCTGAAAAGGCCACACGCTCTGGGGACTTGTGTGGATGTGAAAGTAGGCCCTGGCTAGCAGGTCATGGGCTTTGCTGTCGGGCATGGACCAGGCCAGTACTGGCAAAGCCTTTGAATGGTCGGGCATCGAGGACCATCATGTCCTCCTGGGATCCCATCACAGCTGGATCAGATAGGTGAATAAAGCTGGGAATTATGAGAAACCAGAGTGGGGTTGGTCAGTGAAAGCTCTGTGCACATTCCTGCTGGCATCTAGCTCTAATCCAGGGGTGGGTCTTGGTGGTCTCATCTGTATATGTTTGTAACTCTCTGAATTCTGGGATCCAGGGCAGACTGGCCACAGTAGAGCTAATGACCATAGGCATTTAAGCTTCCATGAAGACAGCAGGAACTTTAGGGTTCTTGAACAAAGAGAGGAGGCTGTGTCTGTGTCAACCTCTCAGCCATAACAGGGAGCACCCCAGGTGGGCAGGTAGCCCTCTGAGTTGGAGGAGGGACAGAGGTCATACTTCTCATCATAAGACTCATGTTTTTCAGAGTCAAAGAATGCTTCTGAGTACAACAAAGAGCTGGATCTTCCCTCTGGAACACTAGTAAATTCTTACATTGAGGCTGCCTCATGAGGACTTAAAGTTTGTGGTCACTCAAGGGTCAGACAGTTTAAGGTTATTGGAAAGATAACCATGTATTTGTTTGGGGTGGAGGCTTGGGTACAACCCTTTGGTTTTGAGAGAAAGCAAGCAAAGCAGGAACAGCAGGAGAGCTGGGGATGGCAGTAAAGAATGAAAGCATTTTTGAGAAGTGGAACGCTCCAGAAGCAGTAGCAAATACTCTAGGGAGGTACCAGGGACCACTGGGGAAGGGAGGAGCCTAGGGGGTTTAGAGTTACAGTAACATAACCATGTGAGAGCTCAGAGCCAAGCGCCTCCATGCCCATCACCCAAGCTTTGACTATTGCCAAGGCCTGTGTGGCCTGAAAAAAACAAAGGTTTCTCTCAATACTTGGTCAAATATTGGCAACTTTTAAAATGTCACCATTTTTATCAACATTTTGTGGTGTGAAAGGCTTGGGAAGGTGAACCCAAATAAGGGATTGGTCTGGTGGGATGCAAGCCATTGGAGGCCAGGGACAGAGAGCGGAGTCCAAGATTAGCGCTTGAGGTCAGAATTGTCTGGCTATTTGGAGGGATGACTTACATGCCTGACACAGTTAAATAACATTAGAATATCTGGTTCAGTGTCCAGTAGCATTCTCTGAAAGTTTGGTGATGTGACAAGTAACACCAAGAGGACCTTCTCACCTTCCTCAAGTCAGTTGCTGAGACTGCCTACCTTAGTTACCTCCTTGGTTTTGGGGACGGGGAGTCCTGATTGGGGCAAACCCAGGCTGCCCATCTCATGGCTCCTGCAAACGGAGATCAGTCGAGAACAAGAACTGACCAAGTGGGACGTATCTACTGATATTTATATAACTATTTATATAATAAGAGCATATTATTTACTTATCACTCTGTAATTAATTACCCCCAAACACAGCAGCTTAAAACAACAGTAACCATTTATCTCACACAGTTTCTGTTTCAGCAATCCAGGAGTGGCTCACCCGGGTGTTTCTGGCTCACGACCTCTGATGAGGTTGTAGGCGTCTGAAGGCTTGGCTGCAGCTGGAAGATGTTTCCAAGGTGGCGCCCTCACATGGACGTTGACTTGATGCGGGCTGTCAGCAGAAACCCTTGTCCCTCACCATATGGACTTGTCCAGAGGGCTGCTTGTGCGTCCGCCTGACATGGTGTCTAGCTCTCCTAGAGCAAGTGATGCAAGCAAGAGGGAGCAAGCCGGAAGCCTCAATAGTTTGTATGATATAGTATCAGAAGTCACATTCTGTCATTTCTCTCATATCTTTTTGTCACATAGCCATCTCTATCCAGTGCAAGAGGGGACCGTACAAGGGTGGAAATACCAGAGGAGGGAGTCACTGGGGGCCATTTGGGAGGCTGGTTACCACAAAAAGCTGCCATCTATTGAGAGCTTCCAGTGAGAAAGGCACCTTCCAAGCACTTTACATATGATAACCCTTCAAGGTTATTGGTTCTCACTACCCCCATTTTAAAGATGGGGAAATGGAGGCTTTGGGAGAGTTAATGACTTTCCCAAGGTTTTCCCACACACAGTTTGCCCTTGATTTCTACCCTGAAGGAATAAAGTTCATGCCATCTTTTTCATTTGGCACACAGGCAGGGAGTGCCTCCTATGAAACAGGCACTGTTTTAGGACCTGGGAATGCAGGAACAGCAAGGCCCAGGCCTGAGAATGTGGAGCAGCTACCGGCACAGAGATCACACTGCACTGAAGATATGGTGGGACTCACCAAGGGAGCCATCAGTTCATCGTGGGGTGGGGGCAGGTGGATGGTTCAACAGAGTCTTCTTGTAGGTGTGATGCTTGACTTAAGTGTTAAAATAGACCAGGCACATTCTCAATTGTTAATACATCACCACCTTCAGGCCTGGGGAGTTCACCTGATTCCTGCAGAGCGTGACCACCTTCATCTCCTGGCTTTGGGCTTTGTTTGGTGAAGCCACATGGGACTTTACAATATGATCTCCTGATCGGGGTCTGGAATCTGGAGACTCAAGTTTACTCCTTGTTTTCTCACTGACCCTCCATGAGACCTCAGGTAAATTTTTAATGTACATGTGCCTTGGTTCTGGTTTCCATTAAATGGGGAAAAGCAATCTTTCCTTACATTATAGAGGAGGGAGGGTGTTCCTAAGCACCAAATACGGTAAAAGATCTAAAATGTCACTGAAAACTTCAAAGCTCTACTTTCAAAGGGATCCTAGCTGGTTCTTCGGCACACATGTTACCTCTGCCACTTGAATTGTTACCTCATTTTCAAAGTTTACATTTAGCCAAGGGGAAGAAGAATCCAGAGCTCCTGAGGATGTTTGGCGCACTAGGCTACTGCGGTTAACGTTCAGAGACGCTGCAATCGCCTGCCTGGCATTATGTTCCTGAGAAAGCTGGACGATGGGGACGAAGAGAAAGAAGTATAATGTTTGAGATTAGGACAGCATCCACATTTTGTGCAGCTCTTTCAGGGTGAATATCAAGCACGTGGCACTTCACGACTCTCACTGTGGGCATGCATTTCATTCTTTGAGAAGCCAAGCATTCTTTTGTGATGTGATCGTCCTGCGGCTTATTATTATTATTGCACAAGCAAATGAGCAATATTTTCCTGTGAAGGGCTCTTTCATGTCTATCTAAACCACAGCCCGCAGTTCCCCTAAAAAAGGGAGGAATGCAGGATACCCTGAATGGGATGCTTTTTGGGTAGGTTTCTAGAAAGAGGTTACCACTACCTTCCCAGACAAAACCATGGGCCTCATCCTCATCATAGATCAACAGACAAGGTATTTCAGGTGACTAAAAAGTCCCCTGAAGATACTGATTATTTCATGTACACATGAATCTGGTGATGTTGTTCTTCATATGCTATTGATCTCTTTTAGAATCAAGTCACTCTCATGCATTTTGCCCTGTTTCTTCTCTTGCCTGGAGCCTTGCAAAGCCAGCCTCACACCCTTAGGTTCGCCTTTCTTACCTAGATGGACCTTTTCCACCTGTGCAAGACTATCATACCAATACAATGTCACGACAATATATGTACATCAAAGTATGTGGGCAGATCCGTGCCGCTACACGTCAGTTCTGAAAATGTCTTCTGTCTTCTTCCCAAGGAGGCCCAACCAATTCTGGGGTGAAATTTAGTAACCCTGGATTGGGAAGTGAAGATCACCTTGTTCTGTGGAAAGTGAAAGAGGAATCGAAGCAAGGAAGCTAAGACTCTTCATGTAGTTCCAGAATATCTTTCTCTTATTACCATGAGTTCTCAAACCCTCATTTCCTGGTACCTTTTTAAAAATATGAGTTTAAATGCTTCATTGTGGTTAGGAGGCATGTAAGTATCAAACTCCCACCATCTTCTTCAGGAACAACGATTAAAAAAAAATAGTGCACAGTGTAATGAGTTTTAATGCAGGTATAGATTCACATAACCACCGCCTCCATCTGGATACATAACAGTTCCTCACCCCCCAAATTCCCCTGCTGCCCCTTTGCAGTCACACTCCCCCCGTTCCAGCCCCCCGTAACCTCTCACCTGTTCTCACTACAGTTTCGCCTTTTCCAGACAACCGTCTAAATGGGGTCGGACAACCTGGACTTTTCTAAAATTGTCTTCTGTCCCTCAGCAGCCTCGTACCACCGAGATTCATTCACATTGTTGCATTCGTCAATAACTTATTCTCTTTCATTGGTGAGTAGGACTCTGTGGCCCTGGTACATATTTAAGGTAACATTTATCAGTGTAGCACAGACCCCACGAGTCCCAGAGTGAACAGGTAGCTAAGGTTCACTCTTCAAATTCCATGGTTACTTGGCATAGTCCTGTTGGGTGGTCAAGAGATGAAAAGAAAGCGGCAGTTTTTACTCTCAGAGGCCCGACAACCTGGGCTTCCCAAAGCCACTCCACCAGCATTTGCAGGTTGTTGACAAGTTGCCCGGTGTGTGGTGCAGACCCGTCCAATGCAGTGGCTGTCGGGAGGGTGACAGAGCCCCTTTGTGAATGGCTGGTGACGTCTACAGATATGTTTGGTGCCACACTGGGGGAGTGATACTGGCATCTAGTGGGTAGAGGCCAGGGATGCTACTAAACCTCCGATAAGGCACTGGACACCTCCACAGCACAGAATAATCTGGTGCACATTGTCAGCAGTATGAGGCTAGGAACCTTGTTCTCGTGCTTCTGAGACAACCCTTCAAAAAAACGCAATTGGTGTGTTTTGGATTGGGCTGAAGACAGCAGCAGAAAAGGGACAACCTTGTTGTGAAAACGCATTATTTTCCTCCACATTTTAAATGACAACCAAAGGAATAAGAGTCCAAAAGACGAGGAAAGTGATTACTCAAAATCGTGAAGAAATCGGTCAAACCCCTCAAACGACTCTCCTGTACCAGACAACCTGCTGCTCTCCAGAGAACTGTGGTTGCCTTCCTCTGGCCAGGCACGTCCCACTCCCCGCGGAGCCCTTCCCACACCCCTTCACTTGGAGAACTCAGCCTCACAGGCCACCATCTGGATGCCTTGGTCAGGTGTCCCTTTTTATGGCTCCCACAACCCCTGGCACTTACGTGACCTTCCTCATAGTGCCTTTGAATTTATTGGTCTCTTATCATGATGGTGTCCTCTGCAGAGTCCAATGCCTGGCACAAGTTGGTGCTCAATTATTATTGAATTAAGAAAAAAGTTTTCTAGATACATGTGGATATTCATTCATCTAGGTGTTCAGTCATTTAATAAATATTTACCAAGTCCCTACCACTAAGGCAGAATTCTGAGTGTGGGAGATACAGGAATGAGCAGAGACAACAAACCTATACCCACAGGACTTACATTCTAGAACAGGGTTGATATGCTCTTTCTGCAAAGGGCCAGATAATAAATATTTTTGGCTTTGTTGACCATGCAGTCTCTACGGCAACTACTCAACTCTACAGTTGGCCTGCGAAAGCAGCCTAAAACAATATGTTACCCAATAAAATTTTATTTACAAAACAGCAGCAAGCATGCTTTGGCTCTCAGGCTGTAGCTTGCCAACCCTCGTTCTAGAGAGAAGACAAACTGCGTAAATATAAAATTCAAGTAGTAAGGCAGGATAAGAGAGGAGGGAGGTGGAGTTTAGACTAGGTGGCCAGGGGAGGCCTCAGGGAGAAGATGGCATTTGATCAGATATCTGAATGAAGTGAGGCAGCAAGGCAGGGGAACAGCTGATGCAAAGGCCCTGAAGCAGGAATGTGCTGGGGTGTTCAGGGAATGGCGAAAAGGCTCACACAGCAGGAATAGTGCAAGTAAGGGAAGAGCATGCAAGCTGAGGTTGGAGGGCAGTGGGCTCAGGCTACATCACTCTGCGGACTTTGGAGGTGATTCTCTGTGAAACAGGAAACCCTTGGAGGTTTTGAGGGAGACATGCTCCGAGTTTTTACCATCTAACGGAAGGAGTCGGGGTGACTTCACAGCCCCCGCTGGTCCACACAGTGGGTTTGGGTGAATTAGGAAAAGAGGCTTCCTTTAAGCAGCCTTGATTTTAGCCTCCACTCAGCCCCTCTTCCAAACGCCCTTGGGTGGTACAACTCATACCGATGTACACCGTGGTTGGTCCTTGGTTTTCAGGGCTTCTGAGGTTACTTAAGAAACTCTAAATCAAGTGGCAGTCTTGAGACTTTCTAGGAGTTTGATATATGTGGTACGCAAATTAATGTCAGTATGGTCGAAGTTTCTGGGGCTCCAGCTCAGCTGTTCAGAGCAAACAAGCGGGTGCCCAATCCTAGGGGTGCTCCTTGAAAGGAGTTGCAGCCAATTCCTGAGATCCTTCACCACTGGGACAAGCACTTCTTCATTTTGAGGTGATCCAGAGCGGTGTGGATGAAGAAACTAGGGCAAAAAGTAAGCAGCAAAGGTACCTCTCCAAGTTATGGAAACTCCTGTAAAAGGAACCTTGTGGTGATAATGATGGCTTTCGTTTCCTAGTCTGTTGAACTACAGGTTGCCGGGAAAGCCTCATCAAACATAGGCATGCAGGCTAAATTTCTCAAAATCTGAGCCACCAGAGCCTAGTTGCTGCGGGGAACGTGAAACAAAGCCTCGCCCTTGGTTGCTGGGCTGCTGTCATGGTCAGCGGGTCTGCTTCTTTAGCAACTTGCTGTGGCTTTATTGGATCTGAATGGAACAAACCCAGGTGTGCACTCACAATTTGTTAGTCAGTCTTCCTTTTTTCTTACTATTTTGGACAGGAAATCTAGTAGACAAGGTAAAGAAACAAAATGCATTTTCATCATTACCTTTAAATACTAACGATAGGCGACTCCAGGAGCTTCCAAAATAACTCTAGACAAAGTCACCGTGGACCAGCATCTTTTACTTTCCCATGGGATTTTGGAGGTTTTGACACCAGGAAAGAAGCACTGCTTTCCAAACAGAGGGGATTCTACCTAAGTGCTGTCACCCGAGCCATGGCGAGCATCATGGTTCATTCTGTTCCCGTTGTTGTCTTAAGCAGACAGTCTTCCCTGATCTCACAGGTGCACAGTCTTTGACTTTTCACCCCAGGGTTGGATCGAGTGTATTCTACTCCTTCCTTTATCAGTTTCTAAGAATGAGAAAATAAGATCAACTTAAAAATAAATATTTCTCCCCTAGTTGCTATGGACAAACACAATTTGGTTGCTTCAAATTAAAACAATAAAGATAAACGCAATGGGGTAACATTATTTATTTTGCAGTAATTAGCATCTTCCAAGCTCTCATAGGGGATGAAAGACGTAATCCCATAGCTGGGCTTTAAACCTAGATCTGAAGTTCATGGTTGTTAGGAGGTAGCAGAGTGTCAGGTCTGGAAATATTGGACTGGCAAACGCACATGTTATTTATAATCTGGCCTCTCTGTTTTCTAGGCAAAATGGGCACTTGCTAAATATTCTCTGCTGCACAAACTGGAAAAGTAGAAATGTACCTGGGTTGCAGTAAAAGACAGTGTTAGTTGGTTAATCTCACCATGCCCTACTTGGAGAGAAATAACTCATGTCAGGATGCTGGGCCTGGAGATATATTTGGGGAGCAAGTGTGCAGCTCCCAGTGGTCTTGTCACCCTCTACAGAGTATAGCCCAAGGGCAGGTGGTGAAGAAAATAGGTTTTGACCTGACCGATGTGGCTCAATGGGTTTGGCGTAAACCAAAAGTTTGTCACTTCAATTCCCTGGTCAGGGCACTTGCCTGGGTGGCAAGCCAGGTCCCTGGTTGGGGGTATGCGAGAGGCAGCTGATCAATGTTTCTCTCCCTCTGTTTCTCCCTCCCTTCCCCTTTCTCTGAATAAACAAATAAAATGTAAATAAGAAAGAAAATGGGTTTTTAGTCTTATTGCTTGCTTTTCTCAACTTGGCTTAATTCAGATCTTCTCCTGGGAAATAAGAGTTTATGCTAGGGGAAAACGGGACTGAAAGCAAACCTCTGGCTTCTCCTAAGTTCCAGTAAAGCAGCCTCCACTCTTAGTCAGTGAGTGAAAGAGTGAGAACACAGGAAGCCAAGCTCCGTCACCAAAGAGCCCAAAAAAGGGACCTAAAAGACTTTTTTCAAAGAGAGAAGCATTAACAAAATGATAGGGAAGACACAAAATAGAAGAACAGAGAAAGAAGAAAGAGGAAGTAGTAGAATTCACCAAGAAAAAAAACTAAGACGTTAATGTATTGAAATGTAAACAGAAGGCAGTTACACCCGACCTACAATGTGTTTGCCAAAACCATCACTCAGACACACGGGGCTCGCATCACCTGTTTGTCTCAGAATCTTTAAAATGGAGTCAGGGGGTGAGGGGATTGAGAAGTACAAATAGGTAGCTACGGAATAGCCATGGGGGTGTAAAGTACAGCATAGGAAAGGGAGAAGCCAAAGAACTTACATGCATGACCCATGGACATGAACAATGGTGGGGGATGCCTGAGGGAGTGGGGGATGCTGAGTGGAGGGGGACGAAGGGGAGGAAATCAGGACAACTGTAACAGCATAATCAATAAAATATAATAAAAACCAAATAAAAATGAATAAATAAAAGGGAGTCAGGACATCTGCTACTTTCCAGCCGCAATGCTGTGCCGGTTATTTCTGCTCCCCTCTGCACCTGTCCAGGTGTCTGGCATGGAAAAGGATTTCAACAGAGTGAACTCATCAGTAATTTATGTCACGTCTACACTGGCAAAGCAAAATGTGGAATTGAAAGGAGAAAGAGAGATTTAAATAAAAAAGACCCAAATAGTCCATGAGAATAAGAAGATTTATTACACTTTCGGCCAGACCCATGGCCCACGGAGTTCAGTATTTCGCCTCTAAGGGAGTAACAAGGGCTACAGAAGGCCCGGGGCGAGGGATCCAGAACGGCTATTCAGTCCGGCCGGTTCGCTGACGAACTGCTCACTTCTCCACATCGCTAAGACAGATCCTGCATGCGGAGCCTCACACCACCGGTTCTTTTACTTGTAATGCAGACATCATGACACAGTGATGGGACCCCTGTCCCCTCCCACCCCGGTGCAGTACGGCAGAACTCCACCTTCACATGACCCCTCCACCTCTAACAGCTTAATGAAAACAGAGACTTAGTTCTGGCCACTCAACTCCAGACTCCTAGAGGAATCCTACAGGAATTTGACCAAATGGCCACCAGCCAGGCGTTTGTTTTTTTGCTTGCTTATTTTTGTTTTTTCTTTTTTTACAAGTGAGATACATTGAAGAAAGTATGAGGAGAATAGCATCTACTATAGGATTTTCCTCCAGGGCTTTTTTTCTAGTCCTGCATCTCTGAGCTGGCTGTGCCCAAGAGATATTTGGGCCACATTTAGAGTAATTAACAGCTTGTTTCTCTTACCCCCATCAGTTGTGGCGGGGTGTCCAGTCACACAGAACCTCCTCCAGGTGTTTCTGGTGATTCCCGAGAGTAGTCTATTGAATTCTCTGGACTCTGTTGTCTTGAGCAAGGGCACCTGCTATTGTCCTCAGGGCTTGAGTCTCTGTCAGAGACCTTTCACCAGGATCCCAACCCAAACCCATTATAATAATTAGGACTCTGTGAAGCCTCAATGGATATTAAAGGTTCACGACCATGGAAATTTGATCATTGACCTATTCCTAGGAATGGGCACGGACAAGCACACCAGGACACTGGAGTCCCCCTCATGCAAGACAGTCCCAAGCCTGAGCACCTTCCCAAGGATGGCAGGCACAGAGAGGCTGCTATCAGCTGATGGGTTTGAGTAGGATAGAAAGACAACAGAAATAATGAACAGCCCAAGTCCCGTTCACTTCTCCCACATACCAATGTGATTTTAGAAAAGGGGAGCAAACAATTCATTGTGGGATTTCTTCTTACTGTAGGAGGCAACTCTTCCCCAGGTGAGACCAAGGACCACCCTTTTTCTTTCATAAGGACCTGAGTTGGATGTTTTCTCACGAAACATCCACCTAGCTATGCACATGTACACTTATATTGATTAGCATCTGCAGAGGATCATCCTCACTGGTTTTTCTCTCTTCCAAAGGCATCCCTTCAAAACCGGATAACTCTTAATCCGAGGGAAGGAAACATTCTGTACCTTCCCTGAAGTCTATCTATACTACCTTTCCTGTGGACCTCTGTTCTCTCTGTTCCAGAAATGGAAGGTGCTTCTAACAGCACCTTTTAAAAAGTGACTCTGAGCGCCCTCTGCTGGGTACTCTAAGTTCTTCAGCTGTATGCTAGTGACAGAGCAAAACAAACGGCCAGCCAGGAATGATTGGAAACAAACATATACACACATTTATGTATGTGTGCATAGGTGTGCAACATGCATATATGTGTACGTATGTGTTACAGATGCATATTTTAACCGTTTGGAGAAAGGAATCAAGAAGATGATCCCGCAGCGCACTTCCCAGGCAGGCTGCAGGGACTCCCAGGGCGTAGTCCTCCCGGAGCTGATGAACAGCTGATGAAAGGAGGCCTCCTCTCCCCAGGCAGCCAGCCTGGGGGTGTTTCAGTTGCACAGCAGTGATTAGCAGCCAAGCTTGGGGATCTTTATTTCCCTCTGGGCCTTCTCTCCCCAACTCCACCTTTAATCAGTGACAATGCTGCTTTTGAGGCCCTTGGAGGTCACAGCTCTCAGAAGAAGGGTTAACTGAGCAAAGCTGGCAAATGGGTGGCGTGCGCAATGCAGCAGCGTTTTGATCTTTCATTAACAGCGTGGAAGTTTCACCTGGAACCCTGGTGCTCTCCCTCTACTACACTGCTTCCTCCCCAAATCACTTCTGACTCAGATTAGCTGAGTGCTTAGAAATAACGGGGGAAGGGGACAACGGGGAGAGAGGGATTGTGGGCCCCCTTCTCAGGCATTCCACTTCTCTAGGTCTTGACTCTGTCATTCATAAAACTGGGACAAAAAGAATGACCAGTTTATGAAAACCTTGGGAAGTACTTAAAAGCATATCGTGGCAGACTACACACATTAACTAATCTGCCATTAATTAATTCACTCTTACAACGAATATTAAAGCCCCATTATATGTATAATGTGCTACACAGGCATTCTGGGGTCATGAAAAGCAAATGTAGACTACTTTGGCCTTCAGGAGACACTATGTAAATAGAGGGAAAACTTCTGGACCAGCACAAGGCAACGTACTGTACATGTCAAAATCCCTGACATACGCAGTTGCTGCCATGAGACCAGGAAAGGTCCTCCGCTAACCGTGTGTGTGAGCACGCGTGCGCGTGCCATTTACTATCTTTGCCGCAGGGTGGTGTATCGCCCAGGATTTGTTATGTCGCAGTGTGATCACGTGGTCATTTGCACAGGTATTTATTTAATCTCTGCTCCTCCCGCACAAGGCAAGCTCCAAAAGAACTGAGCATTTTTTAATCCCATTGTTTTGACTCCATATTAGCAAATAAAAAATATTTCAGTCAGAATTACACCAATATCAATTCTTGTTCCGTAGATACTTTTTAAAGTAATGCCATTAAAGTCAACTTTGTTCCTTGATCCATTTTTTATGTAAGACATTCAAACTACTTCCTTTAAAAAATTTATTTTACTTTTCTGAAATCTTTCCATTGAAATCAGTTCACAATTTGGTTCAGCATGTATTTTTAATGCATAATGCCTATTCAATTCGACTAATCATAGCTTCTGCCACTGTAATTTTTTCAATGGATATTTTTGTACTGAGTTTCATTTCCCCAAATCTGTAGGTAGAAATGTTACAAATTTGAATCTTGGGTTACTTTTGTCAAGGCCCATGCTATTTTGCCCTCTGGCACCTTAGGTACATGCACGTGTGTATTTGCCGGTAGATGATGCGGCCGCAGCTTCACTGAGGCCCTGCCATCAATTGCCAGGAATAGGCGTGAGGAAGCCTCTGAGGCACCTGCAGTCCCAGGCATCACCTGACTGCACCCACATGAGACCCTGCATAAGGACTGCCTGGCTGAGCCCAGTCAATTCTGCAGCAAAAGAGAAATAAATATATGGTTGGTGTGGTGTCAAGCCACCACATTCTGGAGTGTTTCTGACACAGCAACAGATAACCAGGACCCTGCCTGTCTTGATATCACCCTGTGGTGGGGCTCCACCTGTAGGTTCCCCCCCACCCCCCGCTTCCCCCCCACCTGGCACCACGGATTAGAGTAAGTCTACCAGGACATGATCTGCTTGAGGGGGAAGGATGGACCATCTCTCAAAGGAGAAGGGCCAGGAGCCTTTTCCTCAATGGGCTTTTATTGGGTTCAATTTGCACAGGAATACAGGTAAAGCTCATCAGTCATTGTCCGGCAGTAATGATCAAACAATAGCTAACATTTAAAAAACTATGAGGGCTTATTCTGAGATAGCTAAAGGGCCATAAAACTTTGGGAAACAAACTCATTTTATGCTTGGACGCTTATCAGAAGATTGAGGGCATTCTTAGCAAAACAGGTTTCACAGGATTTTATGCATTCTTTCTTAGGCCTGATCGCCCCAGGGAATCTGCCCTTTCCAGGGACTGGACTGCACCACCCTCTGTCATTGTTTCAGGCTTAAGTCAGGCAGCGGAAGTAAGGCAGCCAAGAAATTAGGAGACTTCTTGCAGACAGAATGAGGACTCAGGCTATATCAAAGGGCGAGGTCACCCCTTTTCTATAGTCCCCCGAGTCCTTCCCTGAGAGCCTCTTCATGACCGTGCCTGTCTTAGGTCATCCCTCCCTTGAGGAATCTTAACCACCATTGGCTAACTGGTCATGCACTGGGGGGCAGGCAGGGTGAGGTAAAGTGGGCAAAGGTGCCGCCCCTGCCAGGGAGATAAGCTTTGTCTCCTTAGTGGCTTAGGGTCCCAAGGTCTCTCACTCAGCCTTAGCCATGGGGGTGTGCAGCTTCTGAAACCAGGCAGGGCGGTTCCCAACATCACCTAATTAAAGAGATACATGTTTGTCTTTTTTCAGACCTTGCTGTACTCACCAGGACGATGTTTGGATTCTGGAGCAATAGACATTTACAAGTGAAGGTGATCTACAGAGGCACATACAGAGTTGGAGAATGAGATCTTCTGTCCACTAAAATGTTCTCATTAACAGAGTAGGCACAAAACATGCCTCAGGCAAACTGCTGAAGAGTAAATAGATGCTTTAGGCAAATTACTGAATGCAAAGAAACACCACTTTTCAAAGAAATGAAAGAATAAAATGCTCACTATTAAATGAACATACTGGGGCAGTTTTTTTTAGCCTTTGGAATTGTCTATCATTTTGGGGCAAATGCCACAACCGTTAGTTGCGTCTGTCCTAGGCTGCCCCCAGCAGGACTTCTGGCGGCAGGTCACGCAGCCCAGTTCTTACAGTCAGCAGAGCGCTGGGTGCCCACAGCTTAGAGCAGTGGGCCTCGCGTCGGTCACCGCTGCCATTTCTCACTTCCAAAACTCTCTTTTGTCTTTTGCTAATGAGTGGGTGTTAGCTCTAACAACCAGGGCCACATCCACCCAGGGTGTGGTAGCATTACCGAGGGCTCTTTGCACACGGTGGAACACAGAAATGATAAGCTGGGCACAGGAAGTGTGCCCTGTTATTCCCGAAGACTTTGAAGGTAGAGAGATCCTTTTTTTTTTTTTTTTTTTTTTGGCAAAACACAAGACACACAAGATGCAATTAAGAGTCTGTGAAGGCACAGAATTTTCTTTAAAGGGGGAGACTAATGTTTCACAGAACATAAGCCAAGAAATTCTTTTGATATTTCTGAGCAGGAGGAAGAACTCATTTGTTTACATAACTCCTCAACAAGGTGCAAACATTCCAAATGCTACTGCCAGTGGCAGCAACAGTTAACATTCACAGAGCAGCTACTCTGCACCGAGCGCTGGCCTGCTTGCTTTAACTCCTCCCACCCTCTGGCCAAGCCTAGGAGGTGGGTATTGTTATTATCCCTCGTTTAACAAGCAATGGAACCGAGGTGAGCCCATGCCACACAGCGGGCTGGAAAAGCCCTTAGTACTCGGCCTCTGAAGAGCTTCTCCCTTTTCTTCTCTGCAGGGACATAATGCAGATAATGGGAAGGGTATGAGACTAGCAGTCCAGATCTGAGTTTCAGCTCCTCCTCAAACTACCCCAATTTTGACAAGCCATTTCCTCAACCTGAAAGATGAGGGAGTTAAATTAGGAGACTCAGAAGATTCCTTCTCCAATAAAATTTCTGATTCTATGAACAATTTTTGCCTCAAAATAACGATAAAGTTCAAGTTGGCACTGGAGTCTGCCACACTCTAGGGAGGGGGCTAAGAGGCTCAAGGGTCACCCAGGCCTTCAGAAACACAGGGCACGGCCCTCCAGGGACTGCGTCAAACCGTGAATAACAAATCAGTGTGAGAAAGCTCTGACCCGCCACCGTGATGCATTCAAGTTTACCAAAACATAAAACATCCACTGAGAGAAAAAAGAAAACCCCTTAACAAACAAAAATTTGTGACCCGCACAGAGAACTAAGCAATGCAGAGAACATTATGGGGTTCTCACTGGCACTTATTTTGAAACGCACATGGCTTACCCATGGCCAAGGAGAACTCACTTAAATGCTGACTGACTCACCAATTCCGAGAGCTAATTCCAGTTTTGTTTGTTCTGCTGAGGAAACAAAATACAATCCCAAGAAGTTTGGGGAATGTTTTTTATTTTTTTTATTTTTTGAGAAAATGTGGCCCTACTGAACTTTGAATGAAAATTTCAAATCAACATGCAGATTCATATAGGCACTACTATCTTACGGGTGGAAAAACAAGGGCTCAAGTATCTTTTTTGGGGTCGCAGTGAGTGACGACAGAAACAGAGGGAGGATCCTGGGCTATTCCCCAGTATCCCAGCGTAGGAGCTCATACCACCTGAAGTCAGCGAGCAGCCACTCCGTGAAAGGGGGTCGGGGTGGACCACTTACAGTGCAGTTCCTTCCACCACTGCTTACGGGGAACACTGGTACCAGCAGCCAGACTGGACACTGTGACCGTGCTCCTTCAGGAACCCGCCACAGTTTGCCAGCGCCAGCCTCCTTTCTGAGGGAGCAGGGCTTTCTGCTTACCTCTCCCCAGACCTTCAAAGTGGCACAGTGCATTAACTTCTCAGGTGGGCCTGCCAGCACGCAGTGAACACGGAAATTAGGAGCAGACCAAGTGGTAGTACAATGTCCACTGGAGTTCGGTGCCTGCTTTCTCAGGATACCGTAACTCACTGGAAGCAGGCCCCATCCAACTCAGACCACCCCCCAGGGGCTTGGACCCAGGGTTACTCAGCCCACAGGGACTGGCTGAGGGGCTGGAAGGTCCGACGGCTGGCTGTCTTCTTGTTGGACAGAACCACGTGGGACTTCAGGTCCTTGGGGATGTGGCAGAGCAGAGCATCCAAACTGTAAGTGGTGACCTGGCCGTTTATGTGCAGTTTCCCATACAGCTCGTCAAATCTGGCCAGAAGGGCCGGCACATCCTTCACTTTTTCTCTCACTTTGGCCAGCTGGAAAATAAAAGCAATGCAAATCATTATACCTACGCACAATTTTTTCCTTGTTCTTTCTACCCTCCAGGAGGCAGGGACATACATGTATAGAAATGCACAGTGGACCCCTAACATGGTAAAAACCAGGGTACTGGGGCACATGGAGGTATGACCAGCGAAAGGGGATCCCACAAGCTACACACAAAATTCAGAATTAGTCCTTGAAAATTTTACCTAATTATCCTTTTTTAAAATGCTCACCCAAGGACATTTTTTCATTGCTTTTAGAGAGAAAGGAAGGGAGAGAAGAATGGAGAGAGAGAAACATCGATTGGTTGCCTCCCACATGCACCTAGACCAGGGATTGAAGCTGCAAACTTTGAGCTACGGGATGACGCTGCGAACAACTGAGCCATACTGCCTGGGCCTAATAGCTTATAAAAGGGGGATATAAATGGCACATACTGGATAATGAGACATACCAGGAAAAGGAGCTCAAATAGCAACAGACCAAGTGTGTCCAATTTAATGACCAGAGCAAGAGACAGGGCCAAATTATGTAGGGCTTTATAGCGCATGTTAAGTTTGTTTTCAGAGATTGGAAATCTCTTTTTTTAAAAGCGTTTTGTTTTGGGTTAGGAACACTTTCCAGTCTGGCATTTTTCAGAGTGTATTTGAGGTGAGAACGAATACATCTTCAGTCTTGAGACAGGCTGAATGTGCAGATTCTTATAATGATGGGTGAGGCCATGTTCCTTTTAATTAGCATCCTGTTAGCCACTGACTTTTGGTAATGGCAGAAAATAGGTATGAGGGACTCTGTGCTCCAGAGTCCACGCAGCTCCACAGGCCACTTGCTTCTCCTTCACATCCTCTTCTCTGGCCTGGATTTCCTCTTCCCTCTTACTGCAATCATCCTTTGAATGCCGGGGCTTTGGTGTTAGGCATGGTAAGTTTTTTTGGAATTTACTCTGAAAGCCATCAGAGGGTCCAAATTGGGGCACGATCTGGTCTAGGTTTACAGAGCTGTGTGGAGACGTGGCAGATGCGAGAATGTGAAGTCTGCCCCAGAGGCCCCACCGTAGCCCCAGTGAGAGGATGATGGATGGTTAAGACTGGGAAGTATACAGAAAAGATGGATCTTAGATGTATGTGAGATGTACTTTAGATTTAAACTTTTAAGGATGTATGGTTGAAGGGGTGAAGGAAAGGGGAGGCACCAAAGACATCTTCCCAACTTGGGCTTTGTACCTGGGAGAAGGGTGATGTCATTAACTGAGATGGGGAGGAGGAGAGGACCGGATTTGGGGAGGGAACACCAAGAGTCCTGCTACGGACGTGATTCAGGTGCCTGTGAAACTGGTAAGCAGATATGCCAAGAGGCTGTTGGATGTTTTTAAGGATAAAACATGGAGGACAGGACTAGACCAGAGGTATAAATATCAGAGTTGCAAGAATATGAATGGCATTAATTCTACAAAAGTGGGTGAGTTCTAAATTAGAATGTGAAGCTACTTTCTGAACAAAATCAACATCCTGTGTAGTTCAATCCTTATTAACAACATAACCTAACAATGTTTCTTGATGAGATTTAATTGTAATCAAAGTCCCTAACGTATCCTTTGGTCATCTGCTAATACGTCATCATCCTACTCGTTACCTGCACACCTTCCTTTCAAATACGGGCTCCCCAGTGAACTGTCAAATAAAAAGTTTAAGCACTTCTTAATGTTCTCAAAAGGAACAGCTTGTTTAGTCCTCATGTTCAAGGTGAAGTGACTTACTGTGCAGCATATGGCTTCCAAAAGAAGCGCAGCAAGTGAGCCGAGCTGGAGGTATCGACAACTTTGCTCTAATTGCATATACAACACCAGTCCCCTTACACCACTACAAAAATATTACATGGTGTCATCAGGACCATTTTACAATTTCAGCAGAAAAGAGATCATACCACATTGTTTGTTAATTTAGTTTTAAGAAAGAAATCAGTGAATAAACAGCTGTTTGAGTGGTGGCAGTCCCAGCACTGCAGAGAATAACCAATTCTCTCCATCCCTCTAGTGGCAAACCACCTTACCTCCACAGGTGAGACCCGGTCAGTCACTGCTGGTGTAAAAACTAAAGCCAGCAGTCGTGAGATGCAGAGCTATGCAATGCAAGGCTGCACATGCAGGCTCACAGACCTACTCAGAGCTAGCTCAAAGGCTACCTGGAGTACAGGACCGCTTCATTTCACAAGTAGCAGCTCCCTGAGTGTCTCCCAACCATGGGACGGGCTGAACGAGAGGGCGAGCTTTCTGTGTCAGTCAGTCTTACAGCTTTGGGAGGTGCATTTCAGATAAAAACAACCAGCATTTTTCAATGTGCAGTTTGTCTGGATGACAGACTCTTCAGTCATAAAGTTGGAAAACGTATCAACAGACCAGATCTGCGGGATGACTGGTTAACGTGTGTCTGTACTGCACACGCGTGCACATAACTGTGTACATTTCCAGGGCTGCTGCTTTTCTGTCATATTCCAAAAGGATCTCAGTGGGTCACGACCTTCACAGAGTTAAGACCTCAAACACAAGGAAGCTTTAAATTGAGTCATATCCAGCTAGTGTTCTGTTCCCTTTAACAGCAGGAAGAAGCCTTTGGGTGGAAGTGAGGAAATGGAATAGGACTGGGAGGCAACAGGGTGGCAGAGGGGAAAGCAGCCACCTGTCCTCTGCTGCAGACCTGCCGTCTCAGACACCAGGTGGGACCAGCATATAAAAAGCCAAGGGCAGGAGAGAGAAAAGTAGGGTGGGAGGACCACCCAACAGGCCCCTTCGTGGTCAAAATGACAGCACCAGTATCATTACTAACAATATCCTCACACTTATTTTTTCCCTTAGGCTCCATACTACTAGCAATGTACAAATTACTAAATTTCAAATGATTTATAATAATTCCTCTTTGTGTGCTTAAGCCATCAAGGTGACACATGGGTTCTTTGTTTCATTTTGCTTTCAATTTTTCTTTCTCCTCGTTTTTATTTAATTTTGGTTTAGAATTTTGCAAAGCATTTATACGGGTCCATTAGTTGATTTACTCAGGAGCTAAAACAACAATTCTAATGACAGAAGCTTTAGTACGGTTTAATAACTGGAGGTTGAGTGTTCCTATCTAAACTCATGTTGGTCTTTTCATTTGTTTAAATAGGGGAGTTTTTTTTAAAGATGAGAGATACTACAGCCTATTGTTTGCTGATGGGAATGATCCACATGGAAAGGGATGCTAATGATGCTCACAGGAGGGGGAGACACCTTCTAGAGCAATGCCCTGGAGTGGGTCAGAGTGGACTTGCTCCAGGACACAGGCGGGGAGCAGGGCTGAGCAGGCAGGGAGCAGCCAGAAGGCTGTGGAGGGCCAGTGCTTCTCTCTGACTGCTTCCGGTTCCTCCATGATACAGGAAGCAAGATCATCGACTGAGAGTGAGGAGTGGGGAGAAGGCAGTGGAGGCTTGAGAAGAAAGAAAAAAGGGAGAGCCGGGGCCTACGAAAACAATCTGGGGAAAAGACTAATAAAGGGAAAAAGCTTTGCTAGCATTTTGGAGGATATTTTGTGTTTGAGGGGAAAAAAATCTTTGCACCCACAGAGAGAAAGCTTACAAAAGGAACAAAGAGAGTTTGCAAATTTGACCACCTCTCTAAGGAGGCGGCCTTTTTAAAAAGTGCCCTTCCCCTTTAAACGATTTCTGCAGCAGCCACACACTCACCACTTCTTCTGAGAATTTAAGTTTTTTCACAAATCTTGATAAATTTCCCTCTGCGGCATCCTTTAGTATCTCTATCACAGTTTCCAACATACTGGACTGGGCATGGATCATAAGCTGAATAAAAAGAAGACAAAGCAAAAACAAGTCTGAGCCAGCTTTCAACGGAGAAGTGTACCAGAAGATAAGCCTAAATTTCTAGGCATCCACCCCATTTTCATGCTTTGTCCTAATGCATTTGCTTGCACAAGTTGAAAAAAATGCTTCAAACGTATGCTCGCCAACCAAAGCTGGTTTTCCAGTGGCAAATCGAAATGCCGCTACTGCAGAGCTTGCGTAAGAACAGAACACGGACTTTGGGCTGGATTTCCAGCACTGGCAATTATTAGCTATGTGACTCTGGCTGGTACTTAATCTCTCTTTCAGTTGTTTTTTTTTTTATTTGTAAAGTGAGGAAAATGCCTTTACATCTCATATTTTGAATTATTGTGAAAATTAAGTTAAAGACCAGCACACAGGAGGTACTCAATAAACACTACAGTTTCTTCCTCCTTATTGCCTCTAGATTCAGAGGCTCTGACAATCAGATGATCTCCTAAAATGGGCTGGAGGGTAAATACACCTTTGCCTTTTTTATTTATCGGTATTTTGGTTAAGAAATTCCAAGCGCATAGTTGTTGCAGGTACCAGTGGAAGCTGGTTAAAGTCTTAGTGAGGCACTTCTATTTAGACTGTGGTTGTTAAGGAACTTTCAAAACTGGGTACTGTACTTAGTACTCAAAACATCACCTCCCATCACACTGAACAACATGAGAAAAGAACACATTTTTCTCATCACCAATGTGCACTAGTACAATTTCAAAAAATACAGAAAAGTTTAAATAAGAATAAGTTAGAATTTACCAACTAATGTTAACCATTGTTTATAATTTCACATATCTTCCAAACATATTAATTTCCCCCAAAGTTTGATTCTTTTTGTCAATTATTATACAATGAACATTTTCTTATAACATTAAAAAGAAATTTTTTAAAAAAGAGAAAATCTCTTTTGTAATGATGAACGCATAGCAATCCATCATATAAATAATGCATCAAATAAATTAATACATCCTTTACCATATTGATAAATGTGTATACATTTTTAAAAGATAAACTTAATTTCTTAGACTTAATTCCCAGAAGTGCAATAGCAAAGTCAAAGGGTGTGAACATTTTTAAGGCTCTTGACCCTGAGAAAAGATAGGTTTTTTTGGAAGAGCTATTTCTTTTATACACCAAACCAGCCAAGTTCTCTCAACAGTCCATTTCATAATATCTTATGTTTGTTGAGCAGTCGACTAGGAGGAAGGGCCATCTCTGGTCCTGCAGAACAGAATGAAAGGATCCCAAGCAGACTGAATCCCAAGGCCCCATGGACATTCAGCGCTTGAAAGCACGGGCCAAATCACGGGCACACCCGCTGCTGGGAGACCCCTCCACCCCTCCGTGGGTCTCCCACGTTTGAGCAGGAGCCCTGACAGCCTTTATTCCAGTCTTCCCAAGGTTGTCTGTACAACCAGCAGCCTGGGAGGAGACTCAGAACCTCACCCAGAGCAAAGGGCAGGAAAGCTTACTGCCCATTACGAGAGATTTGGGCTCCCCCAATTCATGTTAAAACGAAGCCCCTGTGCACACAGGTGGCATATAGATTTTTTCACGTCATCCTGTGGGAATCTCAGGGAACTAGTGCAAACCTGCTAATCCTCTGGCTACTGCTATTGCGGTGGGTAATAAACTATCCCTCAGTGCTTGATGTCTTGCATCTACCAGCATCCATGGAATGCGTTAGTTTGGAAGTAGGGTAAAATCTCTACTCTAGACAGTTCTTAACATCCTTGTTAAAAAAACCCGAATTTGGATGGCAGTGGACTGTCCTACTGAGGTCAAGGACAAGTCTACGTTTGTTAAATGCACCATCCCCAGTGGCTGGCACCTAGTAAACCCTCAACAATAATGAAAGAGGGGAGCACAGCAATTTTCAAGGATAAACCTCCTGGAGCTCCATGTTAAAAACTATTAATGATGTGCTCCTGGAAGATTTCGGCTTTTCTTCCTAAGTTTTCTCAACTTCTCTCCTTGCCTCCAGCTACTATCTCTGATTCAGTAGGGATTTCAAGAGGAAGGTCAATACCTTATGAATATACTGATGAGGAGCAATATAGATGAGGTGGTTACTGATGAAAGGCAAAGAGAAAATTTAAAGCTAGGAGCTTGTCTCAAACTGAAGTCTCAGGGTGCAATTAAGAAAAGCTAAATTAGGGTACAGCACGTTGCTTTAATCTCACAGCTTTCAAACAAAAGGCTAGGAAAATTGAATTAGCAAGGAGCAGGGGGAATTTTTGGTAAGAAAAACTATTAAAAGAACACATACTTCCTACCCTTCTGATTTTCTGAGGCCTCGGGAAATGGTGACAAATCATCGGATACCTCTGAACCAAAAAGAAGGGTAGGAAGGGAAGGGTTTCTAAACATGCTGGAAACTTGCATTTTTGGCTTTTATTTTCTTTTAAAGTTGTTGCACATTTGAAACAGAACATCACAGTGTGGAAGAGACTGCTAGTTTTCTAAACAACATCCACTCTCCCCTTCCTTCTTTGATAATAGGACTCCCGAATTTTTTTTATTGTTATTCAATTACAGTTGTATGCCTTTTCTCCCCATCCCTCCACCCCACCCCAGCTGAACCCTCCTCCCTCCCCCACCTACGCCCTCCTCCATGATTTTGTCCATTTGTGTTTTATAGTAGTTCCTGTAATCCCCTCTCCTCACTGTCCCCTCCCCACTCCCCCCTGGCTATTGTTAGGTTGTTCTTAACTTCAATGTCTCTGGTTATATTTTGCTTTTTTCTTCTGTCGATTATGGTCCAGTTAAAGGTGAGATCATATGGTGGACTCCCTAATTTTAACTGATGCTATCACGTATGGAACCTGGAGGCTCTGTCTCTCAGGTTCCTTTGCAAATAGGTGAGGCGAGGGGATTAAGTTCTGGCCGATAACATGTAAGACAATTGGGAAAGTATCCTTAAAAGGTGCTAAATTCTGGCCAGATAGCTCAGTTGGCTGGAGTGGCATCCTAATATGCCAAGGTTGTGGGTTTGATCTCCAGTCAGCACGAGTACTGGAAGCAACAAATGAATGCGTAAACAGGTGGAACAACAAATTAATATTTCTCTCTCTCAAATCAGTAAATAAAAAAAAATTTTAAGGTGCTAAGTTCTTTGCCCTCCTATTCTTCCTACTTCCTGCTGGAATAGCAATACAATTAATAGATGGAAGTCACGTGCTTAGGATGCTGGTGTGGAAATACAGAAAGAAGCTGGGTCCTTGAGGATATCGTGGAATGTCAGCCCAGACCTAGACTGACCGCCTCTGGTTTTCTACATGACAGAGAAAGAAAGCCTCTAATTTATACAGATTCTTCTGTTTTTGGAGTCTACATTGCTCCCACACAAATGCAATACTTTTCTTTCTTTTTTTATCCTCACTCTAGGACATGCTTATTGATTTTAGAGAGAGGGGAAGAGATGGAGAAAGAAAGGGAGAGAAACATTGATGCAAGACAGAAATATCAATCAGTTGCCTCTTGGACGCACCCCAACTGGAGACCAAACCTGTAACCCAGGCATGTGCCCTGACTGGGAATCGAACCCACGACCTTCCAGTTTATGGATGATGCTACAACCAACTGAGTCACACCAGCCAGAACTCAAATGCAATTTTTAACTTACACATACAGGTGAGATGCTGCCACATGGGATTTATAAGAAATGAGTCCTTCCTCTTTTCTGCTTGTGCAGCCTCAGAGACTTTCCAGCATGAGCTAGGACTTTAGGGTGACCTTATGGGTAGTAAAAAAGGGCATTAAAGCATTCAATTGTGTCAATAAATAAATGATAAGAGCAGCAAAACCAACCACTTGTCAATTCCCTTGAAAGGTAATTCAATTCCAAAATGAGTCTCCATTTGGAGACTGCGAGACTTCTGGAGAAATTATTAGAAATAAAAGAGAATCAGTGGATAGTTACCCCAACTAGATAGTTACCCCGAGTTGGTGTCTGATACTTTCAGACATATTCGGAAGTAGAAATTAATCCTTTGATATTAAACAGCATTGCTAACAAGGGGGCCATCGATGTTTGGAGACTGACGGGTTTAAAATTAGACTAGCAGGGCAGAGTCAACACGCACGTGCTTTGATGAGATCACTTGCTAACTCCGTGCAATACCTAACACGCATTAGCTGGCAAATGGGAAACCAGACCCTCTGGGTCATATTGGCAGCAGGAGCAAGTTCAGTGAAAAGAAAATTGTGGGGGAACAATTGGGTAAGTGCAAATTCCAATTGGCAGCAGAAAAAGATTTATTTTTTAAAGTATTTATTGATTTTTAAAGCAGATCAGGCAAAAACTTCATTTATTCCTGCAATACTGACTGAACAGACTCTCGACTCAGCCTAATTGTCAGGTTTCCATTTCTTAAAAATTAACAGTTGCCCTCAGGGATTCCAAGTAGATGACTCAGCCTTGGGAAGGTGAGGGCCTATTACATTACATTTTTAAAAACCTGTTCTAATAACAGAGACCCAGAATCTGGAAGATTATTAAACCCGAGAGTGGCAACGATCTCTTTCCTCCTTCCTGAGGGAGAAGCAGCTGACCTGTGCTGAAATATGAGACATTTAGATTGGACATCGGGAAGAATTTCCTAAGTGTGAATTTTTAAACAATAAACCTATCTTTAACTTTCCTGACAATGGGTAATTTTGTGCCCAGTTCACAGAGAAGATGATTCATACTCAAGACCAGCTCAAGGTTCCTGACATAGTCCTTGTCTGATTCATGCCCCCACTCCACCACCGTTACCAGCTGCTTTCCCTCCCAGCTCCCAGGGGAAAGGAGCTGGCCCGGCTGCCTGACCCGTGAGCGCACTTCTCACCGTGCTCTGGATTTCTCCTCCTACTGTGAGGGCAGCTCCACTCTCAGAAGCTCATGTTTTATTTCCACCAAAGCACTTTCTCATTGGGAAAAAAAAAAAATTACAACGTTCTCGTAACAACTTTTAGAGCCAAGGATTGAAAGAGATGAGGAATCTAAATTCGCGGGCACGGAATATGTGCACTACAGCAGAGTCGATTTTTGACATCCAGTCCTGCGTCCTTTTCATTATTCAGGAGGAGCAGCTAGTCCCTGTCCTGGAGAAGAGACACAACTCTTATCCCTGTAGGTCTGGAGTGATGAGGAAACTCCAGGCTATTTAATGAACTGCAAGAACTCGGGTAATTTACTTACCTTTGAATCTTCATTTTCACATCTGTGATATGGAGACATTGTTCTGACAGCGTTGTGTAAAGTGAACCAACAAATATAAAGTATCTAGCATGGTACCGTAGCTAAATTATATTAAAATCCTGCCAGTCTCACTCCCTTCAGTGTCTCACCACCAATCCTTATGGACTGATCCCCACAACCTCACTTCAACTCTAGGAAAAGCCACTTACAGTCCATGTAAAACCCCTCTCACCACTCACCTATATTTCTTTCCTATGATGCTCTGAACCACTTGGAATCCTAGCAATTCTACTTCTGTCCAATCGTGAGATGAGTGCATCTACAGGCCACTCTCTCTCTCAGGAGCAGAAGCACACTTGGGATCCCCAGAGGTTCCATATCCAGTAGGGAGCATAGAAGTTACCAGATGTATGGCAGCTGCTGGAAGACGAGGCCTCCTAGTCTGTTTGGCTTGCTGGTATTGCTGGCTCAAATGACCTGAACTCCTGGACTCGGGACCTTTGCCACCGTGGCCTCCCAGACCTGCTTGAGCCTATGAGTTTTTCAGGCTGACCCGCCCATTCTAACCTACAGTTTCTGCTTAGGTGCCCAGTCCTGAGACGGGAAGGGGTAGGTGACTCTGCTCTCTGGGGCAAATGGCAGGCTGGCAATGTAAGAATGGAAATAGCTAACATTTACTGAGCAAGCACTTACCACATCAGGCACTACTGTATGCACCATAGTTACATTGACTCCATGAGTTAAGTAGCATGAAATAAGATGCAATCAGCACACAGGTTTCTCGTGAGTCTTAGTGACGAGACTGGAGGGCCTACCGCCCTTCTCTCTACAGCTACCACCTTCTGTAGTCATGTGTTATGCCTGGAGCATTTATTCACACCTCATATTTGAGGATATCTACAAGTCTCACCTATTTATAAATTGCTGGAAGCACAGGCTGTGTTGACTCCTCTCATGTAACTTTCACACAGAGCTCAATAAATGAATAAACTGAATGAAGCCCTTGGGAGATCAACAGTCATTGTACAGACAAAAAACTCTGGACAGGATTTTAGTACATTTCAAGTCTTTCTTTAAACCACGAAGAAATCACTTACATTTAAATTAGTGCAGATTACGTTTTCTGGCTTCATGATTTGAGAAAAAATGGATGCAGCTTTTCCCACCTGGTTCTACAAAGAAGAAAAACAAGTCACACCCTAAGTCATATGAGCATTACTCTGCTATCACAAAGACCACTTAAACGTGTCAGGATATTCCTGTTTGTGGTGCACTGGAGCTTTGAGGTACACAGAGACAAAAAGCATTTTGGTAATCAAGAATAAATATTCTATAAAATGTGTCCTATAGTGTCACGTTACTAAATGTTTTCACACGTTGCCTGAGTTCCAGTTTTTCAGAGGGAGGCAGAAAGTTGACATGTCCCCTTTTCCTACTAGAATGAGCAAAAAGAGGGAAGGAAGGGGGGAGGGAGGAAGAGAGAGAAAGAAAAAAGAAAACGAACCAAACATCTTTGACACAATTAGAAGACAGCAGAAACCTCAAACCAGGGAAGAGGGAGAGCACCGGGGCCGCGGCACAGGTCAGTCCTGGAGAAGGCAGTGAGGCGAGAACACCGCTGCCTGCCTCGGCCAGAGCCCGCAAAGTAGTTCTCACAGGTGAGGGGCACAGCCTGAACGGCAAAACGTACACTCCTGTCTACAGTGACGGTAACAGAGTGTAGAACTAGTAATGGGAAGTTCTCCAGATCCTTTCTGCGGCCAAGGTGAAGTTAAGCAAGGATTTATGCAGACGAGCCATACTTGCAGGGAGCGGTGTGTCACTAGGGCAGCAGCAAAGAGATTAGTTTCCTGAAAACCAATTCCATGCCAACGGCCAGGGAGAAATAAAGCCTATGCATATTCGTAAAGTGTTACACATTTTCTTAGGATATCCTGGGAGGGGCTCTTCCAGACAGGGGGTGCTCCAGCGTTCCAGCTGTGACGGCCCTTCACTGAGATGTGCAGGGGAAGGTCTCTCTTCTCTCTGGGCCTCAGCTGCGTCCATCCGCCCAGTGAGGGGTAGGCTGAAGGACCACTGAAGTCTCTTCCAAATAAGAGCGTTTGGGTCTGTCTGTGAACTGTGTGATGGACCCCATTTCTACAACGGGCTCGTTGCAGGAGTCCTCAGCCCTCTGAGGTGAACTCAGCTTTGGAGAGCATTAAATTCAACTGTTCTCTGAGAACGTGACACAGCAAACAGCTCACATGGAAACTTCATTTTAATTACTTTGAGAAACTTCTCTCAGAGAAGCTTCCCTCACTGACTCTCCACAGGCTCTCAGCCAGCCCCTTCTAAGTAAGCAGCAATGCATGTGATGTCCTTAACCATAAGTGGGAACATTCTCTGGAGGAGAGGCGTACGAACAGATGCAGGTTGCCATGGCACCAAAGGCACTGGTCTCTTTGTGGAGACATTTTCTTTTTGATACAGTCAGAAGAGAACAATACACAAATAAAGTGACGTCCCAGCTCACCGACGTGCACCCCAGGCCCTTACCTGGTTCAGAGCGAGAGCCACAGCAAAACATGACGCTCTCCTGGGAAGGACTTCTCCTTTGACGAGAGCTTCTTCCTTCAGCGCTGTGCAGGTTTTAAAAGACTCAGGGCTATTCTAGAAGGAGGCAGGGTTGTTCGGTAAATACATGCTATAAAGCTCTGCGCTGAAAAAATGACGAATAGTGCTCCGTATTTCGGACTTCCTCTTCCAAGAACTCCCCAGAGCCTATCTCAAGCCTGTTAAATGATTAAGAACCATACAGAGACTATTGCATATATATCAGGTTATCTATATATTGGCAGCTCAAGTCTAAATTAACTTTATTTTTAAAGCTCTTTGTCCATTTTCTGACTTGGGGCGGTTTCAGCAGCAAACATACAGATTGTATCTGGGTGGGCTGGTTTCTAGACATGAGTCCCATAAGGTGGAAGTATTAATATAAAGATTCGGCCTGCTACTACTGTATTAAATAATAGAGTAAAGCTCAGCAATGCGGGGAAACTTTTCCTGAGGGGATTTCCAGTGTGAATGTATCCACGTAAGTCAAATATCTGAAACCACCAACACTAATTTGAACATTAATTGTGAAAGAATTCCAGAAAACGGAACCCTTGAAGAAGAAACCCCTCCAAGAACGTGAGTGGCACACGAGGCTACAGACAGCGCCAGGGAAAGCGAACCCTCCCCTTCCCTTGAGCTGCAGGTACATTAGGTTCATGAGAGCTTCCCCGGCTCTGTATCCATGTGCACCTGCCATGCCACGACTCAAACTCAAATCCTCAAGTAAAACCTGAATGTGACGACAGAGGAGGTTCCCAGAACTGGCTTGGACCTCGGAATGGCTGACCAGTTCAATTTTTCAACTCGATTTCCCTGCGTGAAACAAGCTATTCTTGGACACAAGCCAGGGGGGAAAGCCCTCCGTAAGTGGTAGAATTAAATTCTCTCCACTTCAGCATACACTCAGGGACGTCTCTCTAAGTGGGTCAGAAAACTTGGTGTCACAGTGCTGAACAGCCGATGCTGGAGCATTTGGAGTTTTGCTGGCCTTCTGTTTCACAGGACCATAAATGGTGTGATCGGAAAGGAGCGCCTCGTAATCCAGGGACCCACAAACTGAAACCGAGGCCAAATCCAGCCTGTGGCTGACATGGTTTCTACCCTTTCAGAGGCTGGTAAAAACACAAAGAGTATACGACTGAGATCACATGTGGGCCCCAAAGCCTGAAATATTTATTATCTAGTCTTTTTATAGAAAAAGTTTGCTGACCCCGAATCTAACCCCCTCATTTCACAAATGAGGAAAATGACCAGTTTAAAGCCAGTTAATGCTGAAGTTGAGACTAGACTCCAAGTTTCTCAATTTCCACATTAGTTTTCTTTCCACTGTAACTCAACTTCCCCTCTTGTTTTGGAAAATCGGTACTGCTACACTTTTTAGAGGAGTATTTCAATGCCCATGTTCTTCTACCTTGCTTGGTGTTCCTTTGTTTTCAGCATTAAAAGGTGTGTTAAGTTTCCAGAGTTTAAATGGCATAAATGACTATAGTTATGCATGGGACCTTGGTCACTGGACTATTTCATCACTCGTTCATTCATTAAATGGTACAGAAGTAGTTTCTCTGTGCCAGAAACAATCCTGATACAGTAATGACACCGGGACTTGTAAGTCACACTCTCCTCAAAAAGAGTTCATTTTAAAGTCACGTACATCTACTAAAGCCTGGTCGTGTGCCAGGCGCTCTGCCAGGTGCTGGCCTGCCAAGAGGCCTCATGGAGCTTACACTCCGGTGGGGGGATGAGCCGTGCATGTATGCAGGATAAATTCAGGCAGTGTCACAAGTGCCACACATGTGATACAGACAGAGTGCAGTCAAGGGACGCTGGAGAAACTCCCAGCTCAGGTGATCACAGAAAAACTGACAGAGGAGGACAAAGCAGCCCTGGAGTTTGCCAATGAAGGAGGTACGGTTTCCACAGGAGAGGCCCACAGAGCAGACTGACCCAGTGGAGTCCAGCAGGAGCCTACTGGCAAGACCACTCGAAAGCAGTCTGAACCCAGCACACTGTTTCTTGTTCTCACTATCTGTACAATTGCCAGGGATGGATGAGAGATGATAAACTTGCTTTTTCCATGATAAAACGGTCTGACATGGCTAACTTGAGTTTTCTAAAAATGAAGACATTTACAATGGAGGAATCTGCACCAGCTGGAAAACAGACTTCTGAGGAACTGAATTGTATTGCAGAGGAAAAAAATCCTCTTTCAAACACTATCCACAATGCTCAAAAGATTAATAGGAGATAGTCTTACCAGTTTGTAGCAAATTGCAAAAGCAAGGACATAAGTATCTTTGCTGAACTTCACATCTTGGTTTTTCATCTCAATCAATACTCCCAACGCACCTGCCAAAAGTCAGGAGTGGGCCGGCAGTGTTGAATGCAGTCAAGTGAATTCAGAGTCCTCTACTGCTCATCCCCAGAGTTCTAATCAGCACCATCCACTAAAAAGTGTATTTAGCACAGTAAAAGCTATTTGTCAAAGTCATTTAGCAATGAAATAAATTTCCAAATTAATGATAAGGTCATACAGGAAGAACTAATATTTAGAAAGCTGTTATAATTTCAGCATAAGTAAAATCTGAGGTGTTCACTTTAGGGCATGACATATGATGCAACAATGTTTCACACTCGAAGCAGCGGGCCTCCCTGATTCAGGCACTCACCAGGGGTGCTCACCAGGGGTGTTCGGATCATTTCTGCCTGGCCCGTTGTGTTTCCTAACTGCTATGCCAGCAAAGAGAGTGGAATTTTTCAGCTAATATAAATTGCAATACTTACTTTTATATTTCCCTTTGATGAATAACATATCCATCAAAATATTAAATGATGTAGAGTCTGAGAAGAAACCTCGTAAATTCTAATAAAGAAAAACAATACAGCTTGGTTAAAATTAAAACTGTTAAGGGATTATTGTTCTTCTACTGCATCTTATCAGTCCAGGACTTATTTCTGTGCACATCTTATTCATGTGGCCTCCTGAGTTCTCTAATAAATCTCTGATATACCAAGGACTTCTTTTTCAAAAAAATTAAAATGCTGCCCACTCCCTTGGGCGTTATGCCTTTGGCGATGTAGACACTGAACAGGAAGCAAGAGGTACAGTAAGAGATCTCTGGGTTTCAGAAATGCAGTGAAAAACACCTTCATGAAATGGGGTTCCGCTATGCTTGAGAGAAAAGAAACAGCCAACTAACCCCGGTGGGGGTGGTCCTGGGACCTGGGCGTAGCATAGTAACAGGAAATGGCAGCTGGAGGAATAGTTGAGGACTAAGGCAGAAAGTCTGAAGTAACTGTGATCTTCTTTTAGGAAACAAGTAATACAAAGTAGATTATTCACTTGTTCAAATAATTCACTTCAATAATTATTACTTAGTGAATAATAATTCATTAAAACATTTTTTAAATGTTCTTACATCATTTTCTATTTGTTTTTTAACATTATACTCATGGATATAATTTATTATATTAAAACTTTCATTTTCTTTTAATTATAACATTAACACATGCTTATTGTAAAATAGTCAAACAATACAAAAATATATAAAGGAAAAAGTAAGAATTTCCTGTAATTTTATCCTCTAAAGATACACAGTGTCTATCCTTCCAGATTTTTAATACATATATACTGAAAGGTAAATATGTATGTATATCTTTTCTTTTAGAAAAAATAGGCTCAGACTAACGCGTACTGTTCTGAACCCACTTTTCCTCTGATTGCTAATATACTGCGGTCATCTTTCTAATGCACAGGTTTCCTTACAAGAGGGGCAAGCTGAGAGTTAACAGCTCCACGTGGACAGCACCCTTTATATGAAAAACAGTAAGAGACAGGAGGACAACTTAGTTATGGTGGTCCCCCCAAATTTTAAAGTGTCCCAGGTGGCCAGCCCCAGCCCCCAAATTTAACCAGTGTTTCTGACCATGGATAAATTTATAATGTCTCGGAGTCCTAGTTTCCTCATCTGTGAAATGGAAATAATAATGGTGTCTGGCTTACCAGGGCCATTGTGAGAAACAAATGAAATGAACCATGTAAAGTACTTAAGCTGAGGACACAGTAAATATTCAATAACTAATTTAAAAATAATTATTGCTATTGTTTTTAGGAAAAGGAAACTGGGATACGTGAAAGCATTTTGAAAATCGAAAAGTACTTTACAACATAGCCTTCAACCAGAAGTAAAAATAAAAATACAAAAACAGGAGAAAAGCGCAGGCAGAGCACAGGAAAGGCAGTCTTGAAACAGCGCCTGTCTCGCACTGTCCCCAGGACACACTCCTCAGAAGCGAGGATGTCAGTCCCAGGCAGACACACAGCCAAGGCAGGAAGGTACCTTGTAATCTGTGCCTGCCCCTCTTCCACACCTGGTCTATACCTGTGTATAAAGACATTCTTCACGGGAACTGACTCCAAGGAAATCTTAAACATGCGAAGAGCTCATCCATGTAGCCCAGCAGCCTTTCTCTGACAAGATGGGCACAGGCAGATGCCTCTCCTCCCATTATAAAACACCTTCCCCTCAGCACAGGAAGTCAGGTTGGCAGGGAGGGCCACCAGGAGACAATCACCTGGTCTCTGATGAGCTCTGCTGCAGACTCCTCAAGATCCAACTCGTAGCACAGCCTCATGAAGAGTGGTCCAAACTTGAACTCCCCCAAAGTGACATTTCTGGTCTCTGCATGGTACCTGGTAATCAAAGTGATCCAGTGAGCCAAATGGTGGGACACACTGAAAGAGCAGACAGACTGCGGCCTGCACTCTGCCAGCTGTGGGGACCCAGTAAAGAGTGAGGTATTCTCGCAGTCTGGAGGGGAGGCTTACAGACTGAAGATAATGAGAGGAACCCTGGAGTGCAGAAATACACCAGGTATTTAAATAAGCAAATAAACAGAGGAGGTTTGTTGGAGGCCCTATCATCCTGCAAAATCAAAGAGAGAAAAGTATACATTGTAATCATCTCAATTTACCGGGACCCAGTTAGGACTGACTAAGTGTGAGCACACTCTACGTCAGGGAACGCGCCCCTGTAAGCCCCGCAGAATGCACTGTCTCTGTGTGGGCCCCACCTAGAGAGGAGCAAAGGAAAGGGGTAGGGTGATGCCCTGTCCCCATCACGGCTGGCTCCAGCTACACCTCGGATGGCAGATATCCAAGAGGTGCATTTTACAATTTACACCAACCTCTCTGTTTTCCTCAGCTTGGAAAGGCGTATGTGACTACAATCACCTAGCTAAACAAGCTAAATGCTGGTTTGAAATTTTAGTTTTAGGAAAAGGCAAATTTCAAAGACAGTGACATCTTATTTGTGGCTTGAGATTTCTTCCAGAGGCCAGTCTGTCAGTTAGAACGACAAAACCGCAAATTGCTAGCATCATTTTACTTTCAATAACCAACTCTCTGCACCTTAGTCCCTAAGAAGACAATCTGGTACAAGACAAGTACTTCATGACTACATGTAAATGAGACTTCAGAAAGACTCATTCTTTGTGTGATAAATCCCAGTTACTACAGGGGCAAGTTTTAACTTTAAAAAACAGAATCCTTTTTAACCTGCTGAAGTCACTGAGGAAAGCACAGCAATGTAATGAACAGAGTCCGTCCTAAACACACGCACTGCCAACTAGAATGGTGATGCCTACCTTTAAAGATATATTTCAAATTCCAATTATAGAAGCTACAAAAAATATTCACTGCTTCATTACAACTGTTATGAATTAAGTTATTATATCAAATCAAGTTGTTACCTCTTAAATATACAGTCAAACCTCACCATTTCTCGAACATCTCGGTTCTCGAACATTTCGGTTGTCTACCAGAACCAAGTTGTTCACAGAAGAATGTCTCGGTTGTTGAACAAAACTTTGGGTCTCAATTCTCGACCCAAAGCCCCTTTCATGCTGATACCCGTGTGATCAGTCATATGTCTCTTGGGTGACAGACAAAAGAGATTCGGTTTGGGGACAAATCTTCTCAGTTTTCCAGAACGAATTAAGTTTGAGAACCGAGGTTCAACTGTATATAATTTTTGTCAATAACACTTCAATACAGCTGGAAAAAAGTAAGTTATTAAAAGGTAAAATAGCGTAGTAAATAAGGATCTTTAGACTCTCACCCCAAACTCACAGTTCAAATCCCAACTCTCCTGCTTATTAACGGTGTAACCACGAGCAAACTAACTCACCACTGCGTGCTGCAGGTTCCCTCTCTGTGAATGGCGGCGAGAAGAGAACTCGGAGTCTTGGTGAGGACTGACCGAGGTGATATCCCTGGCACACAGCTAGTCTTCCACATATGTTAGTGCTTAAAAATGTAAGAATGCTGAGGAAGCATCTTTAAAAATCAATATAGTTCAGTAAACAGACTCATGAGAAACTTATGCCAGATTAAAAACAAAACAAAGCAAAAGCAAAGATTTCTCAATTTAAATGACACACTAATTAAAAGTCCTAGAAAGCCACAGAAATAACGACCACCTTCTTGACGAGAGACATTCCAGTCAGAGTACCTGCGTCCCTCTGTAAATCAATGTGGTCAAGGTAGGATGGGATTAAGTTGCTCCTCATTTCTGGCTCAATGAAGACTACGTCAGCTCACTACTCTTCTTCCCAGCTGTGGGCCACCTGTCTCAGGAAGAGAGGGAGCAGGCTGGTTGCGCCCTGGCCTGCCCAGCTTCCCACTTGTCCAGCTGTCCACAAGCAGAGAGAGGGACAGCAAGCGAGCAGAGACTTATCAGCATCAAAAGGAACGATGAGCCATACTTTGAATGTTTATGGGAAAAATAGTGAAAGAGTGTTCAAAATTTTATCCTGTTTTATAATTCTTTTAAACATCTGATAGCTTTGGGTAGTAAAGCAGGCCAGAGGGTCCTAAATGATTCACCTTCATGAAATTGAAATAACAGAATTAGGTTTGCTGATACAGTGTGACTAAATCAGTATAACTCTTTTGGAAAATAATCTGGCAATTTATACCAACAAGTTTCAAAAGGTTCATACCCTCTGAATCCACAGAGGAAATAAAGAATAAGTTTTATGCGTTGAGTTGCTCATCACGGTGTTATGTATACTCGTGAAAAGTTAGAAATCACTTAGTCACTCAACAACAGGGGCACAGTTAAATGTTCATTAGCCCTGGCTGGTGTAACTCAGTGGATTGAGTGAGGGCCTGAGAATCAAAGCGTCGTCAGTTCAATTCCTTGTCAGGGCACATGTCTGGGTTGCAGGCCAGGTCCCCAGTAGCGGGTGCGCTAGAGGCAACCACACACTGATGTTTCTCTCCCTCTCTTTCTCCCTCCCTTCCCCCTCTCTAAAAGTAATAAATAAAATCTTTTTTAAAAAGTGTTCATTAAAATACGATTCCTAAGTGTATGATTAACAAGCAAAAACATTTATTCTATAATACTCATCAGAAAACAAGGAAATATCATTATACAATATATACAGCAATAATTATAACTATGTAAAGATAAAGTCTATCAAATCATAAAATCTTTGCATGAAAATGGTAAGGGTGTATATTCAATCTGCAGTTGGGAATCTGCTATGCTAATTTATAATCTGTGATGTTAACTTGTAAATTGTTACATGAGAATTTTCAGCACTCCTAACCCCTGTAAGGGTGAACAGTATATCGAAATATTAACATTGGTTTCTTGGAAGTGGGAGATAGGCCCCAAAGATAGCCACCATCAAGCCCTTCCCTCCCTGTTTGTGCACGCCACTCCATCCATCCAGAGGTGGAAGCCTTTCCCCTCCCCGTGAATCTGGGCTGGCAGGGTCACCGGCCTTGACCAAGAGAATGCACCAGAAATGAGGCTGTGCCAGTTCTGGGCAGCTCCACAAGGCCGCAGCTTCCACTTGTGCTGTGGGCCGGTGCAGCTTAGGCTAGACTCGTGAATGGTGAGATACTCCAAGGAGAGAGAGGGCCACAGGGAGGGGCACTGAGGGATCAGAAATGCAGATGACACCTTCTTGGACGTTCTGGCTCAGCCCAGTGACCTGTAGATGAGCAAGTGATGTTAATCAACGCCAAGAAAGGACCGCCCAGCTGAGACGGGCCTCGATTCCTGACCCACCAAATTGTGAGAAAGAATAAGCAATGCTTGATGTTTTGAGTGACTGAGCTCTGGTGTGGTTTGCTGCGCAACAATAGGCATCTGAAACAGCGCACCTTGCAACACATTTGTTCCTTCTACTTATTTGGTGTTTTTCAAATTTTCAATTAATTTTCTGTAACTTTGTTATTTTCCTTTCAAAAAAATAACATAAATTTTTCACATTATAAAATTATTAAAGTCCACTACAGACAAATTGGAGAAGTCAGAAAAGTACACATTTAGACAATCAAAAAATATGGAAAGTGTAATTCCCAGAGAACCACAGTTAACTTTTGACATATATTCTTCCAGTATTCTATATATGAATACCCTGTATTTCTCTATAAATGCACAATATAAATGCAGGTCCATGTACAGAAATATATCTTTAAAGGATGGTGAAAAGAAGCAATGACTTTAATTTCCAAAATGAAGCCTGTTGATTTTCTCCCAAGGAAGCGAAACCTTTGCTGGGTTTCCTAAAAGCAGACTATGACTCCGTGCGAGTTCCTTCTGACAGGGAAAACCCTGACAATGGATCCGACACGACAGAACATGACAGGCTTTAGCCCGGAGGAGGGAGACCAGCTAGGAAGCCCCTGCAGTGATCCCAGCGAAGGACGCCGAGGCCTGAACTAAGACACTTGGAGCAGGGACAGAGAGAGGAAGGCGAGAGATGAGAGATGCCAGGGAAGTGGAAGCAGTGGAGCTCTTATCCTGCCAGGGAGGAAAGAAAATGAGATTAGGGGAAAGGGGCTCCCTGGAATCTGTAGTGAGTGATTGGCCAATGCGACAGAAAACACAGCAAGAGAAAGAAATTTGTGTAAGTTCAGCGTGAGGACCTATGGGACATGTAAGTAGAGTTGCTGAATAGCTGGTGAGTTCTTGGAGAATGGATTATCTGTTTCTATCCCTGGCACCTGACATGCAGTAGGAACCCAACAAAAGTTTGCAAAAAGAATGAAGATCAATGTCTAGAGCTCAGGGCAGGCATCCGGACAAAAGGCTTGGCAGTCACCGGTGTACAGGTGATGGCCGAAACCATGCAAGCAGATGAGGTTGCTCAGGACACAGAACAGAGTGAGAAGGGACAAGGGCTGGGCGGATTCTAAGGAAATGCCTCACCTGTAAATGACATTTTTAGCCAGTTCCACATCATCCCGGGACTCACACAAATGAAGTAAGGTTTTCAACTCCTCCTTCAGGATGAGCTTGTTCTGGGTCAATTTCTCTTCCAAGTGTCTCAGATAGGTTTCTGGAAGAAAGCACAGTGGGGGGGGGGGCATCACTAGGCTGACTGGGGCTGTCCGAGTCTGACCTCAGGGGGCAGGGGAAGCCTGAACCTGGCCTGTGGCAAAGGGGCACTGGAGGGGCTCATGGCCACCCAGCTCCCTCCATGGGCTGGCCCCCTTGGGCACAGAGTCGGAGATGCATGACACAAAGCATCCGTGTCATGGGGCGCCAGCCCAGGCCCCAATCAAGACTTTCTCATGCAGAACCTCCGAGGACAGGAGCAACAGGATATGTATTTTTGACTACCTGGGTGATCTTCGTGCACACAAAAGCTGGAGAATATCCCAGAGGTTTAGCCCAAAGAACTGTATCTACAGGTGACTCAGGAGGGGGGAAAAAAGAAAATGTAACCAAGATAACCAAACCATCAACTGGCAGGGCACCGAGCATTAAAACTGAAAGGAAAATGGGAACTGAAGGGGGCTTTGCCCACAGGGGCTGGTTCACATGACTCGGAAATAGTTTATGTCTCTTTCATTTGGTCCAGCTTTACCTCACCTACATTCTTCTTGGTCTCTCTCTACCATTGTTGGAAAGTATGGCACCAGACTATATAATGCATAGGAGTGTTTTAAATAAAAAACAGTCACTCTACCCTGGCCAGGTAGCTCAGCTGGTTAGAGCATGATCCCCAATATGCCAAGGGTGCGAGTTCAATCCCAGTCAGGGCACATACAAGAATCAACCACTGAATGCATAAATAAGAGGAACAACAAATTGATGTCTTTCTCTTTCCGCTCCACTATCTTCCTCTCTCAAATCAATTAAAAAAAAAACAAAAACCACCACCAGTCTTTTCTAGTTGATCCTACTCTATCTCTGTCCCTTGTCTTATGTCCGATCAACTGTGGGAACAAACACCAGAAAGAAACATACCATAGCTTCTTAGCATTTGGAAGGGACTGTATTCCCACCAGAATGTGGGGGTGAGATGCAAGGCAACCACCGAGCAAGCACCTGCTTTCCAGAAGGCACGGCTGTTCTCAGGAACAGAATGGCCAAGAAAAGTCTACAGGATTTGCTCCGAGGCCCAGAGCTTTAAGGACCGCTGTGCAAGGGTGGCACAACATACATTAAAAGTGCGTGATCTGGAAGCTGAGGCAGACACTGCCCTCGATTTACAAGAAAAGAAGGCCCGCTAACTGTAGCGGACCCTCCAATCTTTACTTACAGAACCACATAATTTAATGGTTAAAGGTTTTAGAGAGAGAAGGAACTGGGGTAAAATCTAGGCTCTGCCACTTGCGCACTACAGGGAGATCCTTCTCTGGGAGACCGGATTGATTCCTATGTGTAAAGTGAGGACCATGACACCTACCTCCTGAGGGCATCCTGAGATGATGTACGTACCGCACGCAGCGCAGAGCCTGGCATGGAGCAACTGCCAGTTAATCACAGACATCATTAGTCTTATTTTCGTTCCTTCCAACACCTCTTCGATTTAAGAGGATTTGTTCTTTTGAATATTTCAGAACTATTTCTAGTATAAAAGATTTCAATGGGATGCCTTTACAACTTCATCCTTCTTAATAAACCTTAAGAATCCAAAATTTCAACAGATATAATTTGTATTTTAAAGTCAATCTATGAAGATGTAAGTGCTTATCACATATTCATACTCAGAGGTATGGTTCCTGTCTGAAAGAACATAAAGTCTATTTAAGAAGAAAAGATATATTTATAGAAAGCTATTCGAAAACATTGATGGAATAGATGGCACATGACTGACTATAAACACAATATTAGAGAAGGGAAAAATCAGAGGGGCAGGAACAGACCAGGCCTGGTGGGAGGGGAAAGGTACCAGAGAGGAAGGAAGGGGCTGGATGGAGTTGGAGAAACTGCAAAGTGGGGGGCATTCTAGGTACCAGCAGGAGTAACAGCACAGAATTTGCAGCAGGGGGAGGTGGTGAGGAGAGAACTGTGACTAGATGAACAGGAAATCACACTGGATTCCAGAAAAGGTAAGGTCCATTATGGAAGAGCCAGGAAGCCAGAGGGTAAGTCTATATGATGTCATATATAAGGTGACGCAGATCTCGGCCCACAAGATCTGCTGTTGAGGTTTCAGTATTCCAATACACAACACACAGAGGTCCTGTGGGGGAAAAGGGACTGCCCGGCCACTCTCTCAAGAGGAGAGGCTTGAGCACCTCGGCCACTCCCTCAAGGGGGGAGCGCCCAGAGCCTTGCCTTGACCAGCCTTTATAGGCTTTCCAGGCCCCTAACATCAAAGATGGTCCTCATTTACTATGCAAAGGTTTGTTTTGGGTGGTTATCTTTTGCAGACAAAGGAGAGGGTGTCACTGAATACATCAAAGGAGGATATTTGCAATGTAAGGGGAGAAATAGTCAAAATGGCTATGTCCGATACCTGGAGGGTCTAGCCCAGATTTTAGGAAGATAAAGATACTCCGTAAACATTTGCTTCCTCAATTCAGGGTGAGGGAGTTTTAGCAAGAGCAAGTCTCATAGCAGTCTGGGTACAATGCAGGCCTGATTTCCCACTGGAGAACTTATCCATGGACATGGGTCCTGCCCGCCAACCTCGCTCCCCACTGGCTTTTCCAAGTGGGGGCTGAACCACATTTCCCACGCTTGGAACGGTTCCAGAAAAGGTAAGGTCCATTATGGCAGAGCCAGGGAGCCAGAGGGTAAGTCTGTATGATGTCATATATAAGGCAGTACCATCGTAGGTTTGTACAAGGATGAAACGTGGACAGGATTTTGTAAATACCAAATCTAACAATGCAGTACACTGCCACTCATTATATTAGCTGCCGCTCAGAACATATGCACAACTGTCACAGCCTTAAAGAGACTATGACAATTGGAGAGAACAACTAGAAAATGCTGTGGAGCCCTAATTTTGCAACTCCACACAGCTCCAAAAGACCTGGCGTAAAAGGAAAAGTCTGAAGTAAAATCTAGATCGAGTCTACTAAACTGGAGATTGCTATATGCTCTCCCCCACACTTAAGGCTTATTTTCTTGTTCTGTAGGTGAGATTATGCAACAGTGTGATTGGCAGAGCAGTGAGGGAAGACATTTTTGGAGGGCTGGACCCTGAGTGAAGAGAAGCAAGAAGTGTTAATTAGGTGTTCATAAACATTTGATAATAGAGGAAGGAGAGCTGAAAAAGTCAGTAAAGACAAATAAAAGAGTTATTAAAAGAGAGGAGAGCCTTGCTGTGTTTATAAAGAAATCTGAAGGACTGGGAATGACTCAATGTGCAGGAGACAGTGTAAATGCAACAGGATTTCCCAGATGCTGAAAGGGAACAGGACCTACAGGGTGTTGTTGTAATTTTTGTTTTTTATAATAAAAAATTTCAAACATACCTGAAAGTAGAGAGAACAGTATACTAGAACCCCTACCCCCAACATCCAGCCTCAACAATTGTCAATATTTTGCTAATTTTTAAAAGACATCTTTGTTCTAGCCCATTGACTTTTCCAGCACAGGGTAGAAAATATGAAAATACATCACCATACATAGCACTGTTTTGTTTTATTTTATTTCACTTATATGTAGATACGTATGTGTATAGTAGATATTTAAAATAAAATGAATTTTTTTTATTAAGGGTTACATCAAAAAGTTTGAATGCCAGTCATCTGGAGTAGTTCTTCTCAGACCTTATTGTGCAGAAGAACTGTATGGGGCCTGAGGTTTGGGATTTCTATCAACCTCCGGGTTGCTGCTGACCCTTGAACCTTTGAGTGTCATGGATCAGGAGGGGACCGGTCATAGTATTTCCCTGGGATCCTGGGTGAAGGGGTAAGAGGAAAGTTGTAGACCCTGCCGGTGAAGAATGAGATGAAAGGTGCATTTAAGGGTAGACTAGGAAACTAAAAATAAATCACCTCAACTTTTCCTGAGACATAAACTCACTGAAAAAGGGACTGAATGGGGATAGAGACAGAGGAAACTTAAGTCACAGAACAATGAACAGATGAACAAAATAGATTCAATTACCTTTGGTGCCAGGAAGATTGTGTGCAATAGCCACCTTCGTATGCTGAAATTCTCTTAATTTCACAATATCATCTGTAAGTAGATATCTTTTAGCTAAAAATTAGAGAAAGAAAAAGAGTAAAATCATTTTGACTGTTTTATACTTATTGTTTATTTACTATAACATGAGTGGAGCTTGACTGCCTCTCATAACTGATCTTATCTTCATGTAGTATATAAATACTCCATCTAGATGGGTACAAATACAGCAGTCACCCTGGTCGGAAAAAAGTCTCCAAACTACCAGAAAATGCAAATCCCCTGCATGGCAAGTTATGTTTGTGTGTAAACGAAGCTAGTGATTGTGTGTGGGGATGGGTTGACAGGAACTTGGGATCTGAAAGACATATAGACATTCACCATGTGGTTAAGAGATAATTAGGGAATTTGTAAACAAACTAAAGGCTATTGTTTATGCAGAATAGGAATATCTAGTTTTGGTATATGTAGGTAGAAGCACATAGTGTAAGGGAAAAAGCTAGAGCGTGACCATTGGAATTCCCAGTTCAGTCACTTGTGAAATGAGGAGTATTGCCTCTCAGATTTGGATTAGCAGTATCCCCAAGACATATCAGAAATCACTGATCACAAGATGGGTTTGGGGGACATCACCATTTCTTTAGGTTGCTGGGCTGTGCGTGGAGTGGAGCTTGGCCAAAGCACCATCCACTGAAAGAGCTCTGGGTACTGCAATAAACAAGGTGACAGTAAAAATTGTTATATAGAAAGTCAGTCCAGAGGAGTTACAGTGGGACTGTACGGGAAGGCTACCTGTGTTCAAATCTCTTCCGTACCACTTCCCTCTGACCTTAGGGAAATGAGGTCGGACTTGCTGTTTCCTCCTCTGTAAACAGAGAAAAGAATGGTACTCCGTCACTGGGTGTCGTGACGAGAAAAGGGATCTGCGTAAAATGCATTAGAATAATGCCTGATACAAAGTGTTACGTATTTTATTATCACTCATCAGCATTTTCAACTTCAACCATCTTCATAAAGATATTAAGGGATAATTTTACAAATGAAGAAATCTCATCAAGGTCTTTCAGATTGTTAGCTGCGGAGCTGGGTCTCGGCTCCCAAACTGCGGGACACTACAACCAAAGGGGGAAGGGGTGTTTTGGGAGGGCAACCTTGCCCCATCCAAGGGAATACTACAGCCCCAAGGTCAAGACTCCAGCTCGGCTTCTTCGGTTCTCAGGTACGTGGTTGACCACAGCACTCAGGGGCCACCGCTGCACCCACGCCCAGCCAGAGAGCAAAGGCACGCTCGGCTGCCGCAGGCCAGTAAGTACCTGCGGCGCAGTTATTTCTCCAAAGTGATGCCAGTTGAGGGATAAAGATCCCTTCTTTCCCATCCCTCCCTCCTTCACCGCCCGAGGCCGCGGATACCTCCGAGAGGACAACGGCAGCAGGTGGAGCCTGAACCTCCCACCCTGGGATACACCAAAGACCGCAGCGCCTGCAATCGGGATAGCTTCGATGGCCGAAAAGTAGTAGCCATGCTGTCCCGGGCCGCACCAACTGCAGAGCCGGGGGGGCGGAGACCCAGCCCGACTGGAACGCCACCTCTTCCTCTGCCCGCACCCCCCTGGACCGGCGTTCTCCTTGGTCTGCTCCAAGATGGCGGCCCCCATGGTGCGGCGCGGGATCCTGCTGGCGGGGAAAGTGCGTCTGTCTCGTCTCTTTCTGGCAGGTTGGTGGCTGGCTGCTGCCTTTGTGGAGCTGCTTCATTAGATCCCTGAAAACTCTGTCCCTTGAGTGAAGGGGGCGATGGGCTTTCAAAAGGAGAGGAGATACTTCGGGGATCTAGTTGCTAGAGAAAACACTTGGGGTGTTTGATAACACACTAAGGGGAGATAAGGTCTCTGACCCATCTCTTTTTGTAAAGTAATAGTGCCTGCCCATCCTAAAGGTATAAAGTGTGGAGAAAGTCCAGGCCTGGGCGTTTTTGCGTATGATTTGTGTTAGGGTTATTGTCTTTTTCCGACCCTGAAAAGCTCAAATGGGGCTATGAAAATTTTCTCCCTCCGGAGGTTTCCTTGGAGAGGCGTCCAAAGCGTTCTCCTTCCTCCCCACTTAACAGTTGGCCAGAACCCCTGGTCTTCACTTGGTGGAAGAATTTTTCATTGTAGTAATCTCATTGTACCTGATGACCTTGGACACAATTTTTTACCTTCCTTTGCTACAGTTTTCTACCTATAGACAAGGAATGCTAATAGTTACTTCTAAAGTACTTTGATTATCTCAGTGAATGGCAGCCTACTCAAACTTGTTTAATGATCTGCTGATAAAGACATTGGACAAAAAGTTTTCACATTTCCAGAAGCTAAATCCTGACAAGTGTATGTGATTATTTGATTAAAATGCGATAATCACAGTTGATATTTCCAATGCCTATTACTCTTTTTTCCAACATACTTCCTGTAGCCCCTACAAAAAAGCAACACATACCCTCTGGCTGACACTTTTTTAGGAACAGCCATTAAACATCAAATGAAATCACAGAGCTGGCCACCAGAAGTGTTCTGAGGATTAACTGATTGACCTAGCTGGTGAAAATATTTAATGCCACATGTTAGGTAAAGTGGTATGCACAGTACCTGGCACCTCAGTAAGAATTAGCTGTTGTAGCTATTTACAAGCATGTTTAGTTATGGTTGTTGGTAAATGTTTCGATTTAAACAAGACCTCAGATTGTCTATTAGGGAGGATATTGTGGTTGCTTAGAATGTTGGGGACAATCATTCTAACAAGGGAATGGAGATTAGGTAAGAGTGAATTGAGAGAATTCCCAGTTCGCATTTTGGTCTTAGGTTGAACTGGTGAACTTGTGGTAGGTTATATACCTGTGCTATTCCATTGTAGTAGCTACTAGCTGTATATGGCTATTGAAAGTAGTGAAAATTAAATGGAATTTAAAGTTCAGTTTCTTAGTCACACTGTCTACATTTTAAGTGCTCAGTAGACACCTGGGGCTAGTTGCTACTTTGTTGGGTGGCTCAGAATTGAACATTTCCATCGTTATATCAATAGAAAGGTATATTGAACAAGCACAGGGTTAGACCATAGGTGAAAGGAGTCTTGCAATTAGGAAATGAAGGCTGTAAGGCAATTAATATAAATAAGTAGGATAGTGCATTGTGGACCACCCAGGATTTTAAAATGCTGATAAGGAGCTTGACTTTAAGTCATCAAAACATCTTGAGGAAAGAGAAGAAAAATAGTCTACTTTGTGCAAACTCAGGACAAATCAATATCTGAAACACTTTGGTGCTTCTATTGATTTTCCGTAATTACATCATAGCAAAAGGAAAATTTATTGAGATGAACCAAAAAATGACTTCACGATATGAAGAGGCTAGAGGAAGGAAACTTATTGGGCACCTACTACACAGGGGATGTTAGGCTAAGCACTTAATACCGCGTATGCATTCATTTAAATTATGGTACAAGGTAGACATTATTTCCTCATTTTACATATGGGGAAAGAGGCTCAAGACCTGGTGTAACTTGCCCACATTTTCATAGCATTTATCAGCAAGGCTAGGATTCAGACTTCGACTTTGTGACTCTCAAGTCCATCTGAGTCCACAATCACACTGCTTCCCTTTGGAATGTCTGGGTTGTATGCAACTTCATGTTTATATTTTCAGAAACTGCCAAACTTTTCCAAAGTGGCTGCACTATTTTACATTTTCACCTGAAATGTGTGAAGGTTCCAGTTTCTCTACATTTATATCAGTGACTGTTATTATCTGATTATAGTCATCCTAGTGGGTGTGAAGTAGCATTTCAATGTATTTGGCATTTCCCTAATGGCAAATGATACTAAACATCTTTCCATGTACTTGCTGGTCATTTGTATGTATGTGTATGTTTGTGCGTGTGCATACTTTTTTTTTTAGGAACAGTTGCTCAAATCCTTTGTCCATTTTCATTTGGATTATTTGTCTTTTTAAATTTTGAGTAGGAAGAGCCCTGGCTCGTGTGGCTCAGTGGATTGAGCGCTGGCCTGCAAACCAAAGGGCCGCTGGTTCTATTCCCAGTCAGGGCACATACCTGGGTTGCAGGCCGGGTCCGCAGTTGGGGGCACCCAAGCGGCAACCACACATTGATTTTTCTCTCCCTCTTTCGCCTTCCCTTCCCCTATTTCTAAAAATAAATAAATAAAATCTTTTAAAAAATAATACATTTTGAGTAGGAAGACTTATTTATAAGTTTAGAATACAAGTCCCTTATCAGATAATTATTTGCAAATGTTTTCTCTTATTCTATGAGTTTCCCTTTCACTTTCTGGATAGTGTCCTTTGAAGCACAAAAGTTTTTAATTTTGATTAAGTGGCCATTTATTCTTTCTCATTCATTCTTTGAACGCATGTTTATTGAGCACTGTCATATGCCAATCATTGTGCCAGGGGCTGGTAATGCAGCTGTGCCATCTTGTGAGTTACGTCAAATTTGGCATATTGGGTTTCCTTTATTTACCCCTCTGGTGCTGGTTTACTAGGTAAGATATTGCCGTTCGCTTTATGTGAAATACGGGTAAACATGCTGGTCCAAGTCAGATGGAAATGTTTTGAGAACCAACCAATGACTATGAAACATTCAATTAATGAGTTAAGCAACAGTTCAGCCAGATTTCCAGTTTTCTGCATCTTCTTGTTAGAGGATGAATGAAATGCATCATGTCAGGAGTTGAATTGTTAACTGTGCAATGTTGGTTTCAGTATCATGTTAGAATTTTAAATAATTTAGTAAACTGAACGTATTACAATGATATTTTTAATAAAACAGATATATAAGCTGAGCCTGTTGTGAAACTGTGCATGTTGAAATATTGTCCTTTTCCTCAGGCAAAAGATGCCTGCTTTCTGCAGCCTATGTAGACAGCCACAAATGGGAAGCAAGAGAGAAAGAAGATTGTCACCTCGGTAGGTACCTGCATGTCATTTTCAGCCACGCCATATGTCCATGATCATATAGTCACATATTCATATGGTGCTTTTATGATAATCCAATTCAGATAAGTACTCTTTAGGTCTTAAAAAGAATTAGACTTTTGTTTCACATATGGCAGAATCATTTTTTCCTCTCCTTCTAGGGGTTTTTTCTGTTGGTTTTTTTTTTGCCTTGATGAGTAGTCTTCCTAAATTTTGTAAACAATTCTTTCTTTTTTCTGTTTCTATTGTATAGTCAAGTTAGTTACCCTGCAGCCTGTTTCTGTTTTACATTATCTGTGAACAAAAATATAGTTTATACTTTTATCTTTTTTTATTGTCATTCCTTAACTTGTCTTCAGAAAGCGTTTTGATTCTCCTCCTTTTCATTGCCAGGTGATAGGTAGATTTGAAAGCAGTGCTATAATCTCATATAAACCATTTAAGAAAAATAGTTGGCTAACATCTCATGCAGTAGGCTACTAATTATAGGCCCCTGTTCCTTATATTACATGGTTAGCAGCCATTCTTTTATAAACTACAAAGGCCTAAAAGAAATCACTGACCCTATGAATATTTTATAGAAATATACATGCTACATATATGTAATATTATTTTTTAAAGATTTTTTGTTGTTATTCTATTATAGTAGTCCCAATTTTTCCCCTTTGTCCTGCTCCACCCATCCCACCCCCACTCCCACAGTCAATTCCCACAATGTTATCCATGTCCACGGGTCATTCAAATATGTTCTTTAACTAGTCCCTTCCCCTTCTTTCCACTATTATCCTCTTCCCCCCATGTAATATTACTTTATATACATAACGTCATTTTGATAAAGTCAGACAATTTGTGACAGTTTTATGGGAATAATGTAGTTTTTGGACCAGTTCCAGTGTTGATCAATATTTTCCCCCAAATTTCTTTCTCTGCATTTTTCGGGCTTATGTTAAATAAGAAGAAAGTCCCCCTGTATTTATCAATTCTTCCAATAACTCCGGGGTGGAGGAGCGGGATTCTGTTACAGCTACCTGTAACGGCTACCTTTGGAGAGGCGGGGTGGGGTGGGGTGTTCCAAGAACTCATCATTTTCTCCCCAACTGTGTGATTGCAAGAGCACATTAAAGTGGGTTTGCGAGACCTGGAATTGGCTGTGTGGGCAGGGCCCGGCCAAAACAGCTGCAGAGAGTGTGAGGATTAGTAACTGCACGTTTGCACTGATGATGTAGAATCACTGCGAACAGCAGATAGAAGTGCAGATGAATACAGATACGGTGTGCTGGCAAAATCAAGTACCATTTGCTTTATCATGACGTTATCATAAGTGACACAGTTATATTCACAAAATGGTCAACAACTCTTGGTAAAGTTCTGAACGAATCAAAGTGCTGTCTTCCCTTCTTTCCTCAGTTTACCTAGTACTCGCATTTATGGAAAATTCACCCCGGCCAGAGTACTTTGTTTTTATATGTAAAATTGAGTTAGTTTTATTAATTACAAACAGGTATCCTTTTAATAGTGTGAATGTCTGCCATGTCATACATGGCTTGGTATGTGGACCAAATATTTTTAACTTTTTACTTGGAAATAATTTGAAATTTACAAAAAAGCATGAGAATAATACAAAGAGCATCTTATACCCTTAGCCCAGATTTATGATTCGTCACCATTTGACCCATTTCTTTTTGCTTTCTCATTCTCTGTATGTGCACATTTTTTTTAACCATTTAAGTTTTTTGCGTATATTATAGGCCTTTATCCTGAATGCTTTAGTATGTATTATCTGACATTTTTTTTACAGAAGCCAGTCCCTTTTTTTTAACAGGATAGTCTTCTTTTTGGGTTTGTCTGAAATATCCTCATGATTAGATTCAAGAAGTGCTTTCCCAGTCAGAATATTGTCAGTGACATTTTGTCCTTCTCGAGGCACCTCTAGAGACACCTGTTGTCCATCTGCCTTCACTGGTGGTGTTAACCTTGATCACCCAGTCAAGTGTGTCTGATTTCCCCACTGGAGAGTTGCTATTTTTCTCCTTGTGACTGAGAGACATTCTGTGGGAAGATATTTTAATATGCAAATATCCTGTTTATCAAAACCTTCCCCGTAGATTTAGCATCCGTTAAAGCATCTTGCCTGAATCAGTCTTTACTACGACAGTTGCAAAATAATGGTTTTCCAACTCCGTTAATACGTCCACATTTACTAGTTAGGACACAGTATTTTACTATAAGCACGAACCCTCCCTTTTATCCCATTTCTTTGAACTATATTTATCTGTTCATTATTGTTATGGTCTTCTGGATTGTGGATTTTCCTTGTTTTGGGTTTTTTTTTTTATGATTCATTATCATCCTTAATTATTTGGGTGATGAAGTTATCCCATATTTGGCTAGTAGGAGCCCTTTCAAGCCAACTCTCAATGTTCCAGGCTTATCTTGTACCTTTCCTGCTCTAGCCCTGGAATTAACTATTTCTCCAAGGAGTCCTAGTTCCTTTCAGTAGGGAATGGTATTAGAAGTCACGGTATACTAGATGTGCTCTTGTCACTGTGAGGTTTTTGCTTCTTGGCCCATTCAGTGGACAGAGCCAGGAAAATATGTATCCATATACACACAGATAGATGTGCACATCCATGCATATGTGCATGTGTATACCTCACAAATAACAAGTTCGTGCAGAAACCTCAGAGTCCAGTGCATCCCCACGGGTTCTTCCTTGCCCTGCCCTAGTCCGTATTTGTGTCTCCTTTCCATACTGAAAACTGGCTCCCAGCAGGGACGATGTTTTGATGTGTTGGACAGTCTCGGCCCTGCAGGTTACCTAATTTTCCTTTCTTCTGCCCATTAAGTGCCAGTAATGCCCTGCTGTCACTCCGACAGTCAAAAAATACCCCCGTATGTTCTCAAATGCCCTCCAGGGCCAGTAATACTCCTTTTGGAAACATTTTTGTAGTGATGAAACCAACATGGGCTCAGTTATATTGCAAAGCTTGTTACATACAAATTAAAAGGAAAGTGCTATGGAAGTACAGAGGAGAGAGTGAAGAATTTCAGGTAAGTTGTTGTTAACACTGTCTTAGGTGCGAAGGGAAGATTAGTAAATGATACCGTTATATTTGGCACCTTGGATGGGGTATAGTCAGCTGCCTTTTATTCTGGGACCAATCTAGGGGAACGTTCTCATGGATTCCTGAATAAGTAAAAGCTGTTTGCCAAAGAATGAGCATAATAATCTGCAACAAATTAAGTATATTGGGGTAATCATCTCCCTGTCTGTTAAGATTAGCATGCTTGGAAAAGAAGTACCAGCTACCATTTATTGAATACTACCTGATCTAGAATACCCTTTATACGCCCTGAATCCTTACCCAGTCAGAATAAAGTTTCCCCCACCCTCTATTCTCACAACACTTGGTTATGCAGTGTGATGTGGTGAAGAGTCTGCCTCTGGGGGACCGACATCTAGGTGTGAACGCCAGCTCTGCCAGTCTTCCAAAATTCTGTCACTTAACCTCTGTTCCTTTACCTATAAATTAGGGATGATGGTAATACCTTCCTCAGCTAACAATACGCTGACGTACAGCAGGTGCTTCAGAAATAGGTGGAAAGAACAAGCCCTAGTCCCTTGATTTTACCTCTATATAAAACGTAGGGGTGAATAAGGTTTTGAAATTCAAACTGGTTGGAAGGAAAAGAGGCTATTTGAGACTTGTTTTTCCCTTACTGTGTGATTAAAACACATATTCGCTTGTACATGCTATTACTACATGTTTTCCCTAAGACATATTTGAGTGTTTGGGTTGGGATATTGGCCCTAAGAAGTGAGGGCAGCGCGGCCAGGCGGAGCGTGGTCGGGGCTGATGCGGCCTGCGGAAGATCGGGCAGTAGGTGGCAGTGCGGCCTCTTCGGAGACCACCGTGCAGCCTGTGCAACACCCGTTTGGTCCGAGCCTTTTCCCCGCAGCCTGCAGTAGCCTTTCGGAAGACTCCTTGTGCGTGTGCTCGGAGGGCAGCCAGCCCTCAAGCATGTGGAGTGCTGTGATTGGGCGCGGTGATCTGGTACGGCCGCTCATTGGGGGAGGGAGGAGGGACGATGTGAAGCTTTCACTCCACGCGTCCCCATTGGAGGGCATTGGGTGGAGTGGAGCGCGGTGGGTCTGGGTCTGCATTTTCCATTGGCTTGAGTGATTTCCTCCATGCCGAATTCTGTGGAACAGACGTTCTGGGTTCTCCCAGGTAGGTATGCAGCTATGGTGCCTCCACTCTTGAGACTCATCAGAGCCTTCAGGGAGAGCTGATGGGGATCTGTCCAGCTCACAGTATGAGGGTAGTTTATTACCAAGGAGATCTTGATTAGCACCAGGAGTTCTGTTTACTGTAGGGTATCTGCAGTGCAGTCTAGGGGGCAAACAGGCCATGAATGCAATGCAGGTCCTCAGATAAAAATCAAAAGACAGCGTCTGTTAACTGCTGGTTGTGTGCTAGTTCTGTGTAAAGCATTTCACGCGCATCATTCCATTTAATGCTCAACAGCCAGCAAAGACAGCTGCTGCTCTTCCCCTTCAGAGATGAAATGCCACATTCAGACATTTGCTTGGGGCCATACTATATTCTATTGCCTTTCCACTCAAAAATCCCTTTCCCAGTGATTGCTGTAGTACCTGCAGTTCTACCAAAGAGCCCTTCCCTTGCATCAAAGCTGTGGATTTCTTGCTTTAAAAACAAAACAAAACATACCTTTTGATTGCAGTGTAATATATACTGAAGAGTGCACAAATCATAATACATGGATTGATAAGTTATCGCAAAGTGAACAAACCCATGTAGGATAGAACATTCATCCCTAACAACCCCAGAAGCCCTAATTGCAGCCCTCATTCTCCTCTTCAAAGGCAACCGTTATCCTGACTTACAACACCATAGGCTAATGTTTTCATGTTTTGGTGGCAAATCTGAAACATACAAAAGTGGAGTGGTACAGGGAATCCCCTTTACTCATCACCTGGCTTCAACAGTTCTCAGCCATGGCCCATCTGTACTTCCTCTCCACTTTTCATTCCCCGGTCCTGAGCCTTTGGGTCATTTTGGCAAATCACAGGTAGCATGTCATTTCAGCCATAAGTAATTTATTATATTCTAATTAATTTATTTTTGTATACCTCTAAAAGATTAGGTTATTTTAATACCATCATCACACCTAAAATATTAATAATTGTTTAAATATGAAATATCCAGTCAATGTTCACATTTCCCTGATACTGCCATAAATTGTTTGATCAAATCAGGTTGCACATAAGGTCTACACGGTACAATTGGTTATGTTGTTGACCCCTCCCTTCTCTTGCCTCTTTTAAAGTCTTTTTTTTTTTTAATAGAAATATACAGAAGTAGAAAGAGTAGTATAATGAGCCCCAGGTACTGTCTCCCAGCTTTAGCAGTTATCAATTCCCTGCCAGTCTTACAACCAAACACAGGTCTGGCTGCCTGCCCTACAAAAGCCAGTACTCGAGAGGCAGGTGCTGATGTAAAGGAAAGTGGTTTGTTTGCAGATGCTGGCCATCTGGAAGGTGGGAGACTCAAGTCTCAAAGCCCATCTCCTGGAAGATGGGAGCTCATGTCACAAAGTCCATCTTCACCTCTCATTGGAGGCTGTGGATTTTTTATGAGGAGGGAGAGGAGAACAGAACAAAGAGGTTGGGGGGCGGGGGGGTTGAAGAGTTCTCTACGTGCAGACGAGCACAGTGCATTCCCATAAGGCAAGTGATGGTCCGGCGTGCGTCAGCCTAGTTTAGTCATCCGGACTCCACGTCATCCTGGATCCCTGATTAAAGGTCAGCAAATTTCCCAGAGCTGGGATGCTTGAAGATGGGAGTTTATATCTTTTGCAACTAGTTCCTAGGATTCTTATACAAACATTGCTGTTCGTCTACAGGCCACATACTAGTCAGAGTCAGCACTTACAGAAACAATGTCAAAAGCATTGGGGGGGGCGGTTTACAGTTTCCCACTGTTACAATTTTCCTGTTACAGTCTTGTTTCATCAATTCCCTACCCTATCACCAGATTACTTTTTAACGAATCCTTGTTACCAGATCATTTTATATTTATTTTGATATGTACCTCTAAAAGATACAGGTTTTTATATGTAACTATATTTTGCACACACAATTTTTATAGTTTTATAGTTTTTTATAACTATAAAAATAACTATAACACCATTCTCATATCTAAAAATTACTAATCCCTTAACATCATTATATATTACATTAATGTTCACATTTCCCCCAAATATCTTATAAATTTCTTTTTAATTTATAGTTTGTTGAATGGATCCAGATAAGGTCCATGTTTGTAATGTGTTGAAAAGTCTCTTAAGTATCTTTTAATCTGTAGGTTTTCCTCTTTCTTGCAATTTACTTGTTGAATAAAACCAGGCCTTTTGTTTTATATAGATTCCCACGTTCTGAATTTGCTGGTTTATCCTTACGGTGGTTTTAACGTGTTCTTCTACCTTCCATATGCCCTATAAAACTGTCAGAGAAGGAAGCTTGATCAAATTCAAGGTCTTTCTGTTTCTGTTTTTCTTTTGGCGTGAGTACTTCGTCAGCGTTGTTTGCTTTTGTCAGGAGACACACAGCACTTGGTTGCCCCGTATGTTAAGGGTCATTCCTGATCGCTGCTTAGATCCGTTATTTCACTGGGAACTGCACAAGGCTGCTGTTCTAATTCTACCATGCCTTCCTCATTTATCACCCAGAAAATGTTTGTAAAAGAATTTCCTTTTATCATCAGCTTAGTTATCCTGAGATTCACTTTGTATGGAAGAGACGGTTTTCAGTAATGAGTTGAAAACTGCCCTTACTGTACTCCAAAGACGATCGATAAGGTTTTGTTTTTTGTTGTTTTTTTAAATATCATCATGAATTCATGGATTTAAGTACCCCACTCATTTTAATCCACTGAGGTCTGTCTATAGAAACCTAGGAGTTCTTGGGCTTTCCAACTCAAGTCAGATGATTTCAGTTTTAGACTGTTTCTGTACTGGCTTCCCTTTGGTTAAAATAAACACTGAATTAAAGCATTGCCTCTAAATTCAACTAGGCAGATCTGTTGCGGGGGTACAGGGTGAAAGTTATTAGCATTAGCCAGTTAGCAACTGTTTATTTTCATACTAGGATCCACAGTGAATAGGGTTTAGGAGAAAACAGATTTGGGGAACTGGGTATGGTTCAGGTAGATGGACAGGCCTGATGGGGAAGCTCTCTAGGTTCTATGGGAGGAAGTCTGCTTGGGTCACCCTGCTTACTGAATTGGATTCCTGAGCCCTACTGACCTAAATATTTTATTTCTGATTTTTCAGTTTATAAGTAATCATAAAGTAAGGGACATCTTTGGTTTTCGGTTACTTTTTGTGTGTGTGTGTTTTTATTTTTTTTAATAGAATGTTTATTTAAAAAGCCACAGAGGTAGAATAAGTGAGTTATAGAAGGAATGGGCTCAGGAAACAAGTCACAGAGGCAAAAGAAGGGCCCTTGGAGCTGAGGAAAGAAAAAGAGAGACAAGGAAAATGCACCTGGGGAGAAGCGGTGGGGAAAGGCGTTGGCATGCTCCATCGAGATCAGTTCATTTATTCTAAGAGCTCCCTTTCCGAATCCGAAGTGGAGCGTACCGTTGACACGTTTGCACTCAGTTTGAGACTGAGCACTGTGGTCCTGTCTTACTGACACGTCCTCCTTCAGCCGAGGCTTGTTTTGCTGTCATCAATCCTGCTCTCGAAGCCCGGTGAGGATTTTGTGAAGCCTGCCTTCCCAACTTTGGCAGTTCCGTGTTTGCAGCTCCCTGACGTCTATTCATTTTCCAGGTTTCATATTTGCCATCTGCTGGCTGCTCTGGAGATGGCCTCACCAGGCACATCATCCTCCTTTGGCTCATTTCCTACGTGTGTGAATGTGCAGAGCTTGCCTTCACATTTGTCCTTTACCGGAACTATTTGTTTTAAAGTTTCTGGTGACATAGAGAGAGACAAATAGAAGTTAATCTAAATATCTATATTTTAAAAGGTTCTTAAGTTAGCTTTTTCTCCTTCCTTCTGTTACTTCTATACATTTTACATGTTGTCTGTCCTTGTGTTTCTTTTTAAACGTGGGAGACAAAACCACAGTTTCAGCCTGTGTTCCAGATCACTTCTTTTAGGGAGTGCAATAATGTGTCTGGTTCTTTCTTACATGAATTAGATTGGTGCACAGACGCTCCTGAGCCCAGAAAGAGCTTACTGTTGACCAAATGGATTACAGTGATGTACGGTTACATAGGAATCATGGAAAGCTGAAACCACCCAGTAGCTTCTCACCTGAAGTTCCCAGGATGCAATACAGGGTTCATCTTTGCTTTAATGAACTTCCTCATTACAGCTTTGACCTAGACACCACCTTCTTTTGTAAGAGGCTCTTTCCCAGCACTTCTCTACTACAGATTTTCTGGTCATTTAGGACATTGCCTTCCCCCCCGCCCTGCCCCCCGCCCCCGAGCATTTTATATACTTGGAAGCTGTGATGCTTTGGTGAACACCAGGTTGAAATGATCTTCCCAGAAAAATGAGTATTTTTATCACTATGTAATGACCCATATATGTATAAAAAAGTGCTTTTTCCCTTTACGTCTATTGTGTCTGAGACTAATGCAGCTATACCAGTATTCTTTTGGCCGCTGTTTGCCTCGTGTAGTTTTTGTACGTTTATTATCAACTCGTCTGTGTTCATGTGATTCATAGAGCTAGGTTTTCTATTTTAAGCAATCCGACGGTTGTCTTTTAACTAGAAAGTGTAGTCTGTTTACATTGCCGTAATTACTGGCATATTTGAATATACTTCTGTCATTTTTTGTGATTCTTCTTTCTTATGTTCTTTTGGATTGATTACCTGTGTTTTTGTTTTTTACATTTTTCCTCCTACTGGTCTAAAAATGATAGACCCACTTTCTACTCTGTTAGAATGGTAGATTCCACCATTTTAAATACACATCTTGCTCTGTGACTCTGACACACACATGTAACTTAAAATCCAGTGTTAATCACACTCTTGCGTCCTTTAGTCCAGTCACACATACCCCCCAACCATATGTTCTGCCTAATATTGAAGTTTTATCTTTTAAAATACACACTTACAAGACATTTTTTAAAAGATTTTATGTATTTATTTTAAGAGAAAGGGGAAGGGAGGGAGAAAGAGAGGGAGAGAAAAATCAGTGTGTGGTTGCCTCTCATGTGCCCTCTACGGGGGACCTGGCCCACAACCCAGGCATGTGCCTTGACTGGGAATCGAACTGGCGACCCTTTGGTTCACAGGCCAGCACTGAGCCCCACCAGCCAGAGCAAGACATTATTTTAAACAGTCAATTTTCCCTAGAATTTAAGCAATTTTATTTACCTACCATTCCTTCTAGCATCTCAAGTCTTCTTGAAATGATCATTTTCTTTCTTCTAAAAAAATACTACTTTCAAAAAATTCCTTTAGTAAGTGTGTGTTGCTAATAAATTCTCTCAATTCTTGTTTGTCTAAAAACATCTCATTTTCCCCATAATTTTAAAAGAGAAGATTACTAGATTTGTTAATCTATGAGAGTATTTATTCCCAGCATATTATTCTACTGGCTTCTGTTGTTCCTACTGAGAAAACACCCATTGGTGTAGTTGTTTTTCCTTTGTAAGTAGTTTATCTTTTTCTTCTGGCTACTTTTAAAATCCCCTTATTTTTCATGATGTGAATCATGTGTATCACGATGTGGGTATAATTTTACTTAAGTGACCTGAGATTTTATGTTTCCTGGATCTGAAAACTTATATCTTTCGTCAGTCCTAAAATTTATGTAGCTATTATTATGTACCACTTGTCCCCATTCTCCGTGTTTAACTTCTTACAGAAATTCAAGTAAGGGTAATTTAGGCCTTCTTCTATGTTCTATTCCTCTTTTATACTCTTCCTCTTGATCTGTCTTTGCTGCACTGGGTGTAATTTCTTTTCATTCACTGACTCTCACCTCACCTGAGTCTAACCTGTTCTTTAATTTACCGATCAAGTTTCTATTTATTTATTTATTTGCAGAATTCTGAGGTTTTATTAACACAGATACAATGTGCGTACAATCTGTCTATTCACTTTCCTTGCTGCGCAGCCTGGCATTGGGATTGGTGCCTCTGATGGCCAGCTGGGCTGCTCCGTCCACAGTGGCTCTGGTTCTTTGAGGAGACGTTGTGAGCAGTCCCAGCACAGCAAGATTAGTTGCGCAGCAGCAGCAGCACTTCAGGCTCCTTGACGCTGTGGACCAGGGACTCCCAAAGCCACTGGGCAACGTGTGCTTTGTTTTCTTGTTGCTCCCACAGCCAACGCTGGGCGTCAGGGTCTGGCCCTTGAATCTTCCGCACACCCTATGTCAGTGCCTCTGGGTTTCCGCCAGTTCTGCTTAATTTTGACATACCGGTCTGACTGGTGCAGGATGAACTTCTTGGTCCTCCTTTTGATGATCTTGGGTTTCACCAGGGGTCCGACGGCCGCCATGGTGCCGAGGAAGAGATGGCTGCCACCTCTGTAGGCAGCATGAAGGAAGTCTGTTTATTTTTTACAGCTTTATTGTAGTCTTTACAGAAAGTAAACCGCACACATTTAAAGTATACAATTTGTTAAGCTTTGACATGTGTACATTTGTATATGCCCATGAGATTATCACGCAATCAAAATGAGCACAGGTGCCCCTGCCACCCCCAGGTTTTCTCGCACACCTCTAATCCTCTCCTGCCCACCCTCCCAAAGTCCCAGGCACCCGCTGATGTGCTCTGTCGTTATAGATTAGTTTGCATTTTGTATAATTTTATGCAATAAAATCACCTCCTTAAACCACTTTCAACAAAATTCTCAGGTTGGTGTACCTTACATCACACAGGAAGTGTGAATTAGGGCCTCAGAGGTGTGAGCGCTGACTCTGTCGTGTGGAATCCTCAGGGGCAGCGTCCCTGCTGTTGATCTTCTCAGGGTGCATTATTTTCTAGCTAATTCACCTGTCACTGCAAGTGCAGCCCTAGCTGGTCCTGGCTTTACCTGAGGGTCTCTGAAACAGTTTGTGGTCTTGCAGAGTCCTTGGTTTTACCCTCTGTCCCCTGTAAGCCGCCAAACCAAAGCTCTGTGTCACTGGGGACCTGCGGTGCTCTCAGGTGACCGCCACTGCCACCACTGCTCCCTTGCACATTCGCGGTCTGCGCTCCCCTCTTGCCTTTGGCCTCTGACAATTACATCTCCCTTTGTGAAAGCGCAGATAAATATTTTTTTAGTAACAGCTTTGTTGAGATTTATTCACATACCATAAAATACACCCTTTAACACGTACAACTTAATGGTTTTAGTACATTCACAGAGCTGTGCAACCAAGCTCAGCCATATTTGAAAGAAACTTTAGAAATATTTAAGTGTTTTTATAGGAGGAGGAATGTTTTAAAGAATATTTAGTTCCACCTTATTCAGAAACAAAATTCCATTTAGTATATTCTTCAAGCTTAGGAGGAATATCCAAGATTTATTTTGCGTTCCCTCCATGGCGTTTTTCAAACGTAATCCCCTCTAGTCTGCAGATTGTGAGCAGTCGCCTTCACAGTCTCCTGGGCTGTGTTTAAACATTTGGATTCCTCTGGTCTTACCTCAAACCTGCAGAGTTAGAATTGCCCTCTGGGCGTGAGGTGAGGAATCTGGAGTTTTGAAGCCCTTCGGATGATTCAGATCCTCAACCAGGTTTGTGACCCATCACAGCCCTATCTTTGAAATAGTGTGGAGTGCTCAACATGTATGTCCTTAGATCGTCAGTGGTATTGTTGTCTCCAAACGAGAAGGGCATTTTGCACTAGTTTGCACGTCATTTTCTGGACATAATCTACATTATCTGTACAGCTTTTATGTTTTGTTAAATGAAGAATTTTTCAGATCCGTTTTCCGTATAGTGTTTGTTATGTGTACCCCAGAGGAGCTGAATGACAGGCAGGAAAGCATCTTTTGTAGCACATCCCTTTGAACGGAACCTGGGCATCTGCTCGCCCCTCAGTGAAACGCCAAGTGTGATTTTGACTGTTGAGGCCCACAGTCCAGAAGCCTGTGGCGCTGGCCCTCTGCGGGCGCGGCTGCCCCAGCTTTCCTGGCCGGCCCTGCTCCATGCAGTTTTCTGCCTCATTCATCACGCCAACACTATCATCCGAGGTGATTGGTCACATGTTATATTTAGCAGCAAACCTTCCTCTGACTGGTAATATGCAAATGTTACTCATCAGGTGCTGAGCCTGCAGCTGTTGCCCTTTTTGAGGCCCCAGCCGATTTCACTTGGCTGAAGATGTCTTGGTGTGAAGGATCAGAATGGAATCTTGAGTTACCACTCTACAGAAACCACTCTAATCCAATGTTTAAGTGTACGTCGTGCCCTCCGTGAAACCCACAAGGAAATGGAGGCCGTTTTAATTAGGCCAGTAGATCCTGATCCATGTTTTTTGAAGTTAGAGTTTAGATTTGGGGTAAGGGTACCTATTTTTTTATAATGCCTATCATCTCAACACCAGGGCCTCCATTGTGAAGGGATTACAAAGATTTGGTGTCGTGGGAGTGCTGTTTAATGTGCCGTGAGCAAATAGATGTAACAGTATTAATTTGCCTTCGTGTGAAGGGGTTTTAGGGACATCTTTGCATGTTCGTGTGGCAGTGGGTGTGGGGGGAGCTGTCTTTACCACTCTTTAATCACCTGGTGTTAATGCCTTTAAAATAGTCGTAAGAAAAGCTAATTACTTTTATATCATATTAAGTTTTAGGGATTTCGCAAAGTTGCTTTCCCCTAGTAGCTACTGAATTGCTGAGATCATTACCTCCAGGAAAGGAGAGGAAGAAACGGCTAAATACACTGCAGTGGGGCTTCAGCAAATACTTGTCCATTGATTACCTCTGTCTCCTATTACTTGATGCTGGTTTCTTCCACTAGGGAGAAAAAACAATAACAACAGAAAAAATAGAACATAAAAAAACCCTTGGAAATCCACTTACTTCTTTTTCCATCCTCCCTCTCCTTTCCATTCTTTTCCCCCTCCCCCTTTCCCTTTCTTTCGTATATTCATTTCTTTAGGTATTTATTGAGTTCGTTTTTTTTAAAGATTTTATTTATTTCATTTTTAGACAAAGGGAAAGGAGGGAGAAAGTGAGGGAGGGAAACATCAATGTGTGGTTGCCTCTCGCATGCCCTGTACTGGGGACCTGGCCCACAACCCAGGTGTGTGCCCTGACTGGGAATCCATCTGGGGACCTTTTGGTTTACACGCCAGTGCTCAGTCGACTGAGCCACACCAGCCATGGCTGTTGAGTGCCTTTTATGGAACTGTTACAGACTGAGAATTTATCAGTGAATTGATTTCTTGCCTTCATGGATTTTACTTACAAGCATGAAAGAGAGAAATAAATAAATACATACATACATACATACATACATACAAACACAGACCAGCTTATAGGCATTTGCAAATCATAGGAAATATTTTGGATTTTATTGTAAGTGTGATAGTGTTACGGAAGAAACTCCCAGAAACTTGGTTCTTCTCGCCAGTACAGTAAAGAATTACAGGCCAGTGAGCCTACTAGCGTGCACATGAAGTTCATTAGCGCTAAGTTCTAATAGGAAAGCAAAGCAAGCGTGCTAGAGCAGGGGTGGCAAGAGTAGGGTGGCCAGAGGCTGGGTGGCCGGCACCCTGATGGCTAGGGGCCATGTGGCTAGAAGCCGGGTGGCCAAAAAGGGTAGCCAGGGTCCCCACCCCTGGCCAGAGGCTGGCTGGCCAGGGGTCCCCCGTGTGGCAAGAAAGCCACGAGGCCAAGAGAAAAGGCCAGGAGAGGAGGTCAAAAGAGTCATTTGATCTGAGGACTTACGTAGTTGGGGTGGGGGTGAAGAAGTTACATATTGATTGACGGATAAAGGTGGTGCCAGCTTTCCCAGGGAGCCGTGGCTGCCCAAACGTAGGTATGGGTGGGGGTCTGTTAGCCTGAATCCTTATCTTTCTCTAGAGTCTATTTGTTCATTTTGCATACGTGATGGGAGGCAGGCAATTAACCAAAGCTGTTTTATAGGTTTTTTCTTTGGGCACTGTGGACTCCCTCCCCTGCTCCCTTCCAGGCCTTGGAATGAATACACAGTCTCAAGGTTTTCCTTTTTCCAGCCAGTGGGGGTGATACACAGACTTTCAGGGCTCCCACACACACACTATCATAGTTTCACTTGTTGTTCCAGATGCCTGGCAGCCTTATCAGACCAGGCTCAGGATGACTGGGTTATCGTGTGAGCTTTTGCTTCCAGCCTCCTGTATTAAGTTCTTTGTTAGATTGTAATGTTGAGGGCCCTGCCTTTATTCCCCTCTGGCCCCTCATTCCACCCTAACAACCGGAGGCTATTAGCTGGTTGAGAAAAGAGAATGACAGGATGTGATTTATCTTTTTTTTATAATACATTTTATTGATTATGCTATTACAGTTGCCCAATTTTCCCCCTTTGCCCCCTTCCACAAGGTACTCCCCATTCCCTCCAGCAATTCCCCCTTAATTCATGTCTATGGGTCATGCATGTTTTTTGGCTACTCCATTTCCTGTACTGTTCTTAACATCCTCCTGTGTATTTTTTTCTCTCTCTCTTTTTTTTATTGTTGTTCAAGTATAATTGTCTCTGTTTTCCCCCTACCACTCCCTCCCACCCAGCCATTCCCCACCTCCCATCCTCAATCCTATCCCCCTTTGGCTTTGTCCGTGTGTCCTTTATACATGTTCCCTGACAACCCTTACCATTTTTCCCTCCATTATCCCCTCCCACCCCCGCTCTGGTCCCTGTCAGTTTGTTCTTTATTTCCATGTCTCTGCTTATATTTTGTTTGCTTATTTGTTTTGTTGATTAGGTTCTGCTTATAGGTAAAATCATATGGTATTTATCTTTCACCACCTGGCTTATTTCACTTAGCATAATGCTCTCCAGAGGATGTGATTTATCTTTTAAAGGGCTATGTGAAGATTAAATTGTAAGTGTGGGGGTCATAGTTAGGGTGACTAGTCAGGAGGGGAGAGATGTTGGTGGTTTAGCAGTGGTAGTGGTGAGAAGTAATTATATTTCAAGTCTGGACCATAAAATTTGCTGACAGTTGGTTATAGAGTATGAAAAACAGTGGGGTCAAGAATAACACCCAGATCTTTGGCCTGAGTGAACCACTGAAGGTAGTGGTCATTTCCTGAGATGGGAAAGGCTCGGAGAAAAGCAGGTGCAGAGTGGAAGGATGGAGAATAAAGAGGACATGTAGTGTTTAGTTACCTACTAGACACTCAAATGGAGATGTTACCTTTGCAGTTGGAAATACATGCCTGGAGTTACAGGCAGGAGGCAGGGCAAACATGTAAGTGCGGAGTCAGTAATCTGGAGATGATGATTAAGGCTCTCAGAGTGTGTGGGGAAGAGAAGAGTCTACTGTTTAGACTTAGGGTAATCTAACATTTAGGACTCAAGAAGAGGCAGAGATCCTACAAAGGAACCCGAGAGAGAGAGAGGAGTATTTCACAAAGGTCAACCATATCAAATGCTCATGAGTAGCCAGGAAAAGAATTTACCACTGGATTTAACAATGGGGAGGGGGGCATTGGGATTAGTGGAGTGCTGGAAACCAAAACCTGATCTGAGAGAGTTCAAGTGAGAATGAACTAAGGAAGCAGTCACCGTTGAATCGGGTATGAGTCGAGTTGTCTTGCCACTGAGGGGGGCAGAGCACAGGAGAACTAGGGGGAGATATGATGTCAAGGGAGGTTTTTGTTTTTTGGTTTGTTTAATGAAGTTTATCCTTTGTAAAAAAAAAAAAAAAAGAAAGAAAGAAAGAAAAACAAGAACAAGAAGAAGGAAGATTATATGGGCCCAAATGCTAGTAGCCTGGCAGACTTGATGCTAGGAGAATGAAGTTCTCCTTTGACTATGTTTTACACTCAGAAATAAGGCACAAAATCAGGAGCTGAGAGTGAGAGTGAGGGGAGGGGGGAAAGAGAGTACTAGAAGTTAGAGAAGCAATGAAAAGGTGTGAAACAGTCAGTTTGGAAATTTATGTTGCCTAGGATTTCAAATAGTTTTAGACAGAGGTAACAGTCTAATCTCAGGAATACCGAGTATTCATGTGGAGGTTGTACTAAAAGAAACCACAGTAGGAGTAGTCCAGGCTGAGAATCACTAAGTATAGCCAGGGTGCCTTCTCTGATTTGCTCAGGGAAAGTATAAAAGTCATTTCATAAATTCCAATTTAAAATTTTTTGAATAGCTAATATATTTACCTGTTTCAAAGTGCAAAAGGAATTAACATGCAAACAGTGAAGAGTGCTCTTCCCTTGGCCTCTGGCCACGTACTCCTGTGAGTAGAGTCTGTCAGTAGTAACACTTTCTTGTGTCTCCTTCCAGAGACGCTTTATTGATACATTTTTAAAAAACTAAATATATGCTGGCATTTTAAACATTATCCTTACTGCAATTAAATAAATCAGCTTTAAATGTTACTAATATTTTTATCCTCTTTAATTTATACAAAAATAATTTCTAAAAAGAGCAAGAAAGTGCATCTGTTCTAATTCTCGTTCCAGACTGATGACAGCCATCTGGCAGGAGTTGTATCTGTTAGGTTTTCCATGGTAAACATGTATATGTAACAAGCTTCTTTTTTCCTCTTTGTCTTCACAGCTGATCTAGCATCTTTAATGGATAAGACATATGAGAGAAAGTTGCCTGTTAGTTCTTTAACAATAGCACGGGTAAGAAAACTTAAATATATGTATTTTCAAATAAGAAGGTGGAAGAAAACAAGAACTGTTCTTTATATAGAGGAGGCTATGCGAATAAAGAATATCTTTCATAGGAAATACTTTTCCAGAGTATGGTATGTTTTTGTAGTTACTAATAGATATTTTATGATGAAGTAGCAAATTTCTTTGACTGAAATAAAAGCTAATTTACCAGACTCTGCCATCAGTGATCATTGTTACATATCTGATTTATTTTGAGTTTTCCAGATATGGTATTCTGTCATATAATATCATGATTTTTTTTTCTTGGCTTATACACCCTTCAGATGAATAGTATTTATTTGCTAATATTGGGAGTTATTTTTGGTGGCTGAGAAAGTCTTTAAAAGAATGTATGTTAATGCAAAGCAATGGAATAGAGAATAACATTAGGCTAGGAAATCAGGAATGGTAATTGATAGTAACCGCTGCTGAACACCTTCTATGCCATCTGTTGTACTGGTTTCTTAACATACATTATCTCATATGTTAATTCTCACAGTGCTGTAGGTGATGAGCATTTTTATCTCCTTTTACATGCAAGACTCAGAATGATTGATAAATTTCTCAAGTTCACCAAGGTCCTAAGTGGAAAAATTGGGCTTCAAACCCAGGTCTCTATGACATTGATGTTCTCTTCCCTCAAATAATATCTGAGCTTGTCTTTATCATGAATTAACTTTGTGACATTGGGCAGTTGGGCCCCTCTCACTTTCCCCATTTCCAAAATGAGGACAATGGTAATCTCCCTTGCAGGGCTGATGCAACCCTAAAAAGAGATCTTAGTTGTGAAAGCTCTTTGTAGAAATTAATAGCACCATAAAATTCAGTGTTATTGTTAAATCTAGAAGAGGAAAAGGAAAGAAACTATTCTTTTTAGTCTAGGTTCTTTCCGGCTCTTGATATTCTCCCTTTAGTAGGGGAAGAGGTTAACTATGTCATAACTTAAATTTTATAGACTCATAATGTTCAGATTGAAGGGGAACGGAAAGACCACTGGTTCTTCCCTTACATAATGAATGAAGTCTCTGTTGTCATAATACCTGATACTTGTTTAGGCAGCACTGCAGAATTTAAAAAGCTTTCATATACATTTTCTCATTGGAGCCTCAGACCAGTGAGACAGGTGCCTTTATTCTGTTTGTGCGGATGGAGCAACTAACTTCCAGAGGGGCTCTGCCACCTGTCTGGGCCACACAGCGAGCAATCAGGAGAGCTCGTCCTCAACCTCGAGTGCCTGTGTTTGCACCATATTTTATCTGCCCTTTAATGAGATTTCTAAATCAAGTGAGCCTGAGGCATTTTTAGAAAGTCCCCCCTTTTTACTCTTCTCTCCCTCTTTATGAGGTTTTAATTCTATTCACCACATGCATTATCTTCTCACTCCATCTTTCTGGGTCTCTGCTTTAGGGTAGAATCTATCCTTGGACAGCCCTTTGTGTTTGCTTGTTTGGGTTAGAATTAAGGAGCACACTCACAGATTTTATGATTCAAAGGGAGACTTTGTTGGTTGACTGGTCCATAGCAGAACTTAAGTGAGAGTAAGAAAAATGGTTCCAAGATTGAGTTCCCTAATTTAGATTTTCATCTCTTGGGCCATATTTTTTAGCCATTAGAGTTTTTGACTTTTCGGATACATCTTTTCGTGACCAAAGTTGTTCTATACAAAGAAAAAGATAAACCCCTGGGTGTTTTTTGTTTGGATTAGCACAAAGGGGTCTCAGGGATGGAGTCACTCCATGTGAACCTTGCTCCAACAGAATGGGTGTTTTGTCTTTTTTAAGGTTATTATGTGAATTAGGCCCGATATATGGCATAATTTGTATTCAACCAAAGGTTTCTTTTTCGTCTTTCAGTTTGTGGACAACATTTCATCTCGAGAGGAGATAGACCATGCAGAGTATTACCTGTACAAGTAAGTTTGCCATTTCATCGGGCTGTGTGCGCTCCTATTTCACACCTCTTTTTAGCACAAACGGTGGCGTGTATTGTATATTTTCAAAACCTGTCTTTGTAAGTTTATGTTTTGGAAATCTTTCCCTATACGTATGTAGGAGGCTTCTTCATTTTTTAGATCTACATGATACTCCGTACCACAAATATAGTGTTTAAACTGGTCCCCTGCTGATGGGTCTTTAGGTTGTTCTCTCTCTCTTTTTGTATTATATACAATGTAGTAATTAATAACCTTAAACATATGTAATTTTGCACATAAGTCTCATGAGTATGTATGTTTGTAATTTCAATAGCTGTTTCCAAATTGCTTTCCTTTGCAGTTTTAACCAGTTTTTGTTCTCACCAGCAGTATATGAGACAGGCCTGTTTTTACAGCTTGGCAAATAGGAGTGACACTTTCGGATTTTTTTGATAATCTGATAGATGAAAAATTATATATTTATCTCTTCTTTTTTACTCAGAGGTAAATATACTCTATATGTACTACTTGGCACTTGTTATTAATTAATACTATATTTAAATTTTTTCTACACTGTGATAGTTACTTCATTCTTTCTCTCAGCTGTGAGCAACCCCACTGTGAACGGCACACAGACACACTCACCCACGTGTACAAGAAGCATATTCAGTACAGCACCGTTGATAGCAGCAAAAGCCTGGAATAACCTCAAACGCATTAAATAAGTGACTGGCCAAATAAATTATGGCTTATCCTTATAGTTGATATTCTACCTATCAACTACCTGTCAAAATGGTACTTTACAACTAACTTCTTGTGGTGTTTCCTTATTGTGATTTTAAAAATCTGATTTATGATTTGTACCAATTCCTTGGTTCCAAAAATAGCCTCAGATTGAAATTTAAAGTGTTTCCAGTAAGCATTACATTAGAATTTCCCATTTGATCGTATTTTGTTTTGATCAAGAAAGTTTCAGTTATTTCCATCTGGGTGCATTTTTAAAAGCTTTCTTTATATTAGTGAAAACTTACTCAATTTTCTTTTATTTCATTTTCAAAATAGTAATGAGACTTTTTTTTCCCTGTCTGAATTGGGTGAATTCTACCACCTTTTTGGTGTTTTCAGTTTAAATATACATGCCAAGTAGATTAGATTCCACACAGTAAAGAAACCTTTATTTTAAATCTAAGGGTGCCCTTAACAGTGCCCGTGACAGTAGGTTTAAATTCTAGGCCCTGAAACCATAACTGTACGTGCCCTCCTACACTTCATTAAGACAAACATGAAAGGATCCTTTGATGAAAGCAAGCCCTGCCTTTAGTGGTTCATTGGCCTTGGTGGGGCTCCTTTGGTAGTTATTTTTGCCTATGGCAAAAGGTGTATTTGGACTGGCACCTGCCCAACTGTCATTCTTTTGCTTTATTTATGGCAAATGCAGAAATAGTTTCAACTCCTCAGTAGAAACTATTTTGTAGAATTCTGTCCTGTGGAACATGGTGCCATAGTCTTGGAAGAAATGTGTGCCAAGTTTTCTTCTGTCCCAGAGTACCTCTGTAACATGTCATCGATTTCAGTGGTTCAACAAGTGTCTACTGAGTGCCTAGTGGGTGCCCAGCCTCTGTCCGCCGTGCTGGACATACAGTGATGAACAAGTGCTAACTGAGAAATGTAAATCCTACCTTTGAGGTCTTCTGTGATTAAATCTTCACATGATGTCCAGTTTTATATGGCCCAGAGTCTTACTGAAAGTTCTTACAAAATCTCTATTTCCTATTTTTGTATAGCTCATACAAAAGACTCTTGTCCGTCTTAAATCTGAGCCTCTGTTTATCTCCCTGTCCTTTGCTTAATTAAAACTGTTTTAACTATGGCATCACTTTTTTATTCCTATTCTTTCTCCTCCTTCTATTACTAAGAAAATTAGCTCTCTTTTCCTCAGCATATTTTTTAAAGAAAAATGTGGTTTTATGACTTCTTAAGATGAATATTATACATATAAGAGACCATGTATAACTCCATAAAGCTGCATTCAGCTGTAGATAATAGAGGTTGGCTAGATTTACCCATTAGCTAAGAGTCTCACTACTGCTTTCCAAGCTCAGAGAATAAATACAAAACACAGTAATGCCTCGGCAAAATGGAAAGTTACAGGTGTGAACTCTTGGGGTTTATCTCCATTAATTGCAATCAGGAGGGTTAATCGTGAAGACACCGAGGGCCTGTAGTATTTCTACCTGCTAGGTGTTCAGCATGCCATGGTCGCAATGCCAGTGTCTCTACATGGGATCACTTTACACATCTCAGAGTCAGCTTACAATCACAGGTCTAGAATGAGGAAATATAGAGGCTCTTTCTTAATCCTACAACTAGCAGCTTTTTGCTGATCTGCCTTGAGGATTTCTCGTTCCCCAGCCAGTACCATCTTGAGGGTGGTAAGGCCCACAGCAGGACTTCAGGCGGCCACCTCTGTCATTAGCTCAACTGTTTCCCCACCTCAGCCTGTAGAGATCAGACACTGCACGCCCAGTGTAGCTGCGACATGGTCCCATCGTCTAGTGATCAAATCTCCCCAGTGATCGTGCAAAGGGCATTAGAGCCAAAGAGGTGTGGACACCTTGAGTGACCCGTGGAGAGCTGACTGAGCCTCTCCCGTTGTATCAGGTGCTCAGGTCAGCAGTTCCAGGTTCCAACAGTTCAGGATGCTGCTGACATGAGCCAGCTTGTTATCATCCTGTCATCCCTGGAGAGGCTTTCAGCCTTTGCATCTCCTGAAGTACAAAGGTTTGAAAGTGTAGGGGCTTCAGTATTGAAGAATCCCAGGGAGCTTTTAAGGAGAGCTGGAAAGGCTGCTATTCAGATGTTAGGAGGAAGAACAAATATGTAACCACCTAGCTGGACTGGGCTGTGTGGTGCTCTCTGGAGGCCACTGCCCTCTGATCAGCTCCATCCTGCTGCTTGTGAATAAAGCCTGGAAACACCAACAAAAGGGAAATGATCCTTTAAACAAAAGAATAATGTGAATAAAGATGATTAAGGCAGTTAATACCAGAAACTATACAGGTTGACAGTTAAAAAAAAAACAAAACCTGTTAATACTCTACGCAGTCTAAAGGGAAAATAAACCAAGGGTAAAAATGATTAAAACAGTAAAAAGGCTAAATGGAAGTAAAATAAACAAAATGTGAAAGCTAAGAAACAAGAAGACAAGGCACGCTAAGAACTGTTGGGCAGCAACAAAATACAGAAAATGGTTAAAATAAGAATAAAAACATAATAAATAAATAAGATAAGAAGGACCTGGTCCAGGAACTTCATAAAATATGTGTAGATATGGCTAGGCGGGCGGGAAAATAGACCAAGAAGAAAACAGGGAGAGTGAGACTGAAGGGCTTGTATGGGACTAGAGCCCAGATGAGAGCATAGTGGAGCAGGAGAGAATTGAAGTGAGGAGCTAAGAGGAAATCCCATGTATCTTGTTGTTTGTTTTGTAAGAACCATCATCTTAGCTTCTCCCTTCACAAAATAATCCCCTTTTGGGATCGGTCAGCTTGAGGCAATGTTGTTTTACAGTGAGCTTATCTAGAGTGTTCCTGTTTCATTTTGTGGAGAGAATCGCTTTCCTTGGGCACCTAGTCAGTTGTACTGAGCTCAGCACCTCCCAAGCCCATGTGTGCAGACTAGTGCGCCCTGAGGCAGGCTCTGTGTCTCCCCTTCCGGGAGATAAAACTGCATGTAAAATCATAGCATCAGTAAAAGCCATTATTTCCGTAGTTATAACGAGCTTTAACAAATCCTTGTAAGAGTGTTTGATTATTGCATTAGTAGAATGCAACCTCAAGCCATAAAAATTCCATCTTTCCTTGTGGTATCCTCCTCTTCACCAAGGATGTATGCAAATTACATTTTGAAAGGCTTATTTAGAATTTCAAATCATATTGGGACCACGGCAGTTTAGAGATACATGAAATTAAACGTGCTTCTTTTACTATCAGAGCACCAATAATCAGAACTGTTAATTTAGTCTGCATCATAACAGTCATTCCTAAAGGATAGGTGATAGAAATCTGTAACACATGTAACATATTCTGTCTTAAGAATATAACATTTTTTAACAAGTAGCCTTTTGGTTTTTAGCTGAATTAACTGTCATACAATAAGAAAAGATTGTTGCCGAGCTCTGTGGGAAGGTCTCTTTTCCTCAGAATACAGCTCTGTGTTGTCATGGAGAGTGGCATGCCACCCATTAATGAGAGGAAGTCAAGCTTGCTTCACAGGCTGTGTGCTGCCGATACATTCATCCACGCTGTACCTTGGCCTCAAGCTTCTTTCATCAGTTGTTCACCTGACCTGGCAGATAGGAGGCGTCCCTGGTTGGAGACGGATGGCAGGTCAGGAACAGCTGGGGTGAGGCAGATGGCAGCCTGCGTGTCTCCAGGTCCTGGTTGGCAGCCAGCCTAAAAAGGAAGGACCAAAATAACTTCACTTCAAACAAGCAAAAATATTCTGATGCTTCCTTGGAAGGCCAGCGTACTACCCCGGGCCTATACTGTAAGAATGCACGTCTGCTTATAGAAAGTGGGGAGTGAGGGGTGTTGGGGACAAAACAGCATTCATGAGTTGAAGCAGTAATAATTTTCCTTTGAGGGCATAGAGATTGTTTGTGTGTTACATCAATGAGAGGGAGTTAAAGTTTTTTCTGTTAGCATATTGCCAGCTCTCATTATGTTTGAACATTATTGGGAAAAGAGTAAGAGTCTTAGGGGAGTTAAATGACTCTTGGAGAATTTTTTAGAGACTCTAATATTGCCAAGCGCTTTATTTAGCTCTTATTTGCTGATCCTTACCTTGGGCCTGGGAGAGGTTCTTATTGTTACTGTGCACTAGAGAATAGCTGATTGTCAGGGGCATTGTCCTGGCCTTGTAGGAGCCTCAGTGGAGCTTTGTGATGGGAGTTAGGGTGAGTGAGAACCCTCAGCTCCCCAGCCTTTAGACTTTGTACTTCTCTCCCTACTGTTCTTGTTGTTTCATCCTGGAGCCTGACCATGGAAGGCATGGAAGAGGTACAGGGGAACCTTCAAGGGTATTTTCCTGGCTTCAGTGCTAACATTCCACCTAATTTCCCAGAGTGCTCTCACACCTTGGATAGTTACTCTCCTTTATTCCTCCAGTGTGATGAATGGATCCCCTGAAGGTTTTGATCCTAGGACTCCACAGCAGTCCACGCTGCTGCAAACACCTATGTACAAGTAGGGACGTATGTTTTTATGGGACGAGGGGAATGGGAAATAAATGTCTAGGACTGGAATGACTGGAACATCTGGTAGGTGTGTTTTCGAAGCTGTGTTCCGAAGTGGTTACACCCCTTACAACCCCGACAGTGGTTGCAGGTCCTCCGCATTTTTGCCAGCACATTTAGCCATGCGGATGGGGTTTAGTGGTGTCTCACTGTGATTTGTGTTTGCATTTGCCTAACGACTAATGATGTTGAACATCTTTTCATGTGCTTCTCAGCCACGCATACATCTCCTCTGGTGAAGTATCTATTCAGATCTTTGGCCTTTTACTGTTGAGTGCTCACGTTTTCTTACTGAGTTTTGAGAATTTTTTTTCTTACAGTCATGTTTTTTCATTCAATTAACAGGGTTTTTCAAAGCGGTTTTTATTTTTGATGGAAGTATAGTTTGTCAGTTTTTTTCTTTGATGGATTGTGCTTTTGATGACAACAAAGACATTTTTACCTAACACAGCATCACAAGGATTTCTCTCCTATGTTTTGTTTTAGAAGTGACATAGTTTTAGTTTTCATTTGGAACTGTGATCCATTCTGAATTGTTTATTTTTATGAGGCAAAGATCAAAGTTAATTTTGTGGCATAAGAATACCTAGTTGTATCAGCACCAATTGTTGAAAAGAATATTCTTTCTGCACTGAATTCCCTTTGACTCTCTGTCAATAATCAGTTGTTCATATACCATTTGTGAGTCTGTTTTCGGTCTGTTTTGTTCCATTGATCTCTGTTCCATTGTCTGTTTGATGCCAATACCACTCTGTCTTCATGGCTGCAGTTTTGTAATAAGTCTTGAAATCAGTTAGTGTGAGTTCTTTTTGAAATCATGTTGGTTCTTTTTCATATTATTTTGGCTAGTCTAGGCCCTTTGCATCCCATATCAAATTTCGCACCACCCTGTCTCAGTGTGTTCTCCCACACACACTATTACTGTAGTGAAATTAGGAGCATGGTCAACTCTAGAAATGTGTGTCAGACGCCTAGTACGTATTTAGAAACATGAAGGGTAAGAAGTAAGATTCTGAGGGATCTGAAGGGAGATTGATTTTGCAAAAGTCAGTAAGCATTATTTGCCCATTTAAGGGAAATTTAAACGTTTCTAACAGAATTTGAGATGAAAATACCTGAAGACAGATTTCATGTTTGTAAGACAGAATGATTCTCAGCTTTGTTTATAAGGGAAGTTCTGAAGCCAATAGAAGGTTTAAGAGAAGAATTTTTTAATTTACCAAAATTACAAATGCACATACCCTTTGACACAATCATTTAACTTTAGGATTTTAGCCTCCTGATACACTTGCACACATGTGAAATAATATTCACTACAAAAAAGTAAAAGGTTATATTCGTCAATTGAGTCCTGGCTAAATTAATTATTCCATAGCCATACGATAGAATACTGTATAGTGAAGAATGAGGCAGTTTGAATCGTATTTCATATGGAACAAGTTATAAAGTGCATTAAGTGAAAAAAAAACAGGTATAGAACTTTTCTGTTACAAGTGTGGTTTCTGTGTGTTTCTATGTAATATGTATGTATGTGTTTCGATATGTGTGTGTGTGCGCATGGGCTGTCTCTGGGATAATACATACATATGTACACACAAAAACTGGTAACATTGGTTTCTTAGGGGGGAAAGACCTGGGTGACTTCACTGAATTCTCTCTTATTCTTTTTGAATTGTATATCATAAATACATATTACTTATTCAAACAACATTCTTTTAAAGATGTTTATTTATTTATTTTTAGACAGAAGGGAAGGGAGGAAGAGAGAGAAACATCAGTGTGTGGTTGCTTCTTGCATGCCCCCTACTGGGGACCTGGCCCACAACCTAGGCATGTGCCCTGACGGAGAATTGGACTCTTCGGTTCGCAGTCTGGCACTCAATCCACTAGCCAGGGTTCAAATTAATATTTTTTTTAAAAGATCTACAGGATAGTTAGTCATTGTAGATTTAGAAGTACATTAGAAGTACACATCATACTAAAAATATTTCAGGAATATTAATTACAGTAAATTTTGGGTTGAAAGGAGTAAGTGTGTTAGAGGGACATTGTCTATGTATAAGGTGCTAAAGGGCCTGTCCTGTGGTAGTTGACAGTGGAAATGAAGAGAGAAATCTTTTGTATATAGGAGGGGGAAAAATCAATCAACAGGATTAATGACAGGTTGAATATAAAGACAGAAAACAAGGAGGGCCAAAATGAACTGAAAATTAATCTTTAATAAATGAGAAAATGGCTACTTCATTGATAGAAATATTGAGTTATAAGCAGATTTAGAAGACAGCAAGAGGGTAGGTTTTTTCTTCTGTCTTTTCTTTCTCCTTTTTATATTATATACATAAAGGTTTATTTCTAAGTTTGCTGCATCACCAGGCCTCCTGACCACATCTGAACCATTTGAGAGGAACTGGCCTCAGACCTTTGGAGAAAGAACAGCTGCCAAAACATGTCTACTTTAGGGTCTTCCTGGCGTCCTGGCCCCATCTGGGTATTTTAGAGTAGGTGGTCTCTGTAGTTCTACCAACTGTCAGCGTTTGTACAGTTGAGACCTGGGAAGACCAAGCGACTTTCTTAGAGCCCTGTGCCAAGTCCAGACTACGTCAGGATTAAGGCCTGACTACAAGTGCGGAGGCTGACTGGCTAGACCAGCGTATCTCTCTGTGCCCGTCCTTTTTCCTAAGGCAGTCTAAGTAATAAACCAGGAGATGCAGACTCAGTGAAGACTGAAATCCTTACAACAAAGTGACAGGAAATTAATTAAACCCAGAAAAAACTTAGCATATACAGAGATTCCACAGTAAAAATACATAATCATTCAGATTTTTAAAAAGTGCTGAAAAGACTGTGAAGAAATCAGGACGGGAGGAGAAAGGGTCAGATAAACTGGATTTCAGAGGACCAGGTGAGTTCCCACTTTGATCTGTAACTTGGAACAAGTTAATAAACTCTCTGAACATCAGCTTCCTTAGAGGAACCGCTGATCTTGGCCTCCCAAGGCACCTTACAAATCTAAAGTTCTGTGTTTCTCCATCTCACTGAAACAGAAGCTAGACTTTCTATCACCAGAAGCCCAACTGTGAAAGCATGGGCTTCTGGTCTGTCTTTAGTCTCTCATTCAACCTTACTGACTTAAACGGTGGAATTGAAGTTTCAGCCACATTAACTGTGAATATTGAAAGAAAAAACTAATAGATGTTACCAGACATGGGACTTAAAAGGATTTGAAAGTTTAATTAGATGGAATTTAATAACTGCACAACCCTTTGTGGACTAAACCTAGAAAACTCATACCGTTTCCTATAAAAAGATATATCCCAAGTTGGTTTTTCCACAGTATAAAGTCCTTTGATCCAAAATTCCTTTTACTGGCTATTTTCATAGCCGTGAAGTCACAACAAAGGTAATAGGAATTACAGTTGTAGGGCAGAGAGAAAGGCATAAGTAAATATATTGTCTTGTGTTTAGTAAAGAGACCAGTAGGGTTTCGAAGATAATTAAGAGATCTCAGGAGCTGGTGCACTGTTTAAGGGGCAGATGAGTAGAGAAACAGAAGCTTCAAGAAGAGGTTTGTGGGAACAGAAGTTTCTGCTGTTTGCTTCCTTGGTTTTGAGGCCCCTGGCAAATCAATCCCAGAATAGTTCCAGATGCTGTGTGTCTAGGCAGGCGGACGCTGGAGGAGCAGGAAGTGTTTGATGTGGCTGCTGCTATTCCCAAGATAGATTTCAGTTATGGTTTTCTTTACCAGACAGAGTTCATATTTTTGAGGTCTCTTCTGTCTTTCTCATAGCAATGCTGGTTTTAAGACAAATGGGATCACAAATTACATGGCTAGTAATGAGCAAGACTGGGACTTAAAGCAGGTCCTCCAGTCCAGACCATTATAACACATGGACAGTGTGGTTATTACCCACTGGCTGTCACACAGCCCGGTGACGAAGCTACCAAGAGGCAAACTCAAGTTGGTCCTCAGTCTTCATTGATAAACGCCTGGGCAGAATTTTGATAGAAAGAACCCAAAACTATTTGTAAAAATGAGAATTGTGTGCATCTCGTACATGTAGGTTACTGAAGCCCTCTGTTTGCTGACTTAGCAGGTAATCACAGTGGGGGTGCGGGGCCCTCTTACACAGTGCTTTCAGACTCCTGTTCTTGGAATGTACCTCCAAGCTCCCTGTCCCCCATCTTCTTCTGACAGAATATAACCTGTCTAGTGAGGCCGGTCCCAAATCCTGCTACATCCGTGAACTTGCATGATTTTCACTGTTTGAATGTGCTCTCTCTGACCCCCTTCTATAGAATTTTCTTTAATCTAGTCAGGGGTGCTTACTTTGTTTTGTTTTTTGACTAATCACAAATATGTGGTTCTTTTTTTATGTTTTATTTGATAAGCAGTATATTACAGTAGATAAGAGCATGGCCGATGGAGCCAGTCCGCCTAGATTTGAATCCTAGATGTGCCATCTGTTATTCGCTGTATGGTTTAGTTACTTGTATTCTCTGTCCCACAGTTTCCTCATTCATATATTTGGGGGTTAAAATTGTGCCTGTGCTTTGGGATAGTTATGTAACTTAAAGAAATGAATGCTTAATAAGGCCCTTAGAACAGTCTCGGGACAAAGAAAGACAATGCTCAGTAAATTTTAGCTTTAATGTCAGCTGTAATAGATATAACGTCTTGAAAAACAAAGACTACTCCCTCCCATATATCTCTCCTTAGAGAAAAGGTACCTTAAGCTCCAGTTTTGATTTCTAAGACTTGATAATCAGTCCCTGGTTGTGTCCACCACCCCCACCCCAAGGGCATGAAGGTGCAAAGATGGTCACGACTCGGGGTCAGGGAAAATAGATGTTTATGAACACTAGTAGATCAGCACCTGGGTGAAAAGAATGTCACATTTTGGAGGAAGCTGCCTGACCCTAATCGAAGGTCTCATAAGTATACTCGCGTTACTAAGCTTCCAGCAGCCGGAAACCAGAAGGGGGCAGCAGAAAGTCATCTGCTTCCCTTCTGTGGAGAGAGAAACAGAAAGGCGGCTATTCCCAGTTAGAAACAGCCTGCACCAAAACCCATCTCTGATAAGATGTTACTGAATCAGTAATCAAACTGTAGACCAGACACAGAAAGAGAGGTCTGTTCCAAGGACTGGGAGCATGACAGGAAAACGGTGAAACAGTTGACATTGAAATTGAGGGACTGCTCTCAGTGATTTTAGCTCCGCTGTCTAAAGGGCACAAGAACAGTTTAGAATGTCTAAAGATATTTAATATTATTGCCATCCCCATTATTTATTTTAATTTATTGGTTTATTCCCTGCTACAGAAATTAAGAATTTCTCTTTGTGTTGCCTGTTGTTATATAAAAAACTGGGCTCTTAATGGCCCTACAGGATAGGTTAAAACATATAAATTTTCCCATATTTAAAAAATTACTTTTTACTTATGAAAAAAAGTACCACATGCTTTTTTTTTCAACTTGTAAAGGAAACATCACTCATTTCTTAGTGTTTCCTGCCAGCTTTTTTACTACATATTTCCATTTTATTTGTTTTAAACTATTTGACTCTAACTCTCAGATTTCATCTATAAATGTAATGCAATTCCAACCAAAATCTCAGCAGAATTTTGTGTGGAATCTGAGAAGATGACTGTAAAATTCAAATGAAAGAGTAAATGGCCAAGAATAACAAAGTCAGTTTTGGGAAGACTAAGATAAAGTGATTGGTTTACCAGATAGATAATAAGACTTAGAAAGCTGTAATAAATAAAATAAGATGTTGGCTTAGACAAACAGACTAGTGGAACAGAACAGAGAGAGCCCAGAATGGATCTCTACACATACGGAAACTGAGATGTTCTACACAGTTACGGAGGGGGAAAGAATGGATGAGTTAATAAATGGTACATGGACAATTAATTATATATATGGAAAAAACTCCTCAAACACACATGCACATTTTTAAAAGTAGATTAAAAACTTACATGGAAAAAGCAAAGCATAAAACTTTTAGAAAGAAATATGGGAGAGTATTTACATTTGTATGACATGTAAAGGTTTTTTTGAACAAGATATAAACATAACTAACTGATAAAAAATTGATCAATTTTGATGCATTAAAAGTATATCACAGAAGACACCATTAACAAATTAAAAAACAAGCCATTGACAAGGGAAAGATTTGCCCTGCATCTAACTGACACAGGTTAGTATCTAGACTATATCTATGGATCGATAAGGTAAGAAGATAATCCAACAGAAAAATGGATAGAGGATATGAATCAATAACTCACAGAATAAAAAAGCAGAATGGCCATAAATATATGAAAAGATGTTCTCATTAGTGATCAGTTAAATTGCAGTTTAAAATGCTGCATATTTTCCCATTGATCAGAAACAAAAATGAAAGTCTTGACAGTCGTCATTACGGCAAAGAAGACGAGCAGGGGGAGCTCGGATTTAACTGCCGGTGGGACTTGAACGTCATGTAGCAACCGGGAAGAGCATAACAGCAAGATGAAGTGAAAGCGAGGATGGGCCTGGCGTTCTACTCAGTAGTGTCCTCCTAGATGGATGCCTTAAAGAAACTCTGGCATGTACAAGGAATAAGTTATAAGAATAAGAATATTCCTCGTTACATTGTTTATGATAGTAAAAAGCTGGAAACATCTTAAAATGTTACCAACAGGAAAACAAAGTGTGATAGACTCGTACAGTGGAATGCCATGCAGCAGTGAGAAAGCATGAAGGAGCTACAGCTGTGCACACCAGCACAGTCACCTCAAACACACAGCAAGTGGGATCGTTGTGCAGTATGATACCATTTTTGTGGTTTGCAAGTATGTACAGCTTAGGCTTATATAGATACGTGGGTCACGTGTGAAAGCATAAAAATATGCCCAAGAACAATAAACAAAAAATTCAGGGTATTATTTACCTGTGAAAAAGAGTGGGGGTAGGAATAGCATCAGGAGATGCACAAAGAGGGGCTTCAACTATATTTATGTTTTGCTTCGTTAAAAAAGTGTGACAGATTTTAGAGTTTGATGAAGGTAGGCAGTTGGGTACGTGAGTGTTTTGTTCTCTGTGCTTTCCTGAGTGTTTGAATACTTTATGATGTCCTAATCTCTTCTCTCATAGCAGAGAAAAAAAAAAAAAACTTGTTTCCACACTTGTTAAACATATTTATTTGAACAGATTTGAGGCTATTTCCTTCTCACATCCTTCTTGAAAAGTCCTGAGGTAAGACTGGCCAGACTGCGGTCAAAGTCCACTTTGGCAAGAAAAACGGGGTGATGTGTTTGGGCCAGGTTGGGCCAGATAATTCCCCCTTTCTAAGTCTCAGGCCTGATACGGCTGCTTTCTGTGTACCACCATTTACAAACTAAAAGCTGCTCTTAGTTCATAGGCTGTGCAGAAACAGGCCACAGGCCGGATAGGGCCCATCAGCCCCAGTTTGCCAACCCATGATCTATATACTCTCACCTACTTCCCTTTTCTTAACATGTTTGGAAGGGAAACTCCCAGTGTGTCTTTTCACTCATCCTTACTGTTTTGTTTGATTTTGAAGGGGAAAAAACCAGAGACTGAAGCTTCAACTCCCAGGCTATCTGATTTTGCAACTTGTAGCTTGAGGAGGAACAGTAAGTCGGATGGCTATTTTGTATCCCCAGACGAACACAAATAGAATCATCGTCAGCCCTGGGACAGGTGTGTAGCTTGTGTTCATTTTTCACTCAGGTTCCAGAATAAGACAAAGGCTGGGAGACACCTAACCTACATGAATATTTTTTATTGATGCTGATAATTTGACTTTTCACTTAGGCATTTCTCTTACATAATCACTACACAATGATTAAAGTCAGAATGTTTAACTGTAATCTAATCTAATACACAGTCGGTATTCAAATTTTGTCAGTTGCCTAATTAATGTTCTTTATGGACATTTTTTTCATGGTCTAGGATCCAAACCAGGATCACATGTTATATTCAGTTGTCATATCTCTTTAATCTCCTTTAATTTGGAAACTGCTCCACAGCCTGTGTGCATGTATTTCTTGACTCTGACATTTTTGAAGAGTACAGGCCAGCTATTCTGTGGAATGTCCCTCCATGCACTTTCTCTGGGGCTTCCTAGGAAGGAGGGGGTTTGTGGGCAGGAGTGCCATAGAAGTGATGTCGTGTTCTTCCCAGTGCGTCAGCATCAGCAGGGGCATGGTGACAGTTTGTTCCTGTGTCGGTAGTGTTAATTTTGACTGCCTTACTAAGGTGGTATCTAAAACATTTGCCCACTATAAATTGACTGTTTCCCCTTAGAGTTAGTAAGTAATGTGTGGGTAGGTACTTTAAGATTATGAAATATATTTCTTAACAGACTTTCACCCACTAATATTGGCATTTGATGATTTTTCCAACTGCATCGTTCCTTCTGTATTTTAGTTAGCATTCTACTGTAAGAAAGAACTTGTCCTTTCTCCTCTTTTATTTATTTATACGTTCATTTCTACCATAATGACTCATGATTTTATTTTATTCAGTAAGTTACCATATCACTCTGAGGCTCAAAATGTCCCAGATTTGATCAGTGGAGACCCTGACTCTTCTTTTGATAGGACCCCATCATCCTTGAAGCATGTTATTATTTTCCAGCACAAAGATGTATTTTAGTCTCACTTTATCTGCCCCAGCCCTGGAATTAGCCATTTTTTCAAAGAGCCCTGGTTCTTTTTAGAGGAGAATGGCATTCAGAAGTCAAAATCAGCATGTCACTGTGCTCGTTGCTATTGGAGGGTCCCTGTTCCCAGGCTTTCTCCATGGGCAGAGCTAGAAAATCCATCAGTCTGTCCTTGCATCTATTCACCTGTATATATGAGGGGAGACCCAAAAAAAACCAGAATTATTTTCTGGAGGGCAAACCTCTTGCAGTACAGGCTTCCCCGCTAGGTGAGAGTTCTAGGAACCCCGTTGTATCAGTGCCCTAGCTGGTGTTGTGAGAGGCTGTGTTGGGCTTCAGTAAAATTTTTTGAAGACTCTTTCAATGCATTTGCCCATTGCATGATGGGTTTACAAGTGCACCTGCCCACACTGCGCTGAGTGTTCAGCACTTTTTGACCAAAAAAACAGCATGCCCCCCGTGCTGCACCCTCCCTATTCACCTGATCTCACCCAGGCAATTTTTTTCTTTCTCTGGATGAAAAATGTCCTCAAAGGGAAACATTTTTTGCCAGTGTGGAAGGAATGAAACAAAAAACAGCAGAAGCAGTAAAAGGCATCATAATCAACAAGTTCAAAACCTGTTTTGAGCAGTGGAAAAAAATGCCTTGATAGGAGTATTGGATCAAATGGAGAGTACTTTGAAGGTGATTGAAGTTTAAACATGTGAGGATAAATACACAGTTTTTTATTAAAAAATTCTTGGGGTTTTGGATTCCCCTCCCTCATACTGTTTTACCTGGGGTGTCAAACTCATTTTCACCGGGGGCCACATCAGCCTGGCGGCTGCCTTTGACAGGCCCAATGTAATGTTAGGACTGTATAAATGTAACTACTCCTTAACAGTTAAGCGAGAGCTCGGCGCTGCCACCAGGTAGAAACAAGGTGCGGGGCCGGATAAAACAGGGTGGAGCACAGGATTCGGCCCACGGGCCTCGTGTTTGCCACCTGTTTTAAACCATCCTGCTGGTGCCTCCTATTTCAGTGTAACGCTTAAGGTTTCATTTTAGTCTTAACCGGTCCCTTATTTTGTAATTCCTTTCTCTGAGGGTAAGAAACCTGATTTCCATTCTCTGTCATCTATCTGTTTTGCAGATATTTTCTCTTAATATACGGCTATTCTATTTAGTATGTTTTGATGAGAAGTTTTTAATTTTGATGAAATCTACTTTACCTACCTTATAATTTACGGTTCTGTGTCCTAAGTAGTTATTGCCTGCCCCTTGGTCATAGATACCCCTCCGTTTTCTTCTTTAAAACTTTACCATTTTAGATTTTGTGCCTCAATTTAATTTTATATCTCAAACCAATTCTTGTGTATGGAGTAAGTGTTGACATTCATTTTTTTTCTACATGGACGTTTCTGTTTTCTTTATCCTTTTCCATTAATCTGTCTTTCTTAATGTCGATACCACAGTCTTAATTACTATAAGCATTGAGGCCAGATACTGTAAGTCCTTCAGTTTTGTTCATTTTCAATATTGTTCCGACTCCCTTAGGTCCTTTACCTTTATGTACACATTTTAGAATCAGATCATTAATTTCTATTAACTAGAAATTGTCCCTAATTTTGATTGGGATTTTGTTAAATCTAGAGATTAGTTTAAGCATCAACATCTTAATTGTGTCTTAATAATGATGATGTCATAAAATATTGAGACTTCTGGCCTGGCCGCATGGGGCAGTTGGTCGGAGCATCATTCCACACACCAAAGAGTTGCTGGTTTGATTCCCAGTCAGGGCACATGCCTAGGTTGCCGCCTAATTCCCGGTTGGAGTGTGTAAGGGAGACAACCAGCCAATGGTTCTCTCTCACATTTCTTTCTCTCCCTCCCTCCCTCCCTCCTTTCTCCCTTGCCCCTTCCTCTCTCTCTAAAAATCAGTGGAAACATGTCCTTGGATAGGATAAAAAAAATAAAAATAAAGTAAAATCTTTTTTAAAATGGAGTCTTCCAACCCATGAACATGGTTTAACTTTTTTTCAGGTCTTCTTTACTTTCTCTCAGCAGTGTTTTGTAAATTTCAGTGTAGGCATCTTGCAAGTCTTATAAATTTATTTCTGAGTATTTTATGGATCTTGAAGTAACTGAAGTTATTTTTCAAAATTTTATTTTCCAGGTGTTTGCTACTAGAAATACAACTGATTTTTATATCTTGTGCCTGTCTTGTGAGATTTTGATTAACTCATTTATTAGTTCTAAAACCTGTTTGTAAATTCCTTACTGTTTTCTACATATGTAATTATGTTGTCTGTGAATAGAAATGCATTTATATCTTCCTCTCCAAGTTTTAGGCCTTTTAATTTCTTTTTCTTGCCTTCCTTATTACACTAGATGGGACCTCCAATATAGTGTTGAATAGAAATAGTGGGAGCAGATATCCTTGTTTTTTTCCCAGTCTTAGGGGAAAGTGTTTAATATTTCACCATTAAAAATGATGTTAGCTGTAGGTTTTTCTTAGATGATCTTTATTAGGCTGAGGAAGTTCCCTTTTATTCTTAGTTTGCTGAGAGTTTTTATCATGAATGGGTGCTAATTTTTTGCTAAATATTTTTCTATGAATGGAGAGATAATCATGTGAATTTTTCCACCTTTATTCTGTTATTTTAATAAATTTCTTTGATTGGTTTTCAAATGTTAATTTAGCATTGTGTTATCGGGATTAAGTCCCAAGAACGTACTATCCTAATGTGTTCTTAAAGTTAATTTGTTAATATTTGTTAGAGATATTTGCATTTATGTTGTCAGTAATATTAGTCTCTAAATTTCTTTGCTTATAACATTTTTGTGTTGTTTGGGCATCAGGATTATGTTATGTCATAAAACATATTGGGAACTGTTCCCTCTTTTATTTCTGAAATTTTGTAGATTCATATTATTCCTTCGATGTTTGTTAGCATTTACCAGTGACGTCATCTGGGCCTAGAGTTTTCTTGAGAAGATTTTTAAATTACGATATTCTAGAGCAGATAAGAGGTTTCTCAAAGTAGTTTTATTTTGTATATTTTATTATTCATGAGATTAACATGTTATGAAATGCTTACGAGTCATACTTTGGTGAACTTTCTTATATCCTTTCTGCTGGATTGTTGGTCTTTCTCTCACTGGTTTGTAGGACCTCTCTTAATCTTTAGAAAATAGTCTTGTTCTTAATTTCATTGTCTCTGGTTATATTTTGCTTGCTTTTTTCCTTTGTTAATTATGTTCCAGTTAAAGGTGAGATCATATGGTATTTGTCCCTCACCGCCTGGCTTATTTCACTCAGCATAATGCTCTCCAGTTCCATCCATGCCATTGCAAAGGGTATAAGTCCTTCTTTCTCTCTGCTGCGTAGAATTCCATTGTGTAAATGTACCATAATTTTTTGATCCACTCATTTACTGATGGGCACTTAGGTTGCTTCCAGTACTTGGCTATTGTAAATTGTGCTGCTATGAACATTGCCACAGGGGAGTGGGGAGGGGACAGTGGGGAGAGGGGTCTATAGAAGCTACTATAAAGGACACAAGGACAAAATCAAGGGGGAGGGTAGAGGTGGGGGAGGGAGGTGGGACTGGCTGGGGTGGGGTGGAGGGAAGGGGAGAAAATGCAGACAATTGTAACTGAATAAAAATAAATAAATTTAAAAATAATAATAATAATAATAATAATAATAATAATAAATAAAAATTTTAAAAAGGAAGCATCCCCAATGGGACCCTATTATAAAAAAAAAAGAAAAGAAAAGAAAAGAAAATAGTCTTGAATTGATAAATATTTTTCTTATTTCTTTTGGGTTTTTTTTTAAATTACTTTGCCTTATGGCAGTTTTTGCTATATAAACATTCTTATTTTTTATGTAACTCAATTTATCAGTCTATTTTTTTATGGCTTTTGGATCGGATTAAGAATGACATTCTCCATCCCAAGAAATTTTCCCATTTCGTCCTCCAGTGAATGTATGCTTTTGTTTTTAACATGTAAATATACAATTTACTGGAGTTTATTTTGGTTTAATTATGTGAGGTACAGATTCCTAAGTACATGTACTCCTGCACAGTCATTAAACAAATAGCTATTCAGTTATCCTAATGCCATTCATTGAATAATCCATCTTCTGCCTACTGATATGACATGCTTGCTGCCTTGTCATATGCTAATTTCTTGTTTGTGTTTGGGTCTGTCTTCTGAACTTCCCGCTCTGTTCCGCTGATCTGCTTTTTCACTCAGCAGCATCACACTTGTTTTAATTATTATTGCTGCCTACTATGTTTTATCTGAGGAAAAAGGCCACAATTCTGTCTACCTTTTTGCTCAACCGTTTCTTACTACCCTTTTATCTGTTTATTTCATTAATTGTTAGAAGTATTATCCAGCCCTGACTGGTATAGCTCAGTGGGTTGGGCATTGTCCTATAAACGGAAAGGTCACCGGTTCAATTTCCAGTCAGGGCACACACCTGGGTTGTGGGCCAGGTCCCCAGTCAGGGTGCAAGAGGCAACCAATGGATGTTTCTTTCCCTCTCTTTCTCCCTCACTCCCTTTCTCTCTAAATATAAATGAATAAGATCTTTTTTAAAAAGAAGAAGAAATATTTTCCAAATACCTTATTTAAATATACATTCTCTGCTCTCTTCCTAGTGGGAAAGCTAAAGTGGTAGTTGAAAGTCTCGGATGTGTGACCAGGACCTCACACAGCCTTTAGGGCATCTTTGTGCAAATAAGGGAAAAACTGCCTTTTCTAGACAAATGAATTAGGGGGAAAGTAGTATTTTCTGAAAGATGCAACCCTATAAACTGGTTATACAGTTGCTAGGGCTGAATGTAATCCCTAGTCACACATTCAGGCAGTGCTCAGAAGGAACCACTTTCCCAGGCAGACCTGTTTGAAACGATCTTGAATTGTAGTGCACCATACAAACAATGTAGGTCAGTGAAAGAATTACCAGAAAAGCCAGATGCCCGTTCCTTCCTTTGCCCCCACCTTCCCGTTGGAGCTGCCAGCCCCAGAGCTGGCTAATTACATCATTGAGCAATGTGCTTCCTTAAGTGGAAGTACAAATGGCTGTTCACACTAATGCCCTGCCTTTGGGAATGCTTACTTTGGGGTGAGTGAATAAAGCTCTCAGAAGCCCAGTGGGCCACCTATCAATTGGAATGGCATTGTGCGTCATCACCCTAAAAGTCAGACAGTAATAATCGTTGTACCTATACAAAAATGCATCATCATGTCATTTTTGTTTATCATCCTGCAAAACTGAAAGGGCAGGTATTGTTTTGCCCTCTTTTGTAGATTAAGGAAGTAAGCCAGAGAGGAAGATTTCCAAGGCCAAATAGCCAGTGGCAGCGGAAGGCCTTAGGTCTTCTGAGGTTCAGAGTTCTTTCTCCAGGGCTGAAAGAATACATTTCCCATACCATCCAATCTCACAAAAACATTGTCAGCCCCACAAGCATCCAGGTCGGCTAAATTTAAATCATCATGAAATTGTGGTGATGTGTTTCATCCTCCTCAAAGTATATGCTCATATTTCTGGCACGTCCATATCCTCTTCCCTTAGTGGTGCCAGAACACTTTACTTCCTATTCAGAAACACTCATGCTGCAAAAATAATAGCATGTTTTTAAGGACAAAGGCAAAAGTTGCCTAGAATTTGTTTTGACTTGTTAGTAGAGATCCATAAGCCTCTGGGCTTTTAGGAGATTGAAAGACAGTGATTTTGAGAGTAAGGTTATATTGTGATACAGTCCTATGGTAAATTAAGTTTGTCATGTTTATGATTCCAAAATTGTATTATATTTTAAGGGGTTGACTTTTAGATTGCTTTATTTAGGGCGATCTTTCCCTACCATAGAAACAAAGTCAGCTTTCAACTGTGGAGACAATACAGATTTGCAACTATGCAGGGAAACTGCTGGGGCTGGTTCTGGTGCCCAGGTTTATTGAGCTTGGGGGTCCCTGTGCAAGTATTGTCATTTTTAATGCCTGTAGATTCTTTTTTCTTTTTCCTCTCCATTTGCATTTCCAAGTATTACCTTTCTTTGCAGATAGCAATCATTGGACTGTACTGTCAGATCTTTCTGGCAGAATATTTTGGAGTGATTCACATAGTTCACCTGGATATTCATTTAGAAAGCAACATCTGAGCACACATTTTTATTTTTTAAAGATCTTGATATCTTACTACTGCAAGATAGTACAGATTCTTTTTAATTTGTTTTGATATCGACATATTTGGCAGCAGTAAATTTGATTTTGACTGTGGGCATTTTGACTTGGACTAAATGTATTTCTGGAAAACCACCAATCTAAGGTGAACTTTTTAAGGATAATGATATCTTACTTGATTCTGTATTCCCAGCACTCAGCCATGCCTGTAACATAGCTGAGCCTCAGTGAGTCTTTGTCGAATGAATGACAGAAGTCTATAAGTAAAGTAATGCTAATTAAAATTCTTAGTGCATATCCATTGTCCTCCTCTGTTCATACATTGTTTGGACCTGTTTTTTAAGGAAGTTTCAAATAAATCTCATTTCGAAGCAGAGTTATCAGTCGGGGAACGTGGGGTTGGCAGAGAGCCACAGACTGGAATTGGAAGTTCCATGTGGCCCCCCAAAATGACCGTAGTGTGATATTGGGCACGTCACTTAGCCTTGCCAACCTCGGTTTTCTTACCTTTACAACAATGATAGACATTGTGTAGGAATCACTCGGCTCATACTTATAGAAATGCTCTGGAAAGGTTAAAGCGTCTTATACGTGCAGGGGGCTGTGCTCTCTGGGTGGCTTTCCCTCGAGCCGTGAGCCCCACTTTGGGGAGGCTTGGGGGCCATTTTGCCACAAAGTAAACATGATTTCTGCTTTGTTAAGAGGTTCATGAACCTAATGGTAACGCACAGTACATGTCTGGCTCCCTTTCTATTTCCGCTTCTTTTGTAGTTCAGTAACATTTTCCTTGTCATTTCCGTCTGGCCAGGAACTGAGTTGGCAGCGGGGACATAGAGCATGAAAAGCACACATGCCACTGTGGGGACTTCCCTTACACTCAGATCCCCGCCGCGGGAAGGCTGCTGTTGAGCCCCTTTGCCGAGACGAGGCGGTCGTGCATGCCCTGCAGGGAGTGATCCTGGAGGGAAGCTGATACAGACACCCCCTTCCACAACACGTTAGGAGTGGGTCAGACCAGGAAGCTGCGGGCCTTAGACGTGGGAGGAGGCTCTGTGGGTATCTGATGTTCTAGGCTCGATGTCTTTTCTTGGAGAACAAAGAAACTGCTGCATAGGTAGGCAGATATATGTACCCTTCTAAATTGCCACCCCTTTCTTCATGACTTACTTTTTTTTAAAGATTTTATTTATTTTATTTTTAGAGACACAGAGAAGGAGAGAAACATTGATGTGAGAGAGAAGCATCGATCGGTTGCCTCTCATACGCACCCTGACCACAAATCGAACCAGTGACCTTTTACTTTGCGGGACGACACCCAGCCCACTGAGCCACACTGGGCAGGGCCATGATTTACTTTTAATACCCCAGCAACTTTGGTTTATTTTTTATCTAGTTTACAGGGCCTGTTATTTCTCCCTCCACATTTTGGTATCTTCCCCCCTCTCTGTCCCGTGGAATATCATCCTAGGCCAAGGTCTAACCTATTTTCTGTTTTTGTTTCTAGTGTCCTTACTCAAATCTTGTTTATAGCAAAACTTCAAAGAAGAGAAAATATCAGTAACTAATATCAAATCAGAATCCTCTTTTATTTCAAAAATCTAATCATTAGTTTAAAATAAGGTATTTGGTCTTATTTTAATGTTGTAGATCTACTTGAAGTCATATTCTTGGTTTTCATAACAGAACCAGGCTCCTTTTTCAGTCAAGACACTAGACATCGCTTTTGTTTTCCAAGTTATATTCATGGTTTCTTGTATTTACGAGTCCCAGTTGTAAAGTAGAAATGTGGACATCAGCATTCACTTATTTTACACTCGACGAGATGTCTGTCCGAGTGGACTTCCTTTTGGAGGTGCTAAAGCAGTGTGACTCACATGCACTGACAGTTATTGGTAGGTCCGCTATCATTTACTAGATTGGAAGTTAGAGGGGCCATAGGATGATTATGCAGCCTCCCCATCTCCTTGATAAAGCTCAGTCCTGTTCCGATGCCACATATTTCAAGGATAGCCCGGGCTGTTTATATAATTTGGTTCCAACTTAACTTTCCAGCCGGATACTACTAATCTCTAACATAAACCCTGCATTTGTGGACTTATCTTTCCTGACTCATTCAGTTTTGCTCAACAAATTTAGTTATGTTTCCTCTGTAAAGCAGGCCCTGCTCTTGCCCTGGGGATTCATTTCTTTCCCATAAAAAGTCTGCCAAATCTTAAGTGCCCAGACTTCATGATGCCATTTCAGGTCACTCCAGCCAGCAGTGACCCCCTGACTCACGCTTAGTTCAAGGCACTCAGGTTACGGTGGCCACATGTGGCCTACCTTTGTGATAGTATCAGTTTGTGAGATTATCTGCATTTTGAGTAAACCTTGTTTCATAAAACATGACAATTAGCAAAGGACCTTTAAAATAAGTTCTCAGTTATCAATAATAGAAAATAAACATTCAGTAGAAAAAAATTAAAATGGTAATTCTAGAAACTAGGAAGACAAGTAGACCATAAACATGAAAAGATGTTCAGCCTTACCACTAAATAGAATATGTAAATAAATGATCAGATGAAATGCTTTTTGCTCATCATGTTGAGGAAGACTAAAAGTTTATCAATACCCATTCTCAGGGCAACAGACATTCTCAGCAAACTGGTAGGAAATTAAATTGGTACTTTTTTGAAAGAATTTATTCTGAGGAGAAATAAAGATGTTCAGGAGGTCTGGTAGCAGAATTCAGAGCACAAATTTTTCTGCATTGGGTGATCTTGGTGACAAGTACATGGGTCAAGAAAACTAGTAATTTGTTTATAGTGGTGACAGTGCCCATCACTATTAGGGTAAATCACTAGAGGATTCATTAAATAAACAGTGGAAAACTAGCTCTGGGTGGTGAGAATTCACGTGATTTTACCTTTTCTGTACTTTTCTATAATAGTTAAATTTACAGGAAAATTGTATTTATGTCAGAAGAGATAGCTGGCAATTTAAAAAAAAAGGGTTTCAAAGGAAGCCTGTGAAGAATTTGCTCCTGGGGAAGAGTTGGATTTTTTAACTGGGTAGAATGGAGACTAACAGATGTTCAGGAGGTCTGGTAGCAGAATTCAGAGCAGAGAGTTTTCTGGATTGGGTGATCCTAGTGATCTTAAGTGGCCTTAGACCACTGGAGATGAAGAATGCAGAAAGTTTAAGCATGGTTGAGGAAAGGAGGACAGGAGCTCGAGTAGAGTCTAGGAGGCGATTGAGTATATGGGCCTGAGCTCTGGGAGATACTTGGGCTGGAGAGGTGGATTCAATAGTTAACCTGCAGCTAAGCTTTTTTATTACCTACATGTCCACCCAAGGTCTTTAATCATTGAAATCATGAAGACAGAATGGTTCATATTTAGCCTGGATCATGGAAAGCACAAAATTCGTTGAATCCTTTTGCTTGATAAGCCTGTAAAAAATCAGAGGATATAGTAGGGTCCTTTGTATCACACATTAGGCATCAGTGCATCATGGAACAGCAGGTCCCTTCACTTCGATGCATGGGCTTTCCTGGCAGCTTCTCTGGTTAGAGATCTCTGATGTCATCTCTTCTTGTCGTGTACTCTTCTTGATCTTTGAAATTCTCTCCAAGTCTTGATCAAACCCTTGGGTGAATAAGCAGTGCATTTAACTACTCTATAGAAACACAAAGTCCTATCTGAACTGAGACAGCGATTTCTAAAATCTCTTTACTACCACCACTCCAATTCATACCTAATAAATATATATAACAGTAGTGAAATACCACTCCATTTGGGGTGTCGTAAAAATTCAATTCTTATTCTTTCTTCCCCACGTAGCCTGGAATATGAAATTTTGGTCTTCTGGAACACACCACCCATGAAATCCATGCACATGAATTCCCATGAAAACAATGGAGCTCCCACCAGGCCAGATTTCATTGATTCAGGCTTGTGGGTGAATGTAGCAGGCATACCGGTCAGTTTCTCTCTAGCAGCCCATAGTGAGAGGAGAGAAAAAGACTTGTCAGCCGGGGGGGGAAAAAGTCTGCAATCATCTTAGTATGGGGAGAAAAATACAGTGTAAGCACTAAAAATGCAGTGTTCCCTAAGGTAAAGCTATTTATAATAGGGTACAGTTCTAAAATTCCCACTAAAAGTCATTACAGTTATTTTTAAAATGGGCAGTGGGGTGAGGAATCAAAGCTGAACTTTCAGGTACCTGGGACACCTTACGGGCGGTTTTCCTTTCTGCATACAGTGATATGTAGAGGACGTGTTGCACAGCTACTATACTTACTCTTACATTTGTGTTTAGGAAATCATCTTAGGGACGGCCCTAAATCCTGAGCTTCCCAGGAATGGCATGTCTCCTTGTTCTGCACAGGAACACACCACAGACAGCGTCCTTAAGATCAGCAATATCCTCTGATGATCGGTGGAGGACTGCCTTAGGCTTTAAGGACTCTCATACCGTTTTCATCTTTTCTTCTGATCTGATAGCGTAGCATGAGTCAGCATAGAGGCACCAAGTGCAGAACTGGCAGACATTCTATGAGGGAATGAGCATAACAGACTTACTGTTTTGAGGATCACTTAGGCAAAGGCCTAAAATCAGAGCACATGGAGTAACTCCCACTCCTCAGTGAGGCTTCTTTCTGAACTGCCTCCACTCTGCCTCACCCCTGTATTTCTGCAGTCACACCCACTGCAGTGCTAAATGACGTTGGATAGCTGGGGGAAAAGAACGAGGGCAACACATTAAGGCTCAGATAATATAATTTACATTGAAATTGTCCAAGAGCTCTTGGCCAAGTTTGCATAAGCATTTCAAGCTCACTTTTTGGTACTGAAGAAAGTGAAGGGGTTGAACAGATCATTTGCAGAGCCTCTTTCCAGCTCTACAGTATTCTGATAACAGGATGCTTTGCCACTGAGTCAGCATGGTCCTTTCTCCCACCTACCCCTCCTCTTAAGTTTTATTTTACTCATTCTTCTACAAATACCTTTAGGTATTTAAATTTTGGAATGGCTATAGTTCTGCTTCTTAAATATGAGATACATATTATCCATTTAATAGCATTTTCGTATGTGAGTGTATGCGTATATCTGTAAGGGAATAAGATAATTCTATTACGCATGGAAATATATCAGGGAGACAGAGATACGCATGTGTGTGATACCATTAGATGCATATAGCCCTTGGGGAGATATCATAGCCAGTGGTGACATTTGATTGTCATTAGTGAGTCATAGTGGAAACTGTAGGGCTGATGTACCTTGCTAACCATATTTTATAATATTTTATTCCAGAATCAGGAGAGAAATGACAAAGACTTTAATACAGTATGATTCAAACCAAATGATTTTCTCTGACTTCGGAAAGGCAAGGTTCTCTAGCCAAATGCCCTCTGCTAAGAGGGTGATCTTAATTAGAATAGTGCCTCCCATTCATCGTTGATGCCTGACTAGAGCTTGAAGAGGTCTCAGTTTTGGGTAGAAAGCTAACAGAGACTTTGCCCCTAAAATCACCTTTTGTAGTATCAGGCAGTAGCTCAGTGATCAAGAGCTCTGCAGTCAGACTACCTGGATTTAAATCCTGGCTTTGTTTTATCTTAACTGTGTGAACTCGGGGAAGTTATTTAATCCTTTGATGTTCAATTTCCATTATCTATAAAATGGGTATAATAATAACTTACCTTATGTATAGTTGTTCACATACGTAAATGAACACTGTCTTTAGAAAGTGGTTAGCACAGTGACTGGAATAATGTAAGAGTTGAAAAAAATGTTGGGTGCTGATTTCATCATTGAATACATCACCTGTGGGTTGGCATCTTCAGTTGCCTAACGGAAAAAAATTGTTGCGGCAATTACGCAGTGAGTGTTTACGTCAGGGGTGGTTAGACACTGACGTACAGACTCTTAGCCCTTTTCCACATCTGCTATCCTTATTTCCGAATATTGAATATATATAAGGAAATTATCACTTTTATTGTTTTTTCTTTTTTAAGAATTAAATTTATTGGAGTAGCATTGGATAACATTGTAGAAGTTTCAGGTGTACAACTTTATAAAATGCCATCTGTATATTACGCTGTGGCTCATACAAAGTCTAATCTTCCTTCACTGTGTAGGGTGTGGCAAAGTAGGTTTACAGTTGTAAGTACGCAAAACAAAGCTCATCCTTGCATTATTACATATTAATTACTGTATTATTTTCCATACAAACAACTATAAACCTACTGCTGCCCCACCCTGAATTTGACCCCTTTAACCCCTTCGTTCTCTCCCACCCCCCCCCATACTCATCCTACTGTTGTCTGTGTTTATGAGTTTATTTGTTCAGTTGTTGCTCTCTGTTTTATATTCCACATGTGAGTGAAGTTAGATGGTTCTTGTTATTTTCCATCTGCCTGATTTCACATCCATGTTATCATAATTGGCAATATTTCTAAATACTCAAAAAAGCAAGCTGTTTATTAGTAAGTGGCCCTTTTATAAGTATTCATTCATTTATTCATAGAAATATAATTAGTGCAAGTATTGCTAATAAATTAGACTTTCCTGTGGTTGCATGGGAGTCTGGAAAATTCTAGAAATGATCAAATTCTGTGGTCACTATAGCAACAGCTCACTCTGTCTTTGCGCGCATGTACCTCTCTCTCTCTCTCTCTCTTCCCTATCTTAACACAGGATCCTAAACACACAGTTAGTAGTGGTAGTCGAGTCCACATTTCTTTCCAGCATGAGAAAAACCGTTACGTATTTTTCATAGGTATTTCATTAACTCACTGACCCTTTGCAGTCATGTGGCTGCTGTCAGGTGCTTTCTCCAGGTCATCCGAAAGAAGGGCTGAGGGCTCCATTTGGGTTGGGGCTGGATGGGGGCTCCCTCTTCGGGGTTACCAGGGCTGGATAAGTGATAAAGCAAGAGGGTTTTTGGCTGCTCAGCGGGTGCAGAGATTGTGGGCTGGGACAGCGGCTTGTTCAGCAGCAAATGCATTGCCTTTGTTGCTCTTTTCCTTTATTTCCTGGGCTTGAATAGGTGGCATGACCTACGTAGATATCAATACCTATTTCCTTCCTCTGGGTTTCTTTCCCAAGCATAGACAGAGCCATGCACTTTGCAGCTTCTCGTTTGAGTGGTCCGTTTTATCTTCAGTAGGTGTCCATTCTCCCTAACTGTCGACTCCAGCCAGGGGCTGGTGGGCACTGAACAGACAGAGGACTCAGGCATGAACTCTGTTGTGTTATAACTGCCTTGCCAAGCTTATGAAAACCAGACCAAGGGCAGAAAAGCACTGATGGATAAAATAACTCCTCATTAGGTCACCTTCCAACTCCCTTCTCCCTGTCTGGACCTTCTTCTATCATAAGAAAGATCAGAAACCCTGCTACCAGTCATCAGACTGACTGGCACACCCTGTTCTGTTTGGCCTTGAGCCTTTGTGATTGTGAAAAGCCTCTCTGTTGTCCCCTCTGCTCCACCTTCCAGCTCCCCATTTGAGATTGCCTCTGGAGGAATGGGGGGTACAGGACTCTTTACCCTCTGAATGACCCCGTCCTTCCCACTCTATCCTATCCCAGGTGGCCAGTGGCAGTCAGATATTTGCTGCACGCATGTCCCCAGCACTATGCAAGTCACATCCCGTGTGGAGGGAAATAGTCCTGCATTCACACTGAACTCAGTGACCCTCTGCCTGCGGCTGCTGCCAGCTGCTCTGTCCAGGTTGCCTGCAAGTGCTGTGTGCTAACCATTGTACAAGCAGTTCACAGGTCCTATTGCCCCAGTCCTCACGCCAGCTCAGAGATGTCCCACAGGAAGTGGGCACCACTTTTATTCCCATTTTACAGATTGGGATCCTGGGGTTGTACTGTCAGTTTCCTGGGGTTATACAGTAGGAATGACGTCTGTCTGCGGCTATGGTAAGTAGATAGACTGTAACAATAATGTTACTTGTTTGTGTGCATATTTCTACTTTCGTTGGTTCCAAAAGGGATTAAAAATTGTCAAAATACTTGCCTAATTCTCCTTTGATTTCCATGAGTTACCCAGTGCTGAAGGTACTACCTACCACCTCTATTTTATGAATGACAAAACTCATTCTTACGCTGATTTCACCCAGTCTGTGAGTGAGTCAGGGCTGGGTTCCAGTCAAAGGCAGAGAAGCCAACACTGTATCAGGGGTTCCTGTGGTGGTGGTGGTGCTCATCAATTTCCACAGTAAAGGTGGCCTCCAAGCCTCCGCACATCGGAGACAGCAGTAAATTTTTGTTTCTGCTGCTCCTGAAGAAGCATGTGTTACTGTGTTTGGCCCAGGCCTCTATAGGACAGGCCCTTAGATGCAGAGGTAAAAGGCCTGTGTACCTGAATTAAAGGACCCAACACAGGACACATAATACAGGTATAAAATACAGGTATAATACAGGTATATAATACAGGTATAAAAACGTGTATGAGCATGAGGGACACCAACTTTTCTCCTCTGGAAAGTAGAAGGAGGTGAGTACAGCTTTATTTATTCTGTAACATTGTATTTCTTAAATATATCCAAAGAGAACAAATAAAAAGACAGATTATTGGGAAGAGGAGAGAAAAGTTGAATTTCCTTTTCTATGGAGAGCCAATTTTTAAAAGTGCAGTGCCAGCGTATTATGAAACAGTCAGTCAATGTTGTACAAGTGAGGGATTGCATATGATGCTTCTGAATTAACCTTCTAAGCTTGTTTTAGACGCCCACGAAAACACTTGGTTTTGACAATCCACATCTAACCTCGTTGAGGGCAAGAAGCGTGCGTGTTTCTCTCCGTCACTTGGTGCCCAGCACGTTACCTTGGTTCAGAGTGGGCTGGTGCACGATCACACACAGAGCAGAGCAGAGCAGCTCTGCCCTCGCCAGTTCTCCACTCTGCGTCAGCGTGATTCCGCATGGGTACAGAAGTGGAGTCATTCTCTCTAGTTCAACACTCAGCTTTTCCTTAATGTTACTCTATGTTTAAAAAAAAATTTTTTTAACTAGCTCCCTTGCTTTTTTGCCTAAAGTTCGTGATTGAAAAATTGCGCCTGTTCGCTGAAGGCCGCATGCATTGTAGCAGCCACGTAGACACGCGTGGACAGCCTGCAGCTGCTGCAGTTGGGATTCCACTTAACGTGCACTCATAAAGGACGGGTGTCTGCTCTTTCCAGCTAGCTCGCTGAGTTGTCCGGCAGATGAGCTAATGATGTTTAGAAGCTAGGGGAGGGGAGGTGTTCTCATGGCTCGTTTCCTCTCCCAGGAAGTGCAGTCATCACCGGCCCACGAGCAGCGGGCCCAGCCCTTTCGGGGGTGCAGAAGGTGCGTCCCTGTGCCCGTGGCTCACTGTGGCAACAGCAGAGACTTTAGCAATGATATTTTGCTTCCCTGGTGTTCAGACTTCTTCAGTTAAGCCTGTCTGGAGTCTTTTTTACTATTATCCATCAAACTTTATATATATAATAAAATAAAAGGAGAGGGAGGGTGGAACCAGAGGAAAGACTGCTTTGCCAAGGAGCGCTCCCCTCTCCCTATGACTCAGACGTAGAGAAGCAGAGGGGCTTTGGAAGGCTGCCTGCAGTCGCATTGAGGCAGACAGCTCTCCTGGCACTTTCAGACATTTCAAAAAATGTTCTCATGCAGTAAAAGATGCTTTTCAGATTGTCCGTGCCCTCCTTCTGGGCCAGCCTAGGCGCTCTTGTTTAGCTGTAGCATGGTGGCTTATGGAAGGTTTGCCAGCAGAACAGATGAACCTGGACCTTTGTATTTGGTATTTTACTAAAGAACTAGCTCTTTCCTGCTTAAAATTCATAATCATTCTTTCTTATGATCATTAGCATATAAAAAGGAATTGTCTGGCCCTTAGCCTTCCAATGGCATGAAATTTGCATTTGGTCATTCTCAAGAGTTTTTTTAGCATATTATGTTTGTTTGTACAATTCCAAATATTCAGTTTTTTATAAGTTTGGTTTTGATATGGAGGGAGTTGACTTGAGCTAAATAGAGGAGCTGCTTCTTAAATGCAGTTATCCTAATTTTTATAATTTGGCAGAACAAAAAAGAAAGATCACCTTAATTTTTTCTACCTTCATATATAAATAAGGGGTTTTGGTAAGTGGTAAATTAAAGCTTCCTGAAAAACAATTGAACTGACAAATCTAAATCTCAGTTTTTTAATTTTTTTCCTTTTTAGCTGCAAAAAGTGATTATGTCCTTTTATGGTTCCAGAAACAGGCACATAATTTCCTAGAGTCCCTATGAGCATCCCTATCTAATGCCTTCTTTTTTTTAAAGGGTTCAACCATTGCTGACCTAGGCCTTGCCAGATGCCAGGGGGTTTCATACCAAAAATAAGTAAGGTGTGGTGGTGAACTGTTTGGATGATTATGACGGCTTACACTAATTCACTTAAGGAGTAAAAGACCGCAGCAACATATAAAACAATTTGTGTTATATAAGAAAGTTAATTTGGATGGGTAACTTTTAGCTATAAATTGAATACAATGAAGTATTCATTTGAGTGGAAAATACTTTAAAATTTTATTTCCTACAAAACTTGATCTCCAATTTAAATCGTCTTTGGGACCTGAGTTTAACTTTAATGATTGTATCATTTCCTCTCGAAATTTTAGATGCCAGTTGGCAGGGTCTGCTCACCCCGTAATCTGTGTTCACTGCCTTTTTTCTGGTTCAATAGAAATGTGTAAATAACTGTTTTAATGAGTGGAGGAGGCTTCCTATTCTTTAGGGTCATTAAACTTGCAACTGGAAGTTTCGGCGTCTGGTGTAGTCCACAGTTCTGCCACATAGTTTGGCCCATATCATATGTTTTCAAAAACAGTATAACTAGCAACCAGTTTGCTTGGTTGCGATATGAGCAGCTTTGCACCTATTGTCTTAATTCTTCCTGCATTTATGTTAACTGACTGGCCCCTGTAGGCTTCTGAGTTTGTGATCCAGGTAATCCTGTCTCTTCATTTTATAGTTATAGGAACTGAACCCCTGGAGGACTGAGTGACTTTCCAAAGCAAGTTCAGGACAATTCAGAACTGTTTCACAGCCTGAGTGTTTTTCCCTGAATTCTGCTTCTGAGTTTAGGAGAGATGTTATTTGTTTTTCAGCATACCAGAGACCTTGGTCAGACTGCTTTTGAAAGGGATGCTTTTTAAAGATGCCTTACAAACATGATAAAAGAAGTGAGAGGCGGTGGTGGAACAGCAAGAGTAAAGAGTCTAGTTTAGGTCCTGTTGCTAACTGATGATCTTGGGCAAATCATTTACCTCCCTGGACACCAATGTTCCTCATCTATAAAGTAAAGGAATTAGACTAGACAATTTCACATGACCCAGCACAGGGCTTGGTAAATAGTGGCTTTTCAATAAATATTTCAGTAAGCAGTGGATGTTGAAGGTGCCTACCAACACTAAATTATAGAATCTCTAATTCTGTGTAAACTTTCTTCATCCCCCATCCTCAATTTATTTGACACAGATGGCTTTCAAGGTCACTTCCAATCTTGAGAGAAGCCTAAGTGTTCTGATTTAGAACTTATTAGGGGAGTTTTTTGAACTCATAGACTCTGTCCTCATCTTTTCGGTTTCACTCTCCTATCAGCTTGTCTGTTCCCTGAACTTACTGTCCTACAGAATCCATGCATCCCTTTCTGTGTGATGGGAAGGAGACGGCAGGGGGGAGAAGTGAGTAGGTAGCCGTCCAGATTGACCACATCCTGTTGCACATCCTCTGCCGTCCTCCTTTCTGCTGCAAAGGCAGCATCTCCTCCTCGCTTCACCCATTCACAGGCAGGATGATACTTCAAAACCAAGTGGATCACTGTTTCAAATATAAATAATACTCATGAACTTCAATACACAGGGGTGAGCCTAAGTAGGTTAAATTTCCAGCCATCATTCCCTAAAAGATAAATCATAAATGATACTACATAATAATAATAATGAGAAATAATACAAATAAGTAATTCAATAATAAATATAAATAATAATACGGGAATAAACTGTGTTTCACACACAACTCTAAACCTACTTTTGCCCACCCCTGCACATTACCGGCGTTCATACAATCTTAGCGGGCCTGGTCACTGTCACCATTCATCAGGCGGCTTCTATTGTAGGACACAGAAAGACAGGAAACGTGTCTCCTGCCTTGTAAGAACTTAAAGGCTTAACAGAGGAGTTTGTAGAGTTACAGAAAGTAGACACAAACTTGGGTTGTATAATTGGAACTAAATCCAGTCTTACCTTTTGCTATAAACAGAGAATCATTAGGAATTCAACTTTTCTGTGAATTAGAGAATCAGAATGTTTAAAACACTGAGATGCATTATTAAAGGGGGAAAAAATCTGATTCTTAAGAAATCCAGATTAATGCCGAGCTTCTCTTTCCTCAAAAATACCCCTACAGAAATCCATAATCTCACACACAAACCCATAAATCTGCTCAAACCCAGCTCAATTCTCCCCTGCCTTTATACTGCTGTGCTTCTTTGTGCTTCTATACTGGCGGGCGTCTTTGCCTGCTCATTTCTTTTTTGGCAGACTTAATCCTGACAACCTCATTAAGCCTAGAATATACTCCAGAAATTCTGATTTCTAGTCTTTTGTTTTCCTCCTCTTTTCTTTCTGACCTTTCTTTTCCCCATAACTGTTCAGATAGACAGCTTACTGGTGATTAACTAACATATGTGATTTCCCATCTTAGTCACTATATTACTCATGATTTTGCAGACATGTTATCTGAAGTTCCTAGCCAAAGCTTTAGAAGACACCAGGAAATGTTTGTATCTTATTAAAACTGGTTTTTCACTGTGCATAGATTTCCTACTCAAAACCAGAAATATTTTCCTTATCTCTGCCCAAACCAAGCAATTCCCACAACTTTATGTTCTTTTACAAATATGACTGGTTCCCAAATCCAATTTTTCTTGACTTCCTGCTGATCCTAGCTAAAGGCCCCTCTCCCTTTAGCCCTACCTTGCCTTTGAGAAAGTGTCCCTCAGGCAGGAGGCTAATGGTGTGTCCAGGTTTAAAGTGGCCAGAGTGGCCCCACCAGGTGCCTCTGGGTACAGTTCCACTGAGAAGTCAGTTGGCCACAAACACAGACTTTTTCTGGTTAGACCGTCACCAAGAGGGCACCTCAGCCAACACTGTAAATACTTTTTTCCCATCCACCCCACAAGTAATTCTCCCCTATTACCCACATATATCACCTTTTGGAAGCTGGTAAAAATAGCATTTCAAACAAAGAACGCTTGGCTTCGTTCTGACTGGCTCCTTCCTTGAAAAAAAGAGCAACAGAGGTTGGTCAATCTATTGGTGTTTTTCCTTGTGTATCAGGGATGGGGCGATGTCATCTTTAAGGTGGTTTGGAGTTAGAGAAGCTTGGGTGGCCGACAGGGATAGGACAGGAATCATTGTGCCTGGCACACACTGACTTTGTGAATAAGAAATTTGTCTCCTAGACTGAGAAAGGTCTGGCAGAACAACTGCCAGATCAGAGAGAAGAGAAGTAATTTGGGGGCATAAGGGCCTGCTTGTCACTGCTTTCTTTCTGGTCCATGAGAAGACATGGAAAATACAGCATTTCTCCTGGCTTCTCATATATCATATTAGTATTTTCAGGTGAAATGCTAATGACCTCATTTTTAAGCCCTGGGTCTGACAAATTTAGACTCTGACTTTGATACCTAACAAGCCTCTCTTATCCATCTTCACTTCAAAAAATGTGTTATTATGCTGCATTTACTTAGCACAATTTGTGAGGTTCTATGCCTGTGTTATTCTCTATGAAAAATTCACTTATTTGTCACCCTTTTTTAGAATGACAAGCAGTGATGCCAGAAAGTCTAAGGACTGTATATAGGACTCAGAAAACTACTTCCAAACTGGGTTATAATTTTTTCAGATTCTTTTTGGGAATTGACAGAACATAAATTATAAACTAACAGATAAAAACTGTAGTTTTATTACTTTTATTTGCTGTTCCTCTTGCAAAATTAATAACTGTGGGGTTAGAAAGAGACCCAAGGAGGTTATCTATGTAAAATTTGCTGAAATTGACAGCAAACTCTGGGAGGGTTGGCCGCAAAGGAGGCAGTGGGGAATTTTTAGGGACTGCAAAATTGTTCTTGTATCTTGGTTGCGGTGGTAGTTACAAAACTGTTTGCAATTGTCAAAGCTCATAGACCTGTACATTGAAAGTATACATTTTACTTTGTGCTTTATACCTCTGTAAGGCTGTCTTTTAAAAAAGAAAAAAGTTTTGGAACTTTTAAAAAAAGACATTTCCATCTGCTTCATGAGGTAGATAATGAATTACTTGGAAGTGTTCAAGCCCAGACTGGTCGACCAGTGGGCCGGCGGGGTGTGCGTCGGAGGGGATCCTGCTCCCGTGGCTTCGCCTAGTGCTCTCGGGGCGTGTTTACTGAGAGTTAAATTAGCTGAAGTTTCCCTACAAGTGAGCATCTAGGATCTCAAGCAGAAAAAGGATTTTAATCCACTGATGTCTTAATTATCACTTCCTACGTTGGACTCTGCCCCCTTTTTAAAACGACAAAAATATAGTCATTAGAAAATGATCTCATCAAAATTTTATTTTATTTGTGGTAGGTAGGGGCAACTGGCAATTGATGAAAGCAGAATTTCCAGCAGGATGCAAAAGAGTTCATTATCTTTGTAGTGGGTGGCAGTGATTGAATCAGATTCTGTTTTAAATCATCACATGACACCCCCTTTGGTTCTGTTCACGACGCACTCAAACCTTTTAATGATTACACACTTTTCTTCATTGATAAGATTCCCAGTTCGCATTACGGGCTTTGGAGCCAGCTGTAATTTTATTTTATTTTGTTTTGTTTTGTTTTTTATTTTTTAATTCTCACCTAAGGATATGTTCATTGATTTTAGAGAAAGAAGAAGAGAGGGGGGAGAGAGAAAGTGAGAGAGACAAACAGACAGACTTTGATGTGAGAAACATTGATCAGTTGCCTCCCATATGTGCCCTGACCAGGTATAAAACCCACATCTTTTTGGTGTGTGGGACGATGCTCCAACCAACTGATCCACCCAGCTGGGGCTGGAACCAGCTGTATTTTCCTCTTGGCATTCTTTCTTCCCTCCCTCTACCCGATTACCCATCTCCACGTCGGCCCAGCGCAGGGACTGAGGTCTCCATCTGTGAAGCCTGTTGCTGCAGGACACAGAATTCAGATTCACTCGGGGGAGGGAAAGCTGCATGTGCGTGTTTCAGGGTGGTGGCTGTCATGATCAGATGAATGTTGTGGAAAGCTTGCTCATTCATACGGAAGAGCTGGTGCTGCCGCTAAGTGGTGGAGCAGATGAGCTCCAGGCTCTGGCATCTGTGCATCGGCCCTGCTCGGCCAGGGGCACTTCTGTCCGTCACACTGCGAGAGCTGGTGAGCATTGCCACTTTTGCCTTCAGCAGCAACCTTTATTTGAATCCCATGAAAGAGAGGCTCTATCCCACTTACTTTTTTAATGAGAGGATGAAGCTGGTCACAAATAGGAAATCCCATGTGACTTACAGAAATAAACTACCCTCTATGTAATCATAGTAAGTCTCTGGTGTTTTTCCCTTCACTCTTGACTTCTTTTATGTAACAGCTCTTCCCTCCTAAGATATCTCTAAGGCATCGGAGACTTTTGCCCCGTTGTCAATTTTGTAGCCTGTGATTCTGCTCTGCGTCCTTCCTGTCAACATCAGTCTTGAATGAGCAACAGTGCAGGCAGGTGCCCTGAAGAGTTGAATGTAGCCTGAGTTTTGAGGAGAGGCAGCTTCTCAATTCCTGCCATTTCATTGGCATGATTTGGCTTCCTCGGGAGGTTCCGCCCTCACCTGGCAACCCCACTCAGCACCGTGGACAGAGATCCCTTCAGCCCTTGGTACCCAGCTTTTAGAACTAGAGCTGGGACTTGAGAGCTTACTCCTTTATTCTTTCCTCCTTTTGGAGACACTCATTCCTCCAAGAAATACTAATGTCTTTAAAATTGCTGTAAGTTTTCTTGTATTTTATAAAATGGGAGCTCAGAATGCCCATTGCCTTCATGAGCACAGTGCCGGGGTTACTCGGGTTGCATTTATCTTTTCCCCACGCACAAGGTTTGCCTAGCGTGGCAGCCTGCTGGCCGGACAATAATAACACTCTGTTGAAGAGAGCAAACAGCTGATGGCATGGGGCACAGAGGGGACTCCTGCGTGGCTGCCTCTAGCTTGGCAGGCCCGTGGTCAGAGCAGGCGAGAACAAAGGCCAGTCTGTTTGCAAGCAAATTGGAAAACCAGTGTGTTAGTTGTGTTCTTGTCTCTTTGCCTTTCTCTTGGCTGGAAGGGCAAATGCTGGTCCAGCAGTCTGCAGACTCGTTCCAGGCAAGAACCCATTCCTGAGACTTACCTGCCTGTCATATTATATTACCCCTGGCAGTTCTGAAAAGGGCCCAAGTTAATCTGTCTGAACTGCTTCAAAAATCATTGACGGAGGAATTCTTTACAAACTCACCATCTGAAGGTGGACCCTACTCTCTCAATATTTTGAGTTGTTTATTTTCTAAATAGCAACTCCCATACGTTGTGTCCTAATTTCTTTTTACCACTGATGGGGGTGTATTTGCTGCCTGGCTGAGAAATTCAGGAATTGCACGTCGGGCAGCATATTTCATAATTATGTGGAAATGTTTCCCTCTTACTCCTAAGCCAATTTAATGTTGCCACTTAGCTGAGAATGTCCTAGTCATGGTTGTGTATCTGGATTATCAGGTTTAGAGAGCAGAGATCATCCCACACAGCCCTGTTCCAGGATGGGAGACTGAGGAGACTTAGGAACGACCCCTTTGAGCCTGTTGACAAATCTCTCAGAGGGCTGCAGTGCAGCGATTTTCATGGAGGTGGGAAGTCTTGAGTAACTTTCACTTTAGGCTTCTAAAAAATAGAGGGTGAGACGAAGAGACTTTTTTGTTCTATGTGTGAAAGTTAGCCTCAGAAGGTTATTTAGCAAATGGCTTTAAACAGATTTTAATTTAAGCTTTGAAGCTCTGTAGCTAGGTCCTTTCAGTCTTCGCTATTCTCGCTCAAAGCCTATAAAAATGGTCTGCTGCTCATGAATGAGAGGAAAGGGTGCTTGGTTGGACTTGGTCGTGGCGCTCTTATTTTAAAGTCCATCAAAAAGGAAAGTCCTCATTTTAGTGGTCATTGGAGACATCCTAATGCAGAAGACTAGATTATAAATGAGGATTAGGTTTAAAATAATCTTGGGTAAAGAAAGTAATTGACATTTTTATTGTGTTTTGTGTTTAAAAGGGAAAATGTACTGAACCTACCACCAAAAACACCTCTTGGCCACTAGCAGTGCCCTTTTAGCATTTATTGTTCCACCTTGTGAAACTACTAAACTTTGTATACTTCGTTTTTGTGGTCAGATTTTAAATGCCCCAAACAGGGAATTTACATTTCTTCATGTAGTAGATGGTGGCAAAATGATCAGTACATTATAGCATTTAACCCACATGCTGATTAAAGCTCTTTTTTTATTGCTGAAACCTGCCACGGGCCTCGAATCACATCGGGCACTGAGGGTCGGTGCCGAGCACGCCAGTCCTGCCCTGCCTGCCCAGGGAGGCTGCAGGCTAGGGAGGAAGCATCGCCATCACTCGGGCAATACAGCTGGCATGCCACGACTTGTTTTCTTAAAAAAACTAAAACTAAGTTTTTACTGGCCATTATACTTTAGATCTCAGATTTTTCTGAGTACAAGGAGAGGAGCTCAAGTGGCTCAAAAACTGATTTAAAAATGTGAGGGAACGCCTGAGATAATAAAAAACGTTTTGTTTTACTTCTGTGCAGAGGGTCTCATTAGATCTGGTTCCTCGGGCCCTGGTACAACGCCTTTCTGGGGCCAGGTCACTCTCAGCCTGAACATAATTTGACCAATTTCTACCTTTATGCTTTTAAAGGGGTTAATTCTGTAGAGAAAGGCAGTGAGAGAGACATTTTCTAGCCAAATCTAAGATATTCAAAAGACTGAAGAGGGCTAGAGGATTCTAAATCCATAAAAAATCTTCAGATTTTATTTTTGCTAAATCTCTAACCAGAGCACTAATAAATAGCCTAAATTAAATACTACTTCTCACTTTTCCTCTCTCTTTCTCTGCTCGCTCTTTGGCAAGAGAGCCTGTTCAGCAGGAAACTTTCCCAGTAGCAGATGGCAGGGACTAGCAGGTGGCAGATAGCATAAGCAGCCTCTGGAAAACTGATACAAGCCCAGAGCCCCGACTTTCAAATCTGGCACAAAATCCTTGTGCTCCAAGTTTTTGTCTTGCCTTTTTGTTTTTAAGAAAACAATTCAATTTTTATAGGGCCCAGAGATTGACCTAATTCTAATTCCATCAGGTTAAAAAATAAGTGGGCATGTTAGTTGACATATGTATGATGTTTGAGGATCCATCCCAATCAAAACAGGTAAACAAAGAGCGGACTGCAAAGCCCGTCAGACTGTCTGCTCCCACTGGGTCTTGTGGCCTGGACTGCCAGCAGCAAGAAGAAAGGCTCAGACCCAACACGTGACCAGTGTGTGCAAACTCAAGGCAAGAGTAGTATTGCAAATTCCTTTCTTTGTGGCAACATTGTTACCATATGCACCTTAGCTTGGACTGCCTTTTAAAACCACACCGGGAGCAGCGGGAGCCAGAGGAGAGAGGCTGAGGAGCTAGAGTAGAGCTATGAAGAAGGCAGTGGGACTGTGGATCCTGAAGACCTGGAGGGCCTGCCTGTTAAATTTTGCTTAATTTTTATAACTTTTTCCTCTTTTTTTCCTTTTGGTTCAGTGAAAAGTATCCCAGTCTCTCCTAAGTACCACAAGAACTACCAATATAACACAAAGCTAATTTCCTTATGGAGTTGCTATGCTGTTCTGTTGCTCTCTGCTTCATATGTGTTGTTATGAACTTCTAAGGTGTCAGCTCCAGCTTCACATCTCTCTTCTGCTGAGCTGTGTATTCACGTAACACTATGGTTAGTATTTCTTCCAAATCATTTTTCATAAACCTCATATGAAAACAGGATGTTGATTTAGGGGGCATTAAATAAGGAATACAACTTTTACAATATTTTTGTTTGTTACTTACTATTATTTTGCCTTCTCTTTCCCATTTCAGACTTGATAATTAGTAAGTTTTATCTTCAAGTTTTCATAGACTGTTGACTCATGACTTTGGTCACGTGGACTGCACACCTGTAAATACCTAAGAGAAGTACCCGCTGGTGAAAGATGGAACTTGGCATTGACATTTAAGAGTTAACACCAGTTTTCTCTTCTCTTACGCTTTATTTAGATTCCGACACAGCCCCAACTGCTGGTACCTGAGAGACTGGACTATCCACACCTGGATCAGGCAGTGCCTAAAATACGGTGCACAAGACAAAGCCCTGTATACCCTTGTGAATAAAGTGAGTGCTTTCCTGGCATTGACAGCTTATTCCTTTGAGTTTAGATGATACAGTGTTTGAAACTGTTACAGTATAGCAAAAATAGTACAAGAAAACTTTTTTAAATTATTTGCCCTCAGATAGCCTTTTGAGAATGGAGCTGGGTGTGAATTAATCAACAGGTTAAAAGTAAAAATTCCCGTGGCTGCTGCTGTTCCCAGCGTAAGGATGCAGAAGTGGACAGGCAGAAGCTCAGGCAGTCTGGCCGTGAGGACTCTGCACCGGCGCTCATTCATTCGTGATCGCTGAGCCTGCGGTTTCGTACCTGGTCCCCTGGTGATATTTAGGGGAATGGTCGAGACCCTGGTGTTCAGACTCCCTTACACATTTTTAAAAAGATGTATTCCTGGTCACTCAAAGCATGTCTTCCAAATTCCCTGACTCCTCCCCTTAAGGGATAAAGTACGAAATAAGCAAAAGTTTAGAACATTGTTGTTTTGATTCTTAAGCTGCAACACTGTTATGACCTATAAAAAGAGTTTAACAATATTTCCATGAAAATGCATTATGCCTATAGTATCGTTAGACCTTGTATGTTGAAACTCAAAAGGAGATACTACAAATGTTCGTACATTTTTTTTAAAGGAAATACTAATTTTGTTTGGGGGAATTTTTTTCTCACATGAGCTGGCCCCAGTTCAACTTAATATTCGTTGCAGACAGTTCATATGTGAGGCATTGCCTTGGGTATGGCAGTGTCCACAAAAATGAGCAATGTCCTATCCGATCCTTACCCTCAGGAAACTCTTCATTCAATACGGCAGGTAAGCAGGTTCACTGATAAATCTAATATTAGGCCCAGGGGAAGAACAGATTGAATCCTGCTCTCTTCAGTGTGATGACACAGATTATACTAAAAAAAGAAGATGCCTGTGAAAACAAAGCAAGAAGGGTCTGGAAAGGCAGGAAAGTCTGTCTCACTTCCTGCTATTCCTGCTCTTCTGTGGAAAGCACACTGGGCAAGGAGCCCAAAACCCAGGCTGTAGCCCCGTAAGTTTCACTAGTGAACTGTAACTTCGGGCAAACAGTTTACCCTTCTAGGTCTTAGTTCTGTCAACTCTGAGTCATGGGAGTGGCACTAAGTCAGTGGTTTCCAACCCTGCTGCCCACTAGGAGGACAAAAGCAGCCTTTAAAATGTATGATGCACCCCCAAGATTTTCACTTAATGGATCTTTCTGACGCCCGGGCATTAGTATTTTTAATGGGTTTTTAAATGTGTTTTTTTTTTAATAGAATTTTTTAGAGCAGTTTTAGGTTCACAGCAAAATTGAGAAGGTACAGAGATGTCTTGTCTGCTCCCTGGCCCCACACCTGCACAGCCTCCCCCAGTATCCACATCCCCCACCAGAGCAGTGCGTTTGTTACCGTTGATGACCTGCATTGACACACGGTGACCACCCAAAGTCCACAGTTTACGTTAGGGCCGTTCTTGGTGCCGTACGTTCTATGGGTTTGGGCAAGGGTACGACATGTATCTACTATCACAACATCAGCGTAGTTTTTCTACATTTGAAATCCTCTTGTGTTCTGCTGTACGTCCCCTCATTGGTATCCTTTTAAGGCTCCCATGTGCCTTCTGATTTGCAGCCCGAGCTGCGAAACACTGGCTGGTTGATCTCTAAGGCTCCTTCCAGCTTTAATGATGTATCATTCTAAAACATTTTATGTTCACCCTGCCCCTACAATTAATGCTGATTTGGATGATGGTTTTGAGAAATGCAGATGCCACCCATGAGCTCCAACCTTTCAAATAACGGCTTACAGACATTTTTCCATTCCAGCACACCTGAGGCATCCCATCCAGCCTACCAGCAGCAGTGACTCAGCTCAGCAGTGACTCACTACTGGGGTGGGGATGGGGGCGCTGGTTAGGACCATCTGGATGTCTCAAGGGGATACAAGAGGATGGTATAGTGTGAAAAATGTCCTCAGGCAATTCTGGTGGTTGGTGGGGAAAGAATGGGGCGGTATGGAGCATGGTGTGTAAGCCTACAGACGTAAGAATTTAAAACAAAAATATAACCACAATTTAGATCATTATTAGTCACCCTTGACCAAATGAAAATCAGATGGGCAGCTCACTAAAATCCAGGGTTCTGTGCCTCATTCCTAGACATCTTGATTCTGTAAGTCTGTGGCTTAAGAATCTGCCCTGTTAAGTGGGTGCCTAGAAAATCCTGGTGCAGATGCTAAACAGTCCACGTTTGTAGAAATCTGGGTTCTCGGATATTCAGCTGCTTGTGAACAAAGAGGACATCTGAGGAGATTGATTAGTAATATTTTATTGGCATGTTTCTTGGGTCTTTAAAAACCAAAGAGACAAAAAGGGGTGCTGGCATGGATGTGGCAAAAAGGGGAGCCTTGTGCACTAAATGGAGATGCCTCAGGAACTTAAAAATAAAACTATGATTTGATCCAGCTGTCCATTCCCACTTCTGGATATATATCCAAAGGAAGTGAAATCACCATATCAGAAATACCTGCATACCCATGTTCATTGCAGCATTGTTTGCAAAGCCAAGACATGGAAACAACCTAAGTATCTATTAACTAACGAATGGATTTTCTTAAAAGGTGCGTCTGTATACACAGTGGAATATTAGGAAGCTATAAAAAAGGAGATCCTGCCATTTGTTACAACTTGGACAAAATTTAAGAGCGTTATGCTAAATGAAATAAGTCGATCAGAGAAAGACAGATACCCTATGATATCACTTATATGTAGAATCTAAAAAAACAAACTCAAAAGCGAAGTGTAGAATGGTGGGTGCCAGGGCTGGGGGTGCGGGAAACGGGAGGTGGTGGGCAGAGGGCACAAACATCCCGTTGTAAGATGAGTGAGTTTGGAGGGCCTGGTGGACGACATGGGGACTGTAGTTAGCACTCCTCTGCTATGTAACGTGTGTGACGGAGGCGCCAGCCCACCTTATTATGGCAATCACTTCTCCACATAACACGTATAAACCATCATGTTACATGCCTTAAACTTGCACAATGTTATATGCCAATCAAATCTCAGTAGAGTTGAGGAACACGCTGTCTGAGGACCAAAAAATGCTGCATAGGAAGATAATGTGTGCTTTCTTACGGGAGTCCTTTTCTTTAAAATGACACAAATTTGTTATCTTAGATTTCTGGATGTTAGAAGTGTGAAACATGTCAATGAGCTAACGTCAAGGTAGTGGCAGGGATGTGTTTCTTTAGGAAGCTTTTGGGGAGAATCTATTGCCTTGACTTTTTAAAATGGGAGTCCATTTTTTTACACTGATATTCGTACCCTAGATTACAAAAAGAATCTCTGAACCCATGGAGTATTGGGGGGGGTATTGATTTATTTCTTGAGCTATGACATGTTAGAATTGAGTTTTATGTTTCATATACCAATAGTCTTATGTCAGACACCTCCTCACAACATCCCCCCCCCGACCAGCAGTTCCAGTGACCAGAACTTACGGGTCAAGCGCCTGCTTCGCGGTCGCAGATGCTGGAGAGTGATAGGCAAAGACTGTAAAGCTAATGGTGGCGAGTTTTGTCCTGAGTAGTACATAGGCATACATTATAAATCAAAGTGGATATTTTTCTCTTATTTTCCTTTTATTTCCATTTTCATTGCAGGTCCAATATGGAATTTTTCCAGATAACTTTACATTCAACTTACTGATGGATTATTTCATAAAGAAAGACAATTACAAAGGTAAGAAACCAAACCCAGGTCCATTTATAATGGGGTTTCAGCTCCCAGAGAGAAGTAAATGTGGTCACTTTCCCTGTTACATTTCTTAATGACTTGTCTTTACATCACTCAGAAATAGTTGATTTACCATGCCACTTGGCCAGAGAGGAAAATTATGTCCGGGTGTTTTCCTCTGAGTTCCTCAAGTTTATTTGTTCATCTCTCTCTAGGCAAAGGACAGTGAATTTAGTTAAGCAAAAAAACCCTGCCTGAGCTTCCATGGCTAGTTAAGATAATAGTAATGCTGTTATTAGCTTGCCCCCCTTTTTTGGCACCATTTGCTACCTTTATTTTATTTAAATCAGAGTTGTTGTATTATGTAAAATACAAAACCATAAAATCAGTTGACTTCTCCTGGAAAGAGCAGTACCCTCACTATGAAGGAAAGTCATTTTTTCTCCCTAGAATTTTGTTAGTTCATCTGTAAATAAGTGGATCCGTGATCTCTGAGATCTCTTAACCCCCAGATCCTCCAACTCTGTGAAATTAATTTAAAGTGGCTCTTAACCTCAGCTGCAATAAGGGAGGCCAGGGAAAGATGGTGATTGCAGCTGACCCTACAGAGCAGCCGGGGGGGACCCTGCCAGTCTCCAGGGGACCGGGAGTGCATGCAGTGGAGCACACTTGTGCTTGCAGCTGTGCAGACAGTCAGACAGGAAAGAGGAGGCCTTGCCATTGTATGAAGACACACACTGGCTTTCCACGTCCACTGTTTCGCCCAGGCCAGGTTGGTCCCCAGGAGCCCTGAGGGAGCCACACCTGTGTTAGGGTAGCTACTTCCTCAGGACCGTGAATGTGGACTGGGGTCACTTAGGAACTCCCATTGGGTGTTTTCTGTTACCTTGTCTTCCAAATCGCTGATTCGATCTTCTGCTTCATCTAGTCTGCTGTTGATTCCTTCTAATGTGTTTACTCATTTCAGATATTGTCCTCTTCATTTCTGACTGGTTTGTTTTTTTCTTTTTTATGGTTTCAGTGTCCTTTTTTATGCCTACTATCTCTTCGGTGTAGTTCTCACTGAGTTCATTCATCCTTTCCCTAAGTCCCTTGAGCATCCTTAAAACAAATGTTTTGCACTCTGCATCTGGTATATTGCTTGCCTCTATTTTGTTTAGTTAAAAACATGGAATGCTTCACAGATTTGCACGTCACCGTGCGCAGGGGCCATGCCAATCTCTGTACCGTTCCAGTTGTAGTGTATGTGCTGCTGAAGTGAGCCCTGGTGGTCCCTTACGTGTCCTTGCCATCTGGGATCCTGTCTTGGGGTTCCATCCCTGCATGCCAGCACCCTCGGCCTTTTCCCCTGCATCAGCACTCAGTGATTAGGCTGGGATTGGCCACTTCTGCCCTTAGTGTGGGCACCCCGCTCTTTCCTTCTCTCTGGATCTCCGCTTTATCTTCTCTCTCACAGGCTTACAGTTGCTGACTACCAAGGGATATTTGCTGCATATTATTTTCGAAATGTTGACTATCCCTTGTTGTCCATTCTTACTCGGTTTTAAACATGCACTTCCTGAATTCAATTGAAAGATAATTTGCTTTCACATAATCTAATTTTCATAATTTATTCTCTGAATATCAAATCACTGCTAACTCTTGTAATTATGAGTGTGAGCGAAAATTGGTTAACACAACAACTCAGTCAAAAATATTTGTACCTGTTACATGCAGGCACCACATTTTAGACCAACATTCTGTAACAACAAATATTTTTTTTTTTTTTTTTTTACCAAGTAGTAGTTTGATTTTAATTCAAATAGTAATAGGAAAAATACACATATAATTGATCACAGTACAGATCACTGAAATATACCTTGTCATTTTAAAGACCACTGATATGATTAAGATATTTCATATTAGGAGTAATTTTAAGATACAAGCTAAAAAATGTTTAGGGGGTCTTAAATTTTTAATTTTACCTGACATTTTCTTTCTTTTTTTTTTTTTTTTATTGTTATGCAATTACAGTTGTATGCCTTTTCTCCCCATCCCTCTACCCCACCCCAGGTGAACCCACCTCCCTCCCCCCTCTCCACCCTCCCCCTTGGTTTTGTCCATGTGTCCTTTATAGTAGTTCCTGTAATACCCTCTTCCCACTATCCCCGCCCCCACCCCCCACCCCCGCCCTGGCTATTGTTAGATTGTTCTTAACTTCAATGTCTCTGGTTATATTTTGTTTGCTTTTTTCTTCTATTGATTATGTTCCAGTTAAAGGTGAGATCATATGGTACTTGTCCCTCACTTCCTGGCTTATTTCACTTAGCATAATGCTCTCCAGTTTCATCCATGCTGTTGCAAAGGGTATAAGCTCCTTCTTTCTCTCTGCTGCGTAGAATTCCATTGTGTAAATATACCATAGTTTTTGGATCCACTCGTTTGCTGATGGGCACTTCGGTTGCTTCCAGTACTTGGCTATTGTAAATTGTGCTGCTATGAACATTGGGGTGCACAGATTCTTTTGGATTGGTGTTTCAGTGTTCTTAGGGTATAATCCCAGCAGCGGAATTACTGGGTCAAAGGGCAGTTCCATTTTTAGTTTTCTGAGGAAATTCCATATTGTTTTCCACAGTGGCCTCACCAGTCTGCATTCCCACCAACAGTGCACAAGGGTTCCCTTTTCTCCACATCCTCTCCAACATTTGTTTGTGGATTTGTTTATGTTGGCCATTCTGACTGGTGTGAGATGATACCTCATTGTGGTTTTAATTTGCATCTCTCTGATGGCTAGTGATGCTGAGCATCTTTTCATATGTCTCTGGGCCCTCTGTATGTCTTCCTTGGAGAAGTGTCTGTTCAAGTCCTTTGCCCATTTTTTAATTGGGTTGTTTGTCTTCCTGGAGTGGAGTCGAGTGAGTTCTTTATATATTTTGGAGATCAGGCCCTTGTCTGAGGTATCATTGGCAAATATGTTTTCCCATACTGTTGGTACTCTTTGTAATTTGGTGCTGTTTTCTTTAGCCATGCAGAAGCTTTTTATTTTGATGAGGTCCCATTTGTTTATTCTTTCCTTTATGTCCCTTGCTTTAGGGGATGTGTAACAACAAATATTAAGTGAAGGAAATTGACCCTGGGCAGTGTGGACCAGTTGGATGGAGCATTGTCACATAGACTGAAAGTTTGCAGGTTCGATTCCTGGTTAGGGCTCACATCTAGGTTGCTGGTTCAGTCCCCAGTCGGGGCATTTACATGAGGCAACCCATCAATATTTCTCTCTCACATCGCTGCTTCTCTCCCTCTCTCTCTCCCTCTCTCTAAAAAGTCAACACGCATATCCTTGAATGAGGATTTTTAAAAAAGAAAGAACAAAGGAAATTCTTTGAACTTGATTTTCTTGGCTTCTGTTTATTTTGTGGAGTAGTGAGGGAAACTAAAGATTGCTCGAGGTCTGATCCCCGATGACCAGTGTTCCTGTGGAAACGAGTATGTTGTGTATTATACCCAGGTGCTTATAATTTATGAATAAGCATTTTCTTTTCCCTTCGTTCAGGTCTTTTAAACTGAGCTCGATTGTCTTTGTTGTGTTCATTAGTTTTTTTATCTTTGAAATAACACCTAGGATTTAGGATTGCCTCTAGCATTTGCCCTCTTTTGCCCCAACAAGAAAGTACCAGAACACAGAAAGGTGCAGTCAGCCCAGCCCTGCTCTGCCTGTCAGGGTAACCTGGAGAATGCAGGGTCTGGCAGAAGGAAGGCCTGCTTGAGTGTGGTTGGTAGGGTAATAATTTGGGTGTAATAATTTGTTTTAATTTGAACATTTCACCTAAAATGTCATACGGTGTGCTTGAGTGTGATATTATTATGTTACAGAGTTACATGCTTATGACTTTGTAATAAGAGATTTTGTAATAAAAAAGGGGCACTATTTATGGCGAACCCTGTATATCTGCCTTTTTTTCTGTGTGTCTTAGCTCCTCCAGCTGATAGACATGATGCCTTCAGTTTGCTTCTCAGTTTATGAGGCATTTTCATATGTGTTATCTTGTTGGACTGTCCCACAGTCTTTTGAAGTAGATGGGACAAAGATACTGTATCATTGGGAAGAGGACACTGGGAGACTGTAAGTGGTTTACTCAGTGCCCCTGAGGGCAGTGGTGCGGCAGCACCTGGTGTAGTAAATACGCGTGTGTACAGCAGAAACCACAGGTGTGGGAAGAAAAGGACCAGAGACCACATTTTTTTACTTCTTAATTCTGCTTATTTTTCCACCACCCCCAATTTTTATGAGTGTTTATAGTTAAACACAGATACGGTGATGTTACCTGCAGCTAATTTGTTCTCATGTGTACTTTGATCTCCCTGCCAGATGCTTTATCCGTGGTTTTTGAGGTCATGATGCAAGAAGCCTTTGAAGTGCCTTCCACCCAACTCCTCTCCCTCCATGTTTTACACCATTGCCTGGCAAAGAAGGCGGACTTCACTGTAAGTGATCCACCCTGAGGCAGTCCCGAGAGCCGGAGGAAAAAGAAAAGCAAGTCGTGGCTGCTCAGTAGGGATGAGGTGGCCAGAGGAAGCTCCGGCTGTCAGAATCTGGACGGAGCTGTCCGATGTGCGGCCCCAGGGCCATGGCCACCCAGGAATGAGTGTCCACTCTGTACGCTGTAGTTGCTGGCCTCTAACAGAGTGGACCTGGACGTTCCTCCACTCGCGAGAATCTCAAGTCAATGTGCTTGTGCACATTTTGAAACTTGAGCTAGTTCCAGCCTTCCTCGGACATTCAGAAACGGGTAACTGATGGTGAGAGCTGGACGTGGCGTATCAAACAAGCGATTGGGTGCTGACTTAGACCTCAGCCTTAGGTATTAAATACCAATTACTCACTTTATATCAGTGTTTTCCTAAGGTTACTCCGGGTCAATCCAGAATACCGGGTTTTGGTGTTATCCCTTAGGTTAGGTACTTAGTCATTATTTATCGCTGTCCTAAGAATAACAACAGTGATAACAACAATAACTATTACTGAAAGAGCGTTTGCTTTATGCCAGGCTGTGTTCTTGGTATTTTAAATTTATTAGTGCGTTTAATTCTCACAACTCTATACAGACAAGAAGCCTGGGGCACAGAGATGTCAGTTAATAGCCTGAAGCCACTTCATGGAGGAAGTCTGGTGCTATATCTGCCCCTCATTCAGTATGACATTAAAAACGTTCCAGTTTGGGTAGGAACTGAAAATGTCATCTAGTCCAGCCTGCATTCTAAAGAATTTATGGTGTGCTTTGCTTTCCTAAGGTGAGGGTCATAGCCTATGCAAACACCGCATTGGTGGTCTCACTAAATCTGTACTAAGCACCACTGACGTTCCATACACGCTCCCAGAGGCGAGCGAACCTTTCCTGCCTATGGTCTAAGAGGAATAGAGGCGTTAAAAACAATGGGACACGCAGATACAAAATTACGACTATGATGAGCAATACAAAGATGTTGTCCGTGAAAAGCCTATGTTATAGGGAATTTTTGTTTGTGTTTTCAACTTAGGTTAGGAAAGGCTTTCTTAAGAAAATGGTTCCTGGGTTAATATTTGAAGGACAAATAGGAATTAACTGACTGAAGAGGGGAAGAAAATCCAAAAAGAGGAAATGACATGTGCGAAAGCCCTGTGGCAGAAAGAGCTTGGTGAGCAGAAAGGGGCTGGAAAAAGAGAGAAAGATAATCAGTGTAGCTGCAACCGAGAGAAGGTAGGATGGCCGTCAGGGGGGATAAGGGTGGAAAATGTCGAGCACGCTAAGTTAGCCATTTTGTCTTCATCCTAAAAAGAGTGGAAAACCACTGAAAAGTTTTAAGCAGAGGGGGTAACATGATCAGATTTGTGTTTTGAAAGATGCCTCTGGCTATAATGGGCATCACAGATCAGAGCGGGCTGGCGAGACTGTGGTCCGAGTACTTGGGAGATGACCATGGCTGTGTGCGCAATGGGTGGTGGTCATTCGGGGACCCGGGCGTGGGGGGAGTTGCAGAGTAGCCGATGAACATATTTGGGGGGCAAATAACATGATGATGAACTAGATGCAGAGCCAGGGAAGCAGGGGTCAAATCTTATCTCCTCAGTTTCTGACTTGTGTATTATATCTGGACAGAAGGGTTTCCATGTGTTCGCAAAGGGAAGTCTGGAAAAAGAAGAGGTTTTATGGGGAAAATCATTAATTTGGCTCTGAAGAGTTTGCATTTTGAGACAGTCAAGAGATTGCACAAGGGAAATGAGGATCTTAATGGGAAAATTTGGAGTGCTTATCAAATGTACACATGCACATGTGAGTGTCTGCAAACAGCCAAAGAGCAAAAGGAGAATTCGGGATGTGGGGCCACAGAATCCACAGGAAGAGAGTGGTCTACAGTATAGCCTGCTTCTGAGTAAGTGAGGACTTTTGAACAATTCATTAAATCTAGCAACAGGAAGGCACTAAATTGTAACCTTTGTTTCCATAGAATAAGGGGCAGGAAACCAAATTGGAGCAGATTGTGGAGAGGATTGTGGAGTGAGTTAGAATAAGCAAGTCTTTTGAGATTTCTAGCTGTGAGGTGGAGTGGAGCAGGGGGAAGAGGGGAAATGAGGCACTTTGCTTTGTATCAATGTGAGAGGCAGAAGCATAAAATGGGAAAACCTACAGGAGGACATTGGTGAAATAGCACCTGGCTTAGTCCGTACCTACAGCAGAAGCTAGCGGCTTAGAACAGACCTAGTATTTTAGCAGTGGTTGCATTTATTCCCAGACCATTGGGGTGGAAAAACCCTCTGAGACATTCATTCATGTTTGTTAGTTTGTTTTCATCTTTTTCAAAGTCCTTTGGGAGTGTCACCATTCCTGTCACCATCACCGCCCTGCTGGGCTCCTAGCACAGAAAGGGTACCGCTTACTTGGCTGTTAGTCCTGTTGCGTTCTGATGCTATAAATCATTCATTTTTTCCCTTGAAGAAAAGAAAAAATGTTTGGAAGGCTCCTTATTTGTTATTCACCAGGCCCCTTTTCATGCAGTTTATGCAGGAGAAAGTCAAGCCTTAGAGTGATTTGCTTTTGCAAGTGGAATGACCTGCTCCTTAATTACCAGCAGTTTCACGGATCTGTGCTGCAGAAGTGCCTGGGGAGGTTTTGTTTTCCTCCCAAGGTCTTTGCTTTTTTCAGACCTTCAAAAATGACCCTTTCCTCCCACAAAGGCCATCCCCAGTGAAAAGGTTTGGGTGCCCATTACCACCCGGGTGCCTCACTTACACCGGGCTGCAGTTGTAGCCTGCAGACCGCATTCACTCTCCGCTTCTTCCCTGACCTCTGGGTGCAGAGACTGGTCAGTGCAGGGCAGCCTGAGCTTTGTGTGCTGTATTTCCAAGCCAGAGCCAGGGCTCAGGCCCGGGCGGACTCACAGAGCACCGAGAGGATCACAGCTCTCATGTCTGGGGAGTTGCCAAGGCTCTCCTCTGGGCCCTGCTTTCCCAGTGTGTCTCCATCCCCAGTCCCTGCCGTCACTGTTCTGCAGCAAGCTGATCCATGCTTATGGGTTTGCCCCATTTTTCTCTTGTCTCAAAAGGCTCCAGTTTTATTGAAGTGTAATTTTGCACCCTGGGTGGAAAGAAATGATCACTAAGTGTTTCTGATCACCTAATTTATTTTTGAGAGGCACAAATCTATCTAAAAGCAACCTAATAGTGGTATTTATTTTAACACTGTCAAGTAGGACTCGTGTCATTGCCGAATTGTTTAGAATTGAAAAGCCTGCTCCGCGGTGTCATAGCCACGTGAGTGGACACGGCCAGCAGTGGGTCAGGTTCTGATTGTCTCGAGGCAGTGTTGGTCCAGAGCATACTCTTTGTGCTTGTTTTGTTTTACTTTCCTGATTGTAAAAGGAGCTCTTATTCATTGTCAGATTTTTGGAAAATAAAGAAAAGTACAAAAAGGAAAACCAAAATTACTCATAATTTTACTACCCAGAATTCTGTTAACATTAAGGGTACTTCCTTTCTGTATTTTTCACTAAACATAAATACCTTTTACTTACAAAATTGGGATTATAATATATCTATCTATGGCTTTATTATTTTTCTTTTTTAACTTAACTGCTATAATGAGTTCTTTTTCTTCCGGGTAAGTGAAAATCACACTTTTGCACTGAGCATCCGTTGCGTGTCTGGACCGTGACCTGGCACCTTCTGTTGCAGTGGGAAGAGGAGAGGGACTTCGGTGCGTCCCTGCTGCTCCCGGGCCTGAAGCAGAAGAACTCGGTGGGGCTGAGCTCTCAGTTGTACGGCTATGCCCTTCTTGGTAAGCAAAGTGATCCTCACCAGTTTTGTTTTTCACGGGTAGAACTATTGTATTTATCACTTCGTAATAAAATCAGAGTTGGATTTAAATCTGCTAGTGAAATCCCTATACAGCTTTCATTTTTAGGCACACACAAAAAAACAGACTTTGACAGCTTTACAGTTGTGGCATGAGGAATTAAAGAGGGTCCCAGACCTGCCCCTGACTTGCACATGGAGAACCAGAGCTGGTGTCTGTAGATCATGCAGCCGGTGTGAGGAAGGGGTAGAGAAAGGGCAGTTCTGGCCCTCTTTTGGGAGAACAAGCCAGTAGAATCTTTGCCAGTATCAACAAACATCTTTCTCTCTCTCTAGATCTGAAGTCCAGGGAGAAATTAAGAGTTAGGGTGGAGGTTCTCTCCTGGGCCTTGTTTTCAGGTGAGGGAGGAGAAACCCCGCACAACTGGTAGCACTTGGGGAAAGGCGAGAGGGACTCGTTGGTTCCGTGTGGCTGTGCCATGCGGCGGCGGTAGCTTAACATTAGTGCCCTGTGATCAGGCAGGTCAGCAGGACGCAGCCTTCTGAGCTGTGGCCTCAGAACCTGGTTGTGTGGACTCTGGGCAAGTAACATTCAATGTTCAGTGTGCCGTTTTCCAGAGGTTTATTAAATGCTCATCACTTCATCACTCTCTCATTCTCTGTCTCAAGTGACAGGCATTTGAGATGGCACCTTCTCTCGATTAGACATTGCTCTGCTTACCTTCGTTTCTTGAAAATCGTCAAAGTTATAGCAGTTTGGCTGCATGGAAGTTGATTCGTACTGACTGTGATATAAACTGACTCAGAGAGGAATCTCAGAGCTCACCAGACTGACCATCAGACTAACGAAAGAGTCCAGCACTTTTAGTTTAAAAATCGTTTTCTCCTTATTTGCCATCTACTTTCAGTATGGATTTATTACGTGTTTTGCCTCCAGATTAGCATTCAGGACTATTATACTGCAGGAAGTTGTCTGGCTAAGGAAATGCACTTAGTTACTCTTGTTTCTGAGCAGAGGCCCCGTGCGTCGGGCCTGGCAGCCGTCAGTCACCTCAAGAAGCTCTTCTCTCCCTTTGCATCACCTGCTGGGCAGCCCCACTCAACCCAGACGGAAGCGGCTTCCCAGAATGTGGCTGCAGTCTTGCCCCAAGCACCTTAAAGGTCTAAAATTAGCTGTCACCTGATAAGCTTTGTCTATTTATGCCCTGCTATAGCTCTTCCAAATCCTCCTCCCCAGGAAAGATGAGTGAAGGTGGATTTAAGACCTGGCAGCTCAAGGTGACCTTGCTCATTAGCACAGAGAGGGCTTCTGCGCCACAGCGGTAGAGACAGCCCCTCCCCCACCAGAGGACCCTGCCGTCCGGCGGCCACGTCTTGAGTTCCAGGGCTGATGGTTTGAGGCACCAGGAGAAACACTCCTGTCCTGAGAGGCAAAGGGTGATGAGGACTTCGTGCTTGAAGGTTGACAGAGCTCAAGTCAAGGAAAGAAGAATAAAAGGAGTGTGTTTTCTTTTTTTCACACTGACAGTCAGTGGGATGTTTTGGAGCATTTTGAAAAATGTCACACGTTCATTTCCTGCCAGGGCCAGTTGTCCAGTGTTGACAAGACTTTCACTGTAGAGAAGCTGTGGAATCTGCTTTGCTGAGGAAAATTTTGTTCTTAAAACAAAAATAGTATTTTCATTGTTTGACTCACTTCACAAGGGTATTATCTCCAGCTTAGAGGCAGATGTATCAACCTCTCTCAGCTTCCCTCAGCCCTGTGCTCCAGACATCCTCCTGATGATCCCCGCCAGTGCAGGCGGAAAAGAGGAAAAACAAGTTTATAAAAGTGTGTAGTAAAACACACGTGCAGTGGATTTTACCACGTTTCCGTCATCCATCCGAAATGCCACCAGGTTGCTGGGTGGGATGGGGCCCTTGGGATGGAGGTGAGTGATCCCTCCCTGTCCGAGGGCTGCTGGGTGCAAACGAACGCGGGCCTGGGAGTCCTCAGCCGCAGACGCTGTGGGAAGGCGAGGCTGAGCCCCCTCCATTGCTCCTCTCGGCCACAGGGAAGGTGGAGCTGCAGCGCGGGCTGCGGGCTGTGTACCACGACATGCCTCTGCTGTGGCGACCGGGCTACCTTGACAGAGCTCTTCAGGTGATGGAGAAGGCGGCCTCCTGCCCGGAAGACGGAAAGCTGTGCAGAGAAGCGGTACGTCTTCGGTCCCGATTCAGTGGCGTTTAGCCATCTCCTGTTTCTCCTACGTCAGGTTTTAGATTTGTTTTGTTTCCCCCATCCTCTACTTTTTAAAAAATCTCTGTAGAATCATGTACTTATCCAATTGAAAGGGAATGAAAAATGACAAACCTTCTCAATGTTACTGACAAAATGTCCTAGAAAATAAGATTATTGTTGATTTTATAGCTCACTGTCTAGAAGTCTTCCCCTCCCCTGAAATTCAAACCCCCCCTCCCTGACTGATAAATACTGCCTTCTCCCCAGTAAGACTGCAGGGGCGGCTAGGAGAGGCTAAGACTGCACTTAAGATTTTTTGGCCTTTCTGTTCCCTTAGAGTCCTGGGAGACCACACGGTCATTTTTCTCAAACCCTCAAGAAAAGAGTCTGGGGACCAGAGACAGGACAGCCTTCCTTTCCTTCCATTAAACCTTCCCATGCTGGGAGCACGGTGTTGAGGTCTGGGTCACAGGTTCCTTTCAAAGTTCTCAGGAATTCACTTTGCCTGGACTAGGAACCTGTCCTTCAGCCCCAGGGCTCATCTCTCTTGGTCACCTAGGACTCTTGACACTATGAAGTCACCAGACTTAGCTCAGGCTACCAGAAATGTAGCATCTTAGAGCCACATGACACTTACAGGCCCTAGGAAGCCGAAGGGTCCGCTCCTGTCCAAGCAGCCTGTGTAGTCGGAGAAGACTGGAAGCACCTTGGTGGTTTTGTTACTAGGGCGTGAAAGTTAGCTTTGAGCCGCTGCTTTGTTTTGTCTTGACCCTGATGGCTTGGCTCTCATTCCAGTCGAGAGATGTGCAGGTCTGGTTCCTAGAGGGCCTCCTTATACTAATTTCTAGTGAATCATTACGTTTTTTGCCAGGCATTTATGACTAAGCATTTCTAAATATATATTCCTACTTAGCCCTGCTATAGTCGGTACTAGTGATTGAAAACAAAATTATGCATAAACACTTTGCCAGGGAAATACTCCTTCCAATCTGAGCTAGATTTGCATGCTTTGTGTTCTGACTTAATACGAATGTGATTCGGATGTCGGCAAGAGTGGGGCATGTGCCGACTTTGGGCGTGATGTATGAGTGGCATTAAAAGGCCTCCAGGTACTTCTGGATTTTTGTTCTGTTGTGACAAGGACAGAATTAATCCATGTTGAAGCAGGTGCTAATGCTGGCCATGCGGTTGTTTCCGTCCCATCTCTGAGGCTTAGTCCCTCCCTGCTGCACGAGGTGTGCCTCTAGGTGGAAGTGGTGAGGCAGAGGGGTCGAAACAAAAAGAAACCCTCTGTTTTGTAATTTGCTTACTTTCTCAGTTGCAGAAGTCACCTCGTTAAAGTGGTTTTCATGTGTGCCTCCTGGGTCTTTGCCAGCAGTGTATGTGGATTGCTCTGGTCCCTAATTTACGGACCCGAGAGCTAGGATCTTCCTCTGAAGGAGGCCCTGGCCTAGACTCAGAGGCCTCCGGGTGCATTCACAATGGCCCTTTGTTGGTTGCGGTTTGTTGGTTGCGGTCTGTACGGGTTTTTCTTTCCCCCTCCCAGTTCCACACCAATTGAGGAAGAAAGGCATGGAGGTGTTGGGTGGGGGGGATTCTTTTTGCCCATCAAGCATAATTCCTGGAGTCCTACCTGGTTGATTAAAAGTAAAACCAAATGCCATTGTACTGACTTAAATACAAACAATTCTGAGCTGGCTTATTTGTATTGTTTGTTTCATACTAAGTTTTTCATGCCATCCAACAGGGTGTTTCTAATGTGAAATTATATAACCATTTCCATTTCCTATAATTTGATAAGAGAACTCTTCTCACGACTTTTAGATCCCAGATTCCCTTCCTCTCCCTTCTCCAGCCCCTCTTCACGATGGGCTTCCAGGGCCACTGGCTGATGAGGCCCTGCCCCCTTTGTGCCCCACAGCTCGACGTGCTGGACAGAGTCCTGAGGGCTCTGACTGCCCCGGCCCCCGGGGCTCCAGAGGAGCAGCCCCACAAAGGAGAGGACCGCTGGGGCTCCCAGGAGCTGATAGAGCAGTTGGACGTGGAGGAAACGGAACAGTCCAAGCTTCCCCGGTACCTGGAACGCTTTCAGGTGAGTCGCAGGAACGGAGTCCCTCTCGGCTGAGCATTAAACATGCAGCTCTGCCCTAGTGATTGACAAGCAGTGCTCTCATGCATTAATGTCACACACAAAGGCATTGAAGACTGATCGAAAATTGCACTTTTATTGCTTCACACAGAAAGTGGTCTTAAAAGAAACAAATGGAATTTCTACATCCTTTTTTGTACTTGAGCTAATGGACCACAGTTTTGTTCCCTGAGGCAGCATGTCATTACTGCCTCATCCCTGACATGTGCCTGATAGGTGGGTAACAGCTTGCCTGCTTCTAGCAGCCACCTGACTCCAACCCTGGGTGGAAAGGATCTGGCCATTTCCGCATCTTGCACTGAGCGTGCTTGACAGCCCAGAAATGCGGGTAGAAATGCAAAGCCACGTCGAGAGTGGCGGAGGTGCGGTGCGGGCGCCTGCCTTTGCCCATCCTGGCGGCTCGGAGTTGTGCACTAGGGCCATGAGAAGTGCTCTCTTGCATCACACAGAAGATGGAGACAAGCTTCCACTGTTTCTTTTCAAAACAGCCCTGGCTCTGAAGGTGCCTTTGGTAGCTTGCAAATGTACACCCCAAAGGACTCTGTGCTCATCAGGGAAGAGGAGTCACGTTCAAGGTTTAAACCCTTGGCCTCTTGAGAGAAAGTAGTGCTGCCTGAGGAGAATTCTTTGTATGAAGCAGAAAACAATTCTGATCCATGCCAGCTGACCGATTATAACACTTGGGGACAGAGTGTAAATTTTGTCAGTATATTTTACCTTCAAATCTTCTCTGTAATTATACTGAATCAGCTTTGGGAAACCTATTGCCCCCCATTCCCTGCCCCGACCCCAGCCGAAGGGGGATTCTACTGCACTTCTAGCAGCTGTTTCTCCCAGTACTTCTTTCTGTAAGGTCATCACTCAACCTCCCTCTTCTATAATGTGAAAACGGAGAGGGAAAGTTTAATCGATGCCCCCAAGGCTCACAGAGGATTAGCAGTAGAACAAACTACATTCCTGTTCTTTCCTCTTAACTTTGCATAATATTGCAAATTTAGAAAAGCTAAATAAAAAGCAGAAAATTATCATTTCCCATATTCATGTTGACTGAGGTTGTCACACCTTTCCTAAAATTACCGCCTCTTTCTCGTTTCTTACGTATTTAATCTCAGAGGAGGGAAATCTGCACCTGCATTAAATTCTTAGCCCTCACTCTTCCAAAGCACTTTTTTTAAATCAAGAAAAGACAAGAGGCAAATCTTTATTGACTGCCAGCTGTGCGGGAGACTCCGCCGCATTTCACCTGTCCTCACGTAGCTCACGTGGCCAATTCCACTCGTCCACGGCACACGACACCAGGGCTGAGAGAAACCAGCCCTTAGATTTGAACCAGTTTTCTGGCTCAGAGTTGTGCCCTTATTCCGATGTCACAAGCCATCTCCTCGGCCTCAGACCACGTGGATGGTGATCATCAGTTTACATTTCCTTTTCTTTCTGTTGCCTGATATCTGTTAGTCTCAGGTTATTTGTCTGGGGCCCATTTTGATGACAGACCCGTCACACTGCACCTCTGGCCCCTCCTGGAAGCCCATGAGCCTGCCTCATTCCGCTCCCCATGAGCGCAGTCCCCACCACCTGTGCCAGGGAGCTGCATTTGTCTGTGGGACGTGGGGGTGTGGTGTAAGCCGTAGCCGGCCAGGCCGTAAGTGGCTCTCTCTGATGATCTCCATCTCAAGGCACTTAAGTAGCTTAGTGTTTTTCCTACTTCACTTCTCCGGGAACACAGTCCGAGCAAACCAAGCTGCCATTTCAGATGGAGCTGTCAGCAGTCAGTTCGCAAAGGCTGACCTTCTGCGAGCACAGCAGGTGGAAGCCCATAGCGGTGCGAGAGCTCGCGGGAGCTGTTCAGCAAGCCATTAGCGAGGGGCCCTTGAAATGGTTTCCATCTGCTGAACACGCGTCAGGCAAACACTTATCTCAGTTATTCTGAAGGAAAAGATGGGGATGTGCTTCCAGTTTTTCATCTGCTTCTACCATTTTGTTTGCATCTCCGAGTTCTTTGTTCTTGGGGTTTGCTGCTTGGTTCTGTGCAACTCAGTGGAAATGCGATTTGTTATACTTATGTTGTCTTTGTGATTTAAAACAGGAAACTAGAGGGAATCACAGCATATGGAGTTCCATTTACCGTTTGCAAGTGAAGGGGGGGAAATCACATGTAGTGCATCCTAGCAGACCTGCTAGGCTGGAAACAAAAAGGGCCAAAGCTAACAGGGCTTGGATGAGAGGCAGCCTGACAGGTTCCCAGCAAAGTGCCTTTTCCTACAAGCGGAATATGTGGAGATTTTGCAAGCGATGTAATCTCTTTTCCTCTGTAGTCTTCTTCCATCTGCCCCCATTCTCCCCCCCCACACACACCTCCTTCTCTTTTTCTGTGTCTTTGTTTCCAACAGGCCTTACATTCTCAACTTCAGGCGCTGGGCAAAGTTGAGCCAGAAAGCCTTCTGACTCTGACCACCCAGCTCGTCAAAGAACAGCTCCCTGCCTGTGAAGCAGAGGATATCACCACCTATGAGCAAAAGCTGCAGCAGTGGCATCAGGAGTGGCTCTACCTGATCCAGAGGGAGCGGGAGCAGAGGGAGAGGGCGAAGCAGGAGCACCAGGCGCGGAGAGCAGCAAAGGCGTCTGCCTGACAGGGCCCCATAGGCCCCAGCCCGCCACGGGGACTTCACTAGCCCCCATCAGGGGACTCCTCGTCACCGTGATGGCTGCCTCAGCTCCTCCGTCCGCCTTCTCCTTTCCTTAAAGCAGACCATGTGTGCTGTGAAAGCCGTCATGTCCTGTATATGCTGGCCCTGTCCCTGCCTGTCCATGTAGTTCCAAGGGTGGCAGAACTGTGAACGTGGCTAGTGCTCAGATTGAAGCCACCAGCTGAATACCTTAAAAGGAGCTCTTGAGGCTCACGGTGGAGTTCCTGAGGGACAGGGGCCAATTTTGAACGTTGAAGGTTCCTGAGGCCTAGTGATGGTGGCGGAGAGGCCATGGTTTAAGTATCAGGTCTCAAGCACAGGCTTTTGAATCATCTCTCTCCCTTCAGCCAAGGCAAGCTGCACATCCTGGGTCTGACCTTGTCCCCCTTCTCTCTGGGGCAAGCACTCAGCCTGAGCAGGCTGTGAGTGTCCACTCGTCCCCACATCTCCTTCCCCTGTGTCTTACCACCAGACTCAAACTGGGAGAAGCGCAGTACAGGTGCAAACACAAGACCCACTGGCTTTCAGGTTTCAGGGACCTGTAGTGGCATTTTTGGAATGTTGTAAGGACTTTAGAGGAGAAAGCCAGCTTCCTTGGCTGGTAGTTTCTCCATCGTGTTGGGGTAACTTTTCCAGCACATCATCTCAGCTGCTTCATGAAGTAGGTCAGTTGGGCCTCCTGTACGTGCACGCATACACACAACATGTAAACACGTTTCAGGCAGAGAAGCAGGGGAGAGAGAAGATTGGGGCTTGCAGTGCATGGGAGCCACGGGTAATTACAAGTCTCAGGAGGCGGGAAGTTCCTGAAGTTTCGTAGTGAAAGGGGTTGGGGATAGCTCTTGCTTGCTGTGTAATTTTGCCTTTAAGCACAGGGTGTAATTTTATTCAGGATCTGTTCTTTCATCAGAAACCTGTGGAAATAAATATTCTAAGATGTTTTTGATGTATTCTTTTTTTTTTTTTCCTTTTAACATGTTCTTTATCTTTCAGCAAAGGGAGAGAGACACAGGGAATCTCATCATCATAGTTACCATGGTTTTAAGCAACATGTTTCCCCTCCTTCTCCCTCAGTCCGTGGCTTTTAGAACAACAGCCAGCCACACTGACCAAGGACTCCGTGCACACCAGCAGTCCAGCAACCCCATGCGGGGGGTGCCGGGAACCCCAGTTCCAAGTGAGGAAGCTGGAACTGTCCCCTGTGTGCGGTCTGGCTGCCGCCGGCCCTCACCCTGCGTATTGCCTCCACCTGCCTGCAGTTAATCCAAAACGGGCCCTGTACCAGCCAAGCTGAATCTGCCTTAGAGAGAGGGTTGTGACCCAGTCTGCTCTGGCATTTTAGTTTATCAAGGGCAGCACTTTTTCAGCCATTCCCTTATTGTAGCAAGAGGAAGGTACAAGATAAATCACGAAGCATCTTTGACTCAGGAATAGCCATCACGGATGAAGCATCTAGCTAATATTCAGCTCATAATGTCGCCTTCATTTTCCCTCCAACGCATCCCCATCTCACTTCTCCAGGCCTCACCGAAGGAGACCATCTCCCCCCTGTGCTGCTGCCCGGCAGGAGCGGTGCTGCACCCACTCGGGTTCCTCCCGCACGTGGGCCTCGCTCCCTCTCGGGAACTGTCCCGTCTGGGAGTCTTTCCTCTCCAATCTACCACCCTTTCCCCAGGCTCTTCCCTCCTGAGCTATAGAGCATACTTCCACATTCCTGGATGATGGTGAGGTCTGAACAGTTGTCCTCTGTCCTTTTCCTAAATACCACCTTCTGTATTTCTTCCATGTGGGTGGAAGCTGCTTTCAGCACCCTGGCCTCTGGGATGACCCTAACTGAACAGAGTACCTTCCCTCTAGCGAACCTCCAGTAGTCAGTGGCCAGACCTCCTATCACCAACCCAAGAGCTTAGGACCTGCAGTCCCATTCTCCCGGTCTCCCCTTCTTCTCATCCCACAACTGCTCGGCCAGCTTCTCCCTGCCAGCCTGTAGCCTGTACCCTGCTGCTCACCCCCGTGATCTCCAGGATTCAGACCCTCCTCACCCTCCTCCCACACTGGGCCCCAAGGTCGACTGTCCCATCAATGAGCTCAGTGTCTTCAATTTCTTCTCACTCTCTTTACCAAGGCCCCCTTGCCATCCCTGGACCCACCTGTTATGGGGTGAATTGTGTCCCCCGAAAAAGATACGTTGAGTCCCTAACCCCCAGTACCTTAGAATTGTTCGTTGGAAATAGGGGCCTTACAGAGGTAACCAAATTATATTGGGATTATTCGGGTGGGCCCTCATCCAGCATCACTGGTGTCCCCAGGAAAGGGAAGTTTGGGCAGACACACAGGGAGGGAAGACAAGGTGAAGACACTCGGGGAGAAGAGAACCACGTGGCTGGTGTGCTCTCCTGCTGACACCTTGGTTTTGGACCTCTAGCCTCCAGTACTGTTCTGTTCTCTGAAGCCGCCCAGGTTTGGGCTCTGTTACAGCAACCCCGGGACCCAATACATCAGCAGTCGTTTCTTTCTGTGTGCTGACGACAAAGCTTTGTATACAAAGCCGTAGCATCAGGCTAATAGACTCCTCTACACATTCACAGCTACCCTTTTCAACCCGACAGTCCTTTTGTTTCTGTCCCGGAATCATTTTCACCTCATTCGCCTTTCTGCTCTGCGGAAGCCCCAGACTTTTGCCCCCAGAACTCTGAGTGGGTGTTCCTGACTCCTGCTTTACCAAGAAAACTTAAGCCGTATGATATGTCCACAGTCTCCCTCCTTTCTAGCTCAACAGTTCTCTGTCCCTGCTGGGTCTCTCCCTCATCCCTCCTTCCAAGTGAGGTGAACCCCCTCCCTCCTTTGCTGGGTTAGCTTCTTCATTTATGACCTGACCCCATGCCTGTCTGCCTGTTCCAGAACCATCAAGCCTTCCCTTTTGCAAGACCTTCTCTTATAGAAACAGCCTTTATCCTGCCATCAATCAAGCTACTACCTGTCACTCTCCTTTGCCACCAAACTTCTTTAAAAAGATATCCTCACGTACTGGCTCGCTGCTTATTCATTAGACTCTAAAAATGGCTTTCACTTCGCTGCACATCAACCGCAGTGGTCCTTTCCCCTCTGCTCCATTTGGTGCCACTGGCCACCCCTCATAAGCGTGGTGACTACAGCCGCCCACCTGTGTCTGTTCTAGCACCGCGTCTGTGTGCTCGCAGCATTTGTTTGGCGTGCGCTGTGTGCAAGGCACCATCGTAAGTGCTGTGGAGTTTACACAGATCCTACTCTCAAATAACTTACGTTGCAGTGAGGGAGAGGAAGCAGGCATCTACACAACTACCAGTGCACGGCTAAAAAGTATTAGAGGGAGATAAAGTCGTGTGTGTGCGCAGGAAGAACACGTCAAGCCCGGAGATGCAAAAAGCTCCAATGAAGGGAAATCACCGCTTTGTGAATTAGTCACACAGGTCTGTCTCACACTGTCCTGGGGTGGAAGCAGCCTTCTCCCCTCAGAGTCTGAAGAGATACTATTTTACATTGAATCAAAATGAACAATTCAGACTGAACCTGTTTTGGCTCACGACCCACACCTACCTTGGGGGGAAATGGAAAAAAGGCAGAGCTGTGGAAGAAGAAGAAACAACAATGAGATGCACACACTACTCTCCTCCCCATCGAGCTGCGCTAGCTTGGCACCAAACTTTGCGTTTTGTTTTCATGCCTTGTAGCTGGCTGTGGATAGAAGGTACATGGGTAGGAAAGTTGCTATAGATTTTACAAGTAGTCAAAGGCCCTAAAAATTAGTTTACTAAAGGCATGTTTTCACTTTGAATGAAATCACATCCAGTGAGTAGAGGCCAAGGATGCTCCTGAGCATCTCAGTGCACAGGACCGCGCCCACAACAAAGAACTGTCTGGTCCCAAATGTCAACGGCGCCAGGGCTAGAAACCCCGGCCTAGGGTGTATGAGCAGCGGAGCCAGAGGAATCGTTGCGGTGATGTTGATGAGACCCTAGGATAATGCTTGTGCAAATGGTTCGTTTACAAGGGACATTTATCAAGCTAGAAACAACATTGGGTTCTTATCTAACTGAACATGAGTGTAAAATAGCTGGTGACACAGGATAGGCCATTATTCTTCCTGAGCAAAGTCCATTATGGAAAAGGGTACATGGTGATTTATACGGTTTTGCTGTCTGTACGTGGTGATTTATACGGTTTTGCTGGCTGGGGGTGTGTAACTGGCATCAGGAGTCTTGAGCCAAAATGAAGTCGCTGTGATGTGACCTCCAGCAAGTCAGTGGAACCGACGCTGTTGTAGCCGGTGATCCGATGGGCCTGCGTGGCTGCAGAAGGGATGGGAGTTTTTTACATGGGCTCAGAGGGCTTTGGCTTTAGCGAATCCTAAAAGCAAAATATGTGGTGTGATTATATTTTCAATAAGTGGTTAGAGCCCAACTTTTCAGAGTTCTACTTCAGCTGAACTTTTCAAACTCTGACAATAAATTTAAAAAATCATGCTTTACAAAATGGGGAAAGAGGAATTCTTTCCAACATAGTTATGTCAGGAAAATGGCCTTTTATTCTAAATAACAGCTTCTTGGCTTGAAAATAACCTTTACTTCCCCACCCCACAGCCCCACCCCACCCAACTGATTTGGCCTTTTTGCTGACACTGCGGTGGCCCTGAGGATGCTACCACCTTCATGGAACAGGGAGTCCAGACAGGAGGCTGCAGTGCCCCTGGGCTGTGGCAGTTACCACTAGGGTCTTTGTTTAACACAAAACAGCCACTTAGGCTGTGTGCTTACTGTGCGTGAATGTTAGGGATTCCAGATCCAAGCTGGACATGTTCAGAAAACAGTTTATTCTTACAGAAAAGCATCTGAAAATAAATTCTGTTACGGGCTTTAAAAGCAAGGTCAAGGACGCAAGGAATATTTACGAAGGTTCTACAAAAGGACATTGTATCCTGATACGGGAGAGTTTTGCTTGCTCCTCTGGTTCCCATGTTGCGTTATCTATGCAGAGTTCCACATTTAACCCTCAGAGGGCCCATTAAAATTTCCTCCAGTGACAGGATGCTGGGCCCCGCTGGGTGTCGGTGTTTCCCAGGCTCTGGCTCACGAGCAATCACATGCCCAGGCTGGTTACAAAAGTTGTATTTAACAGCAACTCTGTGTGACTGTCCATTCCTGCCTAATTTAACACACCCTCCCTAATTCCTGCAACAGTCCGGCAGGACAGGGTTTATTACACTCCTTTTTCAGAGTAGAAAACTAAGACTTATGTGACTTGCCCAGGGCCACACACTAAGTAGCAGGGACAGTATTTGAACCCAAGTTTGTCTAATTCCAAACCCACTTTCCAACAACTCCACCCACCCTGTAACCACTGTGTCAGCCTGACACTAAGTACCTTGATTCATTCACTCAACCAATATTTACTGAACACCTACTACCTGTCAGGAACTGTTAAAACAGTCACTGAGATACAGCGAGGAGGGAAATAGACAAAAATCCCTCCCCTCACGGCGTTTACAGGTAATAAGTATGGAACTTGTCATATGGTGACGTGTGGTGTGGAGACAAACATGGGAAGCAGAGTGCTGGCGAAGTGGTGCAGGTTGGAGCTGAAAACGGTGCTTAGGGAAGGCTTCCTGAGATGACCTTTGAGCGTAGACCCACGGGAGAAGGTGGAGAATCACGGAGTCACCTGCGGAAAAGCGTGGCTGAGGAAAGCCACAGCCCCTAGGCCCCACGTGGAAGCACCCACAGAGAGTCTGGGGAAACAGCATGGAGGCCAGTTGGCCGGAGCGGAATGTGTCCATCGGGGGGAGTTGCAGGAGATGAGGTCAGAGAGACAATGGACAGATGGGACAAGGCCCCTGGCCCCTCGTCAGGGTGGTGGCTTTTGCTCCGAGGCGGGAACCCATTTGGAGGTTTGGAGCACTGGGTGGCACGGTGTGACCTAACATGTTTAGAGGGTTAGTCTAGCTGCTCTGTGAAGAATAAACGGGAGGACAGAGAAGGAAACGTGAAGATCAGTTGGGAGGCTGCTGCAGGAATCCAGCGGAGAAGTGACTGGCTAGCACAAAGGCAGTTAACAGTGAATGTGAGGGGAAAGGGTTACACTGCATGTATTTTGAAGGCAGGGCCATCCGATTTGCTAAAGGGCCAAGACTTTTGGCTGGAACAACTGAAGATGTATTTGTCATTTGCTGAGGCAGAAGAGCCTAGGGAGAGAAGTAGTTTGGGGAGCTCAGGGATTTGTTTGGGGTCATGTTAGATTTGGGATGGTTTAAAGAGCCCTACAGATGCAGCTCTTAGTGCACAGCGGGATATATGAGTTTAGAGATCAGGGAAGAGGTACAGACTGGAGACAAATTGTAAAAGTCATCAGTTTCCACACAGCATTCAAATCCATGGGATGGCATTAAAATAACACGCATTTTCAGTGTGAGCGGGGAGGGTCCGAGCCGTGAAATAGAGATGTGCCCACTGTACACACCGTATGGCCAGGTCACCCCACAAACATGGCCTCTGTGCAACTGCCGAGAACCCCCAGAGAACTGGCCAACCTGCTCATCTTAAAGGAACTGGTCATGACCAACAGTCGTCAGCACGTTTGGTTCCAGTGACTTTTCAAGATGTACAAATATAACATCAAAGAGAAAATGGAGATCTGGGGTTATGCAGGAGACCAATTCATGAGTCAAGAATGTATCAACGATCATCGCAGGGACACAGGGAAGTGTTTAGACGAGCAATACAATTACAATGACAGAAAAATGTAGGCACAGTACCTTAATAGACCTTTGTTGATTTGCCTGGAAGACAGGGAAAAAAAGTGGAAAAGAGTTACCTCCAATGTGCAGAAAAATACCAGCTGGAGAAGACTACCTTCCCCATCGGGGATGCGCCTAAGTCTGGGGGAACTGGGGTATAAACACAGGAAGGGGTTCAGGTAGGGCGGCCAACTGTCAGGGCTTCCCTGGGAGAGGGGCCTCCCGGGACCCGGGACATTCAGAGCTAAACCCGGGGTAGTCCCGGGCAAACCTGGATGGTCGGTCACCCTAGGTTTAGGCCGGGAAGCCTTCTTGAAACTGAACAGTCTTAGAGTGGAATAGAAAACAACATACTTATTTAAGGTGGGTCTGGTAGATGTAATTAAAATCTTTTGGTGATGATTTCCCACCCTGCGTTTTCACATGTTTGCTTAATACTTCAATTTCTGGAGGAATCAGAAACTGAAAAATACTTCAATTTCTGGCAAATAGTGACTTCTAATGGGATAGGCCAACAACACCCCATGGTTTGGGAGCACAGTGTAAGATCAAAAGGAGTATGTGTGACAAAGGAATGTCATTGACTCAGGACAGGCTGCACTGGCCTTTTGAGGCCAAAAGACTACCTCTGAAGACTGCCAGGCCACATCCTGGGGGTCTCTGCCGAGCACTCCATGGGGACGTCTTCTGCAGCCACCTGGAGGGAATCAAGACGCCAGGCCTCCCGCTCTACGCCCTCCCGTTCTGAGCTCTCTGGGCCCCCGGCACGCTGATCCTGCTCTCCGCTGAACTTGGGTGTGAGCTGTTCCCTCTGCCTAGGATTTGCTTTCTGTGCACCACACACACATGCCAGGTCTCAGCTTAGACATCACTTCTGGAGCTTTTTCTACAGTCACCGAAGCTTACCCTTGAATTTTGGGAGCCCTTGTCACCCCACCTAGGACAGTATTGTGTTTCGTTCACCTTTAAGTCCTCACAGTATTGCCCATTGCTGGGTATAGATAAAGGTACAATCATCTGAGACTAAGAGGAATTCCTCCTTTTTTCAGATACTTTCTTATTTGTAATCACTTTTCTGAAACAGCTTTCTTAGTTGTTGGGTGTTAGTCAAATCCACAGCACACTACGTTATATACGGCTTGTTCTGTCACTGAGCAAGAGACCCCGAGAAAGAAGATATTGGGTGCAACCGCTGAGTATGATGGCCTTGTAGAGCCCCAGAGTCAGCCTCGGGAGGGACATCCAGTGTGACCATCTATGTAGTCAAATCCTCTCATTTTACAGGTGAGAAAGGAAGCTCTAGATGGTGATGATGTGACAGAGGCCATGTACCCTGGTGTGGCAGAGCTCGGAGGAACACCTGGTTTGGGGTTCATATTGTGGTTCATGTAGGAAACCCTTTCAATACCGCCCCTCCAACCACACTGGTACATATTATTTTTCTTTTTAGGTCACGTTAACTATCTTTTTCCCTCACTTCCCAGTTTCTGTCCCTAAGGCCCCAACATCCTCTAGGGCTTGGTTATACAAGATAACGAGGTAGCAGTTAGAGAAATAGTATCAGGACCCTCTCCAAGATTTGCTACTCCCCCCCCCACCCCATGGGTGGCAAATCCCAACTCCTGATGAGCCCAACTCAGTAACACAAAACATAAGACAGCACATACATGAACTTTTGCCACTTTTGTATTTTATTGTGGAACTGAGTTTTTTTCTTTTACATCAAATATCCTCAATGGAAGAGGGGATATTGCACACAAATATCATAAAAGCACTACATATTACTTTCACTGGAAACTAATTTTCTACATTAGATATGACTGGATAGGATAGAAGTGATGCAGGATTATAAGACATAATACCATACACAGCTGCAGACTGACACAAACACCATTCAGAACAAGAGAGAGGAGTGGGAGGTGCCTCTCCGCTGGGCTCAAGGCCACTTCTTTCCAGGGCCGGAAAGAGAAGGGCTGCACTCCGCGTGGTACGTGCACTCGGACCTGCTGCAGGGTGTTCTCGAAAGGGCAACCTGGTCTTGATGTCTCATCTCGATGGTTCCTCCTTGGGGAGCTCCAAACGAGTGCAGAGAAGCTGTTTTTTTTCCCTTTTCAGTTATTGATGTTGCCTTTTGAATGAACTTAAGAAAGTCACAGAATTTTAAAACAGTAAATCGTTTTTAATACCAGGTGAATAACCTAATTGCTTTCAAAGAAATGCTCATCCCTGGGCTGCTTTTGGTGTGTTGTTCAGTTGGCTAGAAGAGAAAAGCTTACAGTTCCTTTCAAATGGAAACAAGATCTTTTCTTCTAAATCCGAGCACAAAAAAAAAAGGTTATTAATCTAACTCACAATATAATATCATCACTGAGCAAGAATCTCCTGTGACTAAGAGAGGCAATTTCAGAATCACAGAACAGCTCCTGAGAGCTGAAATTTGGTCATACAGGAAAAATGGAAGGTGGCAAAATTTCCAATTAGCAAATGATTTAATCTTATTAAATGAGTACTGAAAAGCTCCTAAACTGCATAAGCTATTGGAGACACTTAAAACATTCATATACACTGGGGAAACCATTCACTATGATATGTAAGGTTAAGAAAAAAAATTTTTTTTAACTCCATGGAAATGGCATTTGGGGGAGGGGGGTTAGTTAGTCATTGTACCCAGTCCCACCACAAGACTGAGAAAGCATGCACAAGGGTCGGGTTTGAGAAAGGGGAGAGAATTAGTTCAAATTGAAAATGGAGGATAATCTCTAACATTTAGTCTCTGTAGAATTTTGCTTAAGAATACTACCAAAAAGGTCATGATTGTGAATGCTATCTTGATGGAATCCTATCACTTAAACAGAGTGTAAATTCTTTCCACTCAAATATTCAATCTACGCAATTGGATTAAGTAACCGGTATGTATACGGCTCCGAGAAGTCTGTGCTAATCTTTAGCTCTCACCATGAATGCACACGGTACATCGTGATGGCTGTTACTAAACTAATTGTGTGTTTATGGAACTAGCAAAATTAGGTTAGTCACCCAGGTAGAAAAGGTTTCTGGAAGGACAGGAGCAAATATTGGTTTTCCTGGTAACCTCAGGCTCTGTGGTCATCACTGAGAACAATGGATGGGGAAAAGTACTGATATATTTCATAGGAAAAAGAGCCAGCTGACCAGTAACAGCTTTTGTATATTTTCCCCACTAAATCCAAAAGAAAAAGATAGAAGGGAGGGAGGGAGGGAGGGAGGGAGGGAGGGAGGGAGGGAGGAGGGAAGGAAGGAAGGAAAGAAGGAAGGAAGGAAGGAAGGAAGGCAGGAAAGAAGGAAGGAAAGGAGGGAGGGAGGGAGGGAGGAAAGAAAAGAAGGAAGAAAGAAAGTAGTGGGATAGAATCATTATAATTGAAGACTGGCTATAATTCTTCTAAAATGTTTGCAGTTTTTCAAAGGAAAAGAATATACATGTTAAATAAATTGAATTTGAGAAATTGGAGAATAATTTCATCTTCTATCAAAGAAAAATCAACCAGAGGTCTGGATTTGGCAAGAAGACTGGAAATGTTTCTCTTCCCATGCATTATGTAGGCTAACTCAACAACCAATCATTAGATAATTATCTTGGGTATCTTAGGTTGTCTAATTAAATAAGTTTGAAGCAGACAAGTTTATACTCAAAGAAATTCAATGTTGTCACACTGAGTTTTCCATCATGTGATAATTTTTTGTACCCTTAATCAAAGTGTTGTTCTTAAGGACTTGAAAAAAATGGAGTAATAAATAAAAGCTGAATTTCTAGAGAACCTACAAAAAATAGAATATTAATTTTTTTAAAAAATTAAACATTTGAAAATGTAATTCACAGCATTAAGTAGACTGCATAGGTCCGCAGTGCAGGGACCCCGAAGAAGCATTGGTTAAACCCTCATAGTAGTTAGCAGTGCAAAACATACACTTTATCAGACAAAAATAAACTAAAATGTTAATTTTGAAATAAATAGCTAACACAGAAAATAAAATGAGGTCACTGTTCACTACTCCGTAGATCTTAGAGTCTGCAGGAAACGCAACGTGACAGCACAGCACAGTTGTCGCTGAGAAGTTTGCCACATCTGAACACCGGGTGCATTGATCTGTAGCTTGAAACTTGACCGAGATTTTGAATCATGATCTGGCTTCCCAGATTCATAGTGCAATGACGACAATGATGGAAATGGGGTCTGAACTCTACGTGATGAACGGTAGGAGCTGGGAATTCATTTGCTTTCAATGTATTATTTCTTTTATTTTTTTCCGGGAAAGAAATCCCAAAGCAAATTTTCGCTAGGGTTCTTTGAACTTGTCTTGGCCCTTTTACCTCATGGTTGAAGATCTTGAAAGAAGAATGTAGGATATCACTGGGTAATGTACAGGCCTGGAAAAGTAGCCTACCACGCCATTCTCCCTCCCTCTCAAATAGCACATACTCAGATTGTTATGTTACAGGAATCAAGGGGTGGGAGGTATCAGTCACTATTCCTGGTAGTTATGGGTTTTAATAAATATTATTACTGCATTATCAGACTTCAATCTCACCAGAACTTCAAAAAACATTATTCACTTTTTTGTCTTACGAAACACTTAAAAAAAAAAAAACTGTCACTTGAAAATTTTCTTTGCATTTTCCTGCAAATGAAAACATTTGTTAAAAATTCATCTAGGAAAAGTTCTGACAAATCTAAAAAAAAATTCTTCTGTACACTTGTTCCCATAATTATACGGAAATTAATGGAAAATTTAAAAAAAGCCAATGTAAGACAAAGGAGGGTAAATACTGTACACTTGCTGAGAACCTCTCCCACCATATGATTCACCGTTTTCCCAGTTCTGATCATAGAAGCCATTTCAATCCTGAACTTGCAGTAGTGAAGAAGCTATGAAAGGCTCAACTTGTTTGGCTGAGGGACCAGAGGGGCACCGATGTGGCACTCCACGGGCATGACCCAGCAGCAAACCATTGTGCCGTTCAGATCGGCTTCTAGCACACCACACGCGCACACATGTGCTCCTGTAACTGGAGTAGCTATAATCCTACATGGATGTTTTATAAACTTGCCGTCTCACATTTAAAAATAATAAGTGCATCAAGAATCTTTGTACATTCAAGTCACTTTCTAAGGCAAATTGTCTACCGTATGTACTCCCAACTGCTTTGGTATTTGCTTGTTGATTGGGGTGGACTTGGGTGTTTCCGCATGCAGGTTAATTGACTCAGAGTGGGCTAACTGGGTGCACAGGTGCTGGGAGCGTGCCTTAGATCAACCTACTCGTGTTTGAAGAGTCTGAGAGTTCCGAATGGGGTTCAAACCACTTGCGTGTCCGGCCTACACTCACTACGGTATATGTCAGTGTGCGGCCTTCACACTGAAGGCGCTTAATTAAGGCGTGAAAATCTCACATGCCCTCCCAACAAGTTTTGTTCCTTTTGTGTTCTTCCAGCCAATTTGTTTTAGAAAATGAAGACCCTTTTTGATGACTCAGACTGACACCAGTTGAAAACTTTGCCTATGTGGACTACAGAATACAGACTGGCTGAGAAATTTTCTCTTCATTACCCCACCCTGTTCTCTCCTTTTCTCTCTGGGTATCTCACCAGCGCTCTCTACCATTACATCTCCTTCTTTTGCATTCTTCTTCTTTTTCATTCTCTCTTTCTCTCTCTCTCCTGTGTTCTCCCTCTTTGTGCGCGCACTCTCTCTGTCTCTCTCTCTCTCTTGCTTTCTCTCTCTCTCGCTCTATAAGACAAATGCCTCTACCTAGCAGAAGTCAGTTGGGTTTGCTAGTGCTTGTTTTCCAAATGATCAGCAGAGATGAACTGGGGTAGGTCATTTTGCAGTAATTTGAACCCTATTGTGGGAATGCTGTTACTTCCCTTAGCAATCAGCAAAAATTGAGAAATGTTAGTGACTTGCACCACCATGACAGAGTATAGCGTTTGGCAGGTGACAGTTCAGCGACTTATTTAGACTAATTGACTTTTTAGAAAAGGTAGTTTCAAATTGAAGAATTTCTGGAAACAAAGTCCGAAGCCTGCGGCGTGGCTGGCCTTGGTCTTTACAGTTCAATCTTGCATGCAGGGAAGGATTCATCTTGCATCACAACAGTGCTGCTGCTTGCTAAGACCATGATGTTGAGGTCTTGCTGTTTCTCGTGGGTCTCCTGGTACCATTCCCTCATCACCTCCGAGTCATGAGTCGGGATCAGGGTCACCTGCAGGGACAGGGAAAATAACTGTTTAAGGGCAGAGCCAGAAATCAGAGGGGGGGAAAAAATAGAACAACAATAAGGTATTAATTAGACAATTAGAAAGAAAGTAAAGAAAGGAAAATTTCTCTTTTCCTCAAGAAATGCATAGGACTTTTCTTCAACTTATAATTTCTAGGAACCATAATAAAGCTGCAACAAAAACCCCTAAGCTTTTTTTGCTGGGGGGGGGGGGGGGGCAAGCTTTTTGAAAACTGAAACCGGAAACAACTAATGACTAGTCAATTGGTTCATCTGTTTTCACCATGAGTTCGGCCCTTTAGTTTTAACAGAAGTGTCTCAGTTAAGGTGGAATTTCTTGTATTTCCTTTAACGCACCTGGTACATTTCGCACCCAGGACACTGCGTATTTGATCCAAGGAGCTCTGGTTATTAATGCAGCTCACAGCTCTCTAACGCGTGTAACTCACATTCCGTCCTGGGCACAAAGACCTGCAGCTTCAATTTGTGCATGTGATTAGGGATACAGGGGCGGGGTGGATGGGTGGGGGGCATACTGGCTTGAATACTAGAAATTCCATCCAGTATTCATTAAGAGGCCCCTGGGGCTTCTCGTGAGATTTCATATGATTAACAAGTCATTCTGTTCAGTGTTATGCAAATACAGTTTACTGGGTGACTCTGCAGACAGGCAGACCTTATAAGGATAAGCAAAGCTCAAAGCCTAAGTAATAATAACAAGTGGCTGGTGGCCACTTGTTTGAGTGTCATGTGTCATGACAAGTGTCATGTTTGAGTTGGGAATATCCTCTTGGGGACCATCTTCAGCAATGCCCCTCCTGTAGAATTCCACACAGACAGTTACTATCTAAACGGCCACACTGCTAGCTTTAGTCTATTCATGAAACAAAAGCAGTAAAGGCAATCCCTTAGCTCTCACACAGAAATATGAGCACTTTCATTTGTACACACTTACTCTCGATATGTTAGCAGGAAGGGCAAGTAATCTTGGGCTGCCCGAGGGTGGTAAAGTGGCTTTCTTCCCAGGCCATGGTTGTTAGTAGTACCCAGAACAACATTTTGGACTATCTCCTGTGTGTGAAATCCACTTTGTCCTCGGGGTCTTTCATGTGTGACAGGCCTGCGGGCACCTCGTGTGGATGCACAAGCACAACCATGCCTCTGTAAACGACTCCTGCCCTCCGCCTGCGGGCACAGCCCCCCCCCCCCCACTCAGTGCAGATATTGTCCTGGAGCGCTTACCTGCATGTTGCTGCCCCACTGGGCCTTCCCTTCCAACAAGGCATCTAGGACAGCCCGGCTGGGCTCCTCAGCGGCAGGGTCATTCCCACTCACCACGTAGTAGGAAGACCTCACTCTCTTGAAAAATTCAACATCGACATTCTTACTATTGCTGTGGTTGGGAATATAGCACAGGTCCAAGTACACAGGGGGGCCGGGAGGCACAGCTGAGGGTTTGGCCGTCTTGGTGGTTCCTGGTCCTTTGGTAAATAAACAAAGAGAAAGCCAGGGTCACAAGAATGAGAAGAGACGCCCAGCTCCGGTACACCTCCCTGCTCATCCACAGGAAGGTCCACAGGACTTGCAAAGGGGAGGTGGGGCCCTTCCCTCTCTCTGGTAGCGGGTATTTTGCACTGACGATTGAGAAGATGTAACATTTGTCGTCTCACCAGGAGAAATGAGAATGGAATGGTTTCCCCCCGTGGACAACCAACCCATTAGGAAATAAGAAGAGTTTCAAGGCCTTTCCAAAAGATGGAACTAGATAATAATAATACTCCTAGGGAGCTGCTGATGTGCATCTTAATTTGAAGTGATCTAAGATACAGATTTTAAAAGTCGAAAGGAAGCATCTACACTTGGTAAACCACAGTTAAGCGATTTAGTACTCCGTGTTAGGATCTCATTAGACAGCACTGTTGCCCGCAGCTGAGTACCATACCCTAACACTTGACCTAGTAGCTGGTTCAGATTTTAACTTCGTATGATGTCCAAGGCCTTCGGCACCTCAACCTCATTCACAAACCAATGAAAGGCTGCTTTTTCTCCTCAGCACAGTCGTCTGAAGGTGAAACACCTCTCGCTAGACGTGGCTGGATACCAAACTTGAGTAAGAGGAAGGCTCCAAAAGACTGCGCTTTCTCTAGCCAATCAGGACACATCAGATGGAGAGAGGGGCACCTGGATGCCAAAATCCCTAGTCTAAACGAGAAAAGCCTGGGCAAAGCAAAGATTCAGGTTACCCCTGAAGTTTCCTGTCCCCTTGTCTGGTGAGCTGGCTTTCTGACTTGTTCTCGTTGAAGGTTTAAATTTTTGAAACATTAATAGAACTAGCATTCTAAGGCTGTGGTTCTTCACGTTGGTTGCATAATGAGAATCCCTAAAACTTATTAGAACTTAATGCTTAATACTGATGCCCAGGCCCCGTGCCCCAGAGTGTCTGACTTAATGGGGCTGGGGTGGGGGCCTGGGCACCATCATCTTTTAAAAGCAACCCAGATAATTCAAATGTGCAGCTGGTTTGAGACCACTGCTAAGTCATTCATGACAAAATACCAGCTGGATCCCGTATACTTAATCCTATTTCTTTCTCCATAGGATGTTTAAAGACTGTCATCCCAGAGTTAAAACCACCAGTGAACTCCCTCACCTGTCCAGTTTTAGGTGTTTGGGGGATTGATGAGAATCAGCCAAACTGATATTTAGATAAACTGACTCATTTTATAAACAGGTTAACCAGCCATTTGAATGAATCCAAACTGAAAGCCCTCAGATATCCACATGTAGGCCTCCCAAAGAACTCTGGCTTACAGTAGAAGTTTGTGAGTTACATCGTTTTAATCATTAAAAATGCCTGCAATTTTCCCTTGCAAACTAAATCACCTCAATCGACACCAGCTGAGTACCTCTCATACAGAAGCACAAAATGAGGAAACTGCAAGAAGTTAACCCAGCTTTGTTTTAAAAATCAATTAGTAGTACAGTTCTGTCTTTTGAGAAATGTATTGGAAAAGCATCTTCAAGTACATTCTAATTAATTCATCTTTATTAATTACTTTGCCTTAAAATTATCTCTTCAAATGCCAGATGTTTCAAAAAATCAGTTATGTGGGCTACAGTGTGTATGTTTAGCAAGATGGGTAGCAAATTCCAGTTGGTTATTATCTGTTTGAATGAATTTCACATTTTTTTCCCAAGTTCCATTAAGTGTAAGCATGAACCCAATTTTTCCACATGCATGTCAAAAAAGGAAATCTGATGAGAAGTGAGTCTTGGAATTGATCTTCCATGTTGCTTCAAGTAAAACTTTGCAGTTGTAATACTTCCTAAGATGCACTGAATTTGAGAGTCCTAAGGTTTATCTATCAAATTTTCCCTTATTTAAGTTATTTTTTTGCTTTATATATTTGGGTCAATTCATATTATTTTATGAACTGTAGTCTAAAATCTTGGAGTATCTATATAAAGCAAGTAAAATGTATTCACGCAAATTCCTGTGATTGGTTTGAAGCAACAAAATAAATCTGGGCTGTCAGCGACCTGTTCCATCAAAAACCCAGGTACTGCTGAGGACTGGTAAGGCTGGGAATTGGGACCAAAACAGAAATAATCGGAAGTCAGGGATATTGCTCCTGCCAGGTGCAATTTCAATCTGACATAGAATTCCGACCCTGTTAGTGAGGCTGGGGGTTAACAGGGGTGTGAGAAGAGCCTTCAATGCCCTTCTCTCAATTCGTTCAGAACACCCACTGGACAACTCAAATTATGGTATTTGTAGGCCAATTAAAAAAAAAACAGAACATTGCCTTTAATGGGATGTAGCTCGAGCCTGGTAATTTCTTAAAAATTAAAAATGTCATAATTTTTAATTTTAAAATGTTATAATTTTATTTAAAAAAATGAAATCTAAATCCCGGGCCCTACAGTGGTCATTCCAGGGTTGGCTTGGAACTCAGGTTCTCCCTAGGGCTTTGGGAGCTCTGGGACTGTGTCACCTGAGCTTCATTCTGGGGTCAGCATGGCTGAAGCCACTGCCAACACAGTCTTCCAAAGGAGCTTGAAACACACCTCCTTGGTTCTGAAGATTTAGAACAAGGCTGCAGTTGCTGTGTTGCAGAAAGAGCCAACCCAGGAATCTCATCTGGTGAACCAGAGCTGCTAGCTAGCCCCGCGCCTGCAGACAACGTTGAACTGAGACTGAAACCTTTTGGCAGAAGAGAATAGCAAAAGGAAGGGAGAGCACCAGGTGCGCCCTCTCAGCTCCCCAGGACGAAGTCGAATGGAAATTCAGCGGCTCCAGGAAAAAGTGAACAGTTGTGGATGCCAACCCCTGGCACCTACCTGCAGTCGCAGTCTTGACTGATTTGGATGTGGAGGCATTGGCGGCATTCTTGGTCTCCTTGTCTTTCTCTTCCCCGCGTGCAGCTTTGACCTCGGGGGTGGTGGTGGGTTTTGTTGCTTTTTCCACAGATTCCTTCTTCTTAGGAGAAGCCACTCTGGACACCTTATCTGAGGATTCTTTCAAGCCCCCTGGTTTTGGTGAAGCTGCAGAGGGCTTGGACTTCCCATCGCTCTTTTTGACAGGTGAAGATGATTTAGTCTTCGTACCTGGCTTTTTGGTTTTGGTCTTCTCTTTCAGGTCTTTCTTCAGAGCTTTGCCCAGGTTCTGCTCAATGGCCAAGGCCTCCGGGTCCATCATGGACACATCAGGGTGGCGTGGAGAAGGGCTGCGGTCCTGCATGGGGGCTGGAGGTGGGTCCATGTGCTTGTAGGTGACAGTTTTGTCTGTGGGGATGGTTTCTGATTCATCTTCAGAGTCGATGTTCGCATCGGCTGTGATGGAGGGGCACTCTTCAGTCTCTGGGGGAACATCGGAGTCAGTCTGTGATGGGGCTGACTCACTGACTGAGGTGGGAGGGGTTTCATCACATTGTCGCCCCTGTGGCTTACCTCCGGGAGGGGGTGGGGCTCCCCCTGACTGGGTGAGGGGCTTCTCAGACTCTTCAGTTGCCTCTTCACTGGCAAACCACTCAAGAGGATTTGGATTGATGAAGGAGGGTGACAGCTCTGTCTTGGGGTGCTTGTATTCACAGGAGGACACAAGGCATAAGTCGACATCCTGGCGAGCCTCTGAGGGGGACTTCTTTTCTGCAGTGTAGCACTGGTCTGAAGACTCATAGGAATAGGTAGACCCCTGGGGGGTTCTAGTGATTTTTTCTGCAGTCTCGTAACAGTATGTGGAAGTATCGGGGCTTCGTGTCGTTTTCGTAGAAGTCTCATAAGTGTAACTTTCAGATTCGGGGAAACTGGCAATTTTCTCCGTGGTCTCATAAGAGTAGCTGGAGTCTCCAAGAGCGTGGCCACCATCTTCAGAGTCATCATAGCCATTGCTGATATCATCCAGCAGTCTGCTAGACCTCTCAGTCTTTTCGTAGCTGTAACCACCCATTTCGGGGGTTCTTATCGTCTTCTCACGTATCTCATATGAGTACCCACCCTCTTCGGGGGTCCGTGTGGTCTTTTCAGTAATTTCATAAGCGTAGCCACCATCTTCAGGGGTCTTGGTGGTTTTCTCAATGGTCTCATAGGAGTAGCCGCTGTCACACGAGGATTTAGTGGCTCTCTCTGTCTTCTCATAGTAATAGCCACTAACATCCGGGGTCCGGGTGGTTTTCTCATACGACTCATAGTCATAACCTTCTTCTTCTGGGGACCTAGTTGTTTTCTCGGGCTTCTGATAGGCATAGCTAAAGTCACCAGGTGTCTTCCCTCCACTGTCCTTCTCCACACTAGACGTAGTCAAATCTCTATTCAAGGCTAGATGGTGTTGCATTGTATCAAATAGCATAGAGGCACGGAAGCCGTAGGGCTCTGCGGATGCTGCTTCCGCTGGTGGAGGAGCAGAAGTGTGGCAAGCGGCTATGTTCTCTTTGACTGCAGAGGTAGAATCTGAAAAACTGGGTGAATATAAAGGAGAGGTCTCTCTTGGGGTGAGTGGAGAGATATCAGATTTGGGTGACAGTTTCTCTCCTTCCAGACTTCGCACTTTTTCAGAGGTGAGTGAGGCATACAAGGCTATATCTCTGGGAGGAACAACATCGGATAGAGTATCCTCTTGGAGAGGAGAAGCTATCTGAGAAGGGGTATGTGCAGAAGAGGTGGATGGGGAGGCCTCGACCTGAGATACTGAGATGAGCTCGGAAAGATCGTTATCTTGGGTGTAGGATGGCTCCTCCATCGGCGGAATCTTATGTGACAAACTAGAGTCCTGCATGTCAGAAGGACTGTAGTCCACCTCAGTTGGCCCGTTTTCGGTGATGTGAAGCACACTTGCACCCATCGTAGGGTGATCTGGAGACTGTCGACTAAAGTCCATAGCAAGGGAGTGCTCCGGGGATTCTTGACCAAATTCAATAGACATGGAGGACTGTTCAGATCTATGATCTTGAACTGGCGTCCTGGATTTGGCTGTTTTAGGGGAGAAGTCTGGTGGAGAAATTGACATTGGTCTTGGGCACTCTTCTTTCGATGGAGACATTTCTGTTTCCTGAAAAGTGGTAGGTGTTTGCACGACAGACACGGAAAGGGAGTCGTCTACTTCTGTGGAATGCGGGGAGCCAACCTCAGCATGCAGAGAAGGAGACACATCATCTGTTGTTGGCTCTGGAAATGAGCTCGTAGCCACGGAAGCTGTGGAGACTGAGGCCACACCCTCCATATGAGAATATGTGTCCTCTGCTACACCTTCATCAACGGGAGTAGCTGACTTGTCTGAAACAGTGCCTTCAGAGATGGACATCTTCGTGTCTTCTTTAAAAGATCCAAACTGACTGACATCTATTTGTGTAGGAGAAACATCTCCTCCCAACTTCCTTTCATCTAAAGCAAGTCCTGGTTGAGAACTCATGGCTTCAACATCGTCAGTTTTCTTTTGCTGACCAAATTCTTCCTTTATTGGTATAAAGTCTGTGCTTTTCCTTTCCTGTTTGTCTTGGAAAAGACCAGTGGAAGTCATGTCAGAAACTGGGCTTATTTGGTCTGGAGAGCCTTGTTTTCCATTCTTTCCTTCAAAGGGGCTTTCGGTACATCTACCTGGAGCCTTGTCATCCGCACTTAGAAAACTTTCATATGCAGACTCGGATCCAATTAGGGGAGGGCTCCGTAAAGGAGACAAAACCTTTTCAATAGGAGACTCCGAGTCAGGAACAGGTTCATCCATGGGGCTTATGGAGGCCCTTTCATTCTCGTCTTTGGCTTCACTGAATTCGAAGCTCGCTGGAACTGCTGATGATTTTTCGGTGACTTCTGTGGGGAGGTGACTGGACTTCTCGTCGGTGGGAGATTGGTAGTAAGGTGTATGACCAGCACTGCCAGTCACAGACTGAGATGGGGACACAACTTCCAGGGTCTTATCCTCAGGACTTGCGCAATGTTCCTCGACTATTTCCTGGGTCACCTCAGGAGACACTGGGACTGCTTCTGCCTTTGCTGAGACTTTAATCTCATTGGGTGTCAGGGAAAAGTTCACACTGCGTTCACCCAGGGGGGTCTTTTCTATGGGTGATGGTGGAGATGGACTCAGGGATGGGCTCTTGGATGGACTAAGTTTTTCATCTGAAACCGCTGCAACGGCGTCTTTGATCTCCAGTGTAGCACTGGCTTTCCTGTCTTTTTCTTCCGTGCAGTAAGCATCACGTAACACAGATTTGCTAAATTTGTCTTCCTCCATGGATGAAGGGGGTGAGATGGTGGAGGCTGAAGCATTGTAATCTTTCCCATCAGTGGCATCTGTTTTGGACCCTTCAGACAACCCATTCAGTGATGCGATGGCAGGTTTGGCGTATTCCTGAGAATACAGTGTAGACTCATATTTGGTGATGTTTACAAATTCTTGAGATGGGGATTCTGTCTCTTCATTGTTGGTCTCATCACTCATCACGTCTCGAGGAGTAGACATCTCATCCATTGGGGTGGGCTCACTGGATATCTCAATGGTAGACTGAGTGTAGCCAGAGGTGGCAGTGAATTCTTCAGGCTGGTCTTCTCGATTCTCCTCATCAGAAGCAGTGGCCTCACTTTCCGAGCCTCCAGGTAAAGTCTCATCATGAATTGAAGATGCAGGTTCCCGGGCAGGAGACTGGGCTCCCAGTTGCTTGGGTGAAGTGGTGAGGAATCCGTACTGATCCTCGACACCGATGGCCTCTGCAGCCTTGTCCACCACTGCCATCACATAATCTTCAGCTTCAGCTTTTTCGGGCTCATATTCTTCCTCTCTGGCATCCTCTGCTTTGTCCTCCTCATCACCCTCCTCCTCAGACTGTTCAGCTTCTCCTCTCTCCACTGCCTCATCCATGTCTTCTTCTGCTCGGTCATCGCCACTGGCCACAGACTCCCTCTTCTCCTTGATGTGCACGTCGGCTTCGGCCTTGGCACTTTCTTCGTCCTCTGCGAGGCTGTGCTTGGAGGTGCTCACACACACATTTTCTTCACCATCCTCTTCTGGCTCCTCAGCCTCCTCAGTTTCTGCCTTCTCTTCGTAGTCTCCAGTCTCTGAAGATTCTTCAAAACCTGCTCCTTCATCCTCAAACTTTTCAATGTCATCCACCCCCTGCTTCTCAGCTGGCTCCAGCTCCTCGGGTGTTTGCTCACATTCACCCTCCCCTTCAGTGGTGGTGATGCCCTCATCCGGGGACTCGGCGGGGCCTTTGATGACTTCTGTCTCTTTCTGGATGACATAGGCTTCGACTGGCTCAGATGCCTTCAGTTTCTCTTCATCTTCAATCAGCTCCAGCTGAGGCTTGATGTCTTTTTCTACATTAACCTCTTCAGCCTTTAGCTCTTCAAAGTCCTTGGTTAGATCCTCAGGGGATGACATAAGGGACCTCTCAGCTTCCAGGTCTTTGGCAGGGCCAGTGGTTGCTATTCCGGCTGCTGCCGCTGTGGCTGCTGCGGTGGCCACAGTGCCGATGGCTGCCGCTGCAGCCTCAGTTGCCTTGCCTTCCTTCTTTATGACTTTAATTTTCCCCTTCTCCTTTGGCTTTCCAGCAGCAGCAGAATCTTTCTTGACAGACTCTTCCTTCTTGGGTACTTTTGGTTTTAATGCAGCAGGTTTTTTTGCTTCAGATAGAGGAGTAGATGATTTCTTTGTGTCTTTAGGAAGTTTCTTAATTTCTTTTTTGGGTTCTTTTTCTTCCTTTTTCATTTCCTTCTTGTCTTCCTTCTTAACTTCCTTCTTGGCTTCCTTCAGTGGTGTTTCTTTCTTAACCTCCTTCTTGGATTCTCTTTTCTCTTCTTTCTTGATTTCTTTTTTGACTTCCTTTTTTACCTCTTCCTTTTTTGCTTTTTCCTCCTTCTTGACTGGTGTCTTGTCCTCCTTTTTTGCCACTTCTTTCTTTGGCTTTTCCTTCTCCTCTTTCTTCTCTTCAGACTTTGCTTTTGTCTCCTTCTTCACCATCTTCTCCTTGGTGACTTTGGGTTTGACATCTGTGGCTTGCTTTTCAGCTGCCTCAGCTTTTACTGGAGGCTGTTCTTCTTTGCTGGGCATCTCCTTTTCCATCACTGGAGGTTTGCTCTCTGTTTTTACTGGCTTGTCTTTTTTCACTGTTACTTTTTCTTTGCTTTCAACCTTGGGTGGCTTTTCTACGTGGTTGGCTTTTGTGACCTCAGGGGTTTCTTCTTTAGACTCCTTTCGTACAGATTTGCTGGCAAGTGGCTTCGTGGCTGGCTTCAGACTCTCTCGGCTATCAGCCCTCTGTTTCAGTTTTACTTGTTTCACAGCAGGAGTGGCCCCCTGGCCAGTTAGATCCTTCTGGGTGGCCAGTGGCTGTTTCAGGAAGTCTAAGTGTTTGAGCTTCTCTAGTCCTTCCAGAATATTGTACTGGGTGCTGTTTCCAGGAAACAGGACTCGGATGATTTTCTCTGCAGGGTTTGCTGGATGCCACACGATCAAAGATGAGACGGAGGTTAGGTAGGAAATCGGAATATCTATTTCTTGACCATTAGGCAGGATTAGGTCAGCCTTGTCTTTGTTGGTGCCAGTCCACTGCTGCATAAAGTACTGCATTTCCTTGCTGCTCTTGACTGGGTTAAGCACATACATCTCAAGTTTACCAACTCCCATTTTCTGGAAAAGAATGACAGGATCGATGGTATTGCCTACACTTCTGAATAGAGGTTCTGGTTTCATGGACAATTTGTTTAGGTACTGGAGGGTGAAGCAAGCCTCTTCTATGCTTCTCTTCATCTTGATGTTTGGCTCTGGGTTTTTCAGATTTTCTGGGACATTGAGAAACACAACTCCTAAGTCAGGGGAGATGAGGTTTTTCATCCAGTCGCTGTTGGTGGTGGAGCCCTGGGACTGTTCCTCCTCAAGCTCTGCGATTTTCCGCTGCAGCATGCTGTTTATTCCAGGCAGGTTGTCATCCCCGATGTGGGTGAGCAGGATGGAGTCCACTCGGTCCAGGTGTCGGATGAGCTTCCAGAAGCAGGATTTTCTTTCTGACCCTCCATTGATAAGCATATTGAATCCGTTCACCGCAAACAAGGCAGAATCACCCCTCCCTCCTGGAAAAATGTAGCAACAAGGCTTGGAGAGCTTTAGAAATCCCCCCGATGTGGGAGGTTCCAGGATGTCAAAGGGAGAGGGGACTTCCACGGACTCAGAGAGATACTCGGTAAACTCGGAAAGTCCTTCCATTTCTGGCAATATAGAAGCTGAGTTGAGTTTAATATTGATGAAGTCTTGGAGGTTGTGTCTGTCAAGATTGGAGTTCTTCCAGTCCCCTTCTTCGGGGCAGAAGAGGGTTAAACTAGCCTTGTTGGCAGGATGGGTGGTACTCAGCAACTCCCCAATCTGGGATAAAAAAAAAAAATAACAAAGAAAGAAAAGGTTTAAGTGAATGTAATCACTGATGCATCACCTCCATCTATTACTAGGTATCAAGGGACCACTGGATGCACAAAGGGCTTCAGAGATGCTGGTAGGTGCACAGCCTCTGTCCTGACCGCCCCACACCCCACACACTACTCCCTTATGCCTTAGCCATCTCCCCAGCATCTCTCCATCCTCTGTTCTTGTCCAGCAGAACTGCAGAACTCTGGTCTAAGCCAGCGACCATTTGGAGGATCAGTGCCTGTGCCACAGTGCTAATGAAATACTTTGAATAGTACCCCAGGTACCTACCATGCAAAAAAAATGTCCTTTAAAAAATATTAAACTGTCACGGGGAAGGTTATATGAGTCATTTTACCACTGATATAAAATGTTTTCTGTTATTCCACTGGGCCTGGCAAAAAGGCCTGGTTGATACATTGAAGGAATTTAGCACAAAAGGGCAGCTGCAAAATAGTCAGAGGGATGTAAATAAAGTACAGCATAACAAGTAGAGTCAACCAAACTTCAATAACTATGTATGTTGTCAGTGGGTACTGGAAATATTGCGGGAGCACTTTGTAAAGTATATGAGTGTCTAGGTACTCTGCTATATACCTGAAACTAATACAAAATAATACTGAATGTAAACTTCAATTTAAAAATAAGATTTTTTCAAAAAGAAATAATAGTCAAGCATAAACCAGAAAAAAAAATTTGGTTCAGACATTTTTCAATACAATGTTTAGTACTTCCCACCGGACAGGAATGCAGAAGAGCAAACTGTGACCAAGACAGAGACTGTGGCTCGTGGACAATGCAATTTTTGTCTCACTCCACATTGTGGCCATAGGTTTCATGGTCTAAACAGTGAGGAAGAATCATGCCATTAACTCCAGTCTTCTTTTGGGCGCGGCAAATCTCATAAATCAGCCCAGACATTCAAATGACAAGAGCTTTGTCCTTGACAGTAAAGGACGAAGGGGCAAAGCAACGATGTCATGCAGTTCAGACATCCCTGTGATGGCAGTTGAGTCTGCACTCAACTTCTAGTTCTAGAGTGGTTTCCTCTGTTTCATACAACCTTCCAGCCACCGAACTCTGAGGCCGCCAGTGCGTGTGCTAAAGGTCACCTATAGAATCTGAATTTTTCTACCCGTGATTGCAGTAAAACAGCCATTTTTGTTTTGTTAGCCTATTTTTCCTACGTGTCATATGAAGAGTCACAAAACAGCAAAATAACGAGTCTTCGATTTCGCTGTTTCCTCTGCCTTGGCAATCTCCTATAAAATGGATAAGAATCAACTATTTTGGAGGCTACGAAAACTGAAAAAGTGAATGGTAACCATCCCTGGGTAGTTGTTGCTCAAGTTGTTTTCTGGCCAAAGCAAACATAACCACTTAATATGGTATGTTGTACAATAATTAGCACAGACCTTTGTCACCACCACTATAACACAATTAGGGTCCTCTCAATGTAAACTATTCATGTTTTAGAATACATTTTGGAGAAGAACTCTAGGACAACTCAACTGCTGAATTTTTAATGGTAAACTTTTAATTTTCATTTATTTTAATTTTTGAAATTCCACCCTGAGGGGTATGGCAGCCAAGCATTCGACCCCGTTGTGTGTATTCAATCACTAGCTCTTTATGTGACAGGCGCAATCACCAGGTTCGAGGAGAAGGAAAAAGGACTGGAGGAATACCTCCCCATTTTCCATCTTTCCACCTGTATCCTAAGAGTTCTTATGAAATGAAGGAAATGACCCCAAAAGAAAACAAGGTTGCAGAGAATTCCGAGGAAGTCAAGGGTAGTAAAAAGTAGCAAGGAGGCTGGTGAATGGAAAATTATGATTTATGGGGAAAACAGAGAAAAAAGTCGGCATTGCTGGGCAGGTTTCTTTCCAGAGAGGGAAAACCTGGTCCCTCCGGATAAATAGCAGCCAACTGTGCAGGATGAGACAATGCAGGGACAGGCTGGAGGAGCCCTTCAAGGAGCGATGAAAGGAATCAAGAAGGGGAACTACTGCAGCCTTGAAGCTCTAAAGAAGAAACGAACCTCCCCACTTACCTGCTCCCCCCTCCTCCCATCCCAAGCCTGTCTCCAGGCCTCTAGTCCCACACACATCCTAGACACTGAGCACCTCAAGGACACAGACTGGTATCCAGCCTGTGTCCAGCCCGCAGTGGCACTTAATCAACGTTCATTCAATGAACAGATGAGAACAATAAGGAGGATCCAACAAGGGAGCAGTGGCAAGGAAACTTGCGACTAGGTCTTGGACTTGGAAACTGAGGCTTCTAAAAACACTTGGAAGTCATCATCACACTAAAGGGTAGCTATTACAGCCCATTAGACCAAAAGTTCCTAAATAGGAGGAAACCCATCTTCTGTATCTCTGTACTGTAGTTACCTCTGTTTCCCCGACCTCTCGCCAGGCTCCATGATGTTTGCTGAACTGCACTGAACTTGACCGATTCAATATGCGCTGTCCTGCTGGAGTGGGCACTGGGGAAGTGACCTGAGCCTGCTCATATTTCTCAAACACGTGGACTGACCCTCCCCTTATTCTTACAAAGATGGAAGAAATATTGCTCCGGCCAAAGACAGCCTCTTTTGTCGATTTATTTTTCTAATTAAATGCAGGCATACTGGAAGAGGAAGGAAGATAGAGGAAATAAATGACTTTACCGCAGATAACATTAATGAAATAGGATTTGAATTTCTAGCCATGGCCTACTAACTACATTTCCTTTTTTGATTAGGTTACTCACTTGGCTAATGAGGGAATATAGTAAACTGCATTATCTCTGGGTTTTAGCAAGACATTGAACAGGATCTCTGAACAGTGTGATGGCAGAAATAGGTGAATATGTAGCAAGCCCCGTACACAGTGCTGCTTAGTGTCAACCTGGGAAGAGGTCTATGGTGGGCTGCCTCAGGGCTCATTCATGTCCTTGGATAAACGAAGACGTGACTATCAAATCTGTGATGGCATGAAGACGAGAGGCACAGCAAAATTAAGACATTTACAAAAGCTCTGGACATTGGGCCGGCTATGGCTAAGTCAACTCTAACAAGATGATGTTCTAAAAGGATAAGCGTAAGGCCCAACAAACCAACTGGGTAAAGAGCAGGATTTGGAGATATGGCTTAATAACATCCATAGAAAAAACTCAGGGATTTTATTTGATGGTCAAATGGATTTATCATACAGCTAAAGAAGCTTCAACTTCAAGGCCCCTCACGGGCACGGGTGTCTCCCAAAGCCCTGCACTTAGCTGTGCACTAACAATTTTGTTTTCTTTTACTTAAAGGGAGCCCCCAAATTATGCGAATTACAGAGCCCCTCAAAGCCTACATCCTCTCGCCATTGATATTTAATTGTGAATGGTAATAGTCAAAAGTTACTTTTAGACTTATTTAATAAAACACTATATTGAAAACTATAGAAGTCATCGACTCTCACAGTCCTAACCTGATCTATGATCCCTGGAGTCTGGTGTCCGGTGTGAGTCACGGCATTTTAGAGAAACTAGACCATAAACAAAGAAGCAAACGTATTGAAACAAGTCTCCTTGCTGGCTCCTTCTTCTTGGCCTTAGCCTCGAAATGCTAGACCTGATCCCTTTCCTCTTCTAATGCATTGCTCTTTTTAGACAACTTCATCTATGTTCTCATTTATAATAATATGACAGGATATATTAATTTGGAAGCTGATGATGGCTTCCGAATTAATTTACCCGGCCATCTCTTAGTTCCCTGAGCTCTGGACCCATATATCCAACTTGATGTCTGGTAATACAAGGCACTAAAGCATGACCAAGACTGAACTCCTGAATTTTCCCCTTACCCATTCCATCTGGCCTTCCCACCAATGAAACACGCTCGAAGGACAGTGACCAGGGAATGGAAGGAAGCTTTAATATTTTGGTCTATGAAGAACAGTGAGTGGAACTGAAAATAATTTATCTGGAAGAAAAAAAATGGTGGCGTTAGGGGAGGGTACCTAGGACACTGTCAGGTGGGATAGAGATCACATTTCTTCCTTGAAGATACAATGAGACAAATAAGGAAACACTTTCTAACAGAGGGACTAAAAAATGTCCCCAGGACATGGTGATTTCAGCATCCTCCGATTTCAGGGAGGGATGCGTTTGCCAGATGACTGTTTTAACTCTAAATTCTAGTTTTCTAGATGACCTGCAGTGACTAAGATTCCCCAAAACCTGAAGCTCAAAATGCGGTGATAGTTCTATTTTTAAGTTCATTTTTTAAGATACTCTCATCCAAAAATGTATCATTTTTGTGTTTCAAAAATTGTGTTTCTAATTTCTCTGGAGTGATGAGTATGCACTGAGACAGGATAGTAAGAAGCTAGGAAAATTCCTCGGCAAGTGGAACAGGGAAACTGAGACAGACAGCCGAACACGATGGCCGGGCAATTTACAGCCAGGTGCAGATGGTCACCAGGCACCCTGGCCCTCCCAAGTCCAGGCAGGGGGCCAAAGTGGGAAAACAAGGACCTCACCCCCAGGGTAACCTCTCCTACCCTGGCCTTTCCTCCCTGGAGACAACATCTAGAAGATAACATCTAGGCCTCAATTGTATTTCAGCTCCAGGCCGAGAAAAGCAGCAAAATCAGATTATGCCAGAACCATCTACAATGACTAAAGACCCCCTGCCCTGTCACTGACCAATCAGGGGACACCATGACCCTAAAAGAGCACACCTGGAAAACTGATGAATATTCTACTGAAACCCTCCCCTGAGACCTCCCCAAAGATTCCCACCTGCAAGAGAGAAATAAAAGCCCCAAGGCATGGGACCCAGTGAGCTCTGCTGCTGGGCAGCAGCCTGCCCCATTCCCTTTCCCTCCTTCCTCCACTTCTCTCCCAACAGGCACTCCTCTCCTAAACTCTAAGGCTATGGGCAGCTTGCAGCTTGTCCCAGGCTAATCCCCTGAACCTGTCCCCAAGGCCCCCTTTTCTCTGACTTCCTAGTGAGCTAAGGCAGCCCAGCCTAGGCTCTCCTGTTGCTTCTCATGTCCTAAGTCCTTCCTTGTTTTACCACCCCCAGCTTTAATAAACGTACCCTCACAGTCACCTGGACTCATGCTGTGAAATCTTTCTGACACAAAGTCAAGAACCCGCACACTCCAGCTGGCCCTGGGCAGCCCGGCTCAGGGCCAGGCCCCTGTTGAGTAACACGTATCAAGGACTGGATAAAAGGAACAAAACTGGATGCCAAATGGCCTTTAAGGTCCCTTGGTTACCCAGTCATTCTGTACTCAAACCCTTCTTCCAATGCAACCACAGGCAAACGTAGCTCTAAAAGGCTAGTAACCACTGGCTGTGTCCAGCAATTTTCGACCCATTTTAGCTGTGGCAGCCCTTCTTCAAAGTCCACAATGCCAGAGGGATAAAGGCTGAGTTGGGCTGGTTGTGGCAAGAGGAAAAAAATGGTGGATTCGACCCAACCTTCTCCCCTTCTCTTGCCCCTCGCCCACCCTGACACCACTGATCTAGTCCGACCGGGCGAACCCCAGAGGTCCTTTCCCACATGTGTTGGACATCACTTTCTCCAAAATATTTGGGTGGGGTTGTGGGGTGGGCACAGGAGACCATGACAGAGTCTCTGGCCTACACGGTACCAGGCTTAATATAATGAAGGTGTACGCTCTTCAGAATCCATCCCAGGGATTACAAACCCTGGGGTATCTGCCCTTCTGCAGAACTCACGTTCTTCAGCTAAGGCTGGTTCTTTTTCTTAGGGGTAAATTCTGATAGGTGCACTGTCCATTGTGCTAAAATTCAACTTCTGTGGGCTAATAAAAAAATGATTTAAGCACAATTTCATAACACTATGCCCTACTTAAAGAGAGAGAGGGGTATTATTTGGGGTCTGGATGGATGAGTTGTGATACCTCCTTATTTAAAATGTGGGCAATGACAAACCCTTTTCTTTATATTCATCCTCTGTTCAGTTTTACTGGGGGGTGAGGGCGGAACAATGACTTGGGATAGAAGCCAGCCACTAGAAACTAACTGCAGAACTGCACAGGAATGCAGGGGAGGCAACCATGCATATTAATGAGCTGAGGGTTCAAGGCTGAACTCAGAGTCTACCAGCAGCCCAGCTAACCACCCACCGGTGTTACTAGGCCACAGGGCAATTTCCAGGTCTCTGTAGCTCTCTCCCTTCCCTGCGGAAAGGTGCTAATAGTGTGTGTGACCTCTGAGCTACCAAACGCCCACCTGCCCTCGGGCACAACAGGCACTTGGGGACACAAGATTCTGACTTTAAAGTGGTCACGTACCAATTTTCTGGGCAGCAGGTAGAGTGAGAATTGTAGCTCTACCTTGGGAATTTCAATGCCAATGAACAAAGGGTTACTGGGCCTTCACAGTGCGGACGGTGCAGTGGACATGAGACAGAGGACGACACACCTTGGAGGAAGACAGGTCCCAGGCTCCGGAGAACAGGGCCATGGGCCCCTTCCCACTGTGAGGAGCCAGGACCAGATGTCTCAGGACCTAGGTGACAATGCTAAGTAAAACGTTCCTTTTCATAGGTTTTGATCCCCGCACCCCTAGTGGGTGGAGAGTGAAACATGGTGATGTCACCAGACCAGTCTTTTTATAGAAGCTTCCAGGTGAGCCAAAGGGAGTTGGGCAGTTTCTTTACAGCTCTTGCCAGTAATGAAAGGTACACAGAGACCTCTCGGGGAAGCACAGTCTGGGGAAGGTTAAATGCAGAAAGACAGATGGCCCTTCACGACACCCCTGAGACCGAGAGGCCGCCATCTCAGGAAGTTACCAGGAAGATGGTTTTAAATAGATGTGGTGACTCGTCCTGTCCGCACCTCCCTCAGCCTCCCTGTGGAAATCTGCTATCAGCTCCGGGCAGGCCCCAACCTGCCCTGGGGACAGCCCTGAACTGCTGCGGTAACTACTATAAACAAATCAACAAAACGAAAGAGACTCATTATTTTGCAAAGAGAAGTTGCCCAGCCAGAATAAATTCTCAAGCAGAAATAACCAAATTAAAATCTTGATTCTGATATTCCCAAATACTACTGTAATCTAGTTTTCAGCACTTCCCACGTACCATCCTTGATAAGATATGTTCCTTAGAAACATGAATGACCCAGCTTCAGTCCAGCTACTTCAGCCCTCTTTTTGCTGGGGCATGAATGCGAACCACGGATGTGCCCCTTTTTCTACAGGCATCCCTTTCTCGAGCCCTCTCTTTCTGGAGCTGTTCAAACAGCCCAAGTTCAAACACTGGGACCAAACATTAGATCAGGAAAAGTATGTTCCAGTACTGAAAGAGAGAAGGGTGATTAAATCCTTCCAAAAGTCTAAGAGATTTTTAGAACATTCTTTCAGAAAACAGGAAACTGGGGTTTTCTTTTGGGCTTTTTTCAAGTTTTTCCATCATTTTTGCCACCTGTGAAGTGCTGACTGTCCCAACCCTCCTCCATCTGTATCTTGGGCCATTGAAAATGCTTCCAATTAATTATAGATGAGGGCTCTAAATTCTCTTGGCAATGAGCCACAGAATTATAGTTGTTGGGTCCCGGTTTTGCTCATTTCAAGGGCGGCATGACATTCCCTCCCCTTCTTCTACCTCCCTGGAGTGCCTTCAAAGAGCAGCCTGAGGCTACGACAGTAACAATGCAACTGTAAAGCTTAGCTACTCCCAGGCAGAAGCCCACCTCCTGATCCGTGAAAATCTCTATGAAGTTCTGGAAGGAGAACGAGCCGGACTGCAGAATGAGCTCTCCGGTATTTTCAAAGCACTGGCCCGTCAGCACGAGCAGCTTGTGTCGCGCAGCGTCCGTGATCATTAAGCGCACCTGAAACAAAGCGCAGGGCACAGGAAGTGAGTCATAGCAGCACCCCCATGCCACCTTCAGCACAGGGCAAGCCCTCCGAACACTGGATGTTTATTACCAATAGAAATCCTCCATTCCCTGGTTATTCAGATTCCCCCTGGGGAAGGGGACAGAGCCGTGACTGTGGTCATCAGATCGCCCACCAAGGCCATTTTCCAAGTTTGGTTACAACCCATACAGTAGTGGTAGTTGACTTTCTCCCCCTTAGTTTGCTTGTCTTTTTCAAAGCTGTCTCCGTAGCTGGTGATCATTTGTTCCACAGCTGTGTCTGCTAGCAGCATGTGGGCTGAGACTTCATGAACATCTCACAGGCTGAGTCACCAAGCACAGCCCAGGTCCCCCCACACACACACCCTTGCTGCTGCCTCAGGAAACAGAGGTTTCCAGCTAGGGTCCCCAGTCAGCCCCTCCCATCCAGGATCCCTTTGCTTCCAAGCCACACACCAAACACACAGCTCCGGTTGCAGCCTACAATGGGATCGGCCACGTACCTAACTAACACTGAACATAAACAAAAGGCTGCCCCTGAATGGGAATCTTTTCAGTAGAATTGTAAATGGTTTGCACTAAAGAACTCTGCGAACTTAATGTGGCAGGACGCCAGCCCGTCCTAGCAGAAACCCTGCCTTAAGCACCAAGGCATACATACTATCCCAGTTCCGCTCAGGGAGCACGCAAAAGCAAACCACCGTGAGGACCCACTTCTCCAACCACCCCACTGCGCAATCCAGCAGACACACGTAGGCTGAAGTAGCTGTGCCGGCCCCACCTGCTACAGAGGCAAAGCCTGAATTCCTTAAAGAAATTCCTTTTTTTTTTTCCTTTTCCATTTCCCGCAGCTGTTCCGGGCAGTCTGGCTGGATACACATTCATCCTCCGGCTTTCTTCACATCGTATTTACTTCCTGATTCTGTTAGTCACAGAGAGTTGCTAGCCTATCACTTGCCTCAATTTAGTGCCTTCACCGACTGTCAGAGAGGTCCAGAGGTCCTGCTCATGTGAAGCAGGAGAAAGTGGGACCAAAACCGGCTACATAATGACAGCCAAAAAGTGGCAGCAAACCCAATGTCCATCAACTGATCAACAGACAAACAAAATGTGGTATATCTGTACAACAGCAGCGTACTCAGCCATAAAAGGGAATAAAGGACTGATATATGTATGCTACGATGTGGATGAATCCTGAAAACATCATGCTAAGTAAAATAAGCCAGACACCAGGGGCCACACAGTGTATGATTCCAGTTACCTGAAATATTTAGAACAGGCAAATCCATAGAGGCAAAAAGTAGGTTAGTGGGTGCCAGCTGCTGGGGGGAATGGGGAATAACTGCTAACAATTTTAGGGTTTGGGAGCGGGATGTTTTGTAATTAGTGGGGTTAGTTGCACCGGTTCGTGAACATACTAAAATCCACTGAATTACATACTTTCAAAGCATGGATTTAGTGATATGTGAGTGGTGTGGTATGTAAAATATCTCAATTTAACAAAAGAGGCCACAGTCACAGAGATGCCCAAAGCGTGGGCAGAAGAGACTCTCCAGGTAATGGAGGCCCCCAGGGACTGTGGCTACTTCAGTGTCCAAGAAGCAACTCAGTCACAAAGGTGCTAAGCTGTAATGAAGGGGTAAATGGAGACGTATCAACTTGTATGGCCTGGGTCAGAGACTCCTGGCTTCAGCCATGTCCCTATCTGACAGTGGGCTCTGGAATACCCTGTTGCTCTCTCTGGCAAAAATTTCATATGATGGAAACAGTAACATTAGCAATAAGAACAGCCAACATTTATATTCAGTTGCTATGTGCCATGCTGTGGTCTAAGTACTTCATATTCCCAAGCACAACATCAAGCATAAAAATTAAATGTAAACATGGATGATCTCCATCTCACAGAGGTGGAAATGGAGACGAAGCAAAATCAACACCTTGTCCAAGGCCACCAGCTAATGAGTAGAACCCAGGCAGTCTGGCACCAGAGGCCATGCCCCTGACCCCCATGCTACCCTGCATTCCACCATGATCTGGTGGGCAGGATGGGTCTGAAGGGGGCTTGCGTCTGAGATGCCCTTCTCCAAATTTGGGTCCTGGATGTCCTGGCCCAAGGGCTCTCATGTATTTCCCCTGCTACTTCCTAGCAGAATCCATCCCAGCAACACACCTTCCACACACAGCCAAGATTTCTACCCACTGGCCTCGATAAAACACCCCAGTCCTTGAATATTCTTCCATTTTGCCCCTCCTGGGAAGGGCAGTCTGGGGTGGTGTTGATAAAGAGAACAGCCACCGACTGGACCCAGCATCCTGGACCAAGAACTTTTCTCTCTGGAGTCCCTCTCCACAGCTGGGTCCCGCCCACTGTGTGAGGCTCGGCCTGAGAGGCTGCAGCGCTGCACGCGTACCTCGGTGCTGACTGCTTCATCGGAAGGGTTGATCAGGACCACTGTTTCTAAAACGTCACTTCGGTGATGAAGGATCTTTTGTCCTGCAGGCAGAAAAACACAGACAAAAGAGTAGGCCTTTAGTTTTGCCAGATTAAAACCTCCCTGACAGCTTCTGGGGCAGCTGAAGCATTTCTGCTTCTGATGAGGCACCGGGCACCGGGACTCTCCACCTCATCTCGGGAAACACAACCCGTGTTACTAAGCAAGAGTGTGCAGAGCCCAGCAGGTTTCTCCAGGAATTGGGTCCGTGTGGTCCGGGGCTCCTCACGCTCTCATAACCCCCTAGTTTCCATGGTTGATCTCCAGGCTGTCTGAGGGTTAATGGCGGTTTTCATCTGAGACAGGGGTGGACGCCAGGAAAACTCCACGGGGCTCTTGACATTTCCTTTCTCATGGTAATCGGGGATGTTTCTCCCTATCAGCCTTTCTTCTGGTGAGAACGGTGCTGAGATTAATTAGGAGCCTTATTGTGAAATGAATGACATCCAGAAACCCAGCTAACAATTAGCCCAACAACCAGAATGGCTGTCTGAGGCAGGCTTACAGGCTGTCAGGGTATTCATTAATTCATTCACTCGCTCATAGAAAAGTGGAGAAACTGCGAGCAAATGAAACGTGGGGAACAGCTCTCCTGCTGGACAGGGAGGCCAAACTGGCCCCTAAATACAAGCCAAGGGGAGGGAGAACAACAAAGCAAGGTGTGTGGGAAGGAGGAAGCCTGTCTAAGGAGGGCTAGGATTCTGCAGTGTGTTTGGCTCCATGTCCCTGACTTCCCACGCCTTTGAGACTCTAGGGACATCCTGGGCCGAAACCACCTCCAGCTGCAGTGGACTGAGGCCTATGGAAGGCTCCCCCCACCTGCTTAGACAATGAGATGAAAGGGATCAGGCGGTGTGTGTGGCCAGAGTGGGTGATAAAGGCTCTGCGGGTGGATGGACAAAGAAGAGGTGTGAGAGGGAGATGCATGATTGGGAGGGGAGACAAGGACACGTCTGCTGATTGGAAGCACAGTGAAACTTGGATAATGGGAGGCAATGGAATAGAATCTAAGGAAGACAGACCCCAAAGGACAGAAACACAAGAAGACAGAATGACCAAAAAGCAATTGTTTTCCAGGAAAATAGTTGGGCGTTTCTTCAAAAAGCTAAAACAGAATTACTACATGACTGAGCTATTCCACTCCCAGGAGGACTAAAAGCGGGCACTTGAAGAGACACTTGCATGCCAGCATTCATTGTGGCATGAGTCACAACAGCCCAAAGGTGGAGACAACCCCGTGTCCACCTATGGATGAAACAAACTGCGCTGTGCCCGTGCAGTGGACTGTTATTCAGACATGAACAGGAATGAGGTTCTGATGCATACGACGACATGGGTGAGCTCTTAGAGTATCATGCTAAGTGCAGGGAGCCAGACACAGAAGGACAAATACCGTACAATTCCACTTGCATGTAATGTCTAGAACAGGCGAGTTCACAGAGTCAGAGAGCAGATGAGGAGTTGTCAGAGGCTGGGAGAGAGGGAACAGAGGCTGACGCCTCAGTGGGCACCGAGTTTCTGTCTGGGGTGCTGAGAAACTCCGCAAATCGAGGTGGTGACTGCCCAACAATGTGCATGTAATCAATGCCCCTGAACTGTGCATTTAAAAATGGTTCAAATGGCAAATTTTATGTTTTCTATATATTTTACCATAACTTAAAAAATTAATAATGTAATATACCAAAACCTATCGAAGAGTCCACTTTAAATGGGTGAATTATATGGTGTGCACATTGTAATCTCAATAAAGAGATTAAAAAAAAAAAGCAGTCCAGGGTACACAGCTTAGGGCTTCTTTCTTTCATATCATCAAGGACCAGAACTACTATGGCACTGCCTCGTGTTGAAATACCACCACTGCATCGTCAAGCCTGTTCTCTTCCATTGGCTCACCTTTCCTATCAGCCAATATTTACCATCAGACCCCACGTGAAACGTGGAAGAAGCCCAAAGGAAACACGAATAGTGTCGGGCACTGTTCTAAGCACCGCACCGGTACTGATTCGCTCAGTCCCCGGAGGAGCTCAGTGACTGAGGCACTGTGTTCCCTTTTACTGTGACAACAATGAGGTCTACAAAAGACCATTAACTAGCCCAAGGTCGCACAACGTGTAGGAGCCAGGGCTTGAACAAGGCACAGACGTTAAATGCCAAAGAAGAGCTAGGGGAAAATCCAGAGGAATAAAATCAGAAATGTGCTTAAAGAAGCAAGAAGCCAGAAAGCATCAGGAGAAGAATATTAACAAAATGAACAAAACAAAAATAAAAACAAAAAAGCCAAGGTGGCAGAACACCCACATAAAAGAGGGTAAATTTAAGAGAAGGTGTGTGATTCTTTACTCCCAATGCCTGGAAATGAAGAAACCCCAAAACAAAACAACGTCACACAATGTGAGCAGGCGAAGGACTGAGCCTCAAGAAAAATAATTCAACTCAGCCAAAGGAAAAAATGTTCGTTTATGAAAGCTGGAGTCTATGATTTGCTGAACACCGCTTTTTGGCTTGGTTGTGTTTGCTTTTGACAACCATATTTAAAGCTCAAGCAAAAGAACATCAAATTAAATAAGCAAATGATAAAGGGACAACCAGCCAAACACAGAAAACAAACTGTCCCCTAAGTCCTTCCATTAGTAGCCTCTGGGAAACGAAGACTTCAGGGGCTTCAAGAGCACTAAGTTGAAACAAAATGAAGCAATAGCCTAAGACCAACAAGTGGTTGTTAACGTGATCAAACTTCTGGCCTGGCTGTTTTCAGGCAGCATGATGCTATAGTATGGCCATCGTCATTACTACGTTCTGTGGGGCCCACAGAAACAGACTTGGCTCCTCCCCCAAGAGATGGTAAAGAAATCAGAGCCCCCCCCCCCCCCTTCCCTACAGATCTATCCGCTGCCCCAACCCTGCGAACTGCATCCTTCCAGGTGCAGCACCTAAGCAACAGCCTGGCCAGCGCAGCGGGCCCTTCCCCAGACACGTCCTGGCGGGGGACTTCTTACCATCCACAAGAAGTTCCTTTCATCTGTGGCTTCGTCACTCACACAAACAAAACAAATGCCATGTGACAGCAGCCATGTACCTCTCCTCCTTCCAAGTTAATTTTCAGACCTCTTTGCTCAGGAATTCAACTAAGGATGTTCTTCTTGTCCATCTTTGGAAATACTGACACAGCCGTGCACCAAGATGCTGGGGCTGCTCCTTCAACAAAGGCCTTTTGATAGGAATGGATTTGAATGAAGGAGGGGATTTAAAGAGAGAGAGAAATTTCAAGCTCTTGTCACAGCCAGACTGTTGGCCAGATTCTTCTCCTGACGACGTAACCAGGGGCCGGGCCTGCCTGAGGGGCCGGAACGCCGGCTCGTCCCTGGCGTCTCCGTGGGATGCCAGCTCTTCAGGCAGCAAGCTGCTCCAGCCCCGACTGCTGGGACGCTTACAAAGTTGCATATTTGGGGAATGTTTCACACTGGGAAACGGGCCAGGCATTCTGAAGGCGAGGCCACCACCCTCGCTTGTAAAGGTCTCATTCAGTTGCTTCAGAAAATAAGTTCCCAGGACAGAAAGACAACACAGGGGCAGACTCTCTCTCCACCGTTACAGATTTTGTTCTGCAGAATCAGCTCGCAGGGGAAGCATTAGGCAGCCGGATGCGTAGGTGCTTCCCCTCAGTGCTGGTCTGAGGGAAGCAAAAGCAGGGCTCTGAGATGGAATGATGGTCACAATTGCTTTGACAAGACAGTGTTTGAGGGCTCCCTACAAATTCGGTGTAATTGCAAAGGCTCTACCTCGGGGAGGGGTGGGGGGACTGTTATGTGACACAGAAAAAGGGGTCTTACTCCACCTTAGAAACAACAAACGGGGGTCTGGGGACCCACTGAGGCAGCAGGGTCCTTGCAGACAATTCTGTCTGTACATTCCCAAAGGCCATGCTTGAAATTCAAATAAGCCCATAATTTTCAGTTATTGCTGGGACTATTTTGTTCCTAAAGTGTTCCTTTTTGAACACTGCATCTATATCTTGTAAGGTTGGGCTAGTCTGGTGACTTACGTTTTACTATATTCAAGTGACTTGAAAATTGCTTAAAACAAAATGTTATTTTTTGGGTGTATAATTTGTAGGATGCTTATGGGCTCTCTTCTTCACAGAGTTTAATATTCATCTCTCCCTCTCTCTCTCTCCTGGTTTATGAAGAGGCTAACCATGGCTACATTCAAGACCCCGTGCTGAGGCACAGCCACAACCAAACCTCCATAAAACTTGCACACAGCAGCTGACTCTTCCTTCCGACACACACCAGCCCCAGAACATAGTGCCCAGGAGGCTGTAACATCTCTGCTGGGGCCAGAGAACACCCAAGCCAGTCAGTCCAGCGAGGCCGCTGCTGAAGGAAGCAGCCTGGCACAAGGAGAGAACACTGGGCCTCAAGTGGCAGCAGCGCTCAGAAAAAGGGGAAACCCTTGATGAAAATAGTAACTAGTAATGCGAAAGCCTTTTAAATTGTCTTTAAGTGAATGATAACTCCGTATGTCTTAAGGATAAATATTTAATTTTTATTTCCATTAATGATCACAATCCAGACATTTATTTGTAGAACTCCTTTTTCCTGAAAAATGAACACGGTGCAAACATAACCTAGAAATAGAAACTGAAGAATAAAGAAGATCTTCAATGTGCATTCAGTGTGCAGGGGGGACGATAAGGAGGGCCCTGCACCCCTGGCAGGGAGGGAGTGGTAACCAGAACCGCGTCAGGGCTGAGGCCTCCAGCAGAAGGGCCGCCGTGCCCACCCATCTCCGCCCTTCCCTCCGCCAGCTCGCACAGCTGCCCCTCTTCACCCGCCTCCTCCTCCAGCCCCTTGCCCAGGTGAAACCAGAGAGGATTCTTTTTGGAAAAGGCATTTGACAGTGTGACTCAGCACTAGAAAACCCTCCAGTATGAAGAAGCAGAAATCTTAGAGTTAAAGAAGTTTCTAGAGTTAGAAGGGGAAATGCATGGTGTAAAGAAGGACTAGGATTAGCTAGCTAAAAGTAGGGGTTGGTAGATGAAGAAAAGGCCAGAAGCACAGAATGCCTTGAAAGGAAAGTCTGTCTTCGTTGGGAGGGACGGAGAGGGGAGGGCGGGGGAAGAAAAATGACAGCAGTGAGAGTTCTTCAACTCTACCTCTTCACAAAGTGCACGTGCAGAGGAAACAGCTCACCTCCCGTCCTACATGCAAGAAACACCCAGGCTAAAATTTACATCAACAGATGAAAGCAAGAAATGAAAAGCACTCAGTGCTGGAACTAAAATAAATTAGCAGCAACTCTCCCAGCGGCTTTTCATAACAGCATTTGGTCTGGAATAACATGCAGGCCTCCTTTCTGCAGGAAAACCCATCATCAGGCCAAGCGAATGTGCTGAGAGATGGGCGAGGCCTGAAGAGAAAGGATGCTGGTGTGGCAGGAGGGGAGATGCCTGCACCAGCAGTTTTCTAGTGAATCCCCTGTTCTTCCAGAGCCCTCACAGATGGCCCCTCTGTCCCTCACAGCCGACGCTGGGCTCAGAGCAGGTCCCAGGCCTCAGGTCCCAGGCCCAGCCCCCACCAGCAGGAAGATGTCCGCTAGGCTCCCTTCTCAGAGGAGGGGGACATGAGCAGGTCAGAAGGCTTCACAAGTAGCACCAAGGGCTGTTCCCAGAGCCTTCGCGATTCTTCCTGTCTCCTTCTATCCCACCTCATCATTTCTAAGCAAGAAAAACAGAAAGAGAGAGAAATGGGGGTGAACCTGGCTAATTGTGAACAAGGCCACAATCAGCAGGTCTTTCCCAGGTGCCCAGAGTGAGGGCTCAGAGTATCCTGGCCTAACAGAAGCGTCCCCTTGTTCCTTGGAACATGAAACCATCTCAGACCTGTGGGAGTACATGACCATGAGGCAGGGCTAGATAACTTAGCCCCTGTCACCTGCCACTGAGGCGCTCTTGAGAAAACACCGGGGCTGGGAGACTTGGTATCTCCTGATTACACAGGTCCCAAAGGCTTGGTGTCAGCAGAGAACACGGGAAGCCAGCTGTTACCAGGAGATTGTACAGATCCCCCTCCAGGGACATCAAACTCCTAGCTGGAGGGGGTTTGACTTCCCATCATCCCTCACACATCAGAATCAACTCATTATCTGTCACATCTCTCAGTGTTTGAGGCTCCCAGCCCGAGGCGGGGACAAGGCACCTTTCTAGGCTGTCAGAGGCCACAGAGAACGCGGAGAGGAAGATGGCAGCAACGTGCTGGTTTTCAGGTCACGTACACACTGGAGCACCTTCCGCATGCTTTGTGCTCTTCTACCTGGACCAGAACAACCCCTAAGTGCCAGGAGAGTGCCTGGAGGTGGTGTGACAGCACCCAATTCTTTGAACACCAGGGGCCCATCACAAGCACACAGCAGGACACCTGGCTGGTGTGGCTCAGCTGGTTAAAGTGTCTTCGTCCTGTAAACCAAAACGTCACAGGTTTGGTCCCTGGTACGGGCACGTGCAAGAGACAGCTGATAGATGTTTCTCTCCCTCCCTTCCCCTCAAAGCATGCCCTTTGGTGACGATTAAAAAAATAAAAATAAAAATAAAAAAACACAGCAGGGAACCCTTCCCTGTGCAGGCTGCTTTAGACTTATCAGTGCATTTTGTCCTTCAGGTGGTACCTTGTTTAATCATCCTGACATCCCTGTGAAATGGTGGGGACAAGAATTATCACCCCCTCTCCGTGGACCAAAGACCTGAGATCTAGTGACGTGTTCCAGGCCTCACAGACGGGGTGAGAGAGCAGACGTGGCTCATGGCCAAGGCCGTCATACTATTCTTTTCTGTCTTTTCCTGACCCACCCTCATCCAAAACTAAGGTTTTCAAGGTGTGATGCCAACATTCCCCTTTGTGAGAGGTACGCATGCAGCCGGGGTCAGCCACTGGTCAGCCAGTGCCTGCTGAATCACTCACTACCCGCTCCAGCGGGCACGCTGGCCTCCCACGCCCACCCCGAGGCCAATTCCCTCTTTGTTTCTGCTGAACAATCAGAGCCCAGTTCTCTCCCACTTTCCCCCTAATATTCCTGGAAATGGCGTATCTTCTCTGTTGGCGATGAGCGTGTTTCATCTCTGCATCTGTTTCACCCCCTGATGCGAGCTCCTGCAAGTCACGTCACTCTCCAATTTTCAGTGCTTGTGTTTTTAGAGAATAGAAACTTGACTTGCATTATAAACAAGTTCAGGAGACTCTGTAAATAATTTTTGTAATGTAATAACTTGATCACTGCTTGAGAGTTAAACGTTTTTTGTACCTTAGATATCTTTTTTGTTACAGAGAATTTAGTTGTTACAGAATTTGAGCCTATTTTCCCTTTTTGTTGTCATTGGTTAGGTTTTTCAAGTGTCTGCTAGTTCTTCCGCCCCATCCTTCTCTCGGTGTCTCTGCCATCCTCTAATTTATATTTCCCTGTCCTGCCCCCCAAAGCAAACAACTAAACACCCCAGACTTGTCCTCAACGTGTGCACTGAACACCGACGAACTACTGTATTTTTCGGACTAGAAGATGCACCCCCCCCATTTGGAAGGAAAATGGGGGTGCGTCTTATAGTCCGAAAGTAGCTTACCTGGCTCACTGGGAGATGGGTGTAGGCGGTGGAGCTGGGGTTTTTTTCCCCTAATTTCCTCCTCTAAAACCTAGGTATGTCTTATGGTCTGGTGCGTCTTATAGTCCAAAAAATACGGTAAGAGGGTGCAGGGCAGGCTGGCTTTGCTCAGGCTGGTAGAAGGAGGCTTGTTTTGCTTTCTACATCCCCACCTGCCCTACGGCTCACCCTGGGAGAACGTGTGGGGGACAGGAATGCCAGGTGACAATAGGTCTGGGTCCTTTTGCAGGGGTCTCATTGCACCCTCTTTCTAAATCCTCTCTTCAGGGTTTTTCTCCCACCTAATCTCATTCGGTAGGTTCTCCTCTTCCTTCTTCCTCTCCCTTTTTTAAAGTCCTCAGGGCGAAGGAATGACAATGCAGGCCTCCCAGATTTAGAAGTGGAAGAGAGTAGGAAAATGAAGTTTCAGGAAATGTTTTTTAATCTCACTGGTCTTCTCATGCCTTCCTAAGAGATGCTATATTTCCTGTTTGTTAAGACAATGTGAATTATTTACAAAGGACACAGTCTTCTGGAGTTTAATTCAGGCAAATTAGTGCTGCCTTCATAAACTAGCATTGATATTAAAACATAAATATAAGGCTGTCCCTATGAAGGAAAGGAAGTTTAATGGGGGGGCTGAGAGTTTTGACAGTATCTCATTTGGGAAATGCACGTCGGAAGTATGGTCTGATACACAGCAGGAGCTCAGCCAATATCTGATAACGGAATGACTGATAAAAATGGCTAAAATATACTGAATACCGGGCCCTGAGTCAGGCCCCAGCCCATGTTCTTAATGGGCGGTCATTACATTTATTCTGCACATGAACCCCATGAGAAGAGCGCTAGTCCCACTTCACAGGAGGAAAATGAGGCATAAGGCAGTTAAGCAACAGCCCAAGGGAGTGTGTAGTGGGGCTAGGATGGAAGCTGGGGGACCGGCGCCCAGAGTCCAAGCTCTTAGCTAATAAGTCACTTTAAAAGGGAGGATGATAGACAGATGAGGGTGAGTTTGATTTGGGGCACGTTGAGTTGGAGCTCCCTGTGGGACAGAACCCGGTGGCTCTGTCCAATGGGCCGGCAGAAGTGTGCGTCTGATGCTTGGGCAACAGGCTGGGCCAGAGGCACCACTCCGGGAGGCATCAGCGTGCTTTTAGGTGGTGCTCTAGGAGAACACAGAAAGAGCCTTTTGCTGAGAACAGTCTTGGGAAACACCATTATTTAAAGGATGGACAGAAGCCAGGGAAAGCCCATGAAGGTGATGGAGAAAAAGCAGAAGTGACGGTGCCATGCCTCTTCTGCTCGCCTTCACCCCACCCCGAGGGGACCTGGCACCGCAGTGCTGTGCTGATTTGCAAACTTAAACCACCTGCGCACACAGGAGACTCCAGGTAGACTATTCCAAAGACACTGTATAATGCAATAATAATTCTTACCTACTTTTCAAATCCAACCCCAAACATACTCACTTTGACCCACATATTCACTGCTCTGATATTGCTTAGCCTGTGGACACGGCTTTATTTTCTGTCCAGGAGACATCTGCCTGCTGGGAGAATAAGACTAGAGGCCGGCAGGTCTCAGCATGTGACAAGCCCCAAGATCACCGATTACAGGAGCTTCTCACTAAAGTGCGGATTGCAGGGTCACCCTCCGAAGGTCTGTCTGATTCAGGAGGCGGGGGTGGGGTCTGAGACTGCATTTCTGCGATCTCTCAGGCGATATTGATGGTTCTGGTCCCTTCTTTGAGAAATAAGACAGTGTGAATGATGAATACGCTGCTGATCAATAACAACACAGCAAGTCGCCTTATTTCAAATCACCCTCACAGTGTTTTTTATGTATCGCTGTCCTAATGTCTGAACCTACTGCTAGAATTATTTCCCTTGGGAACAATGTGGTCATTAAGGGCTCAAACAACTTTTCCCGATAAGTATCGATTCTCGACTCATTTGACAGTTTTTTATCTGACATTTAATTTGCCATCAAACTCCTACCATTGATCAAATCCAGAAAAACGGTTGACCTTTCTCCCTCATCCATGACTGTTCAGAGCCAAATCATCACACTATTCACCCTCAAAGCCAGCTAAAAATCAAATTAATCCTTTTGGTACTAGCTATTGAAAAGGAAACAGAAAAGGGGAAATGCAAACAGCTGACATAACAGATATTATGCCTTGTATCTAATAAGTACCAACCCCTTGGAAGCCGTTAGCCCTGGACCAGAGAAAAATGTCATGAGTTGGTCTTTTCCCAGTAAAGTTCCAAGGGGCAATGCTACCCAACAGTGGCAGCGTCAGGCTGAAGCACAGCAACCGGCTTGGTGATCTGCCAGGAAGGGCTTTCCTAAGGTCCAGATCCTGACCCGGGAGGATGAGGCTCCAGGGACCTCAGATCTGGTCTTTGCTGAAGTGGTGCCTCAGCTGCCACCCCCGCAACAAGTTAATGGGAAGGTGGTTGGATATTCAGGTGCCGTGGTCCAGCAGGTAGGAGTAAACCTGATATCCCTTAAAGTATTTGGCAAAGGGCCCCAGCCCAGCCCACGGGAGCTGTGGTTTTTACTGTTTGGTTTAGTTTTGTTTATTGACATACTGCCCCATTCCGCAGGGGGAGGTGGAGATGGCTCCTTCGCACATGCTGCCGGCAGCAGCACGTGTGTATTTCCACTTCCCACTGCGCTGTGCCGTCCAGTCACCTCACCCCTCCGTGCCTGGGCTGCCCGGAAAAGCACTCCCGTTCTCACTGACCTGGGGCTTGCTCTACGGGTGCTGAAGAACAATTCAACCCACACCAGGGCCCCGATTCCTCTTCACTTCCCTGGTCTTTGCTCTCAGTTATGTGCACTGTCTGCTCACTCAAAGTTAAGTTCCACTTAGAGCCTGGCCGTCGGATCCAGAATACATTCTTGCCATTTTTGAGGTCTTTTCTTAAAATTCATGGTTCCGAGCCAGTCTTTCACGTTCTCCATGGCAACTTGATCCCTTGCTGTCCTCTGACAAATGGCCCCAGAAGAACCAACATCCTGGCTCACAAGTTTTCCTGCATGGTAGGCTCCTTTTATTATTCTAAGCAGAGAGGGGAGTCTCTCCAGCCCCTTCTGCATTATCCTTTGCGACCTGCTGTGTCGCTGTAACAGGAGAAGGGTGCCGTTGTTGAAGACTGGGGAAGATACAGGAACACAAAGCTTTGGGTAGATATTTTAGCCCTATTGACTAAAAATTGAAGAAGATCATGCAACAATGTCTAGCAGGTTAACTGCAGAAGCTGGTCTCCAGAGACTGTCACAGACAACACTGAGCCCGTGCATGGGTACTTCCAGCTCCTCTCGGTGGGCACAGAGGCAGGAGAATTCTCAGAACCTTCTCCAACCAAACTTCTCACCTCTCCTTCCTCAAGCAAATCCAACCCCTGCGTTTCAGTAATACAATATTTATTAGAAGGGCAAAGTAAACTAATTTAGTATTATCTTAGGAACACCATCCACAGAGTTGATCCTCTCACTGTTTTTCATACTATTTCTTGTTTTTAGAGAAGAAAGAGGTATGGAACCCAGCTCACTGCTGACTCAGACCCAATGCAGAATTGCACTTCGATGGAAGGATGCAGGCCCTTGGCTTTCGAGTCAGCCAAAGTGCTTTTCCATTTCACCTAATAGCATTCAACGTCAATCAGTCATACTGTCACAAGTTTACATGAAATAAACTGGTAATTTACAATACTGATGTCTTCACTTAATTCACACTAAGTAATCTAAATTTTCAGCATCTCAGATATTCAAGTTGGCCTAAAGGTTTTTTAACCAAAGGGTGTTGTTTGATGATACCACTTAACTGTGCCATAAAATAAGGCATCATACCTACTTAAATCGAATCCACTCCTTACAGGCCCAGCTCACATTTTATTTCCTCTAGGGAAATTGCCCTGTCTACTTCAATTCTGAGTTGTCTTTTCCTCCAAAATTCCGATAGTGATTCATGGCCCCTATACCATATAACTCAATTACAGGAAGTGCGTAAAATTTATATGAGCTATTGCATCCAATTAAATTAGAAAGTCTTAGGTACTTTCACGCACAATATCTCATTTGAATTTTCTGTGAAATTGGCAATTTCTATGTAAATCTCACAGAACCTAGATCAGAGCCTTCTACCTATAGGCATTCGGGTGTTGGCGGTTTTGCAAAGTAGGACAACTGAAAATATAGATATCCATAGTTACACACAAACAGCCATCCCATTTCTAAGTCGGATTTACCATAATAGTGCACATCGAAATTCAGCCTATAGAAGTGAGCAAATCAGGTATCTACTTTCAGGATCTGAAAAATACTGGCCCGTGTCATCATTAGCAGGAAGCCTACTGCCACATACAAAGAAACAGGAAACACTGCTTAGCTCTTTTTATGTGATTAGGGGGAAAAAAATGTCCCAAAGTGTTAGGAGTTATGTTTGTTTTTTGCACAAGTACGTTGAATTTTGCCTCTGGTCATTCAGCATTTATTATTTTGATTTTGATGTTATATTTAACTACAAGGTCTTCACAAGGTCAGTAGGAATGGGGTGCCCCAGCATGTCCCCACACCACGCTTGACCTCTTCTGGGAGACTGTGACTGAATAACTGTGTCTGTAGACTTGGGGAAATTTAACACAGGAAACCAGGGATCGGTGCAGAACCATATATTTAATCAATATTTATGTAACAAGCAAATCTGACTAAGGGACATTTTCAAGGCATTGATAAATGTATTCAGAAACTTCCAACGTAGCTCTCCTGAGAAAAAGAGGTCCAAAACCTATATGATGCAGAAGTGATTCAGACAAGCAGTCTAGTAAACTCCACCCTCTTTTATCTTCTTCTAAGAAAGATTGAAATTCCAGTTTAGAAGGAGTTTAGGAAGGCAGGCAGATCTACTGGGGACTCTGGGGAAACTTGCTCTGGTGAAAATCTCCAGATTTTCATTTTCATGGGAAGTAATAGAATCTTGTAAGAAAATCAGCATGCATAAAACCACTTTCTACATTCCTATCCTGCATTATTCTCTATCGGTTATTTTTTATGTATTTATGGACTTGGGATACATGCAATTATTCATACGTATGGCAAGCAAAGTTGTTATGATGCACTATTCTTTGCTCTCTCGCAAATAAAAGAATGTATGTTGGGAGTATGTTTTGTCTCAGTAAAAATGCCAACAGGTAAGGAAGGCAGCTCTGGAGAATGGACGGACGCAGGCTCCACCATCGGAGTTCCGGAGTATTATGGAAAGGCAGAACATCTGATTCTGCTCCGGAAAGCAACACTGAATGCTTTCCCACTTCTTTTGGAGTAGAGGCTGTCACTGGAGAAGCTAGAAAGGTGAGACAGCACACTCAGGTTGTAGCAGGCACTCCCAACTCGATCTGAACTCAGATATCAGGGAAATGCAAGGAGAGGCAGGACTGAGCCCTCCTGAGCCCTTGTAGGCTCAGGGCCTTGGCGGAGCAGCAGGAGTCAGACCGGGATGGGAGTCACACAGAGATGGGCAGCGCTTGGCCTGTTTTCTAAGGTCCAGTGTTCTAGCAAGAGGAGAATCTAACCTGGTTCCCGATTGCCAGCTCCTTCAAGGACAAAAGGACCCCAAACCAAGGAAACTGAGATGTGGGTCCTGGGTCAGGCTTCAGGCTTGAGAATCTTTTCTAAATGAGTCTAGAACACTTCGCCATGCTCCTAATCATGAGGCTGGCGTGCACAAGGCCAGAGCCTGGAGTATGCCGGTCACGAGCAGGTTCCTGGCTCTCTCCTCAGTTTGTTTTTTGGAATCTTCAGTACAAGGTTAAACTACTTGCACAGCCAGGTGCCAAAGGGTTTGCTATACTCCAAAGAGTTATTGTGCAAACTACATTGAAGAAAAGGACCACTGTTCCTCCCGTCTTCAGGCATATCCATCACAATCTTCTCTTTAAGGCCTGACCTTTTTCCAATGAAGAGGGTCCAGAAAGTGTCCCTCTTTCACAGGACTATTCTTTTTAAAAAAATATATACACACACATATTTAATTTTCATCTTAGGAGAGAGAGGGTAAGGGTGAGAGAGAGAAAAACATAGATTTGAGAGGGAAACATCGATTGGTTGCTTCGCTAAGCGCCCCGACCAGGGATCGAACCTAACCCAGGTATATCTCCTGACAGGAATCAAACGGGCAAACCTTCGGTGTGCGGGATGGTGCTCCAACCAACTGAGCCACACCAGCCAGGGCACAGAACTATTCTTTATCAGGCTCTGGACATAGTTCTGGAAGCAGCTTCCTAACTGAATTCTGACCAAAATGCCAGCTCCAGAAGTAGATGCTCTTTCTCTTATAACTTCAGGCTTCACAAAAAGAATCGGCCTTCAGATAGCTTGGGTAGAAAATAGACCAGGAGCGGTTTTACAATATAAACTAGGGACTTCTCTCTACTGGCGCTTGATTATGTATTCAGTATCTTCTGTGTAATGTGGCCAAATGTTTACTCTAGGGGCAAAATGTTATACAGGAAGCTTTAGGTATCTGGAAAAGAAGCTTAAAATTTATGTTACTTTTTTCTCATTATTTTTAAATGATATAAGCTGATGCTTTAATGTGTTATTTTTAATACTGTTCTGGAAAATACCTGCATCACCTTTCTGTTGGATCCAGTCAAATCCATTATGAAATTTCCTATATATCTCATGTCTATAAAATTGCTTTAAAAATAAATTACATCTTTTTTAATTATAAAAAATTAAGGGTTATCAGGATAATGACGAGAAGTCCACTTAGCAATACTTCAACCCTTGGGATTTTGATGTCAAAGTTGAAGAACAAATATATTTCTCTTCCCAGGCCCATTTTTTTTCCATATAAAATGTCTGCACACTTAGATAAGCTTCATTAGAAAAGCCATTATTTTAATATGTTAGTCTGTTTTATTTGATTTTAACAACAACAGTCGCGCAAGGGTAGCTAATGGAAGGAGCATGAGTTATATGATTTGACAGGTAAAAAAGATGTTCTGAGAGAGTCTCTCCTGTGAATGGATAATTATGTTTAATGGGCCCAATTGTGTGCCCTCCTCAGTTTGCCTCTGAGTCCTATTGTGTCTTGTCCAGAAAAGCCATCTCACACGTTCGTATTGATATTTACTGGAAGCTCTGATAACTATTCTGGGGTTTCATCTTGCTCACTTTCTAGTCTTTCCAGAGGAATTTTGCTTCTAGTTTAAAAAAAAAAAAACAATTCGGTGTGGGGGAGGCAAGAAATGGGACAGCTATTATAGCATAGACAATAAAACATTTAAAAAAATAAAATCAATAAATTTAAAAAAATTTAATGAATTTTTTAAATTCCACTAACCAATCTCAGACTATGGGACAGATGCTGCAGAGAGCATCACACATAGGAAACCACACCCTCTGCTCACTGCTTTTCCGGCAGGTTTGCATGGAAGAGAGAGGTGCTGATTTAGCAGAACGCTAAGCCATTTTGTAAATTCAGATCCCGTGTTTCCCTTTGTTTCTCCTCGCTTTTTTGTAATGGCCACATTTTGGCATTTCTGCATGGCCTCTTTGGTTTCAGAAATTTACAATGGAGCATTTCCCATGGAGGAAAAAAGGAAATAGAGCAATTAGCATACATTATGTAGCTGCACCAAACCAGTCTACTCGCAAACATGTCTGGGTGACAGGCAAGTCGGCCCTGTTTTGTCTAGTTTCCTGGCCGGCCCCGCCCTGCTCCCAACCTGCAGTTTGCCAACTAGAGATGCTGCCCCTTCCCTTCCGCTGCTTTCTGCTTCCCCAGCCCCTGCACAACCTGCCAGCTTTACTAGCTCAAAGAATTTAATGAGTTTTTAATTCAGTTTTGGCTCTGGAACCCAGCCAGCTGCTGCTGCCTGGGGCTTGCATTTCCCTTTACACATTATCAGAGAACAACCATAAAGACAAGTCATGTTACTGCTGGACTTTTCCAGGAGGATTCGCTTGGCCTCCGGTTATTACAGGTCTCGCTAACTGCAGACAACGAAGGAACGAAAAGCAGAAAAATTTAAAGTGCCGTAGGCAGCATGAGAGAGGTTCCTCTGGGTGCTCAGAAGCAATTTCTAGGGAGTGAACACTGCTATGTATGTAACCACTGTGCCTCAGTCGGGCAGGAGAGAGAGCCAGACCACACTGAATGCACTTTGGGCCAAAATTATATGCATTTTTACACCCAGGTGCCCTTCATATAACAAGACCCCAGAATACTCTTCGCCACCACAATTCCAATGGCCACTTCTCTCCTCTCAGGCACTGGAAATGGGTCCACATGATGTCCTCACCGCCCTGGACTCTCGTGTGGACCATGAAACAGCGGCGTTCCTGGGAGGGAGGCTCTGTAGAAGCCATAGCAGCTATTACTCTAGGGGAAGATGTTAAGAAAACTCTCTGAGACTCGAAGTGCTGGGACATACCTCATAAAATATGCACTTTTCCCTACATTAGCCAAACCAAGGATGTTTCAATTGTTCTACCCAGCTTTCTGGGTCCTTGCACATGCTGTTCCCTGTGTCCGGACAACTGCCCGCTCCTATGTACTTGGTTGCTCCCTACTGGTCCTTCAGCTCTTGGGGCAACACGTCGCCTCTGCAGAGCCTTCCCAGAATGCCCTGTCCCCAGAGCAGCCGGCACTCACTGCTATGGTCGCGAACACTGAGCTGTTGAGCACGGCCAGGGCTGAGGCCGCTCTGATGCCAGAAATCGGGTTTCAGGGTGGAATCTGTTGTTTCCTTGCAGATGAATGTTTGGCATTGATTTATTATTCATCGGTGGAGATGGCGGAAAATGTCTCCCTCATTGAAACTGTAGTTCGAGGTTTTGAGAAGAGCACAATAATATTGATTGAATGGGTGCAGAAGAGTTGAAAGGAGGTTTTGCAAATGCAGCAGACGGGAATAGAAACTGATTTAAATTTATAGTCAGATATTTTAAAATAGCTGCATCAGTGTATCCCCCAAGCTATGATTCTACCTACTCATAAATACCAAGAGCAAGATGCTAAAAATAGGTACCTGATTCAATCTAGTCATTAAATAAATGACTACATTTTACCTACAAATATGGGTTTTAAGTCCAATCAACCGATAATTTAAACCACTTAAGAGCCCAGGCACATTTCCAAAGACTGACTAAATAGGGTTGGTAATCTTATGAGCCAGCGCGGTCCCCGCTGTGGAGACTGATAGGAAACCAGGAGCTGGTGGCGCACCTGTCAGCGGCTGCAGAGTGCTGGTTCCTGGCCCTGGCTGAGCGGCAGAAGCACAGGGGTGTGTATTAGAACTACCCACAGCTGAGCCCGACCTAGACCTACTGAATCAGAATCTCAGGAGTCAGGGTTGAAGTCTGCGACTTAAAATCTCTGTTGATGATTCTGATCACCAGGCAGATTTGGGGACCTCTGTTCTAATGCTGGGTGACCTCCCTCAAAATTTCTTGAGGGACCCCTTTCACACCTAAGTCTCAGTGACTTATAACTGTATTTGACCTTGTAATAAGCAACTCCATGGAGTAAACCCCTCTTGTCAACATATCAGCATAGTGATCTCTAGGATTTGAAATGTGAGATAATCATAAGGGACTTTCACAAGGTAGAAAATAGGAAAAGAAAGAGGTGGCTTCCCAGAAGGAAAGAAAAAGATCTCTAGCCAGGAGGAAGCCAAGAGAGGGAAGAGGAAACAAATCATGGAAAGAAGCTAGAAGCCAAGGTGAGAACAAGAACAAACAACTGGGCTGAGAGGTCTTGCTTTATTTCATGACTGGGTATAATTCAACCCACCAAATACTGGCAGAAGGCTGGCATGGGCATGTCCCTTAGAACTGTTGGTGGTGGTCACCCCCCAAAAAAGAAGAAAAGAGACGGCCCCTGCCTTGCGGGTACATACACACCGTGGCAGGAGAGAAAGTGAGTAAGAGAGCACAGAAGACAGTCGTGGGGTGACAGGAGAGTGTAGGAAGGCTTCCTCATGAGATGGCATCTAGACGCGACCTAAAGGATGGTGGGGAAAATGAAACAAGAAGCCACACAACAGGGAAGCTACGAGCCTGTGAAACAAGCTCTCAGGGAAGGCCCAGAGCCGGTAATCCAGGTCAACAGAAATGTGAATTTGATCTATTCCAAATGTTTTACAGACACGGACATGAAGGTTCAGGGGGCTAAGTAGCTTGTCCACGTCACACAGCAAGATGATGGCAGAAACAGGAGTAAGGGGTGGACAGCCAGACACGCAAGCCTCTTCCTCCCCAAAGGACCACTGCACAGGCCAGGGTGGCTCCTGGAGGGCCTTGTGACCTCAAAGCTCTGTGACCCAGATGCCTGCACCCATGAAGTGGTATCCTCCCAAGTGACATAAAAGGCATCTTTGATTCTTAATCTAGATATTGCTCAGATTCCTTATGAGAATCCAAAGATGGGCTACAAGAGAAGTAGTTTAAAGTTAATTCTTAGGTTCCTCATTTGGGTCGGTGATGGCAAAAATACTGAATCTCACCCACTTAGGCTAAAACTGTTGGCTTAGAGCTGGTCACCCATTCTCCCTTCTTTTAGAAAAGGATTAGACTAGAAAACGTAACTGTTTTATTCACCAAACAATTAGAGTAGAAGCAAGAAATTCTAATCTAACACAGAACGTCTAGTAGGTCGCCTCTCTTTTAGCTCTTCTAGGTTTTGCTTTTACAGAGACCCCTCATGGCAAACTCTGAGGGATGGATGAAATGAAAACCCTTACCCTGACCAAAGTGGCCCAGTTGGTTGAGTGTCCCACAAAGCAAAAGGTCGCTGGTTTGATTCCTGGTCAAGGCACATGCCTGGGTTGTGGGCCAGGTCCCCGGTTGCAAGAAGCAACCAATGGATGTTTCTCTCTCACACTCATGTTTTTCCCCCTCCCTCACCCCTCTCTAAAAATAACATAAAATAAATAAATGAGTAAATAAATTAAATCTTTAAAAAACAAAAGAAAATCCTCATACACTACACCAGAAACCTCCACCCAGGTGGCATAATCACCGCTGGGCGACACTTACGTGCTGAAATAAATATTCCACGCCTGTGCATTCCTAAAAGGTCTCCAAGTACAAGGGGAAGAGTTTTTAATGATAATGATTTAACATTTCCAAAGCCCCTACTATGCTGGGCCCCTCACAATACATGTGAACAGCAAACCCTGTGGGCTCTGCTGAGGTGATAGAATCTGAGGAAAGAAACAAAGATGATGTGAACTAAGTTCTAAGCCTTAAATTTCTTTAGAAAAAGTTCAAAGCACAGCCATAAGGTCATATATGCAATGTTAGGAAGTCAGGTAGTATGCTGTTTCTAAAGAGTGAATTCCTTTTGGTTTTTTGTTAACTTTCTTTTTTCTAACGACATTTTTTTTTCTTCAGCACCATTTTATTTTCATCTCTCCTCCAAGGACTAAGAGAAAAGGGTGGGGGGGCGGGTAATAAGATGCCCTCTCCCATTTTCAAGTTAGTCACCACCAAAAGATCACAGAAAACATGAAAAGGTCTTTAACTATCACGTTGACAATGACTTTCATAGGGAAAATAATTCTTCTGCCTCTAGTTTTGGTCCTTCCCTTTCTCCCCCACTCAGACACTCAGCACATCAATCACACCAGTTTTGCCAAGAGACACACAGTATCCTTGATGACAGAATGTTAGGTCTTAAGTGCCGAAGAATCAGTCCGGTGCCTTAGCACCTGGAATGGCGCGATGCTGTCCCAGACTTGAAGGCCCTTTTCACTCCTGGTGATGATAACTTAGTACTAGTTCATCATAAGGTCTCTGACCTGGTGACCTGTCAGTTCTGGTTTTGCCAACACCTATTTTTTTGCCACACCATCAGCAGAGCCTCAGCAATAGCTGAGGGTGCAGAAATCATTAGGAGTAGAAAAGAAAGGCAGAGGAAGCCAGGAACATCACCATTACTCTTCACTAACGGCAACTCACCCTGTCCGTTTGTCCGTCTGCCAGACTGCTGGCTGTGGCGGGCAGGAGCGCGTATCAGTTGAGAAGAGTGTCAGAGAGAGAAGCCTTGTCAGTTCGTTCATCCCTTCTCTGTAACACCAGCCCTGTGCTAGTATCCAGAGGAACCACACAGCCGCCACTCACTGACTGTTCGTTATGTGTTCTTTGGGGATAACATTAAATCTAATCCTCAACAAGAGCTATACGAGCAACTTCATTTTATGTTCAGAACTACATGGAGAAACTAGGTGCAGAGACATTAAGTGACTGGTCCAAAGCCATGGCTGGCGAGTGACAAAGCTGGGATTCACACCCAGGTGGATCCGACACTGCAGTTCATCTTCTCTCCTTGGCCCCCTCGGTACCGCCCTGACCAAATCACAGCTGTGCTCTTCTCTGTCCTCAGACCCACCCCTGCAAGTCTTGAAGATGGACATACCAAAGCCTGAGGGAGAAGCAATACGTTCTCCCCGGGGCCACTGTGGTGCCAAGGCCCAGGAGCACAGTTCACTGTTCACAAGATGTAAATGGTGTCTCTGCAGATAAGACACCCAGGTGCACGCTCTGCAGCCTTTCTGGCCTATGAAATCCCAACTGTCTCTGGGCCTAAGGCCAGACTCACTCGTTCATCCAGGTACTACTTCAAGGCCCAGGACCAATGAACACTTGTTGCATTCTGTGGTCAGTCTAGCTTGCTCTTGAAGCTCTCCAGGGACAAAGATTCTACAACGGCCTCTAGCAAGTCACACAGAGGATTCTGGCCCCTGAAGTGGAGAGGACAGGAGTCCTACTGTTTGCCTATTCTTCACTTTGTGAGAACTAAGAGATTTCTTACAAGCCTTTCTGCGGTTGCCTATATATAATACTTGTCTCAAGGAATAGGACTAGCCCTGTTCTCTCTATAACAGACTTAAAAGAATACAGTCTAGAATAAAATGATTGCATTATGAGGCTACTGAATTGATATAAAAGAAGGCACCACGGAACATTAGCCACAAGAACATTTATAAACCCTCTTACATGAAGAGATTGCAAAAACAAAACAAAACAGGGCTTATTTCTAAACAGTGTAATCAGCCAGGCTATTCCCAGCCTACACTCAATTCCTAGACAATAGTCATGGTTGCTAAAATAACTTCAGCTATTTCTAGCCCAGCAAAATAAATATTGGCTCCAAGAAAATTATAACTTGTAGTAAAAGACTAATACTATTGTGCTTGATTAAAGATGTTATGTCCTTTTCAGAGTCTTTTCAGAAATAGCTGAGTAGTGGCTGCAGAAAGTTTTTAGGGGGGGGTCAGTTCTGAAAATGCAGCTGACCACCTCCCTTTTCCCCTGTCCCTAATCCACAGTAGCATCTTCTTCCCTCCTGCTTCCTGACTCTCATTCATGCTCAAAGTGAAAATGGAAATACAAAGGAGATAAAGGAATGGGTGAAACCTTCCCTTGCTCAATTCAAAAACACATTTGCCCTCCTCCAACAAATTTGTAACAGTCATCACATGTTGGCTCTAGAAGACACCACAGAAACATAAGGCAATAGAGAAGGAGCAATTCAGGTAGAATTCTGATGGAGCCCCATCCTCTACTGAGTGAAAAGTATAATTTCATGTGGACAGAGAGAGGATGTACTTCTCAAGCTTAAACAACCACAAGTAAGGCCTGGATCTCACGCTATTTGTGGAAAACTCTTTATGAATTTGGTATGAAACTAGAGGGCCTCTGAAATCCCTACTGAAACTTAATAAATGTCCTTTTCTCTATTTCCATGATGCAATAACTAGATCCATCAATGTCAACATTTAATGAACATTAAGGGTCTGGGAAGCACTTCTTCCTCCAGGCCATAAGCTAAATCACTGGAATAATGGTGTTTATCAACAATATAACACAATATGTCAACTTAAACAAACAATTTCATATACACAGTCAAGCTAGGAAATGGCCTGATGTTAATTACTTGCTAGCCCTTAGGAAGTAAGCACTTCGTAACACTCTTCAATGTGTTAACATATCCTCTCTGCCTTTTCAGGACCTTCCAGATGCTGAACACATTCTTTTTCCAGTTTTGATTGCATAAAGCCCCTTCTCTTCTAGAGGCAGTGAAAGAAGCTATGGAGACAGGCAGACCTGGGTTCAAATCCCAATCCTGCAACGTGCTAGCGATGACCTGGAGCAGATTATTTAATCTCTCTGACGCTCAGGTTCCTCATCAGTAAACGGGAATGACAGGACCCACACCTTGTAGGGCTGCAGTAAGGATTAAATGAGGTCTTGTTCATAAGGAGCCTGGCATGTGGGTGCTCAGTAAATGGGTGTAGCTATAATTACGATAATAATTAGATGTGGATATCTTGCCCAAATCCCTAACTTCCTGCATAATGAACCCTTTCAAAAATTGAAGTATAGACACTTATATAAAACCTCCCTGATCCAAATCCTTCTCCTCCTCTCGAAGACGCCACCATGGTCTTCGTTCAGTGTTGCCAGCAGCACTTAACTCCTAAACGGCCTGCCGTAGAGTCCTGGAGCAGAGACCGCACAGTGCTTCGGACCAGCTCCATCTTAACTGCCGTCTTCCTTTTTCACGTCTGTGTGGAGCAGTTTGGATCTCATAGGGAAGTCACTGAAACTCTAAGCTGTCACTGCGTTACCAATCAGCACACTGGTGACCCTGTCCAAATTAGTCATCTACGAATCATAAAACCAAAACACCATTGAAAACTTCCCGCATTCAGCCACATGACCTTTCCTTTGTGTTCCCATATCTTTAAGCGTATTTGGTCACATATTCTAAGAATCTCTTTCTCCTCTGCAATTGCTTCAGTCATCTAAATAGTTGTGTGAAACTGGGACAACATCGAAGGTTCTTTTAGTTTTGGACCATTTTAGAATTTCCCACTATCCCTTCCCAATACATCTATACTATAATAGAAATCAGAGGCAGAGTAATAATAAGAGCCAGCATTTAGTAACTGCCTCCTTTGTGCTAAGTAGGCATTGGTGAAAGTGCCCTGCATGTATTAGTTCCTCTACCATGGCCACTTCCCATAGCCCAGAAGCAATGACTGGAGGGCTGGGATTTTGCTTCTCCAGCAACAATCTATTAGACAATGGCCATGAATCTTACCAGGCAGGTATGGGCTACCTAGTCACTTTTTCCACTTTCAGGGACTGAGATAAATAATTCCTTGTAGGTTCCGCTGCCCACTTGCCCCCAGACCCTCCTCCCTTTCCTATAACCAAAGATGTCCTCCCCAGTGGGTCCCTAGGGAGGCTGTCCCCAGGAATCCCACCTCCATCTTGTCCCTCGGCTCCCACTGTCTGCAACCCACAGCTGCAGCTGTTGACCTGTGTTTGCTGCTATTTGCATTTCAAATAAGTTAATAAAAGCAACGAATTAAATAACAAAGTGGAGATTTATGTCTAAAACAATGATAATAAAGGCCTTTGATTAACCCCAATGTACCACAGAAAAGCAACTCAGTCATACCACGAAAGGTACTTTATATACACACAGGGCCTCTCAGCTGATTGTCTCAGGATTTTTATAAATACTACCCTCTCATGCTGGGTGAAAATATCATCTTTGGGTAGGAAAACTAGGTCAAGATAGATATAAAAATAATTTGCACATGGTTACAATTAAAGTCAGTGAATCATTCACACATCTGTTGAACACACATTGACTAAGCACTCACTAAGCGCCGGTCACTGGGCCTCCGGCTATCAGGGTGGTGTGGGGAGCACACAACACACTGCTCCATTCAAGTAACCGCACAGCGGTTGGAGGCTGTGAGGACCGCAGGTCTGGTCCATGATACACTGCTTCTCAGCTCTGACTCACAAGCTCTCCCTGGGTCTCAGTCTCCTCATCTGTAAAGTGGGGACAGATGGGAAGGGAGATTGGCTGCTCCTCAGAGTCCCTTTCTGCTCTAACACTCGAAAGTAACTCAGGTCCTTTGGTCTTGCTCTGTGTCCCTGTGTATCCGCACATAACGTTGTTTCCCATGTTGTGCACGGAACCAGAAGAACCATGTTTGAGTCCCTAAATCTTACCAGGTCCTGGTTTCCTGGGATACAAAATGGAGACAATGACAACTCTTATCTACGGAGTCGATCCGGGACTGCAGGAGAACCGCGTCAGAAAGCCCTGCAGAAACGTGAGTTACCACTAACATCCCTGAAATTTAACATCCATCTTCAGGATCAGGAGTGGAAGGCTCACCTTTCCATTCCTACTGCGCTCCAGCATCTCTGCCTTGTCATCTCAGCTTTGACTACTCAGGAGCACACAGCAGCTTTTACTATGTGGCTGCTCATCCCACTGTCAAGTTGCCTGCCTTTTGTTAAGAAGAGATTTTAAAATTTCCTGCCTTCATCTATTTTCTTGGTGGTCTCTAAGTAAATGCTTCATTTAACCAGGCAGATTTCTGTTTTCTCTCTTAAAATGTATGCATACTGGGGCCTTAAGAAGTTCCATGCAGAAGGGCCGCGTGACCGGCAGGGAGTGGTGGGCGTCTCAGGCAAAATCCACACCTTCCAGGCTGGCACTCTTTCCCTGCCTGGAGTTGCAAGTGGGATGGCAAACACCGTGAAGACAACTCAGGTTTCAGAAGCAGAGGAAAGAAAGGCCGGGGTGGGAGGGCAGAGGTGCAGCCTGGGGAGCTGGATGTGTGTTCAAAATGAAAATCTTACAACCCCCTCTAGTACTTTTCCTATCGGATGCTCTACCAAAAGCCTACTCAATAGTGTGGGGAAAACTGAAGAAATGAAGTGATTCAGGACGTGTTTCAAAAACGGCCACCGCAGATCAGAACACCACTGCTCTCTCCCCAGTGCTGCTGATGCTGGGAACACTCGGGCGTGGAGACCCCGAAAGTGGCTTTGTTGCCTGGACACCATGGCTGTGTGATCCCGTGATGAAGGTCATCGCCCTTGGAAAGATTTAGCCACTCTGCCCAATTTACTGGGAGATTTTCGTTGAATCCAGCACACATTTTTGTTGTTAGTGTGTCTAACTACCAGCAACTTCCAAGGACAAGAACACACAAAATCACAACCTCTTTGTTTCTGAGCGAACACACTCTTACTAAATCATATTCTCGGCCATTGCTTTTGTTAAGTTGGTCCATAGCTCAAGAACCACCAATGGTCCCCAGTGTCCTCAAGATCAAATCCAAGCTCCTAAGCCTAGAATTTCGGCCCTTTTATAAATTGGCTGTTCACTATATTCTGGGGGGAGCAAGATGTACATAACATGGAATTACCACTTTTGAGCAGTTCTAGACAGTGAGGCCAGATTTCTGTATATGAAATAGTTAGAAAATAATATACACTCGTGTATAATCAAGTGCTGAGGCAGTGAAGGGACACAATGTGTAAGGACGTGGATTCACTTCCAATTCACAAGACTGTCCAGCCTTCCACTTCTATTCTTTTTAGAAAAATGCCTCATTCACTATCTAACCTGGAATCTAGAATAATCTCGGCTTTGGAGCATCCTTGATAACATTAAAAAATTTCCAGCCCTGGCTGGTGTGGCTCAGTTGGTTGAGCATCAGCCTATAAACCGAGGGGTCACAGGTTTGATTCCTGGTCAGGGCACATTCCCGTGTTGCGGGTTCAGTCCCTGTAGGGGTGTGTGTGAGAGGCAGCCAATCGAAGTTTCTCTCTCACATCAATGTTTCTCTACCTTTCTCTTTCCCTTCCCCTCTCTAAAATCAATCAATAAATTTTTTTTAAAATCCAGTGCATCTGGATTTGTCAGGCCAAAAGTTCCCCAGCTAAAAGATTCCCAATTTAGAAGCCACTCTCGAGATGGGCAGAGATTGACAGGAGCGGTTAGGATGCCCGTTCACCATGCGTGGAGGAATACGCCAAGGGGAAGGAGTGGGAAAGCTCAATTCCCACTGGAATCCCCAGAACCAGTGGATCTGGGGAACAAGGGTTCTGATGAACAAAAGCAGCTTCCGTTCCCCAAGTCTGGTCACACAGAATGGTACAACCGCTAGGCCTAGAGGCCTTGTTCTATAATCACCTCTCCATCTGCTAGGGGCCCTGGGTTTATTTCCTCAGGAAAACCTTGCCTGGCAAAGATCAGGCGCTCAGCTGGGTAGGACGCTAGGCACGGCTGAATGGGTAAGCCTCAGTGCCCCAACAGTTCCCCCGACTGTCACCTGCCCGTGGCCATCTGTATTGGCCAAATTAACTAAAAGTTGTCAAACCTCCCTTCACGTTGGACAGACCCTACCTCTGTGTTTGTTTACAAATAGAGAAAGTTGTTAACAGCAAACTGGAATGGAACCAGAAGCATTCAATTGGCCTAAAACTCATCAGCCTAACACGTACTTGGAGGAAAGTCACCAAGTCCGTGGCACGAGCCAGGGGCACCGAGTGGGAGCTGTCCGGATTCCGTGGTCCTAAACCCTGTCCCTTCTCATGAGAACACCTCATGTACACACTATTTCTAGAGAATCTGAGGGTGTCCTGTCCACTGTGACAGACACACAAGTGTGAGCTAGGAACAGGAGGCAAGTAATAAAGAAAATGAATCCCCCCGTGGAAATAGAAGCAAAACAATGAAAGTAATAATAATCGCATACCAGTAAACTTGTTTTGTTTTTGCTGGTGTTCAAAACATGAGGGATTTGCAGGGCATTTAAATCAAGAACTGCTTCCTAACTCTAGTTCCAACCTTCAAGTTTTAGCCAGAAATTGTGTTTTGAAGATCATCTTGTCAGACAAAAGAAAAAAAGAGATTTTTTGGTTTTAGGTTTTTTGGCGTTTGTGTTGGGTTTTTGCAATAGCACGAGGTCTGGGGAGGGAGTCTGTGTGGCATCCTGTCCATAAGGGCCCACAGCTCAGCAAAGCTCGCCCGCGGTCTCTAAACGGAGGGAAAGGAATCCCTTCTATCTCCTTGACTGACGACCAACCCAAAGAATATAAAAGGAAAGCAAACTGATTTTGACATCTTCAAGGATTTATATTCCAAATAAAAAATACAAAATGCCAAAATACAATACTATTGCTTCTAACAAATATTTCCAGATCGGAGCCCATTAAAAGACCTTCACATGACTAAACTGCAGTGAGTGATTCTTGGCAAGTGAGAGGTGACCCCCGCAAACTTGAGAAACAGTTTCCAGCAGATGCCATGGGCTGGCACGTGCTCACCCCTCCTGGCCCCCACGTGTGAGAACCCGGCCGTGGTGGGCAGCACAGCCTATTGCCATGTAACAGAGCAAAGCTAACATGTGGCCTTGTGTGTGCAAAAGGGAAGGAACGAAAGACCAATCTGTGCAAAAAGATTCAGCAAATACTTATCTGAGGCAAAAGCAAGGTAACTCAGCAAATACTTGTCTATCGTCTGGTCAGAATTCATAAAGCCAGACGACAGACCTAGCCATAGAGCAATTTCCTGACTACATTTTGTTTCCTTATACTTACTCTTGGGACCCTAGACATCCTTCGTTTCAGACTTCAGACGGCCTGGGTTCCCCTGTGGTTGCTCTGCTGGAGCCACATTGCTACTTCCTGTTGCAGCGAGGCTGGCCAGCGGCCGGGACCACATGGCAACCACATTGCTTCCAAAAGCCTAGCTGTACAATGTTCTTGCTCAAAATGGTGTTTTTTCAACAAAAACTGTATTAAAAAAATAACTTTGTTGATTTATAAGAAAGGCCATAAAAGATAGCATGGGTATCTAACATTTTCCTGTAAATCTAAAATTACCCAAAAATAAAAGAAACGTCAAAGTGATTAAACGCACACTCAGTCTAGACAGGTTATTTCCTACCTGAAAGACAAGGGAAAGACCAGGGACAGACAGAACCAGGACTCTGGGGTTAGGCCAGCCCCGTGCGGTGGGTTTGGGAGCCCACCTGCAGGAGCAGCCAGACCACACCCCCTTCTGTCTCACAGAGATGGTTTTTCTTAGCCTTTAACAAATTACGGAAGGATCAAAGAATGCATGCCTATGGTGGACACTTTGGACGACACAAGGAAGCAGCAGCCGGCATTCACCTATAATCGCCTTCCCCCCAAACAATCATTGTTACTCATCTTCCACCATATTTCCACACACACATTTTTCACAAAGTTGAGGGCACACTGGAAACACAATTGTGTGGTCCTGCTTTCTTCACTTAATGGCCTACCATAAATGACTTCCCCACGCTAACCCCAAAGCTGCAAACACAAGGTTTAACAGCCACCCGCCTCCGCTGCGCACCAGGTCTGCAGTCTACCGGCCCGGACAGCGAGTGCTGGCATGGGGCGCAATGAGGTTATGGCTGTTTGGTTGGTGCCGCAGGATGGCTGAAGAAAAAAAATCAGGTCTGTATCCAGTTCTCTCTGGGCTTACGTTACTCCTCACTGGTAAATTAGGTGAGGAAGTTGGTCCAGAATGTTTGGGTCCATTTTGGCTCTGTGGCCAGTTAATATGGTTAAGAATAAAATGCCAGTCACCACCAAAGAAAATCTTAGACCATGAGAGAAGAGAATGCAAATTAAGTGCCTTGGATAATACTGGCATAAAATCTTAAATGGATTCTAAATCAGTAATTAGTGTATAACAGTGATTTTCGACACTTTTCATCTCATGGCACACATATACTAATTACTCAAATTCTGCGGCACACCAAAAAGTATGTTTTTTGCCAATCCGACTAAAAATAGGTATAATTTTGATTCATTCACACTGGACAGCTATTGTGTTGGCTGTTGTCATTGTTTTATTTGACAGTCTAGGGTAAAAGAGGCCAGTGCCCCTGACTAAACAGTCAAGTATTGCATGTTTTAAAAATCCTTACAGCACACTGGTTGAAAATTGCCGGTGAATAATAAAAATAGCAGACATCAAGATCTAGAAAACTATGGTGTTGTCTTCACAAGCCAGACTGCTTATGTTGAACACCAAGTCAACATACTCATTTTTGTAAAAACTAAGTAGGAATAAATACAGCCCAGGATGTATTTAAGACTGAGTGAGCTCCTAGGATGTAGAAGATGCAGGAACGGCCTAGGCCTAGGTCCTACTCAGGGAGATGAGATCCCACGTGATACTCTCAGTCAGATACACACACAAACACATGGCCAAATCCTAAAATAAACTTAATCCTGCTAAGATTTTCCTCCCAATAGAGCACGCAAGTGGCTACAATATTCAGGAAGAAAAGTCAAACATACACAAAAATATTGGCTTTCAAGACCAAATTTAAATTCCTATTTGAATTTTATTTTCCTCATTCCCCTGTTCTGGCTATTGGGTGTATCTAGAACTGTAAGACTTTCCTTTTGTTCTGTCTCCTGTCCCCACCCCCATCCCATTTTTCAGTTCTAACCCACTTGTCTCCATGGTTCTGAGTAAAAGTACAGAGGAGTTAACAGGAGAGGACAGAGGCACCCTCATTGAGCAAAGAGATTCTGTCCAGGGGGCGTCCTGGAAGGCTTTCAACAATCGGTTGGGAAAATCAGGATCTCCAGTCTTAGGAAGCTGGACCTTAGGAAGCAGTCTTACTAATGAGCTAACAATCTTTTCAACAAAGGCAACAAACCACCAAACGCTTCTTGTCCAGTGTAGTGTTCATCCGATATATGAGGTCTGGAAAAAGTCCAGGCCATTGTTAATATAACGAGAATGGTTTGCACAGCATCAATGTAACCTGGCAGCCAAAGAGGGTGAACTGGAAAGGGCATTCACGAACAATGATGACTTCACTGTACTAGTCAGTGGGGGCGGTAGACACCATTGAGTGAGCATGTGTACTGTGTGGCCATTGCTTTCAAAATGACTGAGCAAGAATGGCAACAAATCTGCATCAGATTTTGCATTAAGCTTGAACATTCCTCCGCAGAAACTATTTGGATGATTCAGAAGGCCGCAGGTATGGGCAACTGATGATTGGCAGCTTCATGACGACAACATGCCTGCTCATGCATCACGTCTCATGCAGAGTTTTTTGGTGAAACATCAAATCACCTAGGTGCCTCAGCCCCCCTATAGCCCAGATTTGGTGCCCTGTGACTTCTGGCTTTTCCCAAAACAAAAATCACCTTTGAAAGGGAAGACATTTCACACCGTCAATGAGATTCAGGAAAATATGATGGCAATTGGGAGAACTATGTGAGGTTCCCAAGGTACCTGCTTTGAAGGGGACTGAGGCATCCTTGTCCTATATACAATGTTTCTTGTATGTATTTTACTTTATAAATGTCTCTATTTTTCATTTTACATGGCTGGATACTTTCTGGACAGACCTCATATGTCGAGAATATACAGTGAAATAAATGTCAATTTTGAAATAAGGGAAATTAGATTCTACTTATCACCCCTCCTGTACCTCAACATGGTTTAGTAGTACATTTTTCCAACAGGAGATAACTCATTTGGCGAGAAACAAGAAATTTCTTCCAAGTTAGTTTGAAGCAACAGTGATTCTAAAGACCTTAGGGGTCATCTACTACATTCTTGACCATGCAGCTTTCTCAAGTCCAGAAAGAACAGCGAACGAGCAGGATAACACTGAGGACAGGTGGCTGGTTCCTTTCTTTCCCAGAAGCTGAGAGCAAAGGCCTCCCTTTGTGCGTGCCCTTCTTCTGCAGGTCTCCCCACTGGTCTCTGTGAATGGAGCGTTTGGGGTGCCCTCTGAATCCTCAGGGGACAGAAAGGAGAGAGGAGTGACTTTAAGGAGCCCTGTGCAGCCTCAGGGTGAAATAGAAAATTCCATGGAATAAAACTTCAAAAGTGGCTTAACTAAGGTGGATGTGTTCTTTGGTTCCACAGCAGCATTGTGAAAGAAGTGTTTTATGAAATAATTTGTATTTTAAAAATCTTCATACCCCTCGCAACTATCATCAAATTTATTTATAATTAATATGGATCATTTGCTCTTAACTGGATAACATTTTTACGACCAACTGTTCTTATATTTAAGGAAACTTTACATTTTCCTAATTTGGGTGATCTTCCCTCCTCTGCAACCGAGGGAAGTTTTGGAAACCACTGTTCTAAGCCCACTTCCTGTAGACTCCTGTAACTTCTCACATTAACTTTTCATTCGGGTCCGGGAAGAAGGCCTTGTTCTTCAGTCTATAAATCTGTCAGTGAAGACAGCAAACTGGATCCTCCCGGGTTCACTTCGTAGTCGGCAGAGTCTCCCAGGCAACGGCCACCAACCCTAGTCCATCGAATAGTCACCCATTTTCTCCCTTGACATCTCTCCCAAGTCCTCCCGTCCCAGCTGGCCAGCCGCTCCATACCACTCATCTTCTGTCTGTGGGGGAGGAGAGGAGGGGCAGTCCTAGGGAGGACGCATGAGTCCGGCCAATAAATCACCCAGCTGGTGTCCTTTGTGGTCCTCACCCTGGCTTCCAAGGACTGAGCAGCTATGTCAGGGGCCTGCCTTTCCCTCCCAGACATCTCCCCCCATTTCTTTTTTAATCACTGGAAAGGATTCCTCCCGTAATTCATATAACGTGGAGTATAAATAGTACAGAGCAGGTGATAGGTTTTCTTCAAGATCTTGGCCCGGAGACAAAGACATGCCTTCCTGATACAGCTTTCTTGGGAAAGGTGCCAGCAGTGTTGATTCTAGGTTTTTCTCTTTTTTCTATTGTTGTTAAAGACTTCTTTTTTTGTCTTTATTTTTTTTTCACAGTTTACATTCACTATTATTTTGTGTTAGTTTCAGGTATACAGCATAGTGGTTGGACAATCATATATTTTACAAAGTGCTCCTCCTGATATTTCCAGTACGCACCTGGCACCATACAGTTATTACTATATTTTTATGCTATTATATTACTCTTTTTTATTAAATTTATGGGGGTTACATTGGATACTAAGATCATACAGGTTTCAAGTGTACACTTCTATGATACGTGATCTGTACATTGCAGTGTGCACCCACCACCCAGTCAAAGGAACGTGTTGTGAAGTATATGGTTGTCGAACCACTATGCTGTACACATTACTCTTTTTTTAAAGAGGACTTTGAGGAAAGATACTCTTCTATCAGCTCTGTATGACAGTATCCTTTAGCACATCCCATTGATGGTCAGGCTCTGTTTTCAAAAAAGGTGTCAGGTGCCCCAGAAAAGGGCCGATGCCACAAGTCAAAAGCAAGTACTTCCTTGTGCTTGGAATCCATCTGCCCCAGACCGACAGGGTCCTCAGAAACTCTGCCTGGGAACAGGAGCTCTTTAACTAAAGAACGCCTTCCACTGGTAATCGAGGGTCCTTAGAATGGAACAGCAGGCTCTGGGGCCTGACTACTGGTGTCAGCCCCACCTCCACCACTCACTGAACGTGTGACGTGGGGCGGGCTGCTTAACCACTCTGTGCCTCAGTTTCCTCATGGTTAAAAGAGGATAACAACAGTGCCTCCCTCCTGGGAGGCTGTGAGGATTACATTAGTTAGTACATGTGATGTCCTCAGAACAGCGCCTGGCACACGGTGAACATTCAGCAAGTGTTGGCTATGGAACGTTATTATTATTAGCTCTCATCCAGAACGCAGATCAAGGCAGGCAGGCTTCATGGAGGGAAGGGGAACAGCCCAAGACTCAAAAGTCACTAGCTCTGTCTGAGAGAAGCAAGGATTCTTCCCTAGAATATGATTCATCACAGAAATCCCTAGGAAGGTGGCCTGCCTGAAATTATTTTTAGATTTAATAAAAAGAAGCAATCTAGTCCAAATTAGATGGGCTGGGTGACTGTGAGATCCAGCCCTGGGGCACTATTCAGATTTTTGGTTCTGGTATGGTGCTGAGCTAAAATAAATGGATTTAAATGAGCTAATGCAAAATTAGTCTCCCTCTTTGCAACGGGTCTTGCCAGAGTTTCTACAACAGCTCAACTGAACAAGCTTCTTTCTTGTAACACAGGCTACCTCCTTCAAAAAGAAGAGTGCATTTAGTTTATGTAGCTTTGCCCAGTGAGTCCCTGACTTGGCCTATCTCTTTATCCAGCTCAGCCTTTCCGGGGGGATTCCTGGCAAACAGCCCACATTTCTGGGTCTGACTTTACTCCTGGATGGAAATTAATGGATTTGGCTGGTTTATTACTAGATCCGTGTGGAACAATATAGTATCATGCTTCATGCATAATAAATAAATGACATTCCGAAAACAATAGGGATGACTATATCTGCCATCTAGAACAAGACCTTCTAAGCGCTCCACTGGGCAGCCTCATAATCAGCCAGTGATTTAGAACAACTCAATTTCCCACCGTCAGCACCTTGAGCTTGCTTTAAGGAAATCCACCACCACGTCACTGCTTCTTGGAGGGGAAGCTTGGAGACTGAACGTAGTAAGGTCAGGTGAAATTAGGCTTCTTCTGAGTTGTGCAACATTCCCCTTCAACATCTTGCTGATTATACAAACACTGAATAATTACACTGAAGCGTGCACTCTATTTCATCAGAATGACAAAGCGTTCTCACTGGCACCTCCTTCCCTCTGCTAATGAAAAGCCCCAAGCAGTCAAGACCACCATCCATCAAGAGACAAAAAGCACTCATTCACAGTAATGACAGGTGCTCGACAATGGAAATGGGTTTTTTTCTTTTTATGTCTGTGGGCTGCTGCCAAAGATGAAAATCATCCTGTGTTTAATATCACTCTCTCACTTCGCGTTCCTCTGAGGTTCAGTATTTTCTTTCGGCAGAGAAATAAAAAGGTTGATGCAAGAGATCTCAGATTCTCAGGAGGCTCTTTATAATTTCACACCGTGTTGGTGAACATTTTGCACTGGGGTTTCCATCATTTTCTTTCAAGGCCAGTGCCCTCACCTTGAACAGTCCAGTGGGTAAATCTGCACCAGGGTAGTCCTCAACAAATATTAACACGCTGAGCTGAGTGGGGAGTCTGTCCCAGACAGTCCCCCACAGCTGTACGGAACGTGGTCCACACCGACACAGAGAGCAATTCACAGGCAGCAGTAGGGACAGGCTGGGATGGGCCCTCCTTGAAAGTCATGCACAAGGGCAACAGTCTTCAGCAGCTCAGATGGCCAAGAGAAAGAGGGAGTTTGTGTTCTAGTTGTAAGAAGGAGTGTATTCCAGGGCCTCTCCCACACAGCCTCTTCTCACACATTTCTGGGTAGGGCCTAGGCTACCTCTCAGAAGCATGACGTGGCTCATCCCTTCCTCCCCAGCACCCTAAAAAGCACTGTCTGAAAGTCCAAGCACAGTACATCATGTGTTCAGAAGTTCCTTATCCAGCAGTCTCAACTGTAAGACATTCATCCCAGAATCCAGTTTAAAAAAATGGGGGGGGGAGGCCCCCAAAATAGATACCACTAAGTCAAATAGGCTGAGGTCGAATAAGCTTAGTTGCTGAGTTTTGAATCTATTGCAGATTCAAAAGAACAAAATAGAAGGCACGGGTTTGAACAGTGTTCCCCCCAAATTCATGTCTGCCCAGAACCTCAGAATGTGACCTTATTTGGAAATAGGGTCTTTGCAGACACAATTAGTTCTAATGACGTCATGTCAGATTAGGGTGGGCCCTAATCCAATGACTAATGTCCTTATAAGAACAGAAAACAGAGACAGAGAGAGAACAGACCCTGTGGCGACAGAGGCAGATTTTGGAGTGATAAACCAAGATAAGCCAGATATTGGGAGTCTACAAGCCAAGGAATGCCAAGGACTGCCAGCGGCTACCAGGAGAGCAAGGAGAGAAGCACGGAACAGATCCTGACTCGGAGCCTCCAGGAGCCATCAGCCTAGCTGGGGTATCTCGATTTCAGACTTCCAGCCTCCAGAAGTGTGAGAGAACAGTTTCTGTTGTTACAAAGCCACCCAGTCTGTAATTCTTTCCTACAGCAACTCTAGGAAACGAACATGAAAGTCTATTTAGAAACAATTGAAGGTAATTTAGAAAGAAACAACCTACAGCACTGTACCAAGAGAGCAAACCAAAAGGATGTTTGTTTTCCAAAAGTCGTATGAATTAAAAAACCATCGCCACAACCAACAGGACACTGAAGGCATAATGACATAATGCAATGGTGGACGTTCACAACGGTCACCTGGAGCTGATTTTTAAAAGGCTGGACTCTGTTCAGAGTGTTCACATGAGGCCTCACTGCACTGCCTCACCCCACAGCCCTAAAAAGGAAATGTATTTGTTTGCCTCTTGCGTTGCACTAAACATTCTCTTTTATAGTGAGCATCTCCACATGGCAGGGTATTCTTTTGTTACTAAATTCTCAGATCCAATTTTTTTTTTCTGGGAATCCTGGTCCAACTATACAGCTTCTCTATGGTTTGTGTAAAGATTTTTCTACACTTGGTCAACAATTCTTTCTATAGCAACTGCACAAATACACACACAAACCCCCCCACACCCCTTAGGGACACAGGAATCGTCCCTTATAACTCTTAACATATTGACGCCTAAGCAACACAACTTTACACTCCGGGCTTCACACGAGAACCAGGATGACTTATTTCTCGAGGATGAGCTGTGCAGTTGGGCTTAGAATTATTTCTCATGTCTTCAAATCACCTAAAAACTCTATGCCTCACTCCATACCACCTACCTATCTATTAGGTAAAAAATAGAAAATAAAATCATAAGTTAAAAAGGCCTAAATATAGACTATAAAAATGACCCATAATAGCTTTAATTCAGTCTTTGGTTCTCCACCTGAACACCATGTGCTGAAGGCAGTTTGCTGGGTTTGGTTTTTTTCACTGAAACTTACACTGGGATATTTCTCTTGTTCCCCTTGAGGAGCTTTTTTTTCCCCCTGAGAAATCTCTTTTTCTTTATTTCAAGTGTCTTTAGCTTGAACAGTGCTAAGTCTCCTCAAATCATCGCTGAAAATGACACATGCACTTTATGTAACTTCGTTAGCATGCTCTTTTTGGGGTTTGATGGTATATTTGTTTTCATGTTATTATTTCTCGGTCAGCTCCAATGTCCTGGTTTGGATAGGCCTATAGGCAGCTTCTCCCCCGGCCATCGGGTTTCAGGGTAAACAACTCGGAGGCTCTGCAGAAAGCCTGCCCGGGTCCTTGCCTAATGAAGAGGATGCCGATGTGGAAAGGCAGGCCCCACCAACAGATGCGCGGATAGCCACATCGCAACCCCATCTGCGCCATAATCAGCGCCCAAACCCCGACCCGCACCCCGTTTTAAGAGGGACTTAAATCACTCCCTGTCACCTTGGCTTTAAAAGAGGTCCAATTTGCCCTCTACCCTCTGCCAACTTAGAGGAGGTGGGAGGGCTGAGGGATCACACGTGGGCACAGAGAGGGTGGCCCAGCCCCTCAGCCTGTCCCCGCTGCTGTCGTTCATGCTTCCGGGCACGGAGCCAAGGTGAAAGGGTTAGCAAACTGTCGCTGGTTGAGGTTCCACGTGTCCCCTTTGCTTTTGCACTGTCGGCACTTTAGGATTTAGGGTTGGGGGCTATGTTCCAGAAGCAATAAAAACTACCCATCTGCAGAAATATGCGGCAGGCTTTAAGGCCTCGCAGCCTCTCGGCAGCCGCGCGGGGAGGCACCAGCAGACAGTGTCTCATCACCCAGGGCATCCCTCCTCCCAAGCGTTCGGGGGAGGTTGGCCAGGACCGATGCAAATGCTGGATTTGCTCTCACCCCCACAGCAACCCAAAATGAACGTGGAAACGATGGGAAGGGGTATTTTCTTTTTCGACCAAGCCTCTTAGTAATACGATATGATCGGTCAGGCTTTTCTTTCTTTTCTCTCTCTCTCTTTTTTTAAAACCATAATCCTCTTACAAACCAAACATAAAACAGAGTCTCAGAACCTCTCCATATAAGGAGTTTCCAGACAGGCTGATTCTACTCGTAGTTCCTTGGGTTCAATGGAGAAAGTCATTCTAGGGCACTTTCCAGCTTTCTGAGTCATGCGGTGAGGGGGGCTGAGAGGATGGCTCACACAGGAAAGGGCTTAACCTTTCTCGGCCCCAGGCTGGCCATGAGGGAGAAGCATCACCCTGCCTACTGGTCCGTGCTCCCGAGTCTTAATGATTTCAAGAGACTCACTCAGCCTGAAGGCAGAACTGGTCTGCAGTAAAATGCCCAGCACAAAGGCTCTGAATTCAGGTCTTTTCATCTATTTCTAACTGGGCATCAGAAGCCATTAAGCACCTGCTTTAGAAATTAAAGGCCTGTGGCTACCAAGTCCTGCTGGAGGAGCTCCTACCACTTAAATCCTGGAGTCCGTGGTGACAAGTGTTCAGCTCTGCAGGTCGTGCTCTGAGGTTATATCATGGTCACCGGTGCCATGGGCAGATCAAAGGCAGAGGAGAGGAAAAAGCAAGAAGAAACAAGGAAAAGAAGCTAGAAGCAAGAGAAGAGCGAGGTGCAGGAACAGAGTGTGGGCAGGTCACGGTGCGAGTGAAGCCCGCGGGTACAGGGTGCTCCACCCTGCACTGGCCGGGGTGATGCTCTGGAAGACATTCCCCAGAAGAAGCACATGCCATCATGCTGACTGTGAGCGGCAGTGGGCATCTCCAGGAACGAATGGAGTGGTCCAGAAGGCAGGCGGGAGTCGGCAGTGCACTCTCCCCGGCCCCAGGGGCTGCTGCCTAGAGCTGGTTTACTGTGTGCTCATCCTTTCAATCCCAAGGAAAAAAATGTTGCAATACGTTGCAGATAATAAGGACAGGTATTGTTCTGTGAAACTTTCGTTTCCATTTTATATATATGCATAGGTCACCATATATCTCTTACACTGTGGTTAAGTTTACAAAACATTCGTATACACTGTATCTATAAATATAACTTTGCCTTTAGGTTACACAATAAAATCCCCTGCAGTGGGCCCTCCTTATGCACCAGTGCACTGGATGCAGATCTGCTGCCCCCAAAGTCTCATTCTGAAACCACCCCTATCACTGATGGAGTGAAAAGTAACTTGACGATAACTACAGACTTGAATTTTAATGTACGAAAAAATATATTGTTAAAGCATATGCCAGCTCTGTTCATATTCTGGGACATATCTCTGCTTTCATGTGATCTCCAAGAGAATTGAACTGCCTTTCTTACCTCAGATGCAGTCCTTTTCAGGGACTTATGTCATGGTAATCTATTACTGACAAAGTGACAGGACCAGGATGACATCGGATGCAACCGATCCAAGGGTGTGGCCCAGAAGGAGCCTCTATCTGCCTCAGCATTGGCCAGATACCATAAGAAACTCACCTCTCACCTTGTAGGGCTCAAACCTGCATCAGAATGCCAAACTGCACAGAAAGAATAAACATCCAGCCCTGGAAGAGAACTCAGACTGCAGAAAGTCTGGTGACTTGCCCAAGGTTAAGTACAAAATGTATTAGCAGAGCAGCCAGAATGACAACCCTGACTTCCAAGTCCAGCTCCAGTGCAGTGCTCTTTGACACAGATTAAATATGGAGGAGGCACACACTGACCACAGAGGTTCCCAGAGCCGGAGATAAGAAATCAGTGAGTTTTCGACTCTACGGGCTGCTTTATGCATCTCTTCCAACCTCCTTAACTGAAACTGACATCTGCGGCTTTCCGTGCCATGTCGTCGTTCCACTACACACTAGCTGGAGGTTTCTGAGGCTGCATTTATGGGAGCTTTCCAACAACCTCTGACTCAGATGAGCTCCATTTTCCCCAGACACATAACTTACTTTTGCATCTCATTTCCATGAGAAATACAAAAGCAGCAGTGATTCATATCTCCAATGCTAGGCTTAACAATTTTGAAAATGCTTTTATCTGACTGTAAAGAAAATGGGTCCACTGTATAAAATGTAAAAAATAAGTAAGGAAGGAAAAAGATTACAATGAAAGTTAAAATAACTTATTACTCAGTGATAACCCAGATTAAAATACAGGTATTTTGTCTGTTAATATACAAAATTCTCCTGGTACAAAATTGTGATTAAAATGAAAAAAATACCCTTATATATCCCTGCCCTTTTCACTGAACATTACACACCAGTAAAGATGCTTTAAACATATGCTTTATATTTATAACGTGGGCCAAACATTACATCCTATTGGTGAATCATTATTCATCACGTCATTCACTGTTATTGAGGATTCTGTTTTTCTAGCTTTTCACATATGTAAGTAATGTGGCAGGAAGCTTTTACAGAGTCGTTTGTGCATATTTTTGCTTATTTCCATAGAATAGATTCTCAGTAGGGAATTACTGGGTCAAAGTGTGTAAGGTAAGCATTGTCAAGATTCTTGATACAAAAAACCCTATTCTAGAAAGGTTGCTTATATCCAAATAGCAGAATATCTTCTCCTCTGCCAATGACGAGTAGTATAATTTTTAAAGCCTTATTTATAGGTAAAAATTTGTATCTTGTGTTCATTGACATTTCTTAATTGGCAGGTTAAACATCTTTATATGTTTTAGTTTACTGGCCAGTTTTCAGTCTCTCACCCTCTCCCAGCCCCTTCCTACCCCAGCCATGTGTCTGTCTGTCTGTCTGTGACTGTGTGTGTATGTTCACAGGTACCCATTTCTCTACCGAAATGTTAAGGTTTTACTTATTTACTTGTAAGAGTTCTTTATATAATAAGGATACTAAACTTTTGACTGGGCAAACACTTTGGGAATCACTTTTACTTCTATAACAATGTAAAGTGACAAGATGCATTGGTTTTTACACTGTCACCATAGCAATAATTCAAAGCACCTGCCAATACAAAAACAAAACAAAATGAAATAGAGGGGAAACTTCAAATTTCTAAGATAGTGTGCACAGATAATACTTCTTCCATGCTGATTATATTAAGGGGTTGGAAACAAAAAAAAAGAATGGCTGGTTGGACTTATTTATGACATTTTATACACATGGATCCCAAGGCTAAGAATCTCTGTTCCCATTTAAATATGTTTAAGGTTACTTTACTTAAATGGACAAAAGAGCTTTGACGCATATTATGCATTATTAAAATAAAGCAAAGTTTAGTTCTGAATCAGTGCAAAGCCATTTCTGGAGCCAATTCTGTACACACATACACGTGCCCCGTCATTGTAAGAATTGTAAGAACTGAAAACCCAAATTTAACAATCAGATGAATGAATTTATGTTTATAAAAGGCATTTTTTCAAAAGAAAGAAACACCCTCAAACCAGAGTTTTTCCTGCACACTAGTATGCTCTAAGTTGTAGATCACTGAAAATCAATAGAGCCTCGATTTGGCCAGGTAAATTGAGGGAAGCTGCTGCCACTTCATTTGGCTGAAGATGGGTGTAACCACCTACAGAGCAGAAGGTTTTTGTGCAGTGCAACTGGAAAATGTGCTTAAGTGTGTGGCTCACATAAAGCAACAGATTTGAAACACACTTTTTGCTGTATGCCCCTGGTAAACTGATCTAGGAAATACAGTCCACTCAAAGGTTCTACACAAACAGGCCGTCAAGATGATTGACTAGGTATAGCAAAGGGCCAACAGGTCATTGATTTCACTCATATTCATGGAGGTCAGCAGCCGAGCTACAGCATCTATCACCAATAGGTCCGACATCCCTAGGAAGATAAATGGAAGAGCTGCTTTGTAAAGAGCCACCTAATGAATGAACCGAACAGACTTATGGTGCTGTGAATTATTACTCGGCTCTTGAGAGTTCTGAGGGAAACAAAAATGTCAATCACTCCAATAACCCTGCTGATCTGTGTTCCATAAACACACCCTTCAGTAAGAGCGAAGGCATGTAGTCCATTGGGTGGAAGAAGATGCAGAAATCTGAACCTCTCTACAACCTGTAATGGCCAAATATAAAACACTCAAAACTGAGTCAATACATTTTTAATAAATTTTTAGATTGTCCTCGCCCACCCCTCCCAAAAAGAAGATCTGCATATTGTTCGCTCATCTTAGCAACCTCCTTGTACACTGACTTGGACGAAGTTTGTGGTTTATAATCAGGGGAGAATGTAAAACAACTCATGAGCATACTCTCATTGGAGGGGGAGGAAGGGGTAGCCAACAATTAAGTAGAGAGAACAAAAAATGAGCCCAGCTCTGACTTGAGACAGGATCTGACAGAGGATAGCAGTAAAACAATTATGGCCCCCAGTGAAAAGCAAATGAGAATGGCTCCCTTTTCCTACCACCCAGTCTCTGAGGTACTGGCACGGGTTGGTGGAGAACAGATACTAAAATTATTTCAGAGGAACAAACCCACAGGTGAGGACAAGCCATGGATGACTCAGCCACCTGCAGAAAGAGCATCTGGCTGTCTCCAAGGCAGTAATTTCACCTTCCAAAAGCAATTGCTGATTTCCTGTTTGTAGTGTTTCCTATAAATTCCATCCACACTCAGGTAACTTGTGTTAAGAGAGCTGTCCTGTGTTGCAGATAACCTGGGAAGTGCTGGAGGTGGGCGTGGAGGAAACAATGGCAATGTTCCGTAAACTCAGGACAGAACTTGGGAAACTCAAAGACCACGCGTGTGCACAGGTATGTCTAGTGAGTAACTGGCACTTGCCAGAGCGGGTAGGTGCTCAGCCCAACTTAGTGCCTTCCCTCTCCTTCTCATTCCACTGGAAGGCAAAAGAATAGGTGATTCGGATGACCTAGTCCTTTCTAGAACACTCACACTGAGCTTGGTACATTCTGGTTTCCTTCCAATTAGACAGCAGAACACACTGACCTTGAACTGCAACTGAAGACTTTTGGTCAAATTCAGCTACGCTATACCTGAAAACCAAGTGTGATGTGGTTTCTTATTTCTAAATACCATTCGAATAAGCAACAATCAACTAGGAAATTGGACCTGAAAGTTCAGATGAGGAAAGAAAAATAGCTCACCACCTACCTTTCAAGGCAAAACAAACAAACAAACAAAAAACGGAAAGGCCCCAGGACAACCTGGATGAAAACTTATCACCTGGCAAGAAGACCTGAGCTGGATTGGATCCACCCTTCTTCACAGGACAACTCTGTTCCAAAGAAACTGGATGCTAAGAAAATTCTGGTGTCCAAACATAGAAAACTGAGAAACATTATAAGGGTTTGAAAATCTCCCGAGAAAAATCTGTGGGGACTTTTAAATAAATTCATCTAATGCTCTGGCAAAACTACAAAAGACTGAAAGTCCAGAGCCTATCTAATCCAGGGACCCTCAATCTTGTAGCTTCGAGGACCACTCCCCAGGGAGAGAACCTAGACTGGCAAGAGTCAGTTCCCTTACCTGTGACTGCAAGACAATGACAGAAATGGGAAGGAAAATGGGAAAAGAGGAGGTTGCCACTGTTACTCACTGGAGTGACATTAATAAGGTCCTCTCCAAACAGTCGCCTGTTTTCTGCTAGTGTTTTTGGAGATGAAGACCAACAATAGGTACCAGGCACAACCTATGAGCTGTGGGCACTATTGCCAGTTAACTCCACTATACAGATGGACAAACTGAGGCTAGGAGCACTTCAGTTGCCCAAGGTCACAGGGCTAACTCAAAGCTAGAGCTAGAATTTAAACCCAGCTGTTCTGAGGCAGAACTACTGGTAGATTGCTCCGCAGGAGGACAGGACTCCTTCTTCCCCAGTCTGATCGTGATATTCTTCCTGTTTATTTGTGTTGGAGCAGTTGGAAAGGATCGATACAAATCACGTTCTCCATGGACTCAGTTCTGAGCTCGAAGCACCTTCAGCATCAGGCTTCTCTCTCTCCCTGATGTATTATTGTTATTATTATTATTTTCATATGGGAAGGGAACTAAGAGCTTTGCCCTGCGATGTGACGAATGAGGCGTTAAGACACACTCCATCAATGCCATCATGAAAAAGGAAACCGTTTCAGACGCGGAAGGGCCCTTTCACTCAGCAGTGGCCGCAGTCTTTGCTTCCCTTTCTCAGGGGCATTGTCTGCAGCAGGGCCCGGCACTGTGGGCCTCGGGAAGAAAGACACTCTGCTTTTGTAAGAAAAGGGGACTTCCCAGGCATGCTTTGTGTCCCAGAGTCTCACTAACTGGTAGAGAGGCGCTACATAGCACACTTCTACTCAAACAGTCAGCACACGTCTGCTTCTCCATTCTCAAGTTTATCTTCTTTTCCCCCCTTTTTAAAAATTTCTCCTATGAAGCAAGATGACAGTTCCTGTTAACAAAATGAGGTAAAACCAAATTCTCCTTAATGAAAATGAACGTGCCAATAGGATTTCTCTCTTCATGCTAATCGCTGTTTGACATGCAATGACATCACTCCACAGAAGCTGGGGCCAAACGCAACGTCCACTGTAATTACAGGCTTAACATGCAGGATGAGGGACGTGGCTGTGAGCGGCAGCAAGCCCTTCCCACCCGGCACTCCCCGGAAAGGCAGCGGGACCCACTGAAGCAGTGGCGGAGCCTGGCCGTCAGGATGCTACAAGAAGCTGAACTCAAAGCACTGACTTAGCCCCGGATTCAGGCTTGATTTTCTGATGCACACTTTATATCCCCAAGTGACCATTTAAAGAAAATTGCATTTTTCTTATTCATCCACGTGAAACTGCTGGGTCGCAAAAGACAATATGTACACACATAAACTCTCACAAATACGCAGAAACTAAATGTAAAAAACGAAGCTATAATTCGTAAGGTTTTTACCCAGTGGCAATAAGAATGAATGTGGCACTTCCTTTAGCAGAAGCTGGAAGTTGGGAAAAGGATTATGTACAATACCCTAAAGAAGAGAGGGATTTATATAAACTTTTGAAATGCGTAAAGTTGTGATTAGATAAAGAGAAATGGAACTTCAAGTACCAAAAAAACCCAAAAAACAAAAAACAGAAAAACCTGACAATGCTATAAAGAAACCATGAGTCTGGACGAATCATTGCTGAATAACAGTGTAGGTTTTCTAGAGTAGCAACAGTTACAGGTCATTTGGAAATTACAACAAGAAGAATCAGCTCTTCCTACTTAGTTACCATTTCTTATTCATTTCCTCGAACAGGAGGTTAAAAACCTTAATCATTAACAAAACTTTTCTTTTTTTTTTTAAAAAAAGCATTTTATCTAAAAATCTTTTTTCACAAAGATAATGTACTTGGTAAACTATTGATTAATAGTATAAAATATCTGCACATTATTTACAGTAAGAATGGTATGCTGTTTAGCATGGAACCAATAAAGCTGACCAGAGAATTTGTGTTTTTCAAATGACATGTGTGATTCTCTCTTAAATATACGACTTTGAATTGTATTCAAGATGCCGAAATGGCACTGCCTCCTGTGTTACAGATTGTCCCAAATAAAGCTGACATTTAGTGAGCATTTCGACCTGGAATTGGGAAGGCTGGCGGGTTGATAGGGCAGCAGAACAGAAGAGAAAGCCTAATATATCCTTATCCGAATTTATGAATTTCTGAAATATTCATAAAAATACACAAAACCAGAGAAACTGACCATGGTGATTTAAAGTAAAGAGGCGGTCCTATGCTGACAAGTGGAGGGTAGAGGAGTTCAGCAGGGGGAGGAACCAACCAAAGAGAACTGAAATACACACTTTTGAACACTTGGAAAATGTGTCCCACCTCAGAACAGTACATATATTAACAACAGCTAACATTTATAGAGCACTTAACATGTTCTAGCCACCCTCTCAATGCTTTCTATGTCCCATAGCCATGCAGGTTTATAGATGAGGAAACCGAGGCACAGAGAACTTAAGCATGCGGTGAATAAAGCTTGTATTTGAACTCAGGCACTGTAGCTCTTGAGTCCCCACCCTTCACCATTCTGCCAGAGGTAAAGAAGGCTGGAACGGTTTTGACTTGCTCTTCAAAAACCTGCCCCTAAGTCCAGGATGCGAAGACCAGGAAAAGAGGTCTCAGTCCTTCATTGCTGATGACTGACACTTGGTTCCCACCACTTGGCACCCCTCCTGCAGCGCCTAGCCTTCAGGACCAGGCGGAGGCTGGGGATGCAGGAAAACCTTAGTCCTGCCTTACAGCCTGAGTGCACTGGTTTCTCAGGAAAAGCACTGCTAAGGAGAAGGAGGGAGGAAGAACCCAGAGAAGAGGGCATGCTAGTATATGGTCTTCTCACATCTCGTTTGTGTAAAGAACAACAGGTCCCATTGAATTCCCTCTCAGAGGCAGAAACTCAGACAGCATCCCATGCCAGGTGAACGCCTACGGGACCATGGACACAGGGTGGGGAACGTGCACTTGAATCTGACTTCCAGGTTTTTGTTATGAAAGGGTGGAAGTGCCAGCTCCCATGTGAGCTGGGAAAGGCACTAAGGAGTCTCTTCAACCCTATCTATTAGCAAATGCTGAGCCTGGACAGACCTCTCCTCTCTCCTCGTACAAGAAGGAGAAAACAAACAAAAAATGGGACCTTTGAAAAGATTTTGCAGCACAAGGCAAAAATGAGCATCGTCTTGAGACTTGGTCAAAAACCTGTCTTTAAAAATGACTTTTAATAGGGAATAAAATAAAACTGTAGAAAACGATACTTGTTATCTACAAAAGGTGGTGGACGTGGTCTGCATCCAAGGCAGTAAAGACCAGAACTAATGCCGCAGAATATGTGCGATACAGGACAAATGCAAGGTGCTCACCAGAACCCAGGAAGACACCCAGGGGAGCATGACGAGACAGAGGATGAGTACAACACAAGTCTGAGTAAAAGAATTACACATATTTTGCAGGCTGAAATCAGAGCCGTAAGAATAGAAACAATGAAAAGGACATATGTGGAAAAGAGCTTTGCTATCAGAGAAAAGGACTAAGGTCTGCAGACTGAAAGTGTCCCGAACATTTCAGGAAAAAAATTAATGAGAAGTATTTATATCTCTGCATTTCTTTACAATATACTTTAGTTTCAGATAAGAATCAGGAGAGTGGACAAGATTTAGGAGAAAACAATTGACCGAGAAATTTCATCTGCATGCAAGTAAATTTTTAGCTCCTTTACCTAAAATTCTATATACAACAGGAAAGTCAGTTCTGTGTTAGATTTAATTGGTAAATCCAGGGTTTTTTTTTTTTTCCAGTAAAAGGCACAGGTTTCAAATAATACATGGGCTATCTGCTTCAGGTATATCCTCCAAAAATAAAGTATTTTTCTGTACAAAAGTTGAGATTTTTACCATCACCAAGTTGGGCCAAGAGATACCAATTGGCAGGGAAGAGGAGGAGTGGGCATTTAAACCAGAAGGTAAACGACAGATGGCAAGTGATGAGAGATGTGATGCGAGGAAGCTGCTTATAGGTCTGGCCAGGAAGCTAAGTTGATTGCGCCGTCGTCCTGTACACCAGAAAGGTTGCAGGTTCGATTCCCAGTCAGGGAGGCAACCAATCAATGTTTCTCTCTCACACTGATGTTTCCCTCTCTCTCTCCTGCCCCTCTCTTTAAAATGAATAAAATCATACCCTCAGGTAAGGATTAAAAAAACAAAAAGAAGAGAAAGGCTGCTTATAAATTGTCTAAAAAAGGGACACCATCAGGAAGAGATTACTAGCTAACGGGGCCGTGACAATTACCAGGGGAGTATCTCTGAAGCAGACACAGGACAGTTGCTGGGAAGAAGGCACCGAGCCTCTAAGCACCATGTACATGGGGCATGTTCCAGAAGGACTCAAGAACCATAGTTAGATTACAACAGAAACCTTCGAATTCTGATCCAGAAACTTTGGTTGCTTCACCTGTCTATCATCGGGCTTGTTGCAGCCCAGCAACTCTGTAATTAACCCCATGCCTTTAAGAGGCCAGTGAAAATTCAGATAGCGCCCTTTTACTTTCATTCTTAACTCACCGCAAAGTAGTGGAATCCTTACAAGAATGATGATATCTCCGCAGAGATATTTTTAAAATCATGTCTGTTTCATTGGTCCTATTTCCTAAGAAGCGTGCTACTGTAACCTCACATTGATTCCTGTGAAATTCAAGAAAGATCTGTATAGTCTAGAACCTGTGAAACGAGGCTAAATTGCTACCGTTACATTAAAAAGGAAACATAAATACAGTGTCCAATGTTTTAAATATAAAATAAAAAGCTTTCAGCACAAATCTCAGCTCTAAAGTTCTCTCACTTTTCCCCGTACTAGGTTTCCTTCTTTATGTCCTTACATAGCTCCATCCTCTCTTCTCTAGCACGTAGCACAGACTGTGAAACATCCTCGTGTGACAATGTGATTAATGTCTGCCTCCTTACCTTGACAGAGTGCTCCATGCAAGACCATGTAGGGACTGCAGATTATTTATTTTGCTTATTACTGTTAACCTCAGTATTTGACACAGCGGCAGATCCCATATGACAAACAATATGTATTTGTTCAATGAGAAGACTGAGTGTGTGTGTTTTAATTCATTGTTCAGCCAAGCAAGTAATTTTATCCTAAGAATTCCAAAAACCTTTACATAGATAATTCATCTTGGCTTTGCACATTAGCTATGCTTATCAACTTTGCATGAAAAATCCATTTTAAAAAATATACTAGCATGACTTCTTTCATTATGGCTTGATATTATATCACAGAATACCAAATAAAAAAGGGAACTTAGAGATAATAAAACTGTAGTTCATAAATGATAAATAGTTTGTCCACAATAGAACAAATCTACGCAGTAGAATGGGGATTAGAGCATAGATTTTCTACCTCCACCCTCACCCCTCACCCCTCAAGGGTTCTGTTCACTGCTTCTCAACACACTGGCTCTTAACCAGAACTTCCAGGTTGCCAAGCCTCTGAAAGTTTAATCGATAGGCTGTAAAGAAACATTTTGCCACACCTCAAAGTTTAAAGAAAATTTGTAATAAAAAAATTGTTTGCAATATAATCACTGCAATTTTTTTAAGTTGTTATGCATCTTTTTTTAAAAGATTTTATTTATTTACATTTAGAGAGGGGAAGGGAGGGAGAAAGAGAAACAGCAATGTGTGGTTGCCTCTTGTGTGCCCCCTATTGGGGGCCTGGCCTTAAACCCAGGCAGGTTCCCTAGACTGGGAATCAAACCAGTAACCCTTTGGTTTGGCCGGCCAGCACTCAGTCCACTGAGCCACACCAGCCAGGGCTTATTTTTAAACCTAAGAGCTAATTATACTTTCCCAAACCCATAACACCTCATCATTCATTGTCATATGTGTACTGCTGCTATGTGCCAGGCACCATTCTAAGACTCTTTCCCAAGGGACATGAGTCTAAGGCCTCCTTAGTTCTGGGGTTAAGACTGATTGTTTTTTTTTTCTCTTATCATTTAGTTGCAATTGGGAAAAAGCCATTTCTGAAAAGTCAGATTCCTGAAAAATTAAAAATTCTAGCCATATGATTCAAGCTCTTCTTTGGTCTCCACTTCTCTCATTCGAAGTAGATTTTGGTTTGGTTGCTCGCTTTTTCTTTCCCTTCTTTTTAAGTTGTAAGCTGAAACGTTTTGGGGGGGCCAGGAGCAACTCTTTTCATATTTTTGATGAGTCTATTTACCAAGCATAGAAAATCCATTTGCTGGTTAAAGGATTCTAGTAACAGAAATTTCTATCTGATGATGGAATCATATTCTGGGCAACCCTGGAATGAGTCAATCTGCCAAATTATTTCATTTATATTTATATGCTGGAATGTTATTCCAAAGGCTCCAAATAGTCTCTGTTCTACATATAAAACAATAAAACAAAAATAAGACACAGTATAATATGCATAACTAATACATAATGTAATGATTCTTTAGAAAGCAAACCCCAATAGCATTACATAACTCAAACCAGCATTATTTGCTGAGAAAAGAAGGCTACGATGGAAGAGAGTAGAGAGGGCATATTAGGAAAAAGGGGGAAGAAGAAGAAAAAAAAACAGCAGGGAGACACCGTAGATGACTTCAGGTACGGGGGGGGGGGGGGGGGGGAGGCACGAGTAACACAGAGGAGAAAACAAGGGGAGGAAAGGAGGTCCACCCACATACAATGGCCTTTTCATCATCAGACATTTACGTGGACGTTCTAATGCTTCTTTAAAAGGGAAGATAGTTTTGAAATAATATAAAAGCTAAGTCATTCACACCCATGTAATTACATATGGGCACGTAAATGTTCACAGAATTTTAGCCATACAACCTGTCTATTCCTAGGATGTAAAGCTGTCCTGGACAACCTTAAAGTACAGACAATATGTCTTTAAAAACAATCTCAGTTCTCATCTCTTTTATCACTTGGTTGGGTTTTGTGTTTATTAGCTCATTAGGAGGTAAGATGATGCACGGAAAAAACAATGATCTCCTTAATGGCTGGGCCTTAGGAGTGGGGTGTACTAGTTGTACATGCAAAGGACCACTAAGTGGGCCGATGCGTATTTGAGAAACTCTTGAGATTTTTTTTCAAATCTATCTAGAAAATTGCCATTATTACCTTCTCCACACTTCTCTTTCTCTATAGCATTTCTGAGTTCTTTTGAGTATCTAGAATGAATGATTTATTTTCAGAAGCAGTATAATATCCTATGCAAGATATTCACTGTTCTAGATAGAAATAACAATCATATTAAAATCGAGATGGCCATTTGGCCAACCCCAATATAAAGGCTCTGCTCACTAAAGTTTCAGGAATAAGAACTCGCTTTTTTCTAATCAGCAAGCCCCCTTTCTGACAGAGTAGTTGCGACTAGCCTTCATAATGAGGACCTGTGGCATAGGGGACTCTCCTCCTGAATCACCCAAGGAAGACTGAACTAGATTGTTCTGAGTTTAGGTTCCAAGAAGGTGGCAAAATGCATTCTCTTGTGTGGGTTCATCTGTCTTGGCCTGTGCTCCAATAAAACGCCAATATTCACTCAAGCAGTGCAAGGCTTCCTTTTAAAAAACTCCTTTTCAAAATATCACTCTGTTTGGGAAGAAGAAGGGATAACAGATTTCTAAGTGCATGTTTTCTGTAAATAGTTAAAACATATCCTGGGCTAACATACAAATTTGGTTTAGCAGTTCTAAGTCAATTCTAGATAAATTTGTCATGTTTATAAAAAAGAAAGGACTATATCACTGAGTTCTAAAACCTCAAAAAATAATAAGCCCACAAGAACTACTGGCAACTCTCTATGAACTAGAATATTTGATTAACAAGCCCACCATACTTCCCATCCATAGAGATACTATCGTTAATGCTGTTATTGTACATAGATTATTTCATTTGGGTTTTTAGAACATTCGGTGGGGTTTGATGTAGCAATAATATTACACGTAGGTTTTAGTGAGTGGATTAAACACTCTTTGCAAACATGATTAAATTAGGGAATAGGGCACACTGAAACTGTTACAGGTATTAGATGCCAACAATCATATGATGTATTACCATAAAAATCACTTTTCCTTCTGGACGGTCACGACTTCCTGATGCTGATTGCCTTCATGCAAGCTGCACACGGGCAGCAGTGACGTGATTTACGCACTGCTCCCCAAGGGCGATCATATCGGCATGTTCTGACTCGTTATATTGTGTTGTGCTAATTGAGGGCTCCCGGGACAAGATGTGCATAGCTGATCATGCGTATTAAAATGCAGGCCATTCTCAATTAGCCATAACGAACATTGTACCAGCACTTGAACACAGTCAACCTAGACATGATCCCCAGAACTCAGGAGATTTCATCTTCAGCCTCTTCCTAAAGATCTGTGACTAAGGAGCTAATCCCAGGCCCAACGCAGTACCAAACATCAATGTGGAAATTCTAATGACAATGGGAAAAAAAAATGCAGCTATTTCCTGTTTGGCATGATGCAGATAAAACACTCAGGAATTTGACTTTTCAAGTACTTTCCATGCAGGTGTTTGGCACTGCGCAATAGCCATTAAGTTCCATCTGCTTTGGTTCATCTGCAAGGTAAAGACAGAAGGAGAAAGCTGAGGGCCAAGAATTCCAAAACTAGGAAATCAGCCTGAGTGTCATAAAGCTGTGCGTGTTCCCCTAAAATTAATAACCCTATCAGATGGAACAGGCAGATTTTCTAAACTAAATTCTTTCATTGGTATTTTAAAACCAGGATGAAAACCCATTTTAAGCTAAACAGAGAATAGCACAAGTTTCCTTCTCTGTGTCAGTGATGAGGCAATTTAGTAGGAATCTGTGTTCATATGGAAAATAATACAATAAATTAATAACAATACCAGAAGAAACTCTGTGTTTTGCGTACTCACTACTGTAAACCTATTTTTGCACCACTGCACCACTGTATAAACACTGGAAGAGACTCAGAGTTCGTTTTAGTCCATCCTTTTCCAAACGGTGTTCTAGAGAAACCCAGATCCCTGGGACAAGTCGTGGTAGAAATGACTCATCAAACAGGTTAAGAAAATTTATGGTTACACAAAATTAAACAAGTTTTTTTCTATGCAGTTACTTACTTTATGACTCCCCAAAGAGTCAGATCTAGTATGCCTTAGTTACTAGATTTATTTCACAATGGAATTCTTTCCCACTGACTGTCTATTAATATTTTACAGAACTAATAGCTAGCAAAACAAAGTTTCAGGTACACTGATCCTTTATTGTGCAGGAAACAAAAGTCCTCCCAGCAACTAAAAGGGGGCCACATGGGCAACAATAGCCTCAGGGGGGCCAGAGTTGCTGCATTGGGTCAGGCTTCCAGGAGGGTCCTGGGAAGCAGCTCACAACACCAGTCCCCTCCCTACTCCCCGGATACAGGAACAGCTGAATCAGAGCTCTCCAAGTGTCCATTCCATTCTAGCCTCGAGGCAGTAAACCAATCGCTCCAGATTTATTTCCATAACGCCTTTCCCTCTCACAATTTCTCCCAAGTGACTTCCGAGTCTGCCAATGGACAACGTTCCAGTACTCGAGGATGAAGACAATTTTGAAATCCAGCCTATGCATTCATTTCAGCAGTCTCGTTCTCCTATGCGTTCAGAAGGAAGAGATCCTTAAAATAGCAATTCAGTCTCTTCATAATTAAATTAAAGAGCTGAGCTTAAAATGTAGTTCCAAACTAGGGAATAATTAATTCAGTTTGGATCCAAAATTCCTTGGTCACAAAGAGAATCCAGTGCATTAGATTTGTTGTAGTTCCACTTAATTGGGGTAGATAATATGATTTTAGTGAGTAATTTTTATGCATGTGCATTTTTTAAATATCCTGAACAAAAAGAGTTTACTGAAGTATCCTCCCACAAAATTCTCATTCGACACGCTAACTTGGTCTGCTGGTTACCTTATTTCCATGTCCAGCTGTAAACAACCCTCAGGCCAGGATTACTTGCCGGTCTTCCATGGCCTGCAGAGCTAGGGACTGGACTGTCTTGCCACAGGAACTACTGCGTAAATATTTAATGACGGGTTGGGGCTGCTCATAGGGCACCTTCTAAAAAGATACACCATACACTGTGAAAAGATTGTCTCCTACCAAATGGATTAGACGGTAAGATATCCGGTCCTTCCTCCTCCTCATTGTAATTTCCCTCTCCCCACCACCCCACCCTCTCAACCCACCCCCACCGCATCCAAACTTCTGGGTAACAGTTTAAAAGGCAGAAAACAATTGCCCCAAGGGCCTGGGGAGCTCTGCAGGCACAGAGAGTGCTGCTGGCCTGGAGTGCAGAATTTATCCCGTCTATAGTTTTACTGCTATCAAATGGCCTCCCCCAAATCTGACATTTCCATTGACGGCAACGGCAGCTGGTTTAGGGAGCAGTATCCTTGGGGCAGTAGCTAGACACATGGGTGCTGCCCCAGGGCACCAGCGGCTCCTTCCCAGACCGGTCCTGTGAGGTGCAGACAAGGAAGCCTGTGAATGTGGTTCAGAATGCTCCACAGTGGCTCCTTACTCAGAGCCCCCAGGGAAAGCTGTCTGATTAAGAAAGGGCCATTTAAGGACTTTCCAAACCACGGCGTCCTCAGGGTGTGTTTACCCTAACCCCTCAGGCAATAAACCCCACAAGGCAATGCTGAGAGGCCAGCCCAGCCTGAGTCTCTAAACTGCGGTAAGATACAACTGCGGACAGGGGTCACGCCCGGTAAAACTCGGTCTTCCCTAGGCTTTTTGTTTGGTTTTCTTTCGATAATTTCATTTTTAAATCACGTGTAGACTCTCTTGCTGCATTTGCTATAAGCAGTTATCTCACCAGTCCTGAGTAGAGGCAACTCTTGAGCCTAGGTAGGAATAGTTCATTAAGCAAACATTATTTTTGTCTTGTGTTTATGTTAATTTTCCGGTCCCTGTGGTCACTTTTCAGTGTACTTCCCCAGGGGCCCTGTTTTCTTTCTCACACTTATCTAGGACCAAGGAAATCTAACTTCCCAGGGAATAGAAATTACCCGTGGACCACAGCAGAGAAAACAAAGGCGTACGCCCTGGAGTGTGACGTTTGGGGAGACTCCATGGTTGCCTGGGTAGCGTTTAGTGAGTCCTGGGTTGCGGCTGCGGGTGGGGGAGCTGGTACCTGGGTAACCTTTGTCACCACCACTACATCTGTGGTTGAACAATCAAAATGAAATGCTTGTTGTGCTCTCCCTTCTCACCCCTTCTCTTCTTTCGGAACCTGAGTAAATCTCTCTCTCACACAACAATTTGTAAATTAAGAAAAACACTCTTTGTTAGTGTTTTTGTAATTGTGAATGACATTTTTCCAACTAAATTATAAACAGTGAGGACACCTTATTTCTCTCTCTATCCCTTTATACTTCCTTGCTTATTAATAAGCACTCAAAAATAGTACTTGACATTTAAGAAAAAAGAAATCTGTTAGTTTATGCTTTATTCCTCATCTTCCACCATTATTTCTAGCACGCTCTCATAAATGCTGAACAAAATGTCCCAGAGAGAAAGATGTAAGAGCAGGCAGTAAAGAGTAGAGGGACTATTGTTGCTTCGTGGTTTGCCGATATTAAGGGCTTAAAAAACAAACAAACAACAAAAACTCTACTAGCAGAAACCACGGGTTCTTTGGTCTTTGCAATAAAGACAAAAGCTGTCCTTGGCTGGCAGTGTCAGCAGCTGTTCTGGAATGCACTCGGTTGGATTTAACGGTGGGTTACTGACATTTCCCCAAATGGTTATTGGGCCCAGGCAAACAATTTTCTGCCACCCTCCTGCCTATGCGTGTCTGTGTCGAGTGGTGCCACAGTGCCCATTAGGAGCCGCTAAGAGTGCCATTACAGTCGGTAGAGTAAAACATCCTTTCTACTCAAAAAAAAAAAAAAAAAAAAAAGTGAAAGGAATCGGTATTTCTAGGGTGCTCTGAATGAGCCATCAACAACCCCAAGGAATGAAGGCGCCAGAGTGGCAACAATGAAGCACCACATTATTCCTTTCAGTGGCCATGCCCGCAGCAAAAATACATTAGTGTGTGAGGATCTATAGACATAAAGAATCCCCATGTTTCAAAGTTGTGCAAAATGTAAACCTCGCAGGAATTACGCCTTGTGTTGCATACACTTTAAAATTCCAGTTATTCTCTTTGGAAAGTTTGGCCTTTTCATCATTTCAAAGGAATTCCGGTGGAGGCAACCAGACAGTTGACCGCTCCAGTGAATGGGAGCCCTGGGGCGGGAGGGGCTGCTGAGCACCCCACCAACTGCAACCCACCGGCTGGAAAGGCTGAGGGCAGAGGGCAAGTGGAAGAAAGGCAAGTGATTTGCATTAAAACGGGAGTCTCCTTCCCAGGCCAGCGGCATTGGCCTCAGTGGATGTCAAACAGAGGTTTGGTTACTTCAACAAAAAGAAGGCTTTTCTTCTAATAACCTTAGGTGGCGATGCAATGAGTAAAGGTGAGCCAAGCCCCCTTGGCGTGGGGCAAGTGCCTTGTACCCGAGTGTGGGCACCTGAGAGAGACAACGGGAGGGATAAAGTTCCTTTTGAAATCGCAGGTTCCTCGGGGGTTAAGTCAGCCTCCTGGATGCAAGTGAACGTGTATTTGTGTGCTTTATTGTTTAAAGGTTGGGAGCTGGGCTGGAAGCACATTCATTACTCCCTGTCATAGAGCAGTTGATGCATTCGAGGCACATACAATTAGGCTATAATTCTGTACAACGGCAGACTAAACATACAAGTCTAGACAGAGAAAGGAGACGACCGAAAATATCTTAGACCTTTGCTAAAGGCGTTTTTGCATTTTCTTATCATTCTACTGGCAAATATTATAAAACCTTGCCTCATTAATGTCAAAGGGAGTAGAGGATTCACATGAGTTAAATTCAAGGGACTTGATTTTAATTCTCCATCAAAAGCCAATCTCCAGGCCAGATATTTTTAGCAGTCACTCAGCACAAATCTGACACGCTCAGCTGTGGTTTGTTTATCTTCGAGAGAAAAGGCCTGGGTTCTTAAACAGAACCACCCATATACACGTCACAAAATCAATCACATTGTATGAAGGTTTGTGTGCATGCGATGTAGGAGTTATAAAACCAGCGACAAAATGTAAATATGCCACGGCCTTACTATTTATTCAGTTGACTAAGAAAATAAACCACAAGAAATCTCCATGTCTTAAAACCGGCAAAGTCTGTAGTCACCTGCTGACTGTAGAGAGCAGAAGAAAGAATCGTGTGGTCGAATGGAGGGGAAGAAGTTGCCCCTCGAAGGGGAGCAGAATATGTAACCTCAAAATATGCCACTTTGGCATGTGGATTTTTTTGAGCTGAAGGCAAGACCCAACAGACTGTAGAAAAACTTTTACTTCTCCCTTAACTACCTAAAAGAATTTAATTAGGGGGCCTGACTCATAGAAAGTTATTAACAAAGATAACTTTTGCATGAACGACCTGCCTATATGGCAGGGCAAACATCTGATTACCAAACGTCTGCTCTTCTTATTGTCCTATAAATCACCCTCCTCCTCCTTGAAGCTCCAGGTCTTTATTATATTCCTTAGCTCAGGGTGGCTTAAAACCCTCAACCGCACAACCTGTCCTTCCTTGGGTCTCATTGTCTTTGTGAGATTAAATATGTTTTTCTCCTGTGAATCTGTCCTAAGTCAATTTAATTACTAGACCAGCTAACAGAACCTGGAAAAGTAAATAAAAATACTTTCCTCCCCCACAGATGAAAAGATTATCACAATGAGAAAGCAGACTAGCACCCTCACCCACATCAGCATCCTTCCATGGCACTAACTGGCCCATTCTGCAAGTGGTCTTCAACCCTGCCCTCATCTCCTCCCTTCTGCTCTCACACCTACAGGGCCTTCCTGAACTCACTCATGGAATGTTGCTGCCCCCTACACATAATCAGCAGCTATGTTCCCTCCGATAATGCCAGAGGCAGTTGTTTCTCTGAGGAACATCTTTACTACAAATTGTAATACCATTACCAAAAGGAAGTAAGCCAATACCTAAAGCTAGTATTTCCCATAGGTAATAACAATCTCCAAATATCCAAGTCAAATAAATAGGTTTTCAGCAAGGGAGACAATTTTCACACTAGCTCACGTTTATTATTTAACGAAGTGACAAGTACTGTTTCAAGAGCTTTACATGTATTAATCCATTTGATCTTCATGAAAATTCTATGAGGTAGAAATGATTGTCCCTGTTTTATAAACTGAGGCATAAAAATGTTAAGTGACTTGTCCAAGATCCTACAGCAAACAATCGTCAGACCTAGGATCCAGAATCCACACTTTTTAAAAAAGGTTTTATTTCTTTATTTTTAGAGAAAGGAGAAGGGAGAGAGAAGGAGAAAAACATCGATGTGAGAAACATCGATCGGTTGCCTCTCATATACACCCCAACCAGGGACTGAACCCGTAACCCAGGAATGTGCCTTGACTGGGAATCGGAACTGGTGACATTCTGCTTTGCTGGATAATGCCGACCAACTGAGCCACACCGGTCAGGGCCAGAATCCACACTCTTGATCATTATGCTATGTTGCTGGTGAGGATTTGGATTCTCAAAATCTTTAAATATTTTTAATAGGCAGACGTGACACAATGATGGGAAAAAAAACAAAATTAAAATTAATTTTCCTCCTGGTACACCTTGTCCCGGGAATGGTCCATAGGTACTTACTTGTTGTTTTGAGATGATGTCTGTCTGACACTGACAGTCATGGAGCACTTCCCAGAACACAGCCCCTCCCATCCCATGTACACAGATCTAAAGCTAAATTAGGGAAATAAGCCAACAGGGATGGACAAAGACGCACAGTGAGCCTATTTCTACTCTTGTGGTGAGACTTATAAAAAATGATTTTCATTCAACGTGCTTAAGATACAAAAAAAACATGCTATACCATAGAAATCACTTTAGGATAGTATTTGAAGTAATAAAGATCAGGGAACGTAAGGCTGTTACTCTGATTTGAAAAGGCGCAACTGTTCAACTTGCATTTGAGTGAAAGCCTGAGGAGGTTGGTGCGAGAACCTAACGTTTTCTCTCCAGATAGCTGGTCTGGCCGGAGCCCCGCTTAGATGTGACCGGGAACGGTTTCACACCGGGGCACAAGGGCGGGACCTGGTCTGGGCACATAGTGGCTGTCTGCAGAAGGATCTTCAGGGAAGGCAAGGCCGCGACTGCTTTCGGAGAGTGAGACGCCCTAGATGACAGACCAGGCCAAGAATCACAGCGAGGGGGCGTTGGTCGGGCCTTAGTGAACCCAGGGCTCACATTCTCTGAGACCCAGGGCACCTACAGCCTCACTGTCCACACAAGACGACCCCCACTTTACACAGAGCAAGCATCATAGTCCAGGTTCCTGCTTAAAGGATATTTGTTCAAGATGACTAAGCCTGTCAGGGTGGGCTTGACTGAGACCTGCATTCCTGGAGAAAAAGGCAAACTGAACCTGAAAACCATGTTTAAAAACTAGTACAAAGGAACAAATCTGGTTGTGCTGCCTGCACGAGCTGTTCACGGACTGTGAGGTTATCACTAGTCTTATAACTGATCTCTAGACACAGCACCCAGCAAAGCGCTGACACCACTGGATAGGTGACCCGCCCTTACTGTAGGTGACGACAGCAGGAAAAAGAGGGAGAATGTACACAGGGCTAAAGCGGTGGTTTGGGGAGGGGAAACTTGACCTTCCTAGTCCACTAGAGGAATGTAGGTCTTTGGTCCAAAAGTAGTTCCCGCTTTGGCAATCCTTGCAGGCTTTCATTCTGCAGTACACAGCTGTCATTCTACAAAGTCAATCCAAGTGTGAGCGAGCACAATGGGAACCACAGGCTCTGCTACCTGCCCCCCAAAAAGTAGTCTCACAAACTGTCACAGTAGGAAAGCCAGAACAACCTACAGAGAAAGGCCAAAAGCTTGAATTTTCATTTTGAAACAGACTTGTTGGAAAAGGGTACGTCCCTTATTTGTCTTCTTGTAAGATGGGTTTAAGAGTTATGGAGACGTGCATGACATAAAAATACAAGAGAGCAACAACGAGAGGCACAGCCGCATACTGCCCCTTCCCTTCCGCAAATCCCGTGCTGGCTGACCATCTCGACACCGCTCTGTTTCTCAATACAAAGGGCTGGTTTCGCACGTGGCTCCACAGCATGTCTGACTTCTAAAGAGCCAGCTCTTGCTATGTGTTTCTTAGTGCACACACTCGAGTCCACCTTTGAAGGCCACAATGCATCTACTAACTCGAATACATGGGATTTCATTCTAATATCAAACTCAAAGAGAAGGACTGGGACTGCCTCGCGGGCATACTGCTGCAGCCAAGGGTGATTCCTGAAGGCACTGACATTCTGTGTGTAAGTGGTTTCCAGTCTCGGTGTGACAGAGCCAATTGAGTAGGATGTGGTCAGTCAAAGAAGGCTGCACCCCATTCCTGATTTTATATCAACGCCCATAAAATTAGCAATCATACAACAAAATCATGTAGACAGAAAAGAGTATTCTCTGTTCTATTTTACATAAAATTTAAGTAATATTCAAGAAATGAAATGTAATACAGTATCTATGATGGATCAATGGCAGAGCTTTGGAGAAAAACGTCCCAGGTTTGGAGTCTTTTGGGCCCATAACTCTGCTCATCATCTTAAACGTGATCAGCTGGGAGAAATATGGGTCACTGTTTACAAGGGAAGACCAGATGGGTGAGTCTGACGACATCCCCAGGCCTAGGGGTCAGGGTGAGGCAGGGCAGTAAGAGGCTAGGAAAATTCCTTGGCGAGTAGAATGGGGAAACTGAGACAGGTGGCCAAGCAATTTACAGCCGGCTAATAAATCGCAAGATCTCATCTTCCCTAATCAAGGACGTTAGGAGCAAATGGTTTACACTTTTTAGACTGTGCCAGGACAGACCTGCCTGGGTCCGGGTCCCTTTCCAGTGACAGCCTTTGAAGGTGAAACTGACCAGAGAGTGACCTTGACCCCTCCCTGTGCTCATTTTGATTCATCAGCATATCAAAGGACACACCAGGAAAGCTGGTGAATATTCCTCCCCTAAGATTGAAATCCTCCCCTGAGACCTCCCCTAAAATTCTCCACCTTTAGAAAACAGATAAAAACCTTTATACAAAGAACCTGGTGCGTGCTCTCCTTAAGGCACGCCCATGTCTTTCCCCCACTTCTTCCCGCAGGCTTGTATCTTTGCCTTCTTTCTCCTAAGCTCTAGAGGTTCCTGGGAGACTTGAAACCAGGGGAGCAGCAGGCAGTGGCAGCTCGTCCCAGGCTAACCCCCTAAACCTGTCTCCAGGAGCCTTCCTTTTGCCTCTGTTGCCTTGTTTCCTGAGGCCATGCAGCCCAGCTGGCTCACTTCTTCTGCCTCTGTGATTTTCTTTCCAAAGGGCCAGGGTAGCTCCACCTACGTTCACTCCTGTTGCTACGATCTTGCTTCTTCTATCATAAGCCCTTCCTTTGTTTCACTGTCCCCAATTTTAATAAATGTGCTCTCAAAATCACCTGGACTCATGTTGGGAAATCTTTCCTGCATGAAGAACCCACACATTCCAGGCCTTACTGGGGCAGACCTGCTGCGGCCTGGTCTCTTTCCAGTGACCAGGGTACATCCCCCCATGAGGTGTCTGGTTAGTGGGAGCATCTTCACATTCACGACCAATGTTGGTGTTCTTACCTTTAATTTTTCTGTAGTATTCTTTTTCATCTCTGAAAGAAAGGCTACTTTAACAGCAGTGGAATTTCAGACTTTTTTTTTAACCAACACTAAGAAAAGGGAGTGATACTGCAAGAATGAAATGATGATGTAAATTTCATTTGGAAATGCAAATGTTTCTTTTTTCTTGGGAAGGAAGGGCGTTGTGAGATTCTGGAGGCATCTAATTTATATTCATAACTTCATTTGAGTAAAATTAACATTTAAATAGTTTGCAATCCCTTAAAGTCAGACTACATAGAGATAACAACAACAACAAAATTACCCCAGAACTTCAACACCTCTCACTAAGAATCCACAAAATATGAAACCCACACAGTGACAAGTTAGAGTTGACTTTCTTAAAATATGGCTTCTGGCTAACCTAGTAAATACTAACAAACACAAAGAATCCTTCAGCAATAAGAAAGTCTTTTGGATGTTCCAGGCAAAGCTTTCCGGTCAATGGTCTATTCCGCCATCCTGTCAAATTCTAAGTTAACTAAGACTGAACCCAAGCCTCACCTGGGACCTCAGGAGAGAATCTTGCAGAGTGTCGAGATACAAAAAGCTTCAGTTCTTGGTCCAAGTTGCATTCAATCAGGTTTGTGTCCCATGATCGGATTCCTAAGGAGGGAAAGGAAGACAGTTGACAGACTTCCAGTTAGTCATTTCAGAGAGGTTTGGAAAATATCAGTGACATTTCTCAGGCTTTAGGGGAGGATGTGGAAACTCGTTTTCGGAAGAGCTCGGTGGTGAGCAGTGATGCCCACAGGATGGGAGGCCTGGGGGGATCTCTCCACCAAGCCACAAGGGAGGCATAAATGGCAATGTAGACTGAACTTCTGCCCCTCATAAAGCGTAAATGCAGCTTTTCTGGGAGAGTCAAAGAAAACAGTTATTAGGAAAATGACAGGCTTTACTCCAGGGAGGGAACAGAAAGGACAGAAAGATGGTGAGTTCTGAAGCTGTCCAAAGGCCGCCAGACCATCTGGCTTGTCCATGGCCCACTTGTAAGTAGCAAGAAAATGTAGAATGAGGGTGGGAAGGCCAGACACATGGGGCTGACACTCGAGCCCAGGCCGTTCGTTGCCTTTAGTAGGGCCCCTGTGCACTTGGCGTGCACGTATGGTTTCTTTTCTTCACCTGTCCCATTTTTCGACCTTGGTTTCTCAACCCCTGGATATCGATCCAAAATTTGTGCGATCTTTGATAAAAAGGCCGGATCTCAATCTTCAAGACTTGGCCTGTCAGTCCTCCCAGGCATTTGTTTTACCTGACTAGCTTGGCAGGCAGCTCTGTCATTCACACCTGTTAGCTATGCTGAATTTTCGTATCTAGAGGCAAAGACATATAGCAACTTTTTATATTTTATGAACTTTCTACAGAGCTGCAAGCTGCACACTGTTTATTCCCACAGACATTCAGGCTTCCACTCACTAGGCTGGAAGCTGGGGCGAGAAGAACACCAGGGCAAGGACTGCAGACACCCTGCCCCCTACCTTCTCCGCCCTGCCCCCCTGACCTCTGCTCTCCTGCCCTCACAGAGGAGAGGGCTGCAGTGGAACCCAGAGGACATCACAGAAGGGAGATCTGGGGAGCAAGCCCAGGAAACCGGGCAATCACAAAACTTTGGAGTGTGCATGTGTTCTTTATGTATTTTTATATTTTTCCAAAGAGAAGGTTATGGCAGAGCCAGTATATAGTGTCCATAACTGTCCCTTTGCATGGAGCATCCAGCACAGCCAGGAACAAATCTCTGGAACAACCATCGTTTATCGCAAAGCTGCTAAGGTTAGGGGCTTGACCCTCTAGGTATAGCTCAGCTGGTACACTGTCATTTTTGCTGGTCGTTAGTCACGAGCACAGACTTGGTAGTATGTACGACAGTGTGTTATTTTCACACATCTCTAAAGCCTAAATCATATCCGCGTTTACTTCCACTTATCTCTCGTTCACGCTTCCTATCTTGCAAAGAATAAAGGTGGGTAGATAGATACATAGATAGATAGATAAAGAAATACACACGTTACAAAAAGATTCTGGGAACTCAGTCGACTGTACATCAAAAACACCTTTTCAACTATGAAGGCTATTTTCCAAAAGATGTACAGCCACTAAATGGAAGTAGAAATTTCTCCTACAATCCATGGGAAGAATTCAGGTGTGAAAGAGTTAACACTCCTAAAGAGAGGCTAAATTATAAGGGAGAATTTTATGGGTCTCCCTGGAAACATTAACAGTCTCAGTTTGCATTTGTGCTAATGGAGCATTTAAATTTTAACAAGAAAGGCATGTCGAGATTTTGTGCATCTTTTTAGTGCAGAAATGATAAATGGGATCTTTTTGTTTCACAGAAAGCTTGACAGGTTGAGAGGTCTGAATTCATTAGAATATTTTACTTCACCCTATATGCACTATATCCTCGCCTAGTGTGGAAAACCGGGGTCTGAACTGCTAATTAGTGACTGTTGATTGCATCCTCTGTGCTCCAGGTCTGGGCTCCTCTTTATCTTCTGGCTTGTCAAGTTGGGTCAATAAGTCAATAATGAGACGTGTGTATTTAAATTAAATTCATACAACTTTTCTGCCTTTGTTCTGAGTAATGTTCAAATTGCGACATCATTTGAATGACTTTATCGAGGCTTATACGTAGCCAGGCTCGTACACTGTCGTTTGCCACTTTTCCCTCGCCTTCAATTAAACTGCCACGACATGGGCCGTTAAATGCTCTATATTTCACAAACTCCTGGCTGTTTGACTTGTAATTTAGCAAAGGAAAAAGTATGAAATAGTAGAAAAAATATTGAGTAATTTTGAAGTTACACTAGTAAACAGCTGATAAAAAAATATTTATTGGTTTTATACAACCAATGAAACTAAAACATTAAAGTTCTCTTTTCAAGGAAGCAATTTCTAGTCAAATTATTTCTTAACAATGCATAATCACTACTACCACTTATAAAATAAAGGTTATAATGGACTTAGTGGTTATTTTAGTTAGAAAGGAAACTTTTGGAACCAGGCCACTTTCTACACCAATTTTAGAAATAAAATACTTTGTAATTATTTTGTGCCTTCTACTGGATAACATTAGTAAAGGGAAATAGTACTTCTCAATGAAGGTTGATGCTGCATTTAGTAGGTTTGTGTATCTCCCCTTAATGTCTAAGAGGAAGCCATTAGTGGGCCCTCTAGAACTCTTAGGACCAAAAAAAAAAACCCTCACCAAAAAACCTTCTTTGGCCCTTCCCACATTCTCCCCTCTGAATTCATGGCTGGAGAGGGCAGTGGGGTGTCCGCTCTCAGAAAACAGGTCACTCTGAAGAGGCTTTCAGAAGCAGGTCGTCCAGTCTTTGATAGGTTATAGAGAAGCCAGGGTAAATTCCTGGCCCTTTTTCTGACTTACCCCTGCCCTGCCCCCTCAATAAACAGCAAGTTAAGCTCTTCCCTGAGACTTTGCTTCTCCAGCCCTCTAAGAAGACTGTGCCCCTTTACTGGCTTACCCAGGTGAGGGCAAAGCAGAATAGCTCTACCAGTTGGAGGAGATAAACCTCTACTTCTTGAACTTCTGGGCTCAGAGGGCATCAGTCACCCCTGGGGAGCTGGCCTCCAGCCAGGCATCTTGAGAACTCTCCCACATAATCTGGGGCTGTCACCCAACCCCGGAGAGGAGTGCCCTTACTCTGTCAGCCAGTTCTCCAGCCAAGGAGAGGGGATAACGAAAGGATCTCTCCCTTCAGGTCTCCGACCCCAGGGGAGTAGTGCAGAAAGGGGACGCTAGAATGCACGTGAAGTTTTTGATGGAAAAAGGAGAAAAGGTTGTATGTGTTGGGGGGGGGTCACCACAGGAGAAGTCAAGATGAACAATGAGGAGCTGGGGTGCCTAGCTCTATACAGGTCAGATGTGAGCAAGTTTACCAATCATGCAAGCATTTTGCAGGATTAGTTAATGAAACCAACAATCTTTTTAAAAAATCACCTTCCACTTAAAGGCTAAAATCTATATTCCAAAAAGAGAAAGTAGACTGAAGACCGCAAAACACACTGACCATGGGTTTTCCATGTTGAAATGGCATGTGGTTTCTATCTGACAGCTCTTTGGGCCTTTGACAAGTTGTTTTTCCTCTATGAGCTTCAGTTGCTCCCTCTGAGAAACTGGCTTTTTAATATTTTTTACAAGGACCTAAATGATCAATCTATACCCATGGGATTCTGTTTGTAAAATCATGCAGAAAAGTGATCTGAAGTCAGATTAGTATCATCAACTGAAGAAAGAAAGGAATTGTTAAGTTCAAGGTTTTATTTCTCAGAGAAGTTTCCCTATGTTGTTTTCCTTGACCTAACCTCCGATTTACTTTCTTCCTTTTTTTTTTAAAGCCAACAACTTGATGTTATGTATAATGCTGACGATATCTTACATGCAGAGCTCATCATTTCAAAACACTGCTGATAAGTAATTTAGGTCTTGGATAGCATTTCACATTAGAAACAAACAAAAGAAGACATTTATAGTAACTTATTTATTGTAAAGCTTATCTTAAAAGTAAGCATTTAGAGAAGATTAACAATGAATCATCAATTTAATGACCTTAAATTTGGAGACTGGCTTATATTTCAGCATGGACCGTAGAACCCTTAGATAATACCGATTAAGCAGTCCAAGCTGAAATCCATCTGCCTTTTGACTTTGTAAAGTATACAGATGACTATAAATTTAACGCTCTCTAACATTTACTTTAACCACGACCATGTGTTGATTTTTTTTTCCTGTTGAAATAAAATGAAAACCAAAACCCAAACTTTCCTGGGTTCTTAATTCTCTTAAGCCATCTTAGACTGAAAATATTCAATAAAGTGACATCAGAAAGTTACAATGTATTCAGCTAAACTTACATCTAAAAATCCAGGGCAGTAGTTGTTATACACATGTATCTTTCTATGAACAAATCTTGCTGATTTCCAGTGTTACCTAAAGGAAAGTTATACTCTCTAACAGTAATTGAAAGCCTTAAACGGACACTTAGTATCCCTTTAAAACAATGAAATAAAGCAATGAAAATTCCTTTCACAAAGTTCCAGGACTCAGTTTGCAAGGCATGGGTCCATGTAGTCCATGTTCTAAAACAAACTGGAGAGTGGGGGCTCTGCTCAAAATGGGACGGCTGTGATGTCCACATTGGGGGCTAATGAGGAAGGGGGCAAAGGAGGTTCCAAGGACCAGGAGTTGGTGGTAATGACAATGGTTTGGCATAAAGTCCTGCATAACTAACTAAATAAATCTACACCAGTCCGAGGAAAGACTCTTGTTTCAAACTTCAGAAGAAATGACCAAACCCTGCATTTCGCTTTTTGAAGTTGAGAAAATGCATTCATTTTCCCTTGCTTGGTTTCAAGAAGCATTTCCAAAGCATCTATATTGGGCTGTTTCAGGCCTGGTGATTTACTGAATTACCACTATATCCCTACAGATTGATTTTCTAGGCTTCCTAAATAATTGGATAGCAAAAATCCAAGTCACCAGGGTCTCCAAACCCACAGAGCATCAGTTGAGGTAGGAGGGCAGATCAGGAAGTAAGAGTAACAGGTACAGAACTGCTTTCCCAGCCTGCATGCAGCACATAGTCAGAGCCCAAGCCCCTGGAGCATCTCCATCTTGCTTCACACAGTGTGGCCCACAGGCGCCAGCAGCCACAGCAAAGGTACCAGAGTGACCTCTGGAGGAGGCCCTGCTGGGACCTGCAGGCAGAGGCGGCAGCAGCATGTCAGGCACGGGAAACAGAGCCAGCCTGCCATGTTGCCAAGTCATCCCCCACAGTCTGGAAAGCTGTGGGACCACTTAGCACTGGAAAGCTCTGCAGCTTTAGCTGCATCCGAGACCCCGGGACCCTAGAGAGCAATCTCCAGAGGAAAAGCAGCATCTGTTACTGAGTGTAAGGAAGTGGCTCTGTTCACTCACTTGGTTGATTCTTAATGGGATCAATACAGCCATTTCGGAGTTTCACACAAAAACCTGATGCAAATTAGGGAATGAAAACTAGGAAAGCATGATGATTAGAAAGGGAACATGACGGGGCTTCTGGGATTCCAGTAGTGTCAGGTTCTTGATCTGGGGAACATGGGTGTGTTCATTTTGTGAAAATTTACTGAGTTCCTCATCTATGATTCTTGCCTTTTCCTAACTACTACTTCATTAAAATCTTTAAAAAATTTAAAAATGTCAGGAAGACAAATCTGAACTTTATCACTGTTAGTAATGCAAAAAAGAGTAAGGACAGAGAGCACCTCACAGTAGTCCTTGAATGCATCTACTTTATCCTCAAACAGAAGCTTGAATGAACCCCTTGAGAAATGGGGTACTGAAAAGATGATGCACAGGGTAACAAAGCAGGAAGATACTGACAATGGGGAGGTGATTTCTGAACCACCTCCCGGCAAGGGGTGCAGCCCACAAGTAGAAAGACTATACAAAGACAAGCACTGAAAATTGCTGCTTGATCTCCCTCTGATACTAGCCTGCCCTGCACTAACACCATGACAGGGCCGAGCGAAACACCAGTGATGCTGCAGAGGCTGCGTTTCTGTCACTTACAAGTGCTGTGACCTTGAGCTGGTCTCCTTATCCTTCCTGCCTCTCCAGGCCCTCATCTCTAAAATGGGGCTGAAGGCCCCTCTATGGTACCACATTGTGTGGTTATAAAAATTTTATAGACAGGCAAGCACCTCCTAATGTATTATTATTCCCTGCCAATGGTGCTGACAAAAAAAAAAAATTAAAGCCAAAGTCATTGATTCATAAGGAGCCACACCTAAAGTCAGTACGTGTGAAATTTTCCAAGGAGAAAATGTGCAAATACAATAAATTAGAACAGATCAGGTTAAAGGCCTATAGTTTGAAAAGAAGTGTTATTGAGATGCTCTAGTAAGGCATTTCATTATCGAAATCTTTTATTCTTGATTTTTATCCTGAATAAAATAGTCTTCACACTGCCCACATTTTTATTTTTAGCTTAAAGGGGAAAATCTGTGCTTTAAAGTTAAACAAAAGAAGAACCAGGTCTGCAACTCCAGTCCACACCCTGCAGCCTTTTGTTCTGGGGACAAGCTGCCATTTCCAAATGCAGAGGCAAATGACGGACAAGCGTTTATTTTCTCATCTAAAATGAGGTTTTCCTCTAGTCTTTTTGGGGGGACGGGGAGGGGGGGAGACGAAGGCTGTGTGAACGCCCTTTGTCCGCCTCGGGCCGCCGTAGAGACCGCACTGCGGACTGCACCACGCCCACCCGCGGGTGTCTCCCGGCAGAAATGCTTCAGCACCACCCCGAGACAATCGCGGGCTGGGGCTGCGGGGGGACCTGGAAACCTCCGTCGGGGGCGAGGGGTGGTCTGGGACGTGGAGGGTGAATGGAAAGGCAGAGACCAGGGCCGCCCAGACGGTGGCTTGGAGCGCAACAAAGCTGGGCTGAGGAAGAGGTGGGGGCACGCGGCACCCCCAAGCCAGAGGCCCAGGAGGGTTGCGCCCAATGGGGGCGCCGCAGTGCGGAGGCAGGTGGAAGCACTGCCGCAGCCCTGGTGGGGCTGAGGGGCGGGTCGGTCCTCGCACCCGAGGCTGCGCCCGCAGGACCCTCCCGGCCCCGCCCAGGGTCCCTGGCGAACCGCTATTCGGCCTCTGCAGAGCGCGCTCTCAGTGCGCGCACGGGCAGAGGCGCGGGTCCTGCCCACCTACCCCCTTATCTTCCCCCCCAAACCCATCACTCCCGAAGCGGAGACTTTTAAAAGAAGAAGCCCCACCCCACAACTTGGGGTCCCATTGTCCTTTCTCAAAGCTGTAACCAAGGTCCCAGGGGCGGTAGCGAGGCGGGCACCGTCCGGGAACGAAGTGCAAGCGGCTCTCCATCTGCGTCCCGGGGGAGGGGGGAGGGGGGACGGGCGTGGCCCTGGGACCAGCCTAGTCATTCCCAGGAAAGAGAAGATCCGAAGGTTTAAACCAGAAAAGGCATTTCTCAGGGGCTAAAGTGGCCAAGGTGGTGAGGATGATTCCCACGCGGGCCTTGGCACATGGTGCTTCAGCCTCGGGTCTGATGGGAAGGGGGGGGCGGTGTCCATTATTTTGTGGGGGTGAGAAGGGGGCTGAAAGGAATGGCTGCATAAGACACCCCCCCCCCCGCCCTTGGTTCCTGCGACTGCGGCTTTATTGTGGCCTCTACTGCTCTGACACCTGCATTTCATTTAGCGGGAGAGATGGTGGCTAGCTCGGACCTGCAGCGCCAGCCCGGTGACTGAGCCTTCAAGGTTCGGAGAGACTCTCCTAATGCGGATCTCAATCAAATTCGCATTATTCTCTGAAATCAGCTCAGAAAACAGCCCAGACAGTGTCTGGGAGGTGGCGGGGAGGGGTGGGTGTGGGGCGAGCCTGAAGAAGAAGGTGGCTGTTGCGCCCTGGGTGGGGTCGCGTTTGGGCGTCTGCCCAAGCGCGTCCCCTGGGGGCGCAGGGCCTCTTACCGAGCTCGATGTTGCCTATGGCGCGTCGCAGGTGCTCCTCGGTCACTATCTCGCCGACCACCACCAGCAGGTAGAACTTGCTGTCGAGGAAGCGATGCGACAGGCTGGGCGAAGTTGACGCCGCTGGGTTGGCGATGCTGCCGGACAGCTCAGGCTCCGCGGCTTCCACCACCACGGTCGCCATCCTGCCGGCTCGCTAAGCCCCAGCGAGGTGTCCCGCTCCAGCCGCTCCTCTCTTCTGCCGCAGGAGAAAGGATTATCTCCGAAGGTGCTGTCTCTGCTCCGCCCCCTGCGTCCCCCCTCCTCCCGGCGCGGGGCGCCGCCTCCCCCTCCGCCCTCTCCTAGAGCGCGGCGGAGAGGAGTGGGGAGTGAGAGCGGGTGGGGTGATGCCGCTTTTATATGGAGACTAGGCGAGGAGCCGGGGAGGAGGAGGAAGAGGAGGAGGAAAGGACCACCCGGCACATCCTCACGGGGCGGCTGCCTCCGCTCTTCCAGCCGTTGGCCCAGGGCTGATGTCATCTGCAGCAAATCATCTCACTCGGGCCCGGAAGCTGGAGGGACGAGGTGTGCGGACAATGGTCAGGGCACGGCCGACAGTCAAAGGGTTGGGGAACCCTAAGGCTGGGCTGCGGTTGTGAAAACACTCCCACCTACATCCTCACGTACCCTTGACCGCTCCAACCCCCACCCTGCTTGTGCAGGAGGACAGGACGGGGTTCCATTTGCAGAATGGGGATGTTTACCTCGTCCGAGGGGCGCAAGTCAGGCCTCTGCCTTGTGTCCTGTGATGAAGCCAGGTTCTCGGAGCTATGCTAGCACGGCCCGCATCAAGTTCAGGGCGCCCCGCCCAGGAAGACAGAACCTGTTTTTTCTTTGGCCTTGTGGAATTAGGAAGTACTTAGCAATATTAATTAACTTCATTTAAAGAACACATTTTAAAAACGCAAAACCTAAACCTATTGTTTAGGCTTTGGACCCTACTCCGCAAGGCCCAATGATGAAAAAGTACTGGCTTTGTGGTATTCATAGGAAATGAGAGGAATACAGATATATTAGCCTACACACAGATTTATTTTCTTAATAATATGCTGAACAGATAGTATCAGACTTAGCAAAGAATAAAGAGAAGATACTGTCTCTACCCAGCAAGATTACAGTGACTGTAATGTACTTTTCAGTTCCTCAGGGAACACACAAGCAAAATTATTTCATGTGACAATGATGCCTTTTAAAATATATGAAGCATTGGGAATTTTTATTGCCTTTGTCTATGTTTAGAAGAACTCATAAAAGTGTTTAAGGCAGCCCGTCTACAACCATTTCTCATGAACATACTGAATATGGCTTCTGCCCCCAAAAGGGATGGTGGTGGTAAGGAAGGAACAAAATGTGCAAACATGGTACCATCAGAAAGGACTGGGGGACTGGAGGCTCAGGAAAGAGGAATGGAGGGAAATTAGAGCAGTTAATATAGGTCTAATACTAGAATGAACATTAGTAAAAAAAAAATCACCTGGATATGCTAAGATTTCCAAAATAGATTGTTGTCCTAGGTATTAACAACCCTGACTTATGGGTGATGTATTTTTAGCCCCTAGCTCTTCCCTGAAACCCAGGCATGGGAGACATATGGGCAGCCAAAGGCTGTGGCCCCATCCTGCATGCGTGGAGTCCGATCAGTGGGGAGTAAAGATAACCATCTGGCCCACAGCGCTGGGGGTCCGACACAGGCTCACTGGTGAGATGCATTCACCAGTGAACAGGGACAAAGAGTTTCCAAGGGAAGTAACAGATTCTGTCCTGGCCAAGAGAAGGCATTCGTTTGCGGTTAGAGAGGTGAGGCCAGCACCGAAGTAACTGAAATTCTTTGTTATTGTATAAATGGAAACACCAGTATCACTTGTAAATAGAAAGTATCCTTACGATTAAGCATATCCTGCTCTACACCACTGTTATTTGCTCAGGACTCTGACCCCAGGTGCACTCTCTAGGGTAAAAATGGAGATTAGCTATGGTTAGAGAGGTGTTGAGGACATACTAACACCTAACTGATTTGTTCTGCATGCCATAAGAGAAGCTTGAATGACAACAGCAACAGAGCTTTCTCACTGGGTGAGGAAGCGCAATTAAATGCCACGACCATGAACCACCTACGTGGTCATGCACGTGCTGGAAACCAGAGACACAGACTAGAGCTGCTGGCCGCTCCTGCACAGCTCCAGACCTCTGGGTGAGCGGCATTCTTTTTGACCTTCAGTCTCTTTATCTACATGCTGGGAAGAATAACTTTGTAACCGTGTAAAAGAGGAGTAAACGACATACAGTGTTTTGCTGTGCATAATGCGCACCCACGCTTTGGGCCCAAACTTTCAGGAAAAAAATATTTTGTTTTAATTTTTTAATTCAATTATTTATTTATTTATGTATTCGTATTATAAAGGAATTTTCAAGTCCACCGTGGATGCTTTTGCGCTTTGTGTAACACGGGCTTTGAAGTGATCAAAAACAAGCAAAGCTGGTTTTTTAAGTACCTAGTCCTACTCATGTAATGCGCATCCTTGTTTTTCCCTCAGAAATTTGGGCACAAGAGTGCACTTTATACACAGCGAAATATGGCCGTGAATATAAGTACCTAGTACGGTGAGAGGAATAGAGTAAACACTCAACGCATCGCTGATAAGCAGACATATTTGTCCCAGTTTCCCAGCTGATCGATTAAAAGCATTGTTACAACAGGTGCAGGTGACATCAAGTTGGGCTCAAATGCTAACACCTCGGAAACAGGAAGAGAATATTAAGTGATACTAAAAACTAGAAAAGGAGCACTCCCATCCCCATCCGAGGAAGAAAAAGTTCAGTTCCAGGAGCAGGAAGGGGAAAACTAATGTCAAAGGTGAGCAAAAGTAGGTCTACAGTTGTTCATGTGAAAAATAACCCAGCAATGAATAGAGGACAACACGAGAATGAACTCTGTGTGCTGCGCACTCACAGCTACACCCTCCCTTTAGCCCGCCCCCCGATGCCTGAGTTTCCTCACTGGCATGGTGGGGATGAGCACCCACCTCACCGACAGGTGGGCAATGGGAGCATGTGAAGAGCTTCGAACAGCACCTTGTATGTAAGAAGTGCTCACTGGAAGTTAGTTGTTTTTGTTGCTGTTAATTATTATTTAACATTTTACTGTGGAAAGTTTCAGACACATATAAAAGTAGAGAGAATTATACATACGAAGAATGTAGAGAGAATATTCTCCCAGTAGAGAGAATATTATAATAGTGTAATTCTCTCTACTTTATCCCATACACCCATTATCCACAATCAAGTGATTCTTTACCGTTTGCTTGTTTAAATCAACATCCAAATGAGGTCCATCTATTTCAACTGATTAATATGTCTTAAATCTCTTTTAATCTATGGGTTCCCATCTGATCTTTTTTTTTTTTTGCTTGCAACTTTTTGATGAATAGTAAAAACATTTGTTCTGCAGAATTTCCCAAATTCTGAATTTTGCTCATTGCACTTTTGTTGTATTATTTAACATGTTCTTCCATCTCCTGAATTTTCTGTGCAATGATAGTTGGATCTAAAGTCTTGTTCAGATACAGGTTTGATCTTTTTCTGGTTTTGGTACGTTTCCTTCTTAGATGACATCATGTTCTTCCGTCAGGAGGCACATGAAGACTCTGGCTGAACTCATTCTGAGATCTTAGCAGCCATTGATGATCATCACCTAGATTTATTATTTAATTAATGGTTGGAAAGTAATAACTTTCTAATTTTATTATTCTTCCTTCATCTGACACCTGAACACGTCTGTTAGAACTATCTCCCTGTCACTTGGTTAGCCTGAGGTACAGTTTATGCAGGAAAGAAAGAGTAAATACGAGATTTTTCTCTCTTTATTTACTAATTTTCAAAATAATGAATTAATTCCTTAATACCCTCCAAAGGTGATTACTAATATTGTATTATTAAAAATGTAACAGGAAGTTATTTTTGTGTTATTTTAATTTTTCTGTCTTTAGCCAGTGGTATCATAAGATGTTCCTGGCTCACCTTGTACATATCTGGCCCCAGAACCTGGAATTAGCCATTTCTCTAGCCCTGGCTCCTTACGTGGGAAATGGTGTTTAGAGACCATAATCTGGATATCACAAGTGACTTGTTACTGTCTTGGTTATTGTTTCTAGATATTGTCAGTGGACAAGAATTGGAAGTAGTTTCTTTTTTCAAGATGAAATACATTACGAGTTCAATACTGCCAATCAGGATGAGGACTACAGGATTTTGCTTAACCTTTAATCCTACATCAGTATTTCCTTTCTCTTAGGCCAAGAATTCAAGTTCTCCAAGACAACAAGGGTGATAGAAGAAAAGAGCAGATAATTTCTCGTTTTCTTTATCCAAAAATTATATACAAATTGTACTAACAGGAGTCTCGGGTAAAAATACAACATTTTCCCCAACGATATAGTTACTAAAAGTAGTTTCTGATTATTTTTGTTCTTCAAATGTATCACACCAGAGAACAAAATTCCCAGTTGCCAAAGACGCCAAAATGATCACTTGTTAATTTTATCCCACAATTCATGCATAAACATCTCAGGATAACAATGAAAATGCTACTGGTGGCAACAGGGCTACTGATAGCAGCTTGGACATTTTTTTGCAGTGTTCTTTGCTGTTAGATATGGCTCAAGGGGTGCAGTTGTAGGGTAACTTCAATTAACTCCTTTTTTTATGATTGTGGCACTAACTCAACACCTAATTAGGTTTATTTGTTTTGTTTCATTTTCGGTTTTTATGAATTGATTTTTTATACTTAATTTTGCTTTGTAACTATGTAAACTATGTGGTTTCACAGGCAAATCTACAAAACAATTGTTTTCAAAGACCATCAGTCTCAGTCCCTTTCTCTTCCACCCTGTCCCCTGACTGTTCCTATAAATAACTCTCCCCACCCCTTGGCTTACTTAGCCTTCCATTTTTAAAATGCTTATCTCTTAGATAAACAGCAGCAAATATACGCAACTTTTTTACCTTGCTTTTTTGAGTTAACAAATATCCTGGAGATAATTTCACAATTACATGAAGTTAATATTAATATTCTCTCTTCATATTATCTTTATTTACTGCCATTTTCTTCATCAGTCCATTGTCGATTGCAGTTCTTGTTGAGCTATTTCCAGCTGCACTTGGATTATGAGCTCGAAGTGGTTATAGCTGTTGTTCTTCCCTGAGCAGCCCCTCAAGTCCTCCGCTGGCCGTCAGTGTGTCCACACCCCATGCCTGCTTCACTCGCGAGGGGGGTGATCTCTTCTCACCTGGCTGTGTCACCTCACCCCTATTTGATCCCTTCAGAGGCTTCCCATTGCTCTTAGGATGAAGATTAAACTCTTTGGGGCAGAGGTGTCAAACTCATTTTCACCAGGGGCCACATCAGCCTCGCAGTTGCCTTCGAAGGGCCGAATGTAATTTTTGGACTGTGTAAATGTAACTACTCCTTAACAGTTAGGCAAGAGCTCGGCGCTGCCGCCGGGTAGAAACAAGGTGCCAGCCAGATAAGACAAGGTGGAGGGCTGGATTCGGCCATGGGACGTGTGTTTGCCACCTGTGCTTTCAGGTAACCTGCAGGGTCCCACAAAGTCTGGCACCTGTTTGTCTGCCCAGCTTTGTCTAGCCTTCCACTCAATTTTACTTTTCGGCGTCAGCCACACTGACCTTATATCAGGCCACGCTCCTCCCAATGCAAGACTTCTTCCCACTCTCATGCTTACTCTTTAACTTCACCTGTTAATAACGTCTCCTTGTCTGCAGGGAGCATCTCACCATTCTTCCGTAGGGGAAGCCTTCCCTGTCCTTCCTCACCGTATCGGTTAATCTTTTCATGTATTCGCTTTTAGTCCCATGCCCCAATTCTTATTTGTAGCACATTGGCATCGTTGCAATATTATATTTTATATGTAATTATGAAAATTTGCCTATCTTCACTGGACTCTCTGCTCTATGGAGGCCAGAACCACGTCTATCCACCCACACTCATGCCCACCCGCCAGCTCACCTGAGGATTCCCAGTGCCCGCATACAGCCCGTGCTCAATAAGAGCCTATGGTGACTACATGAGTGGCTTCTATAAGCCAGGTTACCATGCTAGGTGCTTTATGTATATGGCTTCCCTGAGTTCCCTTAAACTTCCCAAGAAGTGGCTATTGTTATCGTTTTGACGGCTTTAAGGTCTCTTACATTTTTGATCTTGGTAATTTGTATTCTGTCTTATTATTCAACCTTGTTAGGGTTTTACCAATTTTAATAATGTTTACCAAAAACTACATTTGTCATTACTGGTAGTTTTCTATTGTATATATACGCATGTACTTTTTATTGATTCTGTTATTATCTTATACTACTTCATTCCTATGATTTTTTTACATGCAATATTATTTGGGATTAGTTTCAGGTGTACGGCATAGTGGGTAGACCACAGGTGGCAAACACAAGGTCCGAGGGCCGAATCAACCCTCCACCTTGTCTTATCCGGCCGGCACCTTGTTTCTACCCAGCAGCAGTGCCAAGCTCCTTGCCCCTAGTTAAGGAGGAGTTACATTTATACAGTCCTAAAGTTACATTCGGCCCTTCTGATGAGGCCCCCGGGAAAAATGAGTTTGACACCCTAGTATAGAACACTGGAGAAGATTTTAGAAGAGCAATCTATATGCTGTGCCGTGGTGGGCTCAGTACTTCTCTGTGGGCGTAAGATAAGTGGGTCTCACTCTCAGCAGTGACTCTTTAGGTTAATGGTATCCTTCATAGCCAGAGAAAAATGCCTCATTCTTACTTCTGTTTAATCATTCTTTGTTTAAAGTATATTGTATTGATTATGCTACTACAGTTGTCCCATTTTTCCCCTTTATCCCCCTCTGTCTAGCCCTCCGCCCACTAGCATTCTGCCCCCTTAGTTCATGTCCATGGGTCATACGTGTAAGTTCTTTGGCTTCTCCATTTCCTATATTATTCTTAACCTCCCCCTGTGTATTTTGTGCCTACCAATTATGCTTATATTTCCCTGTACCTTTTCCCCCATTCTCCTCCTTCCCTCTCCCTGCTGATAACCTCCATGTGATCTCCATTCCTGTGATTCTGTTCCTGTTCTAGTTGTTTGCTTAGTTTGTTTTTTTGTTTGTTTGTTTTTAGATTCAGTTGTTGATAGTTGTGAGTTTGTTGTCATTTTACTGTTAAAAATATGGAACGCTTCATGAATTTGCGTATCATCCTTGCTCAGGGGCCACGCTGATCTTCCCTGTATTGTTCCAATGTTTGGTATCTGTGCTGCTGAAGCAAACACTGTTTAATCATTCCTGATTCAGAAAGTGCCTCTTCTTTTCTTTTGGTGAAACACTGGAGAAAATTTCAGACTAGGAGGCCAATTGACTGAGATCAAATTTCGTCTCGCTGTGTGAACTGGGTCTTCCCATCCCCACCTTCCAACAGCAGCCAAACAAACAAAACCTTGTAAATGTGTAGAGCAGAAAACCAAAGTTTCTCCTTCCCCGCCCATAATTCTATTCCTCTTTCTAGAGGTAACTATTGCTATATTCTATGTATGTATTCCGTGTATATATACACATCTATACCCTGCATTTCTACATAGAGCTATTCTCCTATACACAGGGTATTTTACCTTCTGTACGTCAATGGCATTTCCCTTTATCTTTTATGCAAATATGTGGAAATCTGCCGTAGTTTTTAGACTACTGCCCAATATACCATGGAATGAATTTACCATAGTTCATGCACCTTTTTCCCATTGGTGATCCCTTAAGAGGTCTTTTCTCCCCTATTATAAATAATATTGTGATGATCATGCTTTTAGGTGCTAAGTGCTTCTATGTGCATATATGTATCTCTGAGGACAGGTACTAGCAGTTGAGTAGATAGATTGAAGGTGATCCATAATTTTAACATTTACTGACTCCTGCCGAATTACTATACAAAGATAACTTAACAATTTATATTCCCACTACATTATTGCCTGTTTCCCCACGCCATAGTATAAATCTTTGTAATTTTTGCTCATCAAACAGAGAAAAATATTTGTTATTTAAAATTGAGCACTTTTACTTGCTTTTATTTATTTTTTAACTAACAGCATTTTTTTCTTAATATATGCCTCTTTTTTTATTGGACTGTTGGAGTTATGTTTGTTGCTTATAGGAGCTCCTCTCTTTCTCTCTCTCTTAGGAACTCTGTGTACAAGTTTATGGTGAACACATATTTCCATCTCTTTTGGTTGAGTTCCTAGGAGGGGAACTGATGGGTCATATAGTAACTCTATGTTTAACTTTTTTGAGCAACTGCCATAGATGTATTCATATAATCTGGATAATAAGCTTTTGTTATCAGTATATGGTGCTTCATCTGTTAGGTTTGTGTCCATTTAGGATGTTTTTGGCCATATAGAATATTAAATAAGTATCTTGTAAGTTAAATCAGTCTTTTTAATTTATAAATTATTGGGGGTTGTCTTGCTTAAGAAGGATATCTTACCCAACACCTTAAAACTATTCTAACAATTTTACAGTTTTGTTCAAGTGAGAGTATTTAATTTAGAAGATCAATAAAGGCTCATACAAGAAGAGATATTTGAAATTTTCCTGGAAAAAAATTTTTCAGTAAGCAGAGGTGGAGAAAGGGCAATCTACACGAAGAGAACAGCTTAAGCAAAACCACCAGAAGAACTACACTGTTTATTCTTGAAAACAGCTTACTCCTCCCTTCTTTAAAACACAAAGGCAGCTCACTGGACACACTGGTCTGCACCTTGCTTTTGTCACCTATGATATCTTAGAAATATTTCCATAGCTGTCATGAAGAGCTTCCCCCTCCCTTTGACCTATGCATGAATCCCGCTGTGGGCAAATATAATAACTTACCAGTCTGCTATTTTTGTCACTGCTCTGTTGACGGTCACTTCCAATCTTTTGATCGTATCAACAATGCTGCAGAAAATAAGGTTCTATGTATGTCTTTTCCCATAGGGTGGAAACCAACCATCGGATGAATTGCTAGCAAAAGTACTGAGTCAAAGGATATGTGTTTGTAATTTTGATAGATGTTGAAACTTTACCCGCTGCAGGTCTTGTGTACCAGTCGGTACTTCTACCAACAGTAGGTGGCAAGACTTCTGATTCCTCACGATATAAATGTTTTCAAACTTTGTGATTTTTGATTTTGATTTTTGATTTTTTAATTTTAGTTGCATTTCTCTTACTACAAATGAGGCTGGCCAGCTCTATCAGCATTTTCTTTTCTGTCAACTTTTTGCATTTTTTGCCTATTTTCGCATTGGATGGCTAGTGTTTCTTTCATTGATTTGCAGGTATCCTTTATACATTGAAATTCAGCCTTCTTCTGTATATGACTTACAAATATCTTTTTCTCAGTTGGCACGTGTTTTTTCACTTTGTGTACTGTAGATTTTTCTGTGGGAGATATTTTTTTAATGCAGTTAAATATAACTACTGTTTCTTTTGTGGTTTATGGATCCTGTATTATATTTAGAAAGGTCTTTGTCATCCTGAGATTATACAAGAAAAATTTTCCCAGAGTGTTTCTGGTTTAATGTTTGGGATTTATGTTTAATATTTCAGATTTCATGTTTAATATTTCGGATTTATCCAAAGGATGACTATTAGATATGGATCCACTTATCTTTTCCGTTCCACAGCCCTTTGCTGATAGAAGATTTTGCAGAATTTTTCAATGACTTGGTAACTTACCTCTCTCCCCGGTTGATTTTGAAATGTGTCAGAGCAGAAACTTTGATTTCATGTTTGCATTCCCTCACCAACTCTGCCCTTAAATCCACTTCAATTTCAGCCCCAAACCTTATCCAGTGTCCACAGAATTAAACAGTTCTCACTTTTGCATTTCCTGACAGCTGGGGAGGTAAGATTCGGCCTGGGTTGAGGCAAGGGCTACCCAGGGAGTGGCTGAAAATGAGCCTGGGGAGTTTTCAACCAGTGCCTTTTTATTAAGCTCAGGCTCTAACCAAGTACAAGTGCCAAGTGAGTCATACCCACACAGGTAGAGGGTGGCGTCCTGAGGGGAAGAGAATCACAGTGGGAATAGCCAAAGCTGCCTGGAGCAGGAGCGTCTCAGCCAGCACCGCCAACGAGCAGCCCCTGCTGCAGCAAACAGCAAAGCAAATAACGAGCACTGCTTGCGCAAGGTGGGAAGCAGCAGGCGTAACTGCAGGCTGCCTTCCCGGGCCACAGACAGCCCCCGGGGACAATATTTTCTGAACGGGCAACTATTGTTCAGTCCAGCCAGCTCACAGGAAGGGGACCATCACTCGATAGTGGAGGTGCTCTGAGCTGAGGGCGAGGGGTCTTGGGTCAGGACTCCTGGAGCAGACATCTGGAGGGCACCAGGCCCAGGAGAAGTGGCTCACGTGTCCTCTGGTGGGCACTAGCAGTGACAGCTGAGCACCTGCAGCCTGCCACACTGTTCTAGGTCCCAGGAGGGCACAGAGAGTTGGTTCCTGGCTCAGGACAGTCAGGAAAACAGCATGTGCACGTGCAAATATGGTGCAAAGTGGCGGAAAAGAATGGCCTACAGGGTCCACGTTGCTCAAAGGGGTGTGGAAGGAGAAGCAGGCGCATCCCGCCTGGAAGACCAGGAGCACCCAAACAGAGGGAACAGGTGACAAGGGAGCCTCCAGCAGCCTGTGCGTGTGCTCAGCTCTGAGCGAGGAGAGGACCTGCAGGCCACTCTATGAGGCTATTAGGAAGAAAGCAGACGGAGTGGTGGGGTAGATGCAGTGATGGCCCTGACGACGGTCACATCCTGCCCCCTGAGGTCTGTGAGGACGCTGCCTTTCCAGACAAAGGGCACTTTGCACACGGGGTTAAGTCAGATTTTGAGATGGGGAGATGACCTGGATGGGCCCACTATAATCACGAGGGCCCATATGAGAGGGAGACAGGAGTGTCTGAGTGGGAGGAGATGTGATGATGAAAGTGAAATGTGATGACAAGAGAGGAAGAGAGAGACGGAGAGAGACTGCAATTTGAAGGTTCCCTGCTCGCTCTGAAGACAGAGGAAGAGGACCACCAGCCAAGAAATGTGAGTGGCGGCTAGAAACTGGAAAAGGCAAGGAAGTGGATTCCCCCTCTAGACCCTCCAGAAGGAATCAAACCCTGCTGACACCTCGATTTTAGAACTTCTGACTCCTGGAACTGTCAACTAATACATTTGTTTTGTTTTAAGCCACCCAGTTTGTGGTGATTTGTTACCACTTTGGAAGATACTATTCCTCAAGTAATTCCTTCTGGGAAGCTGCCATATAGCCTGGCATTCTGAGTGGCTGTGCCCAGCCCCACCCCCCATTCTGGGCTGGGACAGATGAAGGATGGGACTGCCGGTGAAGCTGCCCGACTCAGCACTTCTCATCTTCATGCTTCTCACAGAGCACAGCCAGGGTACATGGGATTCCCCCTCTGGTAGGCTGGAGCTGAGCACGAACATCTGAAAACCCCTGGGATTTAAAATAGCAATACAATCAAAGCTGCCCTTTATAAAACTGTGGCCGTGGTCAGCAAGTATCTGATTTCTCATTAGACGGTATTTCAAGTTTTGCCATTTCTGAAAGGAGCTTGGTTCTCTTTAGAATTCTACAGGTTGCTTATGGATTAGTTACATCAGAGATGGGTTCTTTTTGTGTGTATGTGTGAGCATTTCTACAAGGTGGTAGGAAAAAGGAATATCGCGTACAGATGAAAAGAAAGGTTTCCAAGCTGTGATATCAGCGCACGGAGAGGTAATCGTGTATTTGGTCGCTTGTGCATTCATCAGTTGGCACATCCTTGGGGAGCACCCACCGTGTGCCAGCTGCTGTTGTAGTTCCTACAACGATGCTGCAGTGACGAGGAAATCAAACTCGGTCCCTGCCCTCATAGAGCATACTTTTCAGGGGAGAGAAGTGCAGATATGGAAAACCAGGGAAAGTGGAGAATGGCATTTTAAACATTCCTTGGACAAGAATAAAAGAGGTTTCACTGGACAACATGCATATGAAAGGATTATGAAGTGACACAGATTCCACATGGCATGAGGTGGCATCTTGAAGGCCCTTGAACCACCGTTCCTCCAGCCACAGCAGGGAGTGAGGAGCTGGCCACAGGGGACATGGCATCAGAAAGCCTGAACTGGCACTAAAGAGTGTTCAGAATCTGCCGGAACTACAGGAGCGTGGGGTGAAGACCAGGCTCAGAACAGTGCCCATGCGACCGGGCATTTGTACTACCCTCGCGGTTTGTGGCAGACTTCAGTAACATTGTGTCTCCGCATTCTCATGCTTTCCTTTTCCAGAATACAAGCCAGCAGGGGGAGGTTATTACAGCTACCCCTAACAGATATTATTACAACCTTGAGGAAACATGACTAAATTGCCATTTCTCATCCTCCTAAACCATATGCCTTCCTGTGGTAAATATAAAAATCGACTGCCTTGTAAACATTTGAGACTTTATATTAATCATCAGGATTTAAAACAAACCAAAGCAAAGGGAAACTGTAAAAGCAGGCCCGGACTGGATCTGGAAAGGTGTTTTACTTGAATCGTGACAGTGGCGTGACGTAGTGGCGTGCAGTGTGCAGTGTGGGGGAGGGTGCTGCTTGGGTCGTTTGAACAGGAAGGCCACTGTGCTCATCTTTGAGCCACACGTGCCGCCCCCGCCCCCAGACCCGGATCCACCACTGCCCTCGCTGCCACTGCGGGGGAGGGGGTGGCAATGATCCCAGGAAGTGATTACTGCAGCAGGAAGTTGGACCCATAGTTGTGTACCTGGCTTCTCATCCTGAATAATAATTATTAAATAATCAACATATTTGATGGAAAAAAGTCATGCTGCCTAAACATGAAGGATAGGAAAAGAGCTTAAGGACAGCAAGAGGAGCCGCCTCTGGGGTACTAATCGTGCATCCCTATCTTCTCGGTGGTGCTCTCGTGCTCTCAGAGCTTCCCAAAGAACATGTCTTTTTATAGACACTGAGTAAATTTTTAAAAACTTTTCTTGAAATTGGGCTTTCCTGTTCTTTGCTCTTTTCTGTCCATCCTACCTCCCCCCACTCACTGTGAGACATTTGACGACTCCGGAGCACGTACTGCCATCAATTCTGAGTCTTGAATAGACTCAGAATTGCCCTTTTACCTGCATCCTGGCTCTTCCCAGGGACACTAGTCGGGTGCAGGGCCCTGCTCTCCCTGACTCGGGCTGTGGCATCAGCACAGGTGCCAGTTCCATCAAGAGCCTGTCAGGCGACGTCTGCCCCAGGAAGGCTGGGCTGCCTGTCTCAGTCCCCACTGATGTGTTTCTCCTGGGCACTGGTCACGCCCCACCTTTCTCCTTCTGCAGCCTCTTGTATCCACGGGGAGGCCCTGATGCCCTTTCGAATCTCTTTCTTGACAACCTGAGCCCTAAGAGCATTTTCTGAAATGACCTCCTTTCTCAACATTTCCCTGAGATTATGAAGTTAGCCTGTGTCCCCTCCCCTCCGAATTTCCCTTTGGCCCCAGTGCCCTGGGAGCTGAGCCAGCTGGCGGTGCAGATGCCTGGACTACACTGCTGACTCCCGATCGCCCCCTTCTCAGGGCTTTTGCCTCTGTCCATGTTTTTAATCCTTATTTTATTTGGCTTCTGATAAAACTTTCCCTGACCTCGCCCTTACCCACTTTCCCTCGACTTTGGGAGGGAATTAATTTTATTTCACAATGTCTTTCAAATACAGTTACAATCTAATCACAGTAAAATTTGCATCATTAGTAGAGTGAACAGCAAGGTAAATGTTGCAAGAAGTGTCTCCGTCATCCCAGGGTAGAAAATGTAGTCTTGGGAAAGGAGTAGCTGTAGCTGATTGCTTACAACCGGAGGCTCTGAGTTCATTCTGGTTCTTGGATTCAACAGCAGAAATGGCCACGGGCCAGTTGCTAAACCTCTCTCTGCCTTATTTTTCTTATCTCCAAAGTAGGGTGATAGTGGTACTTACTTCACATGTGCACTGAATGACGCTGAAAAACAACTAACGCACTTAGCACAGTAGATGTCAATTGAAGTTACAGGAGATGCTGAGAGCGTCTGTCTCTTCTGTTAGCTCAGCACCTTCTGCAAGCCTTGGGCAGTAGGGCTGATTTCCCTTAACCTCGTTTTTTGCTGGACTGGATCCAGTACCTGATGTGACTAAGTCCCCACTACGCCTTGATGATGGGGTCATCGGGGAAGTGTGTGTGTGGCTTTAGAGCTTCCCTGTCACCCAGCCCATACTTGGAAGTTGTTTCTAGATTGCATAACCCAGCCAGCTGCAGAAAGAGGAAGCGAAGTACACTTTTCCAAGGCTCTGTGTTGGTCACAGTTCAGCAGAGCCTGACCTATTTGATCAATTTCAAGCCACTTAGGTTTCTTATGGATTCTATATTTGGATCTTTCATTACATTCTGCATACTGTGGTCATCACGGATTTTCTCCCTGAAATAACTGTGACTTACCCGTGTTCCATTTTTCTGCATCCCCATTTTTGACCTTCAGTGTTGTTTGTTTTTACTTTCTTGGCATGCTGTTAAGTAGTACAGGAATTCAGTTCAAAGGATTTGCTATTTTTCAGGGACAGTTTGCACCCCAAAGAAAAGCAAAAAGTATCTTTTGCCTCTAGGGTTTATTTATACTCTAAATAGAATTCCATTTTTAGAAATGTCTTCTGCTTGAACCTATGTGTTCTGTCTAAAAGAACCTTACCTATAGCTGATTTTCCTAGGCTCCCGAAAAGCTATTTAAAAGCCTGTCTGCCCCTGTTAGTGTGTAAGCTTCAGGGGGCTGGAGAAGAATGAGGGAGGGTCTGAGAACCACATCTGCCTAATTCAGTGTGTCTTCCAGATACTTGAGCACCTGGCTCAGAGGAGGCTCTCAAATGGTTGTTGAATGGATATGTGCGATGTTGAAGATTGATCCTTCGATTTTAAAAAATACCCTCTGCTTGAATATTTTTATTACTTCATCCTCTGACAGCCCTGTGAACTAAGAGTGAACAGGAAGTTGTTTTAGATGAATCCAGGGGCGGCCAGTCAGTGCTTCTGCAGGGAGCTTCCTGCTTGTTCGGGTTCTTGATTTCCAGATGCATTTTCTCTGGTGAAATTATTCAGTGCAGAAATGTTAGAAGCTATAAATATACAAGTCCAGAGGAATTAAAAATCTCACACTGAGTAAGTAAAGCCCCCAATGGAAAGCCAACAGATTCCTTAGGAAAAAATTAGAAGATGCAAGAAAAGATGATTAAATCTGAGCTAATAATACGTTGGACATTTTTATAGAAACAGTCTGTGTGCATGGCAAAGGGGTTCACCAGTTTTATTAACCTTACTATTCAGTGTGTTGAGTTTACAAAAGTTTAGAAAGCTGATTACAGTAATTAAGCAGGGAAACGAGACAAACCAGAGTATGTAGGTAAGCCGGGAGGCATCAGGCTGAGTGGGTTCAGCCACCCGGCGGGGCTGTTTTTCAGTGGAGGGAAGGAGGGAAGGAAGTGGAGCGGAGGGGAATAATATGATTTGCTTCCAGCCATGGAGTTATCTCTTTTCATGCATCTTGTCTCCAACCTACAGCCTTAATGACTGGCTTAGTTTTAATTACATTGAAAGACATCCTGGAGTGGCCATTTCCTTGGGCTCAGTGATTGACCAGGTGGACTAGAGTGTGCTGTGGCCATGACTTCCCCTGGCAACTCATCTTCTGCTTCACTCTCTACAGAGGACTCCGGGGCTTCCTCCACCAGAAAACAAAACAGACCAAAGTGGTGAGGATGTGGGAGAACCCACCCTGGAGTCTGGTTTCATTCCTTCCTGTTGCGTTTCCTAAAGTGTATTTTACCCCAAAAGGTTCTCCATGAAAGGAAGTCTTCAGAGAGCCAATGATCTGTGCTGAGAAACAGACCAGTGCACGGGTAATAAAGAACTTTGGAGGAAATACAAAGGGGGTGTTTGGAGATGCGAGAAGGCATACACTATTTGGGATCTAAGAAAAGGCAGTATTGAGAAGAGCTTTGAAAGGTGCACATTTTCAACAGATTGAGATGGGACATTTAGGGAGGGTGTTGAAGGCACAGGGACAATTGGAAGCAAGTAGCCACACGTAGAGGCCAGATGTAGACGTCTTGTGGGGGACAGTGAACGAGGGCGTGGACGGGGAAGCTGCAGCCCTAGCACAGCGATGCTTGCGTGCCAGATTGAGACAGTTGGCTGGATTCTGTGGTTACTGGCCAGCCACTGAATGTTTCTGAGTCGGGGAGTGATTTAATGGGAGCCCTGCTCTGGAAGGATGGGAAGCCATGACAGCTATGTTGAGGATATGTCAGAATAGGTAAAGGGGGAAAAGGATGCCAAGCAACCTTTTATCTGAGTAGAAGTCAAAGGGAAGGGTAATGAGGCCCTAAGTAGAGGGCACTGGTAACCCATCGGTGGCTCCCTAGGCCCAAGGCTCCCCATGGTTTGTCTGCTACCTGTCTCTCCAGTCAAATATCTCACTATCCTTTTGCCTCTTAGAAGTTTACACTCCTTGAACATGTTATGCCCTCTCTCACCTCCAAACCTTTGCATTTTCTGTGCCCCTCCCCTAAGCTAATGATGAAGATGATGATGATCATGATAGCTGGCACTTACACAGTGCTTCCTATGTGCCTGTCACTGTTCTAAGTGGTTTCTTTTCCAGAGAAATCTTCATGTTTTGGATGGTGCTATGCCTTCTTTTACCTTCCACTGAAGGGCTGGTGCCAAAATTGAGATGGCAAGTATGGGGTTTCTACCCATGCTAATATTTTTAAGAAGTTCAGCTTATTGTAACTGAAGTTTATTAGAAAGCTTAAAGACTGCTATTCTGTATTTTTGGGGTATGTTTCTGTGTCTATTTTTAGAAAAATTACAATACTAAAAATGACCAGGAAATGATCTCACCATGTTGTGAAAAACCTGAATGCCTTGTCAGTATCTACTTTGTTCACCTTTGTCTGTACCCACAGCATATAACACAGTGCCTGGCACATAGCAAGAGCATGTGCCATCTGTTGAATGCTTGAAAAGCTGAATGAGTGATGGAATTAATAAATTAATGAAATTTCTGTAGAGTTATGCTGTGGCTCCCAAGTCAGCTCCTACCCCTCAGGTCTGCCTCTTTTTCTTTCCTCCTCACCCCCACCATGTCCACAGCTCCCCACTCACAGTGTGGTCTTTTGTCCTGTGGCCTTCTTTGAGGGTCACAGAGAATATGGCAGGACAAGGGTAGTGACCTCAGGACAACATCACTGTTGCTGCCTCCTCCCTGTGCCTGGACCTCCACGCCCAGAATGTGGTGGGACAGGTGAAATACCCCAGAGGACAGGCTCTGACAGAGAGAGTGTGGGACGGTGAGAACGAGCAGTGCTCGACTCGACGTCGCCAGCTCTTGCCGCGGAAGGCAGTTCTAAGAGTCTAATTCTAAGACGCTCTAATGGAGACTTGAACCAGGGGATGCAGCCTCTGCTGTCCTGGGTTTCGGGGACTGAGGCCTAAAAGCCACTCTCTTCTTTATAACCAAGCCCAGAGTTTCAGATTGCAAGTGCTTCACCAGGTGATGGTGAGAGACGTGAGTCAGCAAAGACACTTGGGGTTGACGTGTGTGACTGTGGAAGAGTGTGACCGTGGGAGTGATGGGACTAGAGGAGCTCAGAGATGGGACCAAGGCATGTGGGAGAGACGAGCTCTCAACTCTTTTCCAACTTCCTGCCAAAATCTGCCAAACAGCGGGCATGCATCCTTCTGCGAATAGGAGAATTTTAACTCAGAGAGAGCCTGTTTGACTCATATATTTATATTTTACTTCCCCAAATTAGAGTTATGATTATAGGGAATCTGAAAAGACAGTTTTATTTCCAGTGCTGGATGGGGAGAAATATGATAATGACTGGAAGTAAAAGTTGGGAAAAGGTTAGTGAATTCAAAGGAATGCTTCTTACATGGGAATAAAAAATGTAAGTTTTAACATGGCACTAATTCACTTGGTCACTCTAGTAAAATGGAAAATAGTAAATAACCACTTTCAGAGAACACCAGCTTTAATATTTTTGATATATATCCTCACTAACTTGTGTGCGTTGGAGCATGCTGCATACATATTTGTTACACTATTTTTGAATAGAATTTTCCATTTTGAAAATAGAATCATGTTTATATGGTATAGTAGATATAGATTTTGTGGATCTGAAGCTTATAAAATTGGGAAGTTTTCTTTAATAAAATGTTTCAAAATTCTGAATATAAACATATGTACAGGGCCTTGAAAGGGGCCGAACAAGTGAAGAGTCCTGAAGTTTAAGGCTCATTAATGTCTCAATAAGTTCCCCTCTGTATGCCTTGGTTTGATTTCTTCCCCCTCACTTGGCAATACCTGGCCAACATCCGTAAACTACTTTCTCATGTCCCCAGCGAGGCCGGCAGGAATAGCTCAGTTCAATAAGCAACCACTGAACACCTAGCGTGTGCCTGGCACAGGGATCACAATGCAGGGAAGCCGGGTGCCTGGCCTCAGCTCTTCTCCGTAAAGGAACCGTGGCAGACGGGCCACACGGCCTCTCGGCTGGGGTCTCCCAATGGCCTGCGCGCAATCTAAAAGCAAGTCTTGTGAGGGCCACCGCACAACATGTTCCCACTCAGAACCCAACCTGACAGCTCGTCCTGACCATCTGTTTCCAGGTGAACCCTCCACACTGTATTTCACAGAAAGTGGTCCCACCTGCTGCCACTTCCCGCACTCATAATGTCTTTCCCCGCTGTGGCACAGGTTCCGAGAGCCTTTGTTCTCGTGATATGGCTGATGGAGCATGGTCCTAGGGTCTATCAAAAATAGATGTTATTATAATAGTCAGTGACATAAATAATGTAGCTTCAGAAAGGGAGCAAATGGATTTGAAAGCTATAATCAAATACAGTTCAAATATTGTTTAAAGTGAATCACTATAGCGCCAGTTTGAACCTTTTAAGGGCCAAATTAGAAGGCAATTAATCTTTTTCTACTGCATTTGAAGTGCACACTACCAGGCAAAGGGACCGTTACCCTAGTCAAGTGCAATGGCGGAACGGAGCAGATGCCAGATTATTTTCTGTTTTAATGTAGTAACTGTAGTGCTTTAAAAGCAAATGGTAAAATGACCCTCATTTAAGCACACATGGATGAATATCTACATTATTATCAAATACCATTTATTAATGTTTCACATGTACTTTTTAAAACGCTGAAAAAGTAGATGAAGCCTTGTTAGCAACCACCCAGTACATTATGTCCTGCTGTGGAGGATTCTGGGGGCCACGTTCTCAGCCATCTTCAGCTGGCACTATTCAAAAGGAACTCTCAGGGAACCTGTCTCTTAGGTATTATTCAAACTGCCATATGATGAACTTATCTCGTGTTCGAGTACCTCCAAATAGACAGGTTCTCAGATGCTCTCAGTGACTAGTCCCGATGTCAATAGACAAACCATAGGAAATTATCGGTCAACAGTAGCAGCAATCTTAAAAGAAATAATAGTGCATTCGCTATGGAATACTATGCAGCTATACAAAAGAGAAGGCGCTTTATGTACCAATATTGAAAGATCTCTAAAATATACTGTAAAACAACAAAAAGCAAGGTGCTGAATATAATGGACTACTAGTTGTGGGGGAAGTGGGAATAGATGTCTATTTGCTTGTACATGCATAAAATGTTTCTGGAAGGGCACACAGGAGAGAAAACTCGGGGGCTAAGGAACCAGGAAGGGTAGGAGAATTTTCACTGTATAAATTTTGAATTTTGGCTCATGTGGCTGTATTACTTGTTCAAAAGTTAAATTAAAAATAAAAGTATAATGAATCATCACCTACGGAAAACCTACATTTCTTATGCTGTCAATTCAAATCTGGTTTCTGGGTTTAAAAGTCTGATGCTTCCACATGTTCTCTGTGCCTTCCCTTAGAAAAACAGGCCAATGGTACAACATTCCCTCTTGAGTTTCCTTTACAAAGATGGCCTTCGAGAAGTTTCTTTTTGGTAGCAAAATTAACAGGAAGGGAATTTAGGGTGCATAGTCTCTTGATCCTTGAAAAAGGAACCTTTGTTTTCTGGAGAATTTATTCAGTTGCCCCTGAAGAAGGGAAGATGGTGAATGCAGGCTTGTCAGGAACTTATTGGGTTGGCCAAAAAGTCTGTATGGGTTTTTTTCGTAAAATAAAAAACATATTTTTCATTTTCACCAATAACTTTATTGATTTGGATATTTTGAGTATGTCAGCTATCTCCTGCTATTGGCTTCTAGTCGGTAGAGGTCAGGGGTGCTGCTAAACATCTTCCAATGCCTAAGACAGCCCCCCAGCAAAGAATTATTTGGTCAAAATATCAATAGTGCCAAGAAACTTCACAACCACTTTTGACACGTTTGATCGTTCATGGCACCTTCTCCATACACTATGCAATTTTTTTTGCATTTCAGTTGTGTGTTTACTTTTGTTGAAATAATAAAGCATAATATCCAAAAATGTTGCATATTTTCTTCCATTTTCAATATTAAAATGTCTGCACAAAAAGTCACCAATTCTGATAATTTTTTTAAATGCATGCTGATGTGACAGTTGTCACTATACAACCTACAAAATTGTTTCCGATGAAATTAAAGACCACTAAGTGCTATGAACTTTTGGCCAACCCAATAACATAAGGTACCAGCAACAGACGTCAAGCCAGACACACAGATCATTTCTGTGAGCTGCTGTAACGATGGGCATCCCCCCTTACACACACACACACACACACACACACACACACACACACACACACACAGAGCCACAGGGATGGCAGGGGCAGGGCAGTGCTCAGGCAGCTGCCCTCTGACCCTCCAGCAGGGGCTGAGGAGTAACACGGCCTGATCTGGTGAGTGGGGCTGGTCAGCCCTTGTGGGCAGGAACCACTGTCCTCTAAGGAGACAGGGCAGGAGGAGGCCAGCGCAGCAGCTCACACAGCCCTGAGGCCAAGCACCATCGTTTCAAAATTGTAAATCTCTACTCAGCAGATACAAATGATAAACTCTTTTTTAAAAAATCTGAGACCTTTGATACTGAAAAGTCCCACCAAGAATATTAAAACAGGACTGCAGTCATTTCATCAGTTCAGAGAGTGGCCTCCCTGAGGATAAATCAAAGGGCTTTATCATTGCTCCTCTGCTGTTTTGTGGATGTGGTGGTGACGTTTGGTTCTCGTGACCTCTTATCCACCTAAATAAATAGCCAAAGATGACCATGTCAATGGAAAATAAAAGACGTTTCAGCCCATCAATAACTGCACAGGGATAAAAATAGGCACTTAGAAGCCACAGCTAGAATGTGCACTCAGAGATCTACGCTTGGGGGAGGAAACGGGCTCCGTGGCCAAAAGCTCCTTGGAGGCAGCGGTCTTCTGAAGAGCCCCCTGCAGACCCCAGGCCCTTCTAAATGGCCCCTTATTTCAATGCATCTCAGGAGTCCTCCGGAGCTCCAAGATGATGCCTGTGTTGGGCAATAAAGAATAAAAAAAAAGAGTCCTTGCTCCCTCTCCCCAACACCCCAGCATCAGCTGCTGACTTAGACCTCTGGTCACCCGATGTTGACACCAATACAGAAACTGATGTTTGTGGCCTGTAGGTCTTTGTCATTTCTTTCAGTGACAATTTAAGCACCAGCCCTAAAACGTTGAAGTGGAGAAGGCTGAAGATCAAGGCAAGGCCTTGGAGGGAAAAAATGAAGGTTGAAGAAGAAAAAAGAAAAAAGAAAAGTTCCAATATTCTGCATAACATGAGCATCAAGCTTCTATTTGTATCCCAGCCACTTCTTGAGCAAATCCTTCCATTTCCATACTTCAGACTGCTCAGGGGTGAAGGGAGGTAAAAATAATCCATGTCCCAGGGCAGTTGTGAAGAGTAAATGAGATAATCAATGCCTATAAAATGCGTAGTCATTTATGGCACAGAGAAAATGCTCAAAAAGTGGGAGCTATGATTAGTATGCTTGAGGAAGAAGCAAAATGTAAAAAGTTCTTAGGAGCTTTGCCTTGGAAGAAACCAGTTACATCAGGGATGGGATCACATTTTATTTTTCCAAGGGCAGACTGGGAAACCAAATGGAAAAAGCTGGCAAGAGGGTGATTATGCTGCTCTGATTGTGCCATCGGCTCTCGGCAAGGTTGCCCCCACCACGCAGGCCACACCTCCTGTGGGAGCCCCTCCCACACTTAATAAACGCAGCCCTCCTTGTTTATCTGCAGCTCTCGGACAGGCTGTCGTCTAGGTTATTTCAGAGCTGATTTGTATCCAACATGACTGTAATCAACACAGTTATCACACCATAAAAGCCAAGGTCATGGGAAGGTGAAGATGGGCTAAAGAATCTTACCTTCAATGAAAATAATATGAATAAATCATCTCGATTTTTAAAAAAAGGTTATGGGAAAACACATAAACTCAAGTCACGCCCCACTTTTTCATGTCATTTGATGACTTGCTCCCCTTCCTTGAGGCGCAGGGGTGCTCCTTGCCTGAGACAGGGATCCTCTTTTGTCTTCCACAGCAGCAGTGGAGAGCGCTGTACCTGGAAAATATTGAGGGACCCGTATAATATGTACAATGAGGACATGATGGGTTACAGTCACAGCATTTCTTAAAAGGCAGGCGGTTGCTGCTATCAGCTTTACGGGCTGCAAGTTTCTTTTTCCGCTGAGAAAGGAGAAGGCGTGGTCGAGGATGGGTTTCTTGTCCTTGCTCACGTGCAGACAGGCACACGACAGAAAGGGAGACAGTTGTTTGGATTTTTCAAAGGCCCCCTAAGAAAACTGGCAGCAGTAATTTTAAGATCTCCAGCTCTCCCACAAGTTCTTTGTATGTGGAGCACCCCAGCTCTCCTAGCGTGATGGAACTGGCACCCTGCAGACAACACCCAGCCTGGGTCCGCAGACACAGAAGCATAGTGTCTGGGTAAACGTGGCAGAGCTCTGGCCCGTCTGGACGATGGAGACAGGCAAGCCAGCTCAAACAGGGCTAACTGGCTCATGAGATACGCAGATTTTCTGAATTATCTAGAATGGTCCGAATTAGGCTGGGATCATCCAGGTACAGTCTGTGCCTTTCTGTTGCCTAGGAAAAGTCTCTCTGTCCCAGAATTCCTTCCAACTCTAGTCTCTCTCTAACAAGGGGATCTCCTGCATTGAACAGTCCCTTTCACTAGTAAATAGCAGCAACATAGGGAATAACATCTTAGTATTCTTTCTTATTATATCTTACATTTTATTGTAAGGTAGAGTACGTACTATATACAGAGGGAGATTTAAATATATCTCTATTACATGTTATATATAACACATTATATAATCATTAATCTTATATCTTAGTAGTCTTTCACTGTAAACCAAGCACTTTCCCGTGTATTTGTGGAAGACTTCAGAAGCATATCATTACCTGTGTTGTTATTGCCCCCAAATATTTATGTGCATTGCCACGGTTCCAAGGTGTCTAAAGGGTCTCGTAGTTTATTTGGAAAGCTGTTTTAAATGAATACAACAGAAGGCCAATATAACAAGGTACCAGACTGTAGTGCACCTCTGCTCAGACATGCCCCAGAAAGATAACAGTTACATAAGTAAGCATTTCACACTAGCGTTAGTTCTACCTTCTTATTCCAGACTCGTGTAGGGCTGCTTCAGCGGTTTGGCTTTCCACAGCACTTCTGTCGAATAGCTCAGCAAAGAGTTCAGATTGTGGAGTCTTTTTAAGGGTCAACGTCTTCTGCAATCCCCCTAACTCCAGCCTTCTGGCTTATGGGGGACTGGGTAAAGTCTCTAGTCCTGGGGTAGCCAGATAGTGCTATCTTTCCCTATAGTTGGAGATTCATCTTTATTTGTTGGCTTTGAAAGGATTTTCATTTCTTTGTGGCATTGTGCTCCAGGACCTGGGGTTGCCTTTGGCAACAGGGACCGAATATTCCTCTTTCCCTATTAAGGATGCAGGCGAGAAAAATGACAAGCAGGACAATTTTATCTGTGTGACTAGACATCTGACAAAACGTCTCTCTTTGTGCATTTGCATTTGTGCAGGAGTTTTCTTAAAAATGTAAGGTCCTTAAGGGCAGACAGAATCTATGGCCTATAATGTAGTTATTATTTTTGTATAAATGACCTCAGCTAGCAAAATTTGGTGAACTATCTCTAATTTTGAGGAGAGGTATTCTTGCAAATATTCCAACAGGAAAAAAATGTATTAGTTTTCCATTTTCAGTGAGCATGTGTTCCTGTTTTATTCATGGTTCTCAAAGAGCCACAGAAAATTTTAACCTCAAGCAAAGAACCATGCCTCCCTACGCAATCTAGGGAAGACAGCATATGTAGCATAACCCTCCACTCTGCTCGCCACCACGAAGGCTCCCCCTGCATGGGGAGGTGGCAGCAACATCAGGAGGAGGAATTCAAGTTTGCCTAAGTCATTATTAATTGCAATAGCACTCTTCCCTCATTTAAGAAAATGATAACCAAAAATAAAAAAACCTAACGAGAAAAACTGATGTTGCAAAACAAGTAAACGATATTACATTACCATTGTATTTTTCATTTTGCAAAAGAATTTGGCATCTGGATATTTTACAGTATGCTCTTCCTGTACAAGGAAAACTGCATTTAATTTTTGAAAGATATTTTACACACAATGTGATTGGAGGATATATTGTCTAAAGTTTGAAATATATATACTCACATGTAAGTTATATATATGTTTACTGTGTATATTGAGAGGTGGCATTTTTATTATTTATGCAAACACTGCATACAAAGCATTATTCCAAATTTTAAATAACATAGTTTGCCATCTCTAGAGCTGTATTGAGTGAGTGATGCAGAATAATGTCCCATGTTCTGGTAAGGTGACCCTCCTGCTGACATTAGACAAAGTCTACTTAACCTCGACGCCGCGACTGACACACCGGCCAATCTGCACTGAGCATTAGCACTCTGCTAACGATGTCCTCAACCGCACATGGTATCGATCTGCTTGGGTTCCAGCTCACTAACCCCAGCTGCTCCCGGCATCCAGGAGAAGATGCTGATTAAGCAAAGAAGGAACAGGCGAAGGGAGCCAGTTTTTTCCTGTTCACTCGGGGTGGCTTAGGTGACCCTCAGCAACAGCGTCAACCAAAATTGCACAGCAAACCTGCCTGGGGGAGAGTATTGGAAAAATGAATGTTGGATAGCACCTTGGTGGGGGCATGGGGGTCACACCTAGGGCCACAGTATCGGCCCTTGACCCAGGCCCTTCCTTTACCTCTGCTCGCTCTGACGGCAGAGCTTCCCAGAGGAAGTTTGTTGTTGTGGTGGTGGTGGTATCTTTGTCTCTCAGTCAGAAACTTTTGGAGGGCGGGCATTCTGGAGACCTCAGTTGGCGTCTCTCAGTGTCCCCTCTGTAGATGGGTCAGACTCACCTCACTGAGTTGTCGTGATGATTAAATAAAATAACGCCTGTGTAGTGTTTGGTGTGATGCCTGGCCCAGGGTTACCATTCATACATGTTCTCTGTTGCTGCTGCTTTGATCCTTGGCCTCTGAGCTAATGATGCAGGGCGACATCCAGAGCTGATGGGGGCCCCAGGGAAAGGAGGAAATGAGAGCTTCTCAGACACCCTTACTGATTTGCCTCTGTTTCTCTATAAAGGGGTGGGAGAATGTGGGGGCTCCTTTCCAATTAGACTAGAAGCCTCCAAGGGCTAGAGTATCTGTGGGTTTTCCCCCCAAGGTCCTGCACTCACAATCGCCACAGTAGGCTTTACTGTTCTATACCTCAAAAATTTTTTGTATGTTTTGAGCTGGGTATTTAGTCTTTGAGCAATTTTGTATAGAACAGCATTAAGCGGGGGAGGGGAAGCAGAATGAACACATACATACCCGTATTCCCAAGCAATTAACTAGCTTATGAAGATGGATATGAGCAAACTCACAAGTACAATGCATTTTCTGCTTAAAATGAGACTGATTTCTTGATTTAACATTGCAACCACTGCATTGTTGTTCAGTTATTGGGAAGCCTAGAAATGTGCATCTCAAACTAGAACCAAGGTGTCTTGGATGATTATTATCTATAGCCTTTGTAAATATGAATGTTTTCTTTCCCTCCAAGTGGTTAAATCTGGAGAGATGCTGAGGTGCCACATCTTATTGATGTGACAGGCTGTATCTCAAGAGGTGTTTAAGGTACTGATAGATTAAGAGCACATTTCTTTAACTGTTCACAGCAGATCGAACAACTGGCTATCTTCTTCAGCCTCCTTAAAAAAAAAAAGTGTGAAATCTGAAGTTAAAGTCTTAAAGTCCAAAGGACTGGCATGGATGTCTTGATTCACAGCTGGTGGTTTCTGCCTTTGCTCAGGTCAGGGGGCTTTTAGCTCTCTCCCTCAGAGGTTGGAGTGGGGGGTGTTTCTCCTACCAACTGTGCATCTTGGTTTCATGTCTTTCCCTTATTTCTCTTCTTATTTAGAACCCATCTAGTGAACACCCTCTCTGGGGCCCAGACAGCATCATCTGAAGCCACAGTTCAGCTTCCTATAGCAGGAGAGAATGAGTGGGGGTGTTTCCATCCCACTGATGCTCCTTTAGTTGGGCATTCAATCCAGTGCTTTCCAAATAAGGGTGTGTACTGAGACCATAGAGATGTCTGGATGTTTGGTGGCGTTTTGGGTCATCTTCTAACCAGGGCATCTTTAGTGAAAGAAGGCCAGGGGTGGCCAACCTCCTGCCATGCATGGACAGGCCACACAACGAAGGGCTGTCCCAATGCCAATAGCATCCCCATTGCTTCTGGAGTCTTCTGGACTCTCTCTAAGTCACTCTCCTTTCAGTCATAGGCCTCTCTTCCTTTATCTGAGACTGACCACTAAGGCCACTGACCCCTCTCTTCAGAAGCTCCCTCCCAGAACTATTTCCACCAGAGGCCTAGGGTGAGCTCCCTGTGTGGTAGTGTGAACTCTGTGCGCAATTTCGGCATCCATTTTGGGCAAGATCCAACTATAATGCTGGACCTCTTGCTGAGGACATTATCATTTATGTCTACAGAACGAAAACAGGACTAAGGATGGATGTCGGACTCTAGTATCTGAGTCCCCAAGACCCTCTTGCTGGTGCTATTTCCTCTAAACCCTGATCTCTGGCCTCTGGCCACAACCCACTGCCTGACCAGCTGCTTGCTTCTTTCTGACTTAGCTGATGGTTACATCTGCTCAGGCCTTAGCATGAATCTCACTTCTGGCCCCGTGTCCCTAAACCTATTGGTGTGGTACCCTTTTCCCTAACAGTGGAGAATTTTTCTGCCTAGACTCCAAATCTACCATTCTGAGTTTGGTTGAGAAATGCTTCCCTAGTATAGTTATCTCTGAGTGGAAGGGTTACAGATGGTTTTTGTTTTCTTCTAGTTACATGATTCTAATTTTATTTTTTTAACAATGGGTACATGTAGTGTTGTATCCTCTCTTTGTCTTTTATTTATTTTTTATTTAATTACATAAGGTATATATGAACACATTTTTATTATTTAAAAAACCAACAGACAGGTATTTAGAGTAAAAAACAATCATCCCACTTTCCCCAACCCCCATTCAATTTATCCTCTCCAGAATTTGTTATCAGTTGATACATATAATTCCATCACTTTTTGGGGCATTTACCCATAAATATATGCATACATCAGTTATAAACTCAGAAAAAATAAAGGTAAGAAATGGTTATTTCTTGACAATCATGTGGTTCACAATCTCTTTTGTCATTTTTTTTCTCCTCATCGGAGGACATACTTATTGATTTTAGAGAGAGGGGAAGGGCGGGGAGAAAGAGGGAGAGAAACATTGATTGGTTGCCTCTTGTACGTGCCCCAGCCCGGGGACCAAGCTGTAACCTAGGCATGTGCTTTGACCAGGAATCAAAGCCACGACCTTTTACTGTACAGGACAGCATTCCAGCCAACTGAGCCACACTGGCCAGGGCTGGTTCTCCATCTTGGTTAGTCTCCATTATCATCCTTTTATCCTGAGGTTCCCTCTGTCCCAGCTCAAGTTTGTACTGTCTTCTTCAGGCCTCATTGCCCTTCTCTGAATCTGTTCTCCTGGCCACCCTCCATTCTAGCCTCTGCTTCTCTCTGAAGTCTTTTCAGCTTTTCACAGCCTCACTCCCCTGCTACATGGCATGTTTGATTGGTCACCCCTGTCCATGTCACTACCAGGTTCTTTTCTAAGGAGGGGTCAGGTGTCAGATGTTGTAGTATTAGACAATAGCATACAGGTAGGTAGGCCCCATCTTCCTCTGGGTATCTCAGTATCATACCCTATAAAATACTTAAAACAATATGCATTTCATCACATACTCTCTGTAGCATGGTGCCTCAATCTTAACAAGTTTCAGGGAAAATGAAAGACATTTTTACAACTTACAAATAATAAAAGTATATGGTTAGTTTTTCATCCCCGAGGCAGACATTGTCCCCTTAGACACGTAGTTGAGCATCTGATATGTGGAAAAATCCAACTGAGAGCAACAGCTAAAAATAGAATTCAGAGAAGCAATGAGTCATGGCCTAAATGAACAAATACATTAAACAATATATTAAATAGAACAAAGTCGCCAAAGGAACATTGAGGCTGGCTTAAGGTAACCTTCCGCATCTCAAGATCTAGATGTTAAAGGGGCTCAGAAATATTGGGGATCATGAACACTTTTTCGTAACATTGTTTACATGTTTTTTTCTCTTAAAAGACATGATCTGCCTCCCTGCCTCAACACACACACTTATTCTAGTCCTAAAATAAAGATTGGTTCAGACTGATGTTTTTTGGTCCTTAAATGACCACAAACCTACCTCAGAGATAAAGAAACAACCGGGCTCTTTGGGTTTAGCAAGACAGTGACATCTATGCTAATCCCTGATCAGCCAGGTGCTTGCCCCCTGGATGACCTTCCAGTAAGACCAGCCTCCCTTCTCTTCCTGTTCTCCAGTTACTTTGAGACAGTAACATTAGCGTGATCCTTTGCCCTCCCAGGCTGTGGCTGTGGGGTAGGCTAACAAATGAAAATATGGGAAAGCCTTTTGCAAAAAGGAAGCCATTGGTGATACAGTCAGGATTGGAAGAGACAGGTCAGCTCAGACAGGAAGCTCTAAATCCTGCCTCTGGCTCCATCCCCAGTCACAGCCCAGTCACCCCAAGCTGGGTATCAGGCTCTGTGCTCGCAAGTTGGGGGAGGAAAAAAAAAAACCAAAACAGTCCATCTAGCTTGGCCAACCTGACTAAACCATGTGAAAAATCAGACCACAGTACTAGAAAATATAGTGTCACCACCAACTGTCACAGGATGTAATTTCTGTGTTTGGAGTTTAAAATATCTCCTGTGCAAGATTTCCCACTTCCCCAGGCCCTGTGCTTTCTCGATGGCAACGCTTGTTTCCCAGGGCAGCACAGATCCCAGCCCACTTGTACAGCCATCGTCTCATGTATGCTTGTCTTCCCATCTTGTGGGGAAGAGAGCCACATGCATCCTAGTCTCTAACAATTCAGAGACATTAATGGTCTCTCTCTCTCTCTCTGTTTTGAAATGTAACGCATATACAATACAAGTCACTCATTTAAAGTATACAGTTCAATGGTTTTTAGTGTACTCACAGAGTTGCAAAACCATTACCACAGTGAATTTTAGAACATTTTCATCATTCCCAGAAGAAACACTGTAGCCTTTAGCTTTTAACTCCCAATCCTTCCTGCCCTAGGCAACCACTAATCTACTTTCTGTACCTGTGGATTTCCCTATTCTGGACATTTCATATAATGCATTTCATACAGGAGCCACACAGTATGTGGTCCTTTGTGTCTGGCTTCTTTCATAGCATAATGTTTTCACGGTTCATTTGTGTCATAGCATGTATCAATACTTCATTCTTTTTTATGGCGAATAATATCTTATTGCATAGACACGCAACATTTTATTTATTCATTCATCAGGTAGTGAACATTTGGATTATTTTTACTTCTTGGCTATTAGGATAATGCTGCTCTAAACATTTGCATGCAAGTCTTTGTGTAGACACATATTTTGATTTCTCTTGGGTATGTAGCTGTTACCGAACTCCAGGGATTCACTACTTGGGGTTCTGTATCCCAGAATGAGACATGGTTGATGCAGGTAGTTTTATTTACCTGCAACAAGTAAAGGAGACAGGGGATTCATACCTAAAGCTCTGTCTCTCAAAAGAGGGGCCTAACCCTTGCTTAAATACACTATTTGGTCAATTATACATTGATTTCAGTTGGATACACTTATTGGCTTGAGTTCTTGTCCAGCTCATCCTGTCTACAGCTGCTGTGCAAAACATTACTGTGCTACAGTTTACTATTTAGCAAGAATAGCATTTGGTAAGAACAGCCCAGACCTTGAGACCCTTGTCCTATCTAACATAGCTAGAAGTGGCATTGCTGTCAAATGGTGACTCCATGTTTAACCTTTGAGGGACTGTCAACCTGTTTTTCAAAGTGGCTGCACTGTTGTGCTCCCAGCAGCTGTGGATGAGAGTTCTGATTTCTCCACGTCCTTGCCAATGATTGTCACTATCTGACTTTTGACTCTAGCCATCCTAGTGAGTGTGAAGTAGTATCTCATGGTGGTTTAGATTTACAGTTCCCTGATGGCTTATGATGTTGGGCATCTTTTCATATGTTTAATGGCCATTTGTATATCTTCTTTGGGGAAATGCCTTTTCAAATCCTTTGCCTTATTTATTTTTTAATTCTTGGAGTTGTAGGAGTTCTTTTTTTTTTATATGTTTCTTATCAGGTATATGATTTGCAAATATTTTCGGGGCGTTGTCTTTTTACTTTCTTGATAATACCCTTTGAAGCACAAAAGTTTTTAATTTTGATGACATTCAATTGGTCTATATTTTTCATTTTGTTTCATGTGCTTTTGATGTCATATTATAAAATTCCACTGCCAAATTCAAGGTTATGAAATTTACCTTTGTTTTCTCCAAAGAGTTTTATAGTTTCAGCTCTTACATTTAGATCTTTGATCCATTTTGAGTTAATTTTTGTATGTGGTTATAAAGATCTCTTAACACATGACTGTTAACTGCACATTTATTATATAATCAAAAGAAAATTCAAGCTGAATTTTGTCATCCATTAATCATTCGATGAGTATTTATTAAGAGTCTACTATTTGCCAGGTAATTGAGACCCAAGAGTGGATAAAACAGCTGAACCTTGCTCTTACTCTGTTCTAAATGTAGTGGGAGAGACGGAGAGCAGCACCATCTCACAAGCAGCAGTAAGCACTATGAAGAGAAAGTGCAAGGTGGTTTAAAAGGGTTCAGCCTAGGGACCTGATCGAGTCTGGAAGCGAGGGAAGACAGTGTGGGGGGTGGGGGGAGAGAAGAGGGAGGTGGACAAGTGTAGGGGAAAGGTGGAAAAGAATGTTCTTATCAAAAGAAACAACACTGAGAGTAAGAGAGGGGGATAGGAAGAGACAGAATCAGAGATGTTGACAGGGACAGCACAAGTGAGACTGTTTATTAAACACTGCCTATGGGCCCAAGTGTTGTAAGCTCTTTTATATGCTGCATTCTTTCGAAGAGATTTCATTCCAACCATGAGAGATAGGTTCATTATGTATTTCTTGAATGGGGAAAATGGCTCCGAGAGGTTAGGAGACCAGTAAGCCTACCCAGCTAGCAAGTGGCAGAGTCGGGACACAAACCCAGGGCTATGTAAGTCTACACCCTGCCCTTTTGGGTCTGCTATATTGCCTCTGCTCCATACTGGAGTCAGGGACCTTTGAGGCTGAGGTTTCGGAAGAACAGCCCTCCCTGAGATATTTCAGTAAAGAATCCTGATGCACTAGTCTGGGAGAAAGAGACTAGAGTGCATACAAATAGGGCCAGAGTCTCCTGGACATGAAAGTGTGAAAATGACAGCTGTGCTGAGAAAAGCCTAGTCACCCTCAACTGTCACTTTTATGCACAGAAGACATATTCTAGGACAAAGCCCTCTGGATCCCGGGCACTCAGCTTGGTGGTCACAGTACCTCCCTGGGGGTGTTGATGTGAGATCATTCTCTTCTTACCCTAAGGTATTCAAAATTTGAACTGCAACAGTGAACCACCTCAGAATGGCTCACGCCTTGAACACAGTGGCTGATTCTTCTGGTAAAAGAAAACCATTAAATTGTTTGATTGTCCTCCCCTCCCCAAAAGGCACCTCAGCCTTTTAAAGAGCAGGGTTGCCCATGCAGACACCGTGGGTCTGAACGCTGCAGGGCTGGAGAAGACTGATACAGCAGGAAACTCGACACTCAGATGAAATTTCCCACCTGATTACCCAGAAGCAAGCAGGCTACTGTGGCTGTGCAGCTGTTAGGGCAGCCAAATGCCCACCTTCTCTGCAGGCTTTTAGCTTTCGGATTCTGTCCAGCTGGAAGCTCAGGCGGGGATGATAAAGCAGAGCCACAGCAAAGCTTTATGAAAAGTCTGTTAAAAGCAGACAAGAAGGTTGCTTGTCTCAGACTACAACACTTCTTGAGGTTTCTGTGCACCTCTCCCAGCTCTCCTCTGCTTCTCCGTGAGCTTGAAAAGGAGACTGGGGATCAACCGGCCTCGGCAATGAACATTTTGCTCTTTGAGTGTGAGCTGAGTGCCAGGACACTTGCTGCTCATGGAACTGGGCTTCACTGCCTCATTCCTTGATTCTAGCTCTGATCCTTATTTTATGCTTTATTCTATTTTGCATTCCCAGAGGCGGTGTCACAATCTCAAAACGCCAACAAGGGCCAGGCAAGTTCCAAAAGTGATTGAAATGGACTATGAGTTAGGCAAGAGGAAGCACTATGAACTGAAGAAAAAAAAAAGAAACCTTCAGGGTAACAGGCAGTTCCCTCTCTAGAAGGGGCAGCAGCTACTCAGTCCCTGTTCATTGTTGCTGTGCAAAACAGGGGCCGGTGTTGGCGGATCTTACCGTGGGTTTTTTTTTTTTTTCAGGACAATCATAAATCCTGAATTTTATTGGACATTTCTGTATTCTAAAGCAATGTGGGGACCAGGCACATTGAAGGGAAGAACCAGCTTCATAGGCTGCCAGCTTGCAACCTCTGCAAAAGAGCATGGGCCTTGAAGGCACGAATTCAGGATCCAATGAACTAAATTGGCATTGTGTGCTAATAGAAGACCTTGACTAATTATCTAATCTTTTATTATCATCATCAATTAAAAATTCACCTATTGAGAATTAAATGTGCTTAGCACCTAATCTACAGTAAATTCTCAACAAAGACTATTTCCAGTCTACCTTGATTTCCTTTGAAAAGACAATTCTCCATCCTTGAAGAGCAGGTTTGCAAAGACTCCTAGTGCTGAAAACTGCCTAGCAACAGGCCCTGCTGGGAGTGGTGAAGCTGCAAGCTCAGTGGAGCAGCCACTGGCTTTCCTGCAGCCCATCCACAGCTAGAAACCCAGCCCCTCCCCCACCAGGCATGCCCAGAAACTATAGATCCTGCCTTAATTACCAGCAATTAAGCTGGCTTCAGCCTGCAATACAGGATCAGGCCCTGCACAGTGGCCTCCTGAGGCCCTTACAGGAACAAGACACAGCCCTTCTGGAGCCTCCTCCACCCCCAACCATTTATTTAGCCCCTGCCTTCCCACCTCCCCCACTGAAACCTCCCTGCGATCAGAAACACCCTGAGCCAGAGAAATCTGAAGGCCTGGGCAAGGGTCCTGCCTTAGCTGCGTTGTAAACCTCCACATCCAGACAGGAGTTCCTCCACAAGGGCAAACCACGGCTCCTGAGATTCTGTTTGGATCACATAACGAAAGATGGAGGCCCCTGTCTTCACCAGTATGTTTGCTTCATTTGCTAAAATACATTTGTAAGAGGGAATTTTCTTACAAGCATGAAGGAACTAATACATTCACTCCTGTGTGTGTCTGGTGGTGGGGGATGGGGGGTGGGGGGGAGTGTTAAGAAAAGAAAAAGTAAAGATCTAGCATGAGAGAAAGGCAGAGTAGCAATGGCAAGTGTATTTCTGGAGGGGAAAACCATCTCCGTAGAAGTTGAGTGGGACAGTTCTGGGGGTGGGGATGGAGGGGAAGCTGAGTCATCAGGAGGGTTCTCCAGATGCACCCTCCCTGGTCTCACCTGTGCAGACCTTAAATGGCATATTGATGAGAACCTCAAGACTCAGTCTTGGACATAGACTTTAACAAAAGCACCTTCTTGATCTGGAGTGCTCTCAGACACAGGCATGGAGGGGATGCTTGAATAAAGAAAACCACTTTTCCCCTCCTTGTGCAGCTCTGCCACTGACTCAGGCAGAAACAGTGAAGAAAGTCCTCTTTCCCTGCTTTTGTCTGCAGCCTGAGCCTCCAGGCTGCTCTTCCTAGCCCCTGGGGAGACTAGGCATGTGGCCCACACCTGCTCTTGGCCCCGGGGCCCTGAGGCCAGATAAAGCTAGTGCTCAGGGCAGCTGAGCCGCCTCCATCTGAGACCGAGGTTACAATGAGCCTCTGGGAGGGGGAGGCAGGAACTTTCGTGCTTTCCACTGCACAGATGGCTTTGTTCTATTTACAGATCAGGAGTCAGTGGCATTTTGCAATTCACTAGTTCAGTAGTTATTAATGTCTGTCAGCCCAGTTAAAAAACACACTTAATTAGAATTTAACAAAGTTTTAACATGAATATTTAATGTGGCTTCCTCACATATATAACTCTTATCTCTTAGGCACATCTGTATTTACCTAGATAATCCAAGCAAGGAAAGCACCCACCAGCTTAATCGGTGTGATTATCTATGTCAGCAGACTCTTGTTCTTTCTTTTTGTTTGTAAAAATTAACCAGATTATAGCCTGAGCTCTTACTCTACTGAACATCTGCACAACTGATCACTGGGTGCTTTACCCCTCTTCTCCTTCTCCTATTCAGCAGTCTCATTAATTGTGTCCTGCCAAATGGCAGATCTATAGCCTCGCTGACCACATAGTCAGCTATACATGGACAAAGATAACATGTAAATGCGTACCAAGTTCTTTCAAGTCCTGATCTTTCAGAAATTATGAAAGACCCCAATTAGAAGCTCAACAAAATTAATAAAAAGTAGTGGTCATTTGCAAAGACCTGGGAAGTTGGGGTGACACTGGCAGCTCAATGACACAGATATAAAGTCCAGGTTGGGGGTGCAAGGGGTAAACTCATCGCACAAGAAAATTCATGTGCAAACCCAAGCATATTTCTGAGGAGGCTTTTTCACTGGGATGGTAAATGGGATCCCATGATGAGAGAAAATTAACTGGTGGAAAGGTCTGTCAGAGATGTTAGGAACAGGCCCACTGGGCTAGCCCTCTCTCATTTTACCCCATCCCAGATTATGGGGGGTCCTGGATCTTTGCTAGTTACGAAAAACAGGCTTGCTCTCTATTTCTGTTTCCTCAGTTGAAAAATCAAGGGATTGGACTAGATACTCCCTGAAATCCTTTCTAATTGTAATACTCTGAATTCCAGAGCATCCTGTCTTTACTTTTTTTTACCTCCCCAAACCGCCCCATGTATACCTCCTGTGATTTCATAAGCCCAGGAACCTCCCTTCCATGAGAGATGAGTCACTCAGTTGAGAGGACACGATCCCTTTACCACCGGCGTTTCAGCACCACGGAGAGCGACACAACGCTAACCTACCCCCACCGAACTATACTATCAAACCCTGTGAGGTGATATGCCTATGTCAAAAATAACATTCGCATATATTATGCATACCCAATTATATCAGGCCCCCTCAAGTATTAATATATTAGATGTTTTGTTATATATAATTTATATTATATAATATCTCATATTATACTATATCTAATTATACAATATAATACTGGGTAGGACAAAATTAGTATTACAGGTGTGAGTATGCAAAACAGTTTATTCTTGTATTATTATTTGCTAATTATTGTGTTATTTTTTTCATACAAACAACTTTAAATCTACTTATGCCCCACCCTGTGTAATAGTTAATAATTTTCCTTGGAAATATATGACATTACATTATGTTATAGATCCAAGAAAGACCATTAAAAGAAATAAAGCCACTTTAATAACTACATCCACTCTATTTGCTCCCTTAGCCTTAACTCGGTTGTCACATAACAGAAACATTTTCTTGTGTAGCCAAGCTCCTACGCCACTGCAGAATATTAGAGGCCAGTGGGTATAAGCTTCTCCCAGCATGGGAAACTCTTCTATAGCATTTCTGATGGGCGGCTCTCAGGCTTCTTCCCGATTATTTCCAGGTACAGAGAGCTTAGTACTTCACTGGGGATTATAAAAACTCTATTAGAAAGGTCTTTCTGTTATTGGGCTGAAAGCTACTTGCTAATAACAATTCTACCTCATTTATGTCCAGAATATGACCACTTCTCACCCCTCCACCTCTAGCCCTCTGGTGCTAGTCACCATCCTGTCTCACCTTGATTGCTGCAATAGCCTCTTAATGGGTCTTTCTGCAGCTGCCTTGGCCCTTTGCAGCCTATTCTTCACAAAGGATCCCTTTTAAAAGAAGTAATCCTTTAAAAATCTAAGTCATACTCATCTCACTTTACTGCTTTATGACCTCCCATGGCTCACCATTTTTCTCAGAGTAAAAGTTGAATTCCTATAATCACCTAAAAAGTCTTTCACGATTTGCCTGGCCCCCATCATCCATCTCTGACCTCATTCCCTACCTCTCTGTCCTGCATTCACTCTCTTCCAGCCACGCTGGACTTTTTTGCTGTCTCTTGAAAACCTAGCACAGTCCTGCATCAGGTACTTTGCATTTGCTCTTTCCTGTGACAAGAGTGCTCTTGCCTCAGATATCTGCATGGCTCATTTTCTCATCTCTTTCTAGTCTTTGCCCAAATGCCACCTTAACATCAAGGTCTTCCACGACCAGCCTATTTAGGGCTCCACGGCTCTCCCTATCCTTATTGTACTCTTAGGCAGTTATTGATAATTGCTGGTAAATATTTAACAACCCATTTGAGGGCAGGGTTCTGATTTGTAGCATTTGCTGATTTCTATGATGTAGATACTCCCACCATGGCCAACTTCAAGCTGACAATGTGAAGTCACTGGAAGCAATGTTGGGAAAGGTGACAGTCAGCTCTCATCCCCTGGTATATACCAGCGCAGCACAGTACTGCAGGTGGAGGAGGGAAGGAAGATGCAGCATTCTCCTGGGGGGTGAGTGCAATGGCGACCATGGTGTGGTTCAGGAGAACTCCAAAGGAAGGAAAAACTTGTGGAGAAGGAATTTCACTATTGTAAAGGGAACATTTAGCTTTGCATATCTTTTCCCAGCTGCTTTTGGAATAGGTGAACCTGGATGTCTGTTCACTCCTTGAATGCCCTATGTTAGAAATCAAACCCTTGCCTACCTTCCCAAACCAGGGGGCCACAGTTCTCACCTTTGATCTCTTGTTCTTCTTTGCCTAACACCTGCATGCCCAGCAGAGCTGACCCTGCAGGATGATAGGACCATCGTGTCCGGGATAATTCACCTTCACAGCCCACGAGGACATGGAAATACCCACAGAGAGTGGAGCTTAAAAGAACTGTCTGGTTTTCCCTGCCCTCCATACTCCTGCCTTTGAGCGCTCTGGAAGCCACTGAGTCCGTGTCCTCCATGGACTTATCTTACAAATAAGTTATGAGAGACACAAGTATTTTTTGATTGTCCAATGGAAAAAAAATAAAACGAGAAGCTCTCTGGGCTTTTTCAGGGAATTAGAAATATATTTGTTCTTTCTTCTCACTCTGATCGAGACAGTCCATTTTTATGTATGGTCTGTTTTGTTTTTGATGAGTAACACTGTTCAGCTGACTGGACAAGGAGCTGCTAAATACATTAGTTTGGGTCTGCCAAGGAACAGACACCAAGATTAGATATGCAAGAGATTTCTTGGAGGATAGAGCAGGAAAGGCAAGGAGAGCTTTCAGACTGCAGTAGAGGTCTGCCTTCTGTGGAAGGAGGGCAAGTAAGAAGACCCTCAGAGTACAGTGAAGTTTCAAGAAAGATTCAAGCCTACAGGGAGTGCGTGATGCAAAGCTATCCCTAGAGGAGTCTGCCTCTCACAGAACGAGCCTACTGTAGTACCCTGAAACAGCTGGGGGTAAGCATGGCCTTGGCATGAGTGTAGTGGTCAGTCCAGGGGGTGACAGCTGGAGATATTAGTCTTCCATAGCAGGAGCTTTGAGTGGTGCATTTTCATGGCCACCAAAATAGGTCACTCTGTTGACCTCGAGGAAGTCTCTTGCCTGTTCCAAGTCTCCATGTCCATTGCTGCAAGCTCTGTCCTGGGCTATTAGTTGTTTCTGAGAAGCCATCTCCTCTGGAGATTTCAGCAGCAGCCCTGACGAAACAGTCATATCTGATGCTTCTCAGAAGCACCAATTCCCCTCTGTTCTCTATACTCCATTTAGCCGGCCAGAACAGTTTTATTCTTTGTGTCTCACCACATTCTGTGGTATTCTGAGTGGGTGGAAGTGCCAACTGCAATGAATGGCTACCCTGGTCTTTTCCAGTAATTTAAAGTCAGTGCTGCTACAAAGTCCCCTGGGTGAAGGCGATATGTGGGTGACTTCATAAACCAAAGAACAACACTTCATCAAGTGGCATTGGTTCCCAGAATCCACCCTTGCCTTGCCTCATGTTTGGTAAAGAATTTATTTAAAAAGACATCCTCTCCAGAGGAACAAATACAGCTTTTGTATGATACCACCTCAACCATCTCAGAGATGCTGGAGCCTAGAATTTTAAAAGCTAGAACAAACCGTTGTTTTTAGAAGAGCTTAGATGAGTAGATTCCTCATCCCCTTAGTTCCAAGGTAACATTATTTGTATCTGGTTTTAGCTTTGCTTAGATTGCCTTACAAAAACAATGCTATCCTGCATTCCCCTGGTTGTGGTCAGACATGCTACCCGTGTCTGGCTCTTCTTCCAAGTCTGATATTAGTAGGGAAGAGTCAGGTTGCAGAAGTCAGAGATGGGTTCTACACCGTGGTGACAACTTTGACATTGATCATGGACATTTTTCTAGAAAATAATTACTGAAGGACACTCATGGGAGCATGTAGAAAAAACAATTAGTCATCACTCAGAAACAGATGGGTTTGGTTTGTCAGTCTGTAAATTACTATAAAACAATTATTTATCTTGTCTCTAGGATTGCGATCAAAACGGACATGGTTTTTACCATAACGGCTCTCACTGTCTGATAGGGGAGGGAGACAACAGCACAAGCAAGCATTCTGAGCTAACCCAGTGCCTTTTCCTGACTTCTAGTTTAGGCAACTTTATGTGCATGGGTTTGACAAAGTGTCTTATGATGTTCTGGAGGACAAAATGGCATAATGTGGGCCGGATTATAGTATAGTCCTATTTTATACTTGAGTCAAAAAAATGTGTTGTTCAAGAACAGAAGTGGGGACATGTGGGCCAAGACAAGATTTCTCGGGGGAAACTTGGAAAGTCTGGGAAGGAAAAGCCAGCATAACTCAGCACTGCTCTGTGAAGGCCCAAAGCTGTTGCACCTGGAGCCTAAGTACTGGGCACGAAGGGTTAATGACAAACCCAAGTTGCTGCAGCCAGGGATGGCTGGTCCAGGGGGATCTCTAGTGCCACCTAGGAAATGCCAGCAACTCCATTAGGTGTGGCCTGATCCACAACACAGACTGTTTAAGTCACTGTCTAATTAGAGGGTTGTTATCAAAACACACACTGAATATTTTTTAAATTCTACTTTCTTGGCAGAACACCAAGAGGGAGAAACCACACGATATCGTGCGTGCCTAGATTAAAGTAAACAACGACAATCAAGATTTTACACAAAAAAATCATTTGTTATCAGTAACAATTAAAATTAAGTCCAATACTTTTATTTTATTTAGAACAAAAACAAGAAAAACATTGAGCTGGACAAAATCAAGGGCTTACCTATTGCTTAATAAGCATGGACTCCTGTAAGACTCAAGGTCAATGCCATTATCCACATTTTGCAAGGAAAGACACTGTGTGCTGACCAAGGCCAGGAAGTGCTAAGTCAGAGTATGAACCCAGATCTGCCTGGCTCCAGAGCTTACTCTGACATCACTAAACAATACTGCTTCTTGCAGGTAAATTTTTTTCTTATAAATAATGACATGCACAACATCAACTTTTAAAAAGTGAGAAGTGTGTTTTAATAAACTGTGTAGTATAGCAAACATTGTCATATGTTTTCAGTAAGTCTATCCTTTTTGTTTTTAGCATGATAAAAAATTCTGTTTTCAATGATACATTGCAGAAAAGTAATGACAAGCAGCACCTCCATGATTAGTAATAGTCTGATATACTTAACACAGTGAAGCCCGCTAATTGCCTTATGGAGTAGGCCCCCATTACCACGGGGGTATGTTCCAAGACCATCAGTGGATGCCTGAAACTGCGGATGGTACCAAACCCAATACGTACTATGTTATTTCCTGTATATACACACCTATGATGAAGTTTAACTTATAAATTAGCCACAGGAGGAGATTAACACCAATAACTAGTAATAAAATAGAACACAAAATAATATGCTGTTATAAAAGCTCTATGAATGTGGGCTCTCTCTCTCTGAATAGCTCATTGCACTGTACCCATGCTTCTTGTAAAGATGCGGGGTCATACACCGCCCAGCGATGAGACAGAGTACTCAGAATGCTGTGCAATTTAAAACTTACGAATTTTCTATTTCTGGAATTTTCCATCCCATATTTTTGGACCTCGTTTGACTGCAGGTACCTGAAACCACGCAAAGGGAAACCGTGAATAAGGGAGGACTACTGTACTGGATACTTAGTCTCAACTTTTTCAGAAATCTAAGTCCATGGTTGTTTTTTTTTTCTTTGTAAAATTCTGCTTTTTTGTTGATTTGATTCAGAAAGAATTTGAGAACAAGACCTGGCTTTTCATTTAAGACTTCCTTCCTTAGGGTCTGACCCCTGGGAAGCGAGTTTTTGCGGTGTATACACTCAGTATGCAATAGCGCATGGCACTCCATCACTGCTCTCTGCCCAGAGGTCTCCGTCCCTGAATCCTTCTGCTTGGGGGAGACCATATGCTTAGATCCATCCTGCCAATCGCGATTTCTTTAAACCAGGTATAATAATCCTTCCCTTTTCCCAGATGCTACCTCTCCCAACCTCATTGCAGCCAGCAACCCAGTTTTCACCAATGAGATATATGAATGAAGTGTGCTAGGGGGGTTAGTACAGATTTTATTTTCAGATAAGAGGAAAACACAGGAGGAGCTGTGCCCTGTCTCCCTTCTCTTCCTTCTTATGTGAACACATTGCCTGGAAAGGCAACCTCTGACTTGTGACCATGAGGCAACATGCCGAAGACGCCTGTGCAGAAAGCCAGAAAGACCCAGGTCCTTGGTCTGGTCCCTGCGCAGCGGAACCAAACCTACCACCGCCTACCTCTTGAGTACTTACTGATGAGGTAAGAAAACCCAATTTTTAACTGCATCAGGCACTGTTAACCAACTGAGTTTTCTACTTCTTGGTATTAAAAGCATCCCTAACTATTACATATTGCGAATGTCTGTTAAATGTAATGTAAGAGACAAGGGACCCCAATGATACACATCCAGGCAATGCCCACTTGGTCAGTGCTGTTAAGATTAGAAGTCACATGCTCTCGCACTGTGATTTCTTCACATTCTTGGGTATGAAAGACCACTTCCTAAAGGCTGGTTGTCACATTGTAATAGGAACAACTATATAATTACACTTAGCATTTTTCATATGTATTCAATATGAAATACATTTTAGAAGAAAACCTACTGCTGGCATTGATTTATTCCTCCTGTGGACACCTGGAGGCCCCTGGAAGGGGAAAGGCTGCCCCAGCAAGCTCCTCCTCTCTGCCCACTCAAAGCCATCCCCACGGCTACAGCTCCGAGGGTGGGCATGCTTGCTGATCACCGAGAATGTAGCTGGGGTGGAGTGTTTATTAAAGGAACCCAAACACGTTCAGAAACACAGTTCCTGAAGGTTGGACTTAAGGACTAACCGTGAAGCAATCACAGACGTGATGATTGTTTAATTCAAGCTGCCACAACAGCTCAGACTGGTGCTCCAGACCTGGACCTGTGTGCCCAGGAGGGTGGGTGATGCAGACGCAGGATGATGAAAGGACTGGGGCACAGGCTGCTTCCTTACTCACCCCGGGGAAGGCTTGCAGTGATTCCCAAGTGAAAAGCAGTTACACTTAACATCTGAGCTGAATGACTTGTTACTTGCCATTAGACACGATTATGCTTAGTAAACTTCTGAACAAAAGTACATGCACTTCCTTTTTCATACTATGAGGTTAGTCATTTTCAATGAATCATCTTTTCGCCTTTGTAAGCTTTCGCGTGAAAGAGGCTTGAGGGTGACATCAGGAACAGGTAGACCCAGTCGGTGATTTTAGTCAAAATTCTCATTCCTAGAGTGAGCCCTGAGAGTGAGCAGAAACACTGCCTTCTCCCCACATCCGCTTCATAGGCTATTGTTTATAAGGCACCTCACAGAACCTGCTCATGGTAAACGCCACAGACAGTCGCTTTTTCTTCCTGCCCAGACAGAATTCTTTCTCAGCACTGCTTTTATGTCCCACAAATAACTGTCACTGTCATTGATGAGGAGGGTGATAGTCACACCATGTTCACCTCTTGTCAGATGAGAACTTAAAGTTGGTAGCACACTGTAAGAGAGACACTAACAGAGTTCTTCCAGCCGAGACTGAAGATTCTTGTCTTCTGAGGAATATCTGATGTACCAGGGATGTTTAGCCTGGATTAAAGAAGTTTTAGAAGAACTGTGTTTGACAGATGTCTTGATCTGTATGAAGGGCTGCTGTGTTGAAGAAGGCTTTGATTCTGTCCAGCCCCCGAGGACGGACATAGGATCAATGAGTGAAATCACGACAGAAATTATTTTTATGTCTACCTGCTCGAGTCGCGTGGTCCTCAGGAACTCGGGGCTAGCTAACTTGAGATAGTGTTGACACTGTTGGTTTGAAAATTTAGAAGACCCATACTCTTGTTTTAGCCCAAATCAGACCATGGAGATTTCATGAAGATCTTAGAAGCTACGAAATTGAACCCTGCTCACGTTTAGCCCCTGTCCTCACCACGACCTATGATGAGAGGGACAGGAGGTGTCTCTAATCCTAGCTTGTCTGAGACCTTGTCTCAACCCTTGATGTTGAAAGATTTGTAACACTAGCACAAGGCTCAGTATTATACTTTGAAGTAGCAAAAACCCAAACCTTACATATGCTCAGACAGGCTCCTAGGATGAAGGGTCTGCTGGAAATAACAATTTTATTCTAAAGCAATTAGTTGGGAGTAATAGAAAAAAAAAACAGACAAGCCATTATGTAAATATGAGACTGTTCATAGCAATTCAAAACCACCTGCCTTGAAGGAATAATGTCAGTGGAGGGGATACGGAAGTCGTCCTCCAGCCTGAGTTACTTTCCCTCCTTGTTGTTAATACCGGGCCTGCATGACTATTGATGCTGTTTCCCACCACACTAGGAGAGGGCACTCTTTCTGCTGCTGCACTGCTAGGTGCTCTTCATCCTTGAAACCCCACAATCTCTAACACCCATCATGCCACCAATGTCCCTCTGGGCTTCAAGGGATAGTCATAGGCTCACAATGACAGAGGAAGAGGTAATGCTTTTATGAGGGTGGGATCGGGTAGCGTTGGGGAAGATGACCCCTCTTCCTGATCTCTGGCCAGTTGTCTTGAGATAACCAGGTGTCTGTCCACTTGGTCACTCCTGTGAGCAGCATCTGAGCACAACTCTGGCCACCTGCAACGAAAAGCAAGGCGAAACCTTTCCCCTAAGGAAAAGTGGAGGCATTTATTTAAAGACATAATGACCATAACCTCATGCACAGAGTCCTTGAAAATATAATTCATAATAATAATTAATAATAACAGAGACTACAGTCAGATAGTAATTTTTTAATTAACAACTTTGCTGAAGTATAATCTTCATACCATAAAACCACCCATTGTAAATCTACAATTCAATAATTTTCAGTAAGGTTCCAGTTATGCAGCCATCACTACACTAATCACTAATTTTACGTCATTTCCACTGTCCTCAAAAGAAGCCTCGTATTTACAGGTACTTCCCGTTCCTACCCTCAGCCCTAGGCAATTTCTAACCTACTTTCCGTCTCTAGGGTTTTGTCTGTTATGGACACTTTATGTAAATGGAATTATAGAACATGTATATGATTTCTTTCCCTGAGAAAAATTTTTAAGGTTCATCCACGTTGTAGCATGTATCAGTACTCATTTCTTCTTATTGCCAAATACTATTCCATTGTATGGATATACCACATTTGTTCATCCATCCGTGAGTTGGTGGACATTTGGACTGTTTTCACTTTTTGCCTGTTGTGAATAATGATGCTATGAACATCCATGTACCAAAAAATTTAAATTATAAGGGTTTACCTAAAATGTCATCCTATCTCTTTTATCCATGGGCTAGAAAAAATTGTTACAAAGATCCAGATTCTTCCACCTGATTTCCACTACTTGAATCTATTTCCTTCTCCATATCTTCCTTCTTGTGTGCTTTTGCCCATGCAGCATCCAGCACCAAACTGCTTGCTCGTTCTCCAAAAGGCTGTGTGGAATCCTCCAACATGCCTACTTTCAATATCTTATTTCACACTGCATTCCAACTCTCAGAATGTTCTAATAACTTCTTTTCATGCTCTCCTAAGATCTTCAACCAACCCCCTCAGCCCTGGTCTTGTGAAGTATAGTACAAAGGTCTGTTTCCAAGACAAAAAAACAAAAAAACACAAACAAAAAAACCCACACAAAATAAGGGCCTGGTTCTTAGGGACTTTCAGAAGCAAAAATCAGATTCCAGAGCAGGACAGCCCTCAGGTAAAACCAGGCACACCTTCTCTAACAGTTTGCTTTTATTTTTTTAATCCTCACCTGAGGATATTTTTGTTGATTTTTTTTAGAGAGAGATATTGATGAGAGAGAGTAACATCCTTGTCCTATGCACCCTGACCAGGGATGGAACCCCCAACCTAGGTATGTGCCCTGACCGGGGATTCAACCTGCAACTTTTCGGTGTACGAGAGCAACTGAACTCCCCGGCCAGAGCTCTAACAGTATTCTTGTCGGCTAATTCAGTAACTTGGATTAACCCAGCACTCATGGTTGAGAGCTAAAGATTCGATTCTACTTTGGGGGAAAAATACTCATTTAAACATGAAGTAAGTTTAAAACTGATCAATACTTCTATAAAAATGGTGTGAAAAAATCCCACTTTTATCCAGGTCTCAAAATACAATACATAGTCACACCTTGCATTTGCTACAAAGAAAGTCAGATTTCCATTTATTCTAACAAAGACCCGATTCATAATACATGTCAAACTGGTAAACTTCACGGCCTTGACACTTCAAGAAATTGGACTATAATAGCTAAAGGAAAAACTGACTTCTTTATTTCAAGCTTGATGTGTACACATACATATACATACACAAAAAGTATTAAATCACTGATCTTTTTTTATCAAAGAAGGATTCCTTAAAACTCCCTAAACCAAACAACCAGTTCAGCCTGAAGACTCAAGGATAATTCTTCAGGGTCCCCCCATGTGTAAAAGGAAGAGGTCGGACACATTTACGGGCATAGCTTCAAGTGTGGAGGGGAAAAAGCCTGTGCATAAGACCCAAGCCAGGACATTTTCCCCCAGGCCCCCTTGCCCACTTTGGATTTCCATTCCCAGTAGTCAATGGGTATGTTCCAGAAGGCAAGTTTTCCGGCAACTCTCCAGAGCCCAGTCCCTCCCATGAAAAACGTGTGGTGTCCCCAAAGCCCGTATTTCTTTAATTAACTCATTCAAGGCATGAGGTCGGTTCTTCACAGTCAGTTTCTCCTTTCCAATATTCCTGAGAGTAACCATTTTTGTGAGTACTGCCAAGGGAGGGAACAGTCTAACCATAAACCAATCAGCAGTGCCCTTTCAGTAAATTAGGTCTCTGAGAGCTAGTGAATTTCCTATCAGTGGTGTGTTGTTCATGGAGGGAAAGGATGAACGTCAAGCAGACTCCGTGGACGCAGCACAGGGAATTGTGGGGCTCGCTAATGTCAAAGGTTTTCTGAAACCTCATGCTTCCATAACCTCTAGTCTCAAGTGGCAAAGAGAAGACAGCTGCGAACAATCAATACGTTGATTCCACTTTTCATTCACTCTCTGGGTTCTTTGGGAATGTATTCTCTTTATCCTCAGTTTCATTGATTGTGCAATTCTGGTTCCTTTAGGAAGTCTCACAATTCATCAAACCCTGTGGCAATTTCTTATAAATACACTGCAATCGCGACTAAAAACATTGACAGAACAATTTTTGTCTGAACCCCCTGAACAGGCCTGCTTTTTGTTGCCCAGTGAATAGAACTTGCTTTGGGAAGATGCAGACGGCCGTGCTTTCATTTGACTTCAGGAATTCCCAGGCAGTTTCAGTTCTGGCCCTTGGAGCTTTACTATTCTCTGACGTAATGGTGCTTCAGAAAAGGAGTTCTGAGGATCTGTTTGTAAAGGATCTTTTAAAGCTTTTCGGCTATAGTCAATGACTAACTGAAATTCAAACTTAACTTTGATCTCATTCCATTAAGAGGCCTTTTTGAAGATTACCATCTGATTGCCGGAGACAGAAACACATTAGTTGTCCCTAAACTGAGATCAGGACGGCATTGTGGATGAGGCTGCTGCGCTGGGGAAGAGTGTGAAGAACCCCTGCTCTGTGTCTTTCTCGGTCATCACACGCCACATTTTAGGCAAAGGAGGAGAGTTGCCTGGAAAGTGTGACTTTCTCCCCTACAGGCCTCCCATTTTCCTTCAGCCCTGCTCCTCTGGGTCTTCAGACGAGTCTCTGGGCCAGCCTGAGCCAGGGCCCCAGCCCTCCTGAGCAAAGGCATTTTCAGTGAGTATTGGCTTGGATGATAGGCCAAAGAGTCTATTTATTTTGTGCGATGAGATGGAGGAAGGAGCAGGGGCATCCTAATCCATTTTCAAAATAAGCATTTGGGTTTTTGTTTTCCCAGGAGATATGACTGGAGAGGGCAGGTTAATCTTAAAACAGGAGTGATTTAGATGAAGTGTTAGGAAGATCTTTCAGACGCATGGTGTCGAACTGCCTCCCCCACAAAGTGCAGATTTCCTAGGAAGAGCAGACACAGTTCAGTGCTGTTTGGAGGTGGGAAGATGAACTATATCACCATTCAAGTTTGCTTCAGGCTTTAGAGCTATATAATTTATTTCTGGATATGGTTTCTATTTTTGGAGCAGCAGAAAGATTTGATTTCAAATACAGATAGAAAAACTGAGTGGGGGTGAGCCTCTGGGGCCGAAATTCTTAAAGCGAGGTCCCTGGGCTCTAACAGATTGGCATCAGAACCCTATGAATTCCCTGAAATTGTGTCTTTGTGGATTTTGTGGGGAGAACATTCATAGTTGCCATCAACTTCTCAAGAGAGTCCAGGATTAAAGAAAACCAGTAAATAATCCTTGCTGCAAAAGAAGAGTCCATTCAATGAGGAAGGTTATTTAACTCTGGCCCTGGCTGTTCCTTCAAGAACCTTTGCAATGTGCTGGGAAGATGAGGACGATGGCCAGGGAGGCTGGGACAGACCCTCTCTCTGCACCGATGGAGGGCTGACATGCTGGTGCCTCCACCCTGTTCACTCATTCATTCGTTTAACAAATATTTATAGAGCACCTACTGTGTGCCAGGCACTATTCCAGGCACTGCAGATGTAGCAGTGAACAAAATAACGATTCCTGCCTTTATGAAATGTACATTTGGGGAAGTGGCAGATAATATGTAATAAACACAAAGTAAGTATATTATAGAGTGGAGCCAGCTAAGGGGGGCTCACCGTATGGAGGGGAGGGACAGGATGAAGGAAGGGGAGTAATTTGTACTATTATATAGGGCAAATGTCTAAAAGAAGGTGTTAATCAAAACCTTGAAGGAAATGAGGAATTAGCCTTGCAGATGTCTTGTGTCTAAGGGAAGAATGTCCCGGCAGCGGGAACAAGGAGTGTGTCCCTAAGATGGGAGGTAACAGGAATGTTTGATGAATAGTGGAGAGGCCAGTGGGGCTGGAGTAGGGGCAACACATGGGAGAGGAAGTAGAAGAGGTAACTGGGGGGAGGGGAGGCCGAACCGGTAGGGCCTGGTGGTCCATTCAAGGAACTCTGGCTTTTACTCTGAGTGAAATGGACATTCATTCATTGAAGGGCTTTGAGGAGAAGAGGTATCATCATCCGATTTATAGTTTAATAGGATCAATCTGGCTACTGTGTTGAGAATGGACTATAGGGAGCGAGGGTAGGAACAGGGAGACCAGGAAGACGTGATCTAGGTGAGACCATGGCGCAGCAGTGTAGGGGTGAGAAGACACAGGACTGTGCATGTATGTCGAAGGAAGAGCTAGTAGCATTTCTTTCTGGGTCGTCTATGAGGCATGTATCAACACTCCCAGCTTCTCCTCCTTCGTGCCTCCTCATCGCTGGGCTGAGCAGATGCCATCTCAGCCCTCTCTCTGTCCCGGGGTGGCCCATGGTCCGTACCTGTTCGGTCTAGCACAGTAGCTGCCAGACACATGTGCCTACTGAGCACTTAAATGTGGCTAGTCTAAACTGAGATGTAAATTACACACTAGATCTTGAAGATTTAGTACAAAGTAAGTAAAGTATTTCATTAGTAATTTCTAAAATACTGATTACATGTTGAAATGATATTTTGGATTTATTGGGTTAAAACATAGTATTAAAATCAGTTCTATATTTTTTTACTTTCTTAATACAGTCAGTAGAAAATTTAAAATTACTTCTGTAGCTCACATTATGTTTGATATTTAAATCGGAGGTGTCCAAGTTGTCTAGAAGATATTTCAGAGTCCAATGGTTACATTTGGATAGAGCGGCCCTCTAGGCTCATTGTTTTAAAAAATGAAGAAGCTGATTTGAAATTTCTGCCTAAGAGTGATAAAGGGCCATAAATTTCCAAAATATTTGTTCTGTAAAACCTCATATGCTGCTTTTTAAAATAAAAATAAACAGGCCTTTTGCTCATGTGCAGAAACCCTGAGGCTGGCGCATCCAAATCTGAACAACCAGTGAATGGACCTGGATCGTCCATGACCTTGAGAGGTTACTGCACCAGCCAGCCAGAGTGCCGAGTCCCCCCTCTGCAGCAACACACCGTTAACCCCACCGTGGTGATTCCGGGGGTCCAGCACCATGACCTCAACTTGGAATATCACTTCACATTGTCTTAAAGGCTTCCTGTGACTGTCTAACCCCCAGTGGCTGGATGGCATCTCAGCATCTCCATTGCAAATGGAAGCACTTTGGAGCCATGCATTTTTGAATTCTTTTCCCCAGGGGTCTTATTGCTTAAAGAGGCCTTGCATATACTCTTCTCTGTTTTAGAGAGAGAGAGAATGCTGAATACTGTGGCTGCATACTGTGATTAGTAAAAAGGTTTTCACTGGGGATTCACATTTTTATCAGGCTTCACAGGCGATTTTTACACTCCCTGACGTTAGACCACTGCCACAGACGTGGGGACGGGGTCGTGGGTAGCAGTTCCCTTCTTCCAACCAACAGTCTAGTCTGCGCTTGGCAGCTTTATTTCTTTTGGGCTCAGTCTAACATGTCTTCAGTTAGTTGTATGTGTGTGTGTGTGTTGAGAGAGAGAGAATCTAACAATAGAAGATCAATATGAGTGACCCTAACAACAAAAACCTCAACCTGTTTTTATTGCCTGGGAGGAAAACTCCACCTGAGTCTCAGGCAGGCAGTTCCCTGCTCCCACCTTGCAAGCCCAGGCTGTGGAGGCTTCTCCTCCTCCTCACTGCCTGCCTAGAGCTGCCACAGGGAACAGGGGAGGCTCTGCTTGACCCCTCACTTGCAGTCTCCTTATTGAAGCTCTGGTCTCTTACACTTCTACCCTCCCCTGAGTCCTGCCAACTTCTTTTCAATTCTTTGTCTCTCTAGCCGGAAACATCTTGGGGGGATAGCAAACTGCCCTCTTGGAGTGTGGGCACAGGAAATTCAATCCCAAACCCATTGTGCTGTTCAGCAGCCAGGGCCACGGGCCTTGCACAACACACAAAGCACTGTGGCGTGTGCTTCCCCTGGGCCGCGGCCAAGCAGCTCCCCACGGCCCCACACCTCCCTGCTCCGTTTCCTTAAGGTCAGAGTCTTTGGGGACACATGACTTTGCCTTTCTGGGGTGAAATGGCCCATGGAGCCTCACTCCCCAGACTGGCTTCTTTGCCTGAGTTGCATTTCTCAAGAAATAATGTAATAAGCAGGCAGCACAGCAGTGTTTTTACTCCCAGTGGGCTGAATTCGAGCACGGTCCTACCTGCACTGCTTCAGCTCTTTCTACTGAAAACGCTGATGGTCTCATGTGGTCTGAGTGACTTGAGAACAGAAACTCGTCTCCCTGAGCCCGAGGAGAGGAAGCTACGCAATTGGGGGTGGGTGGAGTGGTTGAGAAGGGCCTGTGGGGGGCACTCTGGTGCCTGGGGGAGGGGAGCTGTTCCCGAGCTCCGGCAACTCCATGATTCTCTGACCTGCCTAAGAGGAGTTCCCTGCCTGGCAGTATTCTCAGTGGGGGACAAAGGACAGTGGGTAAAAGGGATTCTTCTGGGACCCTGAAGTCATTCACAGTTGAGGGATTGTAGATGAGACATGGCCCACATTTCATTTATTTCTATCGTAGCCTTTCCATCAACAATAGCAAGACCAGTACATGAAACATTTCACATTTTGTGAGATTATCCTGCTTTTTTAATATTTCTGACAGGTGTCTTATGGGTCCTTCTGGAGCGGCAATCTGTCCCTCTCTTCTGTTACGCAAATGTGCTCACCCTATTTTCGTTGTCAGGGAGAGGATCAGAGATGAAGGATGTCTCTCCTATCCAAGCTCTTCTATCACTGGTGGATTAAAAATACTGCGAAGCATCCGAAAGGAGCAGGCCAGCTTCCGAGCTTTGCCTTTGCATTGCTTTTCCCACAGAGTCCTTCCTGCCTCTGTTGTAGTTTCAATAGTGTTTATTTGTACTTTGGAGCTCTCTGACTTTAATATTTTACTTTTACTGAGGCAGACAGCACTGGAGAGAGCTGGCCTGTCAGAAGGCGAGGACGGGGACACGAGGCTGGTGTCAGTGCAGAGGGCTTTCTCACCCACGGCATCTGTATGGGATTATGTTTTAAAGACGATACCAAATTTAAATTGCATAAGGATAGAATATTTCTTACGCCAAACCATTTTTTGCCTTTAAAGGCTAAAGCAGGATTTTTAGGACTTCAAGAGCTAAAGGGTTGGAAGGAGAGAAAGATGTGTTGGCAGATCACCAGAGCATGGAGTTAATTATGTCTCTTGTACAAACCTGTCAATATTTTCCTTCTCACATTAAAACTGCACTCTCTCTTCTGAGACTATATGGATGACATTAACCCATTGTGCCCCTTGAGAGGAGGAGGCGGGGCTTGAGTTTGGGGAGAGCAATACAAATGCAAAACACGTAGGGCAGGAACACCAAGCTGGGTCTCACACACAAATCACTTTGAGCAATCTGGCTGGATGGGAGGTCTGCGAGAAGACAGTCAACCTGCACCTCATCACTGCTTTCTGTCCTTGAATTGTGGTTTAAGGGATCTCGGGTGAAGGGAACCTGAAGAGCCACCAGTGCCTTCCCTCTGTCCCCAGTCTTCACCATCTTTGGCCCCCAGCAAGCATCTTCTGGGCCCAGCTTGGCCCAGGCATCAGAAGCTCTAGATTTAGCCTTTATATTGAGAGGAAATGTATCGTCCTATAGCTCCTACCCTTTGGGGCTCCCACTGACTTGAGGAGGTCGGGGATTATACATCTCTGGCAGCCTGTGACGACTAAACCTCAGATCAGGCTGGAATGGATGACCATTTTACCTGTGGAGCTCCCAGGAAGACATGTTGATTCCTTAACCCTAAGCCCCCAACACACTGTCTTCCATAGCCTCAGCCATTAGCATCACCTACACCCCCGCCCTTCCCAGTGTGGACCAGGCACCAGAAACATTAGCAACCCCCAGAGCTTATTAGAAATGAAGAATCTGGAGTCCCCACCCCAGACCTACTGAAAAATCACTATCTGCATTTTAACAACATCCATTGAGCAGCTGCTGGTCTGCATATTCGTATGCACAGCCTCACATCCTGTGTGGTGTGTGAAGAATACTGGCTGACTCTGACCTGTGTGCCTGACTTGGGGGCCCAGAGCATTGGTGCCCAGCATCTCTGGGAGCCAGTGACCCCATCTAGGAAAACTAGTCTTCCACAGGGCTTTTGAGAAGGACACCTTGAAAGATGACAAAGCCATCAGGTGAATGCTTGAAGGACACGGTCTTGAGGAGGTAATCTTGAGAGGAGCCCTGAGAGGTCCCCCCAAGACTGGGAGATGCGAGCTGCCAGAAGCTCTCTGGCCTTGCTCTGGGGCAGGCCCTCAGGCCTACTGACCGGGAACAGAGCCAGCTCCATGACTAAGGGAATTGTTAGATTCTGGAGCCTTTGTCAATTTTCCAAGTATGTTGTCACTGTTCTTAGTCTCTACTTGCTCCTATCATTTGTTTTTTTAAAGATTAATGGCAGTAAAAACACAGCAGGAGCAGACTTCCCAAAGATGGCAAGGATCAAGGAAGTGATGGGTCCATCTATCACTCGGAGCCAAGCTTGCAGAAAAGACAGCATGGGTGCTGTGAAAAGGAAAAGGGGAGTCAGGCCCTGAAGGAAGGGAACCGCAGAGGCCTGGATGTGGCCACCTACTGACCATTGCCTCAGGGCTTAAGTGGCAGGAGGACCGTGTGGTTGACTAGTGAGTTATGATTAAACATGCACGTTGAGGTATCGGAAGGCAGTGCAGTATCGTTGTGGAGGGCATGGTGCTACCATCCACATAACCTCCGTAAGCCACTTAACTTCTCATTTTCCGGCCTGTGCAACATAGATTATATAATAATATTTACTTTGTGGGAGCCTTGTGAAGGTCAATGCGAGCATATTTATGGTGGGTGTGGCTGGGTGTGGCACCCAGCATCCATCCCACCCCAGCTGCTGAAGGCCCTAAGAGTTCATAGAACCCCACCTCCTCCACAGAGATTTGTTAAGAATGAGCGGGTCTGAGCCAATTTGGATCTCTCCTAATGGGTGCAGATGTGGAAGTGTGCAGCCCCAACTCTATGGCATTCTTCCAATGGTGTGTGCACACAGTAGGACAGAAAGATAATAAGAACCTTGGGACTTAGTGATATTGTTGAGCCTCTGCTCGAATGAGTCCTGAAGGCTATCCATCTCCAGACTCCAAGTTATGTGATATAACACATTTCTTTATTGTTGAACTAATTGTGTACAGGTTTATGACACTTGCAGCTGGAAGTGTCTATTACTGATACAAAGTTCTATGAAGAGAAGAGAGCCAAATCCATGACTAAGGGAATTGTTAGATCTGGAGCCTTAGCATAATGCCCAGTGCATAAGCTCTTGAAAAAGTAACTCTTGTTATTATTAGTGTTACAGGTAGGGTACAAGACACAGACATTTGCTGGAAACAGCACTGACCCAAAAGGGGTGCAAAGAGTGAGACACCTCTCTATAGGAGGTTTAAAAACAGCATCTGATAACCTACTGTAAGCAGGCAACAGTAAAAATGTCCCCACCCCCCACCGCCTCACTTTTCACTTCGATTGGAAGGACTTAGGAAACTTTCATCAGCAATGCTTCCCAAGTCACACCAGAGCCTCAGCTGGGCTCCAGGCCCGCCCCTCTCCCTTGATCTTTACATCCACACAATAGAAAGAACTACATCGTACCAGCCAGAGGACAGGGAGCTGGACCAAATGTTATCTTTTTGTTTGTTTCTGTTCATTGTTTGAGAAGTTTAAAAATACAGAAAAAGACAAAAAACAATATAACAAACTCATGTTGTTGTTTTAACTTCATGTGATAAAATGAAAGTTATAGAAAATAGTTCGAAGACTCTTTGACCAATCCTGTCTTTTAACCAATGAATATGAATATGAATGGGCTTGAGTCATACTTTTACAGCTTATTTTTATTCATGAATCCATGAACAGACTATATTACTTCATCTGTGCTTTTAAAATTCACATGCATGGTAGGTTATGATAAAGTTCTAAAACCTGTTGTTTTCATTGAGCATTATGTTTTTAGATTTACCCATGTTTATACAAATACATTTAGTGTATTATTATTTTGCATACCTTTCCATGTGATGTATGAGAGATTATATTTGTCCATTACCTTGTCAATGGACACTTGGTTGTTTTTAATTTTTTGCTGTTATAATTGTGGTAACAATGAACATCCTTGTATGTGATCCATATCTTTAGATCTCTGTCACACTGGAATCTATAGCTCAAAGCCTATTGCATAAAACATTTGACTCATCAACACATTTATGAAGACTGGTTGGTAGTAGAGTAAAAAATTAGACCATAGAATCTTAATTAACAGCCCCAGACTCGTACAAGAACATGGTTTATAGCTTAAGGAATTGTCAGTGCAGTTAGGAGTAAATGTATATATCCAAGAAAACATAATTAATAATACAAGGCAGAAAATGCTAGGTATTGAATTAGAAGTACAGTCAATACTGATAGAATTTAGACAATACAACTTTGAAGTAAGATGGTCAGCAAGCAGAATTCTGGATCTTGAAGGATGAGTAGAATCTCAACAGGCAGGATATTCAAAGCAAGGTAAGTGAGATGAGCAAAGTAAAGAGGTGAGAAACACTACAAAGTATAGGCTGCAGGTAAAGGGAGACACTAGAACTCCCATTCCCTCTCTCCACCCAGAAGGAGTTACAGATCCATTAGCCAGGTGCAGGACGATGACAGGACCATGCTGTGGTGTTGGGCAAGAGCACTGAAAATTTGTAAAGCTGATGCAAAAAGTTGGGTGTGGCACTCTCTTCTACCTTTTTTCTCATGTGGCAGGATGGGAAGGCCAGGAATTGCTCTGGCCTGAGAAAAGCCCTCTTGCTTGCTTTCATTTCTCTTTGGTCAGGAGCACTTGGGTTCTCTGCTTTATTCCCTTCAGGTTAGTGACTGCTGTTAAGCTTTAAGTTTGAATTTAGAAAAGGAAGAGGATCCTTATAGGCCTTGGGCCTTAGTTCCATTTCCAGCCCTGACCACCAGTCAGGGCTGTACACTGCATAGACAAGTCGACTAAGAAATTTTGTGCAGAAGATAAAAGAAATTGACTGAAAGTGGTAGGTTTGGGGTCAGATTGTGATGCACATTGAATGCTGGACTGTGGAGCTTTGACTGATTCTCAAGGACAACTAGGTATCACTGAAGATTTTTGAGCAAGAGGCTGTGAGGTTAAGAGATGTTCTAGAAAGAACAGTCTGAATTAGAGGGGAGTGAGTTAAGAGGCTATGGAAGAAAGCCAAATGTGTGACAATTTAGCATGCCATTTCAGGAAGTGGCAATGGAACTAGGGGAAAAGAGGGAATGGCTATGAGAATTTTCTTTTTTAAAAATTATATTTTATTGATTATGCTATTACAATTATCCCAAATATTCCCCCTTTGTCTCCCTCCACTCAGTACCCCCCACTCCCTCTGGCAATCCCCACACTATTGTTCATGCACCCATGGGGCTGGGACTCCTTGCTCCTGAGATAGCCCTCCTGAATTTTTATCCACCACACATGGTTGTGGGACCAGCCTCTTCCAAGTCGCCACATCTCCGCCAGTCTGGATGGATGTGGTTTCTTTAATTCTATAGTTGTCAGACTTCCATTCAACTTGATTTCTGATGGTTCTGAGTGATGGTTGTTCTGTATTTTAGTTGTAATTTTGATGTGGTTGCACAAGGAGGCGAGCCATGTTTACCTATGCCGCCATCTTAACCAAAAGTCTTCCTGTGAAAATTTTCAAGACTTGTAGACTAATTGGATATAGAAGAGGATGAAAAGAAATATCTTTGAGATGTTTTAGTCTAGACAATAGATAATTAGCACAAAAAATCAAAAAGGGGATCTGGGATTGATTACTGATGAACTTGAGCTATTCACATTTCAATCAGGTGATAATATCCATTAGGCTGTAAGAAATGTAAGCCTGGAGTTCAGAAGAGAGATGAGGAGATTTAGGGTAATCATGAATGGAGAAATGTCTGCAATGTTGCCCCGTCCTCCCATATATCCCACATAAGAATGGCTACATTTATTGAGTGCTGACTGTATGCCTGTCCTCTACCATTCTAAGCCCTTTATGTATACTGACTCATTTAATCCTTACAGCAACCCTAGTAGGTAGGCTCTATCATTATGCCAATTTTGCAAATGAAGAAATTGAGGATCCTAGAGTCTTAAGTACTTGGCCAGGTCTCAAAGCTGTAGGTCAATCAGGGTACAAACTGAGGTAGTTTGACCTGAGACTGTTCCTAACTACACTCCCCTTCTTCAACCCTCAGACAGCCTTGTAAATTGCACACAACCCTGTTATAACCGTAGGACAACTCATCATTACTGAAAATCACTGCCTTTCCTGGATGATGTTAAAAAGTAGGAGAGTAAGAAAATACAATTATTTTAAAGATTACTCGAAGAAAACGATCCCATATTTTGATCAGTGCAGCTAATAAGTAGTTGAAAGAGGTTAAAAGAAGTTATTTTTTTTAAAAATAAGCTATTTTGCAGATATTATTTCTTCTTGAAAGAGTCATTAAAAGCCCTCTTGCTCCCTGCAGGCCTGGGGTGGGTGAGGTGGTACTTTGGAGCGTACCCCCTGTACCTGCATTTTCCCGCCAAGTCTCTATCAGACTGTGAGGCCCTGTAGGATGGGGTACTACTTCCTGGCACCTTTTAAGGAGCCTGAATATGATGATTTTTTTTTGAACAAATAACTGACCACTTATACATTTGATGTGGGATATCCCAAACCTTGGGTATGTGTCGGGGGTTGTAACCCTTCCTAGGGTTGATGGTATCCACGTTGAGTTCTGAAGGATGAGTTGGAGTGGCTGGGAAGATGGAGGACAGGGTTTCTAGGCAGAGGGACAAGCTCATGCTATTAAGAGAGAGTGGCACACCCAGGGAGCTGCCAGCCATCAGTGTACCGCTCAGGTTGACATGTGCATAGGCCGTGTGCCACGTCCCAGATCAAGTTCCAGAGGCTTCCTCATGCCTTGTATCCATCAATACTCCTCTCCTAAACTAACCATTGTTCTAAAACTCTCCCCAAAGGTTAGTTTTGCCTGCTTTTAAACTTTATATAAATGGAAACATACAGTGTGTTCTCTTTTGAGGCTAGCTTTTTTATTCAACTCTGTCTGTGAGTCATCCTTTTTATTGCTCTAGTTTGTTCCTTTTTATTGCGGTGAATATTCCATTGTAAGAACACATCTGAAATTGTTTACCCATTCATCTACCAATAGGCAGTTAAGATGGACCTGGAGAACATTATGCTAAGTGAAATAAGCCAGTCAGAGAAAGACAAATTCCATATGATTTCACTTATACGAGGAATCTAATGAACAAACCGAACTAATAAGCAAAATAAAGACAGACTCATAGATAGAGAGCAGGCCGACAGCTGGGGGGTGGGTTAGGAGGTGGAGGGATGGAGCAAAAAGGAAAAAGGACTCATGGACATGGACAGCAGTGTGGTGATTGTGGTGGGGCGGGGGGTAGAAAGAGGATAAAGGGTAATGGAAAAAATACAATAAAAATAGAACAAAAATAAGGAGTTAAATTGAGTCCAGATTTTGACACAATTATAAAGAAAGCTGTCATGAATATTCTTGTACATATCTTTGGTGAGCATGTGCATTCATTCCTGCTGGGCAAATGCCCAGGAGTAGAATTGTTTCAGGTTCTAGGTTAGGTATAAGCTTGGCTTTAGTAACAACTGCCAAGCTGTTTGCCAAAGTAGTTTACTGTTTTATACTTTCAGCAACATTTTGAAAATTTCTTCCCTGGCTGGTGTGGCTCAGTGGATTGAGTTACCAGCCTATGAACCAAATGGTTGCTGGTTCGATTCCTGGTCAGGTCACATGCCTGGGTTGTGGGCCAGGTCCCCAGTTGGGGGGGTGTGAGAGACAGCCAAGGATGTATCTCTCACACATCAATGTTTCTCTCCCTCGCTTTGTCCTTCCCTTCTTGTCTCTCTAAAAATAAATAAATAAAATATCTTTAAAAATAATGCCCTGGAATTTAGTGGCTTGAAGAAGTAGCAATGATCATTTTATTATTAAAAAAAAGAAAAGATTATAAAAGCCCTGCTTCTCCACATTCTCATCAACACCCGGTACTGCTTGAATTTTTAATTTCAGCCATTCCAGATGGCGAGAAGTCATAGCTCATGGTTCTAATTTGCATTTCCCTGTGATTGATGATGTTGAGAATCTTTTTGTTGGCCATTCATATATCTTTTGCTAAATATCTACATTTTTGTACAGGTGTGTACTTTTGCCCATTTAAAAATTGGATTGTTTGCTTTATATTGTTATTATGGAGTTGTTGATATATTCTGGACACAAGCCCTGTGTGAGATACATGTATTGCAAACATTTTCTCCCAGTCTGTGACTTGCTATTTTCCTTTCTTTATACAGTCTTTTGGAGAGCAAAAGACAGAGTTTTAATTTTGATATACAGTTTTTAAATTTTTTCCTGTGGTAAGTATTTTTTCTGTGCCTTGTTTAAGAAAGTATTGCTTTAACCATGAAGTTGAAGATACTCATTTTTTCTTCTATAAGTTTTATGTTTTCTCCTTTGCATTTAGATCTATGATTTATTTCAAACAAATTTTTGTTATAGTATTCTCTTTCCCATGTAGATATCATGTTGTTTCCATACAATTTGTTGGAATTCCCTATTGAATTATCTTGGAGCTATTGTCAAAAATCAATTGGCCATATATGTGTGAGTCTATTTATGGACTCTAATATGTCTCACTGATATTTATCTATCCTTATGCCAATACCACACAATTGATTGCTGTAATTTTATAGTAAGTCTCAAAATCAGATAACATGAGTCCTCCAGATTGGTTCCTTTATTTTCAGAATTGCTTTGACTATTTTTTATTCTGAGTGTGTCTATATACATTTTTAAATATTGGCAATTTCTATTTTTAAAGAGCCTGCTGGGATTTTGATTGAGATTGCATTTCATCTGTACATCAATTTGGGGAAAATTGACATCTTAACAATACTGAGTCTTCCACCCCATGAACTTGGTGTATTCACCTACTTTTTGAGGACTTAAAAATTTCTCTCAATAATATTTTATAGATTTTCATATAGAGGTCTTATGCGTCCTATGTTATATTTATTCCTAAATGTTTTTAAATGTAAAATGGCATTAATTTTTAAAACATTGCTAATTGTTGCTAGCATATACAAGTGATTTCTAAATAGTGGCCTTGTGTAGACAGATAGTGTTAAATTATTTATTAATTTTAATGCTTTTTCAATTGATTCTTTTGAATTACTTATGTATATAATCATGTAGCCTATAAATAATGCTAATTTTATTTCTTCCTTTCCAATCCGTATACCTCCTTTTTGTTAAAATTACTGTACTGGCTTGTACCACTAGTATAATATGGAATAATAGTGGTGAAAGTGAACATTTTTGTCTTGTTGCTGAACATAGGGGGAAATATATAATATTTGCTTTCAAAGAAATGTATGCTGTAGAACATTTCATTTTATTCCTAGTTTGTTGAGAATTTTATTTTTATCAAGAATGTTAAATTTTGTTAAATGTTTTATCAAGATGTTAAATTTTGTCAAATGTTTTCTCTACATCCATTGAGATGATTATATGATTTTTTCCCTCTATTTTATCAATAGAGTGAATTACACTGATTGATTTTTGAATGTTAAATCAATCTTACATTCCTAGAATATAACCATTATGTATTATTGTTCTAATATATTGATGAATTTAATCTACTAAAGTTTTGTTTAAGATTTGTGCATCTATGCCCATATGTAAGATTGGTCTGGAATTTTTCTGTCTTGAAGTGTCATTCTCAGGTGTTGGTACGGCCTGGCGAAACCAGGGCAGATACACATTTCGCAAGGACATGGGAAGACCCAAAGTGAACTGATGGTGAAGGTACACCATGCGACCCAAAGACTGATGTGCCTACGCCAGTTTCACACAAAAAAGACTTCAGTCAAGAGGTGTTACTGGATATATTCAGCTGAAAAGATTAATAAAATTAATACCTCTCCAGCTAGATTAATACAGTAAAAAAAAGAGAAAGCAAATTTTTATTATGACAAAAGGGTCAATTCAACAGGAAAATTCTAAATTGTATGAATTTAATAACGGCTTCGAAATATGTAAAGTAAAACTTGATAGACTAAAAGGAGAAATTGCCGGGGTCCAGCCTCGGCGGGTCTCAGGGTCCCTGCAGATGGACAGCGCAGGCGATGAACAAGGGATCAGACACCAAGTTTGATGCCGGAGAACGGCCAGCCCTTGTGGGTCTGACCGAACTCAAAGAGTTTAATCAGGCTTTATTTTTATAGGGATTTGTTACATAACATCAAAGGAACGGGTGCATGGCATGATTTCTCAAGCAGAAAAAGTCTATACAGAAATACCAAGGAAATGTACAGGAAGTTCTACAGATTTGTTTATACTAAACAAAAGTTATTTTGACCAGGAGGGCTATCAATCAGACAACTACAAGTAACTACATGTACAAAGTTTCAAATGGCTATTGATCATTTGATGTCTAACAAAGTTTTCAGAATTTGGCATAGGTCAAAAAGATACGCTAGACTAGTCAGCGGTTATATGTAAACTATTAAAGGGTCTATGTGGTTAGGCTTTCTAACTCAGCCATCTATCTTCCTGTCTAGGTTCTTTCTTTATGCACTTTGCAAGGGATGATCTTTGTATTTGTTCCCTCGTGCTTAAATCATAATAGTTCACCTATTTTCCTTGCTCTTTTACCTATCTAGTTCCATCAATTATTATTCCTGTCCAAGGTATAGGGGGATTGTACTAAGGGGGACATCTAGTAAAACTTTCCTCCATCTTTCAGGCAGCTAGCCTGCCCATTGTCTAATATTAATCTTCCACTAGGTAGGAGAAGTAGGCTGTGGAGGGGTTATAAGGGACTTTTGTTTTATGGCCAAGAAATCATTTTGTACAATTGCATTGGAATTCTGCAGATCAGTGGACCTGAAATACAAGTGCTCAAAGATCCCACCACCTAGTAATAGCAAAGGCATGCATGCAAGAAGAGATAGACAGGAAGTCCAGCCACAGCTGCCTCTGCTGTGCAGACGCATCTCATCCGTCCGGACTGTGTCAAGGGTCGGCTGTTGGTCGGCTCCTGACAAGAAATAGACAAATTCATAATCATAAATGAGGATCTTACTATAACTGATAGAACAAGTGGACCAAAGAAAAAACATTAAGAAAACAGAAGCTCGAACAATGTGATTAGACAGCTTGACCTAATTGAACATTGCAACAAACAACTTCACAACATATTTCTTTCAAGTACCTATGGACCATCTACTAAATAACACATGTTGGGCTAAAAAGTAAAGATCCCACTGACATTAAAAGAAAATAAGCGTATATTATTAACAATTTTATGCCAACAAATTTGACAATTTAGAAGACTGATTTTTAAATAGGGAGTAACCTGGCCGGACCTTCCGCAAGATTATTCTGGCTGCAGTGTGGAGGTGGATTAGACAGGGGCAAGACCAGAGGCGGTGAGGATGCTGGGCGCCTACTGCAGCAATCTAGGCAAAGATAATGATGACCTAGATTCGGAAGTGGTGGTGGGGAGACTGAAGAAGGGGTCAAATGAAAGAGCAAGTAAGACAGAAAAGCTGACCAGTGATTATATGACATTGAAAAACACTGGTACAAAAAGTGTTTATTGAGCATCTACCTTATGCCAGGCACTGTTTGCAATAGTCAGCAAGGCAGATATGGTCCCTGCCTTAGTGATGAAGTTCACCTGTGATTGGTATCAGAGCCAGAGTTTTATCTAAGAGTCTTAATTCCAGTTCCAAACCTAGTGAGCTTTCGAGCACAGGCAGCAGCCCAGAATTCCCCGCTGTTAGAAGACTTGCATTGTCTGTTGCATCTGATACCAGCATAACTATCCTTGTCTTTGCCTTTTGGAGCCACCAAAATAGCCAGGTCTTTCCAGGCAGCACTTTCTGATTTAAAATTTTTATAAGATTAAGCTGAACTCTCATAAATTTCCTTGGTTTGGCTCAAAGTTACATACACTAGGAGATGACTATTCCAAAAATCGATGTGCTTTTCTTTTAAAATGAAGCTGGGGTCTTCGTCACAGTGGCATTTGCAGTCTGCCGGGCATTAATCAGCACCTTCTTCCCGGGATAGGGCAGGCCAAGGTCTGGTGAAAACAGCTTGCTTTTTCAAGCCACTTCGATCACTTTTGTCAAAAGTGAAGGATGTGGGAAGCCTGACAGTCTGGATTCATCTGGTTATGCTTTTAGTTCCTCCTCCCAACTACAGAACTGTAGAACCGTGGGGCAGGAAGGAATTACAGAAAACATTTAATTCCAACCCACACATTTTAGAGAAGCAGCATCAAGGCTCAGAGAAGTAGACAGACTTTGCAAGTCACTCAGCTCCTTTTACAGAGACCCAGGACCAGAACCCAGGTCTCTCCGGTGCTCTTTCCTTTAACACCAGCACATCCGCACCAGAGCACCAAGGGCCAGGGATCTCTTCTTACCTGTTTTGTATTCTGAAAAATAAAGCTTTACTTTTTGCTCTAGTTCCAATCCCCTTGTCTGTTTTCATCCTATGTTGCTCTTCCTCATGGTCTCTGCCTGAAGGGAGGCCAGAATCTATGCTATGCAGAGCCGAAGATGCAGGTACAAGTTGGTGATTCCCAGGAAAGGGACTTCTTCCCACCTGCTTTTAGGTACCTAACTTTCTGAAAGATGAAAACGTTTTATTACACAAGGAGAGCTGAGGACTATGGTGCAAGGACTATGGCCCTTGGGGAGGAAAATGTGACGGCTTCAGCTGACACCGAATAGCAAACAATTGACGCTGGATCCCTTCCTGGAAGCATTTTTGGATGGAATGGAAGACAGTGCAAAGGCACACTAGAATCCTGAGGGAAGATACAGCAGTTTACTGTACTGGAAGGAACAGAAGCTGTATGTGTGAGTGTGGCGTGCCCGCACAGGCACAGGTACTGTGGAGGTGGAAGTGGGAGTTTCCAAGGGCAAACTTTGTCTACAATGGCTACTCTCCATCACAGCTTGGGCCTGTCTTGGCCTATCTGTCAGTCTGAGGTATCTGCATCCTACTCCGGAGCCAGTGTGTCTGAAACACTTCCATCCTGTGTGCCAGCACCAAGGAATGCAACCAGCCAGCTGTGCAGCAGCGGGGAATCCCAGACTAACAGCAGCCCAGCCTTGTGGTAGGTTCGTCTTCATAGGAGTTGTTGTGCAGAATCTGTGCGAGGATTTTTAGGGCAGTGAAACTACTCTGCATGGTGCTATAACGGTGGATACACGTCTTCATACATTTGTCCAAACCCTTCGAATGTACACCGCCAAGAGTGAACCCTAGTGTCGACTACGGACTTGGGGCAACTATGATATGTCAGTGTGGCTTCATCAACGGTCACAAAAAAGCCACTCTGGTGGGAGATGTGGATAATGGGCAGCTGTGCATGTGTGGGGACAGGGAGCAGATGAGAGACCTCTGTACCTTCTGCTCAATCTTTCTGTGAACCTAAAACTGCTCTAAAAAGTAGAGTTTATTAAAAATAAATTCTCAGTTCACAGTGTCTGGTGGATTGGCTGGGACTTCCTTCAGGGCCACAAAGCCGAGGTAGCAGGATTAGGTGCATGAGGCTTAGACTGGGTCCGAGAACCTGGGCTCTTCTCCTAGATCTGCTGCTACCTAGGGGGCCTTGACCTCCTTCCTCCATTGTGAAATGAGGAGGGTGGGCTTGGGAGCCCACAGCGGCATTCTGATTTTATGGTCTTTATTAAAGGTAAGTCTCTAGGTTGTCTTCTTGAAGGAAACACTGTGTCCTGGCATAAAGGATAACTAGATGCAAAAGAAGGATCTTATTTTCTCAGTGGAGACCCTCAGGGCTCCCTCTGGTTTTGTTGGCCAGGTTCAGAAATTATTGCCCTGATCCAGCCAGGCTTTTATCCTTATCTGAGGAGCTCTTGTGCTCTGTGCTTATTAGAGTAGAGGCTGGGCTGCTAATTGGGGGATAGACTCTCTTTTGTGCCTCCCACAAGCTGGCCTCTCACTCAGAAGGATATTATCTTCCTGGGAGGAGCTTCAACCATGGGCCTGAGCTAGGAGCAGGGTGTTGGTATTCAGGCCTGAAGGTCATTTTGCCTTTACCTGTGGTTGTTCTTCCCTCCCTTCTCACCAGGCCTCCCCGGGAGCCATCCCTGGGTCAGGGGGAGCTTCAAAGATGTGTTTACCTTTATTTTGCAGCAGTGATTATTTTTTAACCTCAGCCAGCTGGCTCCCTTGTCTCTCACCTTCTGCCTGGGGGCTCATGTTTGCCAACCATTCTCTGTCAGATCTCAGCACCCCAGTGTCCTCCAGACAGCAGATAAGCCCCACCCTGATGCCTGCTGTTTTGGGATTCAAGACCAAATCTCTCCTACTCCCTTTAAGTGTAAATAAGTGTTTGCTCCTGGCACTTACTGTGACTGTTTGGTAGAAGCAGGAGTTAAATAACTGTCAGCTTCTAAGCCTAATTTAATCAGCAAAAGCATTGGATGGGATCAAGCACATTTTCAAGGTTTTCTTCCTGCTCTGATGGCAGAACAGCTGACCCCAGCCCTCCATTCCGGACCACAGTCAGGATGTCTCTGCCCTGACTAGCTGCTGCTCCTTTGCTACAGAGACAAGCCTGTCCATTGCATGCCCTTTGTAACTGGGAGAGTAATTTATCTCCTTTAGTCTCTTTCCATTTAACCCACTAACAGCATCTTTCTTTTCCTTCAAAATGCTTTTATACCATCTTCTCCCCTTTCTGTACTGCCCAAAGCACATACCTTATGGGCTGGTCCCGGGAGATAGGAGGTGAGAGATACAGATTCAAGGAGCTCAAGTCCTACAGATGTATCACAAGCCCCTCTCCCACTACACACACATCCAGTACTTTCACCCCTGGGTCAGCCCTGGCAGTGGCCTTGGCGCAGTGGGCACTAGGCCAGTGATTACATCTGCAGGGGAAGGGCTGCTCAGGTTCTTCTCTCTCCCCTCTGGGACCATTTCCTGCAGAAGCAGGCAGAGAGGCTGAGGAGAGGCTGCACAGTTTTGCCAGGGGTCTTTTCTGCAAATTTACAGCTTGGCGGCTGGATGTTGAAAAAGATCTAATTACATGTGTCAATGTTACAAATGTTCAAACCTGTGGAGAACTTTTTATAGGAGTTTATTTGAGCCAAACTGATGACATATGCCAAGGAACAAGATCTAAAATGCTCCAGGAAAAACAGTTTTACAGTTTCTTTTAGGCACTTGAAATTAAGGAGGGAACTAAGGAAGATTACATGACGGTGGAAGAAACCAAGGCCAGGATTAGATTACAAACTAGATAAGATTGTGTGTCTCACATTTTAGAAGGGGTCTGAAAGGGGGCATTTTAAAATTGTATTCAGATTTCTGGTCAAGATGGAGGCATAGTAGATACACTTCACTTCCCCTCACAGCCATAGAAAGAATTACAACCAGCTCTCGAAACTAACGCACCGTCAGAAAATCGAACTGTATCGAAGTCCAACAACCAAGGATTTAAAGACACATCCAACCGGTTGGGTAGGAAGGGAGGAGTCACGGAGATGGGTGGAGAGGCAGTGTGGTGCAGAGAGGCAGTGGCAGCAGGACAGATGGGAGGGATACCGTGGGAGCTAGCAATCTCAGCCCCAGGCCAGACCGCACAGCCCATGGATCCTGCACCAGAAGATAGATTCCCATTACCTCTCGCTGTAAAAACTAGTGGGGATTGAGGCAGCAGAAGAAACTAATGGATTTTCACCACTTAAAGGGGCAGCATGGTCTTAGAATATATGCAAACCCACCTGCTCCAGGATTCACCACTGGGGCAGGAGCTGGAAGGGTTCCAGGTGCACACGAGAAGGTGGTGAGGTGACTAGAAACAGGGCAAGCACCAGACAAACTGCCAGAAACCAGGCAGTGGTATTGTCCCCTCTCAGAACCCTCCCTACACAGCCACAAAGTGGTGAAGTGGATATCCCACCCTGGCAATTACCTAAGGCTCCACCCCACAATTTACAGGTGCCTTTTCAACATAGGCCACACTACTAAGATAGGGAGTAAAAGCAGCTCTACCTAATACACAGAAACAAACACAGGGAGGCTGCCAAATTGAGGAGACAAAGAAGCATGACCCAAATGAAAGAACAGATCAAAACCCCAGAAAAACAACTACGTGAAACAGAGATAGACAACCTATCAGATGCAGAGTTCTCTGAGCATCCTTATGACTCTCAGAGCATTCCTTGAGTATGACAAAAAAAAAAAAAAGGATAAATGAAGGTTACACTAAGTGAAATAAAGAGTAATTCACAGGAAACCAGCAGGAGAGGGAAGAAAGCTGGGATTCAAACCAACAATTTGGAACATATGGGAGAGAGAAACATTCAACCAGAGCAAAAAGAAGAAACAAGAATTCAAAAAAATGAGGACAGGCTAAGGAGCCTCTGGGATATCTCCAGCTGTACCAATATCCAAATCATAGGGATGCCAGAAGGAGAAGAAAAGAGCAAGAAATTGAAAATTTATTTGAAAAAATAATGAAAGGAAACTTCCCTAATTAAGCAAAGGAAATAGCCATACAAGTCCAGGAAGCTCAGAGAGTCCCAAACAATTTGGAACCAAAGACGACCACACCAAGACACATCATAATCAAAATGCCAAAGGTTAAAGAAAAAGAGACAACCTTAAAAGCAGCAAGAAAAAAGGAGAGAGTTACTTACAAAGGAGTTTCCATAAGGCTATCAGCTGATTTCTCAAAAGAAACTGTGCAAGCTAGAAGGGACTGACGAGAAGTATTCAAAGTGATGAAAAGCAAGGGCCTACAACCTAGCAAAGCTATCCAGCAAAGCTATCATTTAGAATGGAAGGACAGATAAAGTGCTTCCCAGACAAGGTAAATCTAAAGGAGTTCATCACCACCAGCTCATTATTATAGGAAATGTTAAAAGGACTTACTTAAGAAGAAGAAGATCAAAATATGAACCTTAAAAATGCAACAAATTCACAACTATCAACAACTAAATTTAAAACAAACAAACTAACTAATTAAACAAACAACCAGAACAAGAACAGAGTCATAGATATGGAGATCATTTGGAGTGTTATCAGCTGGGAGGGGAAGGAGGAAAATGGGAGAAAAGGTGCAAGGTTTAAGAAACATAATTAGTAGGTACAAAATAGATAAGGAGATATTAAGAATAGTATAGGAAATTGAGAAGCCAAAGAACTTATATGCATGACCCATGGACATGAACTAAGGCAGGGATTGCTAGAGGGAAGGGGAGTATCAGGTGGAGGGGACAAAGGGGGAAAAATTGGGACAACTGTAATAGCATAATCAATTTTTAAAAAATGGTATGCTCACCTAGATGTGCAGGAACAACGGACAAGGCTTGCTTAAGATGAAGAGAAATCTTTTACTAACAAGTTAAAGATTGTATGCCTGGGGCATGACTGCCTACTGTGACCTGCCCAGCTAGGAATTTGTGGTCAGATCACCCTGTGAGGTTACTTTCCATAGAACCCCTTTTTCTTCCACACATGGAGTAGAGCAAGTGCATCCAAAGTTGCGGGCAATGGTTTGCTATGCACATAAAAACGAGAAAAACAACTCCATGGTAAGGAGTGTGACCCAGCAAACGGGGGGTTTGGCCATGTGGCACCTTGACATGTGACCCAACAATTAGTATTGAAGGAAACAGGTTTTTTTAACAGGATTCTAACCTCGAGGGGACTGAGAGCCCTGTTCTCCCGTAAAACCCAGCACTTCTCTTGCTCCCCAAAAGGCTATAAGCCAAAACCATGCCCGAAGTTCCTCATATCCTTATCTGTTCTTAAGCCAGCTGCACAAACAGGTCTCCATCCTCTCTGGAACGTGCACTTGTGATTTTCAGAGTCACCATCCTCTGGCAGCAGCTGTCTCCTTCAGGATCTAGGGTACATTTCCTCAGCCTCCACATAGTAGTCCAGGAAACATGTGCCATGTTACACTGATCGTGGTGGAGTCCAGGGAGGCACACGTCCCAAGGGAGCGGCTTCCCCGTATGTCCTTCATAGAAGCAAAAGTCAGCATTCCTGGTCACAGTTCAGTTCCAAGCATCTCCCACATATCCCTGTTGGTTAGGCAGGTCCTCACACAGCTCCATCAGCTCTGCTGCTGTCTTCTTCAGGCAGCCTTCCCAGTGAGTCTCCTCTCCTACACCAGACCTCATAGCAGACTCTTTCCTACACACCAGACCTCGTGATGTACCAGGACCCTCTCCTACACCCTTTCAGCTCATGTGGCTACTTCTCATGGTAGACTCCCTCCTCTCTTTCAGCCCACCCTCATTTTAAATACTTGGCCTGGAACTTCCTATGTAACCTCATATCCGACCCCTCCAATGATGTGCCACTTTTGCCAGTTTCCCCATATCTTTAACCTTCTTTTGGCTGCCATCTTTAGTCAGGGCAAGAGTTCCCCATGACACATGGACATCCAGGGTGGGCATCCACCTCCCCTGGCTATGTCACGAGTCACTATATGCTCTTAAAATCACGTACACCTTCCAGCCTAGGCAGCAGTCCTCTCAGTTTAAGAAAGGCACAGCTATTAACTTATTATTATACAAAGTATCTCAAACGCTGTACCATCCACTTCCCCATTACAGAAGCACTTTCCTTCTCAGAGGCTGGCCAGGCCCTACCTGCTCTGTGCTGGGCAGCAGCTGGTGCCTGGGCCCCGCTGTAGGTGGCAGGCAGGCCCAGAGTGGTACAGCCCTGAGCACTAGACAAGCCAGTGGAGAAGGGGCCCAGGGTGTCTGTTAGGTCACTTTCTTCTCCAGTCCATTTTGTGTCATAGGAAAGGCAAGGCCCATGGCAAAAAGTGCGGAAGATGAAACTGCATCCAGAAAGGAGCCCCAGGGTGGGTGTGTGTGTGTGTGTGCACGTGCACGCCTATGTGGGGATACTTGTAATGTTGGTAGTGTTAAAGTTAAAGAACAGAATTCAATTGAGTAATTTGAAGATCTAATTGGCTTTATTAAATGAATTCGGCAGCATTCCATTTGGCAACTAGAATGGTGTTCTGATGAATTGTAACGAAAAGACGGGACGAGAGTGTGGGGCTAAGAAATTAAAAGAGTGGATTAATTCAGGCAAGAACACCTTCCCTTAGGGAAAGCAGGGGGATTTATCCAGGAAATTACCTCAGAGGTGTTGATCAAAAAATTCCAAACTAGTTTAAAATTCCAGTCCTGGGAGAGGCAAATACTGCAATTAGGTTAGTTATTAAATTTTGGTTTGGTGACTGTGGCTCAGCGAAAGTGACTCCATTTTGGCCTGTTGTTTTATTTTTAAACAGTAGCTGTTATTTTAAGGCAATGGAATGTAGCCAAAAAATTGTCTCTGCTCTCGTTCTTCTCACACACATGCACTCCCGTGAATGCTCACTTTCTTATTCATTCTTTGCAAAGGAAACTGTACTTTCAGCTCTGTGTCAATCCAGTGGGGCCTTCTAGTGCCTCTGATTCATTATCTTATTTTCCTTAAGATCCAAGAAAAGGTTCGGATATACCCCCAGGATCATGAGAGGATGCAAAGAGCTTGCAGCACCTTCCTCCTCTCCCACGTCCACCCCTCAGTGGCCTCCAAGGAGCCATGAAAGAGAAGAAGATGAGGCTGTCAGGGGAGCTGAGAGTTGGATGCAGAGTTCAACCTGGGGTCAAGCCAGGCAAGCTAAATGGCTGAAGCTCTGCCTGGAAGGAGAGGTTGAGTCAACAGCTGAAGGTCAAGGTGAAAGGGTGAAGGTGAGATGGTGCCTGGGAGACTGACAGCTGTGGCTGGTCTACTTCTCAGAAGAAAGTCCTGCAGGCAGAGTCCCCTTTTGGAATTCTGAATCTCTTCTCTTCCCTCTGCCAGAGTCCAGCAAAAGGACTGTTAGGAAATCCATTTTTTCCAACTGCGTACAAATTCAAGCCAACTTATTCTCTCTCCTAGGGTCATTTGCGTGGTAAGCTTTCTCCCCCAATTGCAAAATAGAAGCCATTTCACCTTATAAAGGACTAACACACATCAGCTTACAGAGAGGAGAGAAATTTCAGGGGCAGGACTATTTTCTGGTCTTTGGAACTTTCGCTTCCGTCCGACTCCAGTCCTGCTCAGGAGACAAACAGGAGGTGGCTTCCAAGGTTGGAACTCTCCAGAAGGAAACCTCTACTTTCCTTCAATGCTACCTGCAATTTTCACTATTTATCTCTTAAGGTGAAAGCATTCCCTTGCGAAGCCACTTTTTCCTGAACTGTCACTTAGAACAGGGGCCTTACAGTGCCTGGACAAAGGACAGTCATATTCATTGTCACACTGTAGGTACCTCTCAGACCTGGAAAGGACACAAAACAAGTTTATTCACACATTCAGAAGAGGAAAGCAACATAATGTAGAAAGAGACTCAAATTTAAAGTCGGGGTAAAACCAGAGAAGTTGGCATTCGTGCTGCCTGTCAGTGCCAGAGCCCCTAAGTGGAGACAAGGATTGAATCTTCAGGGGCGTTTTATTCGCATGCTGGTGATCTGAGAAGACAGCAGGTCATATACCCACAAAAACATGCTTAACATCTCATCTCAGGCCGACCTTTGTATCAGGAAAAGAAAAGGGTAGGTAACAGGTTTAGAAAAAAGCTTAATTAGACAAGAGTTGCACTCCTCCAAGATTTTCCTAGTATTTCTTTACCTCCTGATCCAAGACTCTTTATCTGTATCACAGAGTTCCTTCCAGTGGAGCACAATGGCTGATACCCTTGCAGACCCCCTGGGGCACAAAGGTTGGATTGCTTGTCAACCTCCTGGAGTCACATCAAGTATTCCAGTTCTTGGAATAACAGCTTTCTACATGCATTAATCACTTAAGCCTATCAACTATAGCTAAAATCTTTAACTCTGGAGTTCTCCTATCAAGGAGACTTGGGTCCACTAATAGTTATACGATCTTGAATAAAATAGCTAATCTTTGATACCCTCATCTGCAAAATGCAATGCAAGCTATTTTTCACAAGATGGTTGTGAGATTTAAAAGGAAGTATATGTGAAAAAAACTTTTAAAGTTGCAAGTGTTTTTAAAATGTAAGTTATTGTAATATTTGAGTTTGCAAGACATAACTTTGATTTGCTCCTTCAAGGCCCTGGGCCTGCAATTCAAAGCTCTGCCACTAGAGGGACAGTGTTGTCTACTAACCTGTGAAAACTAAGTCTTGCCCACTTCCTTAGGCACTTGAAGCTGGAGTCCAAAGGCAGTTACCTAAAGGATTCCATGCCTGCTCAGACCCCAGGCTTGGATAGCGACCCCTCCACATTAGATGTGAACTTTATTTGCTCTATATCAGGACCTGGAACTATATCTGTACTTTTCAGAGCCTTAGCCTAGTCCCTGAAAGTGGTAAAGGAGCCCAAGAGGAAGTGTTTTTAATAAATCAAGTCATGAACTCCGCCTAATGTCATTTTGATAATCGAATTCCCTTACAGCCTGAAACTGAGGCTGAGGGTTCCATCTTGCTCTTGGTTTCACAAAGCCGGAATATGATGGGGAGGAGTCAGCCAGCCTGGAGGTGGTAGGTGGAGAGATAATCAGGGAGAGTGTAGCAGGTGCCCCTAGCTATTGGGTCGGCCAAAAAGTTCATTTGGTTTTTTCCATGAGATGGCTCTAGTAGCATGTAGCTGTCTTTAACTTCATTAGAAACAATTTTGTTAGACTGTAGTGTGACCAGTCACATCAGCGTGCATTTTAAAAAAAAACTTATCAAAATTGGTGAATTTTTGTGCAGCCGTTTTAATGTTGAAGATGGAAGAAAATATGCAATATTTTCGGCAATTAGGCTTTATTATTTCAAGAAAGGTTAAAATGCAACTGGAATGTAAAAAAAGATTTGTGTGGTGTATGGAGAGTTTCTGTGACTGATTGAATGTGTCAAAAGTGTTTTGTGAAGTTTCATGCTGGAGATTTCTCACTGGACGATGCTCCACAGTCAGGTAGACCAGCTGAAGTTAATAGTGATCAGATTGAGACATTAACTGAGAACAATCAATGTTATACCATGTGGGAGATAGCCTATTTACTCAAATATCCAAATCAATAAAGTTATTGGTGAAAATGAAAAATATATCTTATTTTACAGAAAAAACCATATGGAGTTTTTAGCCAACCCAATATTTTCTCATGCTTATTCTTAGCTTTGACCTTAAAATGCAGCCCCCGTTTTGTTCAGGGTGTCAATTTGTTCAGATTAAAAACCACATATCCCAGCCTACTGTGGGGTTGGAGTCACATGACCTAGTTCTGGCCATTGAGACAGAACTAGAAATCTGCGGTGAAAGGTCTTGTTTCTTGATGTGGGCACCACCTCTTCCTCTGTAATTTCTGTTCTTCTTTGTTCCGCCTGGAATTATGAGTGGAGGTGGACAAGCCATCTTGTAATACCATGGCGGGACCTTCAGGATGAAACATTCAGGAAGGGCTGGGCACATCAACAGAGGAAGCCAGGGCAAGGATGACACTGTGGAGCTGGCAGCCCCCTGAACTGCCCACTTCTGGGCTTCTTGTTAAGGGAAAAATAACCCCTATTTATTTAAAGTCCTCAGTTGGGTCTCTTTAGATGCAGTCAAATACAATCTCTTATTAAGAAAGAACTTCTATTACAAACTGATGTTTGTGCTGATTTGACCAGAAGAGGCAGGAACTAAATGTCAGCTAAGTAGAGCATTTACTTTGTGTCAGGTAAGCAGGTTCCCGGTGTCCCAAAGCTCTCAGATTTGCACCTCTGAGCTCTTGACCTCTCCTTGCCCAAAGGAGCTGGCATTTGTCAGGTGGGAGGGAAGACCATCTTGAGGTTGCTAAAGCAATCACGGTGTTCTTCTGTCCCTAGGGCGTCCTGTCACGGACTAACTGGCAGTGGTGGTAGGCTCCCATACAAGAGGCCAGAAGATGGATTCTGGCTGTGCCAGCCAGCCAGCCTGCACAGCAAGCAGCAACCTCTCCTCCTCCCTGTCACTGTGCTAGTCCACCAACAGCCTTCAACGTTTATTTCCAGCTTCTTAGCCCCCGGGCAGACAAACCCACATTTTCCTGCCTACCCCAAAGCTGCCTTCCCAGGAAGAGGCCTTTTGAATTCAAGTACAGAAAATCCTCATTTTTAAAAAAGCCCTCAGCCAGTTGCTAGGGTTTTGTGTATCCTGCTTACCTAGCTTTCCTAGGAAAGAGACTCGTCTCTATAGAAACTGCCACGTCACAGGGGCTCCTACAGCAGCTCGGAGACAGGCTGCCTCTCCCAGGACAGGCTTCCCAGTAGAACCTTTCTCTCTTAGGTGCGTGTGGGTGACCGGGGAGAGAGGGCTCTGGACTCACTGGTGGCCTTAAATCAATCCATCCCTCGCCTCTCTCTCTTTCTCTCCCTCTTCTCTCCTTTCCTCCCTTTTGAGTGCAAACAGATGGAGGAGGCAATTCCAGTACTAAAGAACATTTCCCTGTGTAGTTGCGCTTTCCCTCTTAGGCTCTTACTTGTGCGCGGGCACACACACACACACACACACACTCGTCCCAGTTTGGCCAGTGGCCGCCTTGAGGTGGTGCATTTGATGGAACACTCAGGGATCCTGTCTTGTCTGAGGACTCACCGCTAACTCAGGTCTACTTCCCTAAAAGCCCTTCAGTCAACCTAAGGTAAGTTTGGGTTGTGAGGGACTCTCTTGTCTTAGAGAGAAATGCAAAGTCATCTAGGCAAAGTTACTGTCCTTCAACACTAAAATACAAGCAGATCTTGCCTCATAAATAGGGTGATCATAGAGTTTAACACCCAGCCAGGGCATCTACAAGGGGAGCTCTCAATAATCGTCCTGGGGCCCTGGCCAGCCTGGCTCCATTGGTTGGAGCATCATCCAGGAACCGAAGGGTAGCCGGAGGCAGCCAATTGGCATTTCTCATATCAGTGTTTCTCCCTCTGTCTCCCTCCCTCTCTGTCTCGAATAAAAATAAAATAAACCTTTAAAAAAGTTATACTGGGGCAATAGCCACACACCAGGAGCGTCTGGGAACAGTAAAACTTTGACCGCTCCACTTCGTACCTAAAAACGTGTGTTTTACGGACCACACTGACACAGCTCCCGACACTCCATTTCCCCCCAAGGCCCCACTGCTCCTAAAAACGGAGAAATTTGGAGACTTAGAAGCTTCTGAAGGCCATGTGCGTTCAGAACGAGGAAAGGAATGACATTTAAAAAGATTAGAATATAGATTTTTCAAGAAGAAAGATTTGCATATACAGGATGGGGCGAATGTAGGTTTACAGTTGTGAGTACATGAAACAGTTTATTCTTGTATTGTTATTTATTAATTATTGAATTATTTTCTATGCGAACACCTGTAAACCTACATTCGCCTCGCCCTGCACAATATTCCGTACGTTACATCAGAGACTAAACACCTGCTTTCCACACACACCCTCACGTACACTACACGTGTGTCGTCGTCTCTCCAATGTTCTTTGGAACTAAATTGTTCTTGTCCAGTCGGGCCCCTCCTCCTCTGTTCCCTGTCAGGCTTTTGTCTCCTCGAAAAGTGGGGGCTGGTGATGACAACAGGCACAGTGACTTCGGGTCACCTGAGGCCTCTGTGTGAGGACGGTGCCTGCACTGGGAGATGGGAGGAGCTGGCTTCTTCATCGCACGGTAAAAATCCCAGAAGGCAAACCCCGCTAATGCTCTCCTTTCTTGGTAATTCCGGCCTATTCATGCTTGTTCATTTTTCAAAGCAAACTTTAGCATGGGCTAATTGCTTCCATGTTTTTTCTTGATGTGTTGTTTTGGGGTATTAACATAAAGGTTAACTTAGGGGAAAATGACAGCTTTATGTTGTTAAGTCTTGGTTTACCTTTCCATTTTTTCTTTTGTGTTAGGTTTTTATTCTCTTTTAAATACAGACTCCTGGGCCACAAGGCTGGCAATCTGATAGAATATTTGGAGCTGGGCCAGGCAAAGAGGCTCAGGGGGACAGGAAAAGAGCCCACGGACTCAAAAGACAAGCTCAGAATAGTTCGTTTCGTGTTGTTAGATCATAGGTCGTCTCACACCCCATCTGAGAGTGCCTCCCCAAATCCTGAAATGGGGAGGCAAATACTTTTCCTAAACTGTAGTAGTAATAATTACGAGTAAAACAGCCTTTTATGTGTTGAGCCGGGGAGCAGGCCAACAGTGTTGATGAGGAAAGAGACTGGGCTTCGAGTCCCAGGGCCCTGGTGAGAGGTCTGGCTTTGCTGCTCGCAGCTCCTCCGTGAACTTGAAAAACTTGCCTTAGTTCCTCTGTCTTTCTCCACACCTTCTGTAATGTAGACGTCTTACCCCAAATTGTTGTGAGGATCAAGTGAAATCCCATATCCATTCTTAATGAATAGCCGAACAATATCTAAAAGCAATAAGTTGATTAAAAAGTGAGATGTCATTATCAGAGTTTTTTCCAATAGGACATTGTATTTTAAGTCACAAATATCTGCATGTAGCTTTTGGAATCCAGCATGCCCTAGGGTTGGAATTGTTACAGACTGCAGGAATTCAGGCTGTGTTCCCCACCCAGTCACACTGAGGTTATCTTTAAGGATCTACCTACGGAAGAAGACTACCTGGGCACAGGGTTGATGATTTAACACAACCAGGGAATTTCAAAGCAAGAGACTGTCAGCTCAGTACTGCAATAGCAATACATTTGTGGGGTGCTTTTTTTAATTTAAGTGAAATTCACTTGTGAGAAACTAAAGATTCTTCCAAAACTGACACACACACCCTTTCTCCCATTTATTAAATGGCTCAATAAATGAATGCCAGTGTTTAGCGATCCAAAGTTCTACCTCCTGCCAATGGCTGGGCATGTGAAGCTCATTTCACACTCTTCCGATGGCAAAGTTATCTGTGCACTCACCAAGGGCGCACCCAAGTGATTAAAAAGAAATGGGAAGCGTATGAGGACTGAAGTACCAAAAGCACTGCTAGCAAAACTCCATGACCAACAGGCTAATATGTGAAATGCCTGGAAGTAAAAGGGAGAGACATTGTCTGTCCTCTTTCATAGACTAGCCTCGTAACGTGAGCATCTCCTGTTGAAAGATGAAGAGACACCCTGGCTGGTGTAGCTCAGTGGACTGAGTGCCAGCCTGTGAACCAAAGGGTCATAGGTTTGATTCCCAGTTGGGGCACATGCTTGGGTTGTGGGCCAGGTCCCCAGTAGGGGATGCACAAGAGGCAACCACACATTGATGTTTCTCTCCCTCTCTTCCCTCCCTTCCCCTCTCTAAAAATAAATAAATAAAACCTTTAAAAAAAAAAAACATGAAGAGGCATCCTTCTTTCCAATGCCCTTTCTGGGCTCACCTCATAGGTTTCAGGACTATGTACATCCTGTTTGTAAAGGGTCCTCAAAGCTATTTTTCATGTCTTCTCTCTCGAGACTTCCATCCTGCCTTTCTCTTCCTGAAAATATAAAATTCTATTTTATTTTCTCTTAAAAAGAATCACCTCCACAACTATAAATTTGTTCACATGTTTTGGAAGCTCCAACAATGTTATGTGACAAAACACACAACAGTCTTTACATTCTTTGAGCTCTTAATTTTAACCTTGGAAAATGGTTCCAAAATAACAACTCAAAAGAAGAAAAAGAAAAAAGAAACTACATTTAAAAAGAAAAGGCATTTATAGGAAAATATTGGAAAATGTCCAAGTATCAAGTCAGATGAACTTGTGCTTAATTTATAAGTTAAAATATCACGCAACTTTAAAGGAGGAAAGTGAAGAGTTTACAGAAACATTTTTAATTGTTTATGAGCAATGAAAAATAGAAGTAGAAAATAGTATACATATCACAATTACAATTACTGTGAGCTTTTGACAGCCTCCCATTGCCTTAGCTGCTGCTAGACTAGGCTGGTTCTGTGGTTTCCTAACAGCATCCCACAGGCGGTATTAAAGGGAGGTATTTTGATCACTTAAAAAGTATTGCCTTGATTTCTCTAAAGCAGAACACCTCCTCAGGCTTGAGAGGAGGGGTGGGGTGGTATGATATAGCCCTTATTTCTGTATTTAAGACATTTTAAAAATGTCAATAATACTGTTTCCAAATTTTGACAAAAAGCAGGGACAGACTGTACCAGTATGTCAGAGCTCAGACATAAACACTTTATTTGTCCAGCCATAAACTTAACATTAAAAAAAAAGTAACATACTTTAAATGGAAACAAAACTTAATAATTAAAATATTCTCTGAAAGGCAGAGATGCATTTATTCTGTTCAAGTTCTTACTGTTGAATATTTTTTTCCCTAACTACTTGGTAAATTCACATCTATTCTGTTACAGGTTATTTTTTCTTAAAGCTTAAAATCAATTATCTACTGTTTGGGCTAGGGATTCTAAAAATCAGAAGACAATTTGGGGGTATCACTGCAAAACTGCCCCTCCTCCCTTGAGCACTGCCCCCCCCCTCAGGGGGCTTGGCCACAGCTGCCATGCTTGTTGACCCCCTCGGGTCACAGCTGGTGGAACCAGGCTTTATCCCTCAGACAGCCCGTGCACATGTGTGCTGGGAGGCACGACGCCCGTGTTCGGTGCTGCACTGTGTGTGATAGAAACAGACACAAAATCACCTGAAAGCCCATTGCCAGGAGAAAGGGTAATCAATTGTAGTGTATTCATTCATACAGTAGATATTATACAGAAGTTAAAGTGAATGGATTAGATCTACAGGCATGCCCATAGTTATACCTCAAAATACACAATTTGAGCAAAACCACGATTTATAGAAGAATAAATAAAAAGGCGATCTATGGTATAATACCACTTATTTGAAAGTTAAAGTATGTAAACTTAAAGTATGTAAGTATGCAAAACATTTTATTCATAGATACATATAGCTGTAGTAAACAATAAAGAAATGCGTGCAACAGCAAACGCTATGTTTTGGATACTAGTAGCTCTGGTGAGAAAGGAGGGAAATTATTTATCCAATGTTTTCCTTGAACTGGGTGTACACATATGAGTATTGCATTGTTCTCTATATTTCTTTGTAAGCAAAAAAATTTCATAATTTTATAAATGGAAAAGAGAAGGAAAAATGCACTAAAATGTTCCAGTGGTCATTCCTAAAGGATAGGATTATAGGTAAAATTCCCTTACTTTTCCTTTAAAAATTCCCCCGAGCTTGTCTATTATGACATTTTATGACAGAAAAAGGACAACTGATACATAAGAAAGAAGTCTGAAAAGTTTTCTAATCAGGCACAACATCTTCACCCTCATAAACAGAACTAAGCTTATTTTATGTATCTATGTTTATATATACCATATATGGAGTAAATACCACACAATGTATACACATAAATACAAAGTATAATGTATATGGGAAGCTATACATTGGCTAAACTTCTTACTAAGGTGTAAATGATTGACACACGAGTTAGGAACAACTGCAGGTCGAGAAGGGAAAGATAGGAGCAGGAGAACATTGAGTGACTGAAAAGATTGTTTCTATGTTGGGGGATGGGAGGTGGGGTGGGTAGTAGTTGAAGTGAAAAGGAAAATCGGAAACAACTATCACAGTTAGGAGAAAACTAGAGACTCCAAGAAAAAGTATACTCTGCTACAGGTGATGGGCAAGCCAGTGGTCCCCGCTCGTCAGGCAGGGCCTTGTGGTCTATGTACCCATGGACATTACCAGCCGTGTTCCCAGGATGGGAGTGAGGAAATAGAGGCCTGTGTTTGCTGGGATGGTGTCCCTTACCTCCCAGGACAGGGACAGAATGCCTCGTGTCTAAGTTCCTTGCTGCCCAGCCCGCTGAGGCCTGTGATGCCTCCCCAGGATCTGCTGCTCCAGAACTCTTTGGCATAAGCATCTCTTCCACCCTCATCACTGTAAACAGAAACACTTGACTTTTAATTAATGGAAGTGGATGCATTTCTTTAATACACACACATGTAAAAGATTGATTTATGTTTTTTGCACACACAGAGGGACAGCTTAATTTAATAGCACCGAAGGGGGCCGGGAAAAGGTCTTAGCAAGACCCATCTGGCCCAGCTCCCATTTAGCATGGATCACTTCCCACTCTCGGCAGAGATGCTAATTGTGAGCGCTACTTCCCAACACCATAGGATGTGGTGTAATTACACTGTTCATAAAAGAATTCCAAATAAGGCTCTGTTTTGAATTTGATGAAACATAATGAGACATCTCTGTGGCAGATGACAACATTCGTCTTTCAATTAATGGGATACTTGCTCAGCGTCATCCCCAAAACCATTAAGCACTGATTAGAGAGATTTATGGCCTCTAAAAGGACCAAACACAAGCATTTTTTCAATTAGCAAGTGCAGTAAAGCCATCTTTTGGGAGGACATCTAGAAGGACATTTATTTAAATGAAATGTGAGTAGACAGAATTGTCTAGAATACCTTTCACCCAGATCTGAAAGTCAAATTGCCCACATGCATATCTCATTAGGCTATTTTGTGGAATTTTATTTTCTTTCTCCCCTTCAGTCATTCATTCATAAAAATGATCCAACAGATATTTATGAAACATCACCATGAGTAAGCAGGGGTGTCCAAACTTTTGGCATCTCTGGGCCACACTGCAAGAAGAGTTGTCTTGGGCCACACATTAAATACACAAACACTAACAAAATCTGATGAGCAAAAAAAAAGGCTTTAAGTAAATTTATGATTTTGGTTGGGCCGCATTCGTAGCCAGCCTGGGCCGCATGCGGCCTGCGGGCAGCGGGCTGGACACCCCTGGCAGGGCTTGCCTGTGTTAAACTGTAATGATGAATCAGAAGGGGAACTTCCCCATAGGAGGAACTCTGCATGTTTGAATGAAAACAGATTCGAAGTTAGAAATCCTTAATTCAAGTTCAAGCTTTACCCATTTCAGGTAAATGACTTTGAGTGAATCATGTAACCTTCTGGGCCTGAAAGTCCTCAAAGTGAGGATAAGAATGCCGACCTTTCTAACCTCGTAGAATTGCTCTGAGTAAAATGATATACACAAAATCTGACCCTAAAGTGATACATAAATCAATAGCACGAGGCTATTGATATTCAGAAACTCACTGCCCAGGAGGGGAGATTTAAAGCACACAAAAATACCTATAGTATAAGGCAAAAAAGCCAGTGCAGCTCCGATAGGGGTAGGCACTTATTCATTAGTCCAAAATAACTCTTGAATCCCGATGTGGTCCAGATGATGCGCTGATGAAGTGCAAAGGAGTTCAGAAGGGACTGAATCATCTGCTTGTTCTTTCAATGCTGCCACCACAAACGCTCCCCCGAAGCTACAGTGTCCCTACCAGTGTCGGTGTGCCTCTCATTCTCTCCTGTTACTGTGAAACACACCACACAGTTTGATTTCCTTTCGCTCCGACGATCTGCCATTGCTCTGAAAACTCTCTTACCCCAGTCTCTCCCTGTCCTCTCCTTGCCCCTGCCCCACTTCTCACTTGAGGAGGAGAAGGTGAGCAGATGGATAAGCTTTAGGGACACACAGACCTGCCCGCACTCGGCCTTGTCCAAGCTGAGTGGCCCAGGAAAGACATCTCTGTGTCCCGGTGATCTCCTCTGCAAAGGGGGCAAATTATACCGACCTCGTAGTGTCCTGTAGGGCAAGAGTAGCTTACAGAAAGCTTCTGACATACTGAACACACTCAGCAATTGCAGTCATTATTATTGTAACGAAGGCCATTTTAATCGGTTCTTCTGGTTTCCTCCATTCATATAGAATGGCTCAGGTTTTGATAGAGGAGTTGATTCAGCTGAGTCATAAATGTTTTCTTTTTGCATTTCTTGATTTGAGAGAAGAAAATGACCATGGTTCAAGTTTTTCTTCACTACCCTTTAAGTCAGTTATTCAACAGATATGGACACAAGAGGGTGGCCTGGTAGACAGAGCACTTGCTGCCTCTCATAGTCACAGAGCTAGAGTTCTCTTCTCTTTCTGATCTATTTTTAGCCTTGTTTTTTTATCTCAATCATTTTTCATATGGCCCAGTTTATATTTCTTCCATCAAAGGTGGGAGAGTGTCATTTTTTTGGTTTGGCCTCTCCAGTTACAACAATTCAGTTTACAATTAG